>NC_135806.1:87628971-88841709 GCF_964213995.1 Mustelus asterias | reverse complement strand
CAGATGGATCTCTGGTGGGGGGAGGGCAGATGGATCTCTGGTGGGGGGGGGCAGATGGATCTCTGGTGGGGGGGCAGGGGGGTCAACTGCCCCTCTGTGAGCGATCGGTGGGGGGGAGGGGGGCAGGGGTGGCGATCGGTCTGGGTAGTGGGGGGATGGATAACGGGGACAGTGATGTGTGTTTCCCCCCTTTATCCAATCCCCCACTACCCACACATAAGGGGGCAATGATGTGTGTGGGTAGTGGGGGGGTGGATAAGGGGGGGACACACACATCACTGCCCCCCTTATCTGTGGGTAGTGGGTGGGTGGATAAGGGGGGACACACACATCACTGTCCCCCTATCTACCCCCCCACTACCCAGACTGATCGCCACCCCTGCCCCCCACACCGATCACCCGCAGAGTGGCAGCAGACCCCCCTGCCCCCCACCAGAGATCCATCTGCCCCCCCCACCAGAGATCCATCTGCCGCCCCCACCAGAGATCCAACTGCCCCCCCCACCACCAGAGATCCATATGTCCCCACCACCAGGGATCCATCTGCCCCCCCCACCAGAGATCCATCTGCCCCCCCCCCCCACCAGAGATCCATCTGCCCCCCCCCCACCAGAGATCCATCTGCCCCCCCCACCAGAGATCCATCTGCCCCCGCCCCCCACCAGAGATCCATCTGGCCACCCCCCCCCCCCCCCCCCGGGATACATCTTACCCGCCTCCCTCCTCCCCTGCCCCAGACGATGATCTGGCTCACTCCGCCCCCCCCCCCCATACAACGATCTGGCCTCACTCCCCCGTAAGGAGTCTAACAACACTAGGTTAAAGTCCAACCTGTTGGACATCAACCTGGTGTTGTTAGACTCCTTACTGTGTTTACCCCAGTCCAACGCCGGCATCTCCACATCCTCCCACCCCCCCCAGACAACGATCTGGCCTCACTCCCCCCCACCGACAACGAACTTGCCTCTCTCTCCCCCCCTGAGAGAGTAGTCTGGCCTCACTCCCCCTCCCCTCCCGAGGAACATCTGACCCGCCTCCACCCCCCCCACCACCAGACAATGATCAGCCCTCCCCCACCCACCACCAGACAATGATGGCCCCCCTCCCCCCCACCAGAGGTACATCCGACCCGCCTCCTCCTCCTCCCCCCCCCCCGCCAACCAGACAACAATCTGGCCTCAGTCTCCTCCTCCCCCCCCTAATCAGAGCATGTTCTGACCCGCCTCCCTCCTCCCCCTCACCACTGATCTGAGTCAGTGAGCCGTTGGAAGCTCGGAACGTGCCCTTCAGAGGCTGGAGCGCCCGACTCAGACTTTTATTTAGCAGGTTCATTGCGGCGCGGTTCCGGATTGGCAAATGCAGTGGTAAAGTGGGAAATGCTGATAAAGTTGGGCGGACGGTTCATTAATTCAATTTAAATACATGCGAATGCATTTAAATTGTCATTGCGCATGTTTTGGGCGCAAGTCGAATCGCCGCCATTCCCGGGTTTCGGTAAAGTGGCAATCTGCGCGGATGCAGATGCGGATCACGATAATGGCCTCTCACCCGACTTTACCACGTTTTCGGGCGCGAGGCAAATGGTAAAATAGGGTCCTTAGTGTTAGATTCTTGGGGTTAACATAAGAATAAATAATCTTCTTTATTTAAACCCATGAAAAACTTGCTGCTGGTTATTCAAATTGTTCGCACACTTAGATGTTAATAAACACACTGATTAGAAAAGTTCCCTCTCACTCCATTTAAATTAGGTGCATACTCTATGCACCTTTGGTGCCCCTATGCAGAATTGCAGCAGCATAGCACAAGATTCTGAAGAGAAAATAAAAAAATAAATTACACTGCCTTGTTGGCTCTGATGCTGATACATCCCATGCCCAGTATATCTCCTATCACCATTTCTCTTTTGTTCCTGCTTCTTGTTTGGTGTCCACCGGTTCATGAAAGATCTTGATGAATAATGATCAGTCACCATCCCTTCACTGGAGCCCAATGATATGGCCCTGGCACTGCCAATGATTTACAAGTGATGCAAATGAAGAGCCAGCACATGAGCTCCTCTTATACAACGCAGGCACACAGGACATTTATCTGTGAGCTGTACACAAATGTGAATACTGTACTTTACAAATCCATACTCCTGAAGTGGAATCCTCCATGCTTGCACAAAAAATACTACAGACCCAGAGATATCTCCAGCTGAATCTCTGAAACAATTAGTTGCAAGCACCAATGAGTAAAATCCACTCTTTTCTCCGAGAATTATACCTAAATCCAAGGATTCAGGTGATATGCTCTCCTTGTCACTTGAGGAACAACCTGTGCATTTCCTCTGTAAACAATAGGAAATTGTTCAAGCCTTGAATTATCCTGAAGCTTGGAGAGCTTATAGTCCTCTATTGCTTTCTCCGAGGCAAATTCCCATCCAAAGCTGCAGTATTGTGTTCAGTGCTGGGCACCACACCAAAGGAAGGATGTGAATGCATTGGTGACAGTGCAGAAGAGGTTTACAAGAATGGTTCCAGGGATGAGAAATTTCAGTTATGAGGATAGATTGGAGGGGTTGGCACTGTTCTCCTTGGGGAGAAGAAGGCTGAGAGGAGATTTGATAGAGATGTTCAAAATCATGAATGAGCTAAATAGAGTAGATAGGGAGAAAGGATCAAGAATGACAGGGCGCAGATTTAAATTGATTTTCAAAAGAAGCAAATGTGATGTGAGAAAACACTTTTTATAACTAGTGGTTTGGGTCTGGAATGCACAGCCTGGAAGTGTGGTGGAGGCAGGTTCAATCGAAGCATTCAAGAGGACATTAGATTGATACTTTAATAGAAATAATGGGTGGGACCATGAGGAAAAGGCAGGCGAATGGCAGTAAGTCATGATGTTCATATGGAGAGACAAAACAGGCACGATGGGCCAAATGGTCTCCTTTTGCTACGTAACAATTCTGTGAATAGAGTCAATTCATCAACCAATCAGCACTCCTGTTCTCCTCTAGTATGAATTGTTGTGATTGTTTGAAATTTGACATTCTTGTGTTTGTCCTGATGAGTGCAAGATGAAAAGCTTTGGCAACACCTCTCTCATTTCATCAATATTCAAGTCTGTAACTACCAAGTGATAGTTTTCTCTTTGGTATCAGAATTCTGCAACCTGAGAGGTATGCAGATTATTAGCAATTCACTTAATAGATGGCCCTCAGGCTCTGTGAGATGTATAGGTGCAGTCCATAGAGACAAAGTTGCCTAGGTCTTCCCTGAAGGATTAAGATCCCTAATTTATGGATAGTAAATGCCAATGCAGCCCATGAAGTTGAGGTTTGGATATGTTTTCATGGAAGGGTTAAGGACCCCTAAATTAAGGATTTTGTGCTTGGGTTTAACATTTGACTGACTAGAATTTGATGTTGGGGAAAGGATAAACTTTAGCTAACATTGAAGCATAATTAATACAGCACATACATTTTGGCACAGTTACAGTTTATTATTAATAAAAACCTTAATATTGACTACAAGAAATTTAAGACCAATATAAATATTAAAAAGGTTACTTTTAAGAAAGCAACATGATACTTCTGGTAAGAAACTGAAGCCAAAGGAAATGACCTGTTTACTTGGAATATCTATCTTCTTGTTGATTAGCTTTTTTTTAGAGCCTGGAGCCATACAATTTCCATGACAACCATTTACTACAACACAAGTGATCCAAAAATAAGATCTGACTGAACCAGAACACATTAGTGTTATGTCAGTTACATAGGTCAGACGCAACAGCGCTAGTTATTTCAGAAATGTGCAAACTGCTCAAACTGTAAGGTCTCATTCATTTCAGCACAGTGTGCAAAATAAAACCACTGAAGATCAGCCTAATGAGGGGTTGTTAATAGATTGTCCTTTCACCTCTGGGATCTAAGTTTAAAACCAGGTCAAACTGATTGATGACTGTGTCTAATGTCACTACCAATTGTAAAAGTCCTGAATGAAAAGCACTCAGGTGATCTCAAGCCAGTTGCTGGTGGGCCTGAGTTGACGACACAATTTAGTCCATATTGGCATAAGATCATCAATCTTAGTCAAAGAGGACGAAGTATGATATAGGAAATAGAAAAGTAATGCTGTTTAAGTGAGAACTTTTTTTCCACTGATGTTGACATGGTGGCGTATAGTTGGAACTCGATAGCAAGAATTAATGGTGAAATGGAAAAATGCAATCTTCATCTCTGACATCCTTCAGTTTGACGAGAAAAAATACAAATTAAGCTGGTGATATTTAGTATTGGTGATTATTTAAGAATTCCATGAATTGTGTTGTCCTAATTATATTCAGGAATGGTGCTTTAATTACTCAGCCACAGCCCCTACCATTTCCCATTAATTGATTTTTTGGATCTTTTTAATGACTCTCCTTCTGTTTTAGGACACCAACAGCTGCAGTAACTGAGGATGTGATTTGTGTGAAGAAATATCAGAGTCAGTATTTTATTAAAGCTGAAAGTGCCTACATCAGTCAACATTTCAGCTATTAACACTTTCCAAGATATGCTTATTCATGTAACAATGCTGTACAACCTGGGCCAATTTATATGATGACCTGGATTTTGTGTTAAGAATAATAGAGAGGCCAACAAAAGTTGCTGTCTGATTCCCTTGCTTCTCCCCAAGCTTTGCTCTGACAGTACCCAGCTGGTAGACTCAGCATTGAAATCTATGTAATGATGTGAATTTGCTCTACATACCCATCAGATACTCACTAAAAATACCAGAAAATGTTACTGCAGGTGCATTCAAATGTAATGAATTTTTTATGGCGTGATAAATCTAAATTACTCCTGAATAACTTTTCTAGCTGGAAGATCTGATTTCATAAGTGTGATCTGATTTCATGGAGTCTTATTCCTTCAGAATTTAATTATTGTTGGAGATTTGCAAAAATACCCTTTTTCTTTGAGTATTTTTCTTATTTGTGCATGTAGAACATAGAATCATAGAATCCTACAGTACTGAAGGAGGCCATTCAGCCCATCAAGTCTGCACCGACCACAATCCCACCCAGACCTTATACCCATAACCCCATACATTTACTCTAGCTAGTCCCCCTGACACTAAGGGGCAATTTAGCATGGCCAATAAACCTAACCCTCACATATTTGGACTGTGGGAGGAAACCAGAGCACCCAGGGGAAACCCACACAAACAAGAGGAGAATATGCAAATTCCATACAGATGGTGACCTAAACTGAGAATCGAACCCGGGTCCCTGGCACTGTGAGGCAACAGTGCTAACCATGGTGCCACCATGCCACCCTGAATATGATATGGGCATCGCTGGTGAGGCCAACATTTATTGTCCATTCCTAATTGAGAAGTTGTTGGTGAACCACCTTCTTGAACCCCTGCAGTCCATGTGGTATAGGTACACCTACTGTATTGTACAATAGGAGTTCCAGAAATTTAAGCCAGGAACACCAATGTATTTCCAATTCAGGCTGGTGTATGATTGAGAGGGAAATTTGCAAGTGATGATATTCTCATGCAGCTACTGCCTTTGTCATTCTGGGCGATAGAAGCTGTAAGTTTGGAAAAGTCTTGATGAATTGCTGCTGTGTATCTTGTAGTGGTACACACGGATGATACTGTGTGGTGGTGGTAGAGTTCAAACGCTTAAGCTTTTGGAAGGCATGTCAAGCAAGTGGATTGCTTTGTCCTGCTTATGTTAAACTTCTTAAATGTTGTTGGAGTAGCACTCACCCAGACCAATGATAATGATTCCATCCAACTCTTAACTTGTGCCTTATAGATGGTGGAAAAGCTTTGGGAAGTCAGGAGGTGAACTACTCACTGTAAAATCCCCAACCTCTGATCTGCTCTTGTAGTCATAATATTTCTATGGCTAGTCCCATTAACTTTCAGGTCAATGGTGCACCTCCATAATATTGATGGTGGGGGATTTCATAGAATGTCAAGGGATGGCAGTTAGACTCTCTTTTATTGGAGGTCATCACTGCCTGGCACATGTGCGGCTACTTGTTGCTACTTTTCAGTCCAAGCTGAGTGTTGTGCAGCCATTGTTGAACATGGGCACAGACTGCTTCAGTATCTGAAGAATTGTGAATGGTACTAAACATTGTGCAACCATCAGTGAACATCATCGCTTCCCACCTTATACAATGGAGGGATGGTCATTGATGAAGCAGATGAAGATGGTTGGGCCGAGGGCACTATTCTGAAGAACACCTGCAGTGATGTCCTAATGTTGAGACGTTTGACGTCCAACCACCACATCCTTTGTGCTAGTTATGGCTCCAATCAGTGTAAAGTTTCCCCCAGATTCCCATTGATGTCAGTTTTACTACAACCTGTGACACCACATTGAAAACCTGCCTTGATAACAAGAACAGTTACTCTCACTTCATTTCTGGAATTCAGCTCTTTTTTCCATGTTTTAGACAAGACTGTAAATGAGTTCTGGAGATGAAAGGGTTTGAGAGAACTCAAACTAAACAGTGGAGGGCAGGTGTTGGTGAGTAAGTACTGTGTGTTAGTACTGTCTATGGCATCTTCTATCAGTAACATAACCATTTTACTAACATACACATCTCTTTATTCCTGCCTCTTAATTCCATCTTTCTTTCCTCACATTTTTTCAATTTGAATACATGATTTTATAATGATTTAAATATTCTAAGTTATCCTTCCTGGTTTTGACTGACGAGGAGTAGGTTGTATCAGATGGAGTTTACTTTTGAATGGGATGTTGTGGAGTTTTGACAGCTTGACTGACAAACTTGTTTTCTATTCTGGTGGGGAATACTCCAGAGCAGGCTGCAGGAGCATGTAGGGATGTTGTAACTGCCATCTCAGTCCTAAGAAAGGGTGTGACCTTGGGAGGGGTTCAGTCATTGACCCCAGGGCTAAAGGTTCTGGTAAAGCAAAATACTGTGGATGCTGGAATCCGAAACAAAAACATAAAATGCTGGAAAATCTCAGTAGGCTTGACAGAATCTGTGAAGACTGAATAGAGGCAACGCTTTGTGTTTGGATGACCCTTCGTCTGGGGGTGGGGTGGGGGGGGGGTGGCTGCAGTTTGGGGAGGAATCTATATTAGTGTGGGCTTTTTGATGGGGTTTGAGAAAGTGTCCAATCTCATAGAAGGAGTAGAAGCATTGTTGCTCCTCCTGGCCCGCAAGCAGTGCTGTAAACATACTTACCTTCTTACAGAAGCTCTCCTAATCTCCCTTGAGTCTTGGAAACCTGATTAGCTGGAGTTAACCTTGTGAAGCAGATTAAATCTGTGTAAAATATTTCAGCTGCCAATCTGCCTCTACGAAGTACGGACAGAGGCAGTTTGGAGGTGGGTTGGGCTCAGGTTTGAGATTTAAGAAATTTTAATATCTCATTTGATCCCAGCACACATGTTTTTGAAGGTTAAAATTTGCCCCTGCATGTCTCAGTGAGGATTTGTAAATCTGATTGCTCGAAGAGTCATGCCAGATGTTGCTTTCTCTTCCTTACAAATGGCGCAAAACTCCTGGAGAGTGCACTGTGCGGCGCCAGAGTCCCACTGAGAGCAAGCTGCTGCTCAAAAGGCGGAAGACCCGAGGGCAGCTATAAGCATAGTGAATGGTGAGCACTGTTCCCTCACCACCGATCACAAAATTCAGGCTGAGAAAATGTGTCAACTTTTCTGCTTTGTTATCATCTTAATTTCGGAGCAAAGGAACAGGAGAAGGTCATCCAGCCCCGAGGCAGGCAGGGAAAACCAACCTGCAGTCCAAGTTCACTCTGCGGCACTGGTGAGAACCGGGGTGGAAACCACTTGTTGTGATGTTTAAAAGGCGGCAGGAATTTAGCAGCAGCTTCCTGGAGGGACAGTAGGAAGTGAGGTTTTTTTTATCCAGCATTCATCAGCTTGTTAAATTCCTGCGAACATTTACCTCAGGGTTTCAGTTTCTGAAAATAGATTGTCAGAAGGAGCAGCAGATTTCCCAGATGCCCAGTAGGTTCATGGCAGCTTCTCAACAGAACAAGTGCCAGCTGCCCTAACCTGTGTCCTGGCACCAAGGAGTACAAGGAAGAGCAGAGTGCATGACATTTCTGACGCAGACTACACAATCTTTATAAAACAGATATGGATCGATAGGATAAAACTGCTGGGGGATGGAATCTGGTAACCAGAGACATGTGAAGGGAGCGGACACTGACACTCAGTGCCACCTCCCTCACTCCCAGGATGGCAGATTGAGTGCCACAAAATCTTCAATAGCCATTACAAAACAGGAACGGGGAGAGCAGACACCTCTCCAGTTTACTTTGGCGTTGAGACTCTTGCTATCGATTATCCTCACTTCTTAAATGGCAGGACAAATCATGCACAGTAAACCCAGATTCAATGGCTCTTTCAGCAGTTTAGGCACGGTCATCACAGTTCTTCTTGCCTTGTGGTCTCTTACAACAGCAATACCAACAACTTGTATTTATACAATGCTTTATCTAGAATAACGTTCTAAGGCATAACACAAGAGCATCATCAAAAGAAAACTGACACCAAACCACATAAAGAGATTGCTCTGATCGATGAAGGTGGAATGCCTGCCCTGTTTCTCCTTTGAAATGGATATAGCTGACACACACACACACACACATAGACACACACATACAGACACACACACACACCATGCACACAGACATATAGACACACACACACATTGACACATACATACAGACACACACACCATACACACACAGATATAGACACACACATATAGACACATATACACATAGACACACTCACGCACACACACACACAAACACACACAGACACACATACAGGCACACACACACAAACATACGCGCACACAGATACACAGACATACACAGAGACACACGCACACACACAAAGATAGACACACACATGCACATACACACGGACAGACACACGCACACACACACAGACAGACACACACACGCGCACACACACTTACATTCAGACACACACGCACACACACACAGACAGACACACACACACACAGACAGACACACACACGCGCACACACACTTACATTCAGACACACACGCACACACACATTCAGCTGAAACTGATGGTCTTGATACTTCCAATTTAAGGATGTCGATGGCTGAGTTGGTTGGTCTGCAGGAGATGGTAGAGCTGGACTGGATTCTTTTGAGGAATCTCTCTCTGGCTTCTCTGTTTGATCACAGTGAGTGAATCCAGTTTGAAGCTTACCAGCTGGATTGAGGAAAAGAGGAGGCAAACGGAACCCCATTCAAATCTTCTCCCGAAGCTGCCGGTGCTCTGTTCTGCTGAAATAGAATGTGCTTAGAACATACAAAAGGTTGGCTTGTCATGTCACCTCCCTTCTCGAACATCCAGGGGAATTTTAAAAAAATACATTGGCCGTGTATTTCAATGGTGACTTGATTAGCTTTTGTCTAGAAGCTAAATTAGCCAGGATCACATTTTGAAAATGATTAGTCATTGTCTTTGATTTGTTTTGCAGACAGACTGACTCCAATGATTTGGAATATAGGCTGGAATTTTTCAGCTGTTCATGCCATAGGGATTGTTCAGGCCCACCAACGGCACACTCCTGCCAAAGGTTTCCTGACGTTCCGGTGCATTCAACGGGAAACCCCATTGACGACGTCTGCCTCTGCCACCACGAAAAATGTAGCAGCTTGCTTGGAAACCCCCGCCCATAGAATACATAGTGATGCAAATTGGGGTTAGCCATCTTAGTCTGTGAATTCAAATTACATTAGTCTCTGTTTTTAAAAAGACTGTTTTACGCACAATTTAGGCTTCCAACCAGTGGATTCAAAATCATGATTGATATACAGCACATGTTTGTGACAAGATATTAGGACCAAGGACCAAAATCTTAATCAAAAAAGATAGATTTGAAGGATGCATCTCAAAGGAAGAGAGTGAAGTAAAGAAGCGGAAAGGTTTAGAGAGGGAATTACAGAGTTTAGGGACAGGGCAGTTGAAAATATATCAGGTGAAATTCTGCTGCTTTTCCAGTGGGATTTTCAAAATGAATTTCCCACACTCTTTGCATCACGAAGCGCCCTAGCATGAATCTCAATAAAAATCTGTTGGCGGGGCCTTTTCCTGCTGGAAAGCCGGCAGCATAGCGCTGAGTGGGCCATTGCGCATGTGCGATCTGTCATAGCAGAGATTGGCGCATGCGCAGTAGCCCGCAATGCCAGCCTCCCGATTGCTGGCCAGCTCAATTGCTGTCCAGCCCTGTGGCTCCCATTGCTGCCCCTCTGATCCCCCCACTCTCCGAATCCTAGCCTCTCGGATGTGTCTGGGCCAGTCTCGACCGCACCCCGGCCTTGATCTGCACCCCCCCCCCCAAACCCCTCGCAGTCCCAACCCCCTGCCGCAGCCCCAACCCCCTGGCAGGCCGACTCCCTGTCCCCCACCCCAATGGTCAGCCCCAGTCAGCCCTTCCTTCTCTCTGTCACTGACTGCAGAGCAGCAGTGGAACCCCCCCACGTCCTCACTGAGTGCAGAGCGGCAGTAGGATCCCCTCCCACCCTCAGTGAGTACAGAGTGGCAGTGGACGGTGATGAGAAACTAGCAGGCCTGCTAATAAGATTTAAATTAGAGCTTAAATATTTTAATCAGCTCCGCGCCAGCTGACAATGCTGGAAATCCAGCAGCCAGAGATGGATGGAGGCCGTGGCGCCCCACAGGAAGCCAGCTACACAGCCTCCACTTCTGTCTCCCGGCAGTGCAGTGGGCTGGAAGAATCGCCCCCATCCACTGTTTGTGATTTGATATCCATAGGAGATGCATTAGGCATCATATTTAGATGACGTAGAGATCTTGGAGGATTGTGGGGCTGGAGGATGGTGGAGCTGGAGGATGGTGGAGCTGGAGGATGGTGGGGCTCGAGGATGCTGAGGCTGGAGGATGGTGGAGCTGGAGGACCTTAGGGCTGGAGGATGGTGGGGCTGGAGGATGGTGGGGATGGAGGACCATAGGGTTGGAGGATGGTGGGGCTGGAGGATAGTAGGGCTGGAGGATGGTGGGGCTGGAGGATGGTAGGGCTGGAGAATGGTGGGGCTGGAGGATTGTGGGGCTGGATGATGGTGAGGCTGGAGGATGCTGGGGCTGGAGGATGGTGGGGCTGGGGGATGCTGGGGCTGGAGGATTGTGGAACTGGAGGATTGTGGGTTGGAGGATGGTGAGGCTGGAGGATCGTGGGGCTGGAGGATGCTGGGGCTGGAGCATGGTGGGGCTGGAGGACCATAAGGCTGGAGGATGGTGGGGCTGGAGGATGGTAGGGCTGGAGGATAGTGGGACTGGATAATGGTGGGGCTGGAGGATGGTGGGGCTGGCGGATTGTGGGGCTGGAGGATGGTGGGCTGGAGGATGGCTGGAGGATTGTGGGGCTGGAGCATGGTGGGGCTGGAGGATGGTGGGGCTGGAGGATGGTGGGGCTGGAGAATGGTGGGGCTGGAGGATGGTGGGGCTGGATGATGCTGGGGCTGGAGGATGGTGGGGCTGGAGGATTGTGGGGCTGGAGGATCATGGGATTGGAGGATGTTGGGGCTGGAGGATGGTGGAGCTGGAGGACCATGGTGCTGGAGGATGGTGGGGCTGGAGAATGGTGGGGCTGGAGAATGGTGGAGCTGGGGGATGGTGGGGCTGGAGAATGGTGGAGCTGGAGGATGGTGGGGCTGGACAATGGTGGGGCTGGAGGATGATGGGGCTGGAGGATGATGGGACTGGAGGATTGTGGAGCTGGAGGATGGTGGAGCTGGAGGATTGTGGAGCTGGAGGATTGTGGAGCTGGAGGATGGCGGGGCTGAAGGATGGTGGGGCTGAAGGATGGTGGGGCTGAAGGATGGTGGGGCTGAAGGATGGTGGGGCTGAAGGATGGTGGGGCTGAAGGATGTTACTGAGGTAGGAAGGGACATGGCTATGAAGGGGCTTGAAAACACAAACGAGAATTTGTAAATCAAGGCTTTGCTAAAGCAGGAGGCCAGGTAGGTCAGTGAGCACAGCAGTGATGAGTGACTGGGACTTAGTGTAAATTAGGATATAAGCAGCAGAGATTTGGATAACTTCAACTTTATGGAGGGTGAACTTTGGAATAGTCAAGGCTCAAAGTTGCAAAGACCTGGAGGAAAGTTTCAGCAGTTAATAAGCAGAGGCAGGGAGCAGACTTCTCGCACTCTGTGATACTGGCTGAATCCTGGCACCTGAGATGCTTCCTTTTGCTCATTGTTTAAAGTCTTGTTCAAAGGTGAGCTAGCACAGGCTGAGGCACGTCATAAGTGAGAGGATCCCTGAATGTCAGCTATCTCCAAAAGAAAACCAATGCTTGCATTGTAGGTGAATGGCTGCAAAGCAATGCTTGCACCTGCTGCCGTATTTTAGTCAGTTCAGTTGCCAGAAAATCCCAAATAGCACGAAGTCAAGAGGCAAAAGGAAGGAAGAATTTAAAACAATCCCACTAGAGGGAACTGGGTATCCTCTAACACTAAGCGTTAGCCTGCAGTACAGCAAGTACCATAGATTGCAGCTTCTAAATTGACCTTTTAAGCCTCCAAAAATCCTTCCATAAAGGGGGCTGATATACGCTGAATATAAAATGTGAACCATCAGTGTGGTTGCCATTTTGAAATGCAAATTGTAAACATAACACCAGTAATTCATATTAAATTAATGTAGCCCAGTTTATCAACTAGGTCCCACCTATGTGTGTGTCCCTGCACTAGTGGAGGATGTGGGGAGCACTGTGATGGGTCTTCTGCCTGGTGCCCTCTGGTTCCTTATCTAAGGTGTCCTCAAGGTTGGAGATGTGGGCCTGGCATATGGATGCTCTTGGAAGCTTTCCAGAGGTGTCTATGAAAGAAAGGAGAGAGAATTAGTGCAAAGCAGGTGATTCTCAAACAGGACAAAGCACTCAGAGTATAGTTGTCTGGTGCAGGATCCTCACTTGGATGTCAGCCACTCACCTCAGTATCAGTGTAGGCACACCCCATGTCCTCTCCAGCCAGCTCTCCAGCTTGATTTACAAACTCTGTGATGACCTTGGGTTTGGGGACTCCACATCTGGTCTGCAACCTCTCCATTTTATTGTGTGTGAGCTTGTCCTGCATGAAGACAGATCGAGTGTGTGGGCAAGATGCATGCCAGGCAGATGATAAGGGTGCCTGGCATGTGTGATTGGTGAGTGGAGTCATGGAATGAGGATGCATGCTCAAGAGGGGATGAGACGAGACAGAGACTTTAGGATGTAAATGAGAAGGAGTGGTGATGTCCCTTAAGCTGGCAGTGAGTGAGATGCCGATGAATGTCTAATGGGCTGGTGAGTATGTGAGATTAGGTGGTTGACGTACCCTAGCGCATGGTGAGATTATTCATCCTCTTACTGCACTGGGTGGCTGACATTGGCTGCATGGCACTGACACTGACCACTGCTGCCACCACCTCTCAATTCAGACTGGTGACCTTGCTGGATCTCCTGTGGAAAGAGTGGGGATCGATAACATCACGGTGGGTCTTAACTGCACCCGACAGGTACACAGATGAGGTGTTACTTAATTTGGAGCAGCCGGCTTCTTGCTTTTGGGGCCATCTCTCACCTGTAGCTGGGATGCAGAGGTTATCAAAGCTAAGCAGGGGTGTTGATTAAATATGGCACCTGCAGAGAGAAAGTGGTGAACTAATGGCAGGCGTGTGGGTGAACCAGAGGCTACCTGCCATCGATTCAGCATGTTTCCCACGTGTGCAGAATTAATACAGCAGAAATCAGACAATATGGCGTGAAAATCCACCATTGCGGCTGGTCGATAAAACATAATTTTTCCTTTCTGTTCCCTTATTTAGTTCAATAAGGGAAGATCTCGCTCGATATTTCTAATTCCACCGTTTAAGTGATCAAACATTCACAGCACACAAAACGCTGTTTTCCCACCCAAATAACTCTGCCAAATAAACTTGTACTGTAAACAATCCCATCGTCATTACAGTGGAATAGTAATCCACAGACTTGGATTAATGATCAGGAGGTATGAATGGAAATCCCACTGTGGCAATTGGGGGAATTTAAATTCAATTAGTTAAATAAAAAGCCAGCATCTGTAACAGTGACCATGAAACTACCGCATTGTCTTAAAAGGCCATCTCATTCATTAATGCTGTCCAAGAAATGAAGTCTGTCATCCTTAACTGATCTGGTCTGTAGGTGCTCCTCGACCCAAAATAATGTGGTTGGCTCTTAACTACTCTCCGAAATGGCCAAACTGTATTCAAGAAGGCAGCTCGCCATCATCCTCTCAAGGACAATTAGGGATGGGCAATAAAATCCGGCTTTGCCAGCAAGGCTCACATCCCATGATGTTTATAATTGAATGGAATGAATTGATTCCTTCCAGGAAAACCCACTGGTCCATTAGAACCACTTTGATTAACTTGTGATTGTGTAGAATGAATATAGTTGCCTGGACAGAATGACGCGGAATGACGCTAATGGTTCTTTAGTCATTCATATGTTAAATCACCCTTTAGTTCCAGGGAAATAATCTTCACATTGTAGGGTGTCTCACCCACATTGATGCTGATGACATGCAAGGTTGGTATGGGTCTACTGTGCTGCCTGCAAAAATAACTAGCAGCAACCCATTTTAACCCTGTGTGTGCTGCAATCAGCAAGAAGAATATCAATAAATAATTCTTCACAAATAGAAATGTTTTATTTTGTCACATGTAACTATACTGCCATATTCCTGCTCAGTCTATTATCCTCCCAAAGTATTATTTATTTTCTTTATGTCAATTCTTCGCCAGTTCAGCTTGGAGCCAAGTTTCTGTTTTGATGGATGCATTTAATTCCAATGGTTTGCCCTGATGCATTGCACATTCATAACAATGTATTTAAAGTAATATTGTGAGAATTTCCTGCACATTATCTAATCTTGTATTCCTCAGAGATTGCTTACCCTTTCGTTTTGTTTCAAAGAGATGCAGCTTCTGAGTGGATCTCAGCAGCAAGGTTGCTCCATACTGTCGTGTTGTGCCAGAGAGTCAGAGGCATATTGCTACAATTTTCTGTCAGTGGATGGTAAATTATGTGCAGCTGCCTGCAATTTCCTGATATGTAGAGCAGGCATGCAAACTACCTTACAGCTAATGTTTTCTCAATTAGTTTAGACCATAGCAACTGTTAATGCTCTTCGAAAGTATGTCATTGGCTATAAAACATTTTGGGACACCCTGAGATCATGAAAGGTGCTATATAAATACAAGTCTTTACTTTCTTTCTTTAGTGTCACACCATTTTTCATTCTTATTTCTAAAATGATAAGCCCCTGATAAATCTTTACCTCTGTGACCCATATGGCTCACGTTATCTTACATTCTGTCAAATTTCCCAAACAAAATTGTGGAGGTTTAAGAGGCATAAGTACATTTTATTCCATTGATTGTTTTAAAACTAGCCATATCTTTCAAATCAAATTTGTTATTACATTATTTCTGAAGAAGATCAAAAGATCCTAAGAAATAGGAGCAGGAGTAGGTCCATTGATGAATGGTAGGCTCACCCATTTGTTAAGATCATGGCTGATCTGATCGTGGCCTTATGTGGGCGGCACGGTAGCACAGTGGTTAGCACTGCTGTTTCACAGCTCCAGGGACCTGGGTTCGATTCCCGGCTTGGGTCACTGTCTGTGTGGAGTTTGCACATTCTCCTCGTGTCTATGTGGGTTTCCTCTGGGTGCTCCGGTTTCCTCCCACAGTCCAAAGATGTGCGGGTTAGGTGGATTAGCCGTGCTAAATTTCCCCTTAGTGTCAGGGGGACTAGGTAGGATAAATGTACGGGGTTATGGGAATAGGGCCTGGGTGGGATTGTGGTCAGTGCAGACTCGATGGGCCAAATGGCCTCTTTCTGTACTGTAGGGTTTCTATGATTTCTACCTGCTCACCTATCCCCTTAACCCTTGATGCTTTGTCAAGGAAAACATTGACACAGATCTCCACTGCCCTCTGCGGAAGAAAATTCCAAAGACCCTGTGAGAGAAGAAATTCCTCCTCATTGCTATCTTAAATGTGAGGCCTTCATTTTAAAAGAATGTCCCCTTGCCTTGAATCCCCCAGGAGTGGAAACATCCTCTCAGCAGCCATCCTGTTGAGCTCCCTCAGAAACTTGTATCTTTCAACAAGACCATTTCTCATTCTTCTAAATTCTAATGAGTATAGGCCCAATCTGTTCCACCTTTCCTCATAAGACAACTCCTTGGAACCAACCTAGTGAACTGCTTCCAATGCAAGTGTATCCCTCATTAAATAAGGAGAGCAAAACTGTACACAGTGCTCCAGAGGTGGTCTCACCAATGTCCTGTCTAACTGTAGCAAGACTTCCCTTCTTTTATGCTCTAGCCACCTTACAATTAATGCTCACATTCCGTTTGCCTTCCGAATTACTTGCTCTACCTGCATACTAACGTTTTGTGATACATGTACAAGGACACTCAGCTCTCTCTGTGTTGCAGTATTCTGCAGTCTCTCTCTATATTAAATGATAATCTGCTTTTCTACTTTCTATCAAAGTGGACACCTCACATTTTCCACATTATACCCCATTTGCCATTTTTTTGCCCACTCACTTAACCTATCTATATCCTTTTGCAGAATCTTTGTGTTCTCCTTATGACTATCTTTCCTACTTATCTTTATATCATCTGAAAATGTGGCTACAATACAGTTTGTTCGTTGTCCAAGTCATTAATATAGATGGCAAATGTTGAGGGCTCTAGCACTGATTGCAGTGGCACTCCATTAGTTACAGTTTGCTAGTCTGAAGATGACACATTTATCCTTTCTCTCTGTTTCTTGTTAGTCAGACAATTCTCTATTCATGCGAATACAATACCCCAACAGCCTGAGCTCTTGTATTGTGCAGCAGCTTTTCTGTAGCACGTTATCAAATGCTTTTTGGAAATCCAAATACACCACGCCTTGTGCATATTGCACTGATCCCAGAAAATTGCGTGCAAGCCTAAAAACAGGTTTCGCGCCCAGTGCCAAACGTTTTGCAACTGTCCTGGTCCCTTTCTATTGGCACCAATCGGGTCACACCCAGAAAAGGTGCGAGGCTGATTGGCATATTTAAAGTAATATTTAAATATGCTTAACCCTTTTGACGCCAGATTATCCCAGTTCCCGGCATCTTCCGACCCATGGACACAGCGCATGCCTGGTGAGAATCACTACTGGTCTCCACGAGCGGAGACCGGGCGTAATGGCCATGCCAGGGGGGCATGGAGAATATTGGTCAGGGACATGGCTAAGCAATGACCATCAAGCAGTGCTTATCTGGCAGTGCCCACATAGCACCCTGGCAGTGTCCATCTGAGGGTTATGATGGAGGGAAGGGTTATGACGGGGGTCATGAATAAGGGGTTAAGATGAGGCACGAAGGGGGGCATATTGGGTATCATGAAAGGAGACCCAATGGGAGGGCCCCAATGCCCGGTGATCCATGTTGGGGAGAGGGTAGAGGAACATGCTGCTGAAGAGGGGAGTGTCCCAATGTCCATGGGCAAAGGGAGATTGTCTCCCATTGCACTGTGAACTCGGGTCTCCCTTTCAAAATGGTGTCCAATCACTTTGCAGCCAGGCTCACTGTGTTTAGGCCCTGGCCCTCCCAGAACTGGCACCCAATTCACCACTCTCCCAAAGAAAATTCATCACTCTCCCAAAAACAATTCACCACTCTCCCAAAAAAAATTCACTACTCTCCCAAAAAATGACTAATTGTGGGACAATTGCAGTCCAGCCTGTGCTGGACAGACCACATGGATTGCTCAATTTCTCTCGCTATCATGAAACTTAGTCATTATTGGGGAAAATTGTGGCCTACATCTGCTGGTTCCCCTTTATCCACCCTGCTTATCACATCCTCAAAGAACTCTATATTTTGTCAAACACAATTCCTTTTTCAAAAAATCATAGTGGCTCTGTCTGATTGTGTTATGATTTTCTAAATGTCTTCTACCTCCTTGGTAATGGATTCTAGCATTTTCCCAATGATAGATGTTAGGCTAACTGGCCTATAGTTTTCTGCTTTCTGTCTCCCTCCTTTCTTGATTAGAAGTTTTACATTTGTAATTTACCAATCCGCTGGGACTTTCCAGAATCTAGGGAATTATGGAACATTACAAACAATGCATCCACCAACTCTGCAGCCATTTTCTTTAAAACCTTAGGATGCAGGCCACAGGATGCAGGAGACTTGTCAGCCTTTAGTTGCATCAGATTTCCTGTTACTTTTTCTCCAGTGATCATATTTGTTTTAAGTTCCTCCCTCCTTTTTGCCCCTTTCTTTTCTATAATTCCTGGGATTTTTTTGTGTCTCTCCCATTTCCTTATTTTCCGTTCTTAATTTCTCCAGTTTACCTGCTAAGGAGCCAACACTATGTACTCTTTTACTTTTTATATTATTGTTGAAGCTTTTACCATTGTGTTTTATAATTTTCGCTAGTTTTCTGCCATACTTAAATTCTCCCTCCTGTTACGACCAGATAAGGAGTGGTGAACTGGTTCCCCTCTATACAGCTACCTCGGTTGGTCACAAATTACATGTCATTTCCTTTCAATAGTCTTTTTAGAAGTGGACCTTGACACCCTCAGTTGCAAAATTCCATAAGCAAGATGTCAGGGCATGTATGCAGTGCAATCCATATCGTAACTTGCCAGAAAGGTTTAAGTTACAGTTCCAGGCATCAGGTGACTTGTGGCAGCCATCTTTAGTCAGTACCTTTTCTTGTCTTAAAAGAAAGCTCTTCTTTAAGCTGTTCAGTACGTTTTAGGTGAGATGATGAAGGTGGATATCATTCAATCGCAACTTCTCATCCTCATGACACTGATTTTCCAGTCCTGCCCCAGCCCCCTCCCACCCCCCCCCCCCGCCGCCGCCCACCCCCACCCCCCAACATCACAGTGTGTTTCCTGGTGGCAGAACTGACTAGCCATTGGCTGCTGGTGAGATATTCCGGTCCCACCAATGTCAATGCCATTTAGCGTGGCTCACCTGTCCTGCCATTGGGGAACCACTGCGGGGGGTCACCTTCGGCGGGATAGGAAGATCCCACTGGTGGAAAGGGCCAGAAAATCCCACCCACTATTATTGCTTAAGTTATTCTTTGCCGATTTCTAATTTTATCTTAATTTCTTGGGCGTCCACTAATCTTTGACATCTTTTCTTTTAATTTGAAACCATGCTTTACTTCTTTAGTTAGCTGAGTTAGTTCCTCATAATCCAAAGGCCAGTGCCTAACACCCCGGGGGACAAGGGTCCAAGTTCCACCCAGACAGCATTTAAATTCTGTTAATAAAATCTGGAATTGAAAGCTAGTTTCAGCAATGGCGACCATGAAACAATCATCGCTTGTTGCAAAACCCCATCTGCTTTACTCATAGCCTTTAGGAAATGAAATCTGCCATCCTTACCTGGTCTGGATGTCATGTGATTCCAGATCCACAGCAATGGGGTTGACTTTGAAATGGCTGAGCAAGCTTCTCAGTTCAAGGGCTAGACAACAATTGCAGGCCTTTCCTGTGACACCATGACCCATGAAAGAATAAATAAAAATAAATGCACCAACATTATGTCATGGAAACGGGGGATTATAAAATGGTTTAATGCCTAGATCATTGAGGAAAAAGCTGGTTCCTGCCCAGAGGTTAATGTTTTCATAGTAGTAAAGAATTCCATGCCAAAAAAACAGACCATTTGACCCATCAAATGTGCAATGGGATTTTTCTCCACATGATGGAGGCACAGCGGCACAGCAGCTTGCACTGCTGCCTCACGGTGCCAGGGACCTGGGTCGATTCTGGGCTTGGGTGATTGTCTGTGTGGAGTTTGCATGTTCTCCCCATTTCTGCATGGATTTCCTTCGGGTGCTCTGGTTTCCTCTCACATTGCAAAGATATGCAGATTAGGTGGCTTGGCCAAGCTAAATTGCCCCTTAGTGACCCAAGATGTGTAGGTTAGGTGGATTAGTCATGATAAATGTAAGGGGTTACAGGGATAGGGTGGGGGGAGGGCATGGGTAAGTTGCTCTTTCAGAAAGTTGGTGCTGACTTGATGGGCCAAATGGCGCTCTCTGCTCTGTAGGGATTCTACTCTATCGCTCAATGTATGACATATATTGTTTCCACTGTTTGCTTCTTATGTATTGATAATATTCAACCACTGAGCTTTAATCATGACTCTTTCTTATTCAGTCACTCCTGTGTGATACTCCAACGTTAACTTTAATGGATTAGGTGACACAGTCACAAGTCATGCCTGCAATACACACTTCGTCCATCCATGGCGCTGTTGCACTTCTACTCAACCTGCTTCTTAACTTCAAGAACTGCAACAAGACAATTGCTGTAAATCTACATTTACTTTATTTTTCTCAAAAATTATCTAAATTTCTTTTAATTAAATTTATGGGCTCTGCTTCTCAGTGACTTGTTGCAGAGAATTTCCATATTCCACTTGTCCTGTGTGCAAAGAAATATATTATAACCTTTCCATTAATTCTTTTTGCTCTTGTCTCAAATGAATGCCCTTTATGTTAGCATTCTGCAACCCATGGAAGCTTTCTAAGCATTATTTTAGGAAATCAGCATTTTAGCCTTTAAATATTTCTTTCAAATTAGAGCCAAGATTTCAGCTTTGAAGACTGAATAAAGCTGTTTAGCAAACTTAGTTTTTTATTATTGTGGATTTCCTCAATTAGTAAGGTTGTTTAAAGGGAGGATACTTTCTTATTATATGGGACAATTTTGTATGCAAGGTTAAAAGATGATTTGTAAAAGAATATTCACACAAGGATACAAAAGAACAATCAGACATCTCATTCTTCATCAGCCCTGTGAAACGGATGTTAAGAAAGTAAACAGATGGTTTTATTGCCATAGCTCTTATGAAAATTAGATTTCCCTTCCAAACACCAACATGCTGAGATATCTCTTTACATATATTTTAAGAAAACATTTTGTGGCCTCTGGAAAACTCAATCATCATATTGACCTCTTGTTAACTGTAGGATTTCACCCATTTATTTAACATAGCGTAAATCTAAGACCGGGATATTATGCACTCCCTTCCCGCCGGCCCCCCTCAGCAGACACGGTGGCAGGTTATTTAAATTGTCATTTACTTCAGTGGGACTGTAACATTCTGTCATGTGGAGGGTCTGTAAAATTTTGGCCCAAGTATTTGAGATGTTATGCTTATCTCTGTGGAATATTTACTCATGGCTTTTTTCCTCAACTTTTTGGACATGAACAAGATAGTCAGTCAACATACTCGCACAGAATAAGCATGAGGGGCATGAACAGTTACTAGGGAAGTAAATCACTGAGCTATTCATGGTCTGATGCAGGCACGTGTCACATTACAGACTGAGCTGGCAGTGGGCACAAATGATTTCTGTATTCAGTGATTATTACTGATTGGAAGAGATGTCATCTTTTAAATCAAATAATGTTTGTATTATTAATGACCTGTTTTAACACTATTAACTTTTATTTCCAGCTAGCTTTTCATCAATTAATCATGCCACATTACACCAGCTTTATCATGTACCTGTATAATTACAGCACTATCACTATGCATGACCATCACCTCACAGGTAATTACAAGTGTGGTTTGGAACGACAGGGAATTGTATCAAAAATGGTAGTAAATGGAAGGAGAGGTAATAAGGAATAGAAATGCCAATTACTTTTCTTTTAATTGACTGGTAATTAAATAATAACAGTCACTCTATAATTAATATACTATTTAGAATATAAGTTATGAAATCTGGCAAACCAATTTGCATTTTTTATCTTCAGCCTTTTCCTTATTTCAATACAAATTTAACTTTGCTAAGTCATTAGCATCATTGGAGTTTACAGCATGGAAGAAGATCGTTCAACCCATTGGGTCTGTACTGGCTCTTTGCTGGAACAATCCATATTAATCTCACTGCCTTGTGCTTTCACCATTGCCATTCACCTTTCTCTAATTTTAAGTATTTATCCCTCTCCCTTTAAAACAGGCTTCTGTCTCAACCGTTCCCTTTAGCAAAATCTTCCATGCTCCACTGTGCAAAGAACATTTTCCGATCCTCTTTCTTACTCCCTGGGTGATCATTTTCAATCAATGTTTCTTTCTTGTTAAATCTCCAATCGAACGGAATCGTTTTTTCCATCTTTGCCTTTCACTTGCTTCATAGTTTAAAAAGGACACTATTAAATCTCCTCTTACCATTCTTTGTTTCAGTGGAAATAGTCTTCAGCCTCTCCTTATAAAGAATTTGAATTCAGAGCACAAAAAGAGGCCATTTGGCCCAACCGGTCTAACCTGGTGTTTTTACTTAACATGTGTCTTTTCTCACTCTAATTACTTCTTACCCACCTTGGCCTTATTACCATCTCCCTCGTGTGTGCACCAAGCATCCCCCTTAAATGTGTCTATGCTATCTGTTTAATTCATTCTATTCGTGGTAAATTCTATATTCTTACCTGTGTGTGTAAAGATATTCCTCGTAAACTTTTTATTTGACCTGGCAGTTGCTATCTGATTTATAGGGATGATTTATAGCTCCCTGTTCTGGACTCAGCTACACGTGGAAACAGACTCTTCACGTCCACCCTATTGAACCCCTTCTTGGTTTTAAGCAACTCTGTTTGATTCCTTAGAGTGGTCCCCTTTCAAGCATAAAGAGCCACAAGTAGCTCAAACTTTCCTGAAAGTTTAACATTCCCAGTTATTACCCTGGTGAATCTTCACTCTATGTTTTCTACGGATTTCTATAAAGACTGTCAAATTATAGAAAGATGGGGTATCCACTTCAACGGCAAAAATAAGAAGGAAGATTATTATTTTAATTGGAGTAAATTGAGAGAGGTGAATACTCAGTGAGACCTTGGTGTCCTTGTGCATCAGTATCTGAAAGTAAGCGCACAGGTGCAGCAGGCAGTAAAGAAGGCAAATGGTATGTTGACCTACATAACAAGAGGATTTGGGTATAGGAATAGGGATGTTATACTGCAATTGCATAGGGTGTTGATGAGTCCAGACCTAGAGTATTGTGTGCAGTTTTGGTATCCTTATCTGAGGAAGGATGTCCTTGCTATAGAGGGAGTACAGCGAAGGTTTACCACGCTGATTCCTGGGATGGGAAGTGATTAAGTCAGTTACATTCATTGGAGTTTAGAAGAATGAGCGGGAATCTTAAAGAAACTTATAAAATTCTAACAGGATTAGATGGGGTGGATTCAGAAAGAATGTTCCTGATGATGGGGGAGTCCAGAACTAGGGGTCATAGTATGAGGATAAGCAGTAAAGCTTTTAGGACTGACGTGAGGAGAAACTTCTTCACCCAGAGAGTGGTGGATCTGTGGAGTTAACCACCACAGAAAGTAGTTGAGGGCAAAACACTGTGTAATTTCAAGAGGGAATTAGGTATAGCTCTTGGGGCTAAAGGGATCGAGGGATATGAGGAGAAAGTGGGATCAGGGTATTGAATTTGATGATCAGCTGTGATCATATTGAACAGTGGATCAGGCTCAATGGGCTGAATGGCCTACTCCTGTTTCTATTTTCTTTCTATGTTTCTATGTATGTGTAACTGCACCTTTGGGAATAGCTCTCTTGTGTTTGGGACAGAAGGGCCCACATTCAAGTCTCATCCCCAGACCTATCCACCAAGAAAGAATGCAGACACTAGCACAAGCAAGCGAGTGTGTATCAGTGCCAGTTCCCACTTAGAGGTAGGGTGAGGATTAGTGGCAGGAAGGCAACCTTCCATAAAACCACCCACTAAACTCACAGTAAACTTACGGTTAATATAAGGAGTGATCAACCAGCACTACAGTGCAGCCATGTAACTTGGGAAAAAGGTGAATGAGAAAGAAATGTCTAACTGCACCTTAGGAGGGAAAGAGATACAAATTAAGAAGAATACTAAAAGTCATATCGTTGGTATAAATAGTCACAACAGTTTTCAATGGAGACAGTGTCACAGGACAAAGAAAAAACATCTGTTATGTGCGAGATGTGTTTGAAGACAATCTTGAAATAAATGAGAATGTTTGCTGCCAATCTGTGTGTACCAGTTCATCCAATGTAAACGCACAAAGGAAGGAATGCAGGCTGATAACATGAGGCCTCCATCCCCTTTTATATATGATGCAATTTCCAGCAGGGTGTTTGCAATGCAGAAATAACATTGATAGGACTTTTAGTTTATCCTGTGGAAAGTGAGCAGGATGGTGAGCAATTTATGTGAAATATGAGAAACACATTCTATTTGTGTTTGGTGACAATTTTAAAATATCTGATTTTTAAGGCGCATGAGACATTTATGCAAACCTAGTGGAATCCTTATTCATTTATGTGAGGCAGAATCCTATTATGTATCGTTAGGGGACTAAAACCTCACGCTATATATTTTTATGACATTTATATGGATATTCTCATGGCTAATTTCTAAACTTTTAAAACTGGGCTCCTTTTATAATGGCTAAATGACTCCCAAACAAAGAGAACCTTCTGGCAGTGTCAGGGGAACTTACTCCATTCTCTCTGAAGAGACACTGATGACCTCTGGGAGTTGTAGAGACCAAATTCAAAGGGAACTATACAAAGGCTATCTGCATTTCATAAAACAGACTTGGCCAACTGGAGCCAATTTTTCTGCAAGGATAAAGGGCCAGAGCCGTATTTTCAAGTCTTAATGGTTGAAACATCTAACCATATTGTAAACCCAGATAGAGATACACACCCTTTGTCAAATATACTGTAAAGAAGTGGGAGTTTTGTGACATGGAACCCTTTAGTTTTGGTAAACAGTAATATTGCCTTGCTATACTGGAAAAAACATCAGTCTGCTATTTTTTGCCATTCCTAAGCAGCAGCATAGCTAAGGAACTCCGCCCAAGCTGAATACCAGGCCCCATCTACACTGTTTCTCCTGGAACTTCTGTACCATTGTTTGCAAGACTAATTCATCTGTGCATTCCTATTTCATTGTGGAAGACAACTCCACTGGGAAAGTGGATTATCTAGCATCAGTTTTTAACCTGCTGAACTCTGTGAAGGAATACCTTATTGGACGTTGATTTTGGATCTGGACTCATGTGGAACAATAATTTTTTCTCTGTGATCTTTGATGGGGCGACATGGCAACCCCACTCCTGCATTTTGAGTGTATGCAAATAATGTAACCCTTTGAGTTAGTCCTCCCTGGAGTTTGCCGTGGGGTTACCAATATAAAATAGGATCACAGCAAGACTGAGGGGCTGAGAAATAAGCCATTGCTTTTAAAGAGGTAAGAAAATCAAAAACACTTTTCTGTTTACGGGTTGCGAGAGGGGAAATTAGTGCTGTTTCAGTGAATCGCCCTCCTGTTTGTAATCCAGCGGAATTCCTGCCTGGAAGTAAGCAGGGCACAGTGGAAGTCCTCACTACTGACACCTGGTTTGGCAACCTTTGTTGATAGGTTTTAAACTTTGATTTCTGGAGTCTGGAGGAATAGAAATATTCCTATGGGCCCAACAGCAGAAACATAGACCTCCCCTGCCTGGGCTGTCGAGCAACTTTCACGAAGTGCTGACTGCCCCACTGTCCACATTTCTTAGCTAGTTGGGATGGCACAGTATGCTAAATTTTCTGTTGATTCCCACTGAATTCCTGCAAGTTTTGATCAAGAACTCAGCTGGTGGCTGTTTAAATGGGCTGTAGGCCTTTTTGCTTTCTCCTATGGATAAGCTGGTGGCTTGCCATATATCTCTTTCCTGTATGGGATCTAAAATGTTCACCTTTCTTGTACCTCCTGTGTCTTCTTTTGGCATCTTTTCTAATTTCAAAGGGCATCCATTCTAACAGACGTTATGAATGGCACGGTAGCACAGTGGTTAGCATTGCTGCCTCACAGTGATAGGGACCCGGGTTCAATTCCAACCTTGGGTACTGTCTGTGTGGAGTTTGCACATTCTTCCTGTGTCTGTGTGGGTTTCCTCTAGGTGCTCCGGTTTCCTTTCACAGTCCAAAGATGTGCAGGTTAGGTGGATGGGCCATGCTAAATTGACCCTTAGTGTCAGGGGGATTAGCAGGGTATATATGTGGGGATAGGACCATTGTTGTCAGTGCAGGCTCGATGGGCTGAATGGCCTCCTTCTGCATGTAGGATTCTATGATGAGAAGTACATTGAGACAAATTTTAATGAACCCGAAAAAAGATTAATTCTGCATATTTTAGCAGATATTTTGGTTTGTATGTATTAAATTTGTTTGCTTTCGCTGCTGCAACAGGAAACAACGCCAATTGCTTTGTTAAAAGTTGCCCTCCGTACCATTGCTACCATTAATGAGATTTCCATGTCAGACATAAATGAAAAGCTGGGAAAGTTCCAAGTTAAACAGTTATGCAATTCTTGTTTTATTTTTCCATTTATGCTTGCAGTATTTTTCAGGTGCTTTCTGAATCACAGCATGGGGAAATGTTTATTTATTAGGAGAGACAATTGAATAATTTCCAATATCAGAGAGAAACTGACTATACTGGAAATCTTTCCAAGGGTAATTTTCACCTCCACCACCTGAACAGTAAACTGGTCAAGCTACATGAGCACATAATCCAGGTTGACACTCCAGCGTAGAACTGAGCAGGGGCTGCATTGTCAGATGTGCCTTCTGTCAGATGAAATGTTAAACTCGGACTTCATCCGTTAACTCAGGTGTATTTATAATATCTCAAGGCACAGTTTGAAGAAATATAAGAACCTAAGAACTAGGAGCAGGAGTAGGCCATTTGGCCCCACGAGCCTGCTCTGCCATTCAATGAGATCATGGCTGATTTTTTTCGTGGGCTCAGCTCCACTTATGCTCACCATAACCCTTAATTCCTTTACTGTTCAAAAGTTTATCTATCCTTGCCTTAAAAACATTCAATGAGGTAGCCTCAACTGCTTCACTGGGCAGGGAATTCCACAGATTCACAACCCTTTGTGTGAAGAAGTTCCTCCTCAACTCAGTCCTAAATCTGCTTCCCCTTATTTTGAGGCTATGCCTCCTAGTTCTAGTTTCACCCGCCAATGGAAACAACTTCCCTGCTTCTATCTTATCTATTCCCTTCATAATCTTATATGTTTCTATAAGATCTCCCCTCATTCTTCTGAATTCCAATGAGTATAGCCCCAGCCTGTTCAGTTTCTCCTCATAAGCCAACCCTCTCAACTCCGGAATCAACCTGGTGAATCTCCTCTGCATCCCCTCCAGTGCCAGTATATCCTTTCTCAAGTAAGGAAACCAAAACTGTACACAGTACTCCAAGTGCAGCCTCACCAGCATCTCATACAGCTGCAACATAATGTCGCTGTTTTTAAACTCCATCCCTCTAGCAATGAAGGACACAATTCCATTTGCCTTCTTAATTACCTGCTGCACCTGCAAACCAACTCCTTGATATTCCTGCACAAGGACACCCAGGTCCCTCTGCACAGCAGCATGCTGCAATTTTTTACCATTTAAATAATAGTCCATTTTGCTGTTATTCCTACCAAAATGGATGACCTCACATTTACCAACATTGTACTCCATCTGCCAGACTCTCGTCCACTCACTTAGACTATCCATATCCCTTTGCAGACTTTCAGCGTCCTCTGCACACTTTGCTCTTCCACCCATCTTAGTGTCATCTGCGAATTTTGACACACTGCACTTGGTCCCCAACTCCAAATCATCGATGTAATATAGGGGAGTTCAACCAACACTCTTAAAATTGGATCAACAGGACATTTATTTCATTACTGTCTATGGAACAAATTGGCTGCTGGATTACCCAACGTTACATATGGCATTTCATATTTGACTGGGGGACTGTGAAAATAAAAAATCTTATGTAAGTAAAACTTACTTTGCTTTAATTTATTTCTTTTATGGATCTAATGGTTTTCTTCACCAGGATGTCACCATGGAATTGGATGGTCATAAACTTCTTGAGTGAGTGTTGTTGGAACTCATTCAAGCAAATGGGGAGTATTCCATCACACTCTGGACTTGTGCCTTGGGGAGTGAGGAGGTGAGTTACTCATTGCAGAATTGCAAGACTCTGCCCTGCTTTTCTATCCACAGTATTTATATGGTTGGTTCATTTCAGTGCCTGGTCAATGGTAACCCCCTGGATATTGATAGTGGGGTTTCAGTCTTGGTAATGACATTGAATGTCAAGGGGATATAGTTAGATTGCCTTCTGTTGGCCATTGCCTGGCACTTTTGTGGCATGAATATTACTTGCCACTTATCAGCCCAAATCGAAATATTTCCCTGGTCTCGATGCATATGGACATGGACTGTTTCAGCATCTGAAGAGTCATGAATGGTGCTCAACATTGTACAATCATCAGCGAATATCTATGTCTGACATGGAAGAAGGACTGAAAGAGTTGAAGGTAGTTGGGTCCAAGTCACAACCCTGATGAACTCGTGTAGTGATCTTCTGGGACTAAGATTGACCTCCAACAACCACACCAATCATCCTTTGTTATAACTCCAACTAGTAAACAATTCCATTCTGGGAATGCTTGATGCCATCCTTACCTATCCTGATGTCAAGAGCAGTCACCTCATCTCACCTCTTGAGTTCAGCTCTTTTGTCTGTGTTTTGAACCAAGACTGCAATAAGGTCTAGAGTCTAGACCCTGGCAGAACTCAAGATGAGCGTCAGTGAGCAGGTTTTGCTGTGCAACTGCTGCTTAACAGCACGACTGATAACACATTCCAGCAATTTGCTGATGTTTGAGATGAGACTGATAGGAAGGTAATTGCCCAGACTTGTTTTGTACAACGTTTTGTTTACAGGACATACCTGGACAATTTTCCGCATTGCTGGGTAGATGACGGTGTTATAGCTGTACTGGAACAGCTTGTGTGGCAAGCTCTGAAGCACGTCTTCAGTACTATTGCTGGAATATTGTCAGGGCTCATAGCCATTGCAGTATCCAGTGCTTTCCTGGTGAATCTCTTCTCAACCCCTTCCAATGCATTCACATTCTTCCTATAGTGTGGTGAACAGAACTGCAGGCAGCACTCCAGCTGTGGCCTAATAAGTGTTTTATACAGCGCCATTATAACCTCTCTGCCCTTACATTCTATGGCTCAGCTAATATAGGCAAGTATTGTCTTCTTAACCACCTTATCTACCTGTCCTGGTGCCTTCAGGGATTTTTGGACCTATACCCTAAGGTCCCTCAGGTCCTCTGTACTTCCTTGCATCCTACCATTTGTTGTGTATTCCCTTGGCTTGCTTTGTCCTACCAAAATGCATTGTCACACACTTTTCAGCGTTAAATTCTATTTGCTACTGTTCTGCCCATCTGACCAACCCGTCTGTATCATCCTGTAATTTAAGGCTTTCCTCCTCGCTATTTACCATACCACCAATTATCGTGTCATCTGCAAACTTACTGATCATATCCCTTCCATATTCACATCAAGATCATTAGCGTACACGACAAACAGCAAGGGATCCAGCGCCAAACCCTGTAGCGTATCACTGGAACTTTGAAGCTTTGACAAAGGGTCAACTGGACTCGAAACGTCAGCTCTTTTCTCTCCTTACAGATGCTGCCAGACCTGCTGAGATTTTCCAGCATTTTCTCTTTTTGTTTCAGATTCCACCATCTGCAGGAATTTGCTTTATTTGGAAACAGGCTTCCAGTCGCAAATAATTTGTATTGGCTTTTACTTTTGCATCATGTCCAAGTGATAATCAGTAACAAAAGAAATATAGGGTGGATTTTTTCCGCTCCACTGTGCTGGTCAAGTAGCGTAGTGGAACGGGGAAATAAGAGTGAGAAGCGAAAAGTCAGGATTGTGCCCTTAATTACATGTTTTACACCTTCGGGGACCAGATGCAATGGCCTCCCCAGTGCAAGCAGAGGCCATTTAAGCCCCCTGGGTGGTCCCCACCCCCTCAAACCCCACCCTTTGGGACTGCCCATGCTCTGTCTTGTCTGGAGACAATACACATCTTTTTAGCCTGTCTTGATGCTCTCTCCACTCACGTTGTTTTGTTTCTTAAAGACTTGATTAGTTGTAAGTATTCGCATTCCAACCATTATTCATGTAAATTGAGTTTGTGTCTTTATATGCTCTGTTTGTGAACAGAATTCCCACTCACCTGAAGAAGGGGCTTGGAGCTCCGAAAGCTTGTGTGGCTTTTGCTACCAAATAAACCTGTTGGACTTTAACCTGGTGTTGTTAAACTTCTTACAGAAGGTTTCAGACAGTAGAAGAACAGGCAATTGGGTGTCATGTCACCTAGCATTGAAATTGGATGAATTATTCACTGCTAGCCTACCAGGAAGATGCTGTCTGAGTTGCAGATTTCCTTGCTGTTCCTCTACTTCTTCCTCCTCTTTCTCCACCTCCACCTCTTCCTCATCTCCTCCTCAGTTTCCTATTCTTCAGCAGTCTGACACACCTTATATTTCCTTTGCTTCCAACCATCACAGCTTCCACTTGGCCATAAAGCAAAAATAACCATTTCAAACAAACTTTACAAATCAGACCATGGAATATTGCGTACAAACATTAACTTATTACCCTGGTTCTTTCCCCTATGACGCGTCTTCTGTGTACCTTCACCTGTACTTCCCCTGTACTTCTGCAAAATGCTACCCGCTTGGTTGCAGCATGGTTAGTGCAACATTGAGCAGCTCTGGTCCGAGAAGGCCTGGCTTCAGACTGCACCCATCCCATCATGGACTGCAGTGGACTTCGTTGGCTGATAGGTAAAAGTAAAATGGCAATGGTGGCAGGATATAAGTTGTCATTTTGAGATCAATTTCAAAATTTGCACCATACACACAGAGACAAGATAATTTATTTAATGTGGTAATATAATCTGCAATAGTCTTAGTCGCCAACTGCTTGCTTTGATGTAACATAGCTGATAACAGGGACTGTACCCTTATGATGGCGAGGAGTTGTGCCATGCAGCAGATCAGCATACACTCTGCTGAGTACTGCACATCTGCACCCAAGTGGCACAGGCCGTGGTAGAATTATTTCAGCACCCCAGTAGTTTGCTTTATCACATTTCTTGAAGCACCAACATTTTCATTGTGTATATGATATTCATGCATGCAGGTGTGTGCAGTAGAATCAGAAGGCAAGTCTCCAAGTTAGTCCTTGTCACCCAGTAACTATCCTCTGCTTTGTTGTGCTGGCTGAAATGATGATGGCAGAATGAAGGCCTCATAACTGCTCTCAGGATACTGGGGATTGAACTATGTATGGCCACCATACTAGCTAGACTTTGAGGGAGTGGAATCCCTTTAAATTGTGGTACATCTCAGAGTTGGCACGTGGAACCAACAGATAACATAAGCAGAGTCAATAGCGCCCTGCAATTTGGGAAGCCTGAAATCCCAGCAAAGTTGTGTCTTAACTCCGTCTGTTTTTCTCTGGCACAAGGAGATGACATACATTTGGCTCGCTTGGAATACAAAGAATCAGTGACCTCCTTGTGCAACAATGGATGATAAACTGGGAGATGGTACAGTGGTTAGCATTGCTGCCTCACAGCATCAGGGACCTGGGTTCAATTCCGGCCTCGGGTCACTGTCTGTGTGGAGTTTGCACGTTCTCTTCATGTCTGCGTGGCTCTCCTCTGGGTGCTCCAGTTTCCTCCCACATTCCAAAGATGTTTGCTTTAGGTTGATTTGTCATGGTAAGTTGTCCCTTAGTGTCAGGGGATTAGCAAGGTAAATACGTGGGGTTACGGCGATAGGGCCTGGGTGGGATTATTGTTGGTGCAGACTCGATAGGCTGAATGGTCTCCTTCTGCACTGTAGGGATTCGTTAAGTTTATTTATCCGTGTCACAATTAGGCTTACATTAACACTGCAATGAAGTTAATGTGAAAATCCTATTCTATAATTCTATGTGACAAATATCACCAACTCCAGCCTGGAAGGAGCTTGAAATATAAAGGTTTATGGCCTGGGTCACCTTTGCAGCCACTAGCAATGCCAGCTTCATCCTGTTCTGTGATTGTACTTGTGGCTGCAGCGGGTAGCCATTTCAGTGAGGGCCTCCTTAGTGAAACACAGACATCCAACATGCATTCTTCACTGAAATTCAGCTAGGGGAATTGCTCCCGGAACATCCTGGGTGGGTATAGCCTCCTGCTTCCTTTTCCAGCATACTGTCCTGCTCTGAGTTGCCTTTGCTCCCTGTCATCTCCCTGTCGTCCCAGGGGAATGCAAAGTATTGCATTCATGTCTGGGAGTGCGTGGTTTGCGCAGAATCCTTGAAGACAGGACAAGGTACTTGAACAGATGGTACATCACTTCCTGTAGACTTTACCAACTTTAAAAAATTTGAGAAACCACCAACATTTCTACAATTGCAGCAACAGCCAATAGAATTCAATCATTAACTAACTTGTCAGTAGTTGGTGATCCCTTTAAATGACATTGATGAGGAGTTCTTCCTGCTGCTGTAAACATATTCAGCCATGTATGTTTAAGAGACGGCATTACCTGAAACATCGGGCTCCAAAATGGCAGATCTACCTGTAATGACTTTAATCAGGCAATTGAGGTGGGCCTGTTAGAATATGATCTCCCTGATTAAGGGCCACTAAAAGATGTCCCTGAGTAAGGGCCAAACTGATGGGCCAATCAGTGAGCCTCTTGCTTTGTACTTAACCAGGAGTGTCAATTCCTCTGGGACTCCTAGTGTAGACTGCTCACTGAAAACACTCTGTATGCTGTTGTCAGACTTGTAAATAAAGGGATGATGGTGAAGGGACTTCTGCCTCCGAGGACTCTCCATAATTCTGTCAGACACTCCTTGTGTATGCTAATGCACTCATCAAAATGGCATCCAGCGTCTGCATCCAACACCAGAAATGTGCCATGGAAACTATTTTGAGATCCATGGCAACAAAAAGCTAGATGGTAAGGATCTTAATTTTGCAGCCAATATTTCTCCCACCCTCAGGTGGAATTGAGGCAAATTAGCAGGAAAAAGAATCTGACGTTAAAGATTAAGTTTAGCAGGTAAATGAAAAATCAGCCAGGAGTTCACATTCAAGAAGAGGGGTAGTTGGATGAACATAAGAACATAAGAACTAGGAGCAGGAGTAGGCCATCTGGCCCCTCGAGCCTGCTCCGCCATTCACTAAGATCATGGCTTATCTTTTTGTGGACTCAGCTTCACTTACCCACCCACTCACCATAACCCTTGATTCCTTTACTGTTCAGAAATCTATCATTGCCTTAAAAACATTCAATGAGGTAGCCTCAACTTCTTCACTGGGCAGGGAAGTCCACAGATTCACAACCCTTTGGGTGAAGAAGGATGCGTGAATTGTAAAATCTCAGTACAACAAATACTTACTGTTTTAAAAATAGTTCGACTATAACATTATAACATTCCTGTAAATAATTCAAATGCACTTTGGAAAAGATGTTGTTATGGAAACAAAATATTATTGTATTAAGCAGGCAGTGCAGCTTTTATGTGCCAATACATTGTAAAGGTCTGGTTATGGTTTGCTTGGAGGAAAGATGAAAATAACTCTTGACTGTTCTTTACAACAAATCTCATCCTTCCTGTTACAATGAAACCTTAAACCTTCCTGTTTATACAAGTGGTTCAAAATGATCCTTGTTCTTCTTTTAGATGTCTTTCATGGTAGCTCAGATGGACTTGTTTTTCACTTTGTAATTTTTTATTATTATTCTTTCATGGGCTGTGAGCATTGCTGGCTTGACCAACATTTATTGTCCAACCCTAACTGGTCAGGAGGAGGTGGTGGTGAGGTGTCTTCATGAACCGCTGCAGAAGTCACAGGTTTGGAATGTGCTGTCAAAGGTACCTTGGTGAGTCGCTGCTTCTAACACCTTCGACCACTGGCTGAAGTGTTTCGAAGACTACCTGGCAGCCTCCGCAGCGGTCACCACAGATGATGACAGACTCCGGGTCCTCCATGCGAGGGTAAGCGACACTGTCTACCTCGCGATCCGTGCGGCCACCGATTATACTAAGGCCCTCGAGCTTCTGAAGAAGCGCTATATCAAACCACCCAATGAGATACACGCTCGTTACCTCCTAGCCACTCGACGACGGCAGTCTGGCGAAACGATGGAGGACTATGCGAACGAGCTCGTACAGCTAGCCAGGGGCTGTAACTGCAAAGCTGTGTCGGCTGAGCAGAGCATGTACGACCTCGCCCGAGATGCGTTTGTGGCCGGGGTCGGATCGTCGTACATTCGACTTAAACTGTTGGAGAAGGGTAATCTTAACCTTACCCAGGCCATCGAGCTAGCAGAGATGCTCGAGACGGCCTCCAAAAGCTTAGTATTATATCCGGAGGACCATGTGGAGACAACGTGGCAGGAGCAGTCGCAAATCCCTCCTCGTCCCTCGGGTTTGAAATGCTGCGTAATGGCGTGCTCACACTCGGGCCAGATGACGGGAGCAGCCCCGGGCAGCCCGCGGTGCTATTTCTGTGGGGGAGCGAAGCATACTCGGCAACGGTGTCCCGCTAAAGCTGTGTTGTGCACCGCATGCGGTAAGAAAGGGCACTATTCAAAAGTGTGCCGATCTAAACCCAGGAACGGCAATGCGGCCTGCGATTCTTCAGAGCTCGGGTCTTCGTCGTCGAAGTCACCGCGGGGTTCGTCCACGTGCGAGACCAGGATGATGCCATTACGGTCGACGGAGTCGGAGGAGTATGACCACCAGGGGTCGCTGAGTTTGGCGCCCTCACCCACGTGCGACTCATGGGAGCGGCCATGTTGGTCGACACTGACCACGAACGACCAGCAGGGGTCCTCCTCATCGATTTCAGGTGCCTGCAGTGGCGCTCATGAACCAATGGTGGCGTCGATCATCCTGGACCAGGTCAAGCCTCATAGACTTGACAAATCTATGATGAATATCCAGGTAAATGACCACGTGATTTATTGTCTGTTTGACAGCAGGAGCACTGAGAGCTTTATCCACCCAGACACTGTGAAGCGGTGTGGACTCCAGATTCAACCTGCCAAACAGACAATCTCTATGGCATCAAGGTCCCGGTCTGTTGCCGTGCTAGGGAGTTGCGTGGTAACTTTGAAGGTGCAAGGCACAGTTTACGAGCGTTTCAAGCTCCTCGTGTTGCCGTATCTTTGCGCGCCAATACTTCTCGGACTAAACTTCATGGTCCACTTGAGGAGTGTAATCCTACAGTACGGTGGGCCACTCCCTTCACTGGCAGTGGGAAAACAGCAGCAGCCTCCAAATTGCCCAACGCGCCCCGCCTGCAGCCTCTCGACGCTGAAGATCACCACACCCTCCTTGTTCCAGAATCTTGTGCCAGGCTGCAAGCCCATCGCGACTAAAAGTAGGCGTTACAGCGCTGAGGATCGGATCTTCATTAGATCTGAGGTTCAGCGGCTCCTCAAAGAAAGGATCATACAACCCAGTGCTAGTCCGTGGAGGGCGCCGGTCGTGGTGGTCAAGAGCGGGAACAAACCCCGGATGGTCATTGACTACAGTCAGACCATTAACCAATATACGCAGCTGGATGCGTATCCCCTCCCGCGCATATCTGATATGGTCAATCAGATTGCGCAGTACCGGGTGTTCTCCACCATCGACCTCAAGTCTGCTTACCACCAACTCCCCATTCGCCCAGAGGACTGACATTACACGGCTTTTGAGGCGGATGGTCGCTTGTATCACTTTCTCAGGGTTCCCTTTGGTGTCACCAATGGGGTCTCGGTCTTCCTGCGTGCTATGGACCGAATGGTGGACCAGAACGGGCTGCGGGCTACCTTCCCGTACCTGGATAATGTCACCATCTGCAGCCATGACCAGCAGGACCACGACACGAATCTCCTGAACTTCCTACGCACTGCATCTCGCCTGAACTTGACCTACAACAGGGAGAAGTGTGTGTTTCGTACGCGCCGTTTAGCCATCCTAGGATACGTGGTGGAAAACGGGGTCATTGGCCCTGATCCAGACCGTATGCGCCCCCTTTCTGAACTTCCCTTACCTGCTAGTGCAAAAGCACTGAGAAGATGCTTAGGCTTCTTCTCTTATTATGCGCAGTGGGTTCCCAACTACGCGGATAAAGCCCGTCCGCTCATTAAGTCCACGACTTTTCCCTTAACACCAGAGGCCCGATTGGCCTTCGATAAATTGAAAGCCGACATCGCGAAAGCTACGATGCACGCTGTAGACGAGTCCATCCCCTTTCAGGTGGAGAGCGATGCATCTGAATTCGCCCTGGCCGCCACACTTAACCAGGCGGGCAGGCCTGTCACATTTTTTTCCCGCACCCTCCAAGGCCCCGAAATTCGGCATTCAGCGGTGGAAAAGGAGGCCCAGGCCATTGTGGAGGCCGTCAGGCATTGGCGCCATTACTTGGCGGGAAAACGGTTCACCCTGATCACGGACCAGCGGTCCGTGGCGTTCATGTTTAACAACACGCAGAGGGGCAAGATCAAGAATGACAAGATCTTGCGTTGGAGAATTGAACTCTCCACCTATAACTACGACATCATGTACCGTCCAGGGAAACTCAATGAGCCCTCGGATGCCCACTCGTTTGGAACATGCGCTAGTATACAGGAGGACCGTTTGCACGCCCTCCATAATGACCTGTGCCATCCTGGGGTCACTTGGCTCTACCACTTTATAAAAGCCCGCAACCTGCCTTACTCGGTGGAGGACGTCAGGTCAGTAACAAGGAGCTGTCGGGTTTGCGCGGAATGCAAACCGCACTTTTACCGACCTGACCGGGCACATTTAGTCAAGGCCACTCGTCCCTTCAAGAGACTGAGTGTCGATTTTAAGAGCCCCCTTCCCTCAACAGATCGGAATGTGTACTTCCTCAATATCATTGACGAGTACTCTCGGTTCCCTTTTGTTGTTCCCTGCTCTGATACATCTGCTGCCACGGTTATCAAGGCATTCCGTGATCTCTTTACCCTGTTCGGGTACCCCGGCTACATCCATAGCGACAGGGGCTCGTCGTTCATGAGCGATGACTTGAGGCAATTCCTGCTCTCATACGGGATTGCCTCTAGTAGGACCACGAGCTACAACCCTAGGGGTAATGGACAGGTGGAACGCGAGAATGCTACTGTCTGGAAGGCTGTCTTACTGGCGTTGAAGTCAAAAGGTCTTCCAGTCTCCCGTTGGCAAGAGGTGCTCCCTGATGCGCTCCATTCTATTCGCTCCCTCCTGTGTACGGCAACCAATGCTACTCCCCATGAGAGGATGTTCTTCCTCGGGGACCTCATTACCGTCTTGGTTGACGTACTCAGGACCCGTCCTCCTGCGGCGACATGTAAGGGCCCGCAAGTCCGACCCGTTGGTCGAACAGGTCCATCTCCTCCACGCCAACCCTCAGTATGCCTATGTGGCATACCCTGATGGGCGAGAGGACACGGTCTCGATCCGAGACCTGGCGCCAGCAGGGGACGTAGCAACCCCTGTCGCTCCCATACCCCCTGTAACAAACCCTTTATCTCTTGTTTCTTCCCCGGACACGGCGCGGGCAGCATCGGGACCATTGCTTAACCATTTTACTCCCATGTACAGCTTGCCTGAGCCCAGAAGATGGTCGCCACTGCAGGGCGTGTCAGGATCCCATGGACTGCCGTCACCTCAGGGTCAACCGGCCTGTGAGTCCGTGGAAGAACAGCTGGACGCCGCCTTGGGGAGAACGCCACCGCAAGTGCCTACTCCGGTGTCACCGCCGGTATTGAGGAGGTCACAACGACGGTGCGGTCCCCCTGACTGTCTGAACTTATAGACTGCTCACACTTTATTCTGTTTTTTGTACCCCGCCGGCCTTTGTTCTCAAAGGAGGGGTGAATGTGGTGAACCATCGTTGGTTCCCACTGGATAGCACTGAGCCAGGGGCTGGCCAGTACTACAAGGATGTACATATGTTACTGTTGGGTTGTGCTATTGTTGCTGTTGGGGTTAGGGTGGGGTTGGTACACCTTTGTACTGTAGTGTTGTGGCACATCCCAGTCGGGCTCCGCCTCCTGGGAGAGGTATAAGAGTCCCTGCTCTGGCCGGGACCCCTTCAGTCTGGGATAGTGTATATAAGTTCTGGCAGCTTCATTACAGTAAATAAAAGCCTTTCATTTACTGAGCTTCAGGCCTCGTGTTTGAGTAGCGCATCAGTAATGCCATTGAATATCTTGGGGAGATGTTTGGAATCTCTTTGGTTGTGGCAGACACCTATGTGGCAAGAATGTAACTGTAGAAAAATATATCAGATAATATGTACTAAACATTTTAGATGTATATCAACATTTTGAAAATTGTTTTGCCTTAGCATCACATTCATTTTGACTTGAAACGCCCAAATAATAAAAGTTTAATTAAGTACACATAAAAGATGCGATGGAGTAGTGGTATTGTCACTGGATTAGTAATCCAGAGACCTAGAATAATGCTTTGGGACCAGGTTTGAATCCTGTCATAGCAGATAGTGGAATTAAAAGGCTAACAATGACCATGAAACTTTTGCAATGACAATGAAACTATTGACTCCAGAACTTGCTGTTCCCCTAGCCAAGCTCTTCCAGAACAGTTACCACACTGGCATCTACCTGACAATGTGGAAAATTGCCCAGCTATGTCCTGTACACAAAAAGCAGGACAAATTCAATCTCAATTAACCCCACCATTAGTCTACTCTTGATCATTAATAAAGTGATGGATCGGGTCATCAACTGTGCTATCAAGCCGCACTTGCTTAGCAATAACCTGCTCACTGATGTTCACTTTGTGTTTCACCAGGGTCACTCAGCTCCTGATCTCACACAACCTTGGTTCAAACATGGATCAAAGAGCCAACTCCAGACGTGAGATAAGAGTGATTGCCCCTGACATCAAAGCAACATTTGACCAAGTGTGGTATCGAGGAACCTGAGGAAAACTGAAGTCAGTGGGAATCAGGGAAGAACCCACCACTGGTTGGAGTCATACCTTGTACAAAGGAAAATGGCTGTGCTGATTGGAAGTCAATCATCTCAGTTTCAGGACATCACTATAGGAATTCCTCAGGGTAGCGCCCCACCCAACCTCTTCAGCTGCTTCATCAATGACCTTCTCTCCATCATAAGGTGAGAAATGGGGATGTTTGCTGATGATTTCACAATGTTCAGCATCATTCACGGCCCCTCAAATACTGAAACAGTCCATGCCCAAATGCAGTAAGACCTTGACAATATCCAGGCTTGGGCTGACAAGTGGCAGGTAACATTTGCGTCACATAAGTGCCAGGCAATGGCCATCTCCAACAAGAGAGAATCTAACCATCACCCTTTGACATTCAATGGCATTGTCATCAACTAATCCCCAACTATCAACATCCTGGGTGTTACCATTGGCCAGAAACTGAGCTGGACTAGCCATAAAGTACTGTGGCTAGAAAAGCAGATTGGATGCTGAGAATCCTGCACTGAATAACTCACCTCCTGACTCCCCAGAGCCTGTTCACCATCTCCAAGGCACAGATCATGAGTGTGATAAAATATTTTCCACTTGCCTGGATGAGTGCAGCTCCAACAACACTCAAGTGGCTTGGCACATTCCAGCACAAAGCAGTCCACTTGATTGGCACCCCATTCATGAACATTTATTCCCTCCATCACCGGGACACAGTAGCACCAGTGTCATCTATAAGACTCACTGCAGGAACTCACCAAGGCTTCTTAGACAGCACCTTCCAAACTCGAGAAGGACAAGGGCAGCAGTCACATGGGAGCACCATCACCTGGAAGTTCCCCTCCAAGCCACTCACCATCCTGACTTGGAGATGCATCTCTGTTTCTTCACTGTTGCTGGATCAAAATCCTGGAACGCCCTCCCTAACAGCACTGTGGGTGTACCTACACCACTTGGACTGCAGTGGTTCAAGAAGGCAGTACAACACCAGCTTCTCAAGGGAAATTAAGGATGAGCAACAAATGCTGGCCTCGCCAGTGACACCCACATCTTGTGAATTTTGTATTAAAAAAAACTCCTAAATTCATGTGCCCTAAAAATGTGCAGTAGCATGGGGGGTGGGGGTTGGGTGTGTTGGGTAGATTTGAGGTTGAATCCCAGCATAACTTCCATAACCATCCGACACAGAGCCTCTTCCACTGACCTTGCCAGAGTTTTACTACGCGGCGATTTTAGGTGATTTTACAATGCGGCTCCAATTTGCACAAATTGACAGATTGGCTGGTCTCTTCCAATTTTATCATTACATATTTGCAAAACGTGCTCAGCTGTTTCATGCTTCAGGTTTCCACAGCTTGTCTGCTGCTTCATTCATAAATGCTGATCTCGGGTCTTCAGAACTTCCATCTGTCAGGTGACAGATTTCGTCTCCTTTTTCCTCCAGTCATGCCAGGTTTGTCAGCTGTGACTTTTAAGACTCTTCTAATTCTATCGGTTGAACTGAGAGATTTCTTCACGATATTTTGTACTGCTGAGTATGGTTTCCATTCTTGAAGTAACTAGAGTTCCTCTCTACTTCCACTCCTGATACAGTATTGATGCAGTGGCACCTATAATGTAGTCCTGACATCACTGTGCTTTTGAAGGCTGTTTTATCCAGCTAATCTGAGCTTACAATATGAAGTCAGCTCATTTTAAAATTTACCTGGTGCTTCCAGGGGATAATTCCAAAAATGTGTCAGGTTCTGACTGAAAACTGGCGTGTTTCTGTGTTTCTCCCCAGAGAAACAGACAGGTTTTCTCTCCAGATCTTCTGATGGTTTGTCCAAAAACAAAGGGGGATGTGTTTTGTGCCACCATTCCTGAGGAATGGGGCCAGAAATTGCCAACTAGCCAATCTCCACAGAGATCAGGGCACCTTTTATAAAGGGTGCCCCAAATTAAAGTTAAAGACCACCCCATCATCGCTGGCATCGGGCATCAGACCTCCCCCCCCCCCCCGCCCTCTCCCTGTGCCCCCCTCTCCCAAAAAAGTAGGCTTCCTCCGCCCCCCCCCCCCGCCCCCCACCCCCACCCCACCATCGTAATGCAGGTGCAAACCCTTTGCCCATCATTGCTGTCCCCCAACATAATGGGAAGCTCCCAGTGCAAATCCCTCACCACCCAGGGGCCAGCCTCACCTCCAATCAATCCCCTGGCATGGTCATCATGATTGGTTTCCATTTTTGGAAACCGGTAGTGGTTCCTGCCAGCATGGGAGGGGGAACGTACGGCAAACCTGGAAGGTAAGGTGTTATCGTTATGCCATTTAGGCATATTTACATTTATTCAAGTTCATGGAAATCAGGTTCATGCCCTCGTTAGGCGTGGGCCCGGTGACAGCGCCAGCAAGGCCAGGAAAGATCTCATTTTGAGATCACCCTGGCGCAAATCCCGTTGTGGCCCTCTGCGAGAGCTAGCAGCCATAATGGGATTTGCATCCACAAGAAACAGAGCCTGAAACTCACCCCCTGATATATTGGGAGAACACTGAGGTAATAGGATGACTTACTGAATGGGAGCAGCCATGAAATGGCTAGTGGTTGCACTTAAAGAGATGCCTGTTTTTAAAAAATATATATTTTTGATAACATGAAATCTGATTCACTGATTGATAATTGGAAATCACGGTGCTGGAAGTCTTACAAAAATGCAGGGCTCTATCAATCCTTCTCCTGAAATACCCATTTTAAATGAATGTTGAGTACCCAGTGTGTTGCTGCCTTGTGTTATGTGGTTTTGCGCTATCTAAATTAAAACTATGAGCTTTAATGAGCTGTACACACAGTTGTGAGTAGCATGGTGGCACAATATTTAGCACTGCTGCCTCACTGCGCCAGGGACCTGGGTTCGATTCCTGGCTTGGGTCACTGCCTGTGTGGAGTCTGCACTCTCCCCATGTCTGCGTGGGTTTCCTCCAGGTGCTCCAGTTTCTTCCCACAGTCTGAAAGACATGCTGGTTAGGTGGATTGGCTATGCTAAATTATCCCTCAGTGTACCTGAGCAGGTGCGGAGTGTGGCAACTAGGGGATTTTTACAGTAACTTCAATGCAGTGTTAATGTAAGCTTACTTGTGACATTAATAAATAAACTTAAACTTTAGTTGGTGCAAAGTTTCAAAGCTGAAAATGCTTATGGCTCGGGGGCACTCTGTGCATTGACCTCCCACACCCAGTCATGCCTGGTGTCCAGCATTTCTTTGAGCATCCTGAGCCTTTCCCTTACATACTCAATATTCTTACAGGCAAGAATGTCCAGAGGCCTTCTCAATGGGAGTCAGGGATATTTTCTGGGCACTCTTCCAGTCATGTTTCTTCCCTTATATTATATTCCACTTTTTAAACTGAGAAATGATTAGAACATGTTAAAGGTTCATGTTGAGGGGCATGTGTGTTACTAATTTGTATGTTAACAGCTGACCATGCATCACACCACTCAGTAGTGGCACAATGATTTGCTGTGTAAAGCCCTATTAAAATGCCATCTTTCCGAAGATTTTTAGTTTTAAGTAGCGGGTTGAATGTGTACTGTGGTGGCACGTAGGCATGGTAGGCAATGAAAAAGCAGGAAAGTTGATAGAGATATTGAGATGAGCCTGTAGTAAATGTGCAGCAAGTTAAGAGGCATCACTTTGTAGTAGACACACTTTAGCCATTTACCTGGCATATGATTCAAATTTATAACTGTATCTTTTCAGTTTTCATAAGGTGTGCCAAATTTTGCATCTGTTCCCAGATTATACAGGAATTATACATACCATTACCTCCAGCTGCCATAATTCCTGCCAGATATGCTACATGGAAACATAGAAAATAGGAGCAGGAGGCCATTCAGCCCTTCAAGCCTACTCCACCATTCAGTATGATCATGGCTGATCATCCAACTCAATAGCCTGATCCAGTCTCCCCACCCCCCCCAAATCCTTTGATCCCTTTTGTCTTAAATGCTATATCTAATTGCTACTTGAAAACATTCAATGTTTTTGCCTCAACCACATTCCGTGGTAGCAAATTCACCATTGTCCTGTCATGGAGGTGTCTTCAGTAGCAAAACCATCTCCTGTAGGAACAGTTCTATTTTACCATTAACTAAACAGGGGACTGGATGCTGTGTCACTCCACCACATACTCATAAACTCTTTTCTGCCTTCACATTTGTTCTGACTTGCACTGATTTCTGTTAGCCACTTTCTTGGCTAAAACAATTTTTGGATAGGCAACTGAAAATGATCAAACTCAACCGGCCTTTGGAAGGTTTTTATATTTAGATAGCTGTAACTTTGTAAAGCGCAGAACTGGAGGTGTGCTGAATATTCCCTTGTCTCCTTCAGCTTTACAAAGACAGGTACGATTGAGGTTAGGAGGTTGCTCTGTACATTCAGTTGTGGCCATTTCTATTTTGAGCAAGCATAATGTTCACATGCATCAGTTCCCAGATCGAGTGACAAGACCAGAGAATTTTATCGACAAAGAGTTGAACAGAATTACCTCAAGAGTGAACAGGTCAGTTTCTTGAATGAAAAATGCAGCTGCACTTTTTGTGCACCGCCGCACGTTTGCTGATATCAAAGTGATAATTAGTAGGTATATTGTACTGCACAATCTCACTATCACTTGTTCACGGGCGGCACAGTGGCATTGTGGTTAGCACTGCTGCCTCACAGCGATAGGGACCCGGATTCAATTCTGGCCTCAAGTCACTGTCTGTGTGTAGTCTGCACGTTTTCCCCATGTCTGCCTGGGTTTTCTCCGGGTGCTCCGGTTTCCTGCCAGTCCGAAAGACGTGCTGGATTTCACAGTAACTTCATTGCAGCGTTATTGGAAGCCTACTTGTGACACTAATAAATAAACTTAAATTCATAGACATTTTCGAGACATAACTTCATTATTTGAAATTAAAAGTCTACTTCAGATGCAAGTGATACCTGTGTGGGAAATTAGTTAGCTCAATTTCATAGTTATTCCAGTTTCAAAGTAATAATTGTATCAAACTGAAATTATGACAACAGCATAATTAAGTTATGATGAATACTGTAGACACAAATGGTTAAACATTTATTTTGATGGATTTTACTTCATAGTGCTTGGTTATATTAGATTGTGCAGGAAATAGCATATAAAACAAGATTGGTTGGAAAAAAATCACACATCAGTGTTGGAGCGTACTTGATTTTCAGTCTATTAACCTTTCTCCTACTTATAATCTGTCTTAAAAGTGTTAACTGCATGTAATAAGTTGCTATGTTGTTGGTTTCTCTCTTGATTCTGGTAATGAATAAACATTGGCAGAAATACCATGAAGATCATTACTGTTGCAATGTTGTTCTTCACGGGTGTTGTTAACAATACTTAGTAATGAATAAAACTGCTTATGGCTGCATTCCTAATCCAACTGCTCTGTTCTGAATTCATGACAGTTCAGCTGTACACAACCTATCACTGTCCTGGCATCAAGCCTCAAAGATCAGTTGATAGCAATGAGTGTATAGTCACACTCAATCAGAACAGACATACTTGCATTTACAGAACGCGTTTCACAACGTAAGGACATCCCAACCTCTTTCCAAGCTACAAATATAAAAATAGACAGCATTTCTCAGAATTTTCATAATCAGGAGCATTTAGTTCTCTCTATATTTCTATCTGAATACCATATGAATAAAGAAACCAGTGCTACAAAAAAATGTATGTTAGAGATTGCCCAAAACAGGTGGACCATATACAATGAAGTTAAATTATTTCCCAAAATGTTCAATTTCACAGCATGCAACATAAATACCTTAGGTCAAGATGTTACAAGAAGATATTCTTCAGCAGTTACTCTTGAAATCATGTTATTTCAGTGGATTTGGCAGAGGAATAAGGTGGAAACAGATGACACTTTCAGGTTGGAGACAGATAGATTATTTTTTAACTAACTTTTACAGATGCACCATAGAAAGCATTCTTTCTGGACTATCACAGCTTGGTGTGGCTCCTGCTCTGTCGAAGACCACAGAAAAATGCAAAGGGTCATGAACGAAGCCCAGTCCATCACGCAAACTAGCCTCCCAAATATTGACTCTGTCTTCACTTCCCACTGCCTTGGAAAAGCAGCCAGCATAATCAAGAACCCCCATGCATCCCGGACACACTCTCTTCCATCTTATTCCATTGGGAAAAAGATACAAAAGTCTGAGGACACATACCAACCGACTCAAAAACAGCTTTTTCACTGCTGCTGTCAGACTTTTGAATGGACCTACCTCGTATTAAGTTGATCTTTCTCTACACCCTAGCTATGACTGTAACACTACATTCTGCACTCTTCCTTTCCTTCTCTATATACATTATGCTTTGTTTGTATAGTGCACAAGAAACAATACTTTTCACTGTATGCTAATACATGAGACAATAATAAATCAAATCAAATCAAATTTTTGGGCAAGGTTATCAAGGGATTTGGAACAGAGATGGGTAGATGGAGTTGAAGTACAAATCAGCCATGATCTATTTCAGTGGTGGAGGGGCTGAATGACCTACTCTTATCTCTATGTTTCTATGTAATGATATGTTTCAGAATAGTCTTGAACCTACTTACACTAGCTTCAGTCGGCGCTTTAGTAGCTTGGGCCGAGACACTCAGGCAAAGAAAAAAAATTGAAATGCCACATATTGAAGTCTCTCAATTGGTAAAATGGGAATTATAATCCATTTAAAATTGTATAAAGGACTTGAGTATTTACTCTGCACATATTGTTTTGGACAGATCCTTCAAGCTGAGCTTCTTATTTTATAGATTTCTTGTGGTTACACAGTTATTGAAATGGCTGTAGTCTTGAATTAAAAGAAAATTTATCCGACAAGGTTGTGTTCTAATAACCATTAAATGCTTTCAGCTATGAAAACAGACATAAGTATTGACTGCTGCTAAAATTTACTTCGATGCATTTCAAACTCAATCACCACCCTAAACATCTACTGCTACTTATGGACATTTAAAATATATTGTAATTTTCACAAGGAAATGTTACTGTTTGTTAGCAATCAAACAAAGAAAGAATAATTGCTGTTTGACATAAAGCAGAATTTCTCTTTCAAAAATCAGACTTTTCAGGGAGTTTTTACAAGGAAAGACAGACACCGTTTATTATACTGTATTTGCAAAACAGCAATTATAGTCAAATCTTACTCTTTGCCATTATAATCATGGTTAATGGTCACAGCTGCAATAGTAACTAGTGAATTATAACATCGAAGATCTATCAAAATATTCTGAAACAGTGGCATTTTGTGCTGGTGGTGATTAGGTCATTTGTGCTAATTGGAAGAGCTGCATGGGTAATTATCCCGAGAAATAAAAGAAAACAAAACCATGAACATGTATTTTTTAAATTGTCCAATTTTTCTTGCACATAAATTAAAATAAATATGCATAACAAATCCCATGTAAAAAGAACTAATGATTTCCCACTGTCCACAGATAAATGACTAATTTAATACATATTTAACAACAAACCAATCAGAGCTGTGGACATCGAGGGATTAAAATCATTATAACTCATATTTGAACATGTAACCAATGATGTGTTTCCATTGGGCATCTGAAGCATTCAGCCTGGAGGCCATGCTAAGTTGGCCCAGAGGCTCTATTTCATAACCCAGGCAAGCTGCCTGCAGTGCTTGCCACCAAACAGAGGTGACTCTGTCTTGTTGAATAGCCATGTTGGCAGCCATTGGCAGGTTGGTTTTGGGGGATAGGGGAGGAATGTTGGAGGAGGATGGGGCTGGATCTATAGATTACTAGTCCAATGGTATAATCACTACACAGTGCCTCCCCATAAGCACAATAAGATCAGGTTGGTTCATATTGAGTACATTACCCCTATTTTATCTCAAGATGGCGGCAGAGCGAGGCGACTCCTTGCAAGCTGTGCCCAGCAAACCTGCTAATTCTATCTTTTACTCTCGTTCTATGCTTCTAAGACTTTATTCTAACTCTTTTCAACTCTCTAACAATGATCTTTCTCTACACCCTGGCTATGACTGTAACATTACATTCTGCACACTGTCCTTTCCTTCCCTATGTACGGTACATTTTGTCTGTATAGTGCGCAAGAAACAGTACTTTTCACTGTGTACTAATACATGTGGTAATAATAAATCAAATCAAATCAAATATTTTTCAAAAGTTCAAATAATGGAAATTTGTATCTTCATGTGATCAAATCCTCAGAGAATTTACTTCAGGAAAAAAGTCAAAATTTCACTGGAGGATAAACCTTCACCACTGTATGTGATCACTCACTTATTGCGCAAGCCAACGCATTGAGCTAAACTCCTCCCTGATGCCATTGTTACTGAAGCCAGTGTGAATGCAAAATCTGACTTCGTTATAGAAGCAACTAATAACAAAGCAAAATTGCTCATTTAAAATTTGGATAATTCTACATTACAGAAAATTATTTTAGCACATTTCATGTAGATGTTCACAGTTCTTCTATTAACAAAATGTGCTTTTAATTAAGATTTTGTGTAGTTAATTTTATAAAGTATCTCTCTTTTTGTTTCATGTTATAGTTGGCCTCTGTGTTACACAGTGTTGCCATTGCCATTAATGTATTCAATGAAGAGTGGTTCTAATGGACAATGTATGACCACTTTAAAACAAACTTTTACATTGCTGTATGCAAGTTCTATTAGAGTGTTACAACACAGAGGTAAGTATCAAAAGTTATGAGATGATATATATTGAATTTTAATACATGACTGACAGCAAGACAATATCCTTAGTGAACTGAAAGGGAAATCTCTTCTGAGATTATGCTTGCAATTGTATTTAGTGCATTGTTACCATTATTTCCAATTCACGCTTACGATCACACATATGCTTGGATACCAGGTTGAAACATTTATGCTTAAACTGTATGGCCGATGACCTCAGTATGGTAGTGTGGTCCCTTTAATGGGTGATCCTTCATGGGCCCGCCAGTCCACTGCAGAATCCACTGTGGAGGTGGTTGAACAACGAGGGCCACTTGACTCAGGCTGCAAGGCCACTAATTATATTTAAATTGGTGGTTTGGAATATGCATCAGGTTCCCGCCCACTATGGGCTGGAACCTGATTGGGTCCGGCAGTAGTCTGGGAGGGTGGCAGTGCCCGGCATCAAACCCGCTTTTCTGCCGACTCCTGCATCTCCAGGCCATCGCATTCACGATCGGAGTTAGTGGGACCAGAGGATCCACGCCCGCCCCCCAGGAGTAACAAAGGCACTATCATTTTCAGGTCTCTTTTCAAATTTTCCCCTAGTAGTTCTACATTATTTTGTATGCATGCCAAACTTTAATTCACCCAATATATAATTCTGTACATTTGTCAGAATTGCATTTCATTTTCTATCTATCCAATCTTTTTGAAAGTATTTGATTATATCCTCATTTTTCACTCCGTGACATTTGTCTGCTTAGTTTCAGGTTTCAACTCATTTATGTAAACGAGAATCTGAAGTGGCCTAATAACACTATTGGAGTCACACATGGACCAGACCAGGTAAGGACGGCAGATTTCCTTCCCTAAAGGACATTCATGAACCAAATGGGTTTTCCGACAATCAACAATGGTTTTATGATCATCAGTAGCTTCTAAGTCCAGATATTTTTTATTGAGTTCATGTTCCCCCATCTGTTGTGGTGGGATTCAAACCCGGGTCCCCGGAACACTAGTTGAGTTTCTGGATTAATAGTCCAGCGATAATACCGCTAGGCCATCGCCTCCCCTGGGAGGAGTTTGCTACGAATCATTCAACATGATGAGAACTTGTCCATCAGGCAGCATCATCCTTGCAGTCACAGCCTCTTAATGATGAGGCAGAGTTGTGGAAGAAAAGGAGAGATTGGTAGTAGATCCCTGTGCTCTGTGTCACTATATCTTGTCGAAAAGCCTGCCTCATATGCCTAAACATCTGTGGGTGCAGAATCAGCTGGTTTAGTCACATGAAGGTCCGTGGAAGAAACTCATGACTCTGAGTAGACATCATCCTGGAATTGAGGAACAGCTGATGACAGCAACTTTGCACCTCATAAGAAGGAAAAGAACTGAAATTCAGCATGAAAAGAATTTGAGTTGCAAATCTGGACGAACTTTCAAATGGCACTAATTAGTAGCCGGTTGCTTACTAATAATTAGTCATTTTAAACTAATTATAGTCAATTTGTTTGTCTGTGTAGCTTTAATATAAAAAACTACAACAAACATATTTTATCTGTCATGCACTTGTTCCCTTCCTTTGAGTCGGAGCCTTTTGTATGAATTCTATAAGTTCATAGTTGTAGAAATTGTGGAAAATAACAAAGAACAAAGAAAATTACAGCACAGGAACAGGCCCTTCGGCCCTCCAAGCCTGCACCGACCATACTTCCCGACTGAACTAAAACCCTCTACCCTTCCGGGGACCATATCCCTCTATTCCCATCCTATTCATGTATTTGTCAAGACGCCCCTTAAAAGTCACTACCTTCTACTACCTCGCTTCTACTACCTCCTCCAGCAGCGAGTTCCAGGCACCCACCACCCTCTGTGTAAAAAATCTACCTCGTACATCTCCTTTAAACTTTGCCTCTCGCACCTTAAACCTGTGCCCCCTAGTAATTGACTCTTCCACCCTGGGAAAAAGCTTCTGACTATCCACTCTGTCCATGCCTCTCATAATCTTGTAGACTTCTATCAGGTCGACCCTCAACCTCCATCGTTCCAGTGAGAACAAACCAAGTTTCTCCAACTTCTCCTCATAGCTAATGCCAGGCAACATCCTGGGAAATCTTTTCTGTACCCTCTTCAAAGCCTCCACATCCTTCTGGTAGTGTGGTGACCAGAATTGAACACTATATTCCAAGTGCGGCCTAATTAAGGTTCTATAAAGCTGCAACATGACTTGCCAATTTTTAAACTCAATGCCCCGGCCGATGAAGGCAAGCACGCCGTATGTCTTCTTGACTTCTTTCTTCACCACTTTCAGTGATCTGTGTACCTGTACACCCAGATCCCTTTGCCTATCAATACTCTTGAGGGTTCTGCCATTTACTGTATATTTCCTATCTGTATTAGACCTTCCAAAATGCATTACCTCACATTTGTCCGGATTAAACTTCACCTGCCATCTCTCCACCCAAGTCTCCAACCGATCTATGTCCTGCTGTATCCTCTGATGGCCCTCATCGCTATCCACAAATCCACCAACCTTTGTGTCGTCCACAAACTTACTAATCAAACCAGTTACATTTTCCTCCAAATCATTTATATATATTACAAACAGCAAAGATCCCAGCACTGATCCCTGAGGAACGCCACTTGTCACAGCCCTCCATTCAGAAACGCACCCTTCCACTGCTACCCTCTGTCTTCTTTGACCGAGCCCGTTTTGTATCCACCTTGCCAGCTCATCTCTGATCCCATGTGGCTTCACCTTCTGCACCAGTCTGCCATGAGGGATCTTGTCAAAGGCCTTACTGAAGTCCATGTAGACAACATCCACTGCCCTACCCTCATCAATCATCTTCGTCACTTCCTCGAAAAACTCGATCAAGTTCGTGAGACACGACCTCCCCTTCACAAAACGATGTTGCCTCTCACTAATACATCCACTTATTTCCAAGTGGGAATAAATCCTGTCTTGAAGAACCCTCTCCAATAATTTCCCTACTATTGATGTAAGGCTCACTGGCCTGTAATTACCTGGATTATTCTTGCTACCATTCTTAAACAAAGGAACAATAATAATAATACAGAATCCACAAATCAATTATAGGTACACAATTTTTTATATAGTGATAATCACAACATTACATCATTGGATAAGGAACTAAGAACACATCTCTGAGTCTCAGCTGATTCATAGTCGGGCTTCCCCAGGTTTTGCCATTTTCAGGATGGCCATTTGTGGAGGGGAGGAACAAATTGTTTCATCACTCAAGTGTGGTTCAAATAATTCCACCAGGGAGTTGTATTAATAGATCCGTGGGGACGGCCTCTGACTGGATAATCCTACAATTCTGACAGAATAAATGCGTTTCTGAAAAATGGGGTTAAGTTCGAGAAAGATAGGAGGCAAATTAAATGATAAAATTATATTCATATACATCATCCCTAATTCTCGCTAATCCAATTTTGCCAAGTCAGGGTGAAATTAGATGCTGATCTTTGGGGCTAAAACTCTCAAATGTAAAACTGAAATGAATCACACAATTAGAAGGCAACTGATCCAAAACGACGTTGTGCCTGACAACTATTAATTATGTTTAATTCAGTTAACCTCCGTTTGAACAGCTCGAAAATTTGATAATCTTTGATCAATGGTTTTGTCTTTAGATGTTGTAAAATTGCAGAATAGACTGGGCTGAATTTTAATCAACATTCCCTGCAGGCTGTGCCGCTGCACAATCCCAGGAGTTCACGTACAGGTTGAGCACAAGTTGGCACTTCTGAGTAGCTATGGATACGCAGTGGCACAGAAATAGTTAATGGGCCCGCGTGCTTAAATGAACACGCCATGAACACCAAAAAAATTAGATGGAACTTTGATTTCAACTCTCTAAAACAAATGGCTTGTGATCACTTGAAATGTTAAAACTCAGACCTGCTCACTTTTAGACTTTAGCTGAAATGGGGCAGAGAACAAGCAACCAACCCACTCCCAGGAGACGAGATGCTCACTGAGATATTCTAACGGATACCACAGTCACTGGTTAAATGGGGTTAACATTGACCAGCTGATGGGCCAGTCACAGGACAATGTTTTGTGTTGTCTCCCCATGTTCTCTCTCCATCAGACCCCACCCAAAGAAGCACCCTGAGGTGAGGAAACGGAACATCTGACACCCCCCACCCCCTCCCCAAGCACCAGCACCACCCCACCACCTCCATTGATGCTCCAGCAGCAGCAGTATCAATCTAATTGCAGTTGCATCTTCCTCTATATTCCTTCTCATCTGACTGGAACTCAAGCCTGTCAATCAGGCTGACTTATGGGCTGGGAAATTGTCAAAGAGAAACAATGCTCACTGTGGAGTCGATACACCACAGCATGAGGGAAACTGGAACGTCGAGGTTTCCTGACAGAAACTCCAACCCCCATCCATGCACCCATTCCTCACCAAGTTTCAGACCATGGGGGGGTAATTTTAATCTGGAGGAGCAAATGGATTGGGTGTGGGTCAGGGTGAGAGTGACTGCCCTTGACAGCAAGGCAGCATTTGACTGAGTGTGGCATCAAGGAGCCCCAGCAAAATTGAAGTAAATGGAAATCAGGGGAAAAAAGACTCCACTGGATGCAGTCAGACCTCGCACAAAGGAAGATGGTTGACATTATTGGAGACGAATGGAGGGAGCAGTGCATCAGGGGCACAGTTTGTCAGGTGATAGTAGACAGCTGTTGCTCCCTAGAAGGTGTTTGTTGGACCCAGTGATAATGCACGCCCAGCACCTGCCAACGTCATCCTTGCCCCAACTGTTTCCCCGCAATTTTCCAAGGCTCTGCTAATGACATTTCGAGGATTTCTCAATTGACAGCCTACAAATGCATAGGATAGGTGACTGATGGTTGCCTGCCGGGAAAACAAATATAGGTTCTTTGCCTGTGATGATGCCAATTTGAATCAGTGGATGTTGAGGTTTGCTTTCTATCTCTGGCTGTCATTGATTACACACAACCTGGAGTATTATGAACATCAAGCCTTTCGACTCCACCAATATGCAACTGGTGTGCACCTACAGAAAGATATTTCTGCGAGGATTGCCAAGATTTCCAGGAACTGCCATAGTGCTTCCACCCTGTGGCAGTCCAAACTTCCTGATCTCTTGGGACCAGCAGACAGACTTAAGAGGTGGCCACGTGGAGACAAGGGATATTCATTTCAAACTTCGTTCATGACACCAGTCAAAAACCCAATCACTCAGACCCAATAATGTTACAATGGATGCCAAATGTGTGTAACTGAACAAGTTGTCAACACACTGATAAAATACCTCATGAGCCTGGACAAATCTGTAGATGGCTTTCAGAATGGTTATGTATTGTTCTACGCTCCCAACATTGCACAGCAATGAGTTTGGGACCTTTGGAGAAACAGAGTGCAAATTGTAGATTGTCAAATTTCAGAGAAGGAGGAGATAAATGAGGAGGAGGAAGGTTTTGAGGACAATGCAGTATCAGCTGCTGATAGTGCTGCCCAGAATGCCACTGATAGCTTTATTACTGCAAGGTTCACTTTGGATACTGCATTGAAACAATGTCAGAAACACAGACAACATCTCCTCTTTCTCCACCTTCCCCAAGCTGCAAATCCACTGACACAATGAGTGCTGCAATCAACCAACCATCACTTGTACATCCCTCTGTTAGCCCCCATCACTTCATGTCTTCCTATTTTTTATCACGCCAAGTTAAAACATGACTTGTCACTCAACATACAATATGGATTAGAAGGGAAAATTATGCAAAATAATAGCACTTACGCGATTCTTCTTTCATGAAGCCATATGTAACCTGTGACTCGAACTATTAGTACAAGCTGGTTGTCTCCTCTGAGGGATGAGAGTCGTCCCGCCATTGTTAAGGAAACACTCCCTAAACCAACTTCATGAAGGTTATTGTGGGATAGTAAGGATGAAGTAGATGGCCATGAGCTATATTGGTGGCCAGGGTTTGATAGTAAAATTGAGGAGAAGAAATTGTGTTCAGAATGTGCAAATTTGGAATCCTGCCACCACTACCATTACATCCATGGTAATGGCCAGAAGGGTCATGGCAAAGAGTTCATATAGATTATGCCGGACCATTCAAAGGACAAATGTTTTCACTGTGGTAGACACGCACTCAAAATGGCCTAAAGCCACCCTTATGAAGACCACTTCCTCAGAGAGAACAATAGAAAGACTGAGTATTATTTTTGCAAGGTTTGGTTATCCTGAACAACTTGTTAGTGACAATGGGCCACAGTTCATTCACAAGAATTTCATAAGAAATTATCCAAAGGAGAATGGAATCCAACACATCCGATCCACTACTTATCGCCCTGCCACAAATGGGCTGGCAGGACAGTTTGTTCAGACAATGAAATATTTGTTGAAGGTAAACTCGAAAGCAATGATTGAGCAAATGCCTGATGCCATTCAAGAATACAACACATTCGACAACCCAAAGTTCTCCAGCTTTACTCATGATAAAATGTCAGTTACACATAATGTTTGATTTGCTTAAGCTACCCAAGACAAGAGAAATTATTGAGAAGAAACGGCAAAGTCAAATTTTGCGATGTGAGAACAGGGCTCAATGCTGTGTTTTTCAGAACAGTCAGGAAGTATTGGCAAGGAACAATACCACCGGTGAGAACCATAGAAACATAGTAACCCTACAGTGCAGAAAGAGGCTAGATGGCCCATTGTGTCTGCACCAACTCCCTGAAAGACCAATCAACCCAGCCCCTCCCCTCCACCCTATCCCTGTAACCCCACACATTTATCATGGCTAATCTACCTAACCTACACATCTTTTTGATTTGATTTATTATTGCCACATGTATTAGTATAAAGTGAAAAGTATTGTTTCTTGCGCACTAAACAGACAAAATATACCGTACATAGGGAAGGAAAGGAGAGTGCAGAATGTAGAGCTACAATCATAGCGAGGGTGTAGAGAAAGATCAACTTAATGCGAGATGGGTCCATTCAAAAGTCTGATAGCAGCAGGGAAGAAGCTGTTTTTGAGTCAGTTGGTAAGTGCCCTCAGACATTTGTATCTTTTTCCTGATGGAAGAAAGTGGAAGAGAATATGTCCGGGGTGTGTGGGATCCTTGATAATGCAGGCTGCTTTTCCAAGGTAGCGGGAAGTATAAACTGTGTAAATGGATGGGAGGCTGGCTTGAGTGATGGACTGGGCTTCATTCATGACGCTTTGTAGTTTATTGGTGGTCTTGGACAGAGCAGGAGCCATACCAAGCTGTGCTACAACCGGAAAGAATGTATTCTATGGTGCACCTGTAAAAGTTAATGAGAGCTGTAGTGGACATGCCAAATTTCCTTAGTCTCCTGAGGAAGTAGAGACATTGGTAGAGACATTCTTAACTATAGCATCCGCATGGAGGGACCAAGACAGGTTGTTGGTGATCTGGACACCTAAAAACTTGAAGCTCTCGACCATTTCCTCTTCATCCCCATTGATGTAGACAGGGACATGTCCTCTGCTACGCTTCCTGAAGTTGATGACTATCTCTTTCATTTTGTTGAGGGAGAGATTATTATCGCCGCACCAGTTCACCAGATGTCCATCTTTGGACACAAAGGGGCAATTTTGCATGGTCAATCCACCTATCATGCACATTGTTGGCCTGTGGGAAGAAACCGGAACACCTGGAGGAAACCCATGTAGACACAGGGAGAACGTGCAAACTCCACACAGGTGGTCACCCGAGGCCAGAATTGACCCAAACCCTTGGCACTGTGAGGCAGCAATGCTAAACACTGTGCCTCTGTGCCAGATACCTGCCATTGTCTTAGCACAGGCAACAGCAATCTCCTACAACATTCAAACTAGAATGATGAAGTGTGGACAAGATACATTGATCGACTACAACTAGTTTGCCTTAGACAGAGTCAACTGAGGGTCTGCAGCAAACTGAGCCAAGTGAAGACCTAGACATTCCTGAGAACCTGACAATACCAGAAACAACTGTGGAAGACAGTACCTCAGCTAAGGCCAGCTCAACACCGAGTAAACCTCCAAATCCTATGTCGACTCCAGTTGAGACAACTATAGATAACATCCAAACTCAACCAAAAACACCAGAGGTTGCAGTCAGCACGAAAAAGCAGACGTCTGTGGTTTGCCAACAACCAACCAGAAATTGACATCTTCCGAAATGTCCAACTTATTGACTGTTTTGTTTAATAGTTATTCATAATGGGAACTTTGATAGTTAACATTATATTGTATTTAATTGTTGGAACTTCTGATGTAAAGGGGAGGAAAGTGTTGTGTGATTGTTCTTAGTTGGAACAAGGTCAGTTTACGAGTCTGATATTTTGATGTATTGATGATGTCATTGGCCATTTGCGTGAACAATTAGGCAGACTATCCTAACAGCCTGTAAATACCTTTCCAATAAAACTAGGCACATGAGAATGGTTATATACAGGTATAAAGCTTGAAGACACCAGCACCTTGTCTGGCAGTTTCTGAAATTACTCACAGTGATCTGTGGGATTGTCATTCTTCGATATTGTAGGTTGTTGCATTTGCTTCTTGTCTTAGATGCAGTAAGACTGCACAGTGGTTGAGAAAAGATCTGATTTGTCCTCAGTTATGCCTCACTGTTGCTCCTTTGTGTGTAATGACTTCATTGGACCTAATTTCTGGACAAATACTTGTCATCTCAGCTGATTGCCATGTATCTTCTGCGGAATCTTGGTTGCAAACTAGTTGACCCAATTGGATCAGCTCACGGCTCTTTGTACCTGCATCAGCCTCTGTTCTAGTGCACTGCTGCTGCCAATGGTCCTTTCTGCCATATGCTATGCAGAATTGATTAAAAACTGGGCATTTTCTTGGTGCATGTCGAAAGCCACACCTTCCACATGTCCTGCTAGTTTTGAGTGTTTGAGTAAATGATAGGGCTTGTACTTAAGACCTGTCAGCTTTGTCAATCTATGAGGATTGCTTTGTACTTATGTCCATCCTTGAGTAACTCTTCAATGTTGAACTTGTCTAGCAAATCTTTCTAGAAAGCTTCCATGGGAAGTTGATTTGTGGTAGGACTGCAGCACAGAGTAATGGCGTCTTTGCTTTTTATTCATCTTATCTTTCAGCAACTCCCAAAGCCAGCAACTTCCACCCATTATTGCCGTCTCTGGCTCAATTTTTATAGAATCATAGAAACCCTATAGTGCAGAAAGAGGCCATTTGGCCCATCAAGTCTGCACCGACCACTTTCCCACCCAGGCCCTACCCTCTTATCCCTACATATTTACCCACTAATCCCTCTAACCTACACATCTCAGGACACTAAGGGGCAACTTTAGCATGGCCAATCAACCTAACCCGCACATCTTTGGACTGTGGGAGGAAACCTGAGCACCCGGAGGAAACACACGCAAACACGAGGAGAATGTGCAAACTCCACACAGGCAGTGACCCAAGCTGGGAATCGAACCCAGGTCCCTGGAGCTGTGAAACAGCAGTGCTAACCACTGTGCTACCGTGCCGCCCTGATGGTTGTTTTCTTTTTTCTTTTGTTTGACTCTTGCGTGCTTGTTATTGATCAGACCGCACCCTGTTCACTTAGCTTTCCTGACTGAACTAACCTGGTGTTGGTCCTCTGGATGCACTCATGGAAATGACAAACTATGGCCAGGATTTTACCGCTCCACCTGCCACGGAAATTGTGGAAATTGATCTCAGGCGAGATTATACAGCTTCGGGACGAGTGAGGTTGTAAAATACCACCCAATATGTTGCAGCCTCACCACAAGGGATCCTTCTGCTTACCACCTCTTCACTTGAGCACTAGATCGGCCCTGAGTCTCCAAAGCCTTTCTTCACCGTCAGTATTTTGCATTTTTAACACGCTCCAGTGCTACAAAATCTTGAGGGTCTTCTCACGCCAATCATGCTACCACCTGTCTCACGACTACCAATCATCACATTTTATTCTTATAATGGTATAATACCTGAGTTTATTTACGGTACAAGACACAAGTCACCAATTGCTCATAAGGAATTTGCTAATTTGCGAAACATATTGTGGCTTCATTTAGACTAGGAACATGAGAAGAGTTATACAAAGATATAAAACTTTTAGGCATCAAAGCTGTGTGTGTGTGCTGTGCTCAAAGCAAAAGCTAAGCTCAGACTGGATCACATGATTTTAGTAATGCCACGCTAATATTCCTTAAGGCATAGTACACATCAGGAAGGCATGACATTGCATAAGGATGAGTGTGAGTTGCCATCATGGATGAATCAATCAGATGTGAGGCAGTGCATAGCAAAGAGTGTGCTTGCAAGATGAGCGAGTGTAAGGAGTGATTTTTTTAACTTAATTCTTGGGATAATTTGAGCATTGTTGCCAAGGCCCACATTTATTATGCATGACTAATTGTCCTTGAGGAGGTGGTGGTGAATTGGTTTCTTGACCACTGCAGTCCATCTCATGAAGCTACATCCATAGTGCTATTTGATGAGGTTGACTCAATGAGGGTAGAGTGAGGTATTTGGGGTGATGCCAGCAGTAGAATGTAGGTGAATGTGCAACTATATTCATGATATTCAGTCATTAAAGTGTTTCTTTCACTGAATCCAGGAAAGTGAAACTATACTCGAGCTTCTGACCTTCCAGGCAACCTCCAGTCAATTAGAATTATCAACCAATATGGTCAACTCATGATTCTGACCAATGCTTCAACATCTAGGTCCAAGTAGCTGTATCTGGCTGTATCTTAGACATGGGAGGGTGAATTTTCTCATTCTGCACACCATGGAAATCAGAACGGGCGAGGATGGAAAGGTCTGTTGACCTAGGGCAGGATTTTCCGGTTTCGGGGCGAGCACGGCCAGAAAATCCCACCCTAGGAGTAGGGAAGGTGTGGCTTGTTGTGCTTGATGTGGATTCCCTTATCCATTTGTCTTCCATTTTCCAGGACCATGGGTGTCTAATTTGCCAGATTTTCAATGCTCCCTCTTCCTCTCCCTTTCTACTATAATTATAGACACATTTTCCAGTCACATCTTTTGTTTCACCAATTTCTCTCACCACAACCTTCACCATCATCACATTTAATCATTTCACCTCCAACTGATCACAAACCCTTCCTTTTCTTTACCCACCTCCATTTTTCTGGTTCTGTAACGGCTAATATGCTACTTATCTGCAATATCTTTCAATCCTGATGACAATTCAAAGGTCTCAAATGTTAACTGTACATTTCTCTCTCCAGAGATGCTGCCTGACTGGCTGCACCGTATTCCGTTTATGTTTCGGATTTCCGACATCTGTGGTATTTTGCCTTTCGTTCCAAGACCTAGTAACTGATTTAATGGCAGCCAGGACTAATCACAGGTTGAGAAGCTCAAAGTTCAACCAAATAGAGACAAATAGACAGCAGCCCAATTGTACACAAACCCCAGTGACCCAATGCCATCAAAGTCAAAAGGCTCAAGCAAAATGTTCAAAAACAGCAATATCTAGAAACTTCAGAACAGCATAGTGAGATTGATGGGACACCTCACTATCATGTCATTGAAAATTGTAGACTGACAATAAACAGTGATAAAATCTTTTTCTTTGGCCTTTGTGTTTATTGGTGACCCTGAGGCGATCATTCATTCAAGACAGATGTGAAAACCTCGGAGCTGTTAATGACTGCAGTCCCTGAAGAAAATGACTTAGTGCAATAATACAATGCTGCCACAGAAGAACATGTTCTGAATTTGTTAGAAGTGTCACCAGCATTAAAAAGTTTTTTTAGGAGGTAAAGGAACTCTGGATTATAAATAAATGACACATATCTAGCATCCAAGATAGCACGTGATGCCAAAAATGCAATGATTGTTGACAGCAATAACCACAACAGAAACTTGTGCTTGACGACAGCTTGGAAATTCAGCATGGTCGGAAAAATGACTAAGAAATTGCAGAACACCAGCATCTAAAGTGCCTGGACCAGAATCACTTATTTAAGTTTAAAGTTTATTTATTAGTGTCACAAGTAGGCTTACATTAACACTGCAATAAAAGTTTCCTAGTTGCCACACTCCGGCGCCTGTTCGGGTACACGGAGGGAGAACTTAGCATGGCCAACGCACCTAACCAGCATGTCTTTCAGACTGTGGGAAGAAATCGTAGCACCCGGAGGAACCCACGCAGACATAGGGAAAATGGGCAAACTCCACAGTCACCCAATCTGGGAATCAAACCCAGGTCCTTGATACTGTGAGGCAGCAGTGCACTGTGCCACTGTGTAGCCCATAATGCCTGGACTGGAGATATAAAGTAGATTTATATGATTGATCTCTAACATTCAAAGAGTGAGCTATGTGAGGAGTAAAGAGTGAATAAATTTGGATATTCAGCTTTGAAAGTAAATGATCAAGAAAAGACCTAAGTTACATATTTAAGACAATTAACAGGATAGAAAAAAGTGAATAGCACTATTTCAATCTGAGTAGCAACAGTGACACAAAACTATTTAGATTATCTTTGCTCAACCATCCAGAGCAAAGCTATGGCCTCTCCTAGCTTCACAACTTCCAAAACAAACCAGTCCTTCCTGCATCACAGCACCTGTTTCTTAAATGGTTGCAAGGTTTATACATTTTGCTAGGAGTCCATTCCAATAATTATGTGAAGAAGAACTTCTTGACTTCAATATTCATTTTGTATGTTGTCTGGTTGAACTTGACATATATTTCTGGATGTACTTTCTCAATACAGCTGATTATCTCATATCATTCTGTGAGGTCTGTGCTTGTCACTTTCTCCCAGACCAAAAGATACAAGTTCCCTCAATCTTTCGACATAAAGAAATCATCTGGCTCCAAGGATCAACCTCAGGCATTTTCTCCTGATGTTTCCCTTGTGTTTTGATGGCTAAATCTGCACATAGTGTGCACTACTTACAAGATGCACTGCAGCAATTCACCAATGATCCTTAGACAGCACCTGCCAAACCCACTTCCATCGAGAACGACAAGGGCAGCAGGTAAATGGGAACACCACCACCTGCAAGTTCCCCGCCAAGCCACTCACCACCCTGACTTGGAAACATATCGCCGTTCCTCCACAGTCGCAGGATCAGAATCCTGGAATTCCCTCCCTAATGGCATTGTGGGTCAACCCACAGAACATGGATTGCAGCGATTCAAGAAGGCAGCTCACCACCACCTTCTCAAGGGCCACTAGGGATGGGCAATAAATGCTGGCCAGCCAGCGACGCCCATGTCCCATGGATGAATTAAAAAAATCGTAGTTCATGGTGCATTTGATAAGAGTTTGGTAAAGATTCACTAAGATATCCTCCAACTTGTAGATTATTATAGTATATAGACGGGCAGTTAAAATTGCCTGCCAGTGTCTCTCTCTGTTTCTGTGGTCTTCTGTTCCTATCAGCAGCCTGTAATTTTTAATATTTTCACTTTCTCTTCTTGGGATTGATCCTTTTCCAGTCCTGTCTTCAGGAGATTGCTCTGTGATGCGCGTTATCACACACGAGGCTTGATGCTCAGGAAATAAAGGCTTTTATTTGCTGTAACAATGCAGCTACTAATTATATACACGATCCCAGACTGAGGGGTCCCAGACAGAGCAGAGACCTTTATACCTCTCCCAGGAGGCGGAGCCCGACTGGGATGTACCACAACACTACAATACAAAGGTGTAACAGCCCAACCCTAACCCCAACAGCAACAAGTAGAACAACCCATCCCTAACCCCAACAGCAACATATATACATACTTGTAGTACTGGCCAGACCCTGGCTCAGTACTATCTAGTGGGAACCAACGATGGTTCACCACACTCTGTTACTTGGATGAACGAGCAATGAGGACTGAAGTAAACTTTACTTGAAGCAAAATAATGATCAAGAGGGAGGAGTCTCATATCCTAACAATAACCGGTCCAGTGTACAGAGGTTCAGTTGAGCTGTGGTGATTATTCTGTCTGATATTATCCTCTGAGGCATGATGTCATGATCACGCTGTGCTCATGACCCCGAGTGTTGGAGTCCCTATGGTCCAATCGTATGTGGTTTTCTGGAGCTGATCATAGAATTTCCTTATTCTGGACCCGCTCTAATTTTAAGGTGAGAAACAGGCAGGCAACAGTTGAAAATTAACTCTTTATGTTCTGTATTATCTGTATGGGAGAAATTACCTTTCCTTATATACAACTCAACATTAATGGGTAAGTAACCTAACGTGAAAGGAGGTTGTAATCCTTAATACATCCATTTGGATAATCAAGTATTGTAAAATGAGGACGGGATTGTTCTCTGTAGTTGGCCGAAGCGAATGAGTGTTTCACGCTCTGCCTGATTTACTTTTCCATTTTGGAAAAGAAGGTCAGGTAGGAAGACAGAGCAGCCGTTGCCCATTCTTCCCATCAAAGGCCAATTTCACCCCTGTGATTTCTTGAAAAATGTTATTCCAGATACAAGAGGCTGAGGAATACACTACCACAGTAGAACTAATTATAGCCTGCAAAACTGATAAGAGATTTGTTATGTATCAAGTTCTTGCTGGAAAACTTGAAGATCTGCATTCATATAACAATAACCGGCACTGTGCAGAGGTTCAGTTGAGCTCTGATGATTATTCTGTCTGATATTGTCCTCTGAGGCATGATGTCATGATCACACTGTGCTCATGACCCCGAGTGTTAGAGTCCCTGTGGTCCAATCATATCAACAGACTGTGCAACCGAGGGACCGCGTTTCACAGTAATAGAGAGAAATCTAATTTAACACCGATAGAGTGCTTGTCACTCTGTCTCAGCGCAGGCAGGCGTGGCTCTTGATTCTTCCTGAACCTGTTAGAAAGGGCAAAGACTTGGTGGATTAAAGAGGTCAGAATTAATTTAAGGACATGAAGACCCACATATTTCTGGAACGATAAATCTGGTTTAGAAACCTATGGCTCCATTATGTACTATTAAGCCCCTTTCAATGGGTACCAGCACTGAAGAAGGGGATTATCAGGATTATGCAGTGTCTGTCTGCCACACAAATATTTAAGTCATTTAATCACAGATCTGTAAAACTGCTGGCTATTGTGGAAATTTCACCCACTTCGAGCGGACGATAAACATGCGCAAACTATTTAAAATGTCATTACTAAATGTCTGAGGTTATTTTCCAATGCAGAGCCAACATATGATCTTTAATTTTAAAAGATATTTAAAGCTAGAATACAATGCTTGATTTCTGAGATGATCACATATGGATTCACCACTGGGATTCGGAATCACTGAGAACGAGTAGCACCAAATTCCACTGCTGAACTAGATCGGCTGGCAATAAACTTTACAAGTAATCTCACCAGGGATTAAATAATTGAGCACAATGATGAAGGTAAGGCTGCTTTGTTGGATAGTAATGTGCAATCCCCCCACAGCAGTTTAGAGGCTGGTGATTATCTCGGTTTATTCAAAGAAATATTTCCAGGGAGGAGGTGGAGAGGTCAGTCGATTTAGTGCTGATTTTCAAATTCTGACAGGGTGCTCCAAACAAGGGCTGCTTTGACTTAGGTTGGTTATCATTTGGAAATACATTCGGGAAGAGGCAGTTGATCCAACATCATTCACTTTACACTCTTAGATATAAGAAGAAAACTTGGTGCAGTCAAGGCTGTTCGGCAACAGGGTTCAGTATTGCATCAAAGACAAACTTCTTGGCCAGTTTTGCTTGCCAGTTCTCGCTGTAACCTGTGTTAAAGATGGTAAACAAATGGAAGTTATTAGTTGGAATTTTATCGCCCTGCCTGCCTTGGGAATCGGAGCAGGCGGGGGGCAGACCATGGAAAGGTCCGTTGACCTCGGGTGGGATTTTACGGTTTTGGGATGAGCGAGGCCATAAAATCTCGCTCATTGTTACCGATGCTTATACCTGGGTAAGGAGGCAGAGACTGCCACGAGCACTAGACTTTGGTGAAAGGAATCTGTTTCAAGAAGGAAAGAAAAAGGTGGAATTGTTGTTTTGAATTATGCAGGGGAGCTGTGACCCAGCAGCCATGTTCCAAAGATGAGTTTCCTTCACTCTGTTGCAAGTTAAAGATCAATGGAGGTTGAAACAGAATCTGTACATTTTAAATCACACTTGACCTTACCAACACGATCATCTCATGGCTACATTCTCATGGGTTACATAGTCATTCATAGCACCACAGCTGGCAATTTTAAGTGAATTATAAAACATCGGTAACAATGGGCGGGATTTTACAACCTCACTCGTCCCGAAACTGTAATGGACCTTTCTATGGTCCGCCCCTTGCCTGCTTCAATTCCCATGGCAGGCAGGGCAGTAAAATTCCAGCCAATAACTTCCATTTGTTAACCACCTTCAACATAGAACCCCTACAGCGCAGAAAGAGTCCATTCGGCCCATTCTGTCTGTACAGACTCACCAAAAGAGTATGTTACCCAGGCCCACCCCACTGCCTTTTCCCCATAATCCACCTAACCTACACAGCTTTGGACACTAAAGGGCAATTCAGCATTGTCAATCCACCTAACCTGCATATCTTTTGATACTAAGGGGCAACTTAGCATGGCCAATCCACCTAACCTGCTCATCTTTGGATACTAAGGGGAAATTTACCATGGCCAATCCACCTAACATGCATACCTTGGACTTTGGAAGGAAACCGGAGCACTGGGAGGAAACCCACGTAGACACAGAGAGAATGGGCAAACTCCAGACAGTCACCTAAGGCCAGAATCGACCCGGGTCCCTGGTGCTGTGAGGCAGCAGTGCTAACCACTGTACCACCGTACCGCTCCTGTAGTCAAACGTCTCAAGGCCCTTCACAGGAGCATTATCAAACAAAATTTACATCAAACCATGTAAGCAGATAATAGGACAGATGATCAAAAGCTTGGTCAAAGAGGCAGGTTAGAGTCAAATATGAAGTGACAAATACAGAACAAAAGAAAATGCATCTTTTTCCATCCAGAGAATGATTTTAATTGTAATGGTAGGTGACTTATTGGCATAGTCATGTATATGATAAACAACATTTCAGTTTAGAAAGCTTTAAAGAATCAGGATATTGTATAGAAACTGCAAACTGACTGGGTTTTGCAGCTGCTTCATTTATCTGCCGTGAGTTGTGACTGACAATCTATAAATTAATACCTTTGTTCAGAATACAAGCTACAGCTTCAGCCACACAGTATACCGCTGCCCAATTGTATATAAATACAGTGAGCCACTGGAGTCTCCATGTTCCAAGGCTGTCTTTCTGTTGCATGATACAAAAAAACCTATATTTTGCCAGAATATAAAAGCAAAATACTGCGGGTGCTGGAATCAGGAGCAAAAACAGAAAATGCTGGAAAATCTCAGCAGGTCTGACAGCATCTGTGGAGAGAGAATAGAGCCAACGTTTCGAGTCTGGATAACCCTTTGTCAGATCTACTTTGCCACGCCTATGACATCTTAAGTTATAAATGGGAAGTGGTGTATGTTGCCACTCCAACTTGCTCCAGGGATTTAGATGGCCCTATAATCTGCAGGAATAGTGTTTGTTCGCTTCTGGCTGTTGCCTGGATCCCACATTAAAAATAACATTCACTCACTAGCAATTATAACTTATTGTCACACTTGTAATGAACTCATTAAAACAAAAAAATGATATATAAATGACAAAGGTAGAGCTGAAACATAATTGACTGAACATTTTGCAAGGCTATTACTAGTTTTACAGAAGCTTCTGGAGGATTTGTAAAACAGAATAATTAAGAAAATCCTAATATATATTTTATGCCTTTTTGTGTAACGATTGGATAAAGTATTATGAAGGTCCATAAACAAAATACATAAAAATAGTCACAGATCACTTACTTTGGAATGAGCATCCTATTTGCTATTGGAGGGAGCGATTTTTTGCCAAATACTTAGGTGCTAAAGATATAGGCCTGAATTCTCCAGCAGTTCACACCGACAAGATTCTCCAGTCCCGTCGACAGTGCACCCCCACCCGCAGGTTTCCCGACATTGTGGGGTAGCTTCAATGGGAAATCCCATTGAAAGCAGTGAGACAAGAAAATCCCGCCACCAGCAAATGGCATGCTGCCTCCCACCACCAAGAAGCACGCGGCTGGGAGGTCGGAGAAAACCGCCCATAAAGGTGTGGCCAAGATGGAGTCTTAAGCTGAAACACCAGTATGACCAATGTTTAGCACACGATGCCACCTTGGTAATGGAGGTGAAGTCAGCATGAAGAACAGCTGCCTGAAGGATTGTCAACAACTGATTGCTAATAAAAATACCCACTAGCATTCATGGAAGAAACTGTACTGCATTTTGGTGTCAATCATTTCAACTAGTGTAATCTGCTACCAGCAACCAGCTGACTGGGGATAAAAACAGATTTGAGATCGATTTCAAATACTGCTTAAAGGGAACCTTACCACTTAAAGGGATAGTCACCATTTCATGGTTATTGCTTCTTGGGCTGTGAAGAGGACCTCTTGAGAGACTTTCTAGAACTCATTTCCAGAGACATCTTTCCAGGAATGGCCTTTGGTCTGGATGAGGAATTGGAGGAGGACAAAACCAGGCAAAATGGCATCAGATGCTGCAGGAGAGTGAGAGAGTGACAGGAGGGAAAGGACGGCTGGGTGACGTCCTCCTGCTGCAGGTGCAGGATCTTTGAATCTCCCCCAGGGCCACAGCTGAAAACTTTTGCTAAACTATCCAGTAATCTACTGCTTTGAGCTAGCCAGGCCCCTCCATATCTTCAGTGGGTGTGGTTGTGAATGTTGATCTTATTGTAACGTGTTAGATCCTGAGGAGACTTAACAGGATGGATGCTGAAAGGGATGTGGGAGAGATTAGAACTGGGGACACAATGGAGTCTCCCATTTAAGATGGAGATGAGAAGAATGTTTTTCTCTCAGAGGATTGTGAATGCTTGAAACTCTCTTCCCCAGGAAGCAGTAGAGGTAGGGTTGGCAAATATTTTTAGACAGGAGGAGATAAATTCTTGTCAAACAATGGAGTTAAAGGTTCTTGGGATGGGAGGATTTTGTGGAATAGAGGCCACAATCAGATCAGCCATGAATGGTGGAGCAGACTCAAGGGGCCCAGTGGCCTACTCCTGCTCTTAATTTGAATGTTCAAATGTAACTCTGCTGAGGTCTGTTTAAGTATTTCAGGCAAATTCAAATTATGGTAATAAGCAATTAGACCCAAAATTGTTTGCTGATGCTGGACTTTCAGATAGGTTAGTCTTACTATCATTGCACCCACTTAGCATCTGTTTTCATTCTTGGGTTAAAATAACTTTGACCTTGATTTGATTTGATTTATTATTGTCACATACAGTGAAAAGTATTGTTTCTTGCGTGCTGTACAGACAAAACATATCATTCATAGAGAAGGAAACGAGAGAGTGCAGAATGGAGGGTTACAGTCATAGCTAGGGTGTAGAGAAAGATCAACTTAATGCAAGGTAAGTCCATTCAAAAGTCTGACAGCAGCAGGGAAGAAGCTGTTCTTGAGTCGGTTGATACATGACCTCAGACTTTTGTATCTTTTTCCCGAAGGAAGAAGGTGGAAGAGAGAATGTCCGGAGTGTGTGGGGTCCTTAATTATGCTGGCTGCTTTGCCGAGGCAGCAGAAAGTGTAGACAGAGTCAATGGATGGGAGGCTGGTTTGCGTGATGGATTGGGCTACATTCATGACCTTTTGTAGTTCTTTGCCGTCTTGGGCAGAGCAGGAGCCATACCAAGCTGTGATACAACCAGAAAGAATGCTTTCTATGGTGCATCTGTAGAAGTTGGTGAGAGTCGTAGCTGACATGCCAAATTTCCTTAGTCTTCTGAGAAAGTAGAGGAGTTGGTGGGCTTTCTTAACTATAGTGTCGGCACTCCCTAGAAGACTTCTCGTTAGTGATATTTTGATCTTGTGTTTCAACATGACGTGTTCACCCTATTATGGAAAGGATATTATTAAACTAGAAAGAGTGCAGAAAAGATTTACTCGGATGCTACCAGGACGTGATGGATTGAGTTAAAAGGAGAGGCTGGATAGACTGGGACTTTTTTCTCTGGAGCGTAGGAGGCTGAGGGGTGATCTTATAGAGGTCTATAAAATAATGAGGGGCACAGATCAGCTAGATAGCCAATATCTTTTCCCAAAGGTAGGGGAGTCTAAAACTAGAGGGCATAAGTTTAAGGTGAGAGGGGAGAAATACAAAAGTGTCCAGAGGGGCAACTTTTTCACGCAGAGGGTGGTGAGTGTCTGGAACAAGCTGCCAGAAGTAGTAGTAGAGGCGGGTACAATCTTGTCTTTGAAAAAGCATTTAGATATTTACATGGGTACAATGGGTATAGAGGGATATGGGCCAAATGCGGGCAATTGGGATTAGCTTAGGGGTTTTTTAAAAAAAGGGTGGCATGGACAAGTTGGGCCGAAGGGCCTGCTTCCATGCTGTAAACCTCTATGACTCTATGTTGTTTGGAACCTATTACTTCGATCTTCCAGTCCCACCCACTATGGGAAGCATCACGGGAGGGACGGAGAATTCAATGGACAAGCAAAAGGTCTGTTGACTGCAGGCAGGAATTTCCAGTTCCAGAGTGGGCGGGATTGGAAAATCTCACTCTCTGGGTGGAATCTTGTTGCTGTGGCGAGTGTTCTGACAATGAGATCGGAAGTGAAGAGAACTTTTGCTCGGACGGGAACAGTGGACCATTAGCAATCACATGCCAGCAGCTAATGAAGTATGCACAATCAAGGGGCACAGCCAATTGTGCAGCAGGGACACACAGGAAATCACCAAACCTGCCATTACCACATGGTGGTCAAAGGCCCAGACACCATATGTAAAAGGCACCTGAAGAGGCATCCACACTATGCAACAAACAGCATTATTCTGTCCATCTGAGAGGAGACTTTTGAACTTGAATATTGTCACCCACTCCCTGCTAACCATACTTGGAGTATGCAAGAAACCATACTTGGATACATAGGGCTGCAATCCATCACCCTGCACCCTCCCAAAGTAAAGCCTGACCTTCTCTCGTCACCCTCAATCCTGTCTGCATCACCCGAGCCCTGTCTTTTGTGGCTTTCGAACCACCCACTATTACCTTTGATCAACAATCCATCAATCTAAAGTTGCCCTTCATTACAATCAAGCTGCTCTCCAGCACCCTGGACTTGCCCCCCCCCATCATCCTTGACCTGTCAAACATATAGGGCATTGGTGAGACCACATCTGGAGTACTGTATATAGTTTTGCCCTCCTTACTTGAGAAAGGATGTAATATTAAAAATAGTTCAGAGAAGATTCACTCAGCTGATCCCTGGGATGAAAGGATTATCTTATGAAGACAGTTTGGATCTGTATCTATTGGAGTTTAGAAGATTGAGAGGTGATCTTATTGAAACGTATAAGATGCTGAGGGAAATTGATAGGGTGGATGCTGAGATGGTGCTGTTATGGACGGGGTGGGATGGGGGAGTGGGTAGGATGGGTAATTTAAACCGCCTTAATTTGTCCTCTCACTACCTGCCAGTAAACAGAAAGGTGCTTGGATTTGCTTCCCTCTTTATAACAGTGGTGTAATTCCCAACTCCTCAGTTTTGATGTGATCCAATTTCTATTAATAACCTCACATCAAACTCGAGATCGAACAAACTCAAAGAGTTAGTTTATTTGCACACACTCAAACATGCAATGTTCCCATCTGTACAATCAGACAGTAAAAGAGGGATAGGGAAAATAAAGATTTACAGGGCAAATACCACAGGGAAAAGAATGATTGTTTCATGTGGGTTCCAGCATTCGGAATCATAGTCCAATGAGGTATTCCTTCACCGAGGTCAGCAGGCTGAAACCTGATGTTAATTAATTCATTTTTCCAGTGGTGATGCTTCACGTGATGAGGTAGGCATGGAGAAATGAATCAGACGTTCCCATAGAAACAGTGTCGATGGGGCAAGGTTTTCAAACCTGGGCAGAGAGTTCCTTTTTGGTGAGACTGCTTGTGGGATAGTAAACAGCAGACTGAGTTTCCACTTCCATAAGGCAATAATACTGGTTTCATAATCTAGAGGTCCATGCCACATGACTCCCACCTCCCTACATTATCTTCAACCAGGAATAGAAACATAGAAACATAGAAAACTACAGCACAAAACAGGCCCTTCGGCCCCACAAGTTGTGCCGAACATATCCCTACCTTTTAGGCCTATCTATAACCCTCCATCCTATTAAGTCCCATGTACTCATCCAGGAGTTTCTTAAAAGACCCTATTGAGTTTGCCTCCACCACCACTGACGGCAGCCGATTCCACTCGCCCACCACCCTCTGTGTGAAAAACTTCCCCCTAACATTTCCCCTGTACCTACCCCCCAGCACCTTAAACCTGTGTCCTCTCGTAGCAGCCATTTCCACTCTGGGAAAAAGCCTCTGAGAGTCCACCCGACCTATGCCTCTCAACATCTTATATACCTCTATTAGGTCTCCTCTCATCTTACGTCTCTCCAAGGAGAATGTGGATACATTGTCTGGATCTCTGAGACGATTATATTTCTCACCCACTAAGAATTGAAAGGAAGGTTGTGGAGTTCTTTGTCCTTGCAGATGAATAGCTGACCTGAGTTATATAGCTCTCTTTGAATTTGGTCTCTGCTGCTCACGGGGTTCATTAGTATCTCTTCACAGATAACAAGGCACGTGTTTCTTTAATACTGTGGGTAGCGCCTTTTTGTTCGAGGGTCACAGATAGACATGGATTCAACCATTTTAAAAGGTGTTTGTCCAGTTTTAAAAGTTTAGAAATACCCATGAGCATATCTATTTATTTATTTCTAAAAATATACAATGTGATATCTTAGCCCCCTCCCTTTGTGGGAGAATGTAGAACTAGGGGACACAATTTTAAAATAAGGAGTCTCCCACTTAAGACAGAGATTATGGGTGGAATTTTACCATCCCGCCTGCCACAGGAATCATAGTGAGCGGGACACAGACCGTATAAAGGTCCGTTGACCTCAGGCGGGATTCTCCAGCCTTGGGGCAAGCGCAACCAGAAAATCCCACCCTGGGAGAATTTATTCCCGGTCATTGGCTGTGGAATTCTATTCCTCAGAGAGCAGTTCAGACAGGATCATTGAATAGTTTTAAGGCTGAGTGATATGGATTTTTGATTGACATTAATCAAAAGGAATAGAGGTAGATTGGAAAGTAGAGGCCAGAATCAGATCAGCTGTGTTGCTATCAAGTGGGACAGCAGGCTTGAGGGGCTGAATGGCCTACTCCTACTCATGATTTGTTTGTTTATATGTTTGTATGTATCCTCAACTCTCCCTCTATTACCCTTAATCTGTCCTTGGTTACCCTTGACTTCCCCAGCCTCACCATTTATCTCCCCTTGACCAATCTTGACCTCCCCTCTATCATACTTGAGCTGCTTCAGCAGAGATTGACTTTCCCCCTGTCTTCCACCTCCTGCCCTCTGTCCCCACAACCCTGCTTAGTTCAGGACATTGCAATCCCACCTCCCTCCTACAGACAGGCACATCCCAACCTCTTTGGACAGCCACCGTTCAGGCTCAATGCAACCGTTCAGCTCCTCTTCCCTGATCCAACAACGTTCCCCAAATAAGAAAGCAGCTTCTACTCGCCTCAAATCCAGCAGGCAGACAACCTTGATTCCTGCCCACCACCTTTAACCAGCTGTGAATCTGCTGGTTAACTGCTCGGGAAAACAAATTGCTGCCAGTTATTAACAGATGGGGGAAGTGGGGGTGAAATGGGATCTCTCTCCCTTGAACATCATAATATCTGCATCCCCCCACCGATCCAATCTTACATTGATGTTCAGAATTAAACTCTTCTTTTTAAGGTGGATGAAAGAAATATAGTCAATTTTAAGGTGTCAATCTTAGCAATAAGTAGGGCAGCACATTAGTAATGATCATTTTTGTTCTTTTTTTAATTGAGGCTGCACAAATGAGATTTCTATAAATTTTACTCCAGAAGGGTATAAATTTGGTAATGCCCTTGAAATTATTTTGTAGATGCCTTGGGGGTAGGGAGGAGGTGGATCCCAATACTAAGCACCCAAGCTCGAATATAAGCAGAAGGTGAAGGATTTCTGTCAGCAGAACTTCTGACAGAACTTTCTTACAGTACCTTGCAGCTCCAAATCCATTTACTCTCGCACCTCCTTTCCTGTGGCTTTCCTCCGGCGCGGTAGCACAGTGGTTAGCACTGCTGCCTCACAGCGCCAGGGACCCGGGTTCGATTCCTGGCTTGGGTCACTGTCTGTGTGGAGTTTGCACATTCTCCCCATGTCTGCGTGGGTTTCCTCCGGGTGCTCTGCTTTCCTCCCACGGTCTGAAAGACGTGCTGGTTAGGTGCATTGACCATGCTAAATTCTCCCTCAGTGTAGCTGAACAGGCGCCAGAGTGTGGTGACTAGGGGATTTTCACAGTAACTTCATTGCAATGTTACTTGCGACACTAATAGTAAATAAACTTTTCCTCTTGGCAGAGTGGAATTGCCAGAAAAATCAAAGCAGGATACTGCGGATGCGGAATCTGAAACAAAAACAGAAAATGCTGGAAAATCTCAGCAGGTCTGTCAGCATTTGACTCTGATGAAAGATCATCTAGACTCGAAATGTTGGTTCTGTTCTCTCCCCACAAATGCTGTCAGACCTGCTGAGATTTTGCAGCATTTTCTGCTTATGTTGTGAATAAAAACAGAAGGTTGCCAGAAGCTCTTGCAGACTGTAGCAACTGTAAACACCTGGATACCATTTAAGTTACAAAACTCACCGAACTGAATTTTAACTCTCTCAAAAATGAGTGTGCCAAGGTCAGGTGAAATAATGTACTGGATTTTCAACAAAGCAGCAGTCATTGTTGGATTTCTGGTCTGTTTGTACCTTTCTGTGCCTCAATTCCACTTTGCACTCTGGCTGGGTCTTCCGAGCCTGGCATCTTCACAAATGTGGAGCGTACAGTCGCAGAAAGAACTTGATCACAGTATTGGTGAGGAAGACAAGCTGCAGCCTCTTTTTACAACACTAGCTGCCGTAAGTAAATTATAAAAGTCCAGTGTGAATTTTAGTGAATGGGTGAATGGATAAATGGGCAGGATGGAGTCATAGAGTCATAAAGGTTTACAGCATGGAAGCAGGCCCTTTGGCCCAACTTGTACATGCTGCCCTTTCTTTTTAACCACTAAGCTAGCCCCAATTGCCCATATCCCTCTATACCCATCCTACCTATGCAACTGTCTAAATGCTTTTTAAAAGACAAAATTGTGCCTGCCTCTACTACTACCTCTGGCAGCTTGCTCCAGACACTCACCGCTCTCTACGTGAAAAACAATTGCCCCCCTGGACCCTTTTGTATCTCTCCCTCTCATCTTAAACCTATGCCCTCTAGTTTTAGACTCCCCTACCTTTGGGAAAAGATGTTGATTATCTAATTGATCTATGCCCCTCATTATTTTATAGACTTCTATAAGATCACTCCTAAGCCTCCTACGCTCCAGGGTAAAGAGTCCCAGTCTATCCAGCCTCTCCTTATAACTGTGAAATAAGTGGGTAAGGTGGCAGGTGGGCAGGGTACTAGGTGGTTGAGGTGGGTAGGTGGGTTAGGTGTGTGATGTGGGTAGGTGGGTGAGTCGGTAGGTGGGTTGCGGCAGTCAATTTGGGTTGGGGGGGCAATCGGATGATAGAAGGTAGTACAATATTGTGGGGGTAGTTGGGTGTTTGGGGTTTACTGTGTTTGGAAGGAGTAGTTAGGTTGGGCTGAGTTTGGTCTGGGGCTCAGAGGGGTAGTTGGGGGTTAAAGAGGGAATCGGGGTGGAGGGGGGGGGGGGGGTGGGGGTCAGTGTGAGTTATTGGGTGGCCAGTTGTGCAGGAGTTAGACTCGGATTTTTCAGTCTAACATTTCCTCGGTAAATTATTCAGGTGAGTAAAGTGGAACAGACTGAAGTCTCAATTCGAACAGACTGAAGTCTCCGATCTAATTCCGAGTCAGACGCATGCACAGAGGATCCTGAGGAATAGTGGATTTGGGCCAAAATTTTTTAAATGTCAAATCCAAGCACAAGCTGCCTCCAACTCACTCACTTCCAAGTTTAATAAAAGCAGGATAAGGAATGTACTCACTTTCACAATGAGGCAGCTTCAATGTTTTAATGAGACTGGCAGCCTCCAATTTTATCTGCTTTTCAGGTTTCACAGTGGCTGGCCAAAGGAGCTCAATGGAGGCAGGGATAGCTTAAGGGAAAAGGTGTGAATGCTTCTCGCACTCACTGTGGGCCAGCAGGAACAGGAGTGCTTCCTCTCAATAGCTGCAATCTCCCATCCCATGCTTCCAACACCAGCCATAGATTTCTTAGCTACAGCTGTGACATACTCTGGAGTTCTCTTCAATCAACTGGGAGTCAAGTATGCAGAGAAACACTGACTTGCTGATCAACAACATGGTTCCCCTTCCACGCAGCCCAATGACCTTCCAACTCTCTGTGTCATCAGGGTCATTAATTAGCCACCCTCCAACTTGTACTCCATGTAGTTTGAGGTTTGAAATGGAAATTAAAGATGAAAATTGCATATGGATAATGTCTCTATTAGCTTCCTCCTATTTACATTTGTGTATTGGACTCAATCTACTTATGGCAAGAGCTCTGGCCACAAAAGTTGGCATTGGCGGGCAGCCAGTGGTAAGTTGGAATTTCCTTTTCCCACGGTTTTAAAATGTGTTCATGTGATGTGGGTGTTATTGGCAAGGCCAGCATTTAGCATCCATCTCAAATTGCCATGGAGATGATGGTGATGAGCCACCTAGAACCGCTGCAGTTTGTGTGGTGTTGGTGTACTGAACAGTGTTGTTAGGAAGAGTGTTCCAGGATTTTACCCAGTGACGGTGAAGAAACAGCAATATAGTTTTAAGTCAAGATGGTGTGCGACTTGGAAGGGAACTTGCAGTTGAAGTTCCCCTGCTTTTACTGCCCTTATTTTTCTAAGTGATTGGGATTCTGGGTTTGGAAGGGGTGGGCAAAGTGTGGATGAAATGCTGCAATGCACACTGCTGCCGCTGTACATTGGTGGTGGAGAGAGTGAATATTTAAGGCGGCGGGATGGAGTAAGAATCAATCAGGCTCCTTTGCCCTTGATGATGTTGAGTGTTGCTGAAGCCGCACAGATCCAGGAAAATGGGAAGTATTGTATCACACTCATGACTTGTACCTTGGAGATAGTGGACAGATTTTGCAGAGTACTTCCTAGAGATACCCAGACTTTGACCTGCTCTTGTAGCCATAGTATTTATTTGGGTTGTGGGGGGCAATTGGATGATAGAAGGTAGTACAATATTGTGGGGGTCGGTGGGTGTTTGGGGTTTACTGTGTTTGGAAGGGGTAGTCAGGTTGGGCTGGGTTTGGTCTGGGGCTCAGGGGAGTAGTTGGGGGTTAAGTTTCTGGTTAATAGTAACAGCCGGGATATTGATGGTGGGGAATTCAGCAATGGTAATGCCTTAGAATATCAATGGGAGATGATTAGGTTTTCTCTTGTTGGAGAAGGCCATTGTCCATCACATGTGTAATATAAATGTTATTTGCCACTTATCAACCCGAAACTGAAAGTTGTCTAAGCCTTGCTTCATTTTGATCTTGCTACTGTCCCATCTTTAGGAACAAGCTGAGCAGAAGCAACATGAAAATCACTCCCTATAGAATTTTGCCATGCAATTCTAAGTGTTATATTCTTGTGCACACAGGAAGTCTTAGAATGACTGGGAATCTTGACGGAACAAAGATGCAATAGGACAGCAACACAAAAACACAATTTTCTTCCAAAGATATATAAAGAAAGAAACTTAGGATGCCCCAAAGTGCTTCACAACCAATAAAGTATTGTATAGAGGTGAATGCAGTAGCATCTTCCCACAAAATTATAGAATCCCTATGGTGCAGAAGAAGGCCATTTGGCCCATCGAGTCTGCACCGACCACAATTCCACCCAGGCCCTATCCCCGGAACCCCACATCTTTACCCTGCTAATTTCCTGAAGCTAAGGGGCAATTTAACATGGCCAATCCACCTAACTTGCACATCTTTGGTCTAAAAGGGATAATAAGCAGCTGATCAGTTTTGAATAGTGTTGGTTAAGGGATAACTGCTGGCCAGGATACTGGGGAAACTCTCTGCTCTTTTTCAGAAAGTACCCTCAAATCTTTTACACCCAGCTGACGAGGCAGAGGGGACATTGGCTTAACATTGCAATCAACAAATGTCACCTCTCTTGATACTGCAGCATCAGCCCAGATAATGTACTGAAGATTCAGGGTGGGACTTAACAACCGACTATATCTCAGACAGGAGTACTCTAACTGAGCCAAGCTGACAGATATGTTGTCAAGTATGTTTTCTGCTTTTGCTTCTCAGAGCATTGCAATGTTCTATTCAAACTGGCAATGCTTATGATGATAGGAGGCATCTATTTCTCTGCACAAAATATTATTTGGAATTCATCCTCACAAATCTGGTCGGAAAACCATTGTGAAATTATTCACTAACCCCTGCTACGAGACTTCAAAGTACCAACCATAATTTGCCGTTTGAAGCTATAATTAAGTAATGGTGAATGGCTCACTGTACGGTATGAGAGAATTGAGAATAGGCAGGTCAATGTAAAGGACAGGACCACAGGTTGATTCCATCAGTCTCCCTGCAGTCTTCAATTCATGCGGCGTGCAGGCAAAATCCCATTATCACTGTTCGATCACAATTTTTCCACCTCTCTGAGTCACTGTTCTGTTCTTTTGGGTTTTTTTTCCCCTGCAGCTTCCACAAATCATTGCACTGTTTCAAACAGTAGCAGATAAATCTCCATCATCGGTGACTGAACGATTAGTTGGCACATATGTCAGAGCTGCTGCCTGATCAGCCTGATTGTCCTCCATCAAGTTTGAATGTGCAACATTTCACCCATTTTAAAAATGTATTTTGAGCACTGTGTTTGAATTAAAATGCCTCTTAAAATGCAGAAAGATTGTCATGTATTGTCACATTTTAACAGGATGCACAGAATTCAATACATATTGATGTGACACTTTGTTGCTAATTTAATGCATTAAGAATTTACTTGTCCTTTTATTTTCTCATGCTTCATAACAAATAAAACCAGCACTCGTATTGTGCTTTAACATGTCAAGTATCTTATTTCTGTCTATACGGCCCCAATTCTAACCAGGAATGTGGAATTGGGAGGCCAGGCAAGGCAACCCGCTGCCCCAAATCTCCTCAGTGTGAAGCCTGGCTGGTTTTAACTCCCAGGCCTCATCGATATGCTGGTTCTTGGTACAATTGTACACTTTTTAAAAATGCACCCAAACGTATTCTTCTTCTCCACGTTGCATCCTCAGTTATTCAAGCATTGCTGACCCACAGCAAATGCCACGATTTTGCTACAGGGCAGGGCAAAGGGGGCTGGCACCAAGTCAACCTCGGCTGAAACGGGATTGAACCCCACACTGTTGCCGTTATTCTGAACAACGCACCAGCCGTCTAGCTGATCGAGCTGACTGGCTGCCTTCCTGAAATGTATCAAGTTATATTATTTGTAGAGATGAAGTAAATTCGAAATGTTCCCACATTAATCAAGCAGGAAGCAATTGCTGGGTGATGGGTGTGACTGTAAATTGGGAGGCAGGAAAGACTGGATGGCCAGCATGAGAGGAAGACTCACTGACAATGAGGCAAGGAGGAGAAGGTTTTGGAAGGATGTTGAGGGAGGCAGGGAGGGCTCCAAGCGAGTCGAGGGCTAAATGTTTATTTTTCTTCTGGCCCCAAAGGGAGGTTTAATCAAAAAACTCCCTTTTTGGGCTTCTTCTGATCCAGCTGATCCTGCTGTTTTCACTTAATGAGAAATGCAAAATAGTGTCCCCACAGAAGCCACAGTTACAATTGTGGTCAGTTCCTGATATCATTTCCAACCCTGATCTATATACTTAAAGAAGGATCCCACGGGCTTCAGGTATGTATCCTTGTAGCCTGTTCAGAAGAACAAGGTTTGTCATGAATTTTGATAGCTAAGTGGATGACCTTATTCTTCGTATCAATTAGACATATCAAATTGGCAAAGGTAACTTGGAGGATATGTTTATAGCCTGTATTCAGGACAGTTTCTTAGGACAATGCATTCTAAAACCCCCCAAATACATAGGGTGAGATTTTTCACGCAATCCACTGCATGTTTCGTGTAGACCCCATTGTTGTCAACTGAGTTTCCTGTTGAATGCGCTCCTCATCCTCGGATACCCTACGGCAGGTTGTGCCATCGGCAGGACCATCAACATGAACAGCCGGAAAGTTCCGGCCTAAGCTTCATTTTGGAACTGGTAATGTTCAATGAGACAGTGTTAATTAAAGAAAAATGCTGAAAAATCTCAGCAGATCTGACAGCATCTGTGGAGAGAGGGTAGAGCCAACATTTCGAGTCTGGATGACCCTTCGTCAGAGCTGAGAGGAAAGAGAGTCAGCAGAGATTGATACTATGAGGGTAGGGAGAGGTGGTGGAATTGGACAAAGGGAATGTAAATGAGCATGCAGAAGGCTGAGAAGGTGTTGAAAGTGATCAGAATGTGTAAATGGCAGAACAGAGGTACAGCTTGGTCAAGGACTGCCTGATGAATGTGGCAGTTGGCCTGAAGAAGGGGGAATGGCGCGGGGAGAGGGTGGATAGAAGTTCAGCGATAAAATGGAGAATGAAATGAAATAAAATAAAATAAATGGAAGTGGGATGGAGGGGAGAGTTCATGCTCTGAAGTGGTTGGACTCAATATTCAGTCCAGAAGGCTGTAAATTGCTTAATCGGAAGATGAGGTACTGTTCCTCCACTTTGTGAACCCCAATGGCCTGGGGGTTATCACTGACCAGAAACTGTGTTACCGTCAACAGGGTGCACTGCAGAAACTCACAAAGGTTCCTTAGGCACCATCTAGAAAGACAGGAGCAGCAGACACATGGGAATACCACCATCTCATTCTCTATGTTATCGCTCTCCTTCTTTCCACCCCCCCCCCCTCCCCCCCCCCCCCCCGACCCCCCAACTCCCCCCTCTTCAGGCCAGCTGCCACATTCCTCAGGCAGTCCTTTACCAAGCTGTACCTTTGTTTTGCCACTCACACATTCTGATCAGTTAATGGACACTTTCAACCCCTTCTCAGCTTTCTGCATGCTCATTTACATTCCCTTTATCCAATTTCACCACCCCTCCCTACCCTCATAGTATCAATCTCCTCAAATTTCCTCAAGACTCTCTTTCCTCTCAACTCTGACGAAGTGTCATCTAGACTTGAAGCGTTGGCTCTATCTTCTCTCCTCAGAGCCACTGAGAGTTTCCAATGTTTTTCTGTTTCTGTTTCAGATTCCATCATCCGCAGTATTTTGCTTTTTTGCTATAGGGTTCATTAAAGACCTTATAGTAAAAGATTCTCTAGACAAGAGTGATTGTACCATGTTCAGATTTCACATTCAGTTTGAGAATCAAAAATATAGATCTATAGTAAATGTCTTAAACTTAAATAAAAATACTTACGAGGGTATGAGGACAGAACTGGGTAAAGTGGACTGGAAAAATAGATTAAAAGGTAAGGAATAGAGAAGTATGAGACATGTAAGGAGACAATTCACAGCCCTCAATAGATGGTCCATTGAGGAAGAAAGGCTCTACTAGAAGGATCTGTAGCTAACAAAGGAAGGTAAAAGCTCGGCAAGAAATATAACAAAAGACAGAAAAAAGCTTCTACAGCTGTATGATAGGGAAGTGTAGCTGAAGTGAACAATGTTCCTTCAGAGGATGAAACGGGGAAATTAATAATGGGAAACAAGGAAAGGGCAGAGACTTTGAACAAGTATTTTGTATTTGTCTTCACAGTAGGAATCTCAAGAATAGTAAAATATCAAGAGGCAAGAAGGAAATTCAATCAATTGCGATCATTTGAGAAAAAGTAATGAAAACACTAATGGGATTTGAGGCTGAGAGGTCCCTGAACCTGATGGCCTCCATTCTCTTAGAAAAAGTGACTGCAGAGGTAATGGATTGAATGGTTGTAATCTTCCAAAATTTCCAAATTCTGGAAACGTCCCACTGTATTGGAAAACTGAAACTGTAGCACATCTGTTGAAGAAAGAAGGGTGACAGAAAACAGAAAAGTTAGAAACCCCACAGCACAGAAAGAGGCCATTCGGCCCATCGAGTCTGCACCGACCACAATCCCACCCAGGCCCTACCCCCATATCCCTACATATTTACCCACTAATCCCTCTAACCTACGCATCCCAGGACACTAAGGGCAATTTTAGCATGGCCAATCAACCTAACCCGCATATCTTTGGACTGTGGGAGGAAACCGGAGCACCTGGAGGAAACCCACGCAGACACGAGGAGAACTTGCAAACTCCACACAGACAGTGACCCAAGCCGGGAATCGAACCCAGGTCCCTGGAGCTGTGAAGCAGCAGTGCTAACCACTGTGCTACCGTGCCGCCCTAAACTGTAGGCCAAACATCTGCCATTGGGAAAATACAGAATCCATTACTAAAAAGTTAGTGGCAGGAAGTTTAGAAAATCAAATATAATCAGCCAGAGTCAACACGGTTTTGTGAAAGGGAAATCATGTTTGGCAGTATATTAAAGTTCTTGGAGGCTGTAACAAATAGAGTGGATAAACAGAACCAGTGGATGTAGTCTATCTAGATTTCCTAGGTGCAATTGACAGAGTATCACATAATTGATAAGAGCTTATGGTGTTGAGTGTGATATATTAGCATCGATAGAGGACCGGCTAGCGAATAGGAAACAGATTTGGGATCACTGGGTCATTTTCAGGATGGCAAACTTGTCAGTTTGAGCTGACAAGTGGCAAGTGACATTCGTGCCACACAAATGCCAGGCAATAACCATCGCCAACAAGACAGAATCTAACCATTGCCCAATGATCTCAATGACACTATCATTACTGATTTCCCCACTATCAACATCCTGGGGGTTAACATTGACCAGAAACTGCATTACCATCAACAAGATGCACTGCAGAAACTCACAAAGGTCCCTTAGGAAAGATAGGAGCAGCAGACACATGGGAATACCACCACCTGGAGGCTCCCCGCCTAGTGACTCACCATCCTGAATTGGAAATATATCACTGTTCCTTCACCGTCGCTTGGTCAAAATCTTGGAATTCCCTCCCTAACAGCACTGTGGGTGTTCCTACACCTCAGGGACTACAGCAATTTAAGAAGACACTTCACCACCACCTTCTCAATGGCAAATAGGGATAGGCAATAAATCGATGGCTAGCCAGCGATGCCCACATCCCATGAATTAATATTTTAAAAATTAGTGGAATACTACAGTGATCAGTGCCAGAGCCCCAACTATTAGATCCATATTGATGGCTTGGATGAAGGATCCAACTGAATTGTAACCAAATTTGCTGAAGAAATGAAAATAGGTAAGAAAGCAAGTTTTGCACTGGATGCAAAGAGTCTGCAAAAAGATATAGAATTTTTTATTTATTATTCATTTGTGGGACATGGGCGTCGCTGGCTGGCCAGCATTTATTGCCCATCCCTAGTTGCCCTTGAAAAGGTGGTGGTGAGCTGCCTTCTTGAATCGCTGCAGTCTATGTTCTGTTAAGTGCTAAGTGTTTGTTAAGGGCTAAGTGCTAAATGGATTGGAAAACGGCTAATGTTACGCCGCTGTTTAAAAAAGGAAATAGATAAAAGGCAGGTAACTACAGGCCGGTTAGCTTAACGTCTGTAGTTGGGAAAATGCTGGAATCCATCATTAAAGAAGAAATAGCAGGCCATCTGGATAAGAATGGTTCGATTAAGCAGACGCAGCATGGATTCATGAGGGGAAAGTCGTGCTTGACGAACTTGTTGGATTTTTATGAAGATGTGACTAGTGCGGTTGACAAAGGGAACCGGTGGATGCGGTGGTTTGGATTTCCTAAAGGCGTTTGATAAGGTGCCTCACAAAAGGTTGCTGAAGAAGATTGGGTCACACGGAGTTGGGGGTAGGGTGTTAGCATGGATTGGGGATTGGCTATCCGACAGGAAGCAGAGAGTCGGAATAAATGGGTGCTTTTCTGGTTGGCAGATGGTAACTAGTGGCGTGCCGCAGGGATCGGTACTGGGGCCTCAACTATTTACCATTTATACAGACGATCTGGAGGAGGGGACTGAGTGTAGGGTAACAAAGTTTGCAGATGACACAAAGATAAGTGGAAAAGTGAATCGTGTGGAGGGCATAGAAGGTCTGCAGAGAGATTTGGACAGGTTGAGTGAGTGGGCGAGGATCTGGCAGATGGAGTATAACGTTGACAAGTGCGAGGTTATTCACTTTGGAGGAAATAAAAGCAAATTGGATTATTATCTAAATGGAAAAAAATTACAACATGCTACTGTACAAAGGGACCTGGGGGTCCTTGTGCATGAGACGCAAAAACCCAGTCTGCAGGTGCAACAGGTGATCAAGAAGGCAAATGGGATGTTGGCCTATATCGCAAGGGGGGTAGAATATAAAAGCAGAGATGTCTTGCTGCATCTGTACAGGGCATTGGTGAGGCCGCAGCTGGAATACTGTGTGTAGTATTGGTCCCCTTATTTGCGGAAGGATATATTGGCCTTGGAGGGAGTGCAGAGAAGGTTCACCAGGTTGATACCAGACATGAGGGGTGTTGATTATGAGGAGAGACTGAGCAGATTGGGTTTGTACTCGTTGGAATTTAGAAGGCTGAGGGGCGATCTTATAGAGACCTATAAGATAATGAAGGGGCTGGATAGGGTAGAGGTGGAGAGATTCTTTCCACTTAGAAACGAAGCTAGAACTAGAGGGCACAGCCTCAAAATAAAGGGGGATCAGTTTAGGACAGAGTTGAGGAGGAACTTCTTCTCTCAGAGGGTGGTGAATCTCTGGAATTCTCTGTCCACTGAAGTGGTGGAGGCTACCTCGTTGAATATGTTTAAATCACAGATAGATGGATTCCTGATCGGTAAGGGAATTAGGGGTTATAGGGATCAGGCGGGTAAGTAGAACTGATCCACTTCAGATCAGCCATGATCTTATTGAATGGCGGGGCAGGCTCGAGGGGCTAGATGGCCTACTCCTGCTCCTATTTCTTATTTTCTTATGTGTTTAGTGAATGGGCAAAAATTGGGCAGATGGATTATAGTGTGGAAAAATGTGAGGTTGTCCACTTTGGCTGAAAGAGTAGAAAAGAGTAGAGAAGCGTAGAATATTATTTAAATGGAGAGAGATTGCAGTGCACAGGGATTTGGGTGTCCTTGTAAACATATCACAAAAAGTCAATATGCAGGTAATTAGGAAAGCAGATGGAAAGTTGACCTTTATGAAAAGAAGGATTGAGTATAAAGGAAAGAAGTCTTGCTACAGTTGTACAGGCATTAATGAAATTACACTAGAGTATTATGTACAGTTATGTTCATTTTGTTGAAGGAGCAACATACTTGCAATTCAGAAAAAAAATCTGGGCTGATTCTTGAGATGAGGGGTTTTTTTCTTAGTGGGGAAGGTTAAGTAGGTTAGGGGTTTGGAAGAATGGGAGGTGATCTTATTGAAAGGTACAATAAGATTCTGGGGGGCTTTACTAGTTAGATGCTGAGAGGATGTTTCCCCTTGTGGGGAATCTAGAACTGGGGGACACGGTTTCAAAATAAGGGGTCTCCCATTTAAGATGAAGATGAGGAGGAATTTCCTCTTTCAGAGGGTGGTTAATGTTTGGAATTCTCTTCCCCAAAGAGCAAAATGGGCTGGATCATTGAACATATACTCTCCACTTGCCTGGATGAAAGCAGCTTCAACAATATTTATGAAGCTCGACATCATCCAGTGCAAAGCAGTTCACTTGATTGTTACCCCGTCCACCACCTTTAACATTCACTACTTCCACCGCCGACGCACAACGGCAGCATCCGTATCATTTACAAAATGCAGTGCAGCAACTCACCAAGGCTCCATCGACAGCATTTCCCAAACCAACAGTCTCTACCATCTAGAAAGATACGGGCAGCAGACACATGGGAACACTACCACCTGCAAGTTCTCCTCCAAGCCACACATCACCTGACTTGGAATTATATCACCGCCCCTTCACTATCACCAATTCAAAATCCTGGAACTGCCTTTGTAATAGCACTGTGGGTGTATCTACATGGATTACAGTGGTTCAAGAAGGGGGTGACTACCACCATCTCAAGGGCAATTAGGGTTGGAAAATAAATGCTACTAAATGCCCATATCCTGTGAAAGAATGAAACAGAATAAATTCAAAGCCGAGATAGACAGATTTCTGATTGCCAGGGAGCTCAAGGTTTATAGAGGCAGGCAGGAAATTGGAGTTAATGCCACAATCAGATCAGCCATGATCTTATTGAGTGTCAGTAAAGGCTCGAGTGGCCAAGTGACCTACTTCTGCTTCTTTTCCTTATGTTCTTCCTTACAGCAGAGACAGAGTTAAATATTGATGAAAGAATCATGGGCCGTGGTTTTACCGGCTTGCCCTGCCTGTCAATGGATGGAGCGAGTTGGTAAAATCGCATGACAATCGAGAAATCAGGATCATGTTCGATTTCTTGGCTCTTGCAATTTTACCGGCACTGGATTTCTGGTACGGTCAGCCTCTCACCTATTTCCAGCGGGAGGCTGAATAAATTATGTATTTAAATTGTGTTTTGCATGTGTTTAGTGAGCCCGGTGCTCAATCATCTGGGCTCACTTGCCTTTATGGCCTTGCTGGGAGAGGTTCACTCTGGCAAGGAAAACACCTGCTCCCCACGAACGGGGAGCAGCCATGTTGTCCTTGCCAGTACAGTTGAAGGCCATTGAGGCCCCCCGCAGAGTTCATGGGCTAGGGGGCTGCCCTTTGGGCAGTGCCAGCCTGGCACCCTGGCACTGCCAGCCTGGCACCTTGGCAATGCCCACTGGGCAGTGGCAGGGGTGTGGGCAGAAGGGGTGGGGCCTGGAGGGGTGGGGCCTGTGGGGGGCGGAGTCTATGTTGGGCACAGCTTGGAGAGGCAAGGACAGGTTGGACAGCCCAATCTGGTAGGGGGGCTGGCTGAGCTGTCTGCATCATGATCAATGGTGGGAGGAGGGAGGTCTGTTATGCACCGTGCAGCAGCAATTTATAGGGGAGGGAAGGGGACCCACTGCCGCTCTGCATGCGATTGGTAGGAGCAGGGAGTGGGGGGCTGCTGCTGCTCTGCACACTATCGGTGGGGGTGGTATGGTGCGATTAGTCTGAGTGGCAGAGGGCAACAGCAGGGGCTATATTTTCGGACGGTGTAGGGCTCGCAATCAGCCATAGGCCCCCCATGATTCCGGGAGGTTTGGGTCTGGGTTGAGGCCAGCTGCTGCAGCAGAGGCCTGACAGTTCTCTCTCTCTCTCTCTGTCAGCCCTCTGTTGTTAGAATTGCGCATGTGCAGCCACAGAGATCTGTACATGCGCAATCGCTCCCTTTGCTGCCTGATCAGGCTGGCTGGTGAATTAAGCCCTGCCCACTGACTCTAGTAGCTAGAAACAGTCTACCCCATTATTTCAAGCACTATGTGCATAAGATTGGGAGTAAAACCAACCCAAAAAATATTGATCTGTCACTCTTCCATTTTCATGCTAGGTGTACACGTGGAATTTTTCTTGTAAAATTCCGCCCATGCTGTTCAGGTTTTTCACCTTGCACTCATCAGGACAGATCCATGAATACCAAACTTCAAAAGATGCAACAATTTATACTGAATGAAAAATGGGAACTGATTGATTGGCAAATCAATTCCAACTGATCAAGGCATCGCCATTGGAGAATGCACGAGGGAACTATTATCCCCACAGTTTTGTTTAAGTCAAAAGAAACACAATGCCTGAACACGTTTCTTTTTCCAGCCAAGGACAGGTTCTTGCAAATAAATTATTAATAGCTTCTCGCAAGCATAAGTGAACAGCATTGCAAGCTCAACTGATATTCTTCAATTGGTTGTTAGTGTAATTCGTATTACACTATTCAGAGGCATACTGAATGGCACACTGTTCAGAGAGTTGGGTTCCAGACCAGAAAATAGTCCTGCAATTCCAGCAGGAATTGAAGTGGTAAAATTCCATCCAATTTCTCATCTGTAAAATAGCATTTACAGACTATCTTAAATTCATTCTCTAAGTCTATTCCATCTGCCACTCCTGGTGATATTTCTCTCCCAGTATATATGAAAATTAACATCTTCCATTATTACATTTTCTTCTCACAGATCTTGATTTGCATTTTTATTCATTTCGCTGTAAAATCGTCACAGTAAAGAGGTCCATAAAATACTCCGACTATCATTTTATGTCCTCGTCTGTTCTTTAGTTTCACTGATAGCGACTTCACTTGGTTTTTGCAGACATTTAGATCTCCTTTATGTTCATCATGGTGGTATATTGAAAATGGGATTAGGATCTGCTTTGCAGAATTAACCAGTGCCCATTCATTACAATGCAGGCAGCAGGTAAATTTCATGCTAATTTAAATGATAGATTTGCGCAGTTGAACACTCTGTTGGACGGCCATTCTCCTCAGCAAAGTACCCAAATTCAAACAAGGCAAGCCCCACTTAAAGTGAACCTGAAACCTTTTGAATGGAAGATGCATTCTGCTGCAGCAAGTGCTGGGGGTGTTGGGGGAAGAGTCTTTGAGCAGGATGAAGAGTGAAAATGGCAGAACAGGACATAGAGCATGTGTCAAGGCTCTCTGATGCAGGAGGTAGGCAGGAGGAGAGAAGCCCTTTCGCAGCCACCAGCTCAGATACAGTCTGTGCATACTTTAGAGGGTAGCATAACAGTGGGATCGAGACCAGGTGAGTCACTGGGCGCAAGTGGCCTGCAACCAGGGTAAGTGGAAAGGGCAGTGCAGGTAGCAGCTTGTTGGAGGATGAGGTTGCACACAAGTTCTACTGCAGAGGGCTTTGATGGAACAGCATGTAGAAAAAGGCTGCTGGGTGTTCACAATGAAATGTCTGGCACTTTGACGGGCTCATCTGAAAACTAGCTGCCACTGTCAAAGAGGATGGCAGAAACCAAAAGAGAAAATGCTGGAAAATCTCAGCAGGTCTGGCAGCATCTGTAAGGAGAGAAAAGAGTTGACGTTTCGAGTCCAGATGATCCTTTGTCAAAAATTGTGGACCATGAAAGTAACCTGTCAGGACGACAGCATTTGTCCCTCCACCACTGCCGCATTGTCTGTGTGTCTGAGTCAGCCAACCCAGGCTGCCGCCACCAATGGCAAGATGGCACAGTTAGTTGCTCAAGGTTGCCCTGCAAGGACATCTGCAGTCTCCCTTAGTGAAAGTCAAGTTTTACATCAGCCATGCTGCATTCACTGGGCTAGCACTGAACAGGCAATGTTTAAAGTTTATAGTTTATTTATTAGTGTCACAAGTAGGCTTTCATTAACACTGCAATGAAGTTACTGTGAAAAGCCCCCAGTCGTCACACTCCAGCGCCTGTTTGGGTACACTGAGGGAGAATTTAGCATGGCCAATGCACCTTATCAGCACATCTTTCGGACTGTGGGAGGAAACCGGAGTACCCGGAAGAAACTCACGCAGACACGGGGAGAATATGCAGACTCTGCACAGACAGTAACCCAAGCTGGGAATTGAACCCAGGTCCCTGGTGCTGAGGCAGCAGTGCTAACCACTGTGCCACTGTGTCGCCCTCCCTCAGACAGATATAGAAGGTAAGGTGTGGGACTACTACAGGGGTTGTGCTCAGTGGAAAAATTGATGGATGAGATAACCACAGACAGTCTGAATGGAAAGGGATGCATTGGTTGCCTCCTCCTTTTTCTCCTCTCACCTCTGCTCCTCTTCTTCCTCCGCCCTTGGAAACAATAAATGTCTACATCTGGGCAAAATGGTGGTCTTTCTTGCTTTTGATGAATTGAAATCACAACTACTTTTTATTCGTAAAATAGAACATATATTTAATTATAATTCCACAATTTGAGAACAAAATAACACAATTCCATTTGTTTAAGTTGCATCTGATTTTCACAACGTGGAATAGTTTTACATAAAGGTTTTCAGAGTTACAGAGGAGCAGAAGGGAATATTATCATGTTCGACCACCACACATTTTAATCTTTTCAGAAACATAATTTTGAATCCATTATAAGACATTGACATGCAATGCCATCACAGTGATGCTGAGCTAACGGCCACCACTCCGCAAATGTTTCATTCCTGGGAGAAATGGAGACTGACTTTAACTTTTTCACTGGATAAAAGCAAATTACTGCGAATGCTGAAATCTGAAACCAAAAGAGAAAATGCTGGAAAATCTCAGCAGGTCTGACAGCATCTGTGAGGAGAGAAAAGTGCTGACGTTTTGAGACCAGATGACTCGACAAAGGGTCATCTTTGACAAAGGGTCGTCTGGACTCGAAACATCAGCTCTTTTCTCTCCTCACAGATGCTGTCAGACCTGCTGAGATTTTCCAACATTTTCTCTTTTAGTTTCACTTTTTCACTTTGGAAGGGGGGATCTTCCTCATTATTCATCCCCTCAGAACATTTAAATATTTTAATAAAATCTATCCAACCTACAATTTAACAATATTCATTGTAAAATATTGTATGAATAGTTCAGCCGTAAAGTCCCAAACATTTCCTTTCGAGGGAAGTGAGCTGCAATTTATCATGTAATTTTCTTAATGTGGAGGTGGGGGCAGGGGGGGGGGAAATTGTGCTGCAGTTAAAAGGAATTTAACAGCGACTGGAGCGGCTAATATTGTTACCATTTTAAGAATTTTCTAAATGTTTCTATAGCTGTGTCAGCCGACTGAAAAACAATTCTCTAACTACTGGCACCTGCTGAGAGCAGCTTGTAACCATCCAGCAACTTATTACAGCTCCAATCCTCTCTGTAGCCATGGAGACAACCCTGCAGTTCCACCTCACATCTCGCAGAAGACTTTCTGCAATTAATGTTGCTCCTCGACAAGGTTTCTGGATGGAGCTTCATACCAGAAATGAGGATAATGACTCAGTTTAGTCACATGTGTGGATGCATTCAGTTTAATATACCTCGATGTCCCCCTTTGAGAACCAATGTGTACTGAGAATCAGTCATTACACACCGTCATTTAGCACCATTGATTGCTATTGGATGAATCAAACAATTTAATCCTCTTTTGTCATATTTTCTTTATTAACTATTATCCAACCAGATGTTTGAAAAATTGTATGATTATACAATTGTATGAGTAAGCATTGTTGCTAGGAAACAAAGGTTTAAGTGGGGTCAGTGAGTGCACTGAACATTAAACGAAAAGAAATGCTATTTTCTTACTCACATTGTCCACCTCTTTCCTTAGCATTTTCTATTCATTATTTGAATTGTAAAGCAAAGATTCAAGCAAATGTGAGAGAAAAAGCACAGGTAAGAAATGTATTTGCAACTGAAAAGGAGCAAGCAAGTGGCTGGGGGCACATTGCACATATCTATTGGTGTTGTTCAGGCACATTTGTGTGACTCTGATATTCAGAAAGAGCTATTTGCACTATTCACAGAGTACAATACCTGCTTGGGCAGCCAGATAGCCACCACCCACACAGGCAGACACTGCTTAAAGGCAACCAGCACTTCCTAAAGGGAAGTTGTACACAGGTTGCGGACAACAGGGTAAATTTATAAAGAGAGAAATGGCTGCAGCAACATCTGAGAGGCAGCCAGGCTCGCTAACGTTGATCAGGAGGCCCTGCTGCAGGAAGCGGACACGAGGAGGATGGAGAAATGGTCACAAAGGAGGTCAATGCCAGGAGTTTAGCTTCAAAAACAACTCTGACTGACCGAGGCATTGCCCTGGAGAAAGCAATGGAGAAAGGCTCCCCACACGTAGTGAGGTAAACCCCTGTTATCTGTTATCTGTGGTGGTTAACCACTGTTAGTTAGTATTATTATTACCTGTATATGTGGCACATCCCTGTCGGTTCCACCCAAGACTCCTCCCCCTGGTCCGGATATAAAGGCGGTGGCTCCTCCCCCTAGCCTTCAGTTCAGACCAGATCACCGACAGGGATGGCTCCAAGTTCTTGTTCATAAAAGCCTATTTGTCTTGCTCACAACTAGTCTTGACTCGATTGATAGTGCATCAATTTTATTAGCAAGTTTTTTTTAAAAATAGAGCAGTTACTCAAACCCGAAAGGCTGAATCTGGACCTGCAAGCTGCTGGAGCGTCAAACACGTTTGATCACTGGCTGCAATGCTTCAAAGATTACATTGAAGCCTCCACTGCCATCAGTACAGATGCTGACAAACTACGGGTGCTCCGCGGCCGGGTAAGCGACGTAGTATATGCTACGATCCGAGACGTGGAAAATTATACGGCCGCTATCGAACTTTTAAAGGGCCAGTATAATAAACGGCCTAATGAAGTCTACGCGAGACACCTCCTCACTACGCGCAGACGGCAGCCAGATGAATCAGTTGACCAGTTCCTGCGCGTGTTCCGACTGCTTGCCGGAACTGCAACTGTAGCTCTGTGACTGCCACCCAATATACAGACGACTTAATCAGGGATGCCTTTGTCACGGGCATCGGAACTACTTATGTCCGGCAACGGCTGCTGGAACAGGGTGCGCTGGACTTAAAGAGAACGGTGCAACTGGTTGAATCCTTGGAGGTGATCTCACAATACCTCGAAGCCTACTCACCTGACCACGTGGGCGCATCGTGGACACCGCAGCCGTTGCTACTGGGAGGACCACAGACCTACGCCGCCCCATGCCTCACCGGTGACCTGACCACTGCAGCAACCTCTGGAGGCCCGAAATGCTACTTCTGCGGCCTGGGTAAGCACCCCCAACAAAGCTGCCCGGCGAGGGAGTCATTCTGCTCTGCGTGTGGGAAGAAGGGGCACTACGCCAAAGTCTGCCGTAAGTCTACCTCCAAATCCACGAGCGCCGCGTGTGACCCACGGGGGCTGCCATCTTGGACAACCCCGGCCGCGTGCGACCCGTGGGGGCCGCCATCTTGAATGACTCTGGCCACGTGTGACCCGCAGGGGCTGCCATCTTGGATGACGTCATCGGCCACCGGCGACCCGCGGAGGCTGCCATCTTGGATGACAATGGCTGCGAGTGACCAGCAGGGGCCGCCATCTCCTACCTCATCAGTCCCCTACGGCTATCTGCAGGATTCAACGGTGGCATCGGTTACCCTGGACCAGACCAAGCCTCATCGTCTCGCCAAGTCCATGATGGACATTGAGGTAAATGGGCACAGGGAGCATTGTTTGTTTGACAGCGGGAGTATGGAGAGCTTCATTCACCCTGATACGGTGCGCCGATACGCCTTTTCCATGCGACCCGTCAAGCAAACGATCTCCATGGCATCACAATCCCGCTCTGTAAATGTCCTCGGCTGCTGCGTGGTGACCCTGATGGTGCGGGGCACAGTATACGATAACTTCAGGCTCCTCGTGCTGCCACACCTCTGCGCTTCCGTACTCCTGGGGCTAGATTTCATGACCCATCTGAAGAGTGTCACTATACAGTATAATGGGCCTTTTCCCCCGCTCTCCATCTGCAATCAGCAGCGTCTAAATTACCCACCGCGCACCACCTGCAGTCTCTCGACCCTTAAGATCGCCCTTCCCTCCTTGTTTGCGAATCTCACTCCCGACTGCAAGCCCATCGCCACCAAGAGCAGGCGGTATAGTGCTGGAGACAGGGCCTTTATCAGGTCCGAAGTCCAGCGGCTCCTCAGGGAAGGGATCATCGAGGCTACTACCAGCCCCTGGCGAGCACAAGTGGTAGTCGTTAAGTCCGGGGCGAAACACAGAATGGTCATTGACTACAGTCAGACCATTAACCGATATACGTAGCTGGATGCGTACCCCCTTCCCCGCATATCTGACATGGTCAATCAGATTGCACAATATCGGGTGTTCTCCACCATTGACTTGAAGTCGGCGTACCACCAGCTCCCTATCCACCCGGAGGACCACCAATATACGGCGTTCGAGGTGGATGCTCGCCTTTACCACTTCCTTAGGGTCCCTTTTGGTGTCACCAACGGGGTCTCGGTCTTCCAGCGTGCAATGGACCAAATGGTAGATCAGAACAGGCTGCGGGCTACCTTCCCGTACCTGGATATCGTCACCATCTGCAGCCATGACCAGCAGGACCACGATGCCAACCTCCACAGATTCCTGCACACGGCTAGTCTCCTTAACCTGACTTACAATAAGGAGAAGTGTGTATTCAGTACACACCGCCTTGCCATCCTCGGGTACATAGTGGAGAATGGGGTCATCGGCCCCGATCTCGACTGTATGCGTCCCCTACTGGAACTTCCCTCCCACTAGCCTCAAAGCACTGAGACTATGCCTGGGTTTCTTCTCGTACTATGCACAGTGGGTCCCCAACTATGTGGATAAAGCCCGTCCGCTTATAAAATCTACCCTTTTTCCCTTGACGGCGGAGGCCCGTCTGGCCTTCGACCGCATCAAAGCTGACATCGCGAAGGCCACGATGCACGCTATAGACAAATCCATCCCGTTCCAGGTGGAGAGCGATGCGTCTGATTTCACCCTAGCCGCCACCCTTAACCAGGCGGGCAGACCTGTGGCCTTCTTTTAACAAACCCTCCAAGGCCCCGAAACTCAACACTCCTCTATCGAAAAGGAAGCCCAGGCCATAGTGGAAGCTGTACGGCACTGGCGCCACTATTTAGCTGGTAAATGGTTCACCCTACTCACGGACCAATGATCCGTTGCCTTCATGTTCAACAACACGCAGCGGGGCAAGATCAAGAACGACAAGATATTACGGTGGAGGATCGAACTCTCCACCTACAATTACGATATCTTGTGTCGGCCCGGGAAGCTCAATGAGCCATCTGGCGCCATGTCCCGTGGAACATGCGCCAGTGAACAGGTGGACTGGTTACAGGCCCTCCACAACGACCTCTGCAACCCGGGGGTCACCAGGTTTTTTCACTTCATTAGAGCCCGAAACCTGCCCTACTCAGTTAAGGATGTCAGGTCCATAACTCGGAATTGCCAGGTCTACGCGGAATGCAAGCCGCACTTCTACCGACCAGACAGGGCACGCCTCATAAAAGCCACCCGCCCCTTTGAATGCCTAAGCATCGACTTCAAAGGCCCCCTCCCCGCATCTGATCACAACATATACTTCCTCAATGTCATTGACGAGTACTCACGTTTCCCCTTTGCGATTCCCTGCCCAGATATGTCCTTGGCCACAGTCATTAGGGCCCTGCGCAGCCTCTTCACTCTGTTTGGTTTCCCCAGCTATATCCATAGCGACCGGGGATCCTCCTTCATGGGTGATGAACTGCGACGGTACCTGCTCTCCAAAGGCATAGCCTCAAGTAGGACTACTAGCTACAACCCCCGGGGTAATGGACAGGTGGAGAGAGAGAACGCCACTGTCTGGAAGACCATTTTACTAGCACTACGGTCTAAAGGCCTTCCAGTCATCCGCTGGCAAGAGGTCCTACCGGAGGCACTACACTCCATTAGGTCCCTCCTATGCACGGCAACCAATGCTACCCCCCACGAACGGATGTTCATGCTCCCCAGGATGTCTTCCTCAGGGACTTCACTACCGTCGTGGCTGGCATACCCGGGCCCTGTCCTGCTTCAGAAGCATGCCAGGACCCATAAGTCTGACCCCCTGGTCGAGAGGGTACAACTCATCCACGCCAACCCCCAGTACACCTATGTGCTGTACTCCGACGGGCGGGAAGACACGGTATCTATCCGTGACCTAGCGCCCGCAGGTGACTCAGGGACTTCTATAGCCCCCGACCCCTCACCCCCAACCCCCAACTTTGTCCCTACCACATCAGAACCACCATTCACTCCTCTCGCCCCCGTATACAGCTCGCCTGAGCCCCAGGAGTCGTCACCACGCACCCGACGGGCGGACGAGACTACGGATGACAGCAACGTTCTGGCACTCAAAACGACACCGCGACCTGAAACCACATCGGAACCGGCACTACGGCGATCGCAGCGGCAGAGCAAGCCCCCGGATAGACTAAATCTGTAAATATTGTAAATATTGTTCACTCTGCCTCACCCCCGACGGACTCTTTTTTAAACAGGGGGTGAATGTGGTAAACCACTGTTATCTGTTATCTGTGGTGGTTAACCACTGTTAGTTAGTATTATTATTACCTGTTTATGTGGCACATCCCTGTCGGTTCCGCCCAAGACTCCTCCCCCTGGTCCGGGTATAAAGGCGGTGGCTCCTCCCCCTAGCCTTCAGTACAGACCAGATCACCGACAGGGATGGCTCCAAGTTCTTGCCAATAAAAGCCTATTTGTCTTGCTCACAACTAGTCTTGACTCGATTGATAGTGCATCACATAGTTCCATGGTAATGCCTTGGCCAATCAGACTCAACTTACCAACCATCAGCAGCCTTTCCTCTGAGAGTATAAACTGTTGTGATCATTTAAAATGTGAAACTCTTGTGTTTGTCCTGATGAGTGCAAAATGAATAGCTTCAGACACTTTCAGCATGCTCACTTCTCTGCCATGCCAGGTCGAGTCACCCATTATTTTTTGAAAATGATTTATCTCAGTCTTCCGAATATCCCCTGTAAGGCCCCTTCCAAGCTACTTCCCAAACTGGTGAAGAACTATAATCACCATTCCTTTATTGTTGCTGGGTCAAAATCCTGGATCTCCCTGCCTAACAGAATTCTGGGTGTACGTACACCACATGGACTGCAGTGGTTCAAGAAGGTTCATCACAATCATCTTCCCAAAGACGATTAGGAACATGCAATAAACGCTGGCCCATCCGGTGAAGCTCACAGGCTTTGAATGGATATTAAAAATCCCTGCACCGACTTCTGGCAGCAAGGCCCTCTTCGGTGATGTAAACAAAAACAACAAATGCAGGAAAATCTTAGCAAGAGCGACAGCATCTGTGGAGAGAGAACAGAGTTAACGTAACTCTGATGAAGAGTCATCCAGACTTGAAATGTTAGCTCTGTTCTCTCTCCACAGATGCTGTCACCCTTGCTGAGATCTTCCAGCATTTTCTGTTTTTGTTTCAGATTCTAGCATCTGCAGTAATTTGCTGTTCTTCGGTGACTCTTTGTTCCTTAAAGTTCTGGCTGTTCAAACAGAAAACCAGTTCTCATCAGCATCCTGCTTGGTTGCTGGCACAAAAAAAACCAGTCTGTTTGATGTTCTTCACAACAGCAGCTGTTTCTCTCTCCATGTCTCTGTGTCAGTGTGTTTCAGGTGTGAAACCTGTCACTTGATTATCACCAGGTTTCGGCTACAGATCACATGGGCCTGTCTCCATGAAAAAGTAAAAATGATCACTATCCCCTGGACATCTTGTTTTGCTTTAAATTGAAAGAGACCATTCAAAACATGACTGTGTTATCAAGTCTTGCATTTTTACCAATTGTGTTATCGTTCTTTAAATACAAACATATGAATTAAAAGTAGGAGTAAATACTACTCAGAGTAGATTTTGTGCTGTACATATTAAGTGATATAAGCAAAACATGAATAGGTAAAATACTGTTTATATTACATGGTAACATAGCAACAGTTTCCAGCAGAAAGGGATATTATCACAACAGATTTGGGATGATATTTTGCAATCAGACTGTTTTCTGTGGAAACCAAAACACAATGGCCACAGAAAACCTGAGAAAAGAAGTGGTTACGTTACTTTTGCAGTGCAGCATTAGCTTGTTATAAGTTAAACTCTAAGTGGACTAAGTGAGATAAAATGTGCAAGCTCATGTACCACTAGTGGTGCCTCACACACATTCAATCCAGACTAGAAAAATCACATGTGCACTCCCTATGATACTTCACCTTCTTCAAATGGGCCACACGAGGCACAAAATTGACAGCCTTTCGAAAATCAATGAAAGCAATTGCACTGGATTGTTCCTGAGCCTCACCATGTTCCAAAATGTCACATAAAACCATAACCTTGTCTATGCAGTCCTCTTAAGAGAAAAGTGCAGGCAGTTTTTTACTCTGCAGGTCTCAGAGGCATCTAATTTTCCTGTCACAACAATCCAAACAGCTAGTGATCAGCAAGATTGACTGGCAGTTTTCAGGTACACTGGCAGACTCTTTCTTGGAATATCATGCTCACCCTGACAGGTAGCATGTTGTATCACTACCTTACATTCACATCATGCACCACACTGTTCGGTTTATTTTACATTAATTCCTTCACCATATCACCGCTTGATACATTTCATATCCCTTTGTCCCTTACGCACAGTTTATTTAATCGATCGCAACAGTATGGTTATGATTTCCATGGAAGACTTTTAAACAGCAGAGTGGATTTATCAAAGTATGCTCTTGTGCTGAAACACCAATATCGCTCATGTCTAGTGCAAGATGCCACCTTGCCAAAGAGGTCGAAGCCAGCACTGTAAATGGCTGACGAGAAGCTTGTTAAACAATTTGTTCACCATTGAAATCCCTGCTACGTCTCATTAAAGAGACTGCACAGTGCTTTAGTGACCCTAGCTATTTGGAATTGACACCACCATGATACCAATTTCAAGCGCGACTTAAAGGGACACTCACCACTTAGAGGGTTACTCGCCAATTCATGGTTAATGCTGCTGAAGCTGTGAAGGGCACCTCTGAAACACATTGGGAAGCTTTCTGGGGCACAGTGCCGACACTAGAATGCTGCCTTGTTGCATTAGAGTGCAGCTGGAGTTTGGTGGAATAGGGAGTCTGAGGGGATCAGGAATATTTTAATATAATTTTAAGGTTTAAGGGCTAATTTCAATCTAAATTTCAATCTAAAGTGTAGCTTGTTTAATTTAGTAATTAACTAAAAGTTGCTCTTTTGATTGGGTGAAGTTTAATTACAGCTTTAAAACAGGAGTTTACAAGCTCTCAGCTTGATTCATAGAATCCCTCCAGTATCGAAGGAGGCCATTTGGCCCATTGAATCTACACTCACTCTCCAACATAGCATCTTATCCAGCCCCTATCCCCATAACCCGACGTATTAACTCCGCTAATCTCCTAAACCTACACATCTAGGGGCACATGAAGGGGCAATTTAGCGTGGCCAATCCACCTAACCTGCAGATTTTCGGACTGTGGGAGGAAACCCACGCTGACATAGGGAGAATGTGCAAACTCCACACAGACAGTCACCTAAAGGCTGGAATAGAACTTGGGTTCCTGACGCTGTGAGGCAGCAGTGCTAACCACTGTACCACCGTGCCACCCTTAACCAGCTGAAGCTAGTTATTTAAACAATTGGTTTAATCAGTTTTCGAAGCCATGAATTAGGTGTCATAAACTCCTTCAGTGATGCCTTGTTGTATCAGAGTGCACCTGCAGTTTGATAAACAGGGAATTAGGTGAAAGAGGGAGGAGGTGATCAGTCCCTTCTTTTCTCTGGTTGGCGAGTGGGATTGGTGAGTACTTCTGTTCTTCATAATAAAAGTAAGGTCTTTGGAAATTTGGAGTGTAATGGAAAAAAGCAATGCTAAGAAGCTCTTACAGTTCAGACAAACAGAAGTCAGAGAGGGAGTGAATCTGGTGTCTGGCTTGCAATGGTCCAGTCACAGGATCCTATTTTTTAAATCCCTTTTAGTGAACATCACGCTATGTCAGGTAAGGTTACTGCTAGCTCATTGATTGGTTCTTGCTATTGCTAGGATCATTTCATAAGAACATAAGAACTAGGAGCAGGAGCAGGCTTCTTGAGCCTGCTCCGCCATTCAATAAGATCATGGCTGATTTTTTCGTGGACTCAGCTCCACTTACCTGCCCGCTCACCATAACCCTTAATTCCTTTACTGTTCAAAAATTCATCTATCCTTGCCTTAAAAACATTCAATGAGTAGCCTCAACTGCTTACTGGGCAGGGAATTCCACAGATTCACAACCCTTTGTGAGAAGACGTTCCTCCTCAACTCAGTTCTAAATCTGTTCCCCCTTATTTTGAGGCCATGCCCCCTAGTTCTAGTTTCAATAGAAGGATACATCACATGAGTATATAGTTGCAAAGATGGTGCAGGGAAGAAGGTTTCAGATTGCTCGGATATTGGGACCGATTCTGGGGGAGCTGGGACCAGTACAAACTGGATGGGCTACATCTGGGCAGGACTGGGACTGATGTTCTCGGGTGAATACTTGCTCATGTGGTTGGGAAAGTTTAAACTAGAATGGCAGCGGGATGAGAACCTAAGCAGGGTGACAGGAGAAAGAGAAAAAAGGACAGTAATAAAAGAGAGAACCATCTCAAATCTTTCCAACTTGGTCTCCAACATGTAGGATCTCTCACTTCCCACTCAATGGATTTGACCCTCCAACCACTTTCAACAGCAGTCCTATGTTCTACGTCCCCAGATATGCTTTACACTTACAAGGTACACATCGACAAATGCTCTCTCATTTCTGTCATGACAGTCCCGATGATGTAGCTATCCAGAGTTCTTTTTTAACCATCAATCAGCATACCCACTTCATGGTTCAGTTCTCTGATACTAACATTCAGCTTGCTCACATCTTGCCTCCTCACTAAGAGCATCTGGAGATGTATTTGCTTCTCTTCGCCAAACAGAAAACTGCTAAACTCATAGAGCTCTTTGCTTGCTTGCTCTCACAAAAATTCTGTGTTTGGAACTGTCTGCCACAATACGGGCTGGAACCCAACACCACTGCAATTAGCTTTCTATTTACCCTCCGCCTTTTTGGTTTACCATCTTCAGGTCATCCAGGCATTTCTTGGAACCAGGAAGTCCACCTGCTTCCTTTTCAAAATACTTTCCAGTTTCACTTTGGAATTAAAAAGGACATCACACAAAAATCAAATATAGACATTTCCCCAAAGCGCATGGGTCATCATAATTTTAAACAAAAGCACTGTATCAGGCTTGTTGGTGGGTAACTCTGCTGCCACAGTGTTAGAAGATCGTGAGTTAAATAATCCCTCTAGAGGTTTGGGTACGCAATCTAAGCTGATACTTCAGTGCTGAATGCTCTCTTGAATTCACATCTATCAGATGAGGTATCTGTCCCTATCTGCCTGGCTAGGTGGACAATAAAGGTCTCACGGCAACATTTATCCCTTAATCCCAACATCAGTGTATGAGATGATTACTGATTATGGGGCTTTGCTGTGTACAAATTGGCTGCATCATTTGTCTACATTATGGCAGTGGGTTTTTTTTAACTCTGAAGCGCTTTGAGGTGTCCTGATGTTGTGAGGGCCACCTGAAAAATGTCAGCACTTTCGTTGAGCTGACAAGCAAACCGCTGTGTTCAATCTGTCTGAGTTTTGAAACAACTGCTGAGATGAGATCAGTGAACTGGCAGGAGAAATCTTTCTGATCAGCTGCACTTCCTCTCAAAATACTGCCTGCAAGACACAGGAAATAGGCTCATTCACAGAGAGACTGAGGGAAAACATTGCATTTTGTTGATGTTTCTCATCATAAAGTGAATAGTAATTCTGAGGCAACAAATTCTGGGAAGGTATCTTCTGACTCCACAGGGCTTTCATATCAACTCCCCCCAAAATACAAAAGAGAACTGAGGGCCTTTATGTTTATGTCCTTGAGGGGTGATATATGGGATCACATGTTTGGGCTGCTTTTTAATTTAGCAGCAATTTCACTTCTGTCCTGTTTGCATCATATGTAGCAAGATCTTGTGGCACACTCGGGTATAACAATGAATTCTGTCAGAAAGCATGTATCTTTAGCTGACCTGGGAGTGTTGTGTATTGTGTTCTCAGATATTTTGTGGTATACCCTCTGGTATCTATAACAAATTCACTCCATTCATTATTGATACGTTCATCTCTAGAAATCATCTAAACTTTGATTTCATCTTGCCTACCTTTGCAAACTACACAGGCCAAGGTTAACAGTATTACATTTGCAATATCACGTTGACATTCGGATTATCTGAGCCAACAGTGGTGAGGTGTTATAATCTTAACTGTTCAAAAACTACGTGCTGGTACTTGTGGTCTCCAGCTCTTTTACAAGTTGAAGAACACACTGACCCGAAGCTGGGGACAGAGGTCGGGGTATTGGTGGAGTGGGGAGGGGAGGATTGACGTCAGAAATAATCACCACGGCATGGTAGGATGGGTCGGACAGGAATCCTGCTCTCCTCCCAATTGAGGCAATTAAAGCTGTTGAGAAGTTCATTCAGAATTTGTGAAAGTTCAAATTTGAAATTTCTAAAGGACCACCACAGGTAAAACACCTTCAGAAGTGGATTAGCTAAGAGGAGGTGGGTAAGGAGTGGGAAGAAAGTAATGCTGCCTCAGGCTATCACCCAAGTCCATATGAAAGTCAGCAAGGCAAAGGGGGGCCCAGTATTTGGTAAAGGTGTGACTTTGGACTTGCGTTGGTGGCAGAAGAGTGGGCACTCAGCACCCAAGCATGGGTTTGTTACCCTGGCATCAGGAGGGTTGGATAGAGGGAAGAGGGGCAGGAAGACAATGGAGACCAAACTCTCAAAGCAGGATCTACTGCTGAAGACAGAGTTGTCTGGAGATGACCAAGAAACAGTGATGCAGGAGACTTCGCTCACAGAGGGTCACAGAGATCCATGCCCTTGTCCCCGAGGACCTCACATCTCAGAGCACGGCTTGCCAAATCCAGCCAATAGCCATCAAAGCCACCATGGCCTTGAACTTATTCACTTCTGGCCCTTTGCAAGGATCAGCTGTGAATCTTAGTGACATCTCAAAAACAGCGACATCACAAATGTGCCACACTGCTTAATTTCAACTTTAGCAATTTAAGCAACTCTGAAAACTGCCAAATGCTTATGCCATTGGAGCATGAGTCTCTGTGCATGTATTAAGACCCTCATCAAAAGGATGACCTTGTGGCTAGCACCAAAAGTGGGTGTGCACATTGAGGATGATGAAATAGGCAGGCACTGCGCAACTTAATTTTACTGCCTTTCTTTTTGCAGTTTCACTTTTCATATGCTTGCCAGAAGACAAAAATGAGCATCACCATTTTTCTTCCTCCTAATAAGATCCTTTGATTTATAGCTGTTGATTGGCAGGCAGTCTAAGTGAAGCAGTATTTACCTGAATTCATGCAAGCACCAGGTAATGAAACACAGACCATCATTCACAACCTGATGATTATCTGTGCTGCTATATAATCTAGCAAACTTTCATGATTTGATCAAAATATTTGACTGTCAAATAGATGATAATTAACATCCACTTCTGTGCTCAGTGCATTAAACAGCAATTCCAACTTGCATCACAGTATTCTCAATATTGTACCTTGCCCTCTGATCATTTGTTTTAGAAGTACAAACTATTGTACACTGTACTACATTATATTCTATATATGTATATCATTTACAGCATACAAGAAACCATTAAAATATAATCTTCTTTGCTAAAAATGGACCAACAAATGCAATCTCAAGTAAAGAACACTTCTCCCTGTACTTGTTAGGAATTCTGCCAAAGATACAACACAACGTGCATGTGTTTTATTAAATACTTCAATGATTAATGTATTTTGCAGCTAATAATTTGGTTCCCCTTTAGTTGCGCAAGAAACATTGGCTTCAGATCAAATCTTATCTGCATGAGGTTAAAATATTCTTTGACAGAGCTGTACAAAAAATAAAATTGCTGAGTGTAATTATATGTTTTGCTTTTTGATGGTATTGGTTTTTTTCAATATCAAACTATTAACAGCAGGAGAATTGGAGATTCAATGCATCACAGATTATTAACGACAAATTGAGAAAAATCACATCTTACCTTAAACATAAAAGAGAGCGATCTGTAATTTATGACAGAACTTACAATGTACTTTATTTGATACTTATATTAAAGTATAACCCAGTTTCAAAACACTGATGACCCAAAGATGCCAAGCAATATGGACACAGTCTACAAGTGGTATTTTTATTCTTCCCTCAATTACCCAACGCAGTCACAGAAATAGGGTCATGCTCATCGTGGAACTGTTCAGGTCATAACTGCAGGAACATTAGTCCCTGATATGGAAGATACGTGACCTGGTTTTGTGTTTCCTTGTGAGCAACACTGGAAGTATAACGCTCTGATCATTTTATTCCCTTCAACCACTAGGCTTAGTCTTGCTTGTCCATATCAGCTGATCTTTAAAATACAAATTTTTAGTCTTTTGTGTCACTAAGACAATTTAGGTATCAATTTACTAAGCCAGGTGATAGTGAGCTTGATGTCACTGAAAAAGAGAGAATCTGTTCAAATTTGTGTGGGGAGAGGGATCTGACTAATGAGCTGTCAGTCTCTAAGGGCTCCACATTGCACCCACGCTTGGAACTGTGGGCAAATAACAATGCCAATTTATTTTCTGGGATTAAATGTTACCAAGACAGAATGCTGAGAGTAAGATTGGGCAAGGTGATCCCATGGCTGTCACAGAGCCTTCTTGATTTTCTTTCAATTAATTTAAATGAAATCAACATCAGACAATGTTACCTGCATACTTTACTCCCACCTTGAATTTTCCTCTTCGTGCTTAGCTGAAGTGCTGAAATGAAAATCTGCCCTTACCCCAAGTTAAAAAAAACACAAGGCGGATCTGAGGTGAATAACATGGATGTATTTAGGTGGGAGCTAGATCAACATGTGAGGGAGAAAGGAACAGAAAGTTATGCTGGTGAGATCAAATGAAGAAAGGTGAGAGGAGGCTGGAATATAAACATACAGTAAGGAATCTAACAACACCAGGTTAAAGTCCAACATGGACTTTAACCTGGTGTTATTAGACTCCTTACTGTGTTTACCCAAGTCCAACGCCGGCATTTCCACAACATAAACATACACCAGATCAGCTAAATGGCTTGTTTCTGTTCTATACATTCTATGCAATTCCCTCTAATTCTAACATTGTTCAATTAAACCACAAATAACTCATAATGAATGAAGCCATCTTTGCAGTAGTTTAGGAGCTTGTCAATGACTGGTCAAGTCTACTAACTGTCTCATCCTCCCCCTTTCCTGGAGTTTTCCAATTAACTCAAAGCGAGAGAAACATACAAATAGGCAGTATTGATGCCAGCTCTTTAGCTGCCACCGAGGAACCATTCTAAAATAATGATTGGAATACTTGAGCTCGTAGACAATGATCTCTGTTGTTTAGTAATGAACATTCCAAATTACTTTGACCACCCATCTGGATTATATGTTTACAACCTGAATTGTGAAGTGAAAAATGGCGACATTTAATATTAAATTCAACAAAACTCAGTTCAGGGAATAGAAATAAAAAGTCTGAAATGTAGCAAGCCCTTTCACTTAGTCTGTGGAAGTGGAGTTAGAAATGCTTCCCAATCATATTCTTTTGCTTTCCCTCATTGTGCTGCACAGGAAAGACAACAGTGCATAGTTTCATCTCCTTTCACACTGGATGGAGCACTGGACAGAGCCTCAAAGATCATTCATGGTCAGAGATGAAAGGGAAGATAGTGGGGTGGAGGGGAAAGATGCTGGTGGTGGGGGGCTGTACATTGCAGTCTATTCATGGCTATATAGATATTTAGATTATAGGCAAGGACAGCTTATTTTTAACTGCATTATATATACCATTATTTATTTGCATTCATATGCCTGTCATGAAGTTAAAATCAGTAACCACTCTTCAGTTTCCACGAGATATCCCAAATCACTTTGCATACAATGTGTTTTTGAAGTGCAGTAGGTGTAGTCAAAGATGGCAGACATTTTACAGCAAAAGTGTAATGAAGTAAAAGTGTGATGAATAATCACTTCATCTGAGTTTGGACTGGAAAACTCCATAATTTTGAGCCCGCACTCTCCATCCTCGGGAATGACGGCATGTGTTCAGAATCCGGAGAGACTCGGAAAATGCGATTTGTGCCGGCGAGTTTCCGAGTTTTGATTCTTCAGCCCCATCACTGGTGCAGTAGCGTGAAGTACACTGCGGGACCCCAGGAAGCTCATTTTAAGACATTACCATGCCATTAGCAAGCACGCTGTCCAGGACTTCCCTCTCCCTCACTGGATATTCAGTAGGCACTGGCATGACACCATGCCAGCGCCATTTACAACAGCTCTACATAAGTGTGAGCCTGGCACCTTCACCTCCAAGCGGGATTTCTGAGGTGAGCGCTCAGGCACCTGCACCGTCAGGGAGCACCAGAAAAGATGTGAGGTACATGAATAAATTCAACTTGGGGCCAGGGGTGGAGTCCCTAAATTGCCATTTCAGAGAGAGGGGTTTGGAGGGCTCATTGAGTGAAGATAAAATTCCTACGGTGCAGAAGGAGGCCATTCGGCCCATCAAGTCTGCACCAACCACAATCCCACCCAGGCCCTATTCCTGTAACCCCACATATTTACCCTACTAATCCCCTGACACTACAGTTAATTTGCCATGCCCAACCAACCTAACTCGTGTATCTTTGGACTGTGGGAGGAAACTGGAGCACCCAGAGAAAACAGGGAGAATGTGCAAACTCCACACAGACAGTGACCCAAGGCCAGAATTGAACCCCGGTTCCTGGCACTGTGAGGCAGCAGTGTTAACCACTGTGCCACCTTCTTCCGACACTGCTGCCCCATCTTCTTCTGGAGTGTGCTTGCACTGACCGGGGTGCCATTGCATCCCAGACAGGGATGGTGACCCTGCTGGATGACCGTCTCCTGGAGTGGGGGGAGAGTGTGTCTCGCCTCTGCTCCATTCCATCCAGCATCGTGGTGAAGTCTCCTTCTGAAAGGCAAAGTGTGGAATTCTTGGCTGCCATCCCCTGCAGTCATTGCAGAACAAGTGCTGGGGAGTTGTTTATATGGAGCTTCCCAGTGGTTAAGTTGTTGCGGGGTGGACAAATCAGAGGGAATAAAGATTTTGACGAATGAGGCATAAGATGCTGTCTGAAATTACGCCAGTGCTGTTGACAGAAATCACCCTGCCTTTCACGCCAGAACCAACGCACTACCATTCCTTGGTAAGATTTTGCGGCATGTGAATGTTTGAATAATTTCATGGGGGCTGATTTTCCGCTCCTGTTTTCTGGGCGGCGGGGGGGGGGGGGTGGCAGGATCAGTGGCAAAATGAGAAAATTCCCCCCCATGAAATGTTTCAAAGGCAGTGCCAAGGGCAGTGTTACTTAGGGGAGGCGGGGTGCGGGGGTGATGTTACTGGGGAGGCATGTTCTGTGGGAGTTTTCTATTGGGGGCCAGTGTTGTGTGTGTGGGGGGTGTTCCACTGGGGGAGTTTCCGTGGGGTGAGGGTTATTGGGGAGAGGTGGTGTTGAGCAGGTGATGTCTGGGAGTGTTTGAGGGGTGGTTGTGTTTGGAGGGGGATTGATTCTATGTTTAATTTTTTGTATTGGGGCGCCCTTTAAAAATGACTCCCCGATCTTTTAAAACCGAAGTTGCTGGTGTGGCAGGTAGAACCGGAGTCTGCCCCGCCAGCGGGGCCTTGTGGGAACCTCTATGGGCCGAATGATAGAGTGGAGAAAGCCGCTGTTGGGGCTGATGGCTTCCTCAACATTCTTCCCGCCCGCTGCACCACTTCGCTCATTTTTGGGAAAATTCCGCTCCTGGGATTTAACTTTCAGCTAAAGCCCAGGAGCAGACAAGCAGCCGGGTCTCCATTTAACATCTCATCCAAATCAATGCTGTACTCCCGCAATACCGCACTGAGGTTTCAGCTGAGATTATCTGCTCAAAGTAGTGCATGAACACACAGCCTTCAGGCTCAGAGGAAGAATCCAAACAAATAAGCAAGGGTTAGGTTAATGAATATATTTTCTGTCACCATAGTGACTGTGGAACATTGTTACGAGAGATATGCTCCTTGCACCTGAATGATGATGCCCGAGGCGCCCTGACATAAGCTTCACACCCACAATGCAAGTGGGGCAGGAACAAGGAGGGCACCTTTGGGCTGCTTCTCGAGGGGGAGGACGGTATTCAGATAGCAGCAACTGGGGCATGAATTGATTCAGGAATGGTCGCAAGCAATCTTTAAATGTGAGCTCAGGATGAGCATTCCCACTCTACTGGGTCGTAAATTTGAAAAGCAGCTTTTCTGCTGTTTTTCGGAAGTCTGGTTTTATTGAACTCAGTTGACAGTGAGAGGTATGAAATATTCATTAGGTCCCTTATTTGCATATGCAAACAGCCTAATAACTGTTTCAGGCATGAGCTCCAGACGCGGATTTCTTCCCATCACCAGTATGGCAGATGGTGCACTTCCAGCCAGAAACAGAAATGTGCTTCCTGCCTTGCAAATTGGGGACTTATTAGACCAATTAGCACCTGAATTTCAAGCACTACACAGCTGAATTGATAAGCCATAAGCTCCTTTTAGTGTTCTGATAATAGAAGAGCTTTTTAGTTGTAGAAAATGTGAACCTTATAAAAGAAATCAGTTAATGTGAAAATTGAATATAAGGAAGTTAAATCCTTTGGCATTGTACCTGAATGTGGTAAAGTGAGCGGGGAAAGATAAGGCGAGGAGTCCAATTTGTCATTACGGAGCAACTTCCTGGATTTCCAAGTAATTGAAATCCACTGGGGTTCATCAGTCATTCTAATAAGGTGGGAATTTATGAGGCTGCCACTCTCACTATTGGTGATTCATTTAGAACTCAGTGTTAAGATTGTGTACTAGAAATTTAACCTCCTTGCATCTATTTTCCAGGCTTAAAACAAGCCTGGAGGACATTTGGGGGACATATATCCTGAAGCAAAAGTACATCTGAAAGGCAATCTACTTGACATTAGATCAGGCCATGTTTCAAACAATTACATATGTAAATGAGGGGTCTAAGGCTATTTTGAGGCCCCTTTGTGGAAATTGAATGTTGATAAATGCAACAGTGGCATGAATCTTCTCGATGTGGAGATGCCGGCGTTGGACTGGGGTAAACACAGTAAGAGTTTTAACAACACCAGGTTAAAGTCCAACAGGTTTATTTGGTAGCTAATGGCATTTGCTACCAAATAAACCTGTTGGACTTTAACCTGGTGTCGTTAAAACTCTTAACGAGTCTTCTCTGCAGAGGATTCCTCAGGGGGGCATCAGCAGAAGATAAGGTCAAGTTATTTGAAATTCAAGAATTGTTCCTTTGAAGCCAGAAGGTGTATGAGTGTTCCCCCTATTTCATACCATTGTCAATCATGCTCCACTCCCCTCCCCACCCCATCACCCCCCATTCACCGCAATGTTACTGAGCTTTGGATTTACCTTCAGATTGTAACTGGTGAGACGACTCTTTTCAAATGGGTGAACTATCTGTAGATGCAACAAGGCCAGCAGTTTGGCGTCATATTTTTGCAGTCCAGAGGCCAAATTTGGACTGGCCTCACATCTCCCAGCACTACACATATGTACAACACCCATTTCAGGCCTAAAAATGGATCATAAGAGTCTCCACCTTTTTTACTTTTGTTGCTTGCATTGGACATTACATTCAGAAAACATGACAATATATCCTACGTTTGACTCTCAGTTATACTAAAATCAGCTGTGTTGCTTTTTCTAAAGAATGGTGGCCATTACCACCACCTTCTCATGGGCAATTATGATGGGGAATAAATGCTGGCCTAGCCAGTGATGCCCACATTCCAAGAATGATTTTTATAAAACTCAGGAATGGTGTCAAGAGAACTGGGAATTGAAGAGCTCAGGTTATCAGGAAACTGGTAACAGGAGGCATGGCCTTAGTGATTAAGGATGGAATTGCTTCAAAAGATAAAAAATGTCTCACAAAGGGAAGCAGGCAGTGGGGATTCTGGTTAGAATTAAGAAACTGAAGAGGATTTAAGAATCTAGTGGGAGTTATATGTAGGTCCCTAGATAGCAGTTGTGGAGTGGCAGAAGACTTAAATGCAGAGATTAGACAAGCAGAGTGGGTTTAATGTGGGACTTCAACATTCATATAGGCTATGTGCATTTAGGATAGTTTTCAGCCAAAATGGCTGGACATTCCTACACTTTAAATTGTTTTAGGTTCCAGACACTCCTGGTAGGTTGCTGCTGGAGCTCACCTTCAGGGAAAGACCACGGAGACAGGAACACCTTGGGGAGCTGGCCCAATGTGCAGTTTTCCAAGTTTCCATGCCCCTCACAGTCTCCAAAGTCACCTCCATTAAAATCTCCAACCAATATATCCTCGAACCACTGGTGGCAGCCTTGTCTCTCATAAGATTTGTGCTGTGGTAGTCAATTCTGTGTTAAGCTTCACCTAATGTGGTTCAGGAACAACTTTCAGGCATGGCAGTCTCTGCCTTATTTGCTTCAGAGGAAGATTGTGGGCTGAGAAGATGCTCGATTCTCTAGCTTGAGTCTTCTCCGGGCCCTCTTCTCAGTCAGAGAGCTTTTCATTTCCACTTGCCTCTTTCAATGCTCTTCCGAGCAGTCAGCCTCCAAAGGCCATAGCTGTCAGTCTCTCAGTTGTCAATGTCAATACCCACCATCTTCATATCTAGTTTGCAAATATCCTTGTAGTAGAGGTATGGGTGCCCAGAAGGTCGGGACCCTGCAGCCCATTCAATGTACAGAAGTTTGAATGGGTATATGGCCATCATCTATCTGTTGAATGTGGCTGAGCCAAAACAGACATCATTAGCTTAGCAATGTTGATAGATTAACACACCATAGCCTCTCAGAGTTGGAAACCTTTTGCTGCAAAGAGGATACATCTGAGACAGTGAAGATGGAAACTGTTCAGTCTTTCGACCTGCTTACCATATGTTGTCCAGGTCTCACCACTGCAGAGGTGTGTGCTGAACACACAGGCTTGGGGGACTCACACTTTGATGTTCTCAGTCACGTTGCTGTTGTTCCATGCTGTCACTCAGCTTGGAGATAACAGCTGCAGCTTTTATGATGCCTGTGTTGATTTCAGCATCAAGTGACAGACGACTGGTGATTGGGGAGCCTAGTTACAGGAAGCCATCAACAAAATCCAGTATCACAAGATCAATGCTGATAGATGCTAGTATGGTAAGATCCTTGGCAATGACATTTATCTTCCATCTGTTGATGGTCAAACCAAACTCTTTACAGTGTGAGAGAGTTTGTCCATTTCTCACTGAATATGTTCCTCAGAATGGAACGTTGGTGTGCCATTGTCAACGTAGAACAAATCTCTATGAGGACTTGGATCTCAGGCAAACAAATCTGAACAGCTTTCTATCAGTTCTAGTGTGTAAGTAGACACAATCTGTAGGTCACCTGAAGGAAATTGTAACAGCAGCAAAGAGAAGAACATGCCAAAAGTTGTTTGTGCCAGAACACAACCCTGTTTCACTTCACTGCGGATCTCAAAGGGTTCCAGTATCGTTCTGCCATAGCTGACCTTATTCATCATGTTGTCATAATGAGGGGAGATCACGTTGAGCAGCTTCAGTGGGCAGCCAGTTTTCTCCGGCAGTTTAAAGCAGCCTCTGCTGACATGGTGAAATCAATGAAGACAATATCTAGTGGTTTCTTTTGTTCATGGCATTTCTCTTGCAGCTGCTGGAGTGAGAATATCATGTCAATTATAAACCTTCTCATTCTGAAACCAGACTGGGATTTGGTATAGATGCTTTCAGCAAGGATCTGCATTCTGACAAGGATAATGTGGGCAAATACTCCCAAAGCAGAGACAGCGATGTTTGTGCAGATGTTGGAGGAGTATTGGTTCCCCATGCTTGATGACTTCAGGCAGGATAGCATCAGCACCTAAAGCGTTGTGTATGTGGCAAACTAATCAATCACTTTGCTTAACTTCTTCACTTGGGTTCAATATCTAGCTCTGCCTTGGGGGAAGACTTTGTATAGTGTCGGGAGCTTTCTTGTTGTCAGTGTTCTCCAAAGAATACAACTTAAGGTAATGTTCCATCCATCTCTCTATCTGGTTATTGCAGTCAGTAATGACCTCCCCTATCTTTGTTTCTATTAAGCCATTTTCTTTGGTGAATCTGTTGCCTTTTTGATCCCTTCATACCCCTGGTATTCCAGTTATTGAAGGACATACTGGAATTCTGGCATAGTTGTAACCAGTAGCCATTGGCACACTGCCTAACAATCTGTTGGATTTTACTTGGAGTGGCTCTTCATGCATTCAGAGTCTTCTTGCTTGGATCTCTCTTGTAATTAATGAGAGCAGACGGCTTGGCTTCAATGGCGGGCTTTATCACAGTGATGTTAACCTTGAACCTGTCAGCCTTTTCCTGCTCCTGCTTTCCACATGTTCAGATTTCAGTTGTAGATGGTTTCTCAAAGTATTTTCCATTTTGCTTTTGCACTCTATGTGAGAATAGCGGCTAACCCTTGTTCAATTGATCATGGGACTGTTGATTTTTATCTGGGTGGGCAGTATGGTTGATGTTGATACAAGGATGGCATTTCTGATTTGAATGAAAAAACTTTAAGGGTTGCATCCTAGAAGCAACAAATGCAAAAAATAGTACACATTATAGCATCATGGAGGTATAAAGAACTATTAGATATAAACCATTCGCTACAAAGATTGGAGTGAGATACAAGGAACAAAAAATTGTTATAAAACAGATTGTAAAAGCCAAAAGAAGGGAAAATGAAAATAAATTTCACATAGTGCAGAAGGAGGCCATTTGGCCCATCGAGTCTGCATCAACTCTCCGGCAGAGCATCCCATCCAGATCCTTTCCCGTAACCCCAAGCATTTACTCCGCTAATCCCCCTAACCTACAGATCTTGGGGCATTAAGGGAAAAGTTAGCATGGTTAATCCACCTGAGCTGCATATCTTTGGACTGTGTGAGGAAACCCACATAGCTATAGGGAGAACATGAAAACTCCACATAGACAGTTACCCAAGGCCAGAATTGAACCCGGGTCCCTGGCGTCTGAGTCGGCAGTGCTAACCTACTAACCACTGTGCCACTGTGCCGCTATGAATTTGAAATGGATAGCAAAATCTACACCAAAAGATTTTACAATTATATCAGGGAAAAGAGGTGGTCAGGAGCAATGTATATCCCTTCAAAATTTATAACAGTTATATTGTAAATTAAAGTGAAGAAATGGCAGACATGTTCAAAATTATTTTGTATCAGTATTTACAGTAAAAGAGCATATATAGCATGCTGAATATCCCCAGGAAACGATTATTGACTCAAAGATGGGGGACTCATCAAAATTAGTGTAAGTGAAATAACAGTAATGAAGAAAATCATGATACTAAAGAGTAGCAAGTCCCCAGCCCCAGATGGTTTCTGTTGTATCATGGTATCACCACTGAACACCATGATGAATTATGGCTTAATTTGATGTCTCAGTGATGCGATCTTGAGGCTTGTACAATTTACAGATCCAGTTAATGCCAAGCATGGCATAGCTTCTTCATGCAAGCTGATTGTTTTCTCTAAATTTATTACCATGTGATTCTACACATCATACCATGGGTGGTGATATTCTCCAGTCACATGTTTACCCTTCTATAATATCAAATTACTGCGGATGCTGGAAAATGAAACAAAGACAGAACATGCTGGAAAATTCAGCAGATCTAACAGCATCTGTGGAGAGAGAATAGAGCAAATGTTTTGAGTCTGGATCTGTGGAGAGAGAATAGAATTTATGGGTGGGATTTTACGGTCTCGATTGCCCTAAAACCATAATATCCCACCCGAGGTCAAGGGACCTGCCCATTGTCCACCCCTCACCTGCTCCGATTCTCAGGGTAGTAAAATTCCGGTGAATGTTTCGAGTCTGGATCCAGACTCAAAACATTAGCTCTATTCTCTCTCCACAGATGCTGTCAGACCTGCTGAGATTTTCCAGCACATGTTTACCTACCCTTGCTCTTCCAAGCCCCTTTTACATTACAATGGCATGCAGGCACATAATACAACTGTGGTGAACCATAGATGGTTACCACTATGGGTACTGAACCATAGATGGTTATCACTATAGGCACTTGTACATATGTTACTCTTGTTACTGTTGGGGTTAGGGTTGGGGTGTTCCACCTGTTGGTATTGTTCTGTGGTACACTCCGGTTGGCTCCGCCTACCTATAGGAGTATAAAGGTCACTGCACTTCCTAATGACTCTTTAGTCTGGGATTGTATTGTTAAGCAGTATGCTCCATTCCTGTTGCTAATAAAAGCCTTTATTTCCCGGGTACGATCCAGCCTCCCAAGTGAATTAATCACGCATCAATTTTATTAGCAACAATTTTGTTTGAAGAAAAAAAAATCATGGAGCAAATGTTAAAACCCGATCGGCTTACCTTAGATCCGCGTGCCGCTGGAGCGTCGAACACTTTCGACCATTGGTTGAAGTGTTTCCAGGATTATATCGACACCTCAACAGCAGTCCAAAACGACACCGATAGATTGCGGGTCCTCCACGCAAGGGTAAGCGACACTGTGTATGCACCAATCCGTGATGCCCAAGACTACAAAGGGGCCATCGAACTACTTAAGAAGTTGTACAACAAACCGCCAAACGAGATTCATGCTCGGCACCTACTAGCCACTCGACGGCGGCAGCCCGGCGAAACGACGGGACAGTACCTGCGCGAACTTCAGCAGCTAGCCAGAGCCTGCAATTGCAAGCCAGTGTCAGCTACTCAATATACTAACGATCTGATCCGAGATGCGTTCGTGGTGGGAATCGGCTCATCCTATATTCGCCTGCGGCTGCGAGAGCAAGGTAACTTGGACCTAGCTAAGACGGTGGAATTGGCTGATGCGATGGAAACGGCCTCCAGAAGTCTTGAAACTTACCCCACCGACCACGTGGGAACATCATGGCAAGTACAGCCACCGACTCAACTCCACCCAGCGGCTCCTAGGAACTGCGCGATCGTGCTTTCAACCTCAGACCTGACGGCGGCGGCAGCTCCAAGTGGCCCGCGGTGCTATTTCTGTGGATTGGCAAAGCACCCTTGTCAGCGATGTCCGGCCAGAACGGTATTTTGCTCCGCGTGTGGGAAGAAAGGCCACTATGCTAAAGTGTGCCGAGCGAAACCACCTTCGAAGCCAAGCAGTGCTGCGTGTGACTCTTCAGGATCTGTCTCCTCGTCTCCGGCTTCGTCGAGGTCTTCAACTACGTGCGATTCACGAGCGCCGCCATTCCTGAGGACGACGATGCAAGACACATGCGACCTGCGAGTGCCGCCACTTTCAACGCCATCGACCACGTGCGATCCATGGGCGCAGCCATTTTGGTCAACACCGACCACAGACGACCAGCAGGGGTCATCATCATTGACCATCTCAGCTGCCTGCAGTTACACTCAAGATTCAACGGTGGCGTCAATCATCCTGGACCAGGCCAAGCCTCACAGACTCGACAAGTCCATGATGGACATAGAGGTTAACGGACGCCTGATACATTGTCTGTTTGACAGCGGGAGCACGGAAAGTTTCATTCATCCAGACACCGTGAAACGGTGCGGTCTCCGAGTACAGACTGTCAGACAGACAATTTCTATGGCGTCGAGGTCCCGATCTGTTACCGTTCTTGGGAGCTGCGTGGTAAACCTAACGGTGCGGGGCACAGTTTATGAGAACTTCAGGCTCCTCGTGTTACCGCACCTTTGCGCTCCGATACTCCTGGGACTAGACTTTATGGTCCACCTGAGGAGTGTGACCCTGCAGTACGATGGGCCACTCCCTCCACTTTCAGTGGGAGAACAGCAGCCTCCAAATTGCCCAGCGCGCTCCACGTGCAGTCTCTCGACATTCAGAATCACCCCGCCGCCTTTATTTGAAAATCTCGTGCCAGGCTGCAAGCCCATCGCAACCAAGAGCAGGCGTTACAGCGCTGAGGATCGGATCTTTATTCAATCTGAGGTTCAGCGGCTCCTCAGGGAAGGGATCATTCAACCTAGCACTAGCCCATGGAGAGCACAAGTCGTGGTGGTTAAGACTGGAGACAAGCCCCGGATGGTCATAGACTATAGTCAGACCATTAATAGGTACATGCAGCTGGACACGTACCCTCTCCCGCGCGTATCTGACATGGTCAACCAGATTGCGCAGTACCGGATGTTCTCCACCATCGACTTGAAGTCAGCCTATCACCAGCTCCCCATTCGTCCAGAGGACCGAAAATATACGGCCTTTGAGGCGGATGGTCGTCTCTACCACTTTTTAAGGGTCCCCTTTGGCGTCACTAATGGGGTCTCGGTCTTCCAGCGTGCAATGGACCGAATGGTGGACCAAAACAGGCTACGGGCTACCTTCCCGCACCTGGACAACGTCACTATCTGCGGCCATGACCAGCAGGACCACGATGCCAACCTCCTAAAGTTTTTACGCACTGCGTCTCGCCTGAATCTGACCTATAACAGGGAGAAGTGTGTATTCAGCAAGCGCCGCCTAGCAATTCTTGGATACGTGGTGGAAAACGGGGTCCTCGGCCCTGATCCAGACCGTATGCGTCCCCTCCTTGAACTTCCCCTACCCACTAGCGTCAAAGCACTGAGAAGATGCTTAGGCTTCTTCTCGTATTACACACAGTGGGTTCCCAATTATGCGGACAAAGCCCGTCCGCTCATAAAATCTACCTCTTTTCCCTTGGCAGCAGAGGCTCGCTTAGCCTTTGAAGGGATAAAAGCTGACATCGCGAAAGCCACGATGCACGCTGTCGATGAGTCCATCCCCTTTCAGGTGGAGAGTGATGCATCTGATTTCGCCCTGGCCGCCACACTTAACCAGGCGGGCAGGCCCGTCGCCTTTTTCTCTCGCACCCTCCAAGGCCCTGAAATTCGGCACTCCGCTGTGAAAAAAGAGGCTCAGGCCATTGTGGAGGCCGTCCGGCATTGGCGCCATTACTTGGCCGGAAAACGTTTTACCCTGCTCACGGACCAGCGGTCCGTGGCATTCATGTTCAACAACACGTTAAGGGGTAAAATCAAAAATGATAAAATCTTGAAGTGGAGAATCGAACTCTCCACCTACAACTATGATATCATGTACCGTCCGGGGAAGCTCAATGAGCCCTCAGATGCCCTGTCGCGTGGAACATGTGCAAGTGTGCAGGAGGACCGGCTCCAGGCCCTCCACAATGATCTCTGCCATCTGGGGATCACTCGGCTCTTCCATTTTGTAAAGGCCCGGAATCTGCCCTACTCCGTAGAGGATGTCAGGTCAATAACTCGAAGCTGCTAGGTATGTGCTGAATACAAGCCGCACTTCTACCGACCTGGCAGGGCACACCTCATTAAGGCCACTCGCCCTTATGAACGACTGAGTGTTGATTTCAAGGGCCCCCTTCCTTCGACAGATCGGAATGTGTATTTCCTCAACGTGGTTGACGAGTACTCCCGATTCCCTTTTGCCATTCCCTGTTCAGACATGACCGCTGCCACGGTTATCAGAGCCTTGCGGGATCTTTTCACCCTGTTTGGTTACCCCAGTTATATCCACAGTGATAGGGGTTCGTCGTTTATGAGTGACGACTTGAGGCAATACCTGCTTTCTAAAGGGATTGCCTCAAGTAGGACTACGAGTTACAACCCCAGGGGTAACGGGCAGGTTGAAAGAGAAAACACTACAGTCTGGAAGGCTGTCTTACTGGCGTTGAGGTCTAAGGGTCTTCCAGTCTCCCGATGGCAAGAGGTACTTTCTGATGCACTCCATTCAATCCGGTCCCTCCTGTGTACGGCAACCAACGCTACCCCACATGAGCGGATGTTTACCTTCCCTAAGAAGTCTTCCTCTGGGACCTCACTGCCATCTTGGTTGATGTACTCAGGACCTGTCCTCCTGCGGCGGCATGTTAGGACCCGCAAGTCCGACCCTTTGGTTGAACAGATCCATCTCCTCCACGCCAACCCTCAATATGCCTATGTAGCATATCCTGACGGGCGAGAGGACACAGTCTCTATTCGAGATCTGGCGCCTGCAGGGGACCTGGAAACCCCCGCCGCTCCCGCACCCCTGGTTAGGGACCCCTTGCCCTTTATCTCCCCTCCTGACATGGCGCGGGCAGTATCGGGACCACCACTTAATCCTCTTACTCCCGTGTACAGCTTGCCTGAGTCCAGGAGATTGTCGCCACCTCGTGGTCCACCCGTCCGTGAGGAAATGGAGGAGTCACTGGACACCACCTTGGAGAGAGGGTCATCACGGTCACCAGAACCGGCGCTACCGCCAGTGTTGAGGAGGTCGCAGAGACGGTGCGGCCCACCGATACGACTGAACTTGTGAATATATGGACAGTTCGTACTGTTTTTTTTGCCCCACCGGTTTTTAAAGGAGGGGTGAATGTGGTGACCAATAGATGGTTACCACTATGGGTATTGAACCATAGATGGTTATCATTATGGGTACTTGTACATATGTTACTCTTGTTACTGTTGGGGTTAGGGTTGGGGTGTTCCACCTGTTGGTATTGTTCTGTGGTACACTCCGGTTGGCTCCACCTATCTATAGGAGTATAAAGGTCACTGCACTTCCTAGTGACCCTTTAGTCTGGGATTGTATTGTTAAGCAGTATGCTCCATTCTTGTTGCTAATAAAAGCCTTTATTTCCCGGGTACGATCCAGCCTCCCGAGTGAATTAATCGCGCATCAACAACATCCCTTTTCTTTCCAATAGATAAGTTTCCTTCAATCCAATGGAGTATTTTTTATGTAATACAATCTATACTTGCTATCCCTTCTCCCCCACCTCCCCAGTCTTGAGATTTGACTGTTTTTCTGCTTCTCGGTCTATCATGTTTGGAGGAATGGTTGTGGCATTCTATGTTTCCTATAATTGGTTATCTCCATTTGATTCTCCTTTTGCACTCCATCGAGTTGCGTTTCTCTTTATTAACATTTTCTCTGCTTTTTTCAGACACTGTGGGCTTGTTCTGTTCCTTGCAAAGGAAATATGCCCTCCGTACAGTTCTAGAATGGAATCAATTTTTTTTTTCCATGGTATCTTGCTGGAAGTATGTTTCATAAATGGAACCTTCATTCACACTTGTTTCACAATCACCATCAAACATCTGTTTGATGTTTTATTTTCAAATCATTTTGCAAGTGTGTGTCTTCATTTCGCACAGCTTTTTCTTCTTCTAATTCCCTGCGCTTAAATGACATTTGTCAAGAAGCAGAGGTAGTTTGAAGTGAAATATGTTTGTATTGTTGGATATTAGAAAAAAGACATCGTTTTTTTTAAATTTAGGGTTTCTGTGTAAGGAAAGGTAAAAAATCTAATTAGATTCATGTTGGACAAAGGTATTTGCCTGTATGGGAATTTTTGACTGGTTGGGAAGTTTAAGACCAGGATACATAACTTAAAATTTCCAGCCTGGCTTTTGAACAAGATACTTGGGAAACGCTTTTCATTGCAAAGCGTTGTAGAAGTTTGGAACTTCCTTCCACAAATGTTGATGCTAAGTCAATTATAAAGTTTAAATCTGTGGTTGATAGATTTTTGTTAGCCACAGGTATTATTAGGGATGTGGTGAAAGATGCGTATATTGAGGTGGTCACAAAGCAGACAGGATCTCATTGGAAGATGGCGGCTCGGTAGCACAGTGGTTAGCACTGCTGCTTCACAGCTCCAGGATCCCAGGTTCGATTCCCGGCTCGGGTCACTGTCTGTGTGGAGTTTGCATATTCTCCTCGTGTCTGCGTGGGTTTCCTCCGGGTGCTCCGGTTTCCTCCCACAGTCCAAAGATGTGTGGGTTAGGTTGATTGGCCAGGTTAAAAATTGCCCTTTAGAGTCCTGGGATGCGTAGGTTAGAGGGATTAGCGGGTAAATATGTGGGGGTAGGGCCTGGGTGGGATTGTGGTCGGTGCAGACTCGATGGGCCGAATGGCCTCCTTCTGCACTGTAGGGTTTCTATGATTTCTAAGATGGTCGAGGGGTCCAATGGTCCACTCGTATTCCTATGTTCCTAGCATCATTAGAATACAGCATTATGTAGTGAAACTATAATATGGCAAAGTGTTTGAAGCTTATCTTTTGAAGACAGAATTCATCAGAACTTTTCCAGAGGAATAAATATGGTAAATAAATGTATTTTCTTTTGCCAATTGTCTCCTTTCAATTCACTTAATTAGCTGTTTATATAGTGTTGAGCTGATAAATGAAGAACATATCAGTGCCTGATCTGATTCTGGCATCCACATAAAGATTCACACATTTTAAGGAAGGGGTTATTGGATGAATATAATTTTCTTGAACACCAGAGTCTCACTACATAATGTTGTAACCTTATGATGCTGGTAACATAGGAACAGGAGTAGACCACTTCACCCCTCAACTCTCTTCTATCATTCAGGAGAACAGTCAGCAGGACCCCAGCTGATTTTCCCCTCCCTTATCCAAGACACCTGTGTCACATTGTAGTGTATTATAATCTTTATTGATATTTTAAGTTTATTCAAGGTCCAATATACTTTCTGTTTACTTCCCCTCAACTTCAATCAGAGGGAGCTAGACCCAATGACACATTACTGGGTTCTAAGCCCTGCTTGACCTCTGAATGAAGGATTCAAATCAACTCGAATTATTATCATTTCCTTGATAGGCCTTTTACAACTATCTCTTAAATAGATCGTAATTTCCTGGATATAAGAAAGGTCCGGGTGAAACTCCTCAGTAAATGTTTGTTCTCTACAGAATTGGAATGGGAATTTTTGGTTTTTGATGGAGAAGTCTAAATGTGCTGATTAAAGTTTTAAACACACGCATATTTATTCTAATAAGAAAACATGCGATTATTGTTATACAAAAGATACAAATCTCAAGTTGGGCAAATCCTGAAAAACAAAATAGCCAGTTCTTATTTTAATAAGAGAATCCTACATTTAGATTTTTCTTGTTACAGCCATAGCATTTCAAAAGAAAGTAAGGACATCCATCAAATATTAAAGTAATATTACCTTATCCCCAAGTATGTGAGATTCATTGGGATCAGAACAGGTCTGAAGTCAATCTATAAGAATCTAATAAAACTGAGATTGGAGTTAGATTGAGATATTTATGATGAATTTTGAGGTTGTATGGTTATGTCGAAGATGTGAATTTGATCAATAATAGACCACCCTGAATTAGTATCCTATATTTGGTGAAAGGACCGACTATTATCATGAGGTTCCCCATTCCATTTCCAGGAAATGTTATTTTGAATTCATTCCTGAAAACCGGATGTTAGGAGATAATCATATTTGTCAATGTTGTTAAGCAACTTAATAAGACTGAGGCCTAGCAGCATTTTATCTCATTGTGGTTTTAATTATCAGGGGTGTGCATTATATTTGTGTGTGCTAATGTAATGGTAAGAATGATAAAAGACCATTGTTTCGGGTATGTATTTCTTATCGGTTTACTCGCATTGTTGCGAAGGGAGCTAACCTTACTGTTTTTGCAAGCTAGGTTTAAGTCCTATTAAAATATGTTTTATGTGAGTTTACCCACAGTAACCTATAACCTAACATCTATATTTGACTCCTATTTCTTCACAACATTTTTATCACTCAAACTGCTGACCGAGCTGAGATTAACTAACCGAGTAATTCAGGGTATGATCTACCCTGACACCATTCTAATCTGTATAATTTGTCAATTTACTGAATAAACCCATGAATCACTGGGGGAATGACATTGTTTACTGGCGGTAATTAATATGCATCCATTGAAAACTAAAATAAATTTGACAGAATCAACAACAATGTAAATTGTACCAGGTTTGTTGGGAATGACCAGGTTCAATGAGCTATATATTCTTTTCATACTCCAATCTATGTCACACGAATAACATAAATGGTCTCAGTGGCAGAGTTAACTTGGCTAACCCACCTAACCTGCACATCTTTGGGCTGTAGGAAGAAACCAGAGGAAACAGACACTGGGAGAATGTGCAAACCTCAGACTGACATTTACCCAAGGCCGAAATTGAACCCAGATCCCTGGTGTTGTGAGGCAGCAGTGCTAATCATGCCACCCCTTTCATTTAATCACACTCCTGACATGTGCCTTGTAGTTAGTGGACAGGCTTTAGATAGTCAGGAGGTGAGTTACTCAATGTAGGATTCCTAGTTTCTGACCTGTCACTGTATTTGTATGGTTAATCCAGTTCAGTTTCTGGTCAATAATAGCTCCCAGGATACCAATACAATTCCTAGCTCCATTTTGCCCTCCTCCTTGCAGGCAATGATGATGTAGGTGTACTTTGCCATTTGTGATGTGAGCGAAAGCGCAGCTTTTTTAAAGTTCCTCGCTTTCGACTTATACAAATGGTATGGCTGCACAGATGCTGAGTGTTTATTCTGCTCTGCTTTGGGGTTATATTCTTTTCAACAGCTGTACGTTTGAAGAATTCAAATAGTGTGGTCTTCAAATATCAACTTCCATTCAAATTTCACACTAATTAAACCCACCACCAATGGTGCCATTGAAAAGATCAGAGCAGACTCACACTCCCATGCTGTCATAGATAGAAATTGACATGTTTTGTTTGAAACCAAGGGAGCTGATTTTCAAGTGACAGCAGCTCCTTTCTTGCCTGAAGGACAAGCAGCCAGCAATTTAAAGTTTGGAATGGGGGTGGAGAGAACCTCTGCCATTTTATTAATGCCTGAGGCATGCCTGGTGTAATTATTTTGGTGGGTCTTTAAACGGATGAGCAACTCAGTTCCCGTGAAAGAGGATGTTTAAAAATACAAAACAGTGTTCCACAGTGACTGCAGTTTTCAGCTACAAATGTGCAGTTGACCAATTTAAATCAGATGTTGAGTTGTCTAACTGCTGTTTTTCAAGGGACTGCTTGACGCCTGGTTAAGAGCTGATCAATTTCCTCACAGTCCCAGAACTGGCAAGCGACAGTGAAGTGCCCAGTCTGTGCCCACAGCCACCTGAAAGGCATTGCTAATGGATCTGGGCCTGAAAATGATGTAGAATTCAGAACAGCAGCTATGGCTGGGCAAAATGGCCACACTGCTAATTCTTCGCCTGTTTTAGGCACAACATCAACAAATTAGTGGAATGGGTGGATAGGTGCCAGGGTGAAGTTCAATGCAGATGAATGGTGGGAAGAACATGGAAAGACAGTATAAAATGAAGGGTACTACAGTAATAGGTTTGTAGGAACAAAGGGATCTGGGTGAATATGTGCATTAGTCATGAAAGGTGGCAGGACAGTTAATAAAACATACAGTATTCTCGGTTTTATTAATAGAGATGTAGAATACAAGAGTAAAGAGGTTATGTTAAACTTGTATAAGACACGAGTTAGATCTCAGCTGGAGTCTTGCATACAGTTCTGGGCACCACACTTCAGGAAGGACGTGAAACCATTGGAGAGTGTTCAGAAGAGGTTTACAAGAAAAGTCCAATTCTGAAATAAGTTTGACGAAGTTAGGTCTCTTTGCTTTGGAGAAAAGAAGGCTGAGAGATTTGATAAAGGTATTCAAATCATGAGGGGTCTGGACAGAGTAGATAGGGAGAAACTGTTCACACGTGTGAAAGGATTGAGAATGAGAGAACGCAGATTTAAAGTAATTGGCAAAAGAAGCTGAAGTGATACAAGAAAAACATTCTTCACACAATGAATGGTTAAGGTCTGGAATGCACTGCCTGAGTGTGGTGGAGGCAGATTCAATCGAGGCATTGAAGAGGGAATTAGATGATTATTTAAGAAGAAACAATCTGCAGGGTTACAGAGAGAAGGCAGAAGAAGGGCACTGGATGGAATGCTCATTTGAGACACTTCAGATACGACGGGCTGAATGGCCTCATTCTGTGCTGTAACATTTCTGTGATTCTGAAATTGATGATTTTCCACAATGTTTTATTTCTTCACATGACAATTCTGATTCAAATTGCTGCTTTGCTCGCAAACTTTTGGAAGGTTGGTTCCTCTAGTTTAGAATGTTGTCAGAAGGTGAATGAAGAAGAATGCAGCACTTCATTCCCAAGCTTTAAGTTGTTACTGAGCATTTATACCATGGCAAAGCAAGACTCATGTAACATAGCTGAAAGTATAAGAGTTTGAAGTCGCTCAGTTTAGCTATTTTACATTCTTTTGTTTGTGCCACTAACTTAACAGAGAAAAAGGTAATCTCCGAGGACATTGCAGTGTGTTTGACATATGCGAAAGTAGGTGCTTATTCTGCTTTCAGGAAGTAGGTTGTGACCTTAGGGGCTTAGGCTTTCACAGAACCTTTAACGTAACAGACAAATTTTAATCACATAGCACATCTAATCTTCCTGACACTGTAAAACATCAAAGACAAACCATAACATAAAACTTCCAATGTATGAATGCCCCCTTCACTAACCATCAAATATTAATTGATTGCAAGCTCAGTGAAAATATTGATATCACAGTTTGTCATGTGTTACTTTAGATCACAAACTTTAAAACAATCCCTTTTGAAATAAATGCTTATTATCTCATGAAAATTGGTTTAGAATATCATGTTAATCTCACAAAATAATTCCTTACATTTTTGAATAATTCTTTAACCTGACGTTATTTTTAAGTGATTATTATGGACATTTTACCTGTTATTTTATTCCTTATGTAGAATGTCTTTTGCTATGAAAATATTGAGCAAATATCTGTATTAACAACGTATTGGCCTTACATGATGCCGTAGGAATGGTTTAGTGTGTCTGTATACATATAAGCAGATCTCCCAAGGATTTTCTTTTAGTGAGTCAGAGATTTCAAAGAAAATGGAGTCATGACAAGTAGTAGTAGTACCAGGGATTAAAAACCCAAAATGTCATAATTTCATGTTTCAAGTGTCATAAAGCACTATCAATCATGCTGAGTTTGGAGTACTCTTACTCCTGAGTGAGAAGCTTTCAGGTTCAAGTCTCACTTCAGAGACTTCAGCACAATATATAGGCTGACACTTCAATTCAGTGATGAGGGAATGCTGTACTGTCAGAGATGGCACCTTTTTGGATAAAACATTAAATTGACATTGGAACTGCCCTCTGAAAGATGGAGACTAGGTTTCTCCTCTTCTAACAGTGGGCGGAACTTCCCACTGCTAAGGAAGAGCTTGTCAATGCTTAGAGGACAATCACAGCTGCAGGGCAAAGTGCAGAGGGCGGCAGCTGGAAACAATGTATGCACAACTTTGAGTTCCCTTACCAACAGGCTGATGCAAGAAAACATAATCTTTGTGAAGGGGGGGATCAGTGGAGGGTCCAATCTATTTCCTGTGCCTGCCTCTACCCCACGACACCCAATTTTCACCCAGAGGGTGGTGGGAATCTGGAATTCACTGCCTAAAAGGGTGGCAGAGGCAGGAATCCTCACAACATTTAAGAAGCATTTAGATGACATTGAAATGCCATAACATACAAAGCTATAGACCAAGTGCTGGAAAATGAGATTAGAATACGTCGGTGCTTGGTGGCTGGTGCGTACACGATGGGCCGAAGGGCCTCTTTTTGTGCTGTAAAACTATGATTCTATAACTTGTATCCTGGGACATCTCACTTGCCTCAGCTTACCACCCCCCCAAAGGTAAAGTCAGGGAAATGTAAACTCCAGCTTGTATCTAAGACAGTAACTCCAATACTCAACTGGACTCTTTAAAGCCCGGTCCTGGCATATATTTGGGCCCTGGTGAGATTGTGGCTGATCTGCTGGAACTACGATGGGAGTGGCCATGAACAGCAAAACACATTCAGTCCCGATTATATTCTTGCATTGAGTTAGTGCGTTAAGTTGAATAACCAGCAACATCTGCTCCTTTAAATTAAATGACCGTTGTATCAGAGATCATGAATTATACAACTCTTTCAGCAGTTGAAGTTGCTGACTATGGGAACAATCTGATGGTGCTGATAGTTTTTGTCTCCCATTCTGTGTCAAGATAAATCAGGAAAAAAATTCTTCAAAGGAGAGGGCATAAATTTTTGCAATCTTTCAATCATCTGTCATAACAGTGGTGGAAGATCAGCAGAAACCCTGAGGTAATAATATAAATGACATTTACATTGTTTCTCAGGGGTTTTTGTGAATCTTCCAACAAAGTTACGGCAAACGATTAGGATTATCTCCAGACATGTTCAACCCTAAGATCACCGTAGCCAGCAACATATGTGAAGTTAAGACTGTGTTCTAAATAAAACTCACCAGAGAAATTCAAGATCAATTTATGCGATGACCTGGGTACTAAAAGAATGACAGCCTCAGCATACCCCACAGAATCTTCCTGCTCGGAGCTCTCAATTCAACTGGTCAGTGGAGGCCTCAGGAAACTTGAGAACTGTTTCAATAAGTGTGAAGATAGCTGCTCCATAATTCAAGGCAATGTTTCTGTCCTCCCAGAGATGAATGTGACTCTTGAGAATGCAGCCTGTGAAATAAAGAAGTAAGTATCTGATCTTTATGTTCTGATGTGATATCAAGAGGGAATAACTCAAAATGGCTCAGCCACATTAACAACAGAGATAATCCTACCAGTCAATAAAATATTCAGGCTTGCGGGTTGCTTTATATACAAGGCAAATTAAAATTCTATGGGTGAGAGTCTGGGCACCTGTGTTTTGGGTGCAACACATGCCCTTGTAGCTCAAAAACTGAATCTGTGATGAATTCACACACTTGTGGTGCAAATCGCACTGGATGCCATATTAATGATAGCAGTAATGTGCACAATGAAGGTCCACCGAAAGAATGCAGGGCAGGCAGATCAGAAAGTTAATCACAGTGAAACTCTGCTTTGAAGCAAGTGTTGCTATTTTGAACCTCAAAGCTCCGGCCAGGATCAATGGGCTAGATTTTAATCGTTGAAGTGGTTACGGGGAATTGGGAAAATTCCTGGCTCTGTTAGCCCACCTTGGGATAAAGTGCCCACCAAAATGGGATCTTTGTAGCTGGGGGTCAGGTGTGAGCTGGAGTTGAGCCACTGACCCAGAAAGAAGTGCACAGGCTGCCAGAGGGCTGCCAGCTGCCGAGGCAGGTTTTTTAAAAGGCCCACTTTGGTGCTGTGGGACTTTGTCCCAGGGAAAATAAAACACAAAGGCCCTCTAGCCCTTATCCCCTTACACCTTCCAAACACTCCCCAAACCCTATCCATGTCGCCTCAACCACCACCCATTCCTATGTCCTCGCATTGCCCCCTGCCAACCATATGTCACACTTGAAACCACTTACTTATGTCAACAAACATTGTGGAATTGACAGCAGAAAACCTGAGTTGTCATTCAAGCAATGTTTCCTCTGGAGTCTTTTATTCAAGTATATGTCTGCACTTTCAGCCAAACATAGGTGTAGAGGACAGGGAGTGGGTGGAAAGACAGAGCTTGGCTAAGGGGCATGAAGCAACATAGCAAGTGGGTGGGCGATATAATTTGTCATAGGAACAATGAGGGGGCCTTTGAACTTACCTTTTAAATGACCCAACATGCAGACTAAGGTTCAGAACTTCTTTAAGGGGCTGTGAACGATGACTCTTTAAAAACCTGGTCCGATTTAATGAAAATTGTGGGGGAGCAGAAGATGTCATTCTCCATAATGGACCTGGCCAGGTCAGGAATACCAAATTTGGGCTTCTGACAGGAAAAGCCAGTAACTTTTAAAGACACTCCCAAAAATTGCATAGCACGGAAATAGAATAGGAAATCACACAATTGGGAATTGCAGAATCAAGATCCACTCGCCATTTTTAAAGATCTCCTAAGTCAAACTAAGCTGGTAAGAGTCCAGCTCTATGTGTGAAATTTCTGTGGGGATGTCGTCATAGACATCTGTCACCTGCTGCAGCAATAACTGCACCCTCAGCGAAGGGCATGGACCACATTGCCTTTGCCTGTGAAGGTGGCTTCTCCCAGGTTGGAGCTGAAGTTATTTGTAACATCACTCAGTTTGCAGTCTGCTGCTGTTTAGGGAACTCTCAATTAATAGAGAACTAAGTACTTTTATTCTTTCTTGCTTGGGAGAAGGAGGAAGAGTGAGCATGTGACTTTGCAAGGATTATAGGCTTCCCCGCAGTGCAGGATGACATCGATAGCTTGCACATTGGTTTCTGGATGCCACTGCCCTACACTGGCGGCAAAAGGGATTCCATTCAATATCCACCACACACGGTGCATCATGCAGGTCGTAGCCTGGCAACCTGACAGCAGACATGATGCCTTCATTTTGCGGCAGCTTGGTGTGCCAGTTCCATTTGTGCCACCACAACAAATCAAAGGGTGGTTGCTGGCAGTAAAGGGCATCTGCTGACCAGAAAGCTGATAACTCTTATGTGCAACTTTTGTCCACATACACATCATGCATACAATGAAAACCATGTTTATGTTTAACCATGAAAACCATGATGGGCGGCACGGTAGCACTGTGGTTAGCACTGCTGCTTTACAGTTCCAGGAACCTGGGTTCGATTCCCGGCTTGGGTCACTGTCTGTGTGGAGTTTGCACATTCTCCTCGTGTCTGCGTGGGTTTCCTCCGGGTGCTCCGGTTTCCTCCCACAGTCCAAAGATGTGCGGGTTAGGTTGATTGGCCATGCTAAAAAAAAAATTGCCCTTAGTGTCCTGAGATGCATAGGTTAGATGGATTAGTGGGTAAATCTGTAGGGATATTGGGGTAGGACCTGGGTGGGATTGTGGTCGGTGCAGACTCGATGGGCCGAATGGCCTCTTTCTGTACTGAAGGGTTTCTATGTTCTATGTTATAACAGGAAACGTGACAGAGCAGACCACTGGCATGTTGAAACAACATTTCCATTTCGACTGCCTGGATTGTTTCAGAGAAACCCTGCTCAGCATAGTGAGTTTCAAGATTCATGGTGGTGTGCTGCATGGTACACAACCTTACCATTATGAGAGGACAACCCTTGCCACCAGTTCTCTGGTGAGCTTGGAGGAGCAAGAGGAGCAGGACGATGAGCAAGATGAGGAAGAAAAGAAGGAGGAGGAACAGTAATGGAGGAAGCAATCTAAACAACGCCTTCTTCCTGGCCTGTCTGTGAAGAGCTTATCAGGAAGAATATCAAGGTGACACAGTGGTTAGCACTGCTGCCTCACAGCTCCAGGGACCCAGGTTCAATTCCGGCCTTGGGTCACTGTCTGTGTGGAGTTTTCACATTCTTCCCGTGTCTGTGTGGGTTTTCGCGAGTGCTCCGGTTTCCTCCCACAGTCCAAAGATGTGCAGGTTAGGTTGATTGGCCATGCTAAATTAACCATTAATGTCAGGGGGATTAGCAGGTTAAATTTGTGGGGTGAGGGGAATAGGGCCTAGGTGGGATGGGGTCAGTACATAATCGATGGGCCGAAAGGCCTCCTTCTGTACTGTAGGGATTCTATGATTCTATGAATATTAGGGACCCAATTCTAATCCTTCATTCACCATCTCACCTTTCCGCAGTTCCTGACCATCACAGTAATCACTTGACCACAATGCAAAAATAAACATTCCAAGTCAAATTCATAAATGAAATCATGCCATATTGCATCAAAAACCAACTAATCACCCATGTGCATTTCCTTAGTACCTATTTTCTGTATGCATTTGCCTCTGCACTCCTACACAGTGTAGCTTGTGCACTCTTCATGGCTGCAGCATGACTGTGAAAGGCTACCAACTTTCAGTGGATGCTTTGGTGGATGCCCTCCAGCAGGTCTAACCTAGAAAGCCCGGCTGAGGACTGCACCATCTCGGCATGGGTAACAGTAGCCTGGGCTGGCTGGCTGAGAGACAAAAGCAAGGGCACTGCTGGGAGGCCACTTGCTGTCATCTTGTGAGAGACAGCAGGTTCATGTTACATGGAATCACTGCCATTTGCCTGGGGCCTGCACCTTAACAATCCCAATAATCTGTGGAGGACTGGTCACTGGTTTGCTGTGACATCATGCAAAACCCTTTTGCACACCATAAGTCACAGCTTTAAGGGCAGCGATCAGATTTCCATGGCAACAAGCTGAGTTTGCTTGACTTCAGTCTGAGCTTCTAAAGCTGTGGGTGAAAGCCACTGTTGTTGCAATTGAAAAACTGACCCATTGACGTTGAGATTCTGCATCATTGGTTATGTTGACGAATGTACTCATGGAATTGACCACAATTTCCTTGCTGGAGAAGATGGGCTCCATGATCATAGAAATCATAGAAATCATAGAAACCCTACAGTGCAGAAGGAGGCCATTCGGCCCATCGAGTCTGCACCGACCACAATTCCACCCAGGCTCTACCCCCACATATTTACCCGCTAATCCCTCTAACCTACGCATCTCAGGGGCAATTTTTAACCTGGCCAATCAACCTAACCCGCACATCTTTGGACTGTGGGAGGAAACCGGAGCACCCGGAGGAAACCCACGCAGACACGAGGAGAATGTGCAAACTCCACACAGAGTTTGCTCATGATCTTTTTCCTCAAGTGAGGATTACCCCAACATTGTTGACAGGGCACTCAACCCTATCCACCACATTTCCCACACTTCCCTCACCACTTGCCATCCCTTCTAGAACCACAATAGTGTACCCTTGTACTCACTTTCCACCCCACCAGGCTCCATATTCAAAGAATCATTTTCTACCACTTCTGGCACATATTCCCTCTTTGCCCCTTTCAGCATTCCAAAGGGATTATTTCCTTTGTGACACCCTGGTCATTCCTCAATCATCCACAACACTCCATCCTTTTCCCTTGGTAAGAGATGCATGCTTATACATATGCACCTTGTAAGGTGGAAGAGAGTTTAGGATGAGGAGTATGTGAGATTTGAGAAGGAAAATTAGGTATGAGGGTATTGCCGCTTTCAATGAGTTTAGTTCCATGGCTGGCTACAGCCTCAGCAATGGTTGTTCCGATAATGGCCAGCACCGTCTCCTCCACAGGATTAGAACATGCATTTATGTCTACATCCTGTCAGTTAATTCCTGCTGTCTCTGGCTATGTGTCACTTTGCCCTGCAAAATAGAAGGAACAATAACAGTGAGTGTGGTGGAATCTGTGTGGTGTGTTTGTCATGGATGAATAGTTGAAAATGTGTGCATGTTGTGAGATGAAGAAATGAGGCTTGCATCAGTGCTACGTGTGTAAGAATAGTGCAGCTTCTAAATGTCAGGTTTGAGCCCTGATTGATGGATTGTTGGGGATGAGGGTATGGTGAATTGAGGAGTACTGAGCTAGTAGTGCAACTGGTAGGATACAATACTAGATGTACTTGCTCACATTGACCGTGTGAAATCATTGAACTTCTTGCAGCACTGCATCTAGGTCCTTGGAGTTAGACTCCACTTCCACAGTGAGTTCTTCCCACTGCCATTTGTGCATGTGTCTGGAGATTGTCCCTATCTTCTTTGGACAGAGCACCTCCTTTCCACTTGCCTCTATCAACGAATCCAGTACAGCATCTGAAAATCTTGGATCTCATTTTCTACCATGTTGTCCCATTATTCACTGTTTCCCAGGTCATAGCCACTTTCTGCATGGCTGCTGGCACCTGTTCCAAATACGATGCATCTCTCCTTTAAGGGGTTCAGATAAACTCCACGTATTGCTGTTAGCTTGAAGATGTGAAGTTACAACTTTGGACGCCCTGGTGGTGTGTGGAGCCAATGACTAGCACTGTTAAAACTAGTTGCATGTATAAATTATGTTCATGAGCAGACAGCATGAAATGTTACCAGCATTTCTGCCAACAAGCATGGGTTGATCATAGATCATGATCCCTGTGCACTTTCTTGAGGGCTATCTAATTTAACCCTTAATGTCCCTGAACTCCGTTGTACTGACTGATGTTAACGTAAAGCTCCACTGGAAATTGTTATGGCATGCATCATGGTGTTGAGGTGTAATAGTTCAGAGCGACAGAGAGGACACTGATCCTCCACTCACATTGTAGGATGAAGTCCAGAAATCAGTTCTAACAAGATTATAGCCTAGCAATTGCTGATCAGGGATTAAATGTGGGTTACTAAAAGTTAATGAAAGGAGTGGCAAAACCTGCTGGTTGATACATAATTTCACTGTTTTGAGTTTGAGTTACCTAAAATGTGGCATGTATCTGCCACACAAGAAGAAAGTCAATGAGAAGAGAAAAAGCATTATTCTTGTTAATTAGCTGTAACCTAATTAGGAAGCACTTAAACAGCTAAACTACTAAATGGAAGATAAACACAGCTGTCTACTAAGCAAACTGGCTGTAGAATTGGACCTTATAGAATCAAATGAAGGAAGACAGAGTTACTGGCCAAATACTGAATGTCTTCCTGCAAGGAAAGGTGTCACAACTTTGTGTAATTGACAGATACCCCTGCTCGCCGCTACATTGAACACATAGCAGAAAACCAATAGCAACAGTCAGAAACCACAGTACTAGTTGTGGCTGCCTCACATAAAATACCTTCAAAATGCACATTGTAAGTTTCAGGGCATCTTACAGGTTGTCGAAGCATCCCCAGAAGCAATCAGTGTGCTTGTTCCTTCCACAAATAAATCTGTTTAAAAGAAAAGATAGATTAAGTGTCACGTGTTTAAACAAAGCGTCATACTCATACCAAGTTGCTGACTTTCACACACAGTGCACAACAGAAGAAAGCAATGCAATACGCCTGACTGGAACACTATGCTGAGTATTTACTTGCTATAACATGAGGATGTCAATAGATGTTAGGGAAATAATAAAAGAAATGCAGGGGATAAGGACACAGAAATAGTAACGTACAAATGCTGTCCTGGATATAAAGAGGAAAAGTTCTGGAGGAGTTCTGGCAAAATGAGGCAGGAAAAGTTTGGTTAGCAATCAGATTTACTGAATTTTTGCCCCATGTATGTTTCCTGAAAATTCTGATCCAGTGGGGCCAGGCAATCCTTGTGGAATTTCATAATAGAAGTTTGAGATTGCTTTTGGGGATGATTGTGGGTTACCACAAGAATTTTATCAGATCTACATTGCAATCGTATCTGTTGTAGGCCGGTGGAACAATACATTGCAGGCTAAAAGTCAGATCGAAAATGGCAATTGATCCCAGATGGATCAGCTACTATTGCTACAGAGGCTAATAAAATATTTACCATTCACCTCTTCATCTTCAGACAATAGGACCTCTAGTTGCTGTTTCAGAGTTGCAAAATGTTGTTCCACATTTGGATAGCAGGAGTTCCTCTTATGCTGTTCCAGGCACCAGCATCATGCCTGATATATAAATATAGAGGATGGAGAGTGAGGCGTGAGTTTCGTGATGGCTCAACAATCAGCACACAAACTTGCTGGTGAAAAGGTCCTGCTGGATTCCACACCCTATTGTTCTTAAAGATTGTGCCTGTATGCCCTGGATGGCAATCATTTTGGATCGCAAGGTGATTAATCAGGGAATTATCCTGATGAATCAAAGATGCTTTTAGTGTTTAACAATTCAATTGTCCAGTAAGAGCTAATTACAAAATGTAAATAACACAGCAAAGGGTGGGGTTATTGCTTTAAAAAAAAAAGAATTGTCATAATTCAAATAATTTGGGGTTGGAGAGTGGACTACTGTGACGCAACTGAAATGGCAGTCAGCAGAAATCCTGAAATTTGCAGCAAGTATTTTGGCCTGTGTGGTTAATGGCAAAGCATTGCCACTGACCTCAAATCATGAGATAAAGTGATTTCTGCAGTGAAACTTTTTAACATGCTTACAGAGTGAAGATTGGGGCATGAAGATGGGGTTAAGGTAGAAGCTGAACAAAGCTTTAAAAAATACATATTTTGAAATCATTTATAAATGGAATTTCAAAACTCTAGTAATTAATCATAATGAAGAAATTTAACACCATCATATGTTAGATGCATTGGCCATGCTAAATTCTCCTTCAGTCTAACTGAACAGGCACTCGAGTGCGGTGACTAGGGGATTTTCACAGTAACTTCATTACAGTGTTAGTGTAAGCCTAATTGTGGCACTAATAAATAAACTTAAACTTAGTTTTTCAGGGTCAGATCTACTGTTCATCTTTAGTTATTATTCAGATGACTGTTAAGAGTCAGTTAGACCTCTTTTGAACAAGGCTTAACTTTTTAAATAAGGTTTCTAACAGCAGTGTGTAGAGCAGAAAACTGAAAGGTGGTGGCAAGTTCTTACTGAATCAATTGATTTTGGCTTGGGGGTGGGTGCAGAGGAGATGGGTTCATGTTACAGCCTGTGGCAGAGCAGTGAATGACAGACCACAATGTCATGATTTCCGCCTTAATCCGTGAATGTGCTTAATTCTGAAGTTGCGGTCAGGTTTGGAGGGGTAATGCTACTAAATGCTGACATTTCACTGTCAAAACCTTGAAAAATTCCAGGTCATTGTGCGTTTTTTTTGTCTCCTGGTCTGATTACTCACTAGAATGTGCACACGGTTATTTTATAACAAAATGACCTAGAAATACTATACATAAAATTGAACTTACTCCCTCCTGAGTAATGTAAATGAGTACAATAGGCAATGAGCCATAGTTAAAATGTTGTAATCAGAAACGACCAACCTGCATTATTTCAAATGCCCTTGAGATACATCTGGGTATTTTATTACCTTTGTTGATCCAGCTTCACACCGACTGGATATTTTCAGTGAATGGCCGATACTCATACCTAATTCTTTTTCCGTTTCTACCCTTACTAATGGACATCTATTCAGTATGTACATATGTTTCATGTTTCCTGTTCCAGTGTGTATTACCATCTATTTATCCACATTAAAATCCATCTGTTCCTCCTTAGCCCTTCTGCTTAATTTGTCCAGATCTTCCTGAATGCTATCAATCTCCCTTACTCCCAGCCACCTGATCACATAGCTTTTTTTGTCTTCAGCAGGTTTTATAATAATCGCTGGAAGTACTATTCTCCATCTTGTTATAATGTGATGAATAACGGAGCGAAAGCAGTCTTTGGCAGAACTTCTGTTTTTATTGCCCCCTTTTTTATTTACCATTGCCTTCTTCCTATTGTAGAGTCAGCTCTAAGGAAAGTTAGCTAAATTCTTAGTAATTCTATGCCACTTAATTTACTCGAAATGCTTTTACAAAGAACTTTAGTCAAATTCCCCTTGAAAATCAAAATAAATTATACGCATTTGCTGTTTCTGATCACCAGGGGAGCTATAGCCATGCTCATTTGCACAGGTCAAGTCATTCATTTCCAGTTGCCAGAGCAATAAGTTGGAAGTACTTTCCCTTGACTATGCATATTCCTCTACTCTTTATTGAATGAAGAATCTCTCCATTTCTTTTTTGAACACCCAGTTCACATTTCAGCACTAGGTGGCGGTCTACTTCAAAAAGTGAAAGCCTTTTAGTTTCTGCTAGTTAATATAAATATGACCCTGTATTTCTCTCTGTGGCTTAACAGCATCCCCACATCCACCTCACTAATTGCTTCCATGGTTCACAATACCTTGGATTTTGTTTCCTGTTTTCATTTCTCAGTTGGATCAGCCCTTCCTCACCTCTTTTCATGAAGGCTTCATTGATTGAGCCTTTGGCTTAATAGTATAATTTCCACTTCTGAGTCTGAAGTTGAAGGGTTCAAGCTACACTCCAGACATTCCTGGTGAGTGAACACTGAAATATGGTTTCTAAATATTTGGTTGGAAGAAGTACCTGGATAGATTCATCACTGGCCTTCCTCAGAGTCCGAAGACTTGAGTATGGGACACTCTCCAAACAGCACCAACCAGTGGAGACTGGAATAGCGTCACCAGTGTCTACTGAAAACTGAGTTGACATCCAGTAGGGGTACTAGAATCTGATAGATATTAGCACCCCCATCTATCCCACCACCATTTATCTTAAGAGCTAAGTTGGCCCTTTAGCCTTGGTTGCAACCTGCCTAGGATAAGGAACTCCAAAAATCAGAAACTTTAACAAGGTTATTGAGAAACCACCTCAACTACTCTTGTGTATCACATATTCAGAATCTCACGTGTGGGACTCACGACCCTCAGAGAAAAACATTTCTCCTTATGTCCATCTTAAATGAGTGACCCCTTGTTTTTAAACAATTCTAGACCCCTAGGGCAAGATTTCACCAGCACGTGCACCTGAGGCCAATCGAAAATGCTGTTCTCCAAGCCTCGTCCACCCCTGGAATCGGGGCGGGTGTGTTGGTAAAATTTCAGCCTTAGTTTTAGATTCTTTGATAAGACGAAATGTCCTCACCAAATTCACACCATTAATACCTCTCAGGATCTTAAAGGTTTTGGTCAAAATGCCTCTTACTCTAAACTCTAATGAATACAAACCTAATCTCTCTAACTTTTCCTCAGAAGACAACCCACCTGTAGACTGGGTGGTCACATGGATGGTGTAGGTACATAAGGGGTCACGTGTATGGAGTTCAGGAGATCCCCTGGAATGCAGGACCCAATTCCCAAGAGCAGAAAGCAGGATCCTGCTTTCATATTGTCTAGCCATATAATTGCAACATTACAACTTTTATTTCAAACCTAGAAATCACTGCCAGTGTTGTGAAACTATTCAAGCCTGAACTTGGTATTTCTTTATTGAAGCAATACAGCTGGGTGCTTCAAGTGTTAAGTTACTGGTGAAATGTGTTACTTCAGTGAAACTGGTGTTAATGAAAAGGGGCGGGATTTTCTGGCTGCGCTCGCCCCAAGACCGGAAAATCCCGCCTGAGGTCAATGGGCCTTTGCATGGTCTGTGCCCCACCCACTATGATTCCCATGGTGAGTGGTAGGGGAAAATTCCACCCAAGGTTGCGGAGAGAATGCTAGAACCTTCATCCAAAGGTAAACTTCCTCATTTTCTCAAAACATAGCCACCACTGAGATGCACTCAGTATTCCATCAGCACTGGGTTTGGTAATGGAGGACAAACAAAATGGTACCATCAAGCTCATCCATTCTGCTGAACTATGGGTCTTCTCCATGAGATGCAACTACCTGGAAACAACAGCAGGTTCAGCAGGAAGGCTGCGAACAGAGCTTCAAGAAAACTACCATCAGCATAACAACAGTGGAGCACTGTCAGCTATCAAAATCATTTTGACCTTTGATCCTTATGCATTAACTTCTTTCCAGACTAATGCTAGGATTTCCAGTGTGATGCTTCGAGATGGAATCACTATTGCACAAAGCGAGACCATTCAATCCAGTGTGCCTGTGCCAACACTCTGAAACATTTATCAAATTACCCCAACCCTTTCTCTTTCCCCTTGGCTCTGCAAACTTTTCCACTTCAAGTATTATTCAATTGCCCTTTGAAAGTTCTGATCAAATCTGTTTCTACCATTCCAGATGTTAACAACTCAATGTTCTTTTCTTCTCATCTTCCATCTGATTCATGTGCAAATTACATAAATCTGTAGCCTCTGGCTACCAATCTTTCTGCTGGTGGAAACAGTCGATCCTTTTTTCAAATAATTCTACCAAATATCCACTGAAACTTCTCTGCTCTAAAAAGATCAATCCCAGTTTCTTCAGGATCCCCACATAACTGAAAGTTTTCATCCCTGATAGCACGCCAGTAAATCTCCACTGTACCATGACACCCTTCATGGGATGTGGTGCTAAAAACTGGCCACGATTCTCCACTTTTTATAAAGTTTTAGCATAATTTTGTACTCTATGCCTCATGAAACATATGAACATATGTACGAACGTATGACTTAGGAGCAGGAGCAGGCCACTTGGCCCCACGAGACTGCTGCAATATTCAATAAGATTATGGCTTGTAACTTCAACCCCACATTCCTGCCTATCCCCTCGTTAATCAAGAATCTATCTAACTTAACCTTAAAAATACTCAAAGACTCTGCTTCCCCTGCCTTTTGAGAAAGAGGGTTTCAGAGACTTGCCACCCTCTGAGAGAGAAAAAAATCTCCTTATCTCCATCTTAAATGAGCAACCCCTTATTTTTAAACAGTTCTGGACTTCTAGTTCTAGATTCTCTGACAAGTGGAAATACCCATGCCACATCCACCCCATCAATACCCCACAGGATCTTAAAGGTTCCAGTCAAGTCACCTCTGACTCTTCTAAACTCTAGTGTATACAAACCTTACCTCTCTACACTTTCCTCATAAGACAACCCGTCTATAGACATGGATGGTGGCATGATGCGGATACATGAGGGGTCACGTGTCAAGATTGAAGTAAAACCTCTATTGCCCTCAGTCCTTGGTCCCCAGTTATGGCAAGCCAATGCTTCTACATGGTGTCAGGAGTTGGCAGAATGGCAGAGGGACTATGCCACATTGACCTACTTGTGTTCGACAAAAACGTGTGGACAATTGGACAAAATTTGTGCAAGAGTGGCATATCTACTGCAGTTCCGGTCTATCAGACAAATGCAAGAAGGCACGGGCATACACTTTATTAAACTTCATAGGTGCCGAGGCGGTTGAAACATTTTTAACTTTTGTTTCAAATGGAGGAAGAGAAGGGGGACCCCGAGATATTGTTAAAAACGTTTGAGCGCATATCCATGCTAGCAAAGAAGATCATATTAGATAGGGAGATGTTTAATGCTACCAACCAAAACTGAACATCCAACACATTCCGCTGTGAGAGTGTCGACACCACCAGGGGGAAGGGTGACATTTTCACCACGTTAAACATTGCTTGCAGCAATGCAAAACTAAAAGTAAAGATGGACACTCGTGCACGTACTGCCCAGGCAGTTGCTGTGGGAAATAGACCCATATTCTGCACCAGAGCCTGATACCCAGGTGGACCTTGTGGTGTATGATGGACAAACTATCCACACAGAAGGTGTGGCCACTCTCCACTGCACAAACGGCAGCTTCCAGTTTCGTCATTGGCCGAAACATAGAGCTGCCATTGGGTCTTTGGGACAGCATTGCACTGGAGCTAATCCACTTTGGTCCTGATGTACACACTCTGCAGCAACAGGTCCCAGAAATGATAGAATGTAAAGATCTATTTAACCATGACGTCATTGGGAAGCTACCTGCAATATATTATATGAGGCTAAATGACTCGCTACCACAAACAGTCTGTGGTCCAAGAAGAATACCCCTCATGATGAAGCAGAAAGTAATCGATGAGCTGGACCTGATGACAACACTGGGTGTCAAAGCCCCCTTAGACGAATACACAGGGTGGGCTTCAATAATGGTGGCTGCAGTGAAGAAAGATGGCATGGTAGTATCTCCATAGACCCAGTTCACCTAAACAAGGAATTGCTCAGACCCCTTCACGCTACAAAGACAGTTGCACAGGTTATATGCCCAATGCCAAGGTTTTCAGCAGCTTGGATGTGGAGTGCTGGTTTTGACAAATTCTGTTCGATGAAGAATTCTCAGAACTCGCTACATTCATGTCTCCGGTAGGCAGATACCAATTTCCCCACTTGCCCAGTAGAATCTCCACAGGCAATGAGGTCGTCCAGCAGTGTATGGAGCAACCCTGGTAAACCCTGCAAAAATATAGTCCAAGATTATAAGAACATAAGACCATAAGATATAGGAGCAGAATTAGGCCATTCGACCCATCGAGTCTGCTCCGCCATTCAATCATGGCTGATATGATTCTCATCCCTATTCTCCTGCCTTCTCTCCATAACCCTTGATCCCCTTATTGATCAAGAACCTATCTATCTCTTAAAGACACTCAATGACCTGCCTCCACAGCCTTTTGTGGCAATGAGTTCCACAGATTCACCACCCTCTGATTGAAGAAATTCCTTCTTATCTCAGTTTTAAAGGAGCGTCCCTCCATTCTGAGGTTGTACCCTCGAGTTCTAGTCTCTCCCACTCGTGGAAACACCCTCTCCACGTCCACTCTATCTAGGCCTCTCAGCATTCTGTAAGTTTCAATTAGATCCCCCCTCATCCTTCTAAACTCCATCGAGTATAGACCCAAACTCCTCAACTGCTCCTCATATGACAAGCTCTTCATTCCAGGGATCATTCTTGTGAACCTCCTCTGGACCCCCTCCAAGACCTGCCCATCCTTCCTTCGATATGGAGCCCAAAACTGCTCACAATATTCTAAATGGGGTCTGACCAAAGCCTTAAACAGCCTCAGCAGTACATGCATTTCCAAATACTCTGCAATATCATCCTGATTTGGGGTTGTACTCTGAGAGTACACAATGTTAGTCTGCGTTTAGTCCTTGATAGAATCAGGACCATACAGTTAAATGCTGCTAAATGCAGATTCAGGGTCAACAAGGTTCCCAATGTGGGTCACTTACTCACAGCCGATGGTGTGAAACCCGATCTAGACAAGACAATAGCTACACAATAGATGTCCATTTGCGAGAGGAAGCATGCTTTGTAATGTCCCTTGGTATGTCAAATTATCATTTTAAGTTCATTCCTTTCAACAGTCACTGAACCCCTTTATTTGCTTCTTCACCAAGATGTTGAATGGTGTTGGAGCACCATATTGTTACATTTAACCAGCTCAAGCTGGCACTCTTGGCCCCTCCCATTCTGCAATGCTTCAACGTTCGAACACCAGTACACCTATCAGCAGATACCTACCTGCACAGACTTGGCACAGTCTGTGTCCAGAATGGCAGACCAATAGCTTTTGCATCAAGTGCTCTGACTGATATTGAGACTCGTTATGCCCAGATCGAGAAGGAACTCTTTGCCCTAGTTTTCGCTTGTTAAAAAATTCATGACTTCATATGTGATTGTCCTGTAAGTGTTGAAACTGATCATCAGTCACTTGTAACTATTCTTTAAAAATCCTCTTCACCCTGTGTCTGCACTGCGACAGCTCAGGATGCTAAAGCTGCAACACTACAACCTCAGTGTAGTCTACAAATGCAGTAAGGAGCTGTACCTGGCTGATGGCCTTTCCAGAACATTCCTACCCAACACTGAGCAAGCAGATTATGAGGAGGACATCGACAAGGTGACTATAGAAATGCTGCCCTCTTGTCAAATCAAGGAACTCAAGGATGCCCTACAGGTGGGTCTCACATGCAGATAGTTTCACAATGTCAACAGGAATGGCTGGCCCGAGTCCTCAAAGAAGCTTCTCCATGGGCTCTGCACATTCTTCTCCATCAGAGATAAACTGTATAAGACAGACTGATACTGCATGGCCAGTGATTTGTCATCCCAATCCCTCTGCAGAGGTACTATGTACACAGAACACCCCCAAGGGCACCCAAGATTTGAAGCAACCAAATACAGTGCAAAGGCCCTGATGTACATAGACATGGAGAGGGAAGTATCCATAGAATAGAATGCATAGAATCTAAATCCATAGAGTTAAGAGAGGGAAGTATCTAGGTGTGCACCATATCATGTATTCAAGCTGCATCAAGCCAAAGAACTACTGCATCTACACAAGGTCCCAGACCTCCCATGGTCACTCACAGCTGCTGACATCTTCAAATGGAATGGGAAACAGCACTTGGTCTGAATCGATTTGTATTCCGGGTGATTTGAAATCAACCACCTGTCAAACATGAAGGAAAACACAGTCATAGGCAAACTTAAGAGTCACTTTGCCACACATGGCATCTCTCAGAGGGTAATGACAGACAAAGCTCACCAATTCATTTCCTGTGAGTTTAGGAACTTGGCACACACCTGGCACTTTGAGGGCATCATGAATAGCCTCCTGTAGCCACAGTCCAATGACCTGGCAGAATGGGCATTACGCTCAGCCAAGCACCTACTTGAGAAATGTGCCTGAGACCACACAGGTTGCTATGCCATACTCCTCAGCTCGTGAAATGTGCCAAGGCAGGGTCTGCATACATCAGCACAGCAATTGTTCACCAGACACACCAGGACCACAATCCCCATTGTCAAGACCTCTTGCAGCCGAATGTCAAAACCAACATGAGTGGTGCCTTCATAGAGCGCCAACTTAGGTGAAAGAGCTATTAGGATCAAAATGCTTGCAGACCTGCCCTTTAGCACCTGGTCAAACGGTCATGATCCAGACCACATGTGGCCATGACAAACTGGCAGTCGTAAACAGCCGTGCCCCGCAACAAGCAGCGATGTGGTTTCCTTGGGTGGTGCCCTGTTTGTATGATATGGTTGTTACCTACTGCAAATATCTGAACAAGCACCATAAACCATCATGGTACCAATTTTTTTCACTTGAAGGGTTGCATCAGGAATTTGCAACCCCAGAGGCTAGTGAGTGCTCAGTTAGTTAGTATGTGTAAGATTGAGATTGATAGACTTTTGGACGCTTTGGGAATCAAGAGATGGGGATAGGACAAGAAAGTGGAATTGATGTAGAAGATGTGGAGGATCAGTCAACAATAATGGCAGCTTGTATTTATCGAGGATTTTAATACAATGAAACAACCCAAGCTGCTTCAATAGCGGGTTGGTTATAAAGTAAAATTTGACACTGAACCATATTACAAGATATGAGGCCAGATAACCCAAAGCTTAGTCAAAAAGGAAGTGTTGAGGAAGGTCTTAAAGAAGGAAAGAAGATAGAGAGTTGAAGAGGTTTAGAGAGGGAATTCCAGCCCTTACGGCCTTGGCGGATGAAGACATGTCCACCGATGACAGAGTGATTAAAATTAGGCTTGCTTAGTAGGCCAGATGAGAGAGCTTCAGGTATCTTGGGGAATTATGAGGCTGGAGGAGATTACAGAGATAGGGAGGGGTTTAAAGTTTAAAGTTTATTTATTTATTAGTGTCACAAGTAGGCTGACATTAACACTACAATGAAGTTACTGTGAAAATCCCCTCGTCGTCACACTCCGACACCTGTTCAGGTACACTGAGGAAGAATTTAGCATGGCCAATGCAACTACCCACCCCTTTTTTTTGGACTGTGGGAGGAAACCGGAGCCCTGGAGGAAACCCATGCACACAGGGAGAACGTGCAGACTCTGCACAGACAGTGACCCAAGCTGGGAATTAAACCCGGGTCCCTGGCGCTGTGAAGCATCAGCATTAGCCACTGTGCCACCATGCCACCCATGAGACCATGGTGAGATCATGGAGGAATTTGAAAGCAAGGGCAAGAATTTTTAAATTGAGGTGTTGGCTAACTAAGAACTAATGTAGGTCAGCAAACACAATGATGATGAGCGAATGGGGCTTGGTGTGAGCTAGGACATGTGCCAACAGAACTTTGGATAACTTCACAATTTGTGTAGCTTAGAATGTTGAAGACCAGCCAGGCATACATCTGAATAGTCACATTGTGAGGTCACAAAAATGTGCATGATCAAGAGGTCCAGCAATAGAAGATATTAAGGCAGATAGTCAAAAGCTTTGTCAATTAGTTAGGTTCTGAGGAAGGCCTTAACAGAGGAAGGAGAAGGAGAGAGTTGGAGAGGTTTGGGGTTTGCTGGGGGGGTGGAATTCCAGACCTTGAATCAGGAGTAGAGTCAGATGACATTGTGGAAGTGGAAATAAACGGTATTAGCGATGGCCTGGATGTGTGGTTGGAAGCTTATCTCAGGGCCAAATATGACACCAAGGATGTGAACAGTTTGTTTTCATCTCAATTGCCAAAGAGAGGGATGTAATCAAAAGCTTTGGAACAGAATGAGCCTTAGTAAGGTTTGGTTTAACTTGGATGTAGCCAGATTAACAGAATACCTCTCCGAGAGGCTTGGGATCATTACCAGGTTAAGTTGGATCACACACTAAAATCTAAGTCCCTTATGTCAGGTTGCAAGAAGCATTCCCTCTAATTGGAGCCAATATAAATAGATGGAATTGATGAAAGCTACGTCTGCCTGAAATAGAAGTACATCTCCAACACCTGTAATGCAAACAGCTTCTCAAAGATCTTCACAGAAACGTAACCAAACAAATATTGATGTTGAGGCAAAGAAACTATTAGGTGTGTTGGACACAAACTTGGCCAAATAGGTGATTTGAGGAAGAATTTAAAGGAGAAGAGCAAGTTAGAGATGTAGAAAGGTTTAGGAATTCCAGAGCTTGGAGCCTGGACAGTTGACGGCTCAGTTGCCCTCAGTGTGGAGAAGCGTCACGGCATAAACATGAGGCCTGAGTCAGGAGAATAGGAGGTTCTGAGGTTGGGTGGGATGTCAGGGTTGCAGGATGTCACAGAGTGAGAGAGGGGCAACGTTGCTCAGGAATTTAAATAACACAAGATTATGGCTGGAATTCTCCAGCCATTCATGCCCTGCCATCGCTGCCAGAATGGAGAATTTGGCGCTCAACGAAACCTTCGTCCACTGCGGCAGGAGAATTCCACTGCGGACAAGGTCAGAGAATCCGGCCCTATGTTTGAAGCATTGTGGAACTATGTCACAATGTAGGTCAGCAAAGACAACTGCTATGAGTAAGTAGGAAGCTGCAGGATACCATGAGAAAAGTATAGTTTTGGAAATTCATGGAGGTTGGAGTCTGGAGGTAACAACAATCAATGAGGTTTCAGTAGCAGATAGACCGCAGCAGAGACAGCCGCAGAAGGTGATGTCATGAATTTGGAAGTAGGCAGGTTTTATGATAAGGCCATAAGACATAGGAACAGAATTAGGTCACTCGGCCCATCGAGTCTGCTCCGCTATTCAATCATGGCTGATATTTTTCTCATACCGATTCTCCTGCCTTTTCCCCATAATCCCTGATCACCTTATTACTCAAGTTCCTATCTATCTCTGTCTTAAAGGCACTCAATGACCTGGCCTCCACAGCCTTCTGTGGCAAAGAATTCCACAGATTCACCACTCTCTGGCTGAAGAAATTCCTCCTCATCTCTGTTTTAAAGGGTTGCCCCTTTAGTCTGAGTTTGTGCCCTCTGGTTCTAGTTTTTCCTACTAGTGGAAACATGCTCTCCAGAGGATGCAGAGGATATGGAGTTGAAATTTCAGCTTGGGTTCAAAGAATACTGTGAAATTGCAAAGAGTCTACTTCAACCTGAAACAGTGATGTGGAGAAGGGTAGAATCACCATCAAGGATGCAGTGTTTGTGGCAGGAACAGGAGGTGACGGCTTTGTTCTTCGCGATGTATAACGAGAGCAAATTTAAGTTCTATGATGACTGACTATCAGACATGCAATCTGACAACACAGAGGCAGAGGAGGTGCTGACAGAGAAGATAAAGAGAACATTTCCCTCTTCACAAGAGGTTCATTGAGTACAATATGAAGGTATTAGCCGGAATTCTCTGGCCGTTCACGCCAGCGGGATTCTCTGGTCCCGCTGCCAGCGCATCCCAGCCCATGGGTTTCCCGCCAGTGTGGGGTGACATCAATGGGAATTCCCATTGTCAGTGGCGGGACCGGAGAATCCACCGTGAGCAAACAATGTGCCACCTCCTGCAGGCAGGAAACATGTGGCTGGGAGGCTGGAGAATCCCGCCCATTGCATCAAGAATTGTGTCGATCGACCATACCTTAAAGGGTTTGGGTTCCTTCACTAAAGGACATCTGAAGAAGTGAATTTTAGCCAAATTGTAAGGTATACAATGCAACATCTTAGAGGCATTAAATGATTGGCACTCTCTCTGTGACTTAAGGACCTTATGACTCCAGAAGATCTATTCATCAATTAATGGTTGGTAACTAGAATCCTGTCTTCAGAACAGAGATATCTGGTCAAACTTCTACATTTACTGCAGATGTGCAGACAGCTTGTAAGATTTCAATACATTCACTGTTATATCTGTTGCTTTATTGAAAAAGACTTTGTGAAGATTGGGTAGTGTACTGTGGTTTACGACACTGTCACCTTGCCTCGGGAACTCATCTTAAAATGCAGCCAACACAGATGGGCTTTAGATTTTTTTCAGATGGAAGCTCAATCTCTCTCTCTCAAGGTTTTTCAGGCTTTGAAGTGCATTCAGTCTGAAATAGTCTTCATACAGCTTTAAGCCTTCAAATTCAACAAAGCTGGCAATTGAAGTCCCTCCATAAGAAAGGACAGTTCAGGAATTTAAAAATGCCAAAAATGCCACAGTTCTCATGGTTGAGCTCTGCTGATAGAATTATAGCAAAGTCCAGTCTAAATCCACCCATTCACAAAGAAGCATCCCATATCAACATTTATGGATAAGGGTTCATTAACATAAGTCAGATCAGGCTCCCAGGGTCTGAAAAAACCTTTTTGCTACCTCCATCCAAATGAAGGCCTGGCATGTTGCTCCAGAATAACAGGGAGACATGGGAAAGGCCTCGCAAAAACAGGGCAGCAGAACTGTTCAACTTCATTCCTGTGTCTGTGGAGGTTTCATCTCACTGTCCAAAGATGTCTAGGTTAGGTGGATTGGCCATGCTAAATCACCCTTTAGTGTCCAAATTTGTATAGGTTAGGTGCATTAATGTGTGGGGTTACGGGAATAGAGTGGAGGAGAGGGCATGGGATGTTCTTTCGGAGAGTCAGTGCAGATTTGATGGGCCAAATGGCCTCTTTCTGTACTGTAGGGATGCTATGAAAGCCAATGTAGGTAAGCAAGCACATGAGTAATGGGCGAGGAGGACTTAGTGAGTGGTTAGAATACTAGCAACAGAGTCTTGAGTGAGATCCATTTTATGGATACTGAAAGATGGGAGCCTGGCAAGTAGAGCTTTGAAATAGTTTAGTCCAGAGGTTGCTAAAGTATAGGGAAGAGTTTAAGCAGCAGATTAACTAAGGCAGGAGCAGTGACAGACAAGACTTGCTGATGAAACACCATCAGGATTTAAGAAACACAAACCTTAGGAAGATAATATTAATTGTTATACTTACTTTGCCATTCTGCACTGAACAATGTGAACACTTATCTAAACAAATTGATCTTGTGTTTAATTTTGCCTCCACAGCTTCCCAACTGAAACACAGTTGACCACATCTGCATGCATTGAATCAGGGTATTTCTGTTTTTGTTAATTGGAGCCTGTCCACCTCCTTCTGCCTAAGACCTTGAGGTTAATGGAAACTACCTTCTCATTTCATTGCAGGCTAAACACACCATTGTAGTCTGCAAAGCATATTGCCAAGGGTTGACATTAATAGTTTATTTTACATGCGTGCAAGTGAAAAGGCTTATTATTATAGTGGCTGCAATGTGAATCAGCCATTCTGTCAGCTTAAAAATCATGCTTTAAATTGCGATATTTTCACTGGTGATACAGGACGTAAAACAACACACATTTTGAATAGCTGCCACTGTTAACAAAAAGTAATTTAAAGCTGGGATATTGGCAAAATATAAACATCATGAAGCTCTCTGCTCCCACAGACCATGGCGGAGTAATATTAGTGCAGTATAAACATCGAACTTCCCCCCCTGAAAAAGTAAATTAAATGTTGAAATAAAATCGGAAAATACTGGAAAAACAACAGGGGCGAATTGGATAGCACCAGCCTTCCAGCATGAACTGGCTGCAGGGAACAGTTTCTGTGTGAGAATGAGTAGGCCCAAGGTGTATTTTAGGCCTCGGGCCTCATTTAAGTTAGACTGACAAGCTATGGAAGACTGCTGCACACTGCAAAGCAAATTTGAATTACGGGCTGTTACACCACTGGCAGCACTGGTAGATCATGAAGGGGGACTGGAGAAATCAGAAGTAGGGAAACAATTGGAAGGCCATTTATGTGGATTGACAAAGGTTTTAGGACTACTATGGAGTGAGGAAGACAACACCCACTCCTCCTAGCTCCACACTGAGTATAAGGATGTTTTAAAAAATCTTACAGACTTCTTGTGGCCTTCAGCAGTCCTTTAAGGACTGTGCTGGTTAGGCCACACAAGACTAGGTTATTCTGAATGCAGCCAGCCCAGAACCAGCTGTGTTCAAAGCAGCCCAATTTTAGGAAAGCGTCCTGAAATGGGCATTAGGTCCCTATTTGCATACGTGAATGTATTAATATAAGCAAAGGTCCTGGATGCCTTTCTTCTCTAAAGGTGTCACACTCCTGATGCAGAATATAAGTATAATCACCGCTTACCGTACCAGATGCTTAGCTGACCATTCCACGCTTGTAAAATACAGCATGGGCACATTTCTGTTCTCTGAAATAATATAGAGTAATGTTGCAATCCCAGACCAATAAAGTTGTGACAACAGCTTGAATTTAACTAACTGATCTGCCAGGGTTGGGGTAGTTCTGTAAGGTACGGGGACACCAGATGTCAGGATTCCTTTGCATGCAGTAGAGTTTAAATTCCGATGGTTGTGTGTGATACCACCAATTGGTTCCCTGCTTAGATGTCTGACTGATCAAGCGCTTGGCACCCAGTGGAAAATGGTTGATGGAAACCATGGTTAAGGATTTTCATGATGTGGAGATGCCGGCGTTGGACTGGGGTAAACACAGTAAGAGTTTTAACAACACCAGGTTAAAGTCCAACAGGTTTATTTGGTAGCAAATACCATTAGCTTTCAGAGCGCTGCTCCTTCGTTGCAGTGTCGATGGTAGTAACGAAGGAGCAGCGCTCCGAAAGCTAATGGTATTTGCTACCAAATAAACCTGTTGGACTTTAACCTGGTGTTGTTAAAACTCTTACTAAGGATTTTCACCCAGGGGTCAGGGGATGCTGGAAGAGGCTCAATTCCAGGAGGAAAGCAGCCCAATGGAGGAGAATGGGAATGAGGGATCAATAGCGGGGAAGCAGCATCAATCAAAGTAGTATGGGGAATTCCGAGGAGAGGAGCTTTCAATGCCGAGGCACCTGAGGTGATTTCAGAAACTGCAGTGGATGGATGGTCAGATGCCGAGGGGCAGAATCAGGGTTTTGTAAAGGGCGATCAGAGGCTGAAGGATTAATTAGAGCGTGATAGACGATCAGAGTTTTTGAGATGGGGAGGAGGTCTGAGAGCGGGGAGTTCAGAGACTTTGTGGGGAAGGTCAGGGGTATACAGCTTAGAATCATAGAGTCCAGAGGTTTACAGCATGGAAACAGGCCCTTTGGCCCAACTTGTCCATGCCACCCTTTTTTTTAAACACCTAAGCTAATCCCAATAGCCCGCTTTTGGCCCATATCCCTCTATACCCAACTTACTCATGTAACTGTCTAAACGTTTTTAAAAGACAAAATTGTACCTGTCTCTACTACTACCTCTGGCAGCTTGTTCCAGACACTCACCACCCTCTGTGTGAAAACATTGCCCCTCTGGACCCTTTTGTATCTCTCCCCTCTCACCTTAAACCGATGCCCTCTAGTTTTAGACTCCCCGACCTTTGGGAAAAGGTGTTGACTATCTAGCTGATCTATGCCCCTCATTATTTTATAGACCTCTATAAGATCACCCCTAAGTCTCCCATGGTCCAAAGAAAAAAGTCCCAGTCTATCCAGCCTCTCCTTATAACTCAAACCATCAAGTCCCGGTAGCATCCCAGTAAATCTTTTCTGCACTATTTCTAGTTTACTAATATTCTTTCTATAATAGGGTGACCAGAACTGTACACAGTATTCCAAGTGTGGCCTTACCAATGCCTTGTACAACTTCAACAAGACGTCCCAACTCCTGTATTCAATGTTCTGACCAATGAAACCAAGCATGCCGAATGCCTTCTTCATCACTCTGTCCACCTGTCACTTTCAAGAAGCTATGAGCCTGTACCCCAGATCTCTTTGTTCTATAACTCTCCCCAACACCCTACCATTAACTGAGTAAGTCCTGCCCTGGTTCAATCAACCAAAATGCATCACCTCGCATTTATCTAATTAAACTCTATCTGCCATTCGTCAGCCCACTGGCCCAATTGAGCAAGATCCTGTTACAATCCTAGATAACCTTCTTCACTGTCCATTATGCCACCAATCTTGGTGTCATCAGCAAACTTACTAACCATGCCTACTAAATTCTCATCCAAATCATTAATATAAATGACAAATAACAGTGAACCCAGCGCCGATCCCTGAGGCACACTGCTGATCACAGGCCTCCAGTTTGAAAAACAACCCTCTACAACCATCATCTGTCTTCTGTCATCAAGCCAATTTTGCATCCATTTGGCTACCTCACCCTGGATCCTGTGAGATTTAACCTTATGCAACAATCTACCATGTGGTACCTTGTCAAACGCCTTGCTAAAGTCCACATAGACAACATCAACTGCACTGCCCTCATCTACCTTCTTGGTTACCCCTTCAAAAAACTCAATCAAATTTGTGAGACATGATTTTCCACACACAAAGCCATGCTGACTGTCCCGAATCAGTCCTTGCGTCCCTAAATGCCTGTAGATCCTGTCTCTCAAAATACCTTCTAACAACTTACCCACCACAGATGTGATGCTCACTGGCCTATAGTTCCCAGGCTTTTTCCTGCAGCCCTTCTTAAACAAAGGCACAACATTTGCCAACCTCCAATCTTCAGGCACCTCACCTGTGACTATCGATGATTCAAATATCTCTGCTAGGGGACCCGCAATTTCCTCCCTAGCCTCACACAGTGTCCTGGGATACACTTCATCAGGTCCCGGGGATTTATCTACCTTGATGTGCTTTAAGACTTCCAGCACCTCCTTCTCTGTTATATGTACACTCCTCAAAATATCACAATTTATTTCCCCAAGTTCCCTAACATCCATGCTTTTTTCAACAGTGAATACTGATGAGGAGTATTCATTTAGGATCTCATCCATTTCTTGTGGAACCGCACGTAGATGACCTGGTTGATCCTTAAGAGGTCCTACTCTCTCGCTAGTTACTCTTTTGCCCTTTATGTATTTGTAGAAGCTCTTTAGATTCTTCTTTGCCTTATCTGCCAAAACAGTCTCGTGTCCCCTTTTTGCCCTCCTATTTTCTCTCTTAACTCTACACCTACACCCTCTATACTCTTCAAGGGATCCACTTGATCCCAGCTGCCTATGCATGTCATGTGCCTCCTTCCTCGTCTTGACCAGGGCCTCAATATCCCAAGTCATCCAGGGTTCCCTACTTCTACCAGCCTTGCCCTTCACTCAGCTTGGTCTCAGGGATTGTCCAGACAGGCACTCTGAATCCAACATGTAGGTGCAAAAACATTTACCTCCTATATCTAATAGGAAGGTGCAAAGACACTCACCTCCTGTATCCAGCAATTAGGTAAAAAGGCACTCACCTCCCATATCCAGCAGTTAGGTATAAAGACACTTGCCTCCTGGATCCCATAGCCCTTGTCTGGATGTAGCTGGTGGCTTCCCCAAGGCTCAGGAATTTTGGCTGTCCACAGGTATATTTAAAAAGCGAGTAACGATGAGGCTCAGAGTCTTATTATAACATTTGAGCTGCTTCCATGGGGGAGGTTTGTCACCCATCCATCATTCAGCCTTCATTAAAGCTGGATGTGGCAGGTTTGGATTGAGGATTCTGATTTTTACAAATCCTCGCCCAAACCCCAATATGTCAACATCCAAAACTGATGTGAATTGCCCATTGTGTAGTTCCAGTATTTCCTTCTCTTATTGGAGAATAGCAAGAGCAATTGAGTACAGGGATAGGGATGGTTTGCTGCAATTGTATGGGGCATTGGCGAGGCCACACCGGGAGTATTGTGTGTAGTTTTGGTGTCCTTACCTGAGGAAGAATGTTCTTGCTATGGAGGGAGTACAGCAAAAGTTTACCAGGCTGATTCCTGGGATGGCAGGTCTGTCATATGAGGAGAGATTAAGTCAGTTAAGATTATATTCACTGGAGTTTAGAGTGAGGGGGGGATCTCATAGAACCTTATAAAATTCTAACAGGGTTAGACAGGGTAGATTCAGAGAGAGTGTTCCCAATGGTGGGGGAGTCCAGAACTACGGATCATAGTTTGAGGATAAGGGGTAAATCTTTTAGAACTGAGGTGAGGAGAAATTTCTTTACCCAGAGGGTGGTGAATCTGAATTCACTACCACAGAAAGTAGTTGAGACCAAAACGTTGTCCAATTTCAAGAAGAAAATAGTTATAGCTCAAGGGGCTAAAGGGATCAAGGGATATTGGGGGGAAGGGGGGATCAGGATATTGAATTCGATGATCAACCATGATCAAAATGAATGGCGGAGCAGGCTCAAAGGTCCGAATGGCCTACTTCTGCTTCTAGTTTCTATATTTTTACGTTAATTCCAGAATTTGTGTTATTTTATCTTTAAGTTTGTATTTTTGTCAAAATTTAGTCCAAATGCAAGCCAATTACAACCAATTGCAAGTCAAATATAAAATTGCTCCATCTCACCAAAACTCAGCCTTCTCATCAGCTGACGTAAGTGTGCTGTCCTTAGTGAGGCCACTGTAATCATGAATAGAGAGAAAAAGAGCTATAACTTGGCTAACACCACTCCAAAGGGTGCCATCTAACACTCAAAGGGCTACATTTTGTTGCTGCTTTCAACTTACAAAAAATTGCTCATATGCAATTCCATTAAAGACACGTTTATGTTAATTACTGCCATAAACTTATTCTCATATTAGTTAAATGTCAGGAGTCCAGTGGTGACTCGCTTGTTTTTACCCCAGGACATAAAAAGAAAACAACTAATGAACAGTCTGAGAGCAGGAACTACTGGGGAGGTCAGTGGAAAGATAATTTATTTTACTAGGATAAAGCTCTGTCTTTAGGACAAAATGTTATCTCTGATAAAGCATTTCTAATTAGAATATGCTGATATCAGGCTTATCAGTGTCAGGGAGCTGAGTGTCTTTTACCAGATGAAAAAGATCATTTTCTAGTACAATAAAATATTTTGGATGTGTGGCTTGATTCCTCATTTACAATATTATTTGAGCAAACTAATTATACTTACTGTTCACCTTTATAATTCTTACAGTCTGGAAGTGCTGCCACAGAACCATAGAATACCTACAATATGGAAGGAGGCCATTTGGCCCATCGAGTTTGCACTGATTCTCTGAAAGAGCATCTAACCCAGGATTAGCCCCCACCCTATCCCCGTAACCCTGCGCATTTACCATGCCTAATCCACCTAACCTGCATGTCATTAGATACTGAGGGCCAATTTAGCAAGGCCAATCCACCTAAAATGCACATCTTTGGACTGTGGGAGGAAATCAGAGCACCCGAAGGAAACCCACAGGGAGAACGTGCAAACCCTGCACAGTCATCAGTGCTGGAATTGAACCCAGGTCCCTGGCGCTGTGAGGCAGCAGTGCTAACCACTGTGTCACCGTGCCGCCCTCAAATATATGTCCTCAAATATATTAGATCTTTCTTGATAAGATAATCTCCTTCACAAATACTCAGCCAGTCTTTTGAAAAACTAGCCCCTTGGATTATCATTCACAATACCGTAGAATTGCTCTTTTAAAGGATTTAAGTTAGAAATGACCACATTTATGTGTAATTTTATATTTTTGGTGTTCAATGTTGGTAACATTTGCGAATGGGACTCTTGGTATTTCAGGCACATAAAGGGTGTTTTACAGCTCTGCAGCCTGTGTAAGTTTTAGGGCAAATCCTCCATGATTAAAGAACCCAGGGATAAGGAGAATGGACAATTTTTTTAAATGGCCTGCTGGCTGTCAAAACTCCCAAGCGCAAGCCTGTCAGTGGACCTTTACAGCCACATGAATATGCAAGAGGCTGGGAATAACGAGAAGGTCGAGACAGGGATGATCTAATCAACAGGAAACAAAGGAGAAACCATGGCCAGCAGACGAGGGGTAAATAGCCCAGCAGAGAGACAATGAAAACAGAGATCAGCCCATCCACGGAAAACATTAAGACCCATCTCGCTGATGGGATACCAATCAGGCCGGTTCAGAAAACATTTAAAAAGACATTAAAATATCGATTAAGGGCGGCCCCGACAGTTCCGGCCCTTTGTTCCAGTCGATCGAAACTGCCAGTGATCAAAAATTGCTTTATGCGAGAGAATCACCGGGGCGGTTTAAAAAGGACAAGCGAGCAACAGCTCGCGCGCTCTCTCTCTCTCTCTCACTCTCAATGTGTGCCCGCTCTCTCTCTTAGCTTTTCACCTCTTCCTCCTGGCACTTGGCTCTTCAGCTCTCACACCACGTGTCCCCGCTCCTGCCCACTAGCCAGACCCGCATCAAGACAAGTAAAGCCGCTCTCAAAGTTGTAAGTACCTCCGCCGGCTGAAGTTCCCGATATAAGGTAGAGGACGAGGGTTGAAAGGGGGTGGTGTTTAGTGAAGTTAAGTGTGATAAGACTGTGTAAAAGTAAGAATTTACATTGTGCCGATAGTGTTTCCTCCCATAGAAAATAGCTTAAAGTATAAGCTTTATTATTGTATGGTGTGGTGTTGGGAAGGTTGATTTGCTGTTTGAATAAATTATTGTAACTTTGAAACCCGTTTGGAGCTCGTCTTGCTTTTCTGTTCTCTCATCCGTGTACTCTGGCGGGGTCACAATTTCAAGAGCTCTGACCGTAAATCCGGAGTCTAGAACCAAGGGTGATCTGAACGCCTCGAAAACGCTCACTCGGGGGAAACGACTGGTCAGGGATAAACAGTGCAGTTTCCCTCTTTCTCTCTCTCGTGGAAACGACCTGAGTGAGGTGGTTACAGGGTGGCCATTTGCTCCACCAACGAGAGAGAGAATCACCCAGGCGTTGGTGGTGGTCAGGATACCTGGTGTGGAATAAGGTCCAGGTCACTGGTTAGGTATAAACAGTGAGCCTGGCCCAGCGCTCTTTCCGGCGGAAACTGCCCCAGTGCAGTGTTCCTCGGCTTTGAAGTTTCAGAGCCCACTGGAAAGAGACCCCACAGGTATTGCTGTACACCGATACCAGCCTGTGCATGGAGTAAAGGAAACAGACCCGCTACATCTGACCTGCTCAACTTTCAAGAACTCAAGAGATTCAACACCGTCTGAAATGGAGCATCCTGATTGATCAGCACCTCATCAACCAGGTTATGCATTTACTTATTTCTCTAGTGATATACCATGGCTGCGCTGTGTAGTATATAGAGGGGGCACTGCAGCACCAAGAGTTCTTTGATGGCACCTCCCAAACTTCTGACCACCACCATCTAGAACAAGACAGCATGTTATAGGAGCAAGATCACTATTCAAAATATCACCGTGCCTTCTTAGTCACTGGGCCAACAGCAAGGAACTTTTCAACAGCATTTTCGGAACACTTTTGCCACATGTATTTGCACTGGTTCATGAAGAGGGCCCACAAACATCTTCCCATGGCCAATGTTAGGAACGGACAGTAAGTACTGGCCTTGCCAATGATGCCTATATCTCTGACAGAATAAAAGATTATTTACCAAGACAGTTTCATTCAATGTCTCCACATTAAATTGTTATCTGGATCATTAAGTTATCTGGATCTCTTGTGATGAGGAGAAAGTTTATTCCTCACCATCCCTCTTGTGCTAGGATCTAGACTGGAACTAAACTCATTTCACACAAACTCCTCGAGCCAGTAATCAGCGAAGACTTTCATTCAGACAGTCTGCAATAAATCTCAATCCAGAAGTGAAAGGCTATGGTTGACTTCACTGGACCACCCTGTCACCCTACAGACAATAAACTCTGCTATTAAATGTAGTTCAGTAGTTCTTAAACTTTGTAAATTGATGACACATTAGAAGCTTTTTATAAAAAATATATTTTGAAATAACACACACATTCCCAAATGAAAAACGAAACTACTAACTGATGCTGATGTGGCCAATTAACCATTTGCTAGCAAGATCAGTGTGAGTTCCCATAGATTAACTGGACGCTGAATCGCTATTCAATGCAGCAGATGAATAAGTGACACATTCTTATTTCCTGATGAAAGAAAGCGGAAACAGAAGCACTTATACCAATAGACTGTTATTTATGGTGACAAGTACAAATTGATGAGAAGGTGTGCTCTGAGAAGTCAGCAGCATGATTACCATAATTTCATTCTTTCACTCATTTGATATTCAATCCCCTGGAAGTTTCTGCCACTGGTTCACAGCATGGTTGCTAATGATTTTGACTTTCATTAATTGAAATAATCTAAGTCCCGCTCAGTGCAATTTTCTAAAGACTCCAGCTTAATGTGTTACTGTTTTATTTTCAGACAAGAACGGAACCAAAAGTTCAAGAGGTTATTACGTTTAGCACACTATTATGGTGCTTACGCTGTCATCTGGTAATTTATCATTCATAAATAAATTAATTCAGGTCATAAATAGGTTGAGTATCAATTCTCATCAGCATAGATTATTTGAAATATCTATATAATGTCAGAATTAACCTAGCTTAGTCCTCTAACTCACCCCCGTAGAATTGGTCATGATTAAAAATGACCAAACGTCACAATAACCGGCCAAGAAACTGACAAAAGTGGAAATTCAAATATGCAAATATTATTAATATATTCTTGAACATATTTTTCACAACAGTGTTTTAATCATCTGTTGAGGTGTTTTCATGTTTACCAAGTAAGATGTAAATGCTGCTGTTTGCATTGTACTCCCCAGGAACCCCTAACATCTGTTTTGCATTCCGGTACAGTGGAGGATGCATGATATTTGCAGACACTTTTACATAGACACATCTGGATCACTGGTGATAAGGCAAGAAATAAAGTAACGCGTGAGAATTCCGGAGGAGAAAAGTTAGCCAGCAGTTTCAGTGTGCCGCTCGGTCAACTTCTCTGCTGCTTCTGGCATTTAAATAGGGGAAGAGAAAAGAGTAATATTATCCTTCTTGCATCTGTGTGAAAATATATACATGCTTTTTCAAATAGTGCAGTAAATTCAGAAATGCTGAAGAAACAGATTAAAATAGTTGGCCTCTGAAAGCGAAGATTAGTTAATGCTTCCTGTGCAAATACTCAACAATATTATTTCAGAATTCCGGCATTCATGCCATTTATTTTTATCATTGGATTTGTTAAAATTGGATTTCCATTGGGAATATTTATATTTTAGGGGCTGAGCTCACACAGAGTGGGAATTAGAGCCGGAGTGCCACTCTGCTCTTAGAACCATAGAACCATAGAAAATTACAGCTCAGAAACAGGCCTTTTGGCCCTTCTTGTCTGTGCCGAACCATTTTATGCCTAGTCCCACTGACCTGCACTTGGACCATATCCCTCCACACCCCTCTCATCCATGAACCCGTCCAAGTTTTTCTTAAATGTTAAAAGTGACCCCGCATTTACCACTTTATCCGGCAGCTCATTCCACACTCCCACCACTCTCTGCGTGAAGAAGCCCCCCCTAATATTCCCTTTAAACTTTTCTCCTTTCACCCTTGACCCATGCCCTCTGGTTTTTTTCTCCCCTAGCCTCAGCGGAAAAAGCCTGCTCGCATTCACTCTATCTATACCCATCAAAATCTTATACACCTCTATCAAATCTCCCCTCAATCTTCTACGCTCCAGGGAATAAAGTCCCAACCTATTCAATCTTACTTCCTTATCTGGAAGATTTTCTATCCCATCTTATCCGACCTTCCGATTCAAGCCGGGTGAGATCCAGGCCATGCAGCGCATTCCCAGGGCCAAGGCTCAGAGGCAGCCCAATTGGTTGTAAGGACATCACATCACCTTTTTATGGCACAAGATGGCCTATGCCAGTTAAATTAAGGGACCAATAAAAGCAAAATGTTGCGGTTGCTGGAAATCTGAAATTACAGACAATTAAGAGTTAATGTTCTAGACAAGTTCAAAGGTCCTTAATAGACCAAGAAGAAAGTGTGTAAGGTAAGTGGGGAGGATGGGGGGGTGGTGAAGGTAGGGCTTTAGATGGGGTGAGTCAGCTCAGGTTGCAACTTGGGAGGGTCTTTGAGGGAGCGGGGGGGGGGGGGGGGGGCGGGCGTGGTCGTGATCGTACCTTAGGCAGGAGTTTGCTTGGATCTGAGTACTGGGGAGAGTCAGGCGTCGTGGAGGTTGGGAGGGGGTATTCAGGCCTCAGGAGAGGGGTTAGATCAGGTTTCGGGAAAGGGGGGTCTTTGTAGGTGTGAGGGCAAATCCCAAAGGGAGGTCAGTGTGGACCTGTATAATATTTATGCAGAAGTTAGAAGTGGTTTTAATAACCTTTTCTGGGTAACCATTGCTGTATGACAGTTGGAACCATGCTAATTTTGCAATTTAAATTGCATTTTCGGAAGATTCCCTGTGCAGAGCACTTTTGAAGGGAAGTTTGCATTTCCCAAGCAATTGCTGTTGCAATCCTTACCTGGGAACCTATAGAGGTGTTCCCCAGTTACACTGCCCAGGGCCTTCTGCATGAAATGAAATTCAGATCTGATCCTGTCTCACAAATAAACTGTTGCTTGGGAAAGATTTTGCTTAGCATTTTGCCAGGTTTGTGACCAGAAGAATATACAATCTATAAAGTTATGATGTCATTGGATTGCATTGATTCCAGGGAAGAGGAGTTTGTTTTATGAAGAGAGACTGAGCAGTTTAGAAGAATGAGATGAGATCTAATTGAGGTATATGAGATGATGGAAGGGAATTGACAGGGTAGACGTCGAGAGGATGTTTTCTCTTGTGGGCAATCTAGAACAAGAGGTCATAGTTTTAGGATAAGGGGTAGCAGATTTAAAATCAAGATGAGGAGAAACTACTTCTCTCAAAGGATAGTGAATCTATGGAATTCACGACCCCAGAGTGCAATAGATGCCAAGGCTTTGAGTAAAGTTAAGGAGGAGAGAGACAGATTTTTAATGAGTAATGTGTTGAAGGGTTATGGAGAACGAGCAGGAAAGTGGAGTTGAGGCCAAGACGTGATCAACCATGATGGTGTTGAATGGTGGAGCAGACTCGAGGAGCTGAATTACCTACCCCTGCTCCTAGAGGGTGATTCTCCAGCCTGCTGTGCTGCTCAAGTAGCGCAGTGGCCTACAAAACATTTCACGGCTTCCCGCAGGGTATCACGGCCTCTGCGAGTTTCCGTGACTATGATTTCCAGCGTAATCAGTTCTGTGCCAGAAATTGGCGTGGAGCTGATTTCAATATGGAAATTCCCATTTGCATTTCATTAGTGGGCCCGGAACTGAAGTCTCCGGCCCCGCAACTTCTCCCCCACCCCGTCGGGAATGGTTCACTCCAACAGGATTTACTCCCGCTCCCCACTAATGGGGGACAGGTGGTCCGACCCCACTGGAGGAAAGAGGGGCCATTGAAGCCCCCCAGGAGGTCGGGGTAAGGGCAGTGCCAGCATGGCATTGCCAGCCTGGCACACTGGCATTGCCCAAGGGACAAACTGGCACTACCGAAGAGGCACCTTTGCACTGCCCACTGGGCTTTACCTCTTTCTTTCTCTCGCTCTCTCATTTTCTCTTTCCCTTTCTCTCTTTCTCTCTCTCCATCTCTCCTTTTTTCTTTCTCTCCTTTCTTTCTCTCTCGGTCTCACCTTCTCTTCTGCTCCTTCTCTCTTTCTTTTTCTCTCTCCTTTCTCTCTCTCTCTTTCTCCTCTCTCTCTTTCTTTCTCTCTCTCTCTTTCTTTGGGAAGAAGTATGCTGGTTCAGAAGGCAACACTGCTAGAGATCGAGCAATGAACCAAGATTTTGGAATAATTGCAACATCTTCTGCTTCTAACTGCATCCACGAAACCAGCTAATCCAATCGGCTACAATTTTAAGTATCTATGCCTCAAGGACAATCAAAGCACTCTCAACTGTATATTCTTTCAACTTCTTTCCATTGGACCCTGGCTTCTCTGAGATCCTGATACCCGTGTGTGGGATTTTATAATTTTTTCTCAGGTTTAGTGGTTAATAAGTTTCCTCATTAACTCAAGAAAACTTTGTTTGATTGGTTCCTTATTGCTCCAAGCTTAAATAGATAAATATATTTGGATTTGAAAAAGGCATTCCTCATGGAAAAAAGAAACTTAAACCTTTGTTGTGACCAACTGATGAGGTTGAATAGAGGGAAGCCAGTTCATCCCTTCTCATTTGGTAAGGCCAATTCTTCCTTTCCTTACCAAAAGATAATGAAAACAATTGTGGTGCTCCTTCCCTACCTCAAACTAAGCCAGTGAACTCAACATGGTCCCAGATCGGGCCTTCCTCATTTGCATGGGTCTGCTGGTTGAGGTACTGAAGGGGCTGGCACAGGCATTTCAGAAACAACTTTTTATGGTGGTCTCACCTTGTTAGTGTGAGGAAATAAATCTGCTTGAAACTTTGTCAGTGTACACTGTCACTGCTGTTAATGCTGTATTCACAAAATATTTATGGTTTGACTATACGGCAAAGGGAAACAAGACCAGGAACAGCATTCTTCTGTGGCTTTAAGGAATTCATGTAGATAGAAACATGTTCAGGTATCTATTAAACTAGTTGTTTAAGCTCTGCATTCCTTCTTGAGCAAAATTAATCTTTTTGACAGCAGTACAATAATTAAAATGAACAGTAATTTGTTAAGTCATGACCTCTAATTGAATCAGCAATTACCATATTTCCCCTTATACAACATGCAGCATATAATGGAGGTTCATGACTGAATATGGCATTGTTCATAGAGATTAAAAGAAAGAATTTACATTTGCGTTATCACATCTCCAAAATGTCTCAATGAATTATTTTTGAAGTGCAGTCACATATTAATAGATTGGAAATATAACAACAAATCCACCAGTTGAGTAGAGAGGATAGGTTGTTATCTACTTGTAGCCTGTCCCCATTCTTAGGTTGTGCATTGGACATTAGCCCTACATTGTGTTTACTGTTGAGTTTGGTTCTGCTACTGATCTGAAGGTCATGTTTAGGGAATTGATTCCCTGAACTATGTCATTGTAAAATCTGTTAAAAGTAATTCAAAACATTCTGGCCCAGAACAACTAAAAAGTTACCAGCTTAGCTTCCTACAATATTCTGAACCCGTGTTCCAATGGAGGGTCATCAGCGGAGCCAGACACCATGTTTACAGCACTAATTGCTGTATTCTGATGGTAGAGTTTAAATGCCCCGAAGCCACGGTGAAAAGCTATAGGGAGACAGTAAGCGTGTAAGATGAGGCGGTAGATTCGGGCAGGTGCGTGGGTGAGGGAGTGGGATGTCAGGTAAATAGATGAGGGGGTAGGGTGACAAGCAAGTGGGTGAGGAAGTAGAGTGGCAAATGAGTGTGTGGAGGAAAATGTGGCAGGTAAGTGGGTGAGGGGGGAGGGCAACAGCTGAGTGAGAAGGTACTTTGGCAGGTGGGTGAGAAGGCAAGGTGGCAGGTGGGAAGGTGAGGGAGTAGGGTGGCATGTAAGTGCTGATGGGATTTGGTGGGGTTTAGAGGTTTGGGGGTCAGGTGGCAGTCAGGTGGTTAGGGGTGTAATCAGGTGAGGGAGTAGTTGGATGGCTGGTGGGGAGAAGTAGTTGGGGGCTGCTGGAGGAAGGAGGTCAGTAGTATAGTTACTCAGCAGTTAGGATCGGTATTAATCCTAACTTTTCCTGGGTAACGATTCTGCTAAGTCTGAAACATCTAAATTTTTTAACTAACTCAGAGTTTCAGAGGGTTCCAGATGTAGGGGAATTGCCCACCAGAAGTCCAAACATTCCGGGAAATTCCTGCTTCGTCAGGGACATCTGAGTTGTCTGTAACTCATCTTGGCTGGTACCTATGAGGTACAATCATACGGAGATTGGAAGCGGCATGTACAACTTTTATATAGAATGAAGCAAAAATCACCAGACTGCTTTGCATAATCAATGGTTGCGTTAGCAAGTTGAAATTAAAATTTGTCTTCATTTTCAATGAAAGTATTTCTGTAGTTTTGGTGTGAAGCTTCATAAAGACCAGTCTAAAACATTTGATAAGGGAACAACTTGTCAGAAAGAGGCTTTCAGTTCTGAAAGCTGCAATTAGAGTTCACTTAGAGATGGTAAACTGCTTTGATTAAATTTGTATAGTGACAAAAGGACAAGCTAGGGATTTATTAAAAGGTATTTTTAAAGATTACAAATTATACATCTATACACGCATTTCTTGAAGTTAATAAAAGTGGTTTTAACTAAGTTGCTGTGTATAGAATTATAGAAGAATACAGCAAAAAAAACCCATTTAACCCATTGTTCTTGTGCTTTGAAAGAGTAATCATGTTCTTCCCACTCTCCTGTTGCCTTCTAAATTTTCCTTCATAAGCTATTTTTTCATCATTCAGGATGTGGGCGTCACTGGCGAGGCAGCTGTTTGTTGCCCATCCCTAATTGCCCTTGAACTAAGTGGCTTGCTCGGCCATTTCAGACAGCAGTTAAGAGTTAACCACATTGCTGTGGGCTTGGAATCACATGTAGGCCAGACCAGGTAAGGACCTCCTCTAAAGGACATCAATGAACCAGGTGGATTTTTACAACAATCGACAATGGTCACCATTATTGTGTTTAGCCTTATATTCCAGGTTTATTCACTGAATTCAAATTTCATTGGCTGCCATGTTTCACACATGCTTATGTCTGGGCATTAGTCTGGGCCTCTGGATTAGCGCTCCAGTGACATTATTACTACACCACCATCTCTCCCTGCATATATATCCAATTCCAGTTTGGAATTTATTATTGAATGGACTACCTACCGTCTGTTCAGGGAGTACGTTCCAGATCTCAGCAGTGCACTGAGTGGAAAATGCTCTTCAGCTCCACCTGTCCTTTTGCAATTGATCTTTAATTAATTTCCTTTGTCACTGATTTCTCCCTATCTACTCTATCAAAATCCCTTATAATTTAAACACCTGTTAAATCTCTCCTTAATTTTCTTTGCAGCATGAAGTACAATTCTACCTTTTCTAGTTTCTCCATAATTGAAGTCGTTCATTCCTAGTACCATCCTGGTAAATCTCCTCTGCACTCTCTCCAAGGCCTTGACATCCTGACTAAAGTGTGGTGCCTAGAACTGGCGAGTTACATTCATGCCACACAAATGCCAGGCAATGACCATCTTAAGCAAGAGAGAATGTAACCACCATCCCCTTGACACTCAAAGGCATTACCATCATTGATTCCCCCTGTATCAACATCCTGGGGGTCACCAGAAATTGAATTGGATTAGCCCATATAAAAACTGTGGCTACAAGAGCAGGTCAGAGGCTAGGAATTCTGTGGCAAGTAACTCACCTCCTGACAACTCAAAGTCTGTCCACCATCTACAAGGCACAAGTCAGGAGTGAGATGGAATACTCTTCACTTGCCTAGATGAGTCCAGCTCTGACAACACTCAAGAAACTCAACAGCATTCAGGCCAACAGCCTGCTTGATTGACACCTCATTCACCTTTTTCAACAATCACTCCCTCCACCACTGATGCATGTGTGGCAGCACTGTGTACCATCTACAAGATGCACTGCTGCAACTCATCATGGCTCCTTCAAGAGCGCCTTCTAAACCCGTGACCACTACAACCTAGAAAGACAAGGGCAGCAGATACATGGGAGTACCATCACCTGCAAGTTCCCTTCCAAATCACACACCATCCTGGCTTGAAACAATATTGCTGTTCTTCCACTGTTGCTGGGTCAAAATCTTGGAACTCCTCTCCTAACAGTACTGTGGGTGTTCCTAAAACACATGAACTGCAGTGGTTTAAGAAGGCAGCACACTACCACCTTCCCAAGGGCAAGTAAAGATAGGCAATATGGCCTGGTCAGCAATGTTCACATCCCATGAACAAAGAATCAAAAAGTTAGTGTAAAGTGTGACAAAGGCAGAGAGAGACTTCTTGATATGAGTTCATGTCATTTGAATAAACTCTTTGTGATATTCGGTCAACTTCACTCAAGAATTATACTGCAGTTTTTACATTGTTCCAAGCAAGTACTCAGTCACATTAACACTAAATCTGCTGTATGTCGGTCCACTAGAAGAAGAGCTCAAATATCAGTCCGAAGTGCTCTTCCTGTGGCAACTACTTCATTTGAAAGTGAGGCTTCGGCATATAACTCCACTATTCCTATATCCTCTCTCAGCAGATCAGCAACTTCACAGATAATATTATTGGGACATTTGATACTGTGAATTTTCAGCACAGTTTTCAGTAAGGTTTGTGTTTCTACCAATACTTTACTCACAGCTTACACTGCAGCCTGGAATAAGCGTGCAAAATAGCAGATTTGTTAATTACTCACAAGTTAGCCTTGTGATATTTCTTACTTAAATTTGGGGGATTTTTTTCTCTGCTATCAATGTCAGGGTGTGGAGTTGCTGGCTTTGGACTGGGGTAGGCACAGTAAGTAGTCTTACAACACCGGGTTAAAGTCTAAAGTCTCACAACGCCAGGTTAAAGTGCTACCAAATAAACCTGTTGGACTTTAACCTGGTGTGGTGAGACTATTTACTGTATCAATGTCAGGAATTCAGCATTTGTGTTTGGGGCATGTTTCCATTCAAAGCTCCTGAATAATTATTTTACTTCAATAGGAAAAGAATAGCATAACTGACATCCCAAGAAAACTAATACTGAATCAGAGTCAATGACTCACCCAAATTAACAGAAGCAAAATATCAGTAATGAAGAAAATAATGTCCCAAAAGAGTCACAAGTTCCCAGATGGTTCCGAGTTCAGGTTTGTAAACTAAGTAGGTGAGATGCACAAACTGTAGTCTTCCGAAATTCACTTGATTCTGGAATCCCTCCTTTGGATTGGAAAATTGGATATGTTACTCCACTATTTAAGAAACATCATAGAAATCATAGAAACCCTACAATGCAGAAGGAGGCCATTCGGCCCATCGAGTCTGCACCGACCACAATCCCACCCAGGCCCTACCCCCACATATTTACCCGCTAATCCCTCTAACCTACGCATCTCAGGGGCAATTTTAACCTGGCCAATCAACCTAACCCGCACATCTTTGGACTGTGGGAAGAAACCGGAGCACCCGGAGGAAACCCACGCAAACACGAGGAGAATGTGCAAACTCCACACAGACAGTGACCCAAGCCGGGAATCGAACTCGGGACCCTGGAGCTGTGAAGCAGCAGTGCTAACCACTGTGCTACCGTGCCGCCCTCTATGGTGTTGTAAGACTACTTACTGTGCCTACCCCAGTCCAAAGCCAGCAACTCCACACCCTGACATTGATAGCAGAGAAAAAAATCCCCCAAATTTAAGTAAGAAATATCACAAGGCTAACTTGTGAGTAATTAACAAATCTGCCATTTTGCACGCTTATTCCAGGCTGCAGTGTAAGCTGTGAGTAAAGTATTGGTAGAAACACAAACCTTACTGAAAACTGTGCTGATAGAGGAACATGATAGAGGAAAACGAATTACTTACATAAGGCTAGCTTAACCTTCGTTGTTGAGAAACGATTGGAACCTAGAGTGTCTGACCACTTTGAATTTTCTCAGCTGATCGTAGAGAAAATGCATGGATTTATAAAAGGACTTCATGCCTGACGGACCTGATTAAACGTTTGAAGAGATGACCGAATTACGGGACAGGGGAGTGTGTATGAATAATAAATATATCTACATCGACTTTCTTGCACCTGATAAAGTTCTCATCAGAGATTGTTAGCTAACGTTGAGGTCCATAGAATTGAAGATAAATTATTGATTTGGTTTGGAAATTGGCTGAGAGGTGGCACAGTGGTTAGCACTGCTGCCTCACAGCGCCAGGGACCCAGGTTCAATTCCGGTCTTGGATCACTGTGTGGAGTTTGCACATTCTCCCCGTGTCTGCGTGGGTTTCCTCTAGGTGCTCTGGTTTCCTCCCACAGTCCAAAGATGTGCTGATTAGGTTGATTGGCCATGTTAAATTGACCTTAGTGTCAGGGAATTAGTTGGGTAATTATGTGGGGTTACGGGAATAGGGCCTGGGTGGGATTGTGGTCGGTGCAGACTCAATGGGCCGAATGGCCTCCTTCTGCACTGTAGGGATTCGATGAGGCAGGAGACAGAGGCTAGAGATAATGTACAGGAACTACAATTGACAGAATGTGACGAGTGACATCCCACATGGATCTGTGTTAAGGCTTCAAATATTCACTGTACTTACTAATGACTTGGAGGATGGGATAGAAAGCCATACATCTAAATTTTCTAAATGCACAAAGATAGGCAGCATTGTAAGCAGTGTAGATGGAAGGACAAATTACAAAGAGATATTGATAGATTAAGGAAATGGGCAAACTGACAAATGGATTCAATGTAGTCAAATGCAAAGAATCCACTTTTGGAGCTAAAAAAGATAGACAGGATACTTTCTAAATGGTGAAAAGCTGGAAACAGTGGAAGTCTAATGATATGCTGTTATAGAATCCCTACAGTATAAAAGGAGGCCATTCGGCCCATCAAGTCTGCACCGACAACAATCCTACTCAGGCCCCATTCGCATAACCCCACATATTTACCCCGCTAATCCCTCTAACCTACGCATCCCGTGACACTAAGGGGCAATTTAGCATGGCCAATAAACCTAACCCGCATATCTTTGGAGTGTGGGAGGAAACTGGAGCACCCGGAGGAAACCCACGCAGACAATGTACAAACTCTACGCAGACAGTGACCCAAGCCGAGAATCGAACCCAGGTCCCTGGAGCTGTGAAGCAGCAGTGCTAACCACTGTGCCACCATGCCGCCCACTTATGATATTATAAATTTTTAGAAATACTGTTTTGAGAGTAACATTTTATAAACTGTGAACTGAGTTTAAAGACAGTTTCCAAAATGAACTCTGATGGTTACCTTTCTCCTGTGGAGTTGGTACCCTTCAGCCAGATAAAGAGAATATATTCTCAGATGTTAGAAATGGGTTAACTGCAACCTTTAACTTTAGAGCTGATTTGTATGTTAATTGTTTAATAGTACTCACTGCGATATATAAAGGGGTTACAGGTGGCACTGGGTATTGGGTGTGTGTATGTGGAGTTGTAAAAGAGAATAAAGTGAATTTGCAAAGAAGTTGGACTGGCATCATCTTTCATTACTGGACTGCAACTGAGAGGTTTAACATCTGATATGTACATTTCAAATTCAATGAATGTTCTAAAAGAGTAAAATAGGAACTCATTGACTTGATGGATTTTCCACCTAACATTAACTGATAAGCCTCTAAGGTGCGAATGACCTTGGCCCTTCTGATCACGACAAGTGGGAAGGAGATTTTGGATTACTAAATGGAATTATCATTGTTTTGCGTGGAAATGGTTGGGCATTTTTGAGAAAGATAGAAGCATAGAAGATAGGAGCAGGATGAGACCATTTGGCCCTTCGAGCCTGCTCTGCCATTTATCACGAACAATCCTGACCGAGTCAGTCTCTCCTCGTATATCAGTTTCACCATCCTGGAATCAGCCTGGTAAAACTTTGCTGCACTCCCTCAAAAGCAAGAACATCCTTCCTCAGAAAGGTTGCCTACTAAGAATAAAGCAGAAAGTTAAAGATTCCACCAAGAACCATATTGAATAAGCTTCAATGCAGCAGAAAAGAAAATTGCTTGCAGCAGGAAGTGACAAAGGGAGACAATCTAGAAGAAGGTCTGCTGTAGAGTTACTACAGTAAGAGTTTTAACAACACCAGGTTAAAGTCCAACAGGTTTATTTGGTAGCAAACACCATTAGCTTTCGGAGCGCTGCTCCTTTGTCAGATGGCGTGGAAATATACTCTCAAACAGGGCACAGAGACACAGAAATCAAGTTACAGAATACTGATTAGAATGCGAATCCCTACAACAAGCCAGATCTTAAAGATACAATGTGGGTGGAGAGCACATTTCCACTCCATCTGACGAAGGAGCAGCGCTCCGAAAGCTAATGGTGTTTGCTACCAAATAAACCTGTTGGATTTTAACCTGGTGTTGTTAAAACTCTTACTGTGTTCACCCCAGTCCAACGCTGGCATCTCCACATCGTAGAGTTACTAGGCAGCTAAAAGTGCACACAGCTGCAGAAAAGACTCCTCTCTCTCATCCTGATTCCGCTAACTAAGCTCACCTGCTAAAGCAACTCCCAGCAATTCGACAGTGGAAACCATTGCAGCTCAGAGACAAGCCTCGAATGTAAAAATCTTCACTTCAGGCAAACGTGACATCTCAATTTCAAAATATATCAAACCTGCACCAAATACAGACTGAATTTTGATAAGGATCATTTCTATCTTCTTGCGCACTAATCTTTGTTTGTGTACGAGTTAGTGACTATCTTGTCTTGGGTAACTTCTACAGCAGTGGTGTGAAATAAACTAATGTTTTCTTTTTTAAAGAAGTGACTTTGCTGCTGGTTTATTTTAAATTGAATTACTCACTCCAAGGGTGAAATATACACACTCACAAATACATTGTTCTCAGGTTTCTTTGTGGAAGTGCCTTTTAAAGCATCAGTGACACTAAAGAGAACAGGGATCCAGGGACATAGATTATTAAAATGTCATGAACAGATGCTGAAGATAATCAAAATGACCAATGGAATTCTGGCATTTATATCTAGAAAATTACAATACAGTAGGGTGTAAATCATACTTCAGCGATACAAAGCTCCCGTTTGACCACACATGGAGTACTGTCAACAGCTTTGGGAACCATACCTGAGGAAGAATATAGAGGCCTTGGAGAAAGTAAATCCACGAAAGATACTTCAACTCCAAAAGTTAAAATACAAGGAGAGATGACATAAACTACCTGGAATTTAGAAGGCGAAGGATGATTTGATTGAAGTTTACAAGCCATTAAGAGAAACAGAAGAGTAGGTGTGGGATAACTGTTTCTGTTGGTTGGGAGATTGAGACTAGGGCAATGAAATTTAAAGCCAGGCCTTTCAGGGGTGAAATTGGAAAATACTTCTACATGCAAAGGGGACTGGAAGTTTAGAACTCTCTTCTGCAAACAGCAATTGATGCTCGATCAATTGTTAAGTTCAAAATTGAGGCTGACTGATTAACAAAAATCTATGATTATAGAATCCCTACAGTATAGAAGGAGGCCATTCAGTCCATTGAGATTGTACCAACCACAATCCCACCCAGGCCCTATTCCCGTAACCCCACACATTTACCCTGCTAATCCCCCTGACACTAGGGTCAATTTAGCATAGCCAATCAACCTAACCCGCACATCTTTGGACTGTGGAAGAAAACTGGAGCACCTGGAGGAAACCCATGCAGACACAGGGTGAAAGTGCAAACTCCACACAGACAGTGACCTGAGGCCGGAATTGAACCTGGGTCCCTGGCGCTGTGAGGCAGCAGTGCTAACCACTGTGCCACCGTGATATGGGGCAAAGTCCTATGTGGAGTTAGATCGCAGATTAGGCATGATCCCAGTGAATGGCAGAACAAGCTGACGAGGATCAATGGCCTAATCCCATTCCTATGTTTCTATATTGCTACCCAAAAATACATTTTCATTTCTGATGTACACCAGGTGCCCACTTCCCTTGCCTGATGGATCAATGGGAACATTTGAACGTTATTCCTGATGAACCCTGATTCAAATACAGGAGATGAGCTGCTAGCACTAATTGCCCTCTCTTTTGGCAGCTTGCCATTTGGAAGGATGAGAGATCTGGTGATGCAGAGACTGAAGTGGACCCACACAACACCTTAGGTGGAAGGAGTGGATAGATTGGACTGGTAGGTGGTCGGGAGTCCAGTCAATGTAGCAGCAGATTGAACTGATAGGGAAATACAGCATGTAAATGATTACATTTGAAGAATGTTTTCTTGTCTGCAAAGCCTTTTGGGATGGTCTGAAGACATGAAATGCACTGTATAAATATGGTTATTTGTTTTCGTAAATGTGAAGAGTACACAAGGAGCAAGGAATTGAACTTACTGGAGACTATAATGATTCAAAATGCAACAAAGAGAAAGACTTTGAAACATAGGAACAGGAGTAGGCCACTCAGTCCATCAAGCCTGCTCTGCCATTCAAAATGACCATGGCTGATAATGGTCTTCAATGCATTATCCCTATAACCCTGACATTGCCAAATCTGTTCAGGGAGCAGCAGTAGTACCATGAATTGACACGAATCAAGAGCCTGGGTCCCATAAGAAGAGATATTGGGAATATTAATTGAAACCCACCTGAAAATTGCAACAGGCGAGCCTCAAGCTGGAAGACACACATTTGATTTTTTTTGTTGTAAAAGATTTGTTCAGCTTCTGTCCCATTTGTGCTAATAAATACAATGATAGGAGATAAATTGTGATTAGTTAATCTCAATTTGACATTGAGATTTCTGAATATAGGTATAACATGGTTGTTAATACTTAGTCATAATTCATATCCTCTCAAATATAACTTTTAATTTTGGGAATTAAAGTTTCAATTGTTAGTATATGGGGCATCTAACTGAGAAACAGATAAACAACTCAGAAATGAATGCAATTAAAACAAGCTTGGAGTCAATCACACTTCAAAGCTGACTTATGTTTATCTTGCAAGGTCAGAATTGACCATGAAAAATCTTGAACAATAACTTACCATTTTCTGGACCTCCTGGTTGAGCCAGGAGTGTGAATTTTACAGTCCCGCCCACCATGGGAATCGGAGCTGGCGAGGGGCAGACCATGGAAAGGTCCGTTGGCCTTGGCTAGGCGCATGTGCAAAGGCCCCAAACTGTCAGCCTCCTGTTTGCTGGCAAACTTAATCACTGACCAACCTGGGACAACAGTGTTGCCCCCACAAGCCCCTTATGGTCTGATCACAGCCCGATCGTAGACCCCCCACACATTCTCCGGCCAGCCCCAACACCCCTCCCCCCCACCCCAGCTGAGCAACCCCCCAGCCCACCCCAATCACTGGCCACCCTCCTGCCCCCATTGATCCCAATGGCAGAGTGGCAGTAGGGCACCCAACACCATCAATCTCTCCCAGCAGGCCCTGCCCCCTATGCCATGCCCCCATAGGCCCCTCCCTCTTGGTACTGTCCTATTCCTGGGAATGGGCACTTTGCCCCTTGGGCAGTACTAGGGTGTCCATACACAGGGGGCACCACCCCTCCCACCGCCCGACCCCCTGGGGGCCCCAAATCCCCCCCCCCTTCACTCCAGCGTGGTCAGCTCGCTAGCTCCACGAAAGTGGGGACCTACTGTAATCCCCGCTGGAGTGAAGCACTTTGGCAGGGTCGGAGAGGCTAGTGGGCCCAGAGAATTCAGTCCCGGGCCCGCTAATAGCATTTAAATAGTATTCAAAATACTATTTAAATGCTAACCATGCCTCCTAGCCAATTTCTGTCACTGTACAGACGCCGCTGGAAATCCAGGCCTGGGAGGCGCAAGCGCAGCGTGAACGCTCACAGGATTTCCTGGCCCACTGTGCTAAAAATTTAGCGTAGCAGGATGGGAGAATCGCAGCCTTGCTCTCTCATGTAGTTAGTTGAACAATTCTACAGTGGTCTTCTCAGAGTCCTATGGCAGAAAACAGTCAGTAGAGTTAGCTTGGGAAGCTGTGAGAAGGCAGTTGGATACCTGTTAGCAACTCAAACAAGGAACTGCGCCATCCACAAACGTGATGCCCATAAAGAAAAGGTGCAGAATTGTGTAGCTAAATAGCAGTTGGAAGGACCCCCATAGAATTAGCATCTCAAGGAATAAGTGGAATACTTAGGAGAGTAAAGTAAATTCTGGTGGGCTGTGGCATACCTTTTGTGTTATTCATAGGAAAAGTGAATAAGCCTTCAAGGCATTGTAAGATAAGGGAATTACTGTGGGGTGGGGATGAATAGAAGAGTAAAACTGAGTTTATAATGTATGTACTTGTAAACTATAGCATTAAGTTAATTGTATTCACTTTGTTTAATTCTTTTCGATATACAATTAAATTTGTTTTTGTTGAAGAATGTGAAATATTATGATGTAGTCCTGTTGGTTAATGGATAACATTTGTTAAGCGACCCCAACAAGATTGTAATAGTGTTGAATGTAAATTGTAGTTAATTTTATTCTATGTAATTATAGAGAGGTTTGTCCCATCATCCTAGATTATTGACTTCACAAATAACCCCTTTCAAAATAACATTACTCAGCATGCAGCATCCGATCACTAGAGAATATATTTTCCTGTTAACTATAAAACATTTCAAGGCTAGTATTTCCATGTCATTTTTGTGGGCCAGTAGAATGTATACATACACAAATGGAAGCACTTTGAACACTCAATGTCTTTGCCATGATGCAGCTTTGCAACATGTTTTCTACCCCATAATAGCTGGTACTAAGTCAAATTACCATGGCTGACTGCACACCATCACATCTATGGATCAGAGGAGCTGGACTGAAAAGTGCTTGTGAAGATCCTGATGATTCAGAAAGAGTTGATGAAAGCAGGAACTCAGGCACAAAATCAGGTTCATCCATACTCTAGCTGAAGCTTTGAACTCTTCTCCAGTGAACTGACCTTCAAAGATTATTATGCCTTCAAACCACGGTGACATCATCAATGTCAGGTTTTTGTAGAATTGGATGCTAAGTCAATGGCTTCTTGAATGGCATAGTGCCTAATCCTTTCCTGATTACTTGATACACCAATCAATAATAAGGACAAAAAGTCTCTAAATTTCTACTTGGTGGCAGAAAGTAGAAATTGTGAAATGATTTGTGAAGTTTCTCACATTAATGTTTAGTGGCCATGTCACCAGGAGCACAGTGCAGCACCAATGAAAATTAGTATTTGTTACTGAGAGCAGAACATTTTTTTAAATGTATCTTCGCACACACACTTTTCACCTAGGGGGAATAGTGGGGAGGTGGTGGAAGGATCCCTGAGCTGATTATCAGGCCATTAAATCCTGTCATGAATGCTCCTTTTGTAGCTAACAAGCCCCTGGTGTGGGACTTGAGCCCAGAGATAAGGCGACTACTCCTGTACCACAAGACCTCCTACCATGAAATGCATTGAAAAGTTTTATTGCAGTTGTGAAGAGTTACCGTCAATGAGAGTTCAATTTTGCCTCTGGTTCAGTAAAAATGATCTGTGTGTGCCACAAATTTAATGTACTTTTTACCAATAGTGGGGCCATCTTCCAGACTAACAAGACATTCTTCCTGCTTGAATATTTACAGATGGTTGTTAAGTAAGGAAATGGATTTTCTCATCTTCTGGATTAATTCAGTTTTTCCTATCCATCCCAAACCATTTAAGCCTTTCAGTTTCTCTAATTTGGTCTGCTACTCATAGAATCCTTTACATAAGACAAAAGCAATATGAGGGACATGTTGGTAATGCAAAGTATACTGATAGCATCAAGCTAAGTAGGCTATGGCGTCTGAAATCATTTAAAGGCATCTAAACAGATGAAGATGGATTATAATGTGTGCAAACATAGGGAATAAATAATGGACTATTGATCTCATGAAAGGTTTCCACAGGGGATTCTTTGGGGTATCTCTCAGTCCTCAGCTCATAAATGTATCAAGGGGGTGACAAATGCCCTCTATAAGGAGGCTGATGATGAAGTGAACTTCACATTGGATGAAGCTAACCAGGCTGCTGGTTGTTTTGGGGTTTGCAGCATTCTCAGGCTTCCCTGGAGTACAGGGTGTGATTGATTGCTCTCATGAAGCTTTGAGAACCCTATGTGAGCAGTCCCTGATAGACATTGACAGGAAAGAGTTCCACTCCTTAAATCTTCAGGATGTAACCATTAGAAGTCATGCATGTCTGTGCCAGGTGCCCTGGAGGTTCCCATGATTCATGCATTCTGAGACATGCCCCAATGCTGCAGACATTTAAAGGGCCACATTCTTATATGGCTGGCTGCTTGGGAAGAAAGGGTATCTGTTGAAACAGTGGTTCATGACACCTTGTACATTGTCCTCAGAGGAGAGACACAACAGTGCGCACTGTGCGACAAGATCCTTCATGGAACAGACCATCGGTGTTCTGAAGATGCACTTCAGGTGCTTGGATGGCTCAGCTAGGGTTCTGTCCCACTCTCCAGGGTGTGCCGTATCATCGTGGTCTGCTGTGCCCTGCAGGTCAAAGAGGAGATCACTCACCAGAGGGAGACATGGAGGAGGCTGAGAACTCCTTGGATGATGAAGATGGGTGGATAGTCTTATGAGAAAAGGTTGGAAAGGTTATGTTTGTATCCACTAGAGTTTATAAGAGGCAACTTGATAGAAACCCTTAAGATCCTGAGGGGTATTGACAGGGTGGATGTGGAGAGGATGGTTACTCTTGTTGGAGAATCTAGAATTGGGGTCACTGTTTAAAAATAAGAGGTCATTCATTTAAGAAAGAGTTGAGGAGACATTTTTTCTCTCAAAGGGTAGTGAGTCAATGGAACATCTCTTCCTCAAAAGGCAGTGGAAGCAGAGTCTTTGAATATTTTTAAGGTAGAGCCAGATAGATTCTTGATTAACAAGGATGTGAAAGGTTATTAGGATGGGCAGGAATGTAGGGTTGAAGTTACAATCAGAACAGCCATCATCTTATTGAATGGCAGAGCAGGCTTGAGGGATGGAGGCCTACTCCTGCTTCAAATTTGTATGCTTGTGTGAAGATCTGGAAGGGGAAGAACCTGAAGAAGGTGATGATGGGGAGCTTCCGCATGGAGATGTGGTCAAAAGTGTAAGATGCAGAGGATGAACCCATGACACATAAGGTTCCAGAGGAGTAAAGAGCAGGTAAAGGTACTCAATCACATTTCTCCTGTTCCTTAGTGACATGTCAGTGATCTGAAAGGCTTTCACATGCATTTACGTTGAGAGCAAAGTCAGTATTGTATCTTGGACATCCAACTCTCATAATTCACCATTGGAAAAGTCAGCAGCCAAAGCTATACGTGGTTGCTCTGGAAAGTGAAAAACAGCATGCCAACAAAAAGCCTGCATCATCTGGACTTGCAGTCAGGCCTTCTGAAAGAGACACTTCCTGCTGCCATAGGCATGTGCACATTACTGGAGAGACCATCATTTCTCCGGTCCTATGCTTTGGCACTCACAATGAAGACAGCTATTTGATGATGAGACAACATGAGTGATAACCCTGCAATGCAATTGAGCACACATACCCCCATGGTGCCTTTAATGAATATCATTTCCTAATGCATTTTACAGTCACTTTCGATGAAGAGATTGACACAACTCCAAGACATTAGACAAGGGGCAAGAAACTAACATGAATCAGCTGGCCATCACATGAATGCAAGGGAGGTGATTGTGGAATGGGAGCTTGGGTCACATAGATGCATATGCATGACAGGGTCAAATAACGAGACCATGAACAGCAACTGTAATAACAAAGGTGCCTGATATACAGTGAGTGAATACCCATGACCCATAAGTGATATCAAGGATTCTTAATCTCTTGAAGTCTACTGTTACATTCTTGGGCATCCCAGGAATCCGCACAAAGGTGGAGGCAGCCTGTTGACTGCTTCGCCCTGCTGCCTTTGGTGGCTTTGGCAGTTGTCCTCTGGAGTCTTGATGCCTGGAGGACCCATGCCAATTTTGCGTTTACTGCTGTTGAGGTCGCTGCATCCTCCTGGGCCTGAGTAGCTGGAGGTGATGATGTCACAGGCAGAGGAGGTTTGGATCAGCTGGATACTCGCCAAGTCAGTGGAGTGTCAACAAAGAACAAAGAACAAAGAACAATACAGCACAGGAACAGGCCCTTCGGCCCTCCAAGCCCGTGCCGCTCCCTGGTCCAAACAGACCATTCTTTTGTATCCCTCCATTCCCACTCCGTTCATATGGCTATCTAGATAAGTCTTAAACGTTCCCAGTGTGTCCGCCTCCACCACCTTGCCTGGCAGCGCATTCCAGGCCCCCACCACCCTCTGTGTAAAATATATCCTTCTGATATCTGTGTTAAACCTCCCCCCCCTTCACCTTGAACCTATGACCCCTCGTGAATGTCACCACCAACCTGGGGAAAAGCTTTCCACCGTTCACCCTATCTATGCCTTTCATAATTTTATACACCTCTATTAAGTCTCCCTTCATCCTCCGTCTTTCCAGGGAGAACAACCCCAGTTTACCCAATCTCTCCTCGTAACTAAGCCCCTCCATACCAGGCAACATCCTGGTAAACCTCCTCTGTACTCTCTCCAAAGCCTCCACGTCCTTCTGGTAGTGTGGTGCCCAGAACTGGACGCAGTATTCCAGATGCGGCCGAACCAACGTTCTATACATCTGCAACATCAGACCCCAACTTTTATACTCTATGCCCCGTCCTATAAAGGCAAGCATGCCATATGCCTTCTTCACCACCTTCTCCACCTGTGACGTCACCTTCAAGGATCTGTGGACTTGCACACCCAGGTCCCTCTGCGTATCTACACCCTTTATGGTTTTGCCATTTATCGTATAGCTCCTCCCTACATTATTTCTACAAAAATGCATCACTTTGCATTAATCAGGATTGAACTCCATCTGCCATTTCTTTGCCCAAATTTCCAGCCTATCTATATCCTTCTGTAGCTTCTGACAATGCTCCTCACTATCTGCATGTCCTGCCAATTTTGTGTCATCCGCAAACTTACTGATCACCCCAGTTACACCTTCTTCCAGATCGTTTATATAAATCACAAACAGCAGAGGTCCCAATACAGAGCCCTGCGGAACACCACTAGTCACAGGCCTCCAGCCAGAAAAAGACCCTTCCACTACCACCCTCTGTCTTCTGTGACCAAGCCAGTTCTCCACCCATCTAGCCACCTCCCCCTTTATCCCATGAGATCCAACCTTTTTCACCAGCCTACCATGAGGGACTTTGTCAAACGCTTTACTAAAGTCCATATAAACGACATCCAAGGCCCTTCCCTCGTCAACCATTCTGGTCACTTCTTCAAAAAAAGGGTCAGGGTGTCCAGCTGCTGGTTCTCCTTCCTGTAGGTACCCAAGGGCAGCTACCTGACCCTTTGAGAAAGAATCACTTGGGCGGACGTCAAGGTTTCCAGTCCTCCACTTAGCTAGCCACTGACGGACCTCACCAAGCCTATAGCAATGGAGCGAAGGCTGCTAGCCTTCCCATGGAGACTTTAAGATGCTCGCATGTTGGAGCCGCAACATCAGACAGAACGCAGACAGACTCCTCCATCTTTTGCTCCAGTCTGTTGACTGCCTCTCACAACAGATGTTCCACTGCCAGTCTTCATCTCCAGTATTTTAGTGTCGGCTGCTTCCAGAGGTTCACCATCAACCTCGGATTCAGCCTGTCCTGTAGCAGTCTTCCATGTACTGGGGAGCCGGGCTGTCACTGCCTCTGCCTGCTGTGGATATGCGTCACTAAGTTGAATGTGATCTCAAGCCCAATTTAGAACTGTGACGCACCGAGGTGTGTGTCTCTGAGCTGGTGGAGGGTGCAGGTGAAGGCAGTGATGGGTCTTCTTCAAATGGATCCTTAATATCATCCTCTGAGGTGGCCTGGAGGCTGGGGCTTATGTTGCCTATGCTGGTCCACCTGGACTTGCTGCTGCCTGTAAAATAGAGAAGATAAGTTTTGTTCATGAGCAGGCAAAATGTAACATTGCAAGTCACTCACTGTGAATGTCAAAATGTGATCATGTCATGGAGGACTCACCTGAACTGGTTTGCTGAGACAGGCTGATATCACCTTCCCACAGGAGCAATCTTTGTCCTCACCCGACAACTTGGTGGCATCCTCCTCAAATTTGGAGATTTTCTGAACGTCGCTCTCCCTCTTCCAACCTGAGATCTCCCCTTCTTGTTGGGGACAAGCTTGGCCTGAATGAAGACAAATCGATGTAATATAATGAGAAGGGATGGAGCAGAGGTTGGGAAGCTTGCATGCTGACTGTGTGTGCTGATCCCTCCCCAGTAAAGAATGAAGATGGTGTTTGTGCAGCATGATAGAAGAGATGCTGGTGAATAGGCTTCCAGTGCTAATATCTTCCCACTAATAATGTGTGAGATCCAGAACTGAGTGATGCTCTGACTGCATAACGCTACGATGACTGTGAGAGATTGGAGTGAGCTGAATGATTACCTACTCTGAAGGCATGGGTGAGATCATTTATCCTCTTCATGCACTAGATGGCATTTCTTGGGTGGGGGCCCACGGAGCTGAGCTCCCTCACAACCACTTCCTAGGCTGGCAAAGTGAGGTTGGTGGATATCCCTTGGGTAGAAGACATTCAGGTACTGGCAGTCAGCATGCATAAGAACCTCAAGGGTGTCATTGCTGAACCTTGGTGTTGCCTTCTATTTTCTTGGAACCATCTCAGCCATGGCTACCCACACAACTGGGCTGCAGAGCGTGATGTGTGTGATAATTATAAATATGCCAGGATCTTTGATCCCACTGGGTAATAGCGGGGTGGTTTGGCCGACCCACCATGTGATTCAGAGAGCCACTCTCTGATGAATAATTAATGAGCTGCCAAACATAAAATCGGCCATGTTTTCCTGACCTGTTGATCAGCGGGAAACTCGTCGCTAATCCCGTCCACCATTGCACTTAGTGTCCAGAGTGGAAAATTCCACACAATGTCTGGTGACGACAGGATGTAGGCTGTGATGTGCTCTATGGTTAATCACCCATTCTTATTGATTGCCTAGAATCTGACATAAAGAATAAAGTGGAATTTTAACTTATTGCTGGTCAGATGTATGGACTGAAAACCCAGAAGGTGCAATGGGTGATTCAGCCTGTGTTTGGCAGCTGGGCCTCATGTAAATGGCATATGGCATGCTTGCCTTTATAGGACGGGGCATAGAGTATAAAAGTTGGGGTCTGATGTTGCAGTTGTATACAACGTTGGTTCGGTCGCATTTGGAATGCTGCGCCCAGTTCTGGTCGCCACACTACCAGGATGACGTGGAGGCTTTGGAGAGAGTGCAGAGGAGGTTTACCAGGATGTTGCCTGGTATGGAAGGGCTTAGTTATGAGGAGAGATTGGGTAAACTGGGGTTGTTCTCACTGGAAAGATGGAGGATGAGGGGTGACCTAATAGAGTATAAAATTATGAAAGGCATAGATAGGGTGAACAGTGGGAAGCTTTTTCCCAGGTCGGTGGTGACGTTCACAAGGGGTCATAGATTCAAGGTGAGGGGGGGAGGTTTAACACGGATATCAGAAGGACGCATTTTACACAGAGGGTGGTGGGGGCCTGGAATGCGCTGCCGGGCAAGGTGGTGGAGGCGGACACACTGGGAACGTTTAAGACTTATCTAGATAGCCACATGAACAGAGTGGGAATGGAGGGATACAAAAGAATGGTCTAGTTTGGACCAGGGAGCAGCGCGGGCTTGGAGGGCCGAAGGGCCTGCTCCTGTGCTGTATTGTTCTTTGTTCTTTGTTCTTTTTGTTCAAATGGATGTGCCCACCCCAAATAGCCATCCAGGGCAGCTTGTTGGGGTTGGGCCTGGGCCTGTGCTAGATTGAGCAGCTAGTTTAAATCATTAGGTTATGATTCGGGCGGATTTCAGGAATGTTGAAAATGTGGTGGGGGCACAAAGATGACAGCAGCCCTGCTGCTCTTCCTGGCTTCATAAAAATCAGATTTGTACATAACTTGGGGAGGAGCAGGGGTTGTGGGGACATCCTCCAACTGACAGCTTAAATACCAGAGTGTCGATAGACAATGGCCCACCCTATAAACATGGCTCTGACTTCTTATTTACATTTAAAAAACAGAATAGCTTGAGGAGAGCATCTGAAGATGCCTCAACTGCCTGTTTTCATGATAGTCAACAGAAGTCAAGCAAAAAGTGGACTATTGTGTTGTGTTGTTTTCAACAGAGTAGCAGAGAGGGGGGGGGGGTCTGGGGATTTTGGAAGAAAATTATTGCAGGTTGCCTGTTGCTCATGGAGTCTTACCCCAGCGTAAGTCAAGACAAGGGAAAGAAGTGGAGAGAACTGGTAAAAATTAGTCTAGTTAATCAAGATCTCAAAGGCAGTTCTTCATTGAGTCGTGGAATAAACTCACATAAAAAGCCACTAATGATATACTGCAGAACTCCATTAAAAAGAAGCTGGAAGAAAATACATTTTGATGAATGGCGCAGAAGGTCATAAAAATATAAATGATGGCAGAAATGGTGATTATATTTTCCATGGAATGTAATGCTTCCAAAGATAACAATGTTATAAACGTGCCCTTCTGATGAGTAGAACAGATCAATGACAAATAATAAGCATCACCAGGTCTGATTGATATCCTGTTTTTATTCAAATATCTGGTTGGGAGTGGCAGGTTGAAATTTCACAGAGCTTTATCTTCACTTGTGTTTGGCTGCTTCCTTCAGGCTATTGTGTAGGATCCATGGATGGATGTGGGAAATGGTAGAAAATTGTCAGGATGCATTTTGAGCAATTTGTGGGAACTCAACTTATATCAGAGAGTGATTAACCTGTATAAAACAGTACCTAATGGGTATTGTTTTGACTTTATACAATAGGCAGCCTAATTTACATCCCTCCTAATGCCCTGATATGTAAAGGGCTGCCAATTCACTAAGGCTTATTTTACAATATCACACAAAGTATCCCATTGTGTGACACAGGCTGAGTGGATATTCATACTTTTAGTATTGAAAATGATCAATTGTAGCACCAATTACTGGAATGATAAGTACTTCAGGTACTTTACAATGAGTTTACTTTGTAAAGTGAAAAGCATGATGGTCAAATGTCCCTTCCTCCTTTATACTTCCTGAAATACTTACAAGGAGTAATTTTATAAACCTCCGTTCCCCAATATATCTTCAACTTTGGGAGTTAGATCAGAAATTTGTGTGCCAAGAGTAGTAATGCTGCATTCTTTAGCCATTTATTTTAATTAATGATATATACCTCATTTTGTTATGCTTCAAATCCAACTAGCAATTATTGGATTTTTTTGGATGGTGGTACTCTCCCCTCCACCTGACGAGTCAATGAGGATGTCCCACAGCTCCACAGTCATTTAAAGCTCCAAGGAGTGTTAATGGCTGGAGACAGGACGTCCGCCTCTCACTCAAGTCCTGCCTCAGAGAACTGATGGCAAATTTGATTGGCAATCTGTATTGTGGTCCCAGCAGCGGCAATGGCAGCATTGCTCAGGACTGGGACTACAGTCCCCAGATTCCAAGTCCTGGCACTTAGAAGCAGGGAAATGCAGAGGTTCAGACAACTGCCAGGGTCGGTGAGGTCCGAGGGAGGTCAAGAGGCCTTGATAGAAAGACCAGTAGGGGAGGAAACACCAGCTGTTGTGGTCAGGTCATTGGAGGATGTCTGATGTGGAAAGGGGATGCTACCTGACCCTTCATGCCCAAGTGCCAAACAGGGTGATGTGCTGTGCTTCCCCTCCCCCACTCCCCCCCCCCCCCCCCCCCCCCCCCCCCGCGCCCTAATAATTGATCACTTAAGGGCCTTAATTGGGATAAGGGTGGGCAGGTCACCTCGGGCCTCACCCACCCCCTTCCTCATAAAATTGTTGACCGGTTGATATTGTGGGATTGTTTTAAGACATGATAAGTGAAGGGTCATTGAAGGAAATGATACTGCATCTCACATGACCCAAGAATTGTGGATATAGACTGGCCAAGTAAGAGGTGTAAAAACATGCTCCTCAACTTGTCGTGTGGATATATATTCCAGTTACAATAAAAAAGTTACATTTCACCACTTATTGTCTCTATTCCTGTAACTCCTACATCAGTCACAAAGTGAAAAAGCAAGTAATATAACAGTCGAGGGTAGGTGGGAGAGTGGAGGAAAGGCAACCTGGGGAAATTTAAAGTCAGCCTGCCTGAAAACTATCCACAGGAGGCCATAAAATTCTGGCTGCTAAGTTCGGCAGATGTGACAAGCTGAAGATCCGAGAGCAGGCCTTGCTCTGAATTGGAGTTACTGATTGCATTAACTCGTTGGAAACTCATTTGTAATAATGATGTACTGTTTGTCCAGTAGGTATTGATGCAATTGGTACTTTCAATATTAAATGGTGTCAGATTTCTCAGTCACAGCCTGCCTCACATACCATAGGTGTAATTTTCTGATGAGAACATACGACTTGATAATTAGATGGTCTGACCACCCAGTTACCACAAACTATCACCTAGTAACCACCAAATTATCTCAAACTTTCTCCACTTAATAATTTTCAGAAAATGCTTTTTGAAAATTATTTTCCATCTCCCTTCTTCACAGTATATAAAATGTCTAATCTGTTGTGCATTGTAATGCCTTCAAGATTTTGCAAGAAGATCACGGCTCTTTCCAAAACTTGGACTTAGCCTTGATATATATATATATTATATACATATATTATAGCTATGTATTTTGTTCAGAGTTGCAAATCTATGGTCAGGTGAATTTGGACAGAGCAGTGTATGTCCAATTCCCCACGATACATCAGGCTGTGGCAAGGCAACGTTTTTATTTAGTTTCAAGGCCTTTCCACTCAGGATTTTTTGAAAGGTAACTTTGAAAAGCAATGGCGCACATTTCTAAAGGTTGGAGGCAAATATAATTTGGATTAATTTTTTTCAAGAAAAGCCAAGTGTGTGCAAGAGAGCGAGGAAAAAAGAAGTGTTCTGGTTACACAGCTGTTGTATCTTCTGTTTGGTGTTCTATAAATGTCAGGAAGTGTATTAGGCTGAAGAAGAGGGATGGGATGACAATCAAAAAGATTCTTCAGAGAAATAGGAGATGAATTTTCAGAAAACATTGAATTTTGAAGCCAACTAACTATGCTACTTATGCGTTATTGACATTTTGAAAAAGTCACTGCTGTTTTTTGCTTGAAATTAAGAGACAGAGTGACATTAAGAGGGAGCAATGGTGCAGTGGTTATATTACTGAACTAGCAATCCAAGGCATGGACTCACAACTCAGAGAATGTGAGCTTAAATTTCTCTGCAGCAGTCTGCAAATTTGAATGCAATTAAGTGGAGAAATATCAGCATGATATCGATAAAAGTGATCATAGGTAGAAAATTCCCACCAGTGGTGGAATTGTGGCAGCTGGGGGGCATAAATTCGGAGGCAACACTTTCAGGGTGGCTGGATGATAGGACGGTTATTCAACTGATCCATGTCGGGAAACTAATTTGCGTGCATCAACATATCATGAATGCTCATTAAAAATGCAACTTGTTGGACTCACGTTCTTCCTTCTAATTATGTGCAATACCAGCGGGAAATTAGGCTGGTCTGAATCCTGATGAATATAAGTGGTGTGTTCCTGCTCTCCTTCACTTCACTCATGACTTTGAAGTGCGTACAACATCGAAAGCTCACCTACAGCAGCGCTGCTCCAACTCGAAACCACAGCCAATGCTGCTCTCTCAGGCAAGACTGGTGAGATTCACAAGCAGGACTGTTCACACTGGGTGCTGTGGGACACAGACAGGGCTGTTCACACTGGGTGCTGTGGGACACAGACAGGGCTGTTCATACTGGGTGCTGTGTGACACAGACAGTGCTGTTCACACTGGGTGCTGTGTGTCACAGACAAGGCTGTTCACACTGGGTGCTGTGTGACACACGGCTGTTCACACTGGGTGCTGTGGTCACAGGGCTGTTCACACTGGGTGCTGTGTGACACACGACTGTTCACACCGGATGTTGTGTGACACAGTAAGAAGTCTAACAACACCAGGTTATAGTCCAACAGGTTTATTTGGTAGCAAATGCCACTAGCTTTCGGAGCGCTACCCCTTCGTCAGGTGGAGTGGAGATCTGCTCAGATCTGTTGTGTGACACACAGGGCTGCTTATACTAGGTGCTGTCAGTCACAGGGCCATTCACTCTGGGTGCCAGGGAACACAGGGCTGTTGACACTGGGTGCTGTGTGACACGGGCAAGGTTGTTTACAGTGTTTGGCCTCAACTGCTTCCTGTAGCTGAGACGTCCGCAGGCTCACTGCTCTGAGTGGAGAAATTTCTCCTCATCTCAGTCCTAAGTCGTTCAGCCCCTGTCCTCAGACCATGTCCTTGTTTTGGACTCCTCCACCATGAGAAAGCACGGATTGCACTGTTCTTGGGGTGTTTGATGTTGCACAAGAGGAAAGGGTACATATCATGTTTAGGGTCAGGGGGTTGAATCCTGAAGGATGAGGGGGGATGAAACAGTGATAGCCCTGAGACTGACGCTGTTGGGATGAGAGATTAAAGTTAGTCCTGTGGCTCTGTGGACCACATTGTCAGGGTGACAAGTTTAAGGCAGTTCTGGACTTTGTGAGCCATACTCCAGGACTGTGCAAGGCACACAATCGACGTCTCAGTTCAGGGAGGGGCATGACCTGCCTGCTGAATGAGGGTCATGCACAGCTTGATGTGCAGGGTGTGGTCAGTGCCTCACACATGGTGATTCTGGGGTGGCTGGCTAGTTACTGGGCTGCAAATGGAATGCTCATGGTCAGGGAAGGCACCTGCAGCTTATGAACATAATAAAGAGGGAGGTACTCGCGATGTCTTGTGGGGTGTTGTGTCTGTGACTGTGCACACAGGATGGGGAGGGATGCGGTTCACATGAGGCATGAGCTTTTAACTCTCAGAGGAATGTGAGAAGGGAAGAGGCAGCCAGCCTTTAAGGGAGTGCAGCTGCTGGATATTTGCAAATAGCTCGATCAAACCTTGCAAACTAGGATAAGCTGCATTTATCTCTTGGATCTATCTATCCACAGAAAAGTGCATTGCAGACTGGGTGCTGTGGTCAATGCTGCCTTCTCGATGACAGTGTTTAGATTGAGGAACAGGAGATGGGCCCGCCGCTGTCTAGCATAGACCCGGCTTGGGGTGCATGTTCCAGGAGAACCCCCAGGAAGATGAGGGACTGAGGAGGTCAGACTCAACGCATGGTGGTGACGGGCGTGACTAAGGGCGTGCCAATGATGACTCTCCTAATGAAAATGAGCAAGAGATAGTGCCACACACGCCGATGTTTATCAAGAGAATCTAATGCCGCATTGACTGCCAGCGCCCCTGAACGCCACCACCACACTCAATTTCTTTACAAGCAGCTCATTCCGGGGATACACAGGGGACCTACAGAGCATTTTTCAGGCTGCAACACACATAAACTTATAAAGGAGGTGATGGATGCTCTCTACAGTAAGTATATGAAGTTCACAATGGATGGTAGATTTCTAGGATCTGCAGTGATCTCTGTCTTCCCAAGAGTGCAGGGAGAAATCGATTGCACACATGATGCTTTAAGAGCTCCCTAGTAGATGTCCCTGATCTTCATTAATTGGAAAAGGTTCCACTCCATCAACATTTGGGTGGTCTGTGATCATCAGAAACTGATCATGCACATTTGTACCAGGTACCTTGGAAGTTTCCATAACTCCTATATCATGAGTCACTTCCAGGTACCACAGATCTTCAAAAGGTTGCAAGGATTAACAAGAGGTACATACTGAAGAGATGGTTCAAGATACCCATGTGTCATCTCAGAGAAGAGATGCAACAAGGTATTCTCTGTGACAATATGCATCATTGAACAAATCATCAGCATCCTGAAGATGTGCTTCTATTGTTTGGAGCAATCAGGTGAGGCTCTGCAATATTCTCCAGAGAGGGTGTTCCACATCATTGTGCTCCGTTGCACCTATACAGCTTGCTTCTTCAGCAGGGAGATTACTTGCCAAGAGAGACATGGCAGAGGCAGAGATTTCCTGGAGGTCAAGGAGGACTTGGAATAACAGGAACCTGAGGAGGGCGATGATGGTCAGCATCCACATGAGGATGCCCTCAGAGCAGCATGAAGCAGAAGTTGTGCCCACAACACGCTGATAGCCACAAGGTTCCAGCAGGAGTAAGCTCCAGTCAAGGGGAGCCGAGCACATTTCTCCTGTCTCTTAGTGCCATGCAAGTGATCGGAAAAGTCTTTACAAGCAGTGACATTGCAAACAAGGTCAGCATTCACCCCTGGACCTGTAACCTCAAGGGTCACAAAGCCCTCATTCTTGGAAAGGTCAGCGCCTGAAGTTGCATATAGCCGGTGTGCGAGGCGAAAGGCAGCACCGTAGCAAAAACCCTCCATTATACCTGGCACAAAGGAAGATGGTTGTATTAATTGGATGTCAATCATCTCAGTTTCAGGACTTCACTGCAAGAGTTCCTTAGGGTAGTGTCCTAGGCCCAATCATCTCTACTGCTTCATCAATGATCTATCCTCCATCATTAGGCAGAAGTGGGGGTGTTTGATGATGATTGCACAATGTTCAGCACCACACATGACTCCTCAGATACTGAAACTGTCCATGTCCATATGCAGCAATACCTGGACAATAAATATCTAGGCTTGAGCCGAAAGTGGCAAGTAACACTTACGCTACACAAGTGCCAGGCAATGACTGTTTCCAAAAAGAGAGATTCGAACCAGCATCCCTTGACGTTCAATGGCATTGCCATCTTTGAATTCTCCAATATCAACATCCTGGAGGTTATGATTGACCAGAAACTGAACTGGACAAGCTATATAAATACTGTGGCTACCAGAGCAGGTCAAAGGCTAGGAATCCTGTGATCCATAACTCACCTCCTAACTCCCCAAAGCCTGTCCAACATTTACAAAGCACAATTCAGGAGTGTGATGGAATACTCTCCACTTGCCTGGATGAATGGAGCTCCAACAACATTCAAGAAACTTGACACCATCCAGGACAAAGCAGCCCACTTGATTAGGACCCCATCCATAAACTTTCAAACGCTCCACCAGCAACGCACAGTGGCAGTAGTTTGTACCATCTACAAAATGCACTGAAAGAACTTGCCAAGGCTCCTTAGTAATCCAAATCCACAACTGCTACCATCTAGAAGGACAAGGGCAACAGATACCTGGGAACACCGTCCCCTGGACGTTCCCCTCCAAGTCATTCACCATCCTGACTTGGAAATATATCGCTGTTCCTTCCAAAAGCCTGAAACTCCCTCCTTAACAGCACCTTGGGTGTACCCACACCATATGGACTACAGTGGGTCAAGAATGCAGCTCATCACCACCTTCTCACAGGTAATTAGCAATGGGCAATGAATGCTGGCCTAGCCAGTGATGCTCACTTCTCTTAAATGAATGCTTTAAAAATCTGCACATTGTGCAATTGCTGCCATCTGAAGGAGACACTTTCAGCAGCCAGAGATTTTCCCATAATTGTAAAGACCCTAATGGCTCCAGGTCATTTGTTTCCACATTTAGCCCTCCACGACACACATGAACACATAATTCCATGGTGTGCTGCAATGCGTAAAGGATCAAATGTCATTGTGCAGTTACCTACAGGATATAACTTGACACATCTCCTTACATGTCACATGGGGAAGGCATTTACAGCCTCGCTCGTCCCGCAACTGTAAAATCCCGCACAAAGTCAATGGACCTTTCCATTGTCTGCCCCTCGCCTGCTCCAATTCCCGTAGGAAGGGTGGTAAAATTCCGGCCATGGTGCGAGTGACTAACATGAATCTGAGGTTCACAAAAGGGGGAAATCACAGAGTGGCAGCTTGGGTCATCCTTTCATTAAGAGGGCACATTGATTCAAATACAAGAGGTATTCACATGGTGAGACCATTATCATGAACTCACAATGTATTTATCAAGGTGCTTGATAGATCTTAGGGGCAGATGGTGACATAGTGGTGATTCCACTGGACTAGCAATCCAGAGATCCAGGCTAATGCTCAGGGTAGCTGGTGGAATTTAAATTCAACTCATAAAATCCAGAATTGAAAACTAGTCCCAATAATAGTATCCATTAAACACTTGTCATAAAAAGCTGGTCTGGCCTACATGCGACTGCTGATCCAGAGCAAGGTGATTGAATTTTAACAACTGTCTGAAATGGTGTGGCAAGTCACTTGGTTCAATAGCAGTTAGGGATGGGCAATAGATACTGGCCTAGCCAGTGATGTCCGCATCCCATCAAATAATTAAGTTGTGGTGAACCATAGATGGTTACCACTATGGGTACTTGTACATATGTTATTCTTGTTGCTGTTGGGGTTAGGGTTGGGGTGTTCCACCTGTTAGCATTGTTCTGTAGTACACTCCGTTTGGCCCCGCCTTCTTACAGGGGTATAAAGGTCACTGCTACTTCCTAGTAGCCCTTAGTCTAGGATAGTATTGTTAAGCAGTGTGCTCTATTCTTGTTGTGAATAAAAGCCTTTATTCCCGGGTACGACCTTGTCTCCCGTGTGGATCAATCGCACATCAATTTTATTCACAACAATAAAATCGAAAATTTTGTTCGAAGAAAAGTGGAGCAGATGCTGAAACCTGATCGGCTAACCTTAGATCCGCGTGCAGCTGGAGCGTCGAACGCTTTCGACCATTGGTTGAAGTGTTTTGAAGATTACATCGACGCCTCGACAGCAGTCCAGTCCGACGCCGACAGATTGCGGGTCCTCCACGCCAGGGTGAGCGACACTGTGTATGCAACAATCCGTGATTCCCAAAATTACAAAGAGGCCATCGAATTACTCAAGAAGCTGTACCATAAACAACCGAACGAAATCCATGCTCGTCACCTATTAGCCACTCGACGGCGGCAGCCCGGTGAAACTACGGGACAGTACCTGTGCGAACTTCAACAGCGAGCCAGAGCCTGCAACTGCAAGGAGGTGTCGGCTACTCAATACACCAACGATCTTATCCGAGACACGTTCGTGGCGGGAATCGGCTCATCCTATATTCGCCTGCGGCTGCTAGAGCAGGGTAACTTGGACCTGGCTAAGATGGTAGAATTGGCCGATGCAATGGAAACGGCCTCCAGAAGTCTCGAAACCTACGGCACTGACCACGTGGGAACAGCGTGGCAAGCACAGCCACCGCCTCAACTGTACTCGGCGGCTCCTCAGAACTGCGCGATCATGCTCTCAGCTCCAGACCTGACGGCTGCGGCAGCTCCTGGAGGCCCACGGTGCTATTTCTGCGGATTGCCGAAGCACCCTCGTCAGAGATGTCTGGTCAGGACGGTGTTTTGCTCCGCCTGTGGAAAGAAAGGGCACTATGCAAAAGTGTGCCGAGCAAAGACCCCTTCCAAGCCCAGCAGTGCTGTGTGTGACTCCCCAGGATCCATCTCTTCGTCTCCGGCCTCGTCGATGTCTTCAGCCACGTGCGAGCCACGGACGCCGCCATTTCCTATGACGATGACGCAAGCCACGTGCGACCTGCGGGTGCCGCCATTTTCGACATCATCGACCACGTGCGATTCGTGGGTGCAGCCATTTTGGTCGACACCGGCCGCAGAAGACCAGCAGGGGTCCTCATCGTCGGCTATCTCAGCTGCCTGCAGTTACACTTGGGATCCAACAGTGGCGTCAATCATCCTGGACCAGGCCAAGCCTCACAGACTCGACAAGTCCATGATGGACATTGAGGTAAACGGACGTCTGGCTCATTGCCTGTTTGACAGCGGGAGCACGGAGAGCTTTATCCATCCAGATACAGTGAAACGGTGCGCTCACCGTGTGCAAACTGTCAGGCAGACAATCTCCATAGCGTCGAGGTCCCGATCTATAGTCGTTCTTGGGAGCTGTGTGGTAACCTTAACGGTGCGGGGCACAGTTTATGAGAACTTCAGGCTCCTCGTGTTACCGCACCTTTGCGCTCTGGTACTCCTGGGGCTAGACTTTATGGTCCACCTGAGGAATGTGACCCTGCAGTACGATGGGCCACTCCCTCCTCTTCAGTGGGAGAACAGCAGCCTCCAAATTGTCCAGCGCACTCCACTTGCAGTCTCTCGACACTCAAAATTACCCCGCCTTCCCTATTTGAAAATCTCGTGCCAGGCTGCAAGCCCATCGCGACTAAGAGCAGGCGTTACAGCGCTGAGGATCGGATCTTTATTCGATCTGAGGTTCAGCGGCTCCTCAGGGAAGGGGTCATCCAACCTAGCACTAGCCCATGGAGAGCACAAGTCGTGGTGGTCAAGACTGGAGACAAGCCCCGGATGGTCATAGACTATAGTCAGACCATTAATAGGTACACGCAGCTGGACGCGCACCCTCTCCCGTGCATATCTGACATGGTCAACCAGATTGCGCAGTACCGGATGTTCTCCACCATCGACTTGAAGTCAGCCTACCACCAGCTCCCCATTCGCCCAGAGGACCGAAAATACATGGCCTTTGAGGCGGATGGCCGTCTCTACCACTTTTTGAGAGTCCCTTTTGGCATCATTAAAAAAGAGGCCCAGGCCATTGTGGAGGCCACACGGCATTGGCGCCATTATTTGGCTGGTAAACGGTTTACCCTGCTCACAGACCAGAGGTCCGTGGCCTTTATGTTCAACAACACGTTAAAAGGGAAAATCAAGAATGATAAAATCTTGAGGTGGAGAATCGAACTCTCCACCTACAACTATGATATCATGTACCGTCCGGGGAAGCTCAATGAGCCCTCAGATGCCCTGTCGTGTGGAACATGTGCCAGTGTGCAGGAGGACCAGTTACTGGCCCTCCACAATGTTCTCTGCCATCTGGGGATCACTCGGTTTTTCCATTTTGTAAAGGCTCGGAATCTGCCCTACTCCATCGAGGATGTCAGGTCGATAACTCGAAGTTGCCAGGTTTGTGCAGAATGCAAGCCGCACTTCTACCGGCCTGACAGGGCACACCTCATTAAGGCCACTCGCCCGTTTGAACGTCTGAGTGTCGACTTCAAGGGGCCCCTTCCTTCTACAGATCGGAACGTGTATTTCCTCAACGTGGTTGATGAGTACTCCCGATTCCCTTTTGCCATCCCCTGTTCTGATATGTCCTCTGCCACGGTCATCAAAGCCCTGCGGGGTCTCTTTACCCTGTTCGGTTACCCCAGTTATATCCACAGTGATAGGGGTTCGTCGTTTATGAGCAACGACTTGAGGCAATACCTGCTCTCTAAGGGAATTGCCTCGAGTAGGCCTACGAGTTACAACCCCAGGGGTAACGGACAGGTCGAGAGGGAAAACGCTACAGTCTGGAAGGCTGTTTTACTGGCGTTGAGGTCTAAGGGTCTTCCAGTCTCCCGTTGGCAAGAGGTACTTTCTGATGCGCTCCATTCAATCCGATCCCTCCTGTGTACGGCAACCAACGCTACCCCACATGAGCGGATGTTTACCTTCCCTAGGAAGTCTTCCTCTGGGACCTCACTGCCGTCTTGGTTGACGTACTCAGGACCTGTCCTCCTGTGGCGGCATGTTAGGGCCCGCAAGTCCGACCCTTTGGTTGAACAGGTCCACCTCCTCCACGCCAACCCTCAATATGCCTATGTGGCATATCCTGACGGGTGAGAGGACACGGTCTCTATCAGAGATCTGGCGCCTGCAGGGGACCTGGAAACCCCCGTCACTCCCGCACCCCTGGTTAGGATTCCTTTGCCCATTCTCTCCCCTCCTGACTCGGCGCGGCCAGCATCGGGACCTCAACTTAATCCTCTTACTCCCGTGTACAGCTTGCCTGAGTCCAGGAGATTGTCGCCAGGTCCACAGGTGTGTGAGGAACTGGAGAAGTCACTGGACACCACCTCGGAGAGAGGGTCGTCACCACGGTCACCAGAACCGACACCGGAGCCGGTACTGCGGAGGTCGCATACGGCTGAACTTGTGAACATATGGACAGTTCGTATTGTCTCCTTACCCCGCCGGCCTTTGTTTTCAAAGGAGGGGTGAATGTGGTGAACCATAGATGGTTACCACTATGGGTACTTGTACATATGTTATTCTTGTTGCTGTTGGGGTTAGGGTTGGGGTGTTCCACCTGTTAGCATTGTTCTGTGGTACACTCCGTTTGGCCCCGCCTTCTTACAGGGGTATACAGGTCACTGCTACTTCCTAGTAGCCCTTAGTCTGGGATAGTATTGTTAAGCAGTATGCTCTATTCTTGTTGTGAATAAAAGCCTTTAGTCCCGGGTACAACCTTGTCTCCCGTGTGGATCAATCGCGCATCATAAATATATAATGATTGAACATGTGTGCCACCATTGTGCTCTTGATATTTCAAAATTTTTCTTATCCTACATCTCCGACATCACAATAGCCTGCTGACTGCTTCCTGTTGCCTATGATGACCTTGGCAGATGGCTTCTGGAGGATCACTATCTGGAGGAGCCTGGCCTGCTTTAGGTCTCATGACGTGGGGCAGGTCCTCGGCCTGTGGAGCTGGAGCTGATGGGTTTGCAGGCAGAGGGAATTGGGAGCAGCTGGCCACTCTTAGCATCTCCTGGATAGATAGTCCAGGGATGGCCAGCTGATGCTTCCCCTCCCTTTGGATGCACGAGGGCACCTGCCTGACTAGGACAGAGAGTCGGTGTAGACCTGATGGGCCAAAGGACGTCCTTCGGTACTGTAAGCATTCTATGGTCATGACCTAATTGAATGGTGGAGCAGACTTGATGGGTCAAATGACCTACTTCTATTCCTATGTCTTATGGTGTTATCGTCAATCATTATCTCAACTCTCCCACCCAATCACTCCCTATACTCCCTCACCCAATTGCTTCCTCTGGCACCTCCCAATCAGTACCTGAACCCTTCTCCCAGTCAGAGCTTCAACCTTTGTCCTTGCATTGGCTTGACCCCCTTCAGTCACAGCCAACACAAAACAACAGCCAGGTCTTCGCTCAGCCTTTGTATAAGAATTGAGGCCATATGACCAACAATGTGCTTACTGTTCTCCTCAAGAAGAACTCTGGTTTTTACAGACTTGCAGCTCCACATCTTACCCCTGGTCAGCCCAGATACAGAACATGATAGACTCCCAGAGGATCCTCTGCACTCCAGGCTGCTGTCTCCAAACTCATTCACTGTAATTAATGTCTACAGATTCTTGTAATAATATCTGCATAACCCCTAAAACCACATAATTCAGCGACAATTTCTAAGACTAATCTATTTCATTTTGCGATTGGAAAGTACAAACGCTGACAGTTACCAGTTTCATTTAGCTGGGATTGAACAATTATTCAGGTTGTTGCTTTATAATTTGATTCTCTTTAAATTAAGAATCTGAGTTTTACCAGTGTTTCCTGGGGCAACTCAATTTTAAACTTCCTCCTTCTGCATCAAGAGAACACAAAAGGAATTTACACCTATCTGATACTATAGCTTGAATGTGCTGCATGAATCAGCCTCAGGGTAAAATCTCTTTAGTTTTGGATTTATCTTCTCATTTGCATCGTCACCATTTAGTTAGTTATATGGGGATGGATTAGTTTAGTGGAGTTAGCAGTCTTTCTTGTAACCATGAGCTGAAAACCAACAAGCTGAAAACTCCCTTGATAGAATTTGGAGGAATGTATAAAACAATACAGAATTTCTGTTTTCCCAAAGACTGATCCACTATCGGTGGGATAGGCATTGAGCAACGATTGCAGGAGTGGTGGAGTGTGAAATGGGGCTTGGCAGCAGTGCTGGTGCCAGAGTTACCTAAGCACTAAGGGAAGAAAATGGGGCATATTACATTTGTGGCTGCTTTTGGCTGCTTCCTATAGTTCTATAATAGTAGCCCGTGAAGATTGATTTAGATTCCCAATTAAATTTTGTTTTATTTTCCATTTGCTTCAGAAGCTGAGGGATAAGTGCCATCCTACTCTTTTACTGTTTGTTTGATTGATTATGTAAATATATATTAACTGGAAGATGCAGGATAATTATCCCGGACGATATTCCACATAGTGCAGAGGAGCAACTGTTGTGGTCTTGGTAGTTGCATGCTCCCTACCACACTAAACAGATAGGAAGCATTTCTATCAGCCTTGGCTCAATGGTAGCACTCTTGTCTCTGAATGCTTTGGTCCTGGGTTCAATCCCTTCTTCAGAAACTGATATTGGCATAAAACATAATCTAAACTGTGATAATGAAAAAATGCCACATTGTCATAGTTGGGTTTCCCTGTACTGAGTGGGTTCGAAGTGCACTGACAGGCTTTACAAAAGTGGTAGGTGGGATCTGAATACAGAGTTCCCCATCCTAGTGCAGGCAATTTTCATTGGTATGGGATAAGGGCCGGTTGGGTGGAAGGCAAGTACAAAAAGTGTTTTATCTTCTCCAACCATGATCTCCCAAATAGAGCTGGAAAATTACCACGGACCACATGGAGAAGCAACCTTGGTGTTTGTGCACTCACCTCTATGTTGACCATGATGTAGCTTTTTAACGGCACAATCTCTTGTTGATGTCCTTAAAATCATGTCAGCTGGTTTTAAAGGAAGATGTTTTAGCTTTTGCTGGAATGTAATCTCAGGAATTAAAGATCCAACAGCACCAGTATCAACCTCCATCCTAATGTGTTGTGCAGTTAATCTCAAATCACCCAGAATCTATGTGATTCACCCTGTATGGATAAGATGTTCAGTTGGAGCTCTTCATCATATCTCTGGACATTCTCTTCTTCACTGTTGTAATTCTTTTCTTCCATGTTGTAAATTCTTTTTGTAAGATGTAACCTGCTCTTCTTCTCAAAATTACCCAGATTCTTCTTCTGAATATTCTTCTCAGGGGAAGCTGGTCTTCAACAACAAGCTCTCACAATGTGACCCATTTTGCCATAATTCTTACATCGACTATCCTTTCTCTGGCCTATTTTTGCGCATACTTGTTTTAACTTGTCATGGGGCAGTTCCCAACTTGAGGATGTTCATTCCCCCATCAAATATTGAGGCCTCTTTAGCAGCCTCAATATTTGGAATACTGCATCCAGTTCTGGTCGCCACGCTACCAGAAGGACGTGGAGGCTTTGGAGAGAATACAGAGAAGGTTTACCAGGATGTTGCCTGGTATGGAGGGTCTTAGCTATGAGGAGAGATTGGGTAAACTGGGGTTGTTCTCCCTGGAAAGACGGAGGATGAGGGGCGACCTAATAGAGGTGTATAAAATTATGAAGGGCATAGATAGAGTGAACAGTGGGAAGCTTTTTCCCAGGTTGGAGGTGACGAACATAAGGGGCCACGGGTTCAAGGTGAGGGGGGCAAGGTTCAACACAAATGTCAGGGGGACGTATTTTACACAGAGGGTGGTGGGGGCCTGGAATGCACTGTCAAGTAAGGTGATTGAGGCGGACACCCTGGGATCGTTTAAGACTTATCCAGATAACCACATGAACAGACTGAGACTAGAGGGATACAAAAGAATGGTCCAGTGAGCACATGAGTGGCTCAGGCTTGGAGGGCCGAAGGGCCTGTTCCTGTGCTGTATTGTTCTTTGGTCTTTGTTCAGCCAATTCTATTGACACTATGGCTTCTACTGCTGTCTTTAAAATCAAAGCGTGTTTAGTAAGCAATCTTCTTTGGATAGCCTCATTTTGGAGACCACAACCTCAGCTATCGCAAAAAGTATCTTCTAATGACTCACCAAGCTCACAATGCTGTGCCAGCCTTTTTTAAGGTTGCCAGAAACTGCACAATGCTTTCGCCTTCCACTTGATTCCTTCGGTGGAACCTGAACAGTCCCATGATGATCAATAGCTTTGGGGAGTGATGCTCTTCAAGGATCTTTGTCAAGTCATCGTAAGTTTTGGTTCCTGGCTTTGCTGGATGAAACACGTTCCAGAGCAAATTAAAGATTTTACATCCAATTGAACTGCGAAAAACTGTACGGGCAACTCATCTGCAATTTTATTTTCTTGTATAAAGTACTGAAAATGCTTGGCATAAGAACTCCATGATTCATTTCCTTCATTGAAAGTACCCATGGATACTAATTGGTCCATCATTTCTCTTGCAGGCACTAGTGACTCGAGACTGTTCAATATATATTTCTTTTTACTGCCTTCTCAGTACTTCCATTTTTTAATCTAGAGACTGTTAACTTGCAGTATTCTTTTCTTTTTATGACCTCAGCTGTAAGGCAAAAAATAAACACTCTTCTCCATATGTGCCAGATGCAGCTTGGAATCTCACCCTTCTCAGATTGGGCAAATCCCCTTTCTTAACAAAATAGAGAGCTTATTTCCTTATTTGAGTTTTCCTGGCACTGGCATCTTAATCTTTAATCCTGTTGTTGCTTTTCCCCCAGTTTCTAATGTTGGAAATGTGAGGAATCACAATTTTTTTCTCTTAGGATCTTTCCTCGATACTCGCGATGAAACAGAATCCTGACTCGCCACCAGTTTTCCTTCTGTAATGTCCTAACTATGTTGGGCATTGTGGGTTTTAACCGAAAAAGTAAAAGACTTGGTCTGGGCATGTTGATTCAGACAAACATGCAACAGATTTTATTGAAGAGCTCTTCTTTGCTCTGAATCAGAAGATAAAACTGAAAGTAAAACAGCAGCCTCAGCACACACCCCAATGACATCATCATCAAATCATGTGATCAGCTCTTTAAACAACCTTGCAACCCTTTTAAAAATATAAAAGTGCCCACCCGTGCAGTTGGAGGCTATCTCTGAACCTATGGCATAATGATGTCCCAGTATCCCTGGAGAGGCAGAGCCTCCTGTGAATCTGGACCTCAGACATGTTGAGTTAGCTGGATTGCTGCTAGATTTGCAGAAGGATAATGGCCTTTTCTGTGGCAGTGCACTCCCGGCTGGCCCTGTACCCCCTGTGCCTTAACCTCTCCTTCCACAAGTCTCTCCCTGTGACATGGTCTGCGGAAACCTGACTTACTGTCCCGTCTGCTCCCCTCATCCTCCTCAGAGGAGTTCCCCCAGTGGAGTCCACAATCCGGATGGGCAGAAATGCGGACGGCATGACCCTGTGCACTGAAGGCTCCAAGAGAGTTGACATAACAAGCGGATCCTCAGAACAAGGCTAACAAAACAAAATCTTCAAAAGAAACCACAGGAAAATGTTCTGAAATTTCAGCAATAAAGCAGCAGCAAACTCAGCTGACCTAACAACTCACACAGAAAATGCTCCGGCCTCCTTTAATCCCACACTTGGATGAGGAAAGTGAAAAAAAAACAGGATGGGTCGCCTGCCCGTGTTACCTATTTGGAGAACGTAAAATCACACAGGCAACATAAAATTACCTTCAATTAGCCTTTTAACTGTCATAATTGGCTGATTAATTATTGGCATCATGCTTCTGACTCCCACTTGCACCTACTGGTGATAATATCTTGCAAATACACAATGACATTGGGATATGAGCCCGATGTCTTTGTGTGATATTTCAGGGTCATCCAGTTCAGGCAAACACCCATTACTACCACACAAAATTCTGCCACAATGTTTTTTTGGAAAGGATATGTGATCATTATATAATGTAGTTGCCATGCTGTTACTTCTAGCACCTGACAAGCTGTCAAGGGAAAATACAGCAATGTGAAAGTGGAAAATCTTCAGATGTATTAGAGCACATTATCATTGGATGAAGTGCTATTGTATGACAGTGCAATGCAGATGGTGTGAAATGCTGCCTTTATTGGTTCCTTAATGTTCAGCTCATTTGTTTGTCTGTTTCAATGCTGTGATGGATGGCTGAGCTTCTGGCTGTGTTCAAAAGCTTTAATGGATTCTGCTCAGCAGGGGTTGTTTATACAGTTATTCAGTGGAATGTCATTCGGAACATTTGGCTGCCTTCCAACCTATTAATGGATGCTTCTCAGCAGTGGTTGTTGACACAGCTATCAAGGGCTATGTGAGATTGTTTTGTTTGACCGAGTTATGGACTTTTTAAAGAGGATTTTTGTTAAGTGACTGTTCAAGTAAGGAGAGGGTATAGGGCAAAGGACATGAAGAGATATGGGGGCTGGGAGAGTAGAAGATGATGGTTACGAGGGGCCTCACATTCATAAGAACATAAGAACATAAGAAATAGGAGCAGGAGTAGGCCATCTAGCCCCTCGCGCCTGCCCCGCCATTCAATAAGATCGTGGCTGATCTGACGTGGATCAGTACCACTTACCCACCTGATCCCCATAACCCTTAATTCCCTTACCGATCAGGAATCCATCCATCCGCGCTTTAAACATATTCAGCGAGGTAGCCTCCACCACCTCAGTGGGCAGAGAATTCCAGAGATTCACCACCCTCTGGGAGAAGAAGTTCCTCCTCAACTCTGTCTTAAACCGACCCCCCTTTATTTTGAGGCTGTGTCCTCTAGTTTTAACTTCCTTACTAAGTGGAAAGAATCTCTCCGCCTCCACCCTATCCAGCCCTCACATTATCTTATAAGTCTCCATAAGATCCCCCCTCATCCTTCTAAACTCCAACGAGTACAAACCCAATCTCCTCAGCCTCTCCTCATAATCCAAACCCCTCATCTCCGGTATCAACCTGGTGAACGTTCTCTGCACTCCCTCCAATGCCAATATATCCTTCCTCATATAAGGGGACCAATACTGCACACAGTATTCCAGCTGCGGCCTCACCAATGCCCTGTACAGGTGCATCAAGACATCCCTGCTTTTATATTCTATCCCCCTCGCGATATAGGCCAACATCCCATTTGCCTTCTTGATCACCTGTTGTACCTGCAGACTGGGCTTTTGCGTCTCATGCACAAGGACCCCCAGGTCCCTTTGCACGGTAGCATGTTTTAATTTGTTTCCATTGAGATAGTAATCCCATTTGTTATTATTTCCTCCAAAGTGTATAACCTCGCATTTATCAACGTTATACTCCATTTGCCATATCCTCGCCCACTCACTCAGCCTGTCCAAATCACTCACTCAGCTTGTCCAGAATTGGGGCAATATCTCAGTAAATAGAGACATATTGTTTAACCTGACCACCTAGGCATCGGCCTGCCTCTATTTCTGTTGCTGGAGGTAGCAGGCCTGACTACCAGACTATCCTGCCTTTTCTCAGTGGAAATGGCATTGGCAGGCACTGCCAGATAGGAGGAGGATGAAAATTTGGCCTGTGTTGTTGCTAATAATCTGAAGCTCAGTTCTTTTTTTGGATGAATGTAAAAGGTCTCCTGTCATTGATTTGCACTTTATTGAATTAATAATTATGGTGAGGCTGACAATGCCAACACTGTTACAGGGTGAATCTCACTGCAATTTATGCTGTCCACAGATGCACAGTTAAACATGGAAACCCACAATTTTGCCAAGATACCTTGCTCCTCTACAGTGTGTACTTTTGATAGACTTGTTCCTGAAATCACGACCATGTATCAACTTGGGGGACTGATCATTCGTTCTACATTTAAAATGGCCAGAAATCTATTGCAATCAAGAGGAAGTGTGTTTATAATGGTGGCTAGAATCTTACCACCGTTCACGCCGGCAGCATTTTCCCATCCCACCGCAGTGAACAAAGATTTGGCTGACTGCCAAATTCTCCGACCTCGCTGCAGCGGGAGCGTGGCATGAATGAGCGGTACAATCGCACCCAAGGTCTTTAGTGATTACTGTTGAAAAGCCTTTCTGTCCTTGAGAAATTTATTTTACAAGTGTTAAGCCTCATGTCTCATTGCCTCAGAGGAAAATTAACATTGCAATTTTCTAAAAATTAAGTTCTCCCGTTTTTCTCTGTTACACATCTTCTTGAATCACATATATATAAAGAATCAAAATAAGGCAAAGTATTAACTTTAACTTTTTATTAGGTAACCTTAAAATCAAAAATAAAGTACTCTGCAGGCTATCTGATTGAATCATATAAAAGTCTGAAGGGTCTTGGCAGAGTGGGTATGGAAAGGCTGTCTCCTCTTGTGGGAGAATCTAGAATCGGGGGGTTTCACAGTTTAAAAATAAGATATAGCTAATTTCAGACAGGGATGAGGAGAATTTATTTTTCTCAGGGGGTTGTGAGTCTTCAGAATTCTCCTTCTCAATAGGCGGTGGAAGCAAAATCTTTGAATATTTGTAAGGCAGTGGTAGACAGATTCTTGAAAAGCAAGGGGGTGGAAGATTAATGGGGAGAGGTGGGAATGTGGATTTGAGGTTACAATCAGATCAGCCCTGATCTTATCGAATGGCAGAGCAGATTCGAGAAGTCAACGCCTCCCAATTTGTATCTTCATATATTCGTATGATGTTGAAAGGGCAAGGTTGTCAAAAAACATGAAGTCATTACATAGTGCTTACAAGTAATAGCTGGAATGTTGGATAAATTAATCTGTGGTCAGTATTACATCCTGGAATTTACTAAATTCTCCCTCAGTGTACTCAAACAGGTGACGGAGTGTGGCAACCAGGGGTTTTTCACAGTAACTTAATTGCAGTGCCAATGTAGCCTACTTGTGACACTAATTAATAAATAAACTTATAAACTTATTAGCGATCACCTTCAGGGGTTCGTAAAGGATCTGTTAGATTTATTTTCTGCCCTTATTTGGGTTAGGTGCACCTAATGACATCAGGTTATTTAAGTGTGTCCTTTATGTTTCTGAGTCCTTGAAAAAATCTTGCTCCACTTTTAACAGGGCGCGGTGGCACAGTGGTTAGCACGGCTGCCTCACAGTGCCAGGGAACCAGGTTCGATTCCTGCTTTGGATTACTGTCTGTGCAGAGCTTGCACGTCCTCTCCATGTCTGCAGGTGTTCCGGTTTCCTCCCACAACCTGAAAGATGTCTGGTTAGGTGCATTAGCCATGCTAAATTCTCTCTCAGTGTGCCTGGACAAGCGCCGAAGTGTGACGACTAGGGGATTTTCATAGTAACTTCATTCAGTGTTAATTAAGCCTACTTGTGACACGAATAAATAGACAAAAACTGAAGACAGTCCAGGATTTTACACCATCCTCATTAGGATTTATTTGTCTTGACTGTTGTACAAACTGTTCACAATTCCTTGAACTCTCGATTCCCAGACTTATTAAAATGGAATCAGATGTTTAAATTACCTCTGAAGTCTGCTGTTCCAATTTAAGTCTGGCTACTGCAATTGTCTGTTTAACTCAGAACCCTTTATTTACTCTTCCTGGAATTCTTCTGAACAATACCTTGGTCTCTGTTCTCGTAACTTCCATCGTCTTAAGAAATTCTTTCTGTCCTAGTTCCCTGGTTTTCTGGACAGTAACTGATACTCAAGGAAACCTACGTCTTTGCAGCTCCTGTCCAGTCTTTCTTCTAGCAGAATCCCCAATATCCTGTCTCCAATTGCAACATCCAGCTAAAACTAAAACTTAAAAGTTTTGTTTTACCAACAAGGGCCTCCAGTTGCTAAGAAATGCGACTCCTGCAGGTTTATTTACTATTCATACCTTAGCCTCCTCTAAGCACAATACAAACACAGTTGGAATTTAACCAACCCGCACACATATAAATACCTTTGTCCAGTATGAATCTAACTATAGGTTTTACCCTTCCAAGCACAGAAACATTAAATTAAACATACTTAAAAGTATATCTTATTTCTAATGTTTATCAACACAAAAATAAATCCCTTAAAACTTGCTTGGTTTTCCTAACAATCAGTAGTGGTCCTTTTCTGTCTCTCATTCTTGTATGTCCTTCACTCTTCCAACAATATATTACCAGTACAGTAATAAGGCTAAACATATACCAGGAGGGAAAACAGCAGATAGGAACGAACTTAGATGGAAACAACTTGGAATAGCTTTTATAATCATAGAATCATAATGTATCCAAATTGTTTACATCAGCTGCAATTTTGTATTTATACTTAACACAGAATGGAGGAATGATCTGGAGAACAAACCTGGTTCTGCTCTGATCTTTCACACTCCTGTGTTTTTTATGGATACCTTTTCCTGCCCAGGCTTTACCCTACCTGGGCCAGATACCATCTCCAAACATGTAATCAGGAAAGAAAGAAATAACTTGCTTTTATATTGAAACTTGTACAACATTGGGATGTAACAAAGCATGTTTTTAAAATATAGCTGCTGCTGTAGTCAGTTAATTTGTACACAGAAAGGTCCCAATGGTAGAATGAGAATAATGACCAATATAGTTTAATGATGTTTATTGGGGGAGAAGTGTTGGTTGGGACATCAGAAGAATTCCCTTTGCTTCTCCTTTACATCTTTTACATTTTCTTTGTGAAAATATCTTTTATTCATAAAATATCTTAAAGAACATCACAAATGCACCAAAATGGTCATCAGAAGGTACAATGATTTTCAAGTTTTCTCCATAGATCAGGTTGCTCTCTGAGGTGCTTCAATACAATCAAAGAAACATTACAGACACTTCATAATGGTCTTTACAGAAAGTGCAATTGTATTTAAATTGTCTACATAGATCATGTTGCACTCTGAGATGCTTCAATATGATTGTGATACATGTAATATTCACCATATACATTCAATGTATGTCATGCAGCTTGAAGGATTCTACATAATTTCCAGCCCCTCGTGCGTTATGGCTGGAAGGTCTTAGACAGCAACATCACACCTCTGTGTGTCCCTCAGCACGTAGTCCTTGGCTTTGGAATGTGCCAGCCTGCAACACTCAGTTGGGAACAACTCTTTCCATTGGAAGACCAACATGTTTTGGGAAGACAAAAGAGTGTATTTCACTGAGTTGATGATCCTCCAACAACAGCTGATGTTTTCCTTGGAGTGCGCCCCTGGGAACAACCCATAGAGCACAAAGTCTTGCATCACGGGGCTGCTTGGGATGAACCGTGACAAAAATCACCTCATCTCTCTCCAGAACTTCTTTGCAAAAGCACATTCCACAAGGAGATAGATAATGATCTCTCCTCCACCACTATGTGTGGACAGGGTGAGACTCTGGGCCTGTAGGAAGGATTTGATGGGAGGGATCTTTCTCCCCACTAGCCAAGTTATATTTGGTGCTTGTTTGAAAGTTCTAGTGATGACGCATTCTGCCAAATGACATTGAGAGTGCTCAGTGAACCATTTGACAGGATCCACCATCTCCTTTTCCCGCAGGGCTGGTTCGATTGGCTAAAAGTTGCAAAGTCTTCGGCAAGGACTAAGGGACAGAAGGTAATCTCTTAAAGGACCTGATGTTTCTTGGTGCACCAGACACAAGAGTATTTGGTTCAGAACAGTTTCAAATGTAGCTCATTTATTTGTAGAAAATAATAAGGCACAATCCTGGGACGACCACCAGTGTTAAAATATGTGAAACATCCGCAAATTTTGATGTCCAATCTTATTAATGACAATCAAAGACATCCACATTTCTGTCAATTCTCACGTAAATTCAGTAAGGCAGCCTGACAATATTTGAAAATAATTAGCCTAACACTTTATCTCAGTGATTGAATATTAATATTAAATAAAAATCTTCTGTGCCTTTTGTTTCCTATTTCACTGGATAATTAACATGAGTTCACATTGCAACCTGAAATCCTCCTAAAATAATGCATTTTGAAGCTCCAATGAAGATTATCATCCCACACAGTTTGTCTTCAGAATTTTTTTAACAGGAACTATTGGATTACATATACAACAATACACTAAGAATCAAAATGACATTCCATGATTGTAATGGTGCTGCATTACACTGAGATGTAATGTATAATGAAGATTTTTTTAGTTAGGAGTTGACAGGAACAAAATCATTACTTACGGCTGAGGTACAGAATGCCATCTGAGCATTAAAATTCATAAAAGTAAAAATTGATCCTGGCTCAGCAGTGTGTATTTTTTTAAATGCGGATTTTATTAACACCATGTCTATTGTTCATTTTGCTGTACTTGAAACAATCTTGGCATGAAGTGTAACAGCCACTTCCCTGCAGAATTAGGTTTGTTGTTATTGTTCAGTTTCTGTGCAGCAACAAGATCTGGTTGATCTGATTATTTCATTTATGGTAATGTATGTGTGTTTATCAACGTGGCGACTACAGTGCTAGCAAATAGAGCAACTTCCACTTTCATCCTGTAATGTTGAACTCTCAGGTCAAACACTGCTCACAGCAGACACACTGCCATTCTCTGCTGGTTATAATGGAGCAAGGGGAGTGAGTGTAAGTCGGGTGCCTGACTAAAACCTGCCCTATTCTTCGGGCTGATACATCAAGAAATTATGATCATGTAACACTAAACTGAGAGAAGAAAGATGTTTTCATAGGTTTGTAGAGCTGGAAAAGAATGATTTAGAGTATAAAATGGCATAATGGATCTTTAGGTGTTTTTACCTTGCCCTTTTGTTTAGGGTGGCCATTCATCTGCTTCTTCACTGATCAGGTTTATCGGTGGAATGTCCTCGTCCGGCACCTAATTTGAACCGCCTATAGGTGCAGCATCGAGGGAAGCATTTAGAATGGAAGTTATCGATGTAAGCCAATGTACATGCCCTGCAAAGATCCTCAGGCCTACCCAGGGAAGTCTTCGGGAAGACCTGGCTGCAAGCCAAGGCCAGGTGATATTTCAGGGGACGAGAGCTCTGACTACGATCAGGCAAGGCTATCCACATATCCCTCTTTTCCAATGCACTCAATCTGCCTTATACAGGCACATTGATAAACCCAGCACACTGCTCTTGACTGAGTTGTCATATATCTGAGGAGACAGTGTGACAGACACAACAGCAGCCTCGTACAAAAAATATTAAAAGCATTGTTCTTTTTTTTTACCTACTTTAGATCCTCTAAGGTTCATTATAGCTGAAAATGTACAAACTTCTCTTTTGGCTCACTCTATCTAAGACAATCAGTTCATTATGTGTGATCATTTTATTTTGTTCATTGCCTGTATTAATGGAGGTTAACACAGTAAGAGTTTTAACAACACCAGGTTAAAGTCCAACAGGTTTATTTGGTAGCAAATACCATTAGCTTTCGGAGCGCTGCTCCTTCTAATGGCATTTGCTACCAAATAAACCTGTTGGACTTTAACCTGGTGTTGTTAAAACTCTTACTGTATTTACCCCAGTCCAACGCCGGCATCTCCACATTAATGGAGGTTGGCAGTGGTGCCCAGTATTCCTGATGTCTGTCTGTGGCTACCCTACACTGTTTTTGGTCTGGATACCTCGGAACCGGTGTCCATTTGTTGACATCGGTCATTTAAGCTACTAAATCTAGAATTTTTTACCGTGGCTGTCTTAGTTTTTGTGGATTAGAGATCCAGGTTTAGCTGTGTAAATAGCACGCAATGTTTTACAGAAACTAACCTCAGAATCTAAACCGAGAGTGTCAATGTAAAGGCAACTCAACCTTCAACACAGTGAGGATCTGACAAGAAAGAAAACTGGAGTGAGAATTATGATTTTGTTTCATATATATAGTATATGGGCAGCACAGTGGCACTGTGGTTAGCGCTGCTGCCTCACAGCATCAGGGACCCGAGTTCAATTCCCAGTTTAGGTCACTGTCTGTGTGGAGCTTGCATATTCTCCCTGTGTCTGCATGAGTTTCCTCCGGGTGCTCCGGTTTCCTCCCACAGTCCAAAAATGTGCAGGTGAATTGGCCATGCTAAATTCTCCCTCAGTGTACCCGAACAGGCGCCGGAGTGTGGCGACTAGGGGATTTTCACAGTAACTTCATTGAAGTGTGAATGTAAGCCTACTTGTGACTAATGAATAAACTTTAGTATATATAAAATCTTATACGTCCATTAGTTATATGGCCTGTCATGACAATATGTACTGTACACTGACAGTTTCAGGATAAAGAATAGAGTGAAACAGAGATGTGTCTTAAAATCATGGAACCATAGAATCGCCACAGCGCAGAAGGAGGCCATTTGTCCCATCAAGTCTGCACTGACTGACAGAGTATCTTACCCAGGCCCTATCCCAGTAATCCCACATATTTACCCCATGAATTCCCCTAATCTTGGGACACTAAGGGACAGTTTAGCATGACCAATCAACCTAACATGCACATCTTTGGACTGATTTTGTTTGGTATTTTCTTCTCCAAGCTCCTGACCTTTGCCTTTCTTGCAGAAATGGAAGTTTACAACAAACTCTATAGTCTGTGCAGACTGAAACTGAAGACAAAAACACAGCACATCTTGGTCAGAGAATATTCATCTGAGCTGAGGATGCTGTGCTCCTTGCCCACAGGGAAACTCTGCCATCTTTGGAATGTCTGTCCTGTGCTTGTAACTTGTTCCCCCACAAGCGCCAAGAAAACCATGGTTACAGGACAGGGTGTCACATCTCCACCCTTGATTACTGTGAACAATACTCCTCTGGAAGTGGTTAAGTTCTACCACCTTGAATCCATGGTGACAATCTGTTTCTTCATGCAGTATTTGTTACATGCATAGGGAAAGCAGTTGCCACCTTTGGCTGACTCACAAAATGTACATGGAATAACATCATAGTGACTTTTAGGATGAAGGTGCAGGTTTATGAAGCCTGCTTCCTCAGCACCTTGTTGTACGGCAGCGAAACAGGGATGAATTGCATCCATTAGAAAAGCAAACTTAACAACTTTAATCTTCGTTAAATGCGGTCTGTTCGGAACATACAATGGAAGGTCTAAATCTGGAATGCAGCCACGCTCTCAATGGAAAGTCTGTTTGCATACATCAAGCCAGGTGAATTTGCTGGCTTGGGTACATTTTCAGAATGGGAGTTGGATGTATACCATGTATTTTCTGTATATCAAGCTAGCTAATGGCGTAAGATGCATAGGATGCCAAAAACTCTGCTTTAAGGATGCTTGCAAATATGATATGAAGTTTCTAAACATCAGTTTTCACATGTGAGAGACACTAGCCAATGACATAGGGAGACACTAGCCAATGACAAGTGGCATCATCAACTGTGGGCTGTATGTGCCACCATGATGATCAGTGACTAGGAGTTTGGCGATAAGTGCCAACACCAAGTACAGCAGCCCACAGTGACACCTGATAACCACTTCCTTTGTGGCAGAACCTACCTCTCATGAGTAAGTTTCCTCAGCCATCACCATATCATTGTATTCCCTACAATGCAGAAGAGGCCATTTGTCCCATCAAGTCTGTACTGACTCTCTGTCAGAGTAATTTACCCAGGTGCTCTCCCCTCCTCCCTATCCCTGTAACCCTACACATTTCCCATGACTAATCCACCTAACCTCCACATTTTGGGACACTAAGAGCCCGAATTGACCATCGCGCTGCACCTGTTTTCAGGTGCGAAAACTTGGTAAAGACGGGCATGAGGCGTGTGTTGGGATCCGCGCCCGCCTCCGCGTCAGTTCCCCCTTTACCAAGGCCCAAAAATGGCTATGATCGGAACCACGCCCGAAACGGGCGCGACAGCCATTTAAATGCATTTCGCCCATCCAGAATCGGCGCGAAACAGACATGCTCCATATAAGTCCAATTCAGGCGCTCCAGTTTGTGAGGAGGTAAGTGCCGAGCGTCCGACGGCGCTCTGCTTGATATCGGTGGGGTGGGGGGTGAGGGGGGGGGGGTGCAAGGTGGGTCCGATGGCTCTCTGCTTGACATTGTGAGGGGGGAAGGGGATCCACTGCCACTCAGCCTGAGATCAGTGGGGAGGGGGAAGGGGAGGGGTGATCACTCTGAGATCGTTGGGGGTGAGGGGCCCGCGATCAGTCTGGGTGGTGGGGGGTGGGGGGATAACGGGGTCAGTAATGTTGTGGGGGTGGGGCAATGTCTGTGGGAGCCAGGAGAAGGCATTATCTGGCCCGGGAGGGAGCCGTATTCTATCATTTTTTTTTCTGTGCATGTGCAGTTGGAGGCGCTGATTGGAGCTGCAGGGTTTTGGGCGCGTTGAGCCCCGCCCACAGGCTTGTGCAGCGCGACTCAGAATCGCTGATATTTTTTCAGGCAGAGTGCGTATGGGGTGCCTGAGAATGGGGCTGAAAACCGAATCGGAAACACTCCCAATTTCAATCCGTCTAGCACTTAGAATCAAAATAGTAAAATAAGGCCCTAATTTAGCATGGCCAATCCACCTAACCTGCACATCTTTGGACTGTGGGAGGAAACCGGAAGTCCCCAGGAGAAACCCACGCAGACATGGGGAGAATGTGCAAACTCCACACACACAGTCAAACAAGGCTGGAATTGAACCCAGGTCCCTGGAGCTGTGAGGCAGCAGTGTTAACCACATAATGAAGCTACCCCATCTCTGATGGATTTGATTTGCTGCATGTCCATCATCTTATGTAGACAGAAGGATGTTGATAATGTGAGTGATACTTCCTAAGCATGGAATGGAACTTAGTTTATTCGGCTAAGGGTAAGAACCAGATGTTCTCGAAGTAAAAAATGTTTTCATTTGTTAACTTTTCAAACTACGAGATGAGCAGTCCTTGGCAATTAAATCTTTTCTTGCTTCTCACCCATTGTTCATTAATAGTACATTTGTCTGTTTTTACATTGCCCTGATAATATGCCTTAACCACCTTCTTCCACTCCTGGCCGCTTCTCCTCTCAACTTGGCTTTGATGAAAGGAAAGTGATGACATATTGTTTGATTCAGTTCCTAGCATGAATTGGCTCTTCGTTTCTTTCTGAAAAAAAAACATTCATTTAATTTTCTATCTGCGTTACACATCTGTCCCTAGCTTGTTATTATTGGAACATCATGTCTCATAAAATATTAAAAGTTGCCAAAAATGGGGTTAACATCATGCATTTACCAAGAAGCTAAAGCTTCTGAATTGTAATTAGTCCAATTGTAATTCTAGCCTAATTGCACTTTGCTTTGCTTTCTGATAAGTACTTCAGTCTGATTATACCAACTAATAGCCTTCCCATGAATGTTTTCCCACATCAACGGTCACAGTGCCTAGACAAAAGGCTATGCATGCAAAGCCATCTACTTTTCCCTTAGCAATCCCAGATTAGCTCAGCCATGTTTTCAAATGAGAGAACTACCCAGTGTGTGCTTTATTTTCAAGGCAGCGATGGGTAGGGCTTCTCAGTATTCATTGGAAAAGTGCCTTAATTAACCCATACAAATGAGAGGGTCCAAACTGAGTAATTAGCACAGATTAACAGAAGTGTTTGTCTGCATGCAAAATAAAAGATGTTTGCTGTTTGTTAAAAGCAGGAATTCAAAAGGTTCTGAAAATTTAGGCATTCCTTAAAGAGCAGCAGAGTCAATCTTTAACCCTTTAATTACTAAATGACAATTCGCTTTACATCATCCAGCGACCTATATGTGATATATTGTCCCCTAATCCCTAATAAATTGACATTTATTTAATAAGCCAGTTAGGACTTCCAGTGAGAAAAATATGATTTAAATTTCCTTTTTTACCTAATTAATGATTAGGAACATAACATAATTCTTTTCAAATATGATTAGTTTATCCCAGTTAGCTAGCATTAGCAGTTGAAAATGTGAGACTCTTCATCAAATATGAATTCCAACCTAAAAATGTTATATTCCAAGAAAGCTCATAAACATATGAAACATTGTGAAATTTTTACTTTCTTTTCTCAGACGAATGATAGGTCACAAGAAGGTTTTGTTACCAAACCAAATTATGGGGGCTGGTGTAAGGGTAGAGGTGGGATGAGGGGACAAAGGGCGAGAGGCGGGCATGATTTCATCTGTTCACTATTTAAAACATCTTAAACAAAGTTTTTACTCATGTTTCTGACCTGGATGTCAATGGCTATGGAAGAAAACTATTTCCATATTTTACTCCTTAGGTTCTTTTGTGTCATATTTTTAAGTGATGCATTAAGCCTGTCACATCCACATTTTTCCTTTTTAAAAGCAGCTCAGAGTTCTTAGTGGGTTCTGTTACCTTCTCTGCATTACCATTTCTAAATATATCCAGTGTGAGCCACATCAGCTTCAGCAACATCTATGCACAGAGGACAAAACCCAAATATTGATTGACTTTGTTAGCCCAAGCCAAGTAGTTTAAAATGCACAATCTCCCCATGCTTCTCCGCAGAATTTTAAATGTGCACATGAATTAAAATAAATTGGGCCAAGACCGAATCGGGACAAAATAACTTTCTCTGAATCTGTTAAGCATTATCCCAGCTTTGCGTGGGTTCTGCTCGTAACTGTAAATGAAGCGATGAAGAGGTTAACAATTGTTGCAAGAATAGGAGCAGATGGAGAAAAGGAACTTAGAAGAACTCACAGCACTCATTTCCTGTTCGCACAAAGACAGCAGAGCAGCACATGTCTCTCGAGTGTACTTCGATTCTCAGCCATTCACTGGCTGCTAAAAGAAGCTGAAGGCCATTACATGCTTCTTATTGTGCCTCAAGTATGCATTCAGTGCCCTGGATGTGGGTTTCATTAATTCTGTAAAATAAAGAAAGAGCAACAGAATAGCTCTTTGCAACCTTGAACTGTTCTCAGAGTAATGACCACCTACGCAGTGCTACAAATTGGGGGAAACGAAGATGCTTTTTTTTTTGCAAATTTATGAGTTTGTACAATGATCCTGATTGGACCATTTGTTAAAAAATACCAGTTGCTCTCCGATACTTCAATAAGATATGACATTTTGTTCACATGGCATCAATTCTACAAAAATTACTTTGTAAGAAATTCGCTTTTTGGCTTCATTACAAGACTGGCACAATCAGTTTCATTTATTATGTTATTCACTTAAGATGTTCAGCTTTATTGATGATGAAAATTCAGATAATATTACAATCAAGGCGAGCAAATTGAAATGAATGTACAGAGCATAGTACACAGGCCACAAAGTGATAAGTTATTGTGCAATAAATGCAATGCCAAATCTTTGATTAATAAAACCTCCTAAATCCTGCTACATACACAGGCTAGAACTAACCAAGGAGAAAAAGTACTTTAAAAAGGCATTAATTGGTATAATGAACCATGCTGAAGATACAAGGAAACAACATTCCCATCAGCAAGAAAAAAGTAAGAATTACTCCAAAGTGACAATACCATTTAACAAGGTAGTGAAGACTGCAATTGTATTTGAACAAATTATTAAAATTGACATTTTATTTACATTTCAAAATTCAAATATGTTAGACCTTTACGTTTTTATAATAGCTGAATGAGAACAAGAGCATTCCATCAGGATTTTACTCTGACACTGAAGTTAGATGGGATTGTGCCACTTAGTAATGTGGCCTCCAGAAGTTTATTTGAATGTCTCCAGACATTCAGACCTAACCCAATCGCCAGCAATCAAGATTCACATCTAACATTCAGCCAGGTCCTGATGACAGTGACAGACTTACAATGAAACACATCGGGCAGAATTTTACGACCGCTTTATGCCTGTTTTGCAGCGGGAAAATGTCGTAAAATTGGACATAAAGAGGCTAGCGCGAAAGGCGCTCGTTTTCATGCCTGTTGTGACTTTACGACACCTGGATTTCCAGTGCGGTCAACCTCTCACCGGAAATGGGTGAGAGGCTGATTAATTTATTTAAATTTATTAGAATGTGGATTTTCAATGTGTTTAATGAGCCCGGTGCTCAATCATCCAGGCTCACTTGCCTTTATGGCCTCACCGGGAGGGGTTCTCTCCGGTGAGGAAAATACCTGCTCCCCATGAATGGGGAACAGTTGTGTTGGCCTTGCCGATGGAACCGGAGGCCATTGAGGCCCCCCCGAAGAGGCTGGGTGCAAGGTAGGGTGCCCCTTGGGCAATGCCAGACTGGCAGTGCCAGACTGGCAGCTGGGCAATGCCCACTGGGCACCTGGGCAATGCCCATTGGGCACTGCTGGAGGTGGGGCCTGTGGGGGCAGTGGCAGGGGCAGGGCCAATGCGGGCCTGCTGCCACTCTGCATGTGATCAGTGGAGGGGGAAACGTGGGCCACAATTGGTCTAGGCAGCGGAGGGGCAGTGGCAGGGCTCTATCTTGGGCCCTGTCCCTTGCAATTGCAGGAGGGGACCTAGTTGAGGCTGCCTGCAGTAGCAGGGGCCTGACAGCGCACTCTCTGTCTGTCAGATGCCTGCTACTGATAATGCTCATGTGCAGCATCAGAGGTCTGCACGTGTGCAATACCTCCCTCTACAAGCTGTCTGATGAGTTAAGCCCTAATCACAGCCTCTCTGGCTGGAAACTGTATCACCCATCTTTTTAAAGACAGAGTGCAAAGATTAGGTGTGAAAACTCGCCCAAAAAAAATGGATCTGGAACTCTCCCATTTTCAGACCTGCTGGGCACTGAGAAAGAATCTTGTAAAATTCCACCCATCATGCCTAGGACTGGGCCCTGACCAATGTCGGGGGATTCCAGGCTGGCCAGTGGCTTTGGGGCACCAATTAGAGCCTGAGAGCTCTGAATTTGCTGATAGGCAAATGACCCTATCAGCAAACAATTCAGAGCAACATCAGACTTTGTTTGGTGGAGACCCCTGAAGGCCTAAGGAAGCCAGAGTAAACTGAGCCAACAGCGAGCTCATCTTGGGTGCAAGGGCCGAGAAGGAGGTGCTGGTCATCATCGAAGGGAGTAGTGGAGTGACTTGACCAGGTCAGCAGGGCTGGTAAGCAATGAACCAAGCAAGACGAGGTGTAGCCAGGCACCAGGAGAGGCAGCCAGTGAGCCAGCACATTTCCTGAGTTCATCGTCAAGCAGAGGTGAGGTGTGAGCGCTGAGGAGGTGCCAGCAGTTGTCAAGTGGAGCAGTGGGGCCACTCGACCAGGCCAGTAAGACTGAACAGAGGTGAGATGTGAGGACTGAGGAGGTGCCGATGGTCATCAAGGGGAGCAGTGGGGTGACTTGACCAGGCTTGCAGCAGGGACTGAGGGCAATGAACCGAAGGGGAAGGCAAGGTGAGGAGGCCAGGCAGCAGTCGAGGCAGCCAGTGAGTGAGGGAACACATTTCCCGAGGTCATTGCCGCGCAAAGGTGAAGTGCTCAGGCCAAACAGGTGCTGGCAGTCCTCAAAGGAAGCAGTGGGGTGATCTGACCAGGCCAGCAGGGCTGAGGAGCACTGGGCAATGAGCTGCGGGTCAGGTGAGGAAGCCAGATAGCCAGGCAGTCAGTTAGCGAACCAGAAGAACAGCAAGGTCATTGAATGAGCAGGGCAACTCGAACCCCAGGGCTGAGGAGGGCAAAAACAGCCTGTTGTTTTAGAAAAATTAATTCATTGAAATCAACAAAGATCAGTCAATATGAAGTGATATTATCAATCTGGCAGTTAAAAGCGCAAAAAACTGAAGGCAAGGCAAGAGGACAGTTTGTCACTTTCCGATTTCTAGAGATACCACAACGCCTGAAAAAGTTGAATAAGAAGTTCAAGAACAAGATGAACTGGACTCTGTGGGAATGGAACTACAAGATACTGCTCAAACTTATTCTTCTGCAGCTAAAATGTAGGAAGAAACCTACCTTGAAGAATTGCCTCATGGCCAAAATCTGTTTCACTGGGTATAAGTGAATATTTTGTAATAAATAGACCAGCAAACATAGAGAATATGGAAAATTTGAGAAAAGAGTTTGATGTTAGAGGAGTTTAGAAGTCCCTTTTTCTGAGGGTAAAAATTAATGGAATGACGGAAAGGAGAAATTGGGTGATTTTTTTCGGAAACCTCTAAGGCAGTCAGCTGTTATGTTTGCAAATTATTCCCTGATCCTAGTAAAGGGAAGCAAGCATTCATCAATGGGTACTCTAACTGGAGAAATGTTGGAAGAGATCATGATGATCATGGAACTTCCAAATTTCATATTAAGGCTATGTGTGCGTTTGTTTAAGTACGTAAATCATATGGAAGAATTGATGCTCATTTGCCAGTTCTATGTTTCCTCACTTCAAGACACCTAGATCATGATATTGACAATCTCTACTGTCATTATGACAACAGGTCGGCTTGGATTTCAAATGATGAATCACAGGTTTGTTTTCATCAGTTAAAAAGCACTGAAGCAGTGAACAGTGATTTGTGTACTTGTACTTTTTTGGGTTCTTCTGGCTTGAATTACGGATTTGAATTAATCAATTACAGACTTGTTTTCATAAGTTAAAAAGCACAGAAGTAGTGATTTGTGTACTTTTCTGTATTTTTGTAACTTGCATTGTGTGAATTAAGGGTGGGTGTGGTCAGGAGGGCAATGTTATCATTTGAGGTGGGCTTGACATCATTGGTGGGTGAGTCTTGTTGTCGCTCAGAGTGGAGCACCATGTCACTAAGGAGGTGGGACATGATGTCATGGGGGGGCTCTTGGCATGGAGGCAGAGTGCGGGGCCCCCAAAAGTGTAAGTCCGCCTCTGCTTGATGGACTTCATTATTCCCGTACAGAAGGCAGAATTCATCTGTTCCCATAGTGAGGTTTTTTTCATGGAATAGTTTGCTAGCCCATCACCAGAGGATTATAGCTTGAAAAACATTATTCCACATGAAACATGGCTGACTAGGAGTCTTTCCCTCTCTTACCACCTGCAATTGGCATGTTGGAAGGATATTCCAGGTTGATATTCAACCGATTGGTCATGTCATGGATGCACCTTACTTGGCCTTAAGTCCTGGGATGGGACTCGAACCTGGAGCTTTTGACTGAGAGGCAGGGACACCACCCACTCTGCCACAAAACCTCCTGTGATGGACTTCATCCTGGGGTCTTAAAAGAAGTGTAGGGAAATATTTGATGCATCAATTTTAATTTTCCAAAATTCCCTAGATTTGGGGAAAGGTTCCATTAGGTTGGAAAACAGAGACTGTCACTCCTTTATTCAAAATGTAGGAGGACAGGAAGCAGGAAACTACAGACCAGTTAGCTTCAAAGCTATTATTAAAGGCATTAGAACAGGGTATAGAAAAAAATCAAGGGAATCAAGCTGAGTCAACGTGGTTGTTTGAAAAGGAAATCATATTTAACCAGTTTATTAGAGTTCATTGAAGAAGTAACATGTGCTAAGGATAAAGGGGAGCCAGTGGATGTACAGTACTTAGATTTTCAGAAGGCATTTGATAAGGTGTCACAGCAAATGTCATTGCAAAAAATAACTTTATGGTGTTGGGAGTAAGATATTGGCATGGACAGAAGAATGGCTCGTTAATAGGAAACAGAGGGTAGGCATAAAAGTCTCTTTTCTTGGTTGGCAGGATGTAATGAGCAGTATGTCACAGGGATCAGTGCTGGGGGCTCAACTTTCTACAATTTAAAAGTAAAGTAAAAAGTAAAGTAAAGTTTATTTATTAGTCACAAGTAGGCTTACATTCACACTGCAATGAAGTTACTGTGAAAATCCCCTTTATATAAATAACTTGGAGGAAGGGACCAAAGGTATGGTTTGCTAAATTTGCTGATGACACAAAGATAAGTAGGAAAGTAAATTGAGAAGAGGATATCAAGAGGCTGCAAAGGGATATGGATAAGCTGAGTGAGTGGGCAAAGATCTAGCAAATTGTGTATAATGTGGGAAAATGTGAAATGTCCATTTTGTCAAAGTAAAAAAGAAGCATTTGATTTGATTTATTATTGTCACATGTATTACTATACAGTTAAACATATTGTTTCTTGCGCGTTATACAGACAAAACATAGAGAAGGAAAGGAGAGAGTGCAGAATGTAATGTTACAGTCATAGCTAAGATGTAGAGAAAGATGCAAGGTAGGTCCATTCAAAAGTCTGATGGCAGCAGGGAAGAAGCTAGAACATAGAACATAGAACAGTACAGCACAGAACAGGCCCTTCGGCCCACGATGTTGTGCCGAGCTTTATCTGAAACCAAGATCAAGCTATCCCACTCCCTATCATCCTGGTGTGCTCCATGTGCCTATCCAATAACCGCTTAAATGTTTCTAAAGTGTCTGACTCCACTATCACTGCAGGCAGTCCATTCCACACCCCAACCACTCTCTGCGTAAAGAACCTACCTCTGATATCCGTCCTGTATCTCCCACCACGAACCCTATAGTTATGCCCCCTTGTAATAGCTCCATCCACCCGAGGAAATAGTCTGTTCTTGAGTTGGTTGGTACGTGTCCTCAGGCTTTTGTATCTTTTTCCCGACGGAAGGAGGTGGAAGAGAGAATGTCTGGGGTATGTGGGGTCCTTAATTATGCTGGCTGCTTTTCCGAGGCAGTGGGAAGTGTAGGCAGAGTCAATGGGTGGGAGTGATGGACTGGGCTTCGTTCACGAATCTTTGTAGTTTCATGAGGTCTTGGATAGAGCAGGAGCCATACCAAGCTGTGATACAACCAGAAAGAATGCTTTCTATGGTGCATCTGTAAAAATTGGTAAGAGTCATAGCAGACATATCAAATTTCCTTCATCTTCTGAGAAAGTAGAGGCATTGGTGGGCTTTCTTAACTATTTTTCTTAACATTTTGTCTAAATGGTAAGAGATTGTAGAGCTCAGAGATGCGGAGGGATCTAGGTGTTCTAGTGCATGAATCACAAAAGGTTAACATGCAAATAATTAGGAAAGTTAATAGAGTTTAATTGTTTATTGTGAAGGGAATTGAATACAAAAGTAGGGAGATTGTGCTTTAGTTATATAGGGCATTGGGGAAACCACATCTGGAGTTTTGTGTACAGTGTTGGTATCCTTATTTAAGGAAGGATGCAAATGTATTGGGAGAAGTTCAGAGAAGGGTTCCATTCCATTCCAATTCTCTTCAGGCACCTAATGGCTCCCTAAATAATTCCTGGAACAGGTCGCTAGATTGCCGCCAGGGGCTTATAGCTTGAGGGGCACCACTCCACATCAAGTTTGGCTTACCAGGAGTTTCTCCCAATCTTACCGCCAGCCATTGACGTATTTGGAAGGATTTGCAGGTTGACACTCAACCTGTTTGACCACATTATGAACACGCCTTTCTTGGTCATCAAGTCATAGGGTGAGACTCAAACCCAAAGCTTCTGCCACAAGATCTTCAGAGAAGGGTCACTAGATCAATACTAGGAATGGGCACGTTGTCTCATGAGGAAAGGTTAGACACCCTAGGTTTATATTCACTGAAGTTTAGAGTAAGAAGTGACTTGATTGAACATATAAGATCCTGAGGGGTCTGGACAGAATGGGTGTGACAAGGATGTTTCTTCTTGTGGGAGAATCTAGAACTAGTGGTCACTATTTAAAAATAAGACATCACCCATTTAAGACAAAGATGAGGAGAAATTTTGTGAAGTTGTGAGTTTTTGGAACTCTCTGCAGAAAGAGTATTTGAATATTTTTAGACAAAGAGAGATAGACTTTTGATAAGCAAGGGGGTGAAAGGTTACAGAGGGTAGATGGGTGTATGGAGTTGAGGTTACAATCAGATCAGTATGATCTCATTAACAGGGAGCAGTCTCAGGGGGCTGAATGACCTACCTCTGTTCTGAATTCGTATGTACGTAAACTTGCATGTTTGTTTACTCCACCTCATCCTCATACACTTACCTCAAACTCACCTTGTGTAGTTTTCACAGGCTTCCTGTATTCAACTATGTAAGAGTTTTAACAATACCAGGTTAAAGTCCAACAGGTTTATTTGGTAGCAAATGCCATTAAAGCTACCAAATAAACCTGTTGGACTTTAACCTGGTGTTGTTAAAACTCTTACTGTGTTTACCCCAGTCCAATGCCGGCATCTCCACATCTTGTATTCAACTATGGCAGGCACATCGCCCAAACATATTACATTCACTGACTTTCTTTCCTAGCTATGGCAGGACAAGGTGACACATAACCACAGGAAACTACAGAGAACCAAGGGGGGCAGGCACACCTACATCTTCTGAGCCCTCTGCAGGACAAAATAGTTCACATCCTGGGACTGACAATGACTGGGAATGCTGCTTCCAGTGTCACCAGATGACAATGTGTTCCTGAATTCTGCACCTTCTCAAGTCCCACTTTACCCTCAACCTCATTTCTGCTTAAAGTACAAGCTGCAGGCAATATGACAATGAACCCCTTGCTTTCTTTCCAACATCTGCAACCCCTCCACCCAACTTTCCCCACTGTAACACTCCCCTTCTCCACTTTGGTTTCAGATACACAAGTGCCACCTGATTAATCAGCACAGCCTCACCATAAAGAGTGAAAAAAACCCTGTAAAATAAGCACCATCACTTGATTTGACTCCTGCAGATACCAGCTCAGGTATTGGCACTACACATACATTAGAGCATAGTATAAATTTGAGATCATCATGTGGTAAGTCAACAGGCATAAGTGGGCAGCAGCCAGGTCAAGAGGAAGTGATAGGTAATGTTTCATCTCACTGGAGGTGCGGTCACAGACAAGTTCTACTGCACAGGCAAACATCCTGAAATGTTAATTCTCCCCTCACAGATGCTGCCTGACTGGCTGAATACTTCTGGCATTTTCTGTTTTCATTTCTGCTGCAGAGAACTCAAATGAGGCCTTTGATGAGTGAGCACGCAGAACAAATGTGAGGGGCATACACGCAGAAATGTCTGAGGACACTGGCAGACCAGCCTTCGAGCCTGTTGTCACTGACAAGGTGCATGGAGGAGTCCAGCTTTAACTTGCAGCATCTGATGGCCAATTTCTCAGATTCTATTGTACCACAGACAAAAGCCACTGAATATCTGGATGCTGCATTGGAAGTTTAGACTAAGGTCATGAGCTCTCTGCTTGTTCAGAATGGTGCCATGTTGGACCATTCAGCTGCCACAATGGCTGTGGATACCTGTTCTCACAGGGGAATGCAAACTCTGACAACAGTCCAGCAATGTTCCCAACAGATGGCTAGGGTTGCTGAGGAGTCACCGAGGGAAGTGACTACCTCATTGGAGCACAAACCCTTTCTTAGGGTCACCCCATTTTGTGCCCCCATTGCTGCCATTCCACCAGTGTACCCTTGCTCTTGCCTCTCAGCCAGCCAGCACAGACCGCTATCAACCATGTCAGTAGTACTTCAGTTTAAAGCTGAACCTTCCAGGTGTGTCGTTCCTCCCAGTGAAAAGCAGCAGCCACGTTGCAGCCATTGGAGTCACAACGTGTAGGAGCATGCCAGTGGACAGGAAAATGCACCTGCAAAAGGATGAAATTATAGACCGGTGAGTCTAACCTCAGTGGTTGGTATGTTGATGGAGAAGATCCTGAGAGGCAGGATTCATGAACATCTGGAGAGGAATAGTATGATCAGAAATAGTCAGCACAGCTTTGTCCAAGGCAGATCATGCCTTACGAGCCTAATTGAATTTTTTGAAGATGTAACTAGACACATAGACGAGGGAAGAGCGGTAGATGTAGTTTATATGGATTTCAGCAAGACGTTTGATAAGGTGCCCCATGCAAGGCTCATTGAGAAAGTGAAGGGGCATGGGATACAAGGGGACATTGTTTTGTGGATTCAGAACCGACTTGCCCACAGAAGGCAAAGAGTGGTTGTAGATGGGTCTTTTTCAGCATGGAGGTTGGTCACCAGTGGAGTGCCCCAGGGATCTGTTCTGGGACCCTTGCTCTTTGTGATTTTTATAAATGACCTGGATGAGGAAGTGGAAGGATGGGTTGGCAGGTTTGCTGATGACACAAAGGTTGGTGGGGTTGTGGATAGTGTAGAGGGATGTCAGCAGTTGCAACGAGACATAGATAAGATGCAAGACTGGGCGGAGAAGTGGCAGATGGACTTCAACCCAGATAAGTGTGTGGTGGTTCATTTTGGCAGGTCGAATAGGATGAAAGAATATCATATTAAGGGTAAGACGCTTGGCAGTGTGGAAGATCAGTAGGATCTTGGGGTCCGGGTTCATAGGACGCTCAAAGCAGCATCGCAGGTGGAGGCTGTGGTTAAGAAGGCGTATGGAATACTGGCCTTCATCAACAGAGGAATTGAGTTTAGAAATTGGGAAATAATGCTGCAGCTTTATAGGACCCTGGTCAGAACCCCACCTGGAGTACTGTGGCCAGTTCTGGTCACCTCATTACAGAAAGGATGTGGAAGCCATAGAAAGGGTGCAGAGGAGATTTACAAGGATGTTGCCTGGATTAGGTGGCATGCCTTATGAGGATAGGTTGAGAGAGATAGGCCTTTTCTCCTTGGAGAGGCGAAGGATGAGAGGTGACCTGATAGAGGTGTATAAGATGTTGAGGGGTATTGATATAGTGGATTCTCAGAGGCTTTTACCAGGGCTGCAATGATTGCCACAAGAGGTCACAGGTTTAGGGTGCTGGGGAGTAGGTATAGAGGAGATGTAAGGGGTAAGTTTTTCACTCAGAGGGTGGTGGGTGCGTGGAATCGGCTGCCGGTAGTTGTGGTGAAGGCGGATTCGATAGGGTCTTTTAAGAGACTTTTGGATAAGTTCATGGAAGTTAGTAAGATAGAGGGTTATAGGTAAGCCTAGTAGGTAGGGACATGTTCAGCGCAACTTGTGGGCCGTAGGGCCTGTTTGTGCTGTAGCTTTTCTATGTTCTATGTTCTATGTTAACCAACAGCTCTTAAAGGGTCCACTGCCAATTGCTCAGGAAAGGATAACTCTTTGAGTTGTTGGAAACTCTGTCACATTCCTGGTGGACTCCTCAGATGAAGCTTACACATATCTTTGGCTATAAAATGGTAATGATATCAATGGATCAACTGGACCTAAGGTGGGTGGAATCTGATGCCATGCCAAATCACTGACAATCGTACCTGTCGTCTGGTGGTTTCCATCATGTGTGAATGCCTTGTGCTACACGATGGGAAATGGGTGCTTACCCATGATTTCCAGCAGAGACTTTCAATGTTAGGGAAATGTTAGAAGTGAAATTTGGGGCAGACATTTCCCTCCATATATGGGGGTGAGGAGGGAGATAGGTGGGCTGTACTTTGAGCCATTGGCTATTGTACTGCTATACTGCTGCCCTTCTGAGGGGCAGTGATTTTAATCAGGGTGGGGAAGGTGGGACTTGGCAACCCACCCGGTTTGGATCAATACCCAATTAAACCTGTTATTGAGCCTAGTTTCTGTCCATGAAAAGCCAGTTTACTACTTTTGAGGGAATGGGATAGATGATGGTTCTGGAATGGTCCAAGTAGAAAGAGATGGTAACATAGTGGTAAGTCAGTCATGGCCATGCCAGTCAATTAGATTATCCCAAATAAGGGTGCACAGCTGAGAGGGGAACTCATCCATTGGGAAAAAGAAACAATCAAGTGAGTAGAGTTAGCAGAGCAAGTAATCTGCCCATGCTCGGTCAGTTGAAGGGGACCATCCGGGGATCATGTGGTCATAAAGAGGGAGGTTGTGTCCAGTGAGCATTTTAAGTGCAGCTAACTACAAGCAATGCAACAACTGGACATGGAAGTAAGTTACTTGAAGATAGGGACCAGCAGTGATGAGGAGAAGCATCCTTAAGAGCAGAAGCAAAAATCCAAGGAGGAGGAAGATAGAACAGGAAGGTAATGAAGGCTATAACCTCAGTTTTCAGTGCACTGAAGAAGAGGCTATCTGGACATCAGAGAATCAGTGTAGCAGGAGACTGTGCCTATGAATGCACATGCTAACAAAGATTTATGCCCTAGTTGAAGATCTCACACCTTGCAGGACTTGGACCCATGTCCTGCCAGTAACTGTGAAAGTCATCAACTTCTTGAATGACTTCAACTTCTTTGCCACTGGCTTGTTCCAAGGATCAGCAGCAAACATTGGTGTCTTTCAAGTGTCAGCACCATTTTATAGTGTAGCTCACACATGGTCTATTTATGACAACAGTACATACAATTTTAAACAAATGGGGTTTTGTAGCCACAAAGGGCAGGCAGATTTGTCTCTAGTGCTGGATTCCCACAGATGCAAGGCATTATCCATTCCACCCATATAATCATTAAGGCGCTGAATGAGCAGCCACTGAGATTCATCAATAGGAAAGGCTTCAACTCCTGCAAAGGTCTTGGGCGTTATGGTTGTCCGTTGCGCTCTCCTTAACAAGGCTCTCGAGAGGTGTGGAGCACCAGATCAATATTTCATCGGAGGAAGAGGAGGGGAGGAGGAGAAGGAGGAAGAGGAGGGAGAAGATGCAGAGCAAAGAGATGGCCATGTTGTGCAGGGCAGTGCTATTAGGAGTCGAAGCTCTCTTCAGGGTGATGTGAAAGCCAGGGCACGTCTGATCCAGGCAACATTCATCTGAGAGCAAGTCATCCAACAGGACTGTATTCTGTCGTACTCACTTTGATCTGCCTGTGGAGTCCATTAAACACAGCTTTAAATATATCCATTCCGACTGATAATGTAAAATAAATAACTCCCCAGTGTCTCAGTTCAAAGACCATTGCATTTCTTCACCACTTCTTCACTCTTTTCCAGTCTTGTCATTAAAGAATAGAAGCTCACACATCTGGACCATGGCTCAACATCTCCAATTATTAATGAGCTATAATGTGCACAATCACAAAAGAAAATAATCCAAGTAAATAATACAATGCAATGAGAAATGCAATGAATGGTTACTTCAGAAGCAATGTATGTAACGTGCTGTAGGTGGGCTAAACGAGGATTGAGTGGGACTACCGTCCTTCACTCGGGAGGAAGTCCTGCCCTCAAGAGCTGCCAGCCTCCGTCATTTGTGGCAGTGCCAAGAACACTTTCGTGGGCACTGCAAGGACTACAAGAGGAGGAAGAAGTCCAGTGGATACCGCAGGCGGTAAAGTCCGGACTCTTGGGCAGGGATGGGAGAGGGAAATAGGGAAGTTGAGGATCTAAGGGTGTGGACAGGTAGCATGCAAAGGTGTATTCTATCTTAGAGGAGTTGCCCCCTAATCAGCAAAACGCAACCCTGGAAAATAAAAGGCCTCCTTCCTTCCCATCCTTTGAGACGGCCGTGTAAAAATTGGGCATCCTATTCCCACCTGATTGCCCTCACCAAATGTTATATGGTATGGGCAGCAGATTATCAGGGTGAATTGGCTTGGTAGCAAGCTTAACTGAAGCCTCGATTAGCTATTTAAATATTGCCAATTTCGGTGCCCACAAATCTGTATGATGGGGGTGAGCTCGGGGGTGGGTGGGAAGGTAGGGGGGTGGACGCACACTCCATTTTATGTGGCCACCCCACTGCCAAAACACAGGTGGGGGCATGTGTCTGCTCCGTCCATGAAGGCAGCTCCTTGGCTCATTGTCTGCTAATGCTTCATCCTGAGCTTCTGTTTCCCAGCAGTTTTTGTCAGTGGTGACTTGCCATTGCCTTCCACTTTAATTCCTTTACACCAATTAAAATAGTTTCACTCAATCACTTGAGAGCAGTAAATCCTACCTTTCCGTAGCACAGAATTCAGAGTTACACAAAGCTGATTAGCCTAATCTGCATGCACAGCAGCAAATTATTTTTCTGCATATTTTGAGCAAAAGTCATCTTTTAAACTTTTCTGCATCAAAAAGAAAAAAATTACAGGAAGATATTGACTAGAAAATGAGAACAAAAGCTGGTGTGACTAATAGGAAAAACCATGAACCTGGAAATCACAGAAATGTAACATTAACAATATGCTCGCGTATTTGGTCTGGCAGTAACATTTACGAGCAATAGTGGAATGTATTAATTTCATAGTTTTGTAATTGAGATGATGGGAGATACGGATAATGTAGAAGCAGTCACACATTTAAGCGGAAAATTACTCAGGTACAGACGAGATTAGAGGTTGGAAGGCTCCTCGGGGCAAATTAGACTTGTTGCATAAATATGGTAGAAGCAACTTGAAAACGACCATAGAATCCCGACAGTGCAGAAGGAGGCCATTCAGCCCATTGAGTCTGCACCAACCACAATTCCACCCAGGCCCTATTCCCGCAACCCCACATATTTACCCTGCTAATCCCCTGACGCTAAGGGGCAATTTAGCATGGCCAATCAACCTAACCTGCACATCTTTGGAGTGTGGAAGGAAACTGGAGCACCCGGAGGAAACCCACACAGACACAGTGAGAATGTACAAACTCCACACAGACAGTGACCTGAAGCCGGAATTGAACCCGGGTCCCTGGAGCTGTGAGGCAACAGTGTTAACCACTGTGCCACCATGCCACCTGATGTCAGGTCACTTACTGCTCCTTTCACCACCATCTTAGGTAGGGTGCTGTGGCTGAACAGCCAGCTATTTGTACTGTGCTTTTTAAGTTCATTTATTAGTGTCACAAATAGGCTTATGTTAACACTGCAGTGAAGTTACTGTAAAAATCTCCTAGTCGCCACACTCCGACGTCTAGTTCGGTACACTGAGGGAGAATTGAGCATGGCCAAAGTATCTAACCAACACATCTTTCGGACTGTGGGAGGAAACCGGAGCACCCAGTGGAAACCCATGCAGACATAGGGGGAATGTGCAGACTCCACACATCCACAGGGCGGCATGGTAGCACAGTGGTTAGCACTGCTGCTTCACAGCTCCAGGGACCTGGGTTCGATTCCCGGCTTGGGTCACTGTCTGTGTGGAGTTTGCACATTCTCCTCCTGTCTGCATGGGTTTCCTCCGGGTGCTCTGGGTTCCTCCCACAGTCCAAAGATGTGCAGGTTAGGTTGATTGGCCATGCTAAAATTGCCCCTTAGTGTCCTGAGATGCGTAGGTTAGAGAGATTAGTGGGTAAATATGTAGGAATATGGAGGTAGGACCTGGGTGGGATTGTGGTCGGTGCAGACTCGATTGGCCAAATGGCCTCTTTCTGCACTGTAGGGATTCATGTCTATGTCTATGACAGTGACCCAATCTAGGAATTGAACCCAGGTCCCTGGCGATGTGAAGCACCATTGTGTCATTGTGCTGCCATAGTGACATAAAATTCGAGAGGGATTTCCATAGAATGGAACACAGGTGGCTGAAAGAACTGGGACATTGTGGCAAAGCAAGACATGGATGCAGAGGTAGGGTGTAGCAAAGCAATGGAGGAATTTACAGATATCAATATGATTTTGAACACATTTGGTTAAAGGCAGTGAGTGTTGCTCTTCAAGAATATGATGGCAATGGCAGGTTATGTGAATAAGTTGCAGATTATGCAGGAGTGCTCCTCCTGATCCCATATTAAAAATACATGAGGTGTTCCCCCCCAATCCCACCTGTGTCAACTGATCTTACTGGAGTTAGAACCTCAGCTCAGGTTGAACAAGATCCGAAGGCCTAATTTTAACACAGTATAGATTGTGATAAAAACAACAATGCCACTTTAACAGACTTCTCTGTGATCATGTCTTGCTGTAAAGTGATTTCTCATCTATGCCATATATAGATTATTACTTCTGTTCAATGAAGATCATTCAGAAGGGCTGATTCTATGATTGGATGCTATTGACAACCACACCAGCACTTGGAAAGCAGTGGTAGGATCAGACCGATTTGGCATGGGTTTACGAAAGGAAAATCACCTTTGACAAATCTACTAGAATTCTTTGAGGATTCTTTCGTAGAATTGATGAGGGGGAGACAGTGGACATGGTTTATTTGAACTTTCAGAAGTTCAACAAAGTCCCAAATAAAGGATTAGTGTGTAAAATTAAAGCACATGGGATGGGGGCAGTGTACTGAGTTGGATAGAAAACTGGTTGGCAGACAGGAAACAAAGAGTAGGAATAAATGGGTCTTTTCTGAATGGCGGTAAGTGACTAGTAGGGTATTGCAGGGATCAGTGCTGGGATCCCAGCCATTCATAATATATATTAACAATTTAGATGAGGGAACTAAATGCAATATCTCCAAATTTGAAGCTACACAAAAAAGGTGAGCTGTGAGGAAGATGCTTCACTGTGATTTGGACAAGTTGGGTGGAATTTTACGACAATGTTTCTAAGGTCGGGATTTTGCGGCCTTGCTCATTCCAAAACCGTAAAATCCTGCCCAAGATCAACAGACCTTCCAATTGTCTACATCTCATTCGCTCAGATTCCCGTGGTGGGTGGGGCAGTAAAATTCTGGCCTAAGTGTCCAGCCAGCGTGAAAATGGGAGAGTTGCAGATCGAGTTTTTGGGTGAGTTTTTACGCCCAAATCTTATGCACATAGTGCATGAAAAAATCAGCTAGACCATTTCTAGCTGCTACGGGCAGTGGGAAGGGCTTAATTTGCCAGCCAGCCTGTAGAGGGAGTTGTTGCAAATGTGCAAGCCTCTGATGCTGCACATGCGCAATAGCAACAGCAGAGATCTGACAGAGAGAGGCCTCTGCTGCTGCAGCCAACCTGAACACAGGCACCCGCCCCCACCATAATTGGTGGGGTCCGCAGCCGATTGCGGGCCCTACACTGCCCGGAAATGTAACCCTGGCGGTCCCCCGCTGCAGCTCAGACTGATTGTGCCCTCCACCCACTGATCGCAGGCAGAGTGCGCAGTAGGACCCCCACCCTCACCCAACCGATCAGATGCAGAGTGTGCAGCAGCCCCCCTCCCAGAGTTGCAGAGTGGTAGTGGGCCCTCCTCCTCCTCGATCGGGATGCCCTCGCCCTGCCCCATCCAGGCCCCATCCCATTAGCCCTGTTCCTTCAGGCTCCACCCCCATAAACCCCACCCCTTCTGGTCCTGCCCCATAAGCCCCGCCCCATGTCACTGCAGCTGTCCTGTGTGGTCTGAAATCTGAACTGGGGTTAGGCAAGGCTGTGTATTGCTTCCCATACTGTTGACAATCTACCTGACAGTGGTTATTCACCTCATCAAAGACCACCGGTCTTCCAGTGTCAGTATAAATACTAGATGGAAAACTCTTTAACCTCAGTTGACTCTGTCAAAATTAGACTGACCACCAAAAACATACATGCTCTAGAGTTTGCAAAAGACTGCAGTGGCACTGTCCACTCTGCACCAGATTTACAAGCCACTCTCAATCTCTTCAATTCTGCCAAAACAAAGTTCATATGTAAACCCAAATCAAATCAGCCAAATATTTCATCTCCCACAGATGTTGAAAGAGAGACTCTGAAATATGTTGAGCAGTTCCTATATCTTGGCAGCCAGCTCTCTCAAAAGGCCACCATTGCTGATGAGATCCAACACCAGACCATCAGCGCCAGCTGACCCTTTTAAAAACTATGGCAAGAAGTATTTGGCGACAAATACATCAGTGAGTCAAGAAAAGTCTTAGTGCACAGAGCATCTCTTGTCACCACACTCGTGTACTACAGTGAGACTGGACTGTATTGTACACATAACAGGGCCAAAGAGATTCTGTCAGCCATGTCTCTGCCACATTCTCTGGTTTCAATGGGATGGCTGTGAAACAAACACTTGTGTCCTTCTTGAAGCCAATTCCACAAGTCTTCAGGAAAACTCCTTCAAAATCAACTTCAATGGAATGATTATCATGCCTGAAAAGCGTATTCCCCATCAGGTCCCATTCCTTCAACTCTCAAATGGCCAATGTGGAGGACAAGGAAAACACTTCATAGACACACTGCGGCTTTCCTTGAAACATGGCAGCATTGACATTAATGACTGGGAAGAGCTGACAATTGTTGACTAAATGGCGACACCTTGTCCATCAAACTACATCGCACTTTCAGTCACAACATCCGAATTATGAAGGCAGAGTGGCAGCAGAGACCCCAGTACCATGTGGAACATTGTGCCCCATGTGCTCAGAGATTTGCAAGTGACCTGTTCAGACACATAAAGACCCATAGTAGGAAATCGTGAACCTGGGTGGCACAGTGTCACAGTGGTTAGCACCGCTGCCTCACAGCATAGGGACCTGGGTTCAATTCCAGCCTTGGGTGACTGTGGAGTTTACACCTTCTCCCTGTGTCTGCGTGGGTTTCCCCTGGGTGCTCCAGTTTCCAGTCCAAAGATGTGCAGGTTAGGTGGATTGGCCATGCTAAATTGCTCCTCAGTGTCAGGAGGATTAGCAGGGTAAATATGTGGGGTTTTGGGGATAGGGCCTGGGCGGGATTGTTGTTGGTGCAAGCTTGATGGGCTGAATGGTCTCCTCTGCACTGTAGGGATTCTGTGACTAGACGTCATCCTCAAATCATCAGACAGTCGACGATGATGACCACAGTGACTAGATAAATGAAACCTACAATATCACTTCAAAATAAAACTGGGAACTGTATTTACAAAAAGTTTATGCATATTGCACAGTAGAAAATTAGCATTGTCTGTCTGATTTTCAGATGATTATTTACAAGTGTAAAAGAAGAAAACATACACTGTTTGATACACAATATTATAGCAGAATAGGGCAGGCAATGGCTTTGATATAGAATACAGTACCTTCACATTGTCCAGTTCAGCCATGTACCAGATGGCAATAACATAAATGTAATGGATCCATTAATGTAATGGCTTCAAAACACGTGGGATATATTCTCCATTATTTCAGCTTCTCCTTTCTCCAGTGCGAATGCAAGGCTCCAATGATAGGTGGCATCGACAAGCTGAAGGCATAATTCATGTTTAATTATTGAATTAATAATTAAATACAGCACTAATTATTAGATTACTATATTTCTGGGAGTTAATGCTGCAGGAACTAAATCTAGAGCTTGATTGATCAGTAATTACTTCTAAGCAACATAATGTACTGCTCATAATGGCACAATAGTGCAGTCTCTAGATCAGTAATGTCAAACTTCTTCGCCTGCAGAGGGCAGAACATATCTTTGGGACCGCTCTATTCAAATCCATAAAAGCAGGTGGGACATGGAGTGATAGTCTGCTGATTTTCCCCACTGTCTGCAGAATTACCTGGGTCACCCACAGTCCGTTAATGGGCCATTTAAAGGTGATAGTTTTGACAATTTAAGTAGTTTATGGGATGTGGTCAAGTCACCAAAATAACAGTCTGAAGGGTGACTATGTAATTGCCATTTTTATCTGCTAGGTTATTTACATGCAGCTTTAATATTTTTCTTAAAATAAATTAAAGTATTTTTTTAATCATTGCTCAGTGGGTTAGCACACAATACACTCGATGGAGCATTACTAGAAAATCACAGGTTTGCCCCCTGGTCTGTACTAAGGAATCTAACCTCACTTAGGGCAGCATTTGGAGGTGATGTAATTAATCTTAATGGGGGGAAAATTGGATAAGGCCAGTAACTGGGTGAGGGATTGCGATGTGCAATTAACCCATGCCTATTTGTAATGATGCAAGCAGCATGCCAACTTCGTGTTCCTGCTGATTTAAATGATAGTGGCGGCAGCCCAGCGCTAAGTACATGACTGCATGTCTGCACACCTCAGCAGGGGACCCAAGTTAGTGGGAGGCTAGCATTAATTAAAGCCAGCCAGTTCCTCTTAAAGGAAAGGTGCTGTTTGGCTGGAGCAGCTGCTGGACTTGCATCAAAGCTGAAGAGAATGAGGAGTAGAAATGAGAGCCAGTACAGACATGATGGGCCAAGTGACCTCATTCTGCACCTTAAAATGTTGTTATTCAGTGAAAAGTTGCAACAGGTCAGAGAGTGTGACTTTAGGTTATGTGATGCATAATGGGAGACATTGGTGCAGGAGGTGGACAGAGAGAGAGGGTTTTTCTTCCCTCATACATTACAAAGGCAATGGAAGCAGATAGCAGTGACAATCGGTGTCAGCAGTATAGCTCCAAGGACCTGGATGCAGTGCTGCAAAAATCTGGATGGCCTCATGTGAGTGATCACGGTGTGTGAATACACCTTCAAATCCTTACAAATAAACCACATGACACACGCTGCTCACAATTCAACACCTCTCCACTTTCACTCACCGATCAATAGTCTCTATCAAGCAAACCTCAGACCCAGCATTCATGGCCTCAACTCATCTCGTGCATTTAATACTGCTGAAAATCTCACACCCACATCAGCCCATGACACCCTCCCCATCCACCATCTTCCCTCATACCCAAACCTATCCTGTGCCTTTGTCCTTTCAGGTGTCCAAGAACTGTCACTTGCTCAAGCACAGTTATGAGAGCCTGAGATGCAAGAGAAGCTGAACACTGATGATGAAGAACCCCTATCACTCAATCCATATTCACAACCACCTCCTCAGTGCTGGCACTGTGCAAACTTCAGACTCTAAAATTTAGAGCGTAGTGTAGCGGTGGGACCAGCACAGGGTGAGTAACCGGGCATAAGTGGATTGCAGCCAGGACAGGGGAAAGGGTTAACGCTGGTGCCTGTTCGCTGGAGGTGAGATGACTGTGAGTCCTGCTTCAAAGGACTCAGATGAAAAGTTTAACTGGGCATCGAAAAGAAAGCTGATAACATGCATGCAGAACTGATTAGTTCATTGTCAGGCCTCACAGAGAACCTGCAGTCAGTGCCAAACAGTACAGAGGAATCCAGCTTCAATTTGTTAAATGGCTTTGGATAAAGCTTACAGCATGGAAATAGTGGCCAACTTCATGCAGACCATAGCCAATGTCTCAATTTCCATTGCAACACAGGTAGAATCCACCCAAATTCTGAGTGTTGCAATGGAAAATAAGACTGAGGGTGTGAAATCTCATCATGGCGATGGATATCCATTTTCTAAAGTGACTTTCAGTACCTCACAGCAATTCAGCAATTTGTGCTCCTGCAGATTGCGAGCATTGCTGTGCTGCTTCACTGGGGTAGTGGCAATGTATCGATCGGCGGCACAGCGACACAGTGGTTAACACTGCTGCCTCACAGCGCCAGGGACCCCGGTTCGATTCTGGCCTTGGGTGACTGTGTGGAGTTTCTACATTCTCCCCGTGTCTGCATGGGTTTTCTCCCACAGTCCAAAAATGTGCAGATTAGGTGGATTGGCCATGCTTAATGTGCAGGGTTACAGGAATAGGTTGGGGGGCGCTGCGCTTGGGTAAGATACTCTTTCAGAGAGTCGGTGCAGATTCAATGGGTTAAATGCCTCCTTTTGCACTGTAGGGTTTCTATGGAGTCTATGATTCTATGGAATATAAATCTGCTGTCCTCTCTCAGGATGACAGTATTTATGCTTTTCCCACACTGTCACTGCACCATTGTTTATGCTGTTGTCTCTCAGCCAGCCATCCAACCTGCCACCACATATGCTGAGGTGATGCAATCCAAGCTGGTACTCATAGGGTCAGGGCTGCTCAAACACAGCCATTTGCAACCTCCGCCAATGACAATCTTCCACTAGTGCTGCAGCCACTGGGATAATACTGTGGAAGAGTGCTAGACCAGTCAAAGACACCTGTGAGACAGATTTTAAAGGAAGAGCAAGCATGATTAGTTGGCTTTTGTATGGAATGCTTGAAGGTTTGCTGGATAAAGATGGTAAAGATGTCACAGGATGTTTGTCCTGTGTAGCTAGTTTCCAGCATGGTGAACACAAGGATGCTATGATATTCAATGACAGAGGAATGATTTGGTTTTGGACTGTTGCAGAATGAGGGCTTGGGATTGTATTTCGGGGAACCAAAGTTGAATGAGGTGATCAGTACTGACTTCCTTCTCGCTTCCTCATCCTCCGACTCCTCCTCTTCTTCCTCCTCTTCTTTTTCCTCCTCATCTTCTGCTTTCTCCTCCTGTTGTTCATCTTGTCCCTTTTGCCATAGGCTGTGCCAACATGTCAGCAGGTTATCGAACAACAGATCTCCACCAATTGAAACACATCCAGTAATTATTTGGAATCCTTCTGAGTACGCGCCATGTCACAGAACAGTTGCTTCAGTGCCCCCCAGAGGTCATAGAATCATAGAACCATAGAATCATAGAACCCCTACAGTGCAGAAGGAGGCCATTCGGCCCATCGAGTCTGCACCGACCACAATCCCACCCAGGCCCTACCCCCACATATTTACCTGCTAATCCCTCTAACCTACGCATCTCAGGACTCTAAGGGGCAATTTTTAACCTGGCCAATCAACCTAACCCACACATCTTTGGACTGTGGGAGGAAACCGGAGCACCCGGAGGAAACCCACGCAGACACAAGGAGAATGTGCAAACTCCACACAGACAGTGACCCGAGCCGGGAATCGAACCCAGGACCCTGGAGCTGTGAAGCAGCAGTGCTAACCACTGTGCTACCGTGCCGCCAGTTGTATCAGTTGTATCAGGTCAGTTGTATCATGTTCCGTGTGACAGCATTACGCTCATTACACACATGCCTCGTGTGGTTCGGTGGCAGATCGGAGTCAAGAGGCAGTTGTAAAGTGGATAGACCTTGTCAGTCAGCAGTGACCCTCCAGTTTGTTATGACTGTTGAAAGATTGACAGTAGACTGGGGCAGAGTGAATGCATCATGACTACTGCCAGGATAGTGGGCATTCAACTGCATGATGCACTGAGTGTGGTTGCAAACCAACTGCTCACTCAGAGAATGGCTACAGTGTATCTGAGATGCAGTGTCTGCACAATCATATCTGTGGTATCCTGCGCCATGGGAAGCCTGGCAATCTGGCAAAGTCACATGAATGCTTTACTTTCCTCTCTCTGTTCAGAGAAAAGACAATGAAGTCCTCTGTCCTGGGATATATAGCCCCTGTCATCTCCCTAATGCAGCTGTGGGCAGTAAGACGTGTTGTCTGTTTCAGCATGGAATAAATTCAGAGCCACAATCACCTTCAGAGTTAGTGGCAGTGCCGTCCTTACCTTCTCCGAAGCTTCAGGTCTGGCTGCAGGAGGTGGTGGAATTGAGTGAGCACTTTCTTTGTGAACAGCAGTTGACACACATTAGTCCTGGCTTAGGTGGAGGTTAGCAACCTCCTCCAGGAAGAGCTGGGTGGATAAGGCCTCCTGCTGAATGTCCTCTTCTCTTTGCGAGGAACTTATCTTTTTCTTTGCTGCCTCAGCTCCACCTCCCACTGCAGACCAAAAGGAATTACAACATGCCCCCATGACTGGGAGCAAGTGGTCCCATCAGGATCCTTGCAGTAACAACCAAGACCTTCTCCACATGTGGGGGATCACATCCTGCAGACTTCACCAATGTTAATCAACTCCCCAAAACACCCAGCACTTCCACAAAGGCAAAGATCAGTGATTAATCAGTAACAAAGCTGAAACTAATTGATGGTCCCTTTAAACAGCATTAGCGGTCAGTGTGAGGGGTGGAGAGATTGTCCTTCTTGCTGTTGAATGCATGCTCAGCTGTATCTGTTTAAGAGCGGATGTTAGCTGGAGATTGAAGATGTTATCACTGCTGTCAAATCAGTGTTATATGACGACTGATATCAGAGCATATGTCCTCTGTGTGCCTCTGGTGTATGTTCCTAATGCTGATGTCCTCATCAAGATTGTTGGAAGTGTGCATGTGTGGTGCAGACGCTATTTTACTAACAAAAAACCCCCATTGGCTCAAAACTGCAGGCTTTATAGAGCCCAATTTTACAGCCAATGTCACCAGACTAGAAACACAGTAAGAAGTCTCACAACACCAGGTTAAAGTCCAACAGCTTTATTTGGTAGCAAAAGCCACTAGCTTTCGGAGCGCTGCTCCTTCATCAGGTGAGTGGGAGTTCTGTTCACAAACAGGGCTTATAAAGACACAAACTCAATTTACAAAATAATGATTGGAATGTGAGTCTTTACAGGTAATCAAGTCTTAAAAGTACAGACAATGTGAGTGGAGAGAGCGTTAAGCACAGGTTAAAGAGATGTGCATTGTCTCCAGACCTGGTGTTGGGAGACTTCTTACTGTGTTTCCCCCAGTCCAACGCCGGCATCTCCACATCATGACTACCAGACTAGAAATGCAGTATAACTTTCTTTTTCTGATTATTCAGATGACCTATTTGGAGCAACAATAATTTATAAACTGCTATTAATTGAAAAATTATTCTTCAGAGGCAAAATTAACCTGATAACAAGCAGCAAACCCCTGACTGAAGTCACTAGTTTTAGAAAAGGCTAAAGAGAGAACAAAACAGAGACTATCGGAGCAAGAGAAAACTTGCTTCATAAAGTTTTTTTAGTTAATCAAACCTCAATACTGTCAGAGAAAAGCCACAAAACCATTTGGTACATATTTTAAAACATACTTTTAAGTGTGATTACAAGTTCTTCAGGGTCCAGTTAATTGTCCTTCTTTGGTTCTATTTCCTGAAAGCTTAAGTGTATAAGCAGCAATAATTAAGAAAACTGAGCGAAGATCGGAACTATTCCCATTCTGAGCTACAAATCAGCACCAGCACCAATGCCTCACCACCCGACACCCACGGCACAATCCCTTGTCTCCTAAATAAACTGCTATTGACAGTCACATTCTCAATTTGGACATTCAGAGACAATCACTGACCCTTAAATGCAACACAATCTTGTTATGTTATTTTAAATTCTTGCAGCTCACTGCTTTAGTGGCTGGAAACGTTCGTGAAAGAGAATGGGGGAGTGCAATTCTCCAGCTCTGAATTCGATTGAGTGCAGAAGTATCTGCTAATGCGAGTGGTTCTGTAATGTGCAAAAGAAGTCAACTTCGACCAAGGCTGACCTTAGCGCAATGATTCTGCGGAAATTATATGTAGATTCATTAACCTTATTACAAACCTTCTAAAGTTTATTGGAGAAGGAGAAAATATAGCAGAGTTACGAATGATGCCAGTTTTGAGGTATCTGCTTCAGACAAGATATATGATGCAATCACTCTCCCCCTGTCTCTCCAGTCTATGACTTTATGACAAGTGGAGCCATTTGTAACGAGGACTATATATAACAGGAAATGCATGCTGATCAAATGAAAGATACCCATTTTCTTTTCATGGTGACTGTTTAAAGACTTTGGAGCACTTTAGACTGAAAAGGAAATCTTTCAGCAGCCAGGATTCGAATATTTCTTATGTCTGAGATATAGACAGCAATGTTTGACCTAGCTCAAAGCTGAGCTCATGTAAATCAGGATAATTAAATCGTCGAATATTACATTTTTTATGTATGATGTTTAGTCAACTGTTTTTTCCCATTTAACACAACTCATTTTAATGTGAGAATTGTCTTGCCAAATGACAACTTTGAAAAGGTGTTTTAATTGGTGGCGATACCCTGAACCTTTACAGCATTTCAAAATTAGATGTTGCAAGTGAGATAAAAATATGGACACTATATTTTATATCCCACTGCCCACATTAGGGTGAACATTCAAGTGTCCGGTTCCAACATGAGCCAGTGTAGGTCAGGGAGCAGTGGGAAGACGGGTTAATTGGACTTGTCGTGAGTTATGTTGCAGGTAGGAGAGTTTTGGATTAGCTCAAATTTATAGATGATACAAGGTCAGAGGCTGGCCAGGGCAGCAGGGGTGATTTTCATCTGTTGTTTGCACCAAAGAAAATGAACAAATAAGCTGAAATAAGAACACAACTAGTTTTGCCAATCCTCAATCGATATGGATGGAGCAACTGCTTGATATTTGATCATAATCCTTGAAATAAAAGGACTGGATTGAAGTGGCTGGTACTGGCAAAATGAAACCCAGAAACTCACAAATATTGAGCGGACAGCTTTTGCTGTAACCCACATGGCATGCCATAGTTGTCAGGGTACTAGCATAGATATGTCGTACATGTTTGGAAGAGTACCAAGTGGGTATATCATTGCAGTTAATATCACCTAACACTGATTTGGCACAAAAACTGCCATTTTGGATCTCACAGATCCCACCCTCTTGCAAAGATTCCCATCCGTTCAGGAATGAAGGGTTTGTCATATGAGGAGCAGTTGAGGAGTCTGGGTCTATACTCGGTGGAGTTTAGAAGGATGAGGGGAATCTTACTGAAACTTTAAGAATACTGAGAGGCCTAGATAAAGTGGACGAGAAGAGGATGTTTCCACTAGTGGGAGAGACTAGAACTCGGCGGCGCAACCTCATAGTGAAGGGACGATCCTTTGAAACTGAGATGAGGAGGAATTTCTTCAGCCAGAGCGTGGTGAATCCGTGGTGCTCATTGCCACAGAGGGCTGTGGAGGCCAGGTCATTAAGTGACTTTAAGACAGAGATAGATAGATTCTTGATCAATAAGCGGATCAAAGGTTACGGGGAGACGACAGGAGAATGGGGATGAGAATCGTATCAGCCATGATTTAATGGCGGCGCTGACGTGATGGACCGAATGCAGATCAATAGAGGTCCTCATCTGGGTCCTCACCCGCTGGTGTGCTGGTCTTTCCGTCTATTCTGGCTGTAGCCAGCTCATGCCCAGTGACTCACCACATGTTGATTGTGAACTTATGCCACCCTCAATAGTTTAAAGTTTTAAAGTTTAACATTTTTTTATTTATTAGTGTCATAAGTAGCCTTAGATTAACACCGCAATGAAGTTACTATGAAAATACCGTAGTTGCCACATTCTGGCACCACATGACTGCTTGAAGGAAAGCTTTTTCAAGTTCGGGTATGCTGAGGTGGAATTTAACATGGTAATTGTACCTAACCCACACATCTTTCAGACTGTGGGAGGAAACCAGAGCTCCCAGAGGAAATTCACGCAGACACAAGTTGAATGTGCAGACGCCACACAGTCACTGACCCAAGCCGGGACTCGAACCTGGGTCCCTGGTGCTGTGAGGCAGCAGTGCTAACCACTGTACCACTGTGCCACCCTTGTGCCAATATCTAACCAGTGAGTGTCAGATCAAGTCAGATATCTGCTGTTGCATGGATTCTTCATGCTGAGGTTGCACAGGCTGACCAAGCAGCAGTTCGAGCATATCTGAAAGCAGAAATGCAAAGGGAAGAGTTGGGGTGAGAGTGGCAGAAAGGAGTAGAAAGCAAGATGTGAATGGGCAAACCATCTCCAGCTTGTTCATCATTCCAGGTAGCAGGATGAGAGTGAGATATCACAAAATCAGGGAAAAGTTATAACACAGAAGGAGGACATTCAGCCTAGGATGTCTGTGCTGACTCTTTGAAGGAGCTATTCACTTAGTGCCACTACCCTGCCTTCTCTCCATAGCCCTGCAGATTCTTTTCAAATGATTACCCAATTCCCTCTTCAATGCATCAATTGAACCTGCCTTCACCACTCTTTCAGGCAGTGCATTCTAAATCCCAACCACTCACTGTGTGAAAAAGCTTTTCTTCATGCCGTCATTGCTTCGATTGCCAATTACCTTATATCTGTGCTCTCTAGTTCCCGATCTTTCCAGCAATGACATTTCTCCCTATCTACCATGTCGAGACTGCTCATGGTTTTAAACAACTCCAACAAATCTCCTCTCAACCTTCTCTTCTCCAAGGAAACGAGTCCCAACTTCTCCAATCTATTTAAATAACTGATGAGTCATAGAGGTTTACAGCATGAAAACAGGCCCTTCGGCCCAACTTATCCATGCCGCCCTTTTTTAAAAAAACCCGTGAACTAATCCCAATTGCCCGCATTTAGCCCATATCCCTCTATACCCATCATACCCATGTAACTATCTAAATGCTTTTTAAAAGATAAAATTGTACCGCCTCCACTACTACCTCTGGCAGCTTGTTCCAGACACTCACCACCCTCTGTGTGAAAAAATTGCCCCTCTGGACACTTTTGTATCTCTCCCCTCTCACCTTAAACCTATGCCCTCTAGTTTTAGACTCCCCTACCTTTGGGAAAAGATATTGACTATCTACCTTGTCTATGCCCCTCATTATTTTATAGACCACTATCAGGTCATCCCTCAGCCTCCTACGCTCCAGAGAAAAAAGTCCCAGTCTATCCAGCCTCTCCTTATAACTCAATCCATCAAGTCCCGGTAGCATCCTAGTAAATCTTTTCTGCACTCTTTCTAGTTTAATGATATCCTTTCTATAATAGGGTGACCAGAATTGCACACAGTATTCCAAGTGTGGCCTTACCAATGTCTTGTACAACTTCAACAAGACGTCCCAACTCCTGTATTCAATGTTGTAACCGATGAAACCAAGCATGCCGAACGCCTTCTTCACCACTCTGTCCACCTGTGACTCCACTTTCAAGGAGCTATGAACATGTACCCCTAGATCTCTTTGTTCTGTAACTCTCCCCAATGCCCTACCTTAACTGAGTAAGTCCTGCTCTGGTTCAATCTACCAAAATGCATTACCTCGCATTTGTCTAAATTAAACTCCATCTGCCATTTTTCAGCCCACTGGCCCAATTGATCAAGATCCCGCTGCAATTGGAGATAACCTTCCTCAATGTCCACCATGCCACCAATCTTGGTGTCATCTGCAAACTTACTAATCATGCCTCCTATATTCTCATCCAAATCATTAAAATAAATGACAAATAACAGTGGGCCCAGCACCGATCCCTGAGGCACACCGCTGGTCACAGGCCTCCAGTTTGAAAAACAACTCTCTTCAACCACCTTGATGTTCCTCAAACCTGGAGCCATTCTTGTGAAGCTTAAGATTTGAGAAGGGGCATAAGGCAGGAACATACTGTCATCCTGAGTGTTCTCAGTGATGCTGGATGCAGTGGCAACAGTTCAATTTGCAGGAACCGCCTCCCCCAGTGGGCTCAGAAGATGCAGGCCAGTGCCAGTTCTCTACTGTCTTCCTTAGATTATGTGAGATCATGAGACGAATTTTCCCATTCTGCCCACCTTGGCAATTGCAGCAGGCAAGGGGTGAACCATGGAAATGACCGTTGACCTCAGGCGGGATTTTCCGGTTTCGGGGTGAGCGTGGCCGGAAAATCCCCCCCCCACCCCCCTGTCTTGGAAGAAAGTTGCTTAAACACGATTGGTCTTTTAAAAGATCCATGCTGGCTTTCTTTAATTAACAAAAGTTAATTAACCCAAGTGAATGTTAATTTTGTCTTGAATTATTGTTTCTAGAAGTTTCCCTATCACCAAAGTTAAACGGACTGCCGTTTGTTGTTGGGCTTATCTTTACAGTCTTTTATGAACAATTTTCTAGTCCTCTGGCACCACCCCTGTGCCTAAGGAAAATTGGAAAAGTATGGTCAGTGTCTCTGCAATTTCCACTCTCACTTCCTTCAGTATCCTTGGATGCACCCCACCTGGTCCTGCTACCTTATCAACTATTAAGTACAGAAAACCTAAGTACAAATAGCCTATCCATTAAATTCTCCTCATCAATTTTAAAGACTCTGAACTATGTCCTCCTTCACAATGACTTGGGCGGCGTCTTCTTCCTTGGTAAAGACAGGGGCAGAGGTTCATTTAATGTCTCAGCCATTCCCCCTACCTCCGTGCATAAATTGCCTTTTCGGTCACTAGTCAGCTCCACTTCTCTTAAAACACGATTCTATTTATATGCCTCTGGAACACTTGTGTTCTCTTTTGTTACACTCTCTTATGTTGGCTGCCAGTCTCTTCGCATTCTCTTATTTTCTTTTTCAAATTTTCCTTTGAATTTTCTAAATTTAACCTGGTTGTCAATTGTATTATCCATCTGAAATCTATCATAAGAACACTTTTTCTGTTTTCATCTTAATCTCCACCCCTTTGTCATCCAGGGAGCTCTGGATTTATTTGCTCAACCTTTCCCCTTTGAGGAAATATACCTCGACTATGCTTGAACTATCTCTTCTTAAAGGCACTGCATTGTTCAGTTTGAATATTGCCTGCTAGTCTTGGGTTGCAATTTATCTGGACCAACTCTATTCTTACCCCCATTGAAGTTGGTTTCCACCCCCCCCCCCCAGTTAATTATTCTTACTCTGGATGGCTCCTTGTCCATCTCCATAGCCAACCAAAACAAAGAACAAAGAACAAAGAACAGTACAGCACAGGAAACAGGCCCTTCGGCCCTCCAAGCCTGTGCCGCTCCTTGGTCCAACTAGACCAATCGTTTGTATCCCTCCATTCCCAGGCTGCTCATGTGACTATCCAGGTAAGTCTTAAAACCTTATGATACAATGATCAATGTCTCATAAATACACTAATGACACTTGATTCACTTGGTCAAACTCATTCCCAAGAACCAAAACCAGCATAAGTGCTTCCTTCCTCATTGGAGTGGAAACATATTGCTGTGTAGGGTTCCCCTGAACACATTTTAGAAACTCTTGTCTATCTAAATCTATATTCAGATAATGAAAACACCTGATTGTAACTATTCTATAATTCTTGCTTTTTTTGTAACTCTTTAACTATTTTCTCCTTGATGTTATCAATTTCTTGCATGAGTATAAGTTGTTTAAGGTGCCCAGTCGTGCATTTTTTTCATCTAGGCTCACCTTCCAAAAACTTTATCAAACTTCACATTATCTTTTCAGAATTAAATGTCCAACTTACCACTACCCCATCCAAAAAACACAATTGCATTATATATGTTTATATTTTCTCTACTCTCTGGGCCAGAATTCAAATTGAATTGTTATAGCCTTTCATGTTGGCTGACTTGACATGTCAATGTGATTTCTTCTTGCAGGTGTATGATAAAACCTAAAAATGAAACTCTATATTTTGACTTCAGCGAGGAAAACATTTCTCATTTTCTTTTATTCTCAGCAATGACCATCCTGCAGGAAAGCAATTGCCAACTGAACAGTTACCACGTTATTTTAATTAAAAACAAACCAACTGACATTTTCTTATTTGGACCTGTTGTTGGAAACTGGATCATTGAAATAAAATAATCCAATCATTTCAATACTCAAAAGTTAAGGGACATTTTCCATACAGGACTGCACCTTTTTTGATACTTCCCTCCATTTTTTAGAGCTATTTTCTCCTTTCTTTACCTCTCTTCTCCAGGCACATTAACAAATTGATGGTATATTTCCAGCAACCTTCTGTACTGTGTCCCAGTGCCATTCTTGCAATTTGCTTTATCTTTTTATATTGATGACCTATCTATGCTGTTGTTGTTTCATTTCACATGACCTAGTGGTGCACAAGGCAGACTTTCATTGGAATCCAATGCGGGTTTGACCTGGAACAGGTTATTAGCCTATCGCTAGAGACTCTTAGCTTGAGGGGCATGGTTCCACACCAAGAACTGCTGAACAGGAGTCTTTTCCCGCACTTACCACCAGCCATTGGCGTGTTGGAAGGATTTTGCAGGTTGATAAGCAACCTGTTTGGCAGCATTATAAACGCCCCTTCCTTGGCCAGAATTCTCCAACTTCACCCACGGCTGGGATTCTCTGGTCCCGCTGCAGTGAATGGAGATTTGGCTGAGTGCCAAATTCGCCATTCTTGTTGGCAACGGTGGCGGGGCCAATGAAGCTAGAGAATTTTGGATTTTGTCTATGTTGTGCTATTTGGTAAAGCCAACACTGTATTCCAAGAATGTTTGTCGAGCATAGTGTTATCATTAACTTCAAAAACACATTGAATGCATTTTACTAATTTGAATAGTAAACTGGTAGTTCCTTTAAAAGCTGAACTAAACATTTTTTCTTTTGTATTTGGCGATTCTTTTACATGATTGTTGCAAGTCATCAAGTTAGCATTGATGAGTGTTTTTTAAATGTTTATAGTATAGGTTAAAAGGCATGAAAACCTGCTTTCACTTTGGTAGACATAAACCATAGAGGTGCATATCTGAATTCTGTATATATGCATCCAGTTGGTAAGATGTTCCAGAAGTACAAACTAGTCACTAGTTGCTCCCATTGCATCTAGTTTAGCTTGCTTGACATGATAAGTAGGAACAATAATATTAACCGGCAAAATACTAAAATCGGGTCTTTACAAGCCATGTGAAACAGAATGCTGCACATATCTTTGTATAAAAAGCTCATTGTGCATACTTGTGATTAAGTTTCTGATTATAAGGTCAGTATCCTTCCTGTAATTCTTCTGTACTGAATATGAGAGTCATATAATGGTATCTTGTTCAGCATCCCAAACAAGAGCAGAAGTATTTGAGGGATTTGTATTCTTTAGCTTTCAAATAACGTTCAATATACCTTTGGAGTGAGGGCATGTCATTTATCTAACACTGCCAAGTTTTGTACAATAAAGACATTTTGGAGTCATTTTGCCCCAAAAGGCATTTCAACTTCTAAATGCAGGTCATAGACATACGCATTGTCATTTAACCTGCAATAACATAATCCAAAATTTCTATAATTTCTGGTGCTCAGATTATCCAATAGCCATGAAAATGTCATTTGAATTTCTTCCATACCTCCAACTGTCCAGTGATGAATAGGAAATGCCTTTCATTGTATTAGGGAAAGATTACTTCTAATACCTGAACTCTCTTCAGGTGTACTGTTTCAAAAATTATTTCCATACAATATGAGAAAAATTTCAGGCTGAAATCTAATGCTAAATACACCCCCCTTAAAAAAGAACCAGACACTGCTTGAAACAAAAATATTTTTGAAACATACAGTTGAATATCCACATTGTGAAGACTCTGAAATAAATATTTCCTTTCTGCATTATGAGCATCCAACAATTGCTGAAGTGAGTATCTCACAAGAGAATTATTGTTAATGGGTTCGTAACTGCTTGTTTTAAACCTCCTTTTCTGCTACTGCAGGGGAAACAGTAGGATGATTTGTGTATTTGCCAATATCATTCTGCTGCTTTGCTTGCCATCAGGAACTGAGTATCTCATTGAAAGCTGTATGATTTCTATGTGCACTTCCCACCGGTACTGTGCAATTTACACACTGTCTGTATTCAGAGGGCCAGGGAATCTGGGTAAATTATAGTGTGAAAACAAAGGCTGTCCAAATCAAAGAGGCAGTTTTTTAAAAAATCTTTGGCGCATTTCCAAATGGTTAATGGTGTGAGTTACAAGAGCAGGAAAAGTCTAGTAAAAATTTGTATTGATTCCCATTATCTTGGTTCTATTTTCTAGGCAGCAATTAAAATAAATTATAAAAAGAAATTAATGTCACCTGCTATTCTGATTAACAAGCAGCAATGAGGAAGATTATGTGAAGGGTCTGCTAATCACAGAAAAATTAGAAATTTTTAAAAATTATTTTCCTGTCAAAATCAAAAGACATAAATGGTGTTTTGGAAGGTTGCAAAGTATGCTACTTTATTTTAAAAATTGGCTTTAGAAACTACTACTGCAAATTATATCTGCACCTTAATGGACAATAAATGATTCTTTGATACCATAATTCCTTATATATTAGGGGTTAAAGACCATTCCTAAATATTATGCATTTTATGATTATTCATTACTTAACACTCTTTATATCAAAAGCCAAATTACTGTGAACTAACATAATATATAATTATTGACAATAGTTGGATGTATAGTTGTAAACAATTGACCCGTGGATTTCAGGACTAATGGAATACCTTATAAATTCCAGAAACTGACACTTGAGAGTATTGTTATGAAAATTATGTTCACCTTAGCAGCAATAGAGGCAATGATTTAACTTGTGTCCTGAAAGCTACTGTCAACTTATGTATGTCATTATTATTGCCTGACTTGCACTTATTTTTCAAATACAGAAAAGAAATAAAACAAAGATAATCTTGACCCTTTTGCAATAACTAATCAAATACAATTTGTTTTTTTGCAGTGTAGTGGTTTATGCATAAATCTTTTCAATTTGAAATTGTTTATTTTTTCCATGTTACGGCAAAGAAATTGGGCAAAATCAGCTTCAATCAATAACCTAACTCTTGTTAGTTAAAACATAAAATAGTTTGCCTAGACAAGTCATTAGAAAGTTTTGAAAACAACATGTGTAATATTTTGAGTATCTTTTAGAAGTTTATGATTGAATTCAACTCTCAAAGCAAATGATTTACTTTGGATCAACACACGGTGTGTAAAAATACCTTTGAATGTTGTCATTAGTTTTGCACCTCTTCTAACCTTTGCTTTGTAACATGAGACTGCGCCTCAACCATTGCAATTAGCAGCAGAAAAGGAAAACTATTTCCTCACGCTCAGTGGCTCTTTAGCCAATTACAGTTACTGCAAATATATAATCATATATAACACTGCATCTACTGAGACTCATGAGCCTGCAAATTGAAACTATCTGTATTTATTATGCAGCTGATGCTGAACCTACACAGACTTTACAGTATATGTGCAAGTTAAAGAATCAACAGTTGTTTATAGTAACAAACTATAAAGCAAACAGTTGCCCTTTTCTGTTCCCATCTTACGGGATGATTTTCGAGTATGGTCGCCTTGTTTCTCGCCTGAAAATAGGGTGGCCAGCTGAGAAATATCTCTTTGTTATCAAAGTCTGGCCTGATGTAGTTTTCATGTGAGCCAGTAAATGGATGAACAGCAGGTCCACATATTTGATGAGTGGGAAGCTGTTTAAATATGTAGATTGGGGTTCTACCTTGTTGCTAGTTTTGAAGTAAAGAATAGATGAAGCGCGGGCTACTTCCAATTTGCTCATTTGTACCAAGCCATGAGCAGTCTAAACAACAGTCCTTAAAGGGACAGCTTGCTGCCCGGCTGCTTAGCAATGCAAACCTTTCAGTTATATCTTGTGATTCTGGGTAACAACCTGTTGGCTGACTCATCATCAGAGCTGTCCAATTTTCTGGCCTCCTGCACCATGAGCTGCAGTGGATTACCCTTTTGGCACTCGCAATTCACCAGCTGCATTCAAATTATGCCTGAGCAATTTGGATAGAACATAACTTGAGTGCAGCCGGTGAGCATAAGTAGGTCGTCTGCGTATCGAGTTAAACCTAATAATGAACTCCCAAAACATGAATTCAGAAATAGCAGTTTAAACACTTGAAAACATCAGCTTTAGCACGCCGCAATTCCAGTCATTTTTCCTAATTTTCCAATGTCATCTTTGAGCAGGTGGCGCAGATGCTCTGCCAACTTTACACCCGTTTTGGTCAGAAGTCAAAAATCCCCTCCTGCGCCTTTAAAAAGGAACAATTAAATTAAATTAAAAGAAAATAAACGAGAATGCAAACCAGTGGCAAAGCTGCACGAGCATAATATCAATCTTCTTCAGCAGGTGATTTTTGTTATGGACTTTAAGACTGAATGGAAATGCTATACATGAATTCAATATTTCATTACAGCTGAACAATGAGCAAAGTCCAAATTTTGAAGAACAGGTTCATTTATTAAAGATTGCATTTTTAACAGCAAGTACTGATACTTTTCTCTCTGTTATTTGTTATTCTATGGTATGGAATGCTATTCCCCCTGAGTTTCAGATTGACTGACAAATAACTCACTGTTGGAAACTGAGCCACCCAAAATAAAATTCAGAAAATATAATGGATTTCCCACAGTCGGCTCAACTGAGAGTAGTCAATTATAATACAACACATTTTCTGAAATTTTCCATCTGGGAAAACTTTACATTGCTCCATATTCCCAATAATTTCACAACTTATCTAATTTAGCTTGGTGTTAGCTCTCCCCTCTGTCTGTGTGCAAAGGTTCCTAATTAACTGCTGCTGTGCTTAATATAGTCATCACCCATGTCTCCAGACAATAAAGTTACAGCAGCGTTCTCCCTCAATCAATAGAGCTGAGAGTCTTAATTTTTGTATATAATTTAAATTTGGGATATTCTACAACATGCAATAGTTCTGTTGAACTTCATTCGTGTTTTGTCTTTGGGACACCAATATCTTGATTTTAAATATTTGAAGTGACTGAGAGCGTCCGATGCCACCCACAAAAGTTCCAAATTGACTCAATCAATGTGACTGTCAGGCTTCAGTCAATCAACACTTTCTACACCAATCAGATTCCTCAGCTGTGTTTGATGCCACCTGTTCTCCTCGTTATTTTAATCATTTACTTAGTTGGGGAAACCAGGATTTGACATAGCTGACATTCACAGTGATATTTTTTGTCCCTCCCTCTCCCATGTGTAGAAAATAATCTCTCCATCATCCAATACCACCCATGTAGTTTGAGTCATGTAGCCCACATAGCTATTTAAGTTGTAATTTTCCAACACATTGCTTGTCATTGGTATAATTTTTTTCATTTATTAGGAACATATTAAAGAGCATTCTGTGTAAAAAAAGAATACTATTCTGGATTCCTGCCCCCAGACCATTAATAATCTCATTTGCGTGCTAAGTAGGACTACTATTGGGGCTCTACCTGCGGATGTTAATTCTGCATGACACTACTATTGATCACGCATGGTGTTTATCCCTTACACAAACGTACACGTTTTTCTCTCTTATTAAATTCCTATAGCTATTTGTGTTGCAATGATAGCTTTTCGGTGAGTCATACAGTTGAAACCTGTTAATTGGGATGCCCTGGTGGAAATTAAATTGTCCCATTCATCAGATTGTCTCATTAATTGAAATCCATTTGCGCTAATTTAAATACATTGGGAATTAACTCGGGCATAAAAATATCTTCGATAAAGCATTGTCCCCATTATTTACTGTTATACTTACAATCAAGTCAATTACTAATAACAGTCCATATTGTATATCATTGTTATTTTCTATATATACTCAGTGTACATTGACCAGTTTAGTCAAGCTTTTTGATTATATCAAATAACATCAATAGAAGCAAATTGAATTCTGTGGTTCCCGTGTCAATTGGTATCAGTAGCAGTACTTAATTTATAGGAAAAGGTGTTCTAATGTGATATACAAGTGAAATCCAATACGCGGTGTTGCCTCAGGAGCTAAAAAATGATTTGCCACATTACTGCTCTCATAATACTAAATATCTCACGTACCATTTAATTCTTGTCAAGGTGGGGGTTATTATTGACCGTGACTGAAATACTTCCAAAACTAAATATACGTGTGATATTCAGGTACAGTTTGGATTATTGTCAGCATGCAAAGGTAGATCTGAACACTCAGTGTGCAGCCATACCTAAAGGAAACCTGCATGAGAGAACTGAAACTACAGTTTATTAGGAATATCTCCCACCCTTTGAGTGTGTTTCCCTGCTATGAGTATGCGATCAATGAGTTTATCCAAAAACAAATGTTCTATATCTGTAACAGAGTATCTACATTCTTACCATTGTGCTGGATACAGGAATGGCAGCTTAGCAAACTACTAAAAACTGACTAACGGCTTCAAAAATGCTAACATGTCCTGCTAAAAAGATGACAACTCAAAAATAGTCCTGATATAAGCCAAAAATGCACCACGCATCATACTGAGCAGGCCTCTTACTTATAGACAACCAGGCTGCACGTTCAGTGAGGCTCCTTCAACCTGTTAGCACCATGAGTGGATGAGAGAGTTCAGCATATGATGAACCATGCACAGAGGCAGCTCAATTTCAAAAAAGAGTTATACAAATAGCATAATACAATTACTGAAATATTTTGTGGTTTTTTGATATGTTTGTCATATGCCTTGGACTCCTATTGTTATGTATTTAAAGTGGTTTCATCTCTCCTGCGTTTTACACTTTTGACTGACCATAGACCTTTGACGACAATCTTTGGGTGTATAAAATTATTCCTTCTTTAAAGCTAGTAGGTTACAGAGGTGGACTGAGATGCTCCCAAAAAAATTCTAAGCCCCCAATCTGTGGGAAAATGGGAGTAAATCCTGCTGGTTTTTCAGCATGATTTCCAGAATGAATCTCCAACACTCTGTGCATCACAGAGTGTCCTAGCGGGATTCACTCTGGAAATCAGGGGATGGGGCCTATTCCCGCTGGACAGGCTGGCAGCATAGCTCTGATTTGGCCACTGCGCATGTGGCGATCTGTCACTGTGGAGATCGGCACATGCGCAGTGGCCCCACATTGCCAGCCTCCGGATCGTTACCCAGCCCCCTGATCGCTGCCCAGCCTTGCAAACCCTCCCCCCCCCCCGCCATCGCTGGCCTTGTGAACCCCCCATTCCCGATCGCTGGCCTCCTGGATCTCCCTGGGTAAGCCCCAATGTCCCCCCCCCCCACCACTCTGCGGCCAGCCCCGACCCACCCCCCGGCAGCACCGATCTCCCGATTTTCCCCGGCCTCCCTTCCTCCCCCCCCCCCCCCCCCCCCCCCCCGGCAACCGCAGCCCTACTGACAATCCTGGCACTCCAGCAGCCCCGACCCTCCCCCCACACCTGAATGCACAGCCCTTATCGCTTCATCCCTCCCTCTGCCTGCAATCCAAGTGCAGAGTGGTAGCCAGTTTCCCCCTGCCCACCGATTGCTCCCCACCCCAATAGTCCCTGTCCCCTTGGCACTGTCCAATGTCCAGTGGACTGTGCCAAGGTGTCCCTTGGGCATTGCCAGTTTGCCCTTGGGTAGTGCCAGGATGCTAGGCTGGCACTGCCAGGCTGGCACTACCCAAGGGGCACCCCTCCCTTACCCCAGACTTCCTGGGGAGCCTTACTGGCCCCTGTTCCCTCCAACCTGTTCAGTCCCGGGCCCGCTAATGAAATGGAAATTGTGATTTCTATGTTGTAATCTGCTCTGCGCCGATGTGCAGTGTGGAGCTGATTACTCTGGAAATCTTAGGCTGGGAGACTCTTGGAAGCCTTGGCGCCCAGCGGGAAGCCCGCAAAATGGCCTCTGCTGATATCTCACGGCCTATTAGAGCAGCACAATGGGCTGGGAGAATCATCCCCATAACCTTTGATATCCTCGACACACATCTACAATATTAAATATCACCAATCAGAGCAACATGCAGTAGCTGATGCTTTGTCAAAATTGTCAATACAAATCAAGCACAAACCTGAAGTAAATTTTGCTAACATCCTATATTTCTCACAAATGGATAGTGTACCTGTGAATTCATGTCAGGTTCAGAGACACGCAAGAAGCGATCCAGTGGTGGAACAGATAATGGATATGGTCTTAAAGGAACAACGTTGGAAGGATATCAAAAACACCCGGATTAAATTTTTATATCAGCAGAAGACTTGAGTTGAGTCCAGAGTGGAATTTTATTATTGGTAATCGGAATGATCATTCCTCCATGCTTGAGTGGAAAAATCCTTGAATTGCTGCACCTGGTGTGGTGAGAACGAAGGAACTGGCATGTAGCTTTGTTGATGGCCAGGATTAAATGTACAAATCGAAGAGAAAGTGTGGCAATGTCAGTCCTGTGCAAAGCTAAGAAAGACTCCACTGCTTCCAACACTTACATCCGTGGGAATGGCTGAAATGGCCATGGCAGAGAGTACACATAAATTATGCCAGTCCAATTAAGGGACACATAGAATCCCTATAGTGCAGAAGGAGGCCATTCAGCCCATCGAGTCTGCACCGACCACAGTCCCACCCAGGCCCTATTCCTGTAACCCCACATATTTGCCCTACTAATCCCCCTGACACTAGAGTCAATTTAGCATGGCCAATCAACCTAACCCGCACATCTTTGGACTGTGGGAGGAAACTGGAGCACCCGGAGGAAACCCATGCAGACACAGGGAGAACGTGCAAACTCCACACAGACAATGAACCGAGGTCGGAATCGAGCCTGGGTCCCTGGCGCTGTGAGGCAGCAGTGCTAATCACTGTGTCACCTTAAATGCTCCTAGTATTAGTAGATGCACATTTTAAATGGCCAGTAGTGATCATGAAATCCAGGAGGGCAGAACAGACTATTGAAAAGTTGTATGAAATATTTGCTAGATTTGGTAGACCTGAGTATATCGTAAGTGACAGCAGGACACAATTTACTTCAAAGTAGTTCAAACATTACTCGAAAGGAAATGGTATCCAACACATCAAGTTGGCTCTGTACTATCCAGCAACAATTGGATTGACCGAACGATTTGTACAGTCACTAAAACACTCATCATCAAAGGGCCAAGGGATCTTGTTAAGATGAGTAAATAAATCCTTGCTATCCTACAGAAACAACACACATGCAAAGCCAGAGAATCCACCAGCAATGCTGCTTTTAAAAAGGAAGCTTAGAACAAAGTTTGACCTTCTGATGTTTTAGAAATTGCCAAACAAAAACCAAAAGCACAGATTGCTAGGAGAGAACAAAACTCTAAAAGGGGAGAATTTACTCAAGGAGAACCAATACTAGCAAGAAGCTATGCTACCAATTAAAAGTACCTGCTGTTACCTTTGCAAAAACAACGGGTGGGATTCTCCAGCCACACTCAGCCAAAAACCAGAGAATTCCGCCCGAGGTCAATAGACCTTTGCATGGTCCATTCCCCTCCTGCTACGACTCCCGTGGCGGACGGGATGGGAGAAATCCCCCCCAGTATCATACACTGAACAGATAGATGAGGAGAAAGTTAGGCGACATCATACTGACCAAATATTAGCTTCAAGAAGTGAAATTGCTGCAACTTCACTGGAAGTATTTACATCAGAAATGTTAAATAGTGATACATCTTAGTGACCAGCGGTGTGCCTCAGGGATCAGTGCTGGGTCCACTGTTATTTGTCATTTATATTAATGATTTGGATGAGAATATAGGAGGCATGGTTAGTAAGTTTGCAGATGACACTAAGATTGGTGGCATAGTGGACAGTGAAGAAAGTTATCTCCAATTGCAACGGGATCTTGATCAATTGGGCCAGTGGGCTGACGAATGGCAGATGGAGTTTAATTTAGACAAATGCGAGGTAATGCATTTTGTTAGAGTGAACCAGGGCAGGACTTACTCAGTTAATGGTAGAGCATTGGGGAGAGTTACAGAACAAAGAGATCTCGGGGTACATGTCCATAGCTCCTTGAAAGTGGAGTCACAGGTGGACAGAGTGGTGAAGAAGGCATTTGACATGCTTGGTTTCATCGGTCACAACAATGAATACAGGGGGCGGCACGGTAGCACAATGGTTAGCACTGCTGCTTCACAGCTCCAGGGTCCTGGGTTCGATTCCCGGCTCGTGTCACTGTCTGTGTGGAGTTTGCACATTCTCCTCGTGTCTGCGTGGGTTTCCTCCAGGTGCTCCGGTTTCCTCCCACAGTCCAAAGATGTGCGGGTTAGGTTGATTGGCCAGATTAAAAATTGTCCCTTAGAGTCCTGAGATGTGTAGGTTAAAGGGATTAGCGGGTAAAATATGTGGGGGTAGGGCCTGGGTGGGATTGTGGTCGGTGCAGACTCGATGGGCCGAATGGCCTCCTTCTGTACTGTAGGGTTTCTATGATTTTCTATGATTCTAGGAGTTGGGACATCTTGTTGAAGTTGTACAAGACATTGGTAAGGCCACACTTGGAATACTGCGTGCAATTCTGGTCACCCTATTATAGAAAGGATAATATTAAACTAGAAAGAGTGCAGAAAAGATTTACTAGGGTGCTACCGGACTTGATGGATTGAGTTACAAGGAGAGGCTGGATAGACTGGGACTTTTTTCTCTGGAGCATAGGAGGCTGAGGGGTGATCTTATAAAATAATGAGGGGCACAGATCAGCTAGATAGTCAATATCTTTTCCCAAAGGTAGGGAAGTCTAAAACTGGAGGGCATAGGTTTAAGGTGAGAGGGGAGAGATACAAAAGTGTCCAGAGGGCAATTTTTTCACACAGAGGGTGGTGAGTGTCTGGAACAAGCTGCCAGAGGTAGTAGTAGAGGCGGGTACAATTTTGTCTTTTAAAAAGCATTTAGATAGTTACATGGCAACGATGGGTTTAGAGGGATATGGGCCAAATGCGGGCAATTGGGATTAGCTTAGGGGTTTAAAGAAAAAAGGCAGCATGGACAAGTTGGGCCGAAGGGCCTGTTTCCATGCTGTAAACCTCTATGGCTCTATCTGAACAGGAGCTAACCACAGAGACAAATTTAAACGCTGCATCTGAAGAATTCTCCAAAACCGATGGAACCTGCCATTGGAATAGTTTCACATGAAGAATTACCAACAGAAGAAAATGAGAACATTTCAAGGCCTTGAGTAGCTAAATTTCAGAGCATCAAGTACACCCCAAAATAAATAGACATCCACCTGAGACACTATCTTATTAATTGTATACGTATGGGAAATAAGGTGTAAAGTAATGCATCTACTTTTTAACTGGGTCGGTTGTTTTGACATTGGGAAAACTGTCTTTGTAAAAGGGAGGGATGCTATGTATTCAAAGTGCTTTCATCTCTCCTATGTATACCATCACGTGATCTGGTGTGACAGAAGCAGAGAGATTCACAGGCTTCTGTGGTTCTTCCTTCTTGGACCTGGAACCAGCAACATCTTCTTAATGAACCTGCATTGTGTATCAGTACAACCCACTGGTGTAACACCTCGTTACTTTTCTCTTTGTGGTAGCTATTGGTTGATATGTAGCATTTAATAGGAACCTGAGTATGAGGGACAAGTATGTCTGATGCAAAATGAGTTGGCATACCACACTACATTTTCAACCCTTCGATGTCGATGTAATGCCTGTAAAATGGCTGCGACACAATCAAATATCTTAACCACTGTTTTCAACTGGAATTACAACTTTCTCCCTCCCTTTGCAGCTATGAAATGCTGATTCTGTTACATAGTCGTCTACAGTCTCAGGGGAAACTTTGCAATATAGTTTCAACAAACAAAACACTTTATATGAATGATAATATTAATAAATATGTGAGAAACATAGTTTTATTTGTTATATTCTGTTTAAACTTAAACGGAGAGAGATGGTGGTATGGTGCTAAAATCATTAGTCTAAAAATGGAAAGCATCAGAGAAATACTGTGGGAAATTGGTTTGAATCCCATCACAGTGACTAGGAGTACATAATTCAATTAACAGTTTCTATTAGATATGGTTCTTGGGGCTAAAGGGATCAAAGGTTATGGGGGGAAGAGGGAACAGTTTAGGAGTTAGATGATCAGCCGTGATCATAATGAATGGTGGAGCAGGCTCGAATGACCTACCTCTGCTCCTATTTTCTATGTTTTTATTTCAACATTAAAAGGAGCTTCATGTTTTTCAAAATGGATAAAATGTGCAATTGCAATGTTAACCACTTAAGTCACAGTCAAAGATCTTTAGCCTACTGTTTTGCAATCTCTCCATTTAACTGAAGAAAGAAGCTTCTATATTTATTTCGTAGCTATATTTTTTATTAATTATCAACAAAAAGATGATGCCAGCCCAAAGAAAGCAATATAAGGACAGCCATACCCATGGCCAAACAAATAGTTTGAAGGAAAATCTCAAAGTATGAGAGAGAGAGAGATGGAGGTGTAAAGAGGTTACAGAACGAACTTCAGAGCTTACATCTAGATAGCTGAAAACAAGATGGCTGTTGTGAAGCCATGCTTTATCAAGAATCACAAAATTATTACAGTGCAGAATGAGGCCATTTGGCCCATTGTGTCTGTGTCGGCTCTCCAAATGAGCATAATGACTTTGTGCCATTTCCCTACCTTCTCCACTTACCCCTGCACATTGTTTCTGTTCGAATAATCATCGAATGCTCCCTTGAATATTTCAGATGAATCTGCCTCCACCACACTTCCAGGCAGTGCATTCCAGACTCAAACCACTATTGTTTCCATCTTCTGTAAACACTTTCAATCTGAACCCTCTCATTCTTGATCCTTTTACAAGCGGGAACTATTTCTCCCTATCTACTCTATCCAGCCCTCTCATGATTTTGAACATCTCTATCAAATCTCCTCTTAGTCTTCTTCTTTCCATGGAGAACAGTCCAATCTTCTCTAATCTATCCTCATAATTGAAGTTTCTCATCCCTGGAACCATTTTTGTAAATTGCTACTGCACTCTCTCTAATATGTTCACACTCTTCTGATAGCGTAGTACCCAGAACTGCATACAATACTCCAGCTGAGGTCTAACTACCGTCTCATATAAGTTCAGCATAATCTCTTTGCTCTTGTATATCTATGCCACTATTAATAAAGCCCAGGATGCTATAAGCTTTATTATCCGCTCTCTCCACCTATCCTGTCAATTTCAATGATCTATGCACATATACACCCACATCCCTCTGCTCCTGTGCCTCCTTAAGAATTTTGCCCCTTAGTTTATATTATATTATATTGTCCCTCGATGTTGTTCCTCCCAAAATGCATCACCTCACACTTCTCGGCATTTAATTCTTTCTGCCAACTACCTGCCCGCTCCACCAACTCCTCTGTGCCCTTTCAATGTTCGACACTGTGTTCCTCACAGTTTAAAATAATTCCAAGTTTTGTATCATCTGCAAACTTTGAAATTTTCTCCCACACACCAAGATCTAGATCATTAATATATATCAGGAAACTCAAGGATTCCAATACTGACCCCTGGGGAACACCACTACAAACCTTCCTCACAACTGAAAAATATCTATTGGCCATTACTCTTTGCTTCATATTATTCAGCCAATTTTGTACCCATGTTGCTGCTGTCCCTTTTATTCCATGAGCTATAACTTTTCTCACTAGTCTGTTGTGTGGTACTGTAATTTATGCTTTTGAAAGTCCATGAACGCAATATAAAAGCATTAGCCTCATTGACCCTTTCTGATACCTCTTCAAAAAACTCCAGCGAGTTTTTTAAACACAATTTCCCCTTTAGAAATCTGTTCTGGCTCTTCCTGATCAACCCCTATTTTTCCTTGCGACTACTAATTATATCCCAAATAATTGTTTCTGGATCATTGCTCTGTATTAGTAACATTATTTGTAACATTATTACCAATACTCGTCTGTAATTGCTGGGGCTTGTCCTTACAACCTTTTGTGAACAAGGGCATAACATTTGCAATTCTCCAGTCTGCTGGCAGCTCCCTAAGTGTAGAGAAAACTGGAAGATTATGGCCAGCGCTCGAGTAATTTCCATTCTCACTTCCTTCAATATCCTTGGAAGCGTTTCATCTGGTCCCAGTACCTTGTCATCTTTAAGTATGGATATTCTATTCAACATTCCTCCTTATCAATTTTGAACCCTTTTAAGGTCAGAGTTTCCTCATCTGTCTCCATAGCCTGGGTAGCATCTACCTCCTGGGTAAAGGAATCGAAAAATGACTTTATGAATTTACTGGCTGGTATTCCACAATGAAGTTTTAAAATAGGATTTAAACACCAAACTGTTAAGGTGGCCGTCGAGTGTCATGTGACTGCAGATTCAAAATTCTCTCAAGTCTCCAAAAAGTTCTTAATGAACTTATCCTGAGTAGAGAGTGATTCATTGAAGGTACATATTGAGTCAAACCATCTGTGCAATTCACACCTTTCATTGCCTGTTGACTTACCAAAAGTAAGAAGTCTCACAACACCAGGTTAAAGTCCAACAGATTTATTTGGTAAAACAAGCCACTAGCTTTCGGAGTGCTGCTCCTTCATCAGGTGAGTGGGAGTTCTGTTCACAAACAGGGCATATAAAGACACAAACTCCATTTACAAAATAATGGTTGGAATGCGAGTCTTTACAGGCAATCAAGTCTTAAAGGTACAGACAATGTGAGTGGAGAGAGGGTTAAGCACAGGTTAAAGAGATGTGTATTGTCTCCAGCCAGGACAGTTAGTGAGATTTTGCAAGCCCAGGCAAATCGTGAGGATTACAGATAGTGTGACATGAACCCAAGATCCCAAGATCACTCACATTGTCTGTACCATTAAGACTTGATTACCTGTAAAGACTCGCATTCCAACCATTATTTTGTAAATTGAGTTTGTGTCTTTATATGCCCTGTTTGTGAACAGAACTCCCACTTACCTGATGAAGGGGCAGCGCTCTGAAAGCTAGTTACTTGTGCTACCAAATAAACCTGTTGGACTTTAACCTGGTGTTGTGAGACTTCTTACTGTGTTTACCCCAGTCCAACGCCGGCATCTCCACATCATGACTTATCAAAACCCATAGACTCCGAGACTCACTGTCACCCACTTGAAACTTGATGTGGAGATGCCGCTGTTGTACTGAGGTGGGCACACCAGACTCAGACACCAGGCACCAGAGGTGGACTCACCAGATGAAGGAGTAGCGCTCCGAAAGCTTGTGATACCGAATAAACCTGTTGGACTTTAACCTGGTATTGTGAGACTTCCTACTTGAAACTTAACAAAGAAAGCTGTAGAGAAATCAATTCATCATAAATAGGTGTGCATCACCACCATCCATTCTCTACTATGTAGCAATAGCTTCTAACTTGAAATCATTTATGCAGACAATGGAAGTACTGATCAGGTGGTTACTTGATTGAAACTGACTTCAGATAGCCAGTCTTACTTAGTCCAAGCTCCAGAGAGAAATAAGTCCTTCGGGATATGGATAGCACAGAAGATCACCCCTTCCCTCTACCCATTTTCATAAGCTTGAACCCTGATTGTTATTTTTGACTATCCATGTGTCACGGTAAGAGATATAGTTAAATAACCCAACCCAGCAGCCGCTGTCTCCATAACAACAGGTAAATTGTCTATCTGCATATTTTAACCACCTCGATACTGAAAGCAAAAGGACCACTGGGTTTAGCCTGGATCCATCTATGTCATCAGCCTATAGAAACCATATTACTTTAATCTCCTTTGACTTTAAAATTATCCTGAATCTATCCTCCCATTCTGTAATCTATCTTTGCACATGTGAACCTGCGTGTTTACGTGTGTGTGAGCACTGGAGCATTTTTATTATTTACTTTGAGCCGGTTAAGCACAATTTAAACTATCCTCTTTTCGTTTTTAAAGAAACTCGGGGAAATCTGTCTGCTTGCGTCTATTACAGTCATAGCACATAAATAGCCAAACACTCACTGAATTGGCAAGCATATCCTTTCAAAAAAAAATCTGTTGTGGTCAAATGAGGATTGGGAAAAAGAGGCGAGGTACTCCACCTCTTTTCCATAGAACCATAGAAAATTACAGCTCAGAAACAGGCCTTTTGGCCCTTCTTGTCTGTGCCGAACCATTTTATGCCTAGTCCCACTGACCTGCACTTGGACCATATCCCTCCACACCCCTCTCATCCATGAACCCGTCCAAGTTTTTCTTAAATGTTAAAAGTGACCCCGCATTTACCACTTTATCCGGCAGCTCATTCCACACTCCCACCACTCTCTGTGTGAAGAAGCCCCCCCTAATATTCCCTTTAAACTTTTCTCCTTTCTTTAACCTATATACATTCCCATAGTGCTGGCCAGCCCTGGCCCAGTACTATCCAGTGGGAACCCACGATGATTCACCACATTCACCCCTCCTTTGAGAACAAAGGCCGGCGGGGTACGAAAACAGACTAAAATGTCAACAGATTATAAGTTCAGACGGTTTGGAGGACCGCACCATCGTTGTGACCTCCTCAATACCGGCGGTGACACCGGAGTAGGCACTTGCGGTGGCGTTCTCCTCAAAACGGCATCCAGCTGTTCTCCCACGGACTCACAGGCCGGTTGACCCTGATGAAACGGTAGTGCAGGGGATCCTGACACATTCTGCGGTGGCGACGATCTTCGGGGCTCAGGCAAGCTGTGCATTGGAGTAAAACTGTTAAGCCCTGGTCCCGATGCTGTCCACGCCACGTACGGGGGAGAAATAAGGGATAAGGGATTCGTCACTGGGGGTATGGGAGTGACAGGAGTTGCTACGTCCCCTGCGGGCGCCAGGTCTCGGATCGAGACTGTGTCCTCTCGCCCGTCAGGATATGCCACATAGGCATACTGAGGGTTGGCGTGGAGGAGGTGGACCTGTTCGACCAAGGGGTCGGACTTGCGGGCCCTTACATGTCGCCGCAGGAGGACGGGTCCTGGGTACGTCAACCAGGCTGGTAAAGATATCCCCGAGGACGACTTCTGAGGGAATGAGAACATCCTCTCGTGGGGAATAGCATTGGTTGCCGTACACAGGAGGGAGCGAATGGAGTGAAGCGCATCAGGGAGGACCTCCTGCCAACGGGAGACTGGAAGGCCTCTGGACTTCAATGCCAATAGGACAGCCTTCCAGACTGTAGCATTCTCTCGTTCCACCTGTCCATTACCCCTAGGGTTGTAACTCGTGCTCCTACTAGAGGCAATCCCGTATGAGAGCAGGAATTGCCTCAAGTCATTGCTCATGAACGACGAGCCCCTGTCGCTATGGATATAGCTGGGGTACCCGAACAGGGTAAAAAGGTTACGGAATGCCTTGATCACCGTGGCAGCTGACATGTCCGCGCAGGGGACAACAAACGGGAACCGGGAGTACTCATCTATTATGTTCAGAAAGTACACGTTCCGATCTGTTGAGGGAAGGGGGCCCTTAAAATCAACACTCAGCCTCTCGAAGGGGCGAGTGGCCTTGACCAAATGTGCCCGGTCAGGTCGGTAAAAGTGCGGTTTGCATTCCGCGCAAATCCGACAGCTCCTTGTCACCGACCTGACGTCCTCCAACGAGTAAGGCAGGTTGCGGGCTTTGACAAAGTGGTAGAGCCGAGTGACCCCAGGATGGCACAGGTCATTATGGAGGGCGTTCAAGCGATCCTCCTGAGTACTAGCGCATGTTCCGCGCAAGAGGGCATCCGAGGGCTCATTGAGTTTCCCTGGACGATACATGATATCGTAGTTATAGGTGGAGAGTTCAATTCTCCACCGCAAGATCTTGTCATTCTTGATCTTGCCCCTCTGCGAGTTGTTGAACATGAACGCCACGGACCGCTGGTCCGTGATCAGGGTGAACCGCTTTCCCGCCAGGTAATGGCGCCAGTGTCTGACGGCCTCCACAATGGCCTGGGCCTCCTTTTCCACCGCTGAATGCCGAATTTCGGGGCCTTGGAGGGTGCGGGAAAAAAACGCGACGGGCCTGCCCGCCTGGTTAAGTGTGGCGGCCAGGGCGAAATCAGATGCATCGCTTTCCACCTGAAAAGAGATGGATTTGTCTACCGCGTGCATCGTGGCTTTCGCGATGTCGTGTTTCAATTCCTTGAAGGCCAATTGGGCCTCTGGCGTGAGTGGAAAAGTCGTGGACTTAATAAGCGGACGGGGACCCACTGCGCATAATAGGAGAAGAAGCCTAGGCATCTTCTCAGTGCTTTTGCGCTAGCAGGCAAGGGAAGTTCAGCAAGGGGGCGCATACGGTCTGGATCAGGGCCAATGACCCCGTTTTCCACCACGTATCCCAGGATGGCTAACCGGCGCGTACGGAATACACACTTCTCCCTGTTGTAGGTCAAATTCAGGCGAGATGCAGTGCGTAAAAAGTTCTGGAGATTTGTGTCATGGTCCTGCTGATCACGGCTGCTGATGGTGACATTATCCAGGTACGGGAAGGTAGCCTGCAGCCTGTTCTGATCCACCATTCGGTCCATAGCACGCTGGAAGACCGAGACCCCATTGGTGACACCAAATGGAACCCTAAGGAAATGATACAGATGACCATCCGCCTCAAAGGCCGTGTATTGTCGGTCCTCTGGGCGAATGGGGAGTTGGTGGTAGGCGGACTTGAGGTCTATGGTGGAGAACACCCGGTACTGCGCAATCTGATTGACCATATCAGATATGCGCGGGAGAGGATACGCATCCAGCTGCGTATATCGATTAATGGTCTGACTGTAATCAATGACCATCCGGGGTTTGTTCCCGCTCTTGACCACCACAACCTGTGCTCTCCACGGACTAACACTGGGCTGTATGATCCCTTCTTTGAGGAGTCGCTGAACCTCAGATCTGATGAAGATCCGATCCTCAGCGCTGTAACGCCTACTTTTAGTAGCGATGGGCTTGCAGCCTGGTACCAGATTCTGAAATAAAGAGGGTGTGGTGATCTTTAACGTAGAAAGATTGCAAGCGGGGCGCTTTGGACAATTTGGAGACTGCAGCTGTTCTCCCACTGTCAGCGAAGGGAGTGGCCCACTGTACTGTAGGATCACACTCTTCATGTGGACCATAAAGTTTAGTCCGAGGAGAATTGGTGCGCAAAGATGCGGCAACACAAGGAGCTTGAAACGCTCGTAAATTGTGCCTTGCACTTTCAAAGTTACCACACAACGTCCTAGCACAGCGACAGACCGGGACCTTGATGCCATAGAGATTGTCTGTTTGGCAGGTTGAATCTGGAGTCCACACCTCTTCACAGTGTCAGGGTGGATAAAGCTCTCAGTGCTCCCGCTGTCAAACAGACAATAAATCGCATGATCATTTACCTGTATATCCATCATCGAACAATCAAGCCTGTGATGCTTAGCCTGGTCCAGGGTGATCGACGCCACCATTGGTCCGTGAACGTCACTGCAGGCAGCTGAGGTCGATGCTGAGGACCCCTGCTGGTCGCTCATGGTCATCGTCGACCAAAATGGCCGCCCCCATGAATCGCACATGGGTGAGGGCGCCAAACTTAGCGACCCCTGGTGGTCATCCTCCTCCGACTCCGTCGACCGCAATGGCGTCGTCCTGGACTCGCACGTGGACGAACCTCGTGAGTACTTCGACGACGAAGGTGATGATCCCCGTTCTGAAGGGTTACTGGCCGCACTGCCGTTCCAGGGCTTCGATCTGCACACCTTCGCATAATGCCCCTTTTTACCACATGCGGTACAGACTACTGCTTTAGCGGGACACTTTTGTCGGGTATGTTTGGCTCCTCCGCAGAAGTAGCACCGCGGGCCGCATGGGGCTGCAGCCGTCGTCTGGTCCACATGGGAGCACGCCATAACACTGCACTTCAAGCCCGAGGGGCGAGGAGGGATTTGCGACTGCTCCTGCCACGTTGTCTCCACGTGGTCCTCCGGATACAGGACCAAGCTCTTCGAAGCCGCCTCAAGCATTTCAGCTAATTCCATGGCTTGGGTCAGGTTGAGATTCCCCTTTTCTAGCAGCTTGAGACGGATGTATGAAGACCCGACCCCGGCCACAAATGCATCTCGGGCGAGGTCGTACATGCTCTGCTCAGCCGACACAGCTTTGCAGTCACAGCCCCTGGCTAGCTGTAAGAGCTCATTGGCGTAGTCCTCCATGGTTTCACCCGACTGCCGACGTCGTGTAGCGAGGAGGTAATGAGCGTGGATCTCGTTAGGAGGTTTCGTATAGCGCTTCTTTAGAAACTCGAGGGCCCTCGGGTAAGTGGTGGCCGCACGGATCGCGAGGTAGACTGTGTCGCTTACCCTCGCATGGAGGACCCGGAGTCTGTCATCATCTGTGGTGACCGCTGCGGAGGCTGCTAGGTAATCTTCAAAACACTTCAGCCAGTGGTCGAAGGTGTTAGAAGCGCCCAACGCACGTGGATCTAGTGTCAGACGTTCTGGCTTAAGGATTTGCTCCATACTCTCCTTTCTTTTTTTTCTTCCGTCGAGAGTTTAATTTTAGTTCATAAAATTGATGCGCATCAATTGGACACTTCGGTAAAAGAAGGCTTTTATTAACTAACAATGGAACTATCAGAACTTTAACACACTATCCCAGACTGAAGGGGTCCCATCCGAGCAGGGGGTCTTATACCTCTCCCAGGAGGCGGAGCCCGACTGGAATGTGCCACAACAGTAACAACCACAGGTGTATCAATCCCACCCTAGCCCAACAACAACATTAGTACAATCCCACAGTAACCTATATACATTCCCATAGTGCTGGCCAGCCCTGGCCCACACTATCCCGAAGCTTTGAGCCTCGTGTCCAATTGATGCGCATCACACCCTTAACCCATGCCCTCTGGTATTTTCCTCCCCTAGCCTCAGCGGAAAAAGCCTGCTTGCATTCACTCTATCTATACCCATCAAAATCTTATACACCTCTATCAAATCTCCCCTCAATCTTCTACGCTCCAGGGAATAAAGTCCCAACCTATTCAATCTCTGCTTGTAACATCAGCAATGCGTACTCTCTGATTGCAAAGTGAGGTTACTTTGCATTGGTCATATTTAGTAGTAGTATTGATGAATAAATTCAAAAAATCCACTAGCCCCAATGGAAAAATGTCATTGCTAATGTCAAATTTCACCCATTCTGAGTTTTCAGCCGATGCTCAACTGCAGCAAAACTGAATTCTTTACCGTAAATTCAATTCTTGTTCAGACTGCATTCAATTTTCAAAATTATGACTTTCAATACAAATGTAATGATAAGTTACATCTGAAGAGCTAAAATATTTGGTAGCATATTGCACAGAACATAACCAAAGACATTTCCCCTTTCTCAAGCAATCTGTCTGCTTGTTCAAATGCTTACATAAGAAATCGAATGACACCATTTGAAGAACAATGAAGTTTCTTGGTGCCCAAGATAACACTTGTCTTTCAATCACCGCCACCATGAAATAGATTAACTGTTGAGGTACCTCATTTGCTGCTGGTGAGATCTTGCTGTGTACAGATTGGGTGCCTTGGCTGCCTTCTCAGCAACAGCAAGGACACTTCCTCTCATTGCTCTCACTGCTCCCATCAACCCACCCCCTCATTCCAGAATGCGAAAGTTCCATGTCACCTTTAGAAATTGTTTTCAAGCATTTCTGCTCTTCTCAAATCCCAGAGGGAAAACCTGAACCTTCAAATCGGCCCCACTTCCATTAGTATTGACACGATTAGCCAGGTGAAGCCAGTTGTAACTATACCATACGGCACCAGATCCCAACTAATGGGAACAGGATTGGGAGTACTCGAGAAGGATTGTCCACCCAACATCCCCCTACTCTCTTACATTGATTGCCAGTAGCAACAGGGATGACCCCACAGGCCATGACAAAAACTTCAGCTTAAAGGTTAAAACTTTGTGCATTCAGTTTCCAGATGAGTTTGCAGCTATTCTAGTGGACTTCATCCCTATTTATGATGTGTTTGTGGGAATAGTCATGGATTTTTAGGGCCAATGATTTGAGCAAAATTAATATAAATGGAAGTTTTTAAAGAGGGACATTGATTATCTAAAGGCTTATCATTAGATATCAATAAACAGCTTTAGTTTTGAAAGGACAACATAAGGAGAGATAGAATAATGGTGCAGTCCTCCCTGGAGTCTCTATCTTGTGTTATTCCAATAATTTTACACCTTGGCCATATTTACTGTACATGACACAAGGTACTAATCACTCATGGGATTTGGTAAAGATGTGGGTGAATTTATTAAGACTAGGCACATGAGAATAGTTATACATAGGTGTAAAGTTTGAAAACATCAGAGCTATCTGTATGCTCTACTCAAAGAAAAGGTGAAACTAAGACTAGATCATATGCTATATTTCCCTTCTAATGGTGCCATGATGATATCCCTTAAAGGCATATTACAACACCCCTTTCTTTTTAAACATACTTCCCTCCCAAAGAAGTATAACTACTTACAATACATGTTCATGTTTAATTACAATACAATATTTTATAGAAGTTAATTTATTAGTCACAAGTAAGACTTACATTAACACTGCAATGAAGTTACTGTGAAATTCCCCGAGTCGCCACAGTCCAGCACCTGTTTGGGTCAATGCATGTCTTTCAGAATGTGGGAGGAAATCGGAGCACCCGGAGGAAACCCACACAGACACAGGGAGAACATGCAAACTCCACACAGACAATGACCCAAGCTGGGAATCGAACCCATGTCCCTGGTGCTGTGAAGCAGCAGTGCTAGCCACTGTGCTACCGTGCTGTCCTAAATGCATAGAACAGATGAATCTATAAGTCTCTAAAGCCTAAAGCAAGCCTTCTGGTATTCCCAGACCTGGTGATGGTAATTAAAACAAAATGTTGGATAAACTCAGCAGGACTGGCAGCGTCTGTGGACCATATGACCCTTCTATAGAACTGAAAATGACTACTGTCCCTTGTTTAGTTTTGCTCCAACTGAGCACTGACCTCTGTTTTCCTGTCAAGACATTTGGCTCTTCTATCTTTTCCACTATTAACACTCATCAGTCCCTAATGGCACTGTTCACAGCCCCTTTGTCCTATGTCCATGACATCTTTATCAATCTCTCCTTAACTCTGACCTATTACTAACTTTCCATTCTACCCGACCCACCTCTCCAAATATATAATTCTATTCCTTTTCAGACCTGCTGAGTTTATCCTGCATTTTCTGTTTCTATTTCAGATTGGGTTATTTTGCTTTTATTCATGTGATGGTAACATTATGTGGAGATTTCAGAAATTTCTCATGGTGATCTGGGGATTGTCATTCTTGGATGTTATGCCTAGTTGCATTTGGTATCTTGTCCTCGATGCAATAGGACTGTATGGTGGTTGAGAAACTGGAATGGATCTGATTTTATCTTCGGTTACACCTCACCATTACCCCTTCATGTCAAATGACCTCATAAGATCTTAGATCTGATTTCACTTAAAGGCATATTACAACACATTTCAGCTGATTGAAAAGAAGAATTGAATTTTGCAGTGCTGACTGAGATCATGTTGAATATTCCATCAAAGCCAGCACTCATGAGGAACACTTAGTTCAATTACTGTGCAATTTAATTTTTTAATTATTTAAGTATTTTTTTCTTTTGAAAACTACTATGGATTCTACTTTCACCTCTGTTTCTAGTCAGAATTTGATGCCTAAACTTTTGGGATTGTTCATTTTTGGGCACACTGGAAGTACATGGCAAATACTCTGCAACCGAATAGTGAGGTCCAAGTTACACTTGGCCTCAGTACTTCGACTTGATTGTCCTGTCGATGGAGATTGATAGGAAATTGAGCATTTGCTAGCAACCAATGACCCTCAGGTAAGTAAGTGTGGGGGTCCAGCTGAGATAGTGTAGAAAGGGGAGGAACAGTTTGGGGAATCCTGGTGCTTTGAACTCAAGATCAAGGAGGAGAAAGATCAAGTAATTCAAGGAATGAGAGTGGCACTGATTGGTTTCTTTCTTGTAAGGTTGGGTGGAATGTACCTCTCAGTTTCACAGTAAGTTTCTTACCTTACCTATTATAGATGATCCCTAGAGCAAGTTTCCTTGAGTGCAGCACACTGGTGTGGTGTCAAACCAATGTTGGAGCAGGAATCTTAGCTAGGCCTTAGACTCCTAATTTTCATATACAAAGCACCTAAAACTTGCTTTAGAAGGTGGCTATGGTAAACCTTTTGTTTGTTCTTACTCAATATGGCACACTTCCTGGTGACCATTTTGGGTCTTCAGGTGTCTGTATAGTACTTAAAAAATAGATGCTGCATGGTACAATTTCTAATCTCCAAGCCCAAACATGCATAAAAGATACTCTGAACTTCTCCCTTCATTCTGCTGGTAATGACCTTAAATTACTAATTACTGACTTAGCAGCCAATTGAAATAGTTTTGTCTCTATTTAACTTATCAAAGCCTCTTGCAATTTAGAACCATTTTAAACGTATCTGCTCCAATAAGAGCCACAATCCCACAGTGATTCTTTAACTGTTGTTTATGTGATCGCCTTCAGATACACAATGGCACAGGAAAATAAGTGAAAATGCAATCACCTCTAATCATACAGAATATTTTACAAAAATGAAAGAAATTCAAGCACGATTTTTCACTTGCCGTAGGCAGACACAAATGTCACTTACATTAGCGTGCTTATGAAAGAGTGACCCTCACAGGCTACCTACACATAATGTACTGTGTTAAGTCAAACATTATTCTTCTCACACATGTTAACATAATGTTTGCACCCTTCAAAAACCTGCCCCTAAGTGTCCTTCATGACTTGATGCCCACTGGCATAAAGCAACTGTGTGAATCTAGGTTTTAAGCAATCTTCAGGCTACAGTGTTCTTCCTACTAATGAAGGATGTACGAGCTTTGTAGCAACCACTGTTCCCTTAATCACTCTGTTGGAACGCAAGCACTTAGGACTATGATATTGCCTCTGCTTAAATCTTATGATTTCGCAGACAGGCAAGATTCAAATTAGTCTCTCTTTCTCAACAACCCCCCGGGGGGTGGTAATGCAGTCCCTGCTTCCCTTAAACATCATGATTTCACACACAGACAAGATTCAAACGAATGCAGTTGTACTCTTAACAGCAGCCTCACCCTATTACAGAATGAAAATATTAACATCTTGTGGGGAGAATCATTTGCTGACTAATGGCGTAAGGTCAGGCCATTTCAGGTCAGGTCAGGTCAGGGCACGGTGGCACAGTGGTTAGCACTGCTGCTTCACAGCTCCAGGGACCTGGGTTCGATTCCTGGCTTGGGTCACTGTCTGTGTGGAGTTTGCACATTCTCCTCGTGTCTGCGTGGGTTTCCTCTGGGTGCTCCGGTTTCCTCCCACAGCCCAAAGATGTGCGTGTTAGGTTGATTGGCCATGCTAAAAATTGCCCTTAGTGTCCTGAGATGAGTAGGTTAGAGAGATTAGTGGGTAAAAATATGAGGGGATATGGGAGTAGGGCCTGGGTGGGATTGTGGTCGGTGCAGACTCGATGGGCCAAATGGCCTCTTTCTGTACTGTAGGGATTCTATGATTTCATTTTTCTTTTCCTCAATGAGTTAAAGAATTTAAACGACTGCCAATTTCCTCAAGAAGCACCAAGATTTTTTATTATTCATCTTGGATACAAGCATTGCTGGCAAGGCCAGCATTAATTGTCCATCTGTTATTGCCCTGAGAAGGTAGTCCTGCTGGACCTTCTTCTTGAACCATTGCAGTTTACATGGTGAAGGTGCTCCCAGAAAGCTGTAAGGTAGGAAGTGCTAGGATTTTTGACTAAACAACAGTGAAGAAGTGTTGATCTATGTCTACATCAGCGCGATGTGTGACTTGGAGGGGGAGGTGAAGGTGATGGTAGTCACATGTACCTGCTGCCTTTGTCCTTCTAGATGAGGAAGATGCTGCCTCAAAGAAGCTTAGACGATTTGTTGAAGTTTCTTCTGTAAATAGTATACACTGCAGCCATTGTATTCTGAAGGTAGATTGGATGAATGTTAAAGCTGGCGGATAGGGTGCCATTTTCAATGGCACTTTGAGTTCCATGTTTTTACTGTGGTACTCTATTATTTGTGGACCCTGTTAGATCAGTATCTACCACATGAATGGCTTACATATATTGGGTGCAGGGGCATATAATGTTCAAATGTTCAAAAATCCATTGACGTTGGTGGAAACAGAAGATCCTGCCGGCATAAGGGACAATAAAATACCGCTGTAATGGTGCACTTTCACAGATTTCATTAGTAAACACAAAAGATATTTATTAGTGAGAATTGTACAGCAGTCACATAGCTGTAGCCAACTCACCAACATGTCTCTGCCTAGGAGCCTTTCTCCTCCTGGGGTGATTACCCTGGCCACTCAGGCCAGGTGACCCTTATTCTGCTGCGTTGCCCTTAAACGAGCAATTACCACATGCCTCCCCCTTTAGCCCCTTTTTACAATCTTCAATAATTAATTCACTCCATTCTAAATACTAACTAAACATTATGTACATGAGTTGGACAATTATATGTCGAGTCTTTGAAGGGTTTTTCTGTTTCTCATGGAGCGGTGCGACTCTGTAGTCCGAGGTGCTTCTACTCGATTGATGTTAACAGGCACTGCAATAATGGGTACCTCTTCTGGCGCAGGTGATTTGTCACTCTTTGTTTCCGCGGAGACATCAGTTATGTCTATAACAGGCCAAGCAGGTACTTTGGTGATTACGGGTTTGAGAACATTTCTTGATGGCTACAGGGACTCCTGGAGCATCTATCCACTCCTCAAATGATCCACAAGTTTAAGAACGATTCATCCCTCCACATCCACTTGGTATGAATGGTGTCCAGTCTTACAGACAATAATTCTGGAATCCAACTTGATTCATTACCGAGTTTTTCACGTGTACTGCTTTATTTACTATAAATGATTGTGCTGTACTATGTGATTCATGGCTCACTTCCTGATTACTTTGGCTGGCTTCTACCCTCCCGAGCAAATCTGGAAACATGAGTCTCAGTCCTGTTCTGAGACGGCGTCTCATTAGCAGTTCTGCTGGTGGAACTCCCAATGTTGCACGTGGAGTGGTACAATAGCTAAGGAGGGATCCAAAGATTTTGGTCTCCAAGGTTCCTCCTGATGGTTTCCTCCTGATGGTTCCGCTTGACAATCATCAGGCAAGACTGTTCTCCTCCTGTTGGGGAGCACTTCAGCGGTCACGGGCATTCGGCCTCTGATATTCGGGTAAGCGTTCTCCAAGGCGGCCTTCGCGACACACGACGGCGCAGAGTCGCTGAGCAGAAACTGATAGCCAAGTTCCGCACACACGAGGACGGCCTCAACCGGGATATTGAGTTCATGTCACACTATTTGTAACCCCCACAGTTGCCTGGACCTGCAGAGTTTCACTGGCTGTCTTGTCTGGAGACATTACACATCTTTTTAGCCTGTCTTGATGCTCTCTCCACTCACGTTGTTTTGTTTCTTAAAGACTTGATTAGTTGTAAGTATTCGCATTCCAACCATTATTCATGTAAATTGAGTTTGTGTCTTTATAAGCCCTGTTTGTGAACAGAATTCCCACTCACCTGAAGAAGGGGCTTGGAGCTCCGAAAGCTTGTGTGGCTTTTGCTACCAAATAAACCTGTTGGACTTTAACCTGGTGTTGTTAAACTTCTTACTGGGTTTCTTTAGGCCAGACTTGAATGTTTGGCTGTCTCTCTTGTCTAGTCCATTTGAATCCAAGTAATAAGGTGCAGTTCTAATGTGTTTTATACCATTAAGAGTGGTGAGGTTTTGGAAATCAGCACTGAGGAATACGGTTCCATTGTCTGATCCCATGACTTCAGGTCATCTGTGAGTTGAAATCCTTTGATGGTAGCATGCGATGTAGGTGACTTCACCTCCAAAAATATCCGTCCAATTAGAGTGTGAATCAATCATGAGCAAAAACATTGTGCCCAGGAATGGACCAAGATAATCAATATGGATTTGTACCCAGGGCTGGTGAAGGGTGCAGTGAGACTGTAGCAGGCTAGCTTTGTTGCAGTTGATAATGTTGGCAGTGCTTGACAAGCTTCTTGGTATCAGCATCAATACCAGGCCACCAGACCTAACTCCTGGCAAGCATCTTCATCTTAGAGATGCCGGGATGAACACTGTGTAATTCTAATGGTTGAGGTTGCAATTCAGCTTTCACTAAATTCACGAGCTCACTGAATGTTTTGGAGTCAGGCGGGCTGGGGACTGTAAGATTGCAAATAAGGTTATAGATCTAAGTTCCACAAACACTTCAGAGAATCGCTTTACATTTCACCTCCTCCCGTATTTCATTTGCTTGGAAATAATACCCAAAACGCTCAACATATTGGGGGGAATTTTACCATTTTGAGCCTAAGTGCCGAATCTGGGCGTCAAATAAATCCGTGCCTGGAATCCTCTTTCCAGCGCGCCCATATGCGTTTTGCCACCTCCGGCCCGATCCGCGCCGTGGCCAGGGCATAGTGCTGGCGGACCGATCGGAGCTCTGAACTGCGCATGCGCTGTTCGAAAAAAATCTGACAGTGCACCCGGGCGCGAAAAAAAAAGCAGAAAGCGGAGAGAGAGGCTCTCTGACGGTCATCCTCTGGTCGAGGGAGGGGGGTGGGGGGCGAGGTGGGAGGGGGTGTGACTGATCATCCCCCGGGGGATGGGGGGGAGAGGGGTTGTGACGTATCATCCCCTGGGGTGGGGGGGGGGGGGGAAGGAGAGGGGGTGTGACGTATCATCCTCTGGTCGGGGGGGTTCCACTACCAGCCACAGATTACTCTTCCCTGCAGGTGCGAGAGAGCGGGAGAGATGGCTGTGGCTGGTAGAGTACCAGTGATGGTGCCAGGAGGGATCGGCCGCAGACAGGCAGCAGAACCCGCCCCGACCAGAGGATGAGACGTCACACCCCCTCCCCTCCCACCCCCCCAGAGGATGAGACGTCACACCTCCTCCCCTCCCACACCCCCCAGGGGATGATACATAAGAACATAAGAACATAAGAAATACGAGCAGGAGTAGGCCATCTAGCCCCTCGAGCCTGCCCCGCCATTCAATAAGATCATGACTGATCTGAAGTGGATCAGTTCCACTTACCCGCCTGATCCCCATAACTCCTAATTCCCTTACCGATCAGGAATCCATCTATCCGTGATTTAAACATATTCAACGAGGTAGCCTCCACCACTTCAGTGGGCAGAGAATTCCAGAGATTCACCACCCTCTGAGAGAAGAAGTTCTTCCTCAACTCTGTCCTAAACTGACCCCCCTTTATTTTGAGGCTGTGCCCTCTAGTTCTAGCTTTCTTTCTAAGTGAAAAGAATCTCTCCACCTCTACCCTATCCAGCCCCTTCTTTATCTTATAGGTCTCTATAAAATCCCCCCTCAGCCTTCTAAACTCCAACGAGTACAAACCCAATCTGCTCAGTTTCTCCTCATAATCAACACCCCTCATCTCTGGTATCAACCTGGTGAACCTTCTCTGCATGTCACACCCCCTCTCCTCCCCCCACCCAGGGGATGATCGGTCACATCCCCCCCTTCCCCCCCCCCCAGGGGATGATCGGTCACACCCCTCCCCTCCCACCCCCCCCCCCCCCCCCCCCAGAGGATGAGACGTCACACCCACTCCCCTCCCCCACCCCCAGGGGATGAGACGTCACACCCCCTCTCCTCCTTCCAGCCCCCTCCCGTCCCAACCAGAGGATGACCTGGGTCAGAGAGCCGTTGCAGTCTCTGACCCCGTTCTTCGGAGGCTGCAGTGGCAACTTCAGACTTTTATTTTGCAGGTCGGTGACAGCGCGGTCGTGGATCGGGCCAGAAGACGGTAAAGTGGGATTTGGCGGTAGAGTTGGGCGCGCGGTTCATTAAGTCGATTTAAATGCATGCAAATGCATTTAAATTGTCGGGCCACCCGATGCGGGCGCGCGCCGGACCGTGCCCGAATCGGGTGTCGGTAAAGGCGCGATCTGCTCGGATTCGGGTGCAGATCGCGTTAAAGGCCCGACGCCCAACTTTACCATGCGCCCGAAAACAGGCGCAAAGTTTTGGTAAAATCAGGCCCATTGTGTCCAGTGGAGGAGTCAAATGGGTCTATTCGCCCAAGGAGAGGCATTCTGGTGAGTTTTTTTTTCAGACTTCGACTGATACAGGATAGTCACAGGTGTTGGGCCAGAGGCAGCGTCCGGATAATTTATCCTCATTGCCAGATGTAAAGATGCGCTTTCACAGATTTCATTAGTGAACAGAAAGGCACTTATTAATAAGAATTCTACAGCAGCTGCAAGGCTGTATATGGCTCCCAAAATGTCTCTGCCTAGGAGCCTCTCTCTCCATTAGGTCATTCACACTCTAAGTCCTGATTGTGGAGATGCCGATGTTGGACTGGGATGGACAAGATGAGAGGTCACACGACACCAGGTTGAAGTCCAACAGGTTTATTTGAAATCACAAGATTTCGGAGCGCTGCTCCTTCATCAGGTGAAGTGACTTCTCATCTAAGTCCTGATTGGTCACACAGGCCATGTGACCCTTCCTCTGCTTTATTTCCCTTAAAGGGACAATCACCACAATTTTGTTAAAATTCACAATTCTTTTCTGTGTCTGATAATTTTCTCTAGATTGAGTCGTTTTATAGCATCATTGAAGAAAATGTGAAACATTCCTGAATATTATCTATTATAAGAGGAAATATTAAACTATTAAAACATTTCTAAGTAAAAATTAGCCTTTAAAGATCACTCAGAATTGCAAGTTTGGTCATCAGTGAGTGAAGGGTTACATTCACGTCCAACATGCAAACATTCGACTGACTCTCACTGCCTTACGAAGAATAACTTTGAATTTCAAAATCACAAAATCATTATGGATGAAGATCACTTCTTGTTAATTTGTCTGATTATGATGACCCTGCAACCAACCCTCCCTCACCCACTCACAAGTGACTGCATCAAATTGTTGCTTAAATTATCCGAAGACTTTTGCAACCAGCCTTCTGCCCAGAAGACACTTCCCGAATGTTGATGACTACATATGAAAAAAACATTCCTGGTATCAATCCTATTATCACCTTTTATTACTTTGAAACCATCTCAGTGTTCGATTGCCACAATTTAATTTAAGTTAACATAACCTTTTGCATACAATTTGCTATTTTGTGCACTATCCCAATCTCATCTCTCAGACCATCTCCTTTTCAGGATGCAAATTCTGATTACTTCCAATCTTTCTCCATATCTCAAATCCCTGACACCATTGTGGCTTGCTTCTGCACTGTCTCAAATGATTATATGCCCCCCTTGTGTCCCAATGTTCAAAATTGGATACAGTACACAAGGTGACCAGAAAACTGCATAACGCAAACATGACTTCCTTTGATTATATTAAACTGTTTTGTCCATGTTACTAGGCATTTTATTGGCTTTGGTTATTGTTCTGTTTTGGTTGGAGATGCCTAGCAAAGAGCTTAAGATTCATGGATGTCTTCCGATTTCATTGTTTGATATTTCATATACATTCATAGAGTACATGTGCAACTCATTGGGCTAAATTTTATGGAATGCCATGGTCCCACACCCCTCCCCCTTTAAGGGAGCATATCTTAAACTGCTGTTAATCAATACAACCAAAACAATATGTAATGTATTAGTCCCATGACTCTGAAATCAGTACACAGTACCAACGACCAAGGTCAAATGTGACTCTCAGTTTCTCAGTTAATATTATATGTACATAGTCTTGTCTTCAGTTGAAGGGCCCACATTAATGTTTTACCAATCCTTGTTATATGATTTGTTTATGTAAATAGAATGAAACATCCAGTAACAGCAGCACCATTGAGAGGCCACAGGGAAAGGGGAACCTGATGAGATAATACCTTGGATATACCTCTGATGGGTTTGAAGGGTCTATTTAAGAGGGACACACTCCTGTCCTCCACAGAATCCATACAATGCAGAAAGAAGCTATTCTGCCCGTCAAGTCCACACTTACTCTCTTAAAGGGCATCTTACTCTGGCCCACACAGCCCCCATCCTTCGCACCGTCCTTATGCATTTACTATGATTAACCCACCTAATTTATACAACTTTTGACATTCAGGGGAATTTAGCATGGCTAATCCACCTAAACAGCACATCTTTAGACTGTGGGAGGAAACTAGAGCACCCGGAAGAAACCCACATCAACAGAGGGAGAACATACAAACTCCATGCAAACTGTCACCCAAGGCCAGAATCGAACCAGTCCCTTGCGCCATGAGGCAGCAGTGCTAACTAACCACTGTCCAACTGAGCCACCATATCATCCTGCATAAGGATACCTGCTGGGATTTCCATTTGGTATGAGTCTTTCATAGATTCATAGTATCCTGACTGTGCAAAAGGAGGCCATTCAGCACATTGAGTCTGCACCGACTCTCTGACAGAATATCTCACCAGGGCTCTCTTCCCCATCCTGCCCCCGTAACTCCACACATTTACCAATGCTAATCTATCTAACCTACACGTCTTTGTACAGAAAAAGGCAATTTAGCGTGGCCAATCCAACTAACCTGCACATCTTTGGACTGTGGGAGGCAACCGGAGCACCTGGAGGAAACCCACGCAAACATGGGGAGAATGTGCAAACTCCACACAGACAGTCATCCAAGGCTGGATATGAACCTGGGCCCCTGGAGATGTGAGAACATAGAACATAGAACATTACAGCACAGTACAAGGCCCTTCGGCCCTCGATGTTGCGCCGACCAGTGAAACCAATCTAAAGCCCATCCAACCTACACTATTCCAATATCATCCATATGTTTATCCAATGACCATTTAAATGCCCTTAATGATGGCAAGTCCACTACTGCTGCAGGTAGGGCATTCCACGCCCTTACTACTCTCTGAGTAAAGAACCTACCTCTGACATCTGTCCTATATCTATCACCCCTCAATTTAAAGCTATGTCCCCTCGTGCTAGCTATCACCATCCGAGGAAAAAGGCTGTCACTATCCACCAGGGTGAGGTTAGGGCCGGTCAAGGACAGTGGTGGGAACTTGTGTATGGAATCAGTAGAGATAGGCGAGGTGATGAATGAATACTTTTCTTCAGTGTTCACCAAGGAGAGGGGCCATGTTTTTCAGGAAGAGAAGGTGTTACAGGCTAATAGGCTGGAGGAAATAGATGTTCGGAGGGAGGATGTATTGGCAGTTTTGAATAAACTGAAGGTTGATAAGTCCCCTGGGCCTGATGAAATGTATCCTAGGATTCTTTGGGAGGCGAGGGATGAGATTGCAGAGCCTTTGGCTTTGATCTTTGGGTCCTCGCTGTGCACGGGGATGGTGCCAGAGGACTGGAGAGTGGCAAATGTTGTTCCTCTGTTTAAGAAAGGGAATAGAAATGACCCTGGTAATTATAGACCGGTTAGTCTGACTTCGGTGGCTGGTAAATTGATGGAAAAGGTCCTTAGGGATGGGATTTACGACCATTTAGAAAGATGCGGATTAATCCGGGATAGTCAGCACGGATTTGTGAAGGGCAAATCGTGCCTCACAAATTTGATAGAATTTTTTGAGGAGGTAACTAGGTGTGTTGATGAAGGTAGGGCGGTTGATGTCATATACATGGATTTTAGTAAGGCGTTTGATAAGGTCCCCCATGGTCGGCTTATGATGAAAGTAAGGAGGTGTGGGATAGAGGGAAAGTTGGCCAATTGGATAGGTAACTGGCTGTCTGATCGAAGACAGAGGGTGGTGGTGGATGGAAAATTTTCGGACTGGAGGCAGGTTGCTAGCGGAGTGCCGCAGGGATCGGTGCTTGGTCCTCTGCTCTTTGTGATTTTTATTAATGACTTAGAGGAGGAGGCTGAAGGGTGGATCAGTAAATTTGCTGATGACACCAAGATTGGTGGAGTAGTGGATGAGGTGGAGGGCTGTTGTAGGCTGCAAAGAGACATAGATAGGATGCAAAGCTGGGCTGAAAAATGGCAAATGGAGTTTAACCCTGATAAATGTGAGGTGATTCATTTTGGTAGGACAAATTTAAATGTGGATTACAGGGTCAAAGGTAGGGTTCTGAAGACTGTGGAGGAACAGAGAGATCTTGGGGTCCATATCCACAGATCTCTAAAGGTTGCCACTCAAGTGGATAGAGCTGTGAAGAAGGCATATAGTGTGTTAGCTTTTATTAACAGGGGGTTGGAGTTTAAGAGCCGTGGGGTTATGCTGCAACTGTACAGGACCTTGGTGAGACCGCATTTGGAATATTGCATGCAGTTCTGGTCACCTCACTATAAGAAGGATGTGGAAGCGCTGGAGAGAGTGCAGAGGAGATTTACCAGGATGCTGCCTGGTTTGGAGTGTCGGTCTTATGAGGAAAGGTTGAGGGAGCTGGGGCTGTTCTCTCTGGAGCGGAGGAGATTGAGGGGAGACTTAATAGAGGTTTATAAAATGATGAAGGGGATAGATCGAGTGAACGTTCAAAGACTATTTCCTCGGGTGGATGGAGCTATTACAAGGGGGCATAACTATAGGGTTCATGGTGGGAGATATAGGAAGGATATCAGAGGTAGGTTCTTCACGCAGAGAGTGGTTGGGGTGTGGAATGGACTGCCTGCAGTGATAGTGGAGTCAGACACTTTAGGAACATTTAAGCGGTTATTGGATAGGCACATGGAGCACACCAGGATGGTAGGGAGTGGGATAGCTTGATCTTGGTTTCAGATGAAGGTCGGCACAACATCGTGGGCCGAAGGGCCTGTTCTGTGCTGTACTGTTCTATGTTCTATGTTCTATCTAATTCTCTGATCATCTTGTATGCCTCTATTAAGTCACCTCTTAACCTTCTTCTCTCTAACGAAAACAACCTCAAGTCCCTCAGCCTTTCCTCATAAGACCTTCCCACCATACCAGGCAACAACCTAGCAAATCTCCTTTGCACCCTTTCCAATGCTTCCACATCCTTCCTATAATGCGGTGACCAGAACTGTACACAAGACTCCAAGTGCGGCCGCACCAGCGTTTTGTACAGCTGCAACATGACCTCCTGGCTCCGAAACTCAATCCCTCTACCAATAAAAGCAAACACTCCGTATGCCTTCTTAACAACCCTATCAACCTGGGTGCCAACTTTCAGGGATCTATGCACATGGACACCGAGATCTCTCTGTTCATCCACACTACCAAGTATCTTACCATTAGCCCAGTACTCTGTAATCCTGTTACTCCTTCCAAAGTGACCACTGCTAACCACTGTGCCACCATACCGTCCCATCCTGCCATGGTAACACAATAAGGCTTTTTAGTGGGCTTAACTGTCCACATAGGGGCCTCACTTCATCAACTGGAGGACAGGCAAAATGGATAAAATTGCGAGGGGGTAGGGCAGGAGGCAAGGAGATGAGCAGGCAGCCAACAGGGAAGCATAAAATCCAGTCCATTGTTTCCAACCTCGGATCAGTCTTTGGCACCTGAGTGTGTTCAATTTCACCTTGAAGTAGAAGAAGCTATTGATAATTCCAAACCCCAGCATCAAACATTACTTGTGCATTGCAAAGGGAGATTATTTAAAAGATTATTTTGAAATAATTATACAAAGAAAATGTTAATGGAAGTTCCTCCAGATGCTTCCTTTTATAAAAAGATGCGTTGCACCTACCTTTAATCATGAGACCACTTCAAAAGGCTTATTCATCATTAGAATTCTCTACATGAACTGGTAATTGTCTAAAAAAAAGAATCTAGGTGCTGAAATCACCACAAAGGTAATTATTTCAGATATTCTGACAGTTTTTTTTTAGAAAATCTTTTTAAATTCCGTTTTCCAATTTTATGGTAAGCCATTGACCATTTATACAATAATGCACTTTGTTCGCTTTTCCATTAAGGCTTGATGTTTTTTGGCAGTGCAGACTGTATTTCAGTCAATTATCTGTTTTAATGGAGCTGGAATAAGAGTCCAGTTCTTTTGAAACTGGATAATTTAATACCTTGGAATAAATAGCAAAGAGCATGCATTTTGATTTTGCTGTCAAGTGCATTTATTCTATACTTTGAGAACTTTTTAAGAAAAGAAATAAATACTTTTGCAAAGACACTTCAATCTTATTCACTGACAGCATTTTTTGTTTAAGTGCAGGGAATACACTTTCTGCAGACAGGGAAAATATGTTACATAATTTGTGGATCCTTGATATTTGCTTAAAGGTTCAACTATGCTGGAAACAGAATGATGTTAACTACTTGTCAAAAATCTGATTATATTTCATTCACACTCCCAAATGTAGAGTTTTTGAGAAATGAAGACATTTACATTGTACAGCATTTTTAAAAAGCTTAAGGTTACTATTTCCTTTTTTATTTCAGAACTTTCTTTCTGACTAATGGACAGTGGGAAAATGACAGGATACCGGACATTTATGAAACATTTGTGCAGTTTAGCTTCTAAGTAACTCTTGGTTTTAATATTCTTTTTGCCTACAATAATCCAACAACAATTTTATCTACAAAGGACCTTTAACATAATTAAACACCCCAAAGTTCTTAGCAGGAGCATTATAAAGGAACATTTGACACAGATCCACATACTGAGATATTAGGGCAGATAACCAAAGGCTCGGTCAGAGTTGGTTTGAAGGAACATTTTAAAGGGAGACGTTTAGAGAGGGAATTCTAGAACATAGGACCTGGCACAGCCACAAATGGCGGAGCAATTAAAATTGGGTATTTTAAAGAGGCCAGAATTAGAGCAACTCAAATATCTTGGAGGGTTGTAGGGGATTACAGAAAGGGATTTGGAAACAAGGTTAAGAATTTTAAAATTGAGGCACTGCTTGACCAGAAGTGAATGTAGGTCAGTGAGCACAGAGGTGATGGGTGAAAGGGATTTAATGTGAGTAAGAACAAGGGCAGCAGAGTTTTATATGATCTCAAGTTTACAAAGGGTAGAGTGTGGAAGTCTGGCCAGGACTGTGTTGGAATTCCTAGGCCTAGAAGTAACACGGCCATGGATGATGATTTAAGCTGAACAGATGAGTTTGTCGATGTCGCAGAAGTAGAGATAGGCAGCCTACCTGATTGCGTGGATATTGGAAGCTAATTTCAGGATCAAATATGACACGAAGAATGCAAAGAGTTCACCACCAAAGAGTTAAGCTTGTTAAAAATATTTTGATGACTGTGAAGCCAGAAGGTGCAGAAACAGAGAACACTGGAGGCCATCATGTTAATTTTTAAAAATCTTACGTTTATGTGGAATCAGGACAAATGACAAATCAATTTAGCTGAGATATCACTGTTTATGTGCAGTGATCTATAGAAGTGAAAGTTGTTGATTTTGCATTATTACTTGGATATGCCTATCAAGTATGCATATGGATTCTTGCCCAAGGTGAGTACAACTATTTTTCTGCTCACTTTTGAGACCTTCAAAGTTTGGAATTTAGATCCAATGGATATGAATTTTAATTTGCTGAATTTGAATCAGAAGTCAGAAGTTATGTTTGGCAACATTTCATAACCAATACTGATAAGCTAGAATGAAAGCAAAGAGGGAAGTGCATGGACTACGTTTACAGGATTATCCCTGAAAATAAAAGTTTGCCCTTGAGAAATATCTTGAAAGGGCTTCATATTGTATCATTATTTGGTTCTCTCTCATGTTGGGAGGTATTGAGGCTTTGGAAAAAGTTCAGTTGCATGCCACAAGAATGCTTCCTAGTTTAAAACACCACAGCTACCCAGATATATTTAAGACCTATATACTTTAGAGAAGCCTAGGCTCAGGGACAATTGGATTGAGATCTATAGAATAATAATGGGACTGGATTGTGTGTACACTGACAAATGATTTCAATTTGATAAGTTTGCGAGGATTGGATTCATGATGTTAAATTATGCAAGGAAGAAATAAGTTATATATTAGGCAGCACAAGCTCTTCAGAGAATAATAAAGCCTTTTGTGGTAGATGCTGACACAGTGAGTACCATTAAGCGAGAGCGGGACTGAATCCTGACTTGGACAGAGATCCATTGTGCAAGTTTCAAATCCTAGAGGGATCTGACAGGGATTTTCTAGACTTTCCCTCCTAAACTTTGGAAAGATGTTTCTCTGACCCTAACCACAACCTCTGTCCACTCAGCACTGAATGCATCCTTCTCCCTGGCAACTGTCAGTGCAAACTTGATATCTGAATTGACCCTGAGCTGAACTTCTAACCCCATAACCTCTTCATCAAAACTGCGTCTACCTCCCAAGCATTGTCAGCCTCCCCCACATCGATTTGCTGCAGAAACTGTGAAATCATCACATCCAAACTCGACTGTTCCAATACTCACCTTGCTGGTTTTTCATCAAGCATCCTTAATTCAATTCAATTCAATTCAATTCCATTCAATTCACATTTATTGTCATTGTATAATGCACAAATACAAATACAACAAAGAGTCAGCTTGCAGGCTTCCAAGATATAAAGAAAAAAAGGCATGTTGTCATCCAAAGATCCACTCCCCATATTCTAACTTACAACAACTTGCTGTTTACCCATCACCTCTGTGCTTGCTGACCTCATTAGGTCCAGTCCACAAATGCCTTGATTTTAAAATTCTTATCCTCATTCGGACTTAACCACAAGTCCTTCCAAGGCTTTGTTCTCCCTTTCTCTGTGACTGCCTCCAGTGCCACAACCTTCGAGAAACTCTGCATTTACTTAACTCTGACCTTTTATGAAACCCTTAATCCAATTTCCCCATCATTGATGGTTTGCATTCAACTGTCTACGTCTAAACACTGAAATTCCCACCATAAATCACTCTAATCTCCACTTCTCTCTCCTCTTTTAAGATACCCATTAAACCCATCCCGTGAACCAAGTTTTTAGTCATCTGCCCTAATAACTCCTTTTTTGGCTCAGTGTTCATTTTTGTCTGCTAGCACTCCTGTTAAAGCACTTTGGGGCATTTCACCACATATTAGGCGCTGGATCGGAATGCAAGTTGTTGTTAGCCTTGGGTTTTATTGGTTGGTGGTGGGGTGGGGGTCGGGGGGGGTAGCCTTATCAAAGATGGCGGAGTGTTGATTCTGGCGAGAAAATGGACATGTTTTTCTACAGAGAAATCAATCGGTTTTCTCTCCGGATCTTACGACACTCTGCCTAAAAAATTCATGGGGGCGTTTTTCCTGCCATCATCAGCGGGGGCGGGGGGAGGGTGGCTCAACATGCCGGCAAAACCCTCTTATACTGAGATCGGGGCGCCATCTTTAAAGGGTGCCCTGATCAGAATATGTACAAATCTTCCCCCCAGCCGACGATGAAGGTCTCAGGGACTTCCCTCCCCATCGCAGATCAGAGCCCCCACTTCTCTGCACCCTGCTCCCCCCCCAATCATCAGCACCTTCCCCCTCCCACTGGTCATCAACCCCTCCCACTCGATCATCAACTTCTTCCCCACTTGCACCTACCCCAAAAGGTCATTGTCAGCATCGCCTGCTCCTCCGTCCACTCCTGGCCACCACCACATACAAATTAATCCCTCCCTCCTCCATGAGGCTCCTACTTGGGCCCACCTCTTGGCACAGGTTGGCATTGCCAGAGTGGCATGGGCATGATGCCTGCCTGGCAGTGCCAACATGTGCCAAGGGGCAGTGCCAGGGGAATTCCAGGCCACTGCCTGGTCATGTCTCTCTCCCCCGGTGGCTATACTTATCTTTACACCCTAGGCAGACCTCCGTGGCAGGTTCACATCTGTGTGAATCTGTTGGAAACCAGGGTTAATATCTAGCAAGTGGGGTGCGAGTTCATGACATTAAAATTTATTGAGACGTAGATTCATGCCCGTTATATACATGAACCTGATGACATTACCAGTGAGGGGCGGGGAGGATCTAAAACACAATCTCACCGGTGAGAGCTGCAACGTCCAGATCTTGAGCCCCCATCAGTATTTGCACAGACGGCGAGTGTGGGCTCAAGATCACCCCCCCCCCCCCCCCCGCCCCCCACCCTGGGGTTTTTTACTGTTTCCCTCTCTCAAATGGACTGCATGACACTTAGTTGATAAAGTATCTCTTGGCCTAATACGTAAAGCAACATGGTTGTACTGGATAAGTTAGTTGGATCAGCTGATGTTTTCCTGGCTGCCTTTTTTGTGTGTCTGTTTATGATACATTCTCACTGGATCTTTATTATCCATCATTACTGGTAGATCAGATCAATCTTAAATAATGTCTCACTTGTATCTGCTCTGAGTTCTGCCCCTCATATAATTGGCCATATATTACCATCACAACATCTCCAATTCCTGTGATCAATTTGTGATATGATGGAAGCCTAAATTGGATCGCCCACAAAATCAAAATTAGTTTCAATTCTGCCGGAGGCATTTAGCCTCAGATGTCATTACAGCCTCAGTGTAAACATGGACAAAAGGTGTGAATTCAAGAGTTCTGAGTGACAGCCAATGACATCAAGGCAGTGTTCGAGCCAGTGCCACATTAAGGAGTCTTGGCAAAATTGATGTCAATGTTGGGGACCGATTATCTCAGCCCAGGTCAATCCAGCAGGAGTTCCTCAAGAACAGAGTCAGATGAGGACTTGATGGGATAGTGTTCAGAAAAAGGCTGATGGACATGCTCTCAAATTACATTTATACAGCAACAACCTGCTCACCAATGTTTACTTTGAATTCTGCCAGAGGCACTCAGCCTCAGATCTCAATAAGAGAGCAGCTTGACGGAGTACAGACTCGACAGATTACTGAGCTTGGGAATTTAGTGAGTGAGGGAATCCAGCTCAGTTCTAGACAACTTGCAGTTTAAAAGAGAGAATGAGGGACAGCAAACCGAGTGGATTCATGAGAACCAATAGATCTCGTAGATTGGGATTTCCAAAAGGTGTTCGATAAGGCGCCACATAGAAGGTCACTGTCCAATTCAAGAGCTCAAGGTGTTGGGGGTAACAAGCGTGGATTAAAGTTTGGCTGACAAAAATGAATCAAAGAGTTGAGATTAATGGGTCATTTTCAGTTGGCCAAACTGTAACTATTGGAACAGAAAAATAGAACCATAGGAAGGTTATGGTGCAGAAAGAGGCCATTCAGTCCATTGTGTCAGAGCCAGCCAAAATAGAGAAAAAAAGAAACTATCATTTTGCTCTCATTTTCCAACACTTGGGGCCCTATTTTACCATTTGGAGTCTAAGGGCCGGATCCGGGCGTAATAGAAATCCGAGCCCGGAATCCTCTTTGCAACGCGCCCATATGCTTTTGGCCGGCTCCGGTCCAATCCGCGCAGTGGGCGGGGCTTAGCGCTGCCGGAACGATCGGAGCTCTGAACTGCGCATGCGCAGTTCGAAAAAAAATCCGAAGCAGCGGAAGGAAAAAACAGCAGATCCAGGTACCTTTTAAATGAGTTGAGCATTTCAGCCTCAACCACAAACTTAGGCAGTGCGTTCCAGATGCTCACCATCCTCTGGATGAAAACATTTTTCCTCATGTCCCCTCTAATCCTTCTACCAATCACCTTATATCTACACCCCCTGGTAATTGACTCCTCAGTAAGAGTTTTAACAACACCAGGTTAAAGTCTTGCATGTTTGTAGAAACTTGATGTCTGTGTCGATATGCGCGACCTTCTTGGAGATCCTCTCCACTTGGAGCCGGCAGTTTGCGGTGTCGATGGTAGTCATCTTTAAGGAGTCTTGGTGTTGTTAGAACATAGAACATAGAACATAGAACATTACAGCGCAGAACAGGCCCTTCGGCCCACGATGTTGCACCGACCAGTTAAAAAAAAAAACTGTGACCCTCCAACCTAAACCAATTTCTTTTCGTCCATGAACCTATCTACGGATCTCTTAAACGCCCCCAAACTAGGCGCATTTACTACTGATGCTGGCAGGGCATTCCAATCCCTCACCACCCTCTGGGTAAAGAACCTACCCCTGACATCGGTTCTATAACTACCCCCCCTCAATTTAAAGCCATGCCCATGTTAAACCTGGTGTTGTTAAAACTCTTACTGTGTTCACCCAGTCCAACGCCGGCATCTCCACAATTGACTCCTCAGCCAGGGGAGACAAGTCTTTTCTGTCCACCCTGTCCAGCCCACTCAGAATTTTGTACACCTCAATTAGATCACCCTTGATATTCCTCTGTTCGAAGGAAAACAACTCTAGCCTGTCCAATCTCTCCTCGTAGCTGCAATTTTCAGCATGCACTGTAGCAACTCATCATGGCTTCTTTGACAGCACCTTCAAAACCCACAACCTCTACTGCCTCAAAGAAAAATGAGCAGTAGATACATGGAAACAGCACAACCTTCAAGTTCCTCTTCAAGCCACCGATCAGACTGAATCGGAACTGTATCATTTTTCTTTCACTGTCATTGGTCAAAAACCTGGAACTTCTCTGTGGGTGTGCCTACACCACATGGATTGCAGCAGTTCAAGAAGAACGTTCACCACCATGAGTGGAAATTAGGGATGGCAAGTGAAATACTGGGGGCGATTCTCCCAAACAAATTTTAAGTATCGAATTGGCGTGAAAACTGGAGTAAATCACGTTGGTTTTTCAGCAGGAGTTTAAAAATGAAACTCCCACACTCTATGCACTGCTGAGTGCACCAGCGTAAATCACTCAAAAAATCTGCGGGCGGGGCCTATTCCTGCCCGAGAGTCCAGAAGCATACCACTGAGTGAGCCGTTGCGCTTGCACCAATCTGTCATAGCGGAGATTGGCGCATGTGCAGTGGTCCCACACTGCCGGTCTATCGATCGCTGGCCAGCTTAATCATTAGCCAGCCCCATGACCCCACCTCCTTGGCACTGCCCCATGCCTAATGGCCAGTGCCAAGGTGCCTGCTGGACATTGGCACTTTGCCCCTTGGGAAGTGCCAGGGAGCCCAGACTGTGCCCCATACCACCTGACCCTCTGGGAGGCCTCAATTGCCCCCCCTTTCACTTCAGTTGGGCCATCAGTTCCCTGAAAGTGGAGAGCTACTGTAAACTCAGCTGGAGTGAAACACTCCTGGCAGTGGGGGGATGCGAGCGGGCCTGGAGATTTCAGTCCCGGGCCCGCTAAATGCATTTAAATTATATTAAAATTAAGGGCTGCATTCATTAGGCAGCTCCACACAGATGTCTGGCGCAGAGATGACGGCGCTGGATGTCTGTTGCTGGGAGACGCGCTCAGGCCTGGACGCCCAGTGTGGATTGCGTGAATCAGGCGCTTGAATCTCCTGGCTCGCTGCACTAAAAAATCACCATAGCTGGATGGGAGAATAGCCCCCACTGACTTTGAAAGGAATCACATCCCATGAAAGATAACATTAATAATTTTTGGTGCATTGGCAGGTCTGTCAGAAAGCCTGTTGGCACAGTAAAAAAAAACATGCAGGGCTTCACACGAGCCTTTTCAACATGCAAGTGATGCCAGTTACATAAGAACATTTGCAAAGGCAACTATAATATAACAGCTGAAGGAAGTGCTGGGTGTTTGGACATTCATGGCCAGGGTCATGTTATTAGCCACTGGCAGTACCATCATTGTGCTGCACTGTGGCTACAAGCCTCGTTTCATAGATGATAATGCCTTTAAGTAGTATTCCCTTTAAACTTCAGTTCTTCTGCTGATCTTTTTTTTTCCAGTGTATGAATCGTTTAAGTGTCTTTGCGCAGTCTCACACATGCAGTATTTACTATAGAACAAGTCCTGCACATTGTCTTTAGGCTGCTGTGTGGACCCACAATTACACAGCTTAGCCGGACCATTGGCCTTTTCTTCAGCTCTGTGTGATTAGATAAGGTGATAACAGGAGTGGTGAGGTCTAAAATGGCAAATCATACTTCCAGTCCATGTATCTAAAGCCTGTGCTAACACCATCAACAACATTTGTGAGCCCTGCCAAAGTGCTGAAATGGTACCCTCACCACAGAGGCAACTGGTGCCATGGAGCCACATTTGGGCCTATGAGTTGAACAACTTACATTTGCCACCACCATATTTAGGTATGATAAATCCCTGAAATGGTATTAATCGTTTAACAATCATTACCATGTAAATGTAATCCTGTTTTTGCATTCTATAGACATCAGGAGCTCACTTGTGAAGCTTGAAAACTCAAACAGAATCTGAGATTCTTTTTTTTAATTCATTCATGGGGTGTGGGCACTTGCGGCTGAGCCAACATTTATTGCCCATCCCTAATTGTCCTTTAACTGACTGGTTTGTTAGGTCATTTTATGGAGCAGTTAAGAGTCAACCACATTGCTGTGGATCTGGAGTCAAGTGTAGTCCACTTGGAAGATTTCTTTCCCAAAAGGGTTTTCATGACAATCAACAATGGTTTCACGGTCGTCATTCCAGATTTTTATGGAATTCACCATGATGGGATTTGAAGCCAGGTTCTGCGTCTCCAGAGCGTTGCTCGGGGTCTCTAGATAGCTAGCCCAGCGACAATACCACTATGCCACCGCCTCTCCTAATCTGAGATTATCTTTATCATTTTTGCCTGGACATTCACATTCCTTCAGTTTTTCAGCATGCTTCACTGTAATGACCATGTCTAGAGTTCATTCTTCAAATAATATTTTAGAATTTTAAAATTAATTTGCAACATTTCCCATATTAGTGCTATGTGTTCCAACTTTCATTTTGGATGCTAATGAAGTGCTATGATTTGTTATATGGTTCCACTTACAGAAACCTGCTTTGTAAATAAAAGCATCTGGGAAATGTTTTCTGTATAACACTCTAAATGAAAATGGCATGTGTCATGCACTGCTGAACTTGACATTTTTTTGACATGTAAGTAATGTTTTATGCATTTTGTGAGGCCAAATACTTATACGTTTAATATGATCCAATTTACTATGCATAATTTATTACCTTAGTTTCACATTTATGTTTCCATGCAGTGTTAAATGTTGTAATTAACATTATAAACACCACAAACAGAATGGGAATTTGATGTTGCAAAACAGCATTGGTGATTTACATGAACTGAATTCCACTGGAGTATACTACAGCACACAGCTTGCAACTCATTCTTTACATTAAGAGCTACTGTTATAATATTGGATCCATAATATTGGTGCACATATTCTATATCTATAAAAAGCCATGTGAAAACGAAGTAAACCAATAGCATAAGACACATTTAGATGATGCTATGTACTTTTGAAAAAAAAAATCAGATTCCTTTGACTGAGATTATTGTTACTTTTTTCATGCAACCAGAGCCATAGACATTTGTATAATTATTAAATGAATGTCCAATGCTTTCTGAAGGTACTGAGGTTTAACAAATATCCAAAGCAAGTACACTTGGACAAGAAATATATTTTTGTAGAATATTCAAAAATGTCACCTCCATTGTATGCAAGAGATGTCAGTTGAGGGATCATAAATGCAGGAAATATTCATGGAATGACCTGACCACATAACACACAAGTGACAAAGTCACATGCTGGATGAGATTGTCAGGTCACAGGTTGCGTATCTTTAGCCTTCAAAGGTGCCACACTGTATATTCTATTTATAGTGTGAATGCACCACCAGTACTTATGGGCATATATTAATATTTTCTAAAATGTTCTTTTTGGATAGACAGTGCTATCTGCTGTTACTGGGAGATGCATTTTGAGGCTGCAGACATTCCTGATTCAGTCACCTAGGTCTTTTTGTATTCATTGAGTAGCAATCACTGGATCTGCCTGGTATCCAGTCACTGCATTATACAACGCAGATACGGCATAATTTAAAAACACATAACTTCATTGTTTTATTTAAGCTAGGCACAAAATGCTTTAAAATCCTCTGATTCAATGTTTTTTTTATTTTAAAATCAACACCTTTTCCTGGTGGCAACGTAAGTAATTCAAGGTTATTTATTACACAATTCAAAATACATTACATGCAATTGGTTTATTAAGCTTGGAGTCAGGATGCTGCACAAATAGATAATGTATGTAATTAGCTCTAGTTACTTAATTTTTCATTAGCAAATGATGTTGCTCTAGAGAAATAAGGTGCCTTGATGGAATGCACACATCATCAAGCCTGAATGTCAGTTGCGAAGTGTGGTGGATAACAAAATCAAATCCAAATCAATGGTTTTTGCTTTTTCCTGTGAAGGTCGCAGTAAAAAAAAAGACAGTGTTTTAATTCTCCTCTGGCCGCGCTCGCCCCAAAACCGGAAAATTCCACCCGAGGTCAACAAACCTTCCCATGGTCTGTCCCTTGCCCGCTACGATTCCATGACGGGCAGAAGGGGAAAATTTGCCCCGGCACATCTCCAGTATTCTCACAAACAAACAAGCGATTGATAGTAAAGACATAAACTTCTATTTCTGAAAATGCAAAGAATCATTAAAACATTAATGTGCTTTACAAAATTCATTGCTTAATATCAGTTATCATGCTAACAGTGACAGAAAAGATAAACCTCAGATATAAATGGGATTATTTAAGATCAATATCCAGAGAAATTAACTGATGGACTAAGTTGGCAGATATAAGGAAATAAGCTCCACTAGCATGGTGTTGGTCCTCAGAAGAATCAATGCACCTGTACTGAATAAATAACTCGCTCAAACAGCCTAATGAAATCCACTAACTTTCTCGGGGATGCTTGGTGCTTAGTGAGTGGCCTGAGGTCAGTAGATGGCTGACATCTAAATTTATTTTAAGCTTTTCTCAGTCAGACTCAATTTATTGTCAAGGATTTGGCACCAGACAACCCCCTGTCCTTGAAGAATGAGCAGGCGCTATTTTTTTTTTACATAAAGTGAAGTCAGGATTGTCTGCCTGGCTTTACAAATCAATGGTACTTTGAATGAATGCGGTGCCCTTTACCTATTGCAAGCCCAAACTAATAAATCACAGTTGCAGTGGATATGTGCGGAGCAGAATCATCCACTGCATATCCTATTTCAGTAAGGATAGTCTCTGTTGAAATTAAGCCTTCATAGCAAATAAATTACAGTTAAAGTGCTACGCAACAGTTATCATTTAATTCTACACTTACTCATGCTGATTCTGTAGCAAAGGTAGTAATTCTTTTCTTTTGCTAACCTCTGCACTGGAAGTAACAATTTGCATTAAACTGCTAATTAGTGAAAGCAACACTAAATGTACTGTAAAATCGATAATGTTATAGTATAAACAACTTGCCTGTCTGCATAAAAATATTGAGAAACAATTTAGGGGTGCTAAAAGAAAAGAACTTTTTTTTCCAATTTAGGATGTGTATTAGCACAAGTTAAAGTGGTGATTGGAAATTATTCTTCACCACTGAAATCTATCTTCTGCCAAGGCTGTGCCAGTGCAAATAAACATGACACTTATCCATTCTTCCCACAGAGAAAGCATGTTGAAACATCTGGAGAGATACTTACACAGATCACCACAACTATCACATTGCTGTGCTATCACTAAGTAGTTGTGTTGGTTAAAGTTATTTTGTTTTCCACGCAGTGAAAACATGTGTTACAGATGTTTGACTTGAAATATGTTTTGCTTGGCATCATAACATGTCAATCATCTCTGCTTATGAGACTGACCATACTTCATTTTGGGGATATTTATCATAATACACTGTTCAGCATGACAACGTTTGGAAATTGATAGTGGTAGTAGATGGCCATCTTTCGACACTCTTCAGACAATAATACAAAAGCAAAATACTGTGGATGCTGGAAAGCTGAAACATTCTGACATGCCTCATTTCAATGTAAGTGTAAGCTTGTTTAATTTAAATGGATTAGTTGTTTTAACAATGACTCAAATCAGTGTTCCTTCAAAATGGACTACGACTGTTGGCTCATCTGTGATTTTCAAATTGATGCTGTGTTAGAACCATGGAAATGTCACGGTGTTAAAGGTGGCTATTCAGCCCATCGTGCCTGCACCAGCTAAGAAAAAAAGAAACTACTTACTCATTTTAATCCCACTTTCCAGCACCTGGTCCGTAGCTTTGCAGGTTACAGCACATCAGGTGCAGATCCAGGTACCTTTTAAATGATTTGAGCGTTTCTTCCTTAACCAGCAATTCAGGCAGTGAATTCCATACATCCACCATCCTCTGGCTGAAGAAGTTTTTCCTCATGTCCCCTCTAATCCTTTTACCAATCACCTTAAATCTATGCCCCCTGGTAATTGAGCCCTCAGCTAGGGGAAACAAGTCTTTACTGTCTACCCTGTCTAGGCCACTCAGAATTTTGCACCCCTCAACCTCCATTGTTCTAAGGAAAACAACTCTAACCTATCCAATCTTTCCTCATAACTACAATTTTCATGCCCTGGCAACATTCTTGTACATCTCCACCTGAGCAATTATGTCCTTCCTGTAATGTGGTGACCAGATCTGTACACAAAACTCCAGCTGCAGCCTAACCAGCATTTTATGTAGTTCCATCATCACACCCCTGCTTTTGTATTCAATACCTCACCCAATAAACAGGAGATCTCCTGGTATACTGGGAGATTGGGCTGCATGTACACTGGTGCCTTGAGCAGTCTGCTGCTGGCCTCTCTGATGGAATTAGGCTCCGCCTATCCCCTACTGGCATGAATCTCCTGATGGCCTCTGTATTGCACAGAGTGCCATAAATGATCAAAATTCAGCTCACAGAAAAAACAGGCAAGAAAACCTCCCATTTTTTGAGGGAAAATTTTGCCCAGTATGTTCTCAATGAAACAAGATCACAATTCATCACCAATTATCTTTTCGTAATGTTGTAACTGTCTTATGGGTTGTGAGTTTTATACAAACAGAGAAAAGATCTGCTTCGCACATGTTTATTTGAACTAATAACATCAGATGTGTTGAAGTAGCTGTCGCCTGTACAGAGTCCAAAATGAACATAAGCAGGAGCCTGTGAAACACCCCAATGAGCAAGAGGATAAGATGTGAAGGAGTAGGACCTATCAAATGTGACGGTGGGAAAGTCTGTACAGAACCGGTAGAAATGGCAGAGGCACTCAATGAATAATTTGCTTCAGTATTCACAGTGGAAAAGGATCTTGGTAGTTGCAGTGTAGACTTGCAGTGGACTGAGAAGATTGAGCATGTGGACATTAGGAAAGAGGATGTGTTGGAGCTTTTAAAAGCATCAAGTTACATAAATCGCCGGGACCGGATGAGATGTACCCCAGGTTACTGTGGGAGGCGAGGGAAGAGATTGCTGAGCCTCTGGCGATGATGTTTGCGTCATCAATGGAGACGTGAGAGGTTCAGGAGGATTGGAGGATTGCGGATGTGGTTCCGTTATTCAAGAAAGGGAGAAGAGATAGCCCGGGAAATTATAGACCAGTGAGTCTAACCTCAGTGGTTGGTAAGTTGATGGAGAAGATCCTGAGAGGCAGGATTCATGAACATCTGGAGAGGCATAGTATGATCAGAAATAGCCAGCACAGCTTTGTCCAAGGCAGATCATGCCTTACGAGCCTAACTGAATTTTTTGAAAATGTAACTAGACACATAGACGAGGGAAGAGCGGTAGATGTAGTTTATATGGATTTCAGCAAGGCGTTTGATAAGGTGCCCCATGCAAGGCTCATTGAGAAAGTGAAGGGGCATGGGATACAAGGGGACATTGCTTTGTGGATTCAGAACCGGCTTGCCCACAGAAGGCAAAGAGTGGTTGTAGATGGGTCTTTTTCAGCATGGAGGTCGGTCACCAGTGGAGTGCCCCAGGGATCTGTTCTGGGACCCTTGCTCTTTGTGATTTTTATAAATGACCTGGATGAGGAAGTGGAAGGATGGGTTGGCAAGTTTGCTGATGACACAAAGGTTGGTGGGGTTGTGGATAGTGTAGAGGGATGTCAGCAGTTGCAACGAGACATAGATAAGATGCAAGACTGGGTGGAGAAGTGGCAGATGGACTTCAACCCAGTTAAGTGTGTGATGGTTCATTTTGGCAGGTCGAATAGGATGAAAGAATATAATATTAAGGGTAAGACGCTTGGCAGTGTGGAAGATCAGAAGGATCTTGGGGTCCGGGTTCATAGGACGCTCAAAGCAGCGTCGCAGGTGGAGGCTGTGGTTAAGAAGGCGTATGGAATACTGGCCTTCATCAATAGAGGAATTGAGTTTAGAAATCGGGAGATAATGCTGCAGCTGTATAGGACCCTGGTCAGACCCCACCTGGAGTACTGTGCCCAGTTCTGGTCGCCTCATTACAGAAAGGATGTGGAAGCCATAGAAAGGGTGCAGAGGAGATTTACAAGGATGTTGCCTGGATTAGGTGGCATGCCTTATGACGATAGGTTGAGAGAGCTAGGTCTTTTCTCCTTGGAGAGGCGAAGGATGAGAGGTGACTTGATAGAGGTGTATAAGATGTTGAGGGGTATTGATATAGTGGATTCTCAGAGGCTTTTACCCAGGGCTGAAATGGTTGCCACAAGAGGTCACAGGTTTAGGGTGCTGGGGAGTAGGTACAGAGGAGATGTTAGGGGTAGGTTTTTCACTCAGAGGGTGGTGGGTGCGTAGAATCGGCTGCCGGTAGTGGTGGTGGAGGCGGATTCGATGGGGTCTTTTAAGAGACTTTTGGATAAGTTCATGGAAGTTAGTAAGATAGAGGGTTATAGGTAAGCCTAGTAGGTAGGGACATGTTCGGTGCAACTTGTGGGCCGTAGGGCCTGTTTGTGCTGTAGCTTTTCTATGTTCTATGTTCTATATCACCATCAAATCATGCAATCAGTTAAATATATAGTCGATGTCCTTCAAGGTAAGCCAAGGACACGAGTCCTCCTCCAAATCCCAGAAAAAGACTGGTTCCCTGTTGTCCAAGACTCCCCCTTTCCCACCTGTAAAGCATTAATGACCCACTCCATGCTATTCTCCACAACTTACCTGGATTTGAATGGGTGATCCCATTACTTCTACCTGAAGCCAGACATCTGCTGACCCAAAATGGATGCAAAGGAGGCCTGGAATTTAAAATGGCTTGAGCACAAATCAAGCCAAGGCAAGACAGAAGACTCAGGGGCCCAAACATTCAGTCGGGGCCTTATGGATGACTCTAATGGAGAGCATATTTAAATAACAGGCTGATGTGATGCCACTGTGCCGTTAAGAAATATATTTTAATTCTGTTCCTCAGCAGATTTTTTAAGTAGGCCTGTTTTTTATTTGGATTGTTGCCATGATGTCTGTACCAGCATCTTTTATTGTTGCTGAAGCAATATAATGGGCATCTTGTTTATTTTTAATCTGGGCCTAAGGCAGTGTCCTGGAGTTTTATGACTCTTGCGTGAATTGTTGATTTGCGACTGATTGACAGACGAGGTGGTACCTTGGGATGGTCTTTTTTCTCACAGGAGAAGTCCACAGGTTTTACTTGCATTTTGGCAGAAGCTGTTGGGACTGCAGACTGAAAGCAGTGTTCTCTGTCTCTCTCTGAAGTGAAAATTCTGCTGTCTGTGAGGTGCAGTCTGAAGCTATAGGCAAGCAGTATTTCTGTGTGTCTGAAGATGTACTGGAAGTTCCAGGATTGAGAAGGCCTCAGCAATTTCAATTCAACATCCAATAGAGTAATCCACAGAAGGGGTTGGAAAGCTGCAAAATCTAGCATCACGCGAGCACTGTTGCTTTCTGTGTTAACCCCAGTATGTTTGTGGAGGTTGCTTAGTTTGGAACAGTATACTTAGCTGTTAAGGTTTATACAATGTTATAGTTGTGTTTTTGTAATTGGAAAAAATTATTGCTGATTTTTCTTATTAAAGTTCAACTGTATTCTTAAATATACTTTGTTTGATAAAAGCTTCTTAGAGAGTCACTTGAATCATACCTGGAGTGAACCATCGTATACTCACCCGTGTCAAATTCAAACTGCAAAATCTATGGTCAAGGCTGACTTCATAAAACACCTTGGAGTTTCTGACCTGGATTAGAACTCTGAGATATCCAATGCCTGACAAGTAGGTGCCGATTAAACCATTCCAATATCAAGATCAATTAATTTCTAAATTCTGTCAAACATTGACCTGTTTTATTCACTCTTGTGATGTTTAATTTAACTTGGCAGAGGATCGAGATGCAGGGATTGAAACCAACTCTGCAAAATCTGAATGTTTTAATTCTCTGATCTTATTTGCATGCCCTAACTTTGAATCCCGCTCAAAGCTTACAGGAATGATATCCGTGGGCAAAATGGGTAGCAGCACAGCCTGTTTGGCATCCAAGGAGTTGGTCCCTGGAACGGAATGCAAGAGTGGGAATGTGGCAATGGAGAGGTCAGCAAGTCCATGACTTCATGAAGAGGTGAGTCTGCTTTGTGTTGCCTTCAGGCTCTGTGTAGTCCTGGCATGGTTGCTGTCTTCTGCTATGTATGACTTGTCTTCCATAGATAGATTGTAGTCTTACTCTGGTATTTGCTTTAACCCAGTTTATTAACCACAAATAAGAATAGTTACGTCACTCCTCAGTACAGAATGTTTGTTCCATCCTCTTTTTCGCAGGAGCCGAGCACATGACTGCTGATGTCACTGATACATCATCGTCAACATCACTTATTCGCATATCTACTCTATTAGCCCATTATCTTGTAGAAGCCTACAACAGCCTACCCGTGGTATGTTAATGGGGCCAACTTCCACAAGGACCCTTTATATATTCTTTAATTGACTTGCTCTTGGATCCTCGCAGCCTTTAACTTCTGCTGACAAACCAGAGGCTCTGAGGGTTACAGCTGGACACGAGTTATCTGCAAATCTGAATGAAATCTCCCATCCATTAGTTGCTGTTCATGATTCTGCAAACTCCACCAAATCTTCTGGCCCACTATCTGTCCCACTCCACCTCATCACTAACACTCCTCATCAAAACTACCGTCCCCCCCTGCCCTCCAGCCCCCCACCCCCCCGGACCTCCCCCACCCCCAAAATTCCATCAATTAAGATCCACTTTTAGGCTCTCCCATATGAAAGAGTAGCCTGAACCATCGACCCTCCCTTGCATTTTCCCTCTGCCATTCTGAGTCTTGATAAAGTGCTCTGCAGCACATAGGTGGTAACCAAAGGATCCAAACCTTCAAACTGACTCAGATCTTGTAGCAAATATTTTAGGTTGGCAGTGACAGAATTCTTCCCATCTCCCAGCTAAAGTCCCAACTTCCACCTGAAAGTCGCAGCCAATCCGTCATCTCGTCTTGTCAGGTTTATGCTAAAATGTAAAATGACTCCTGTAAAGCAGTTCCAAAATTGCTCTTCTTTACTTAGAGTATTTTGGTTTCCAGGGTAAGAAAGTTAATACCCACTTCAAGCAAAATCATTTTCAAAGTGGATGAAGAAAGAAACAATTAATAATGCTTTGACAGCAGCATTTTTGAATTGTGTGAAGAATGGTGAACAGAATCTTGCATGTGAACAATGTTGGATAAAATATTCCAATAATTCACCTAAGAAAAATGTGCCTTGATTTGGATTATAAACTAAGTTGTGGAATAAATTGGTCATTTTTCAGCAAATTCATTGTGTCTTGACCATCATTTGGATTTCTTATTTAAGGAAGATTAACTGTGAAGAAAACTTAAATATAGTCACTTTTAGGGCTACTGATGTTGGATTAAAAGCTTGTGATGATAAAGTCCTGGTAATTGAATAAGTCATCTAGAACCTCTAGGCACTGTGTATTGCTTTGAATATGAAATAGACTGTTGCAATATATAATGTCTCTATAATATTAATCAAATTGGACTGCTTCAGATTTTCTTTTTGTGTCAGTTTTGACCCTTGGTTAACATATTTATATTTAGCATATTTGACATTGACTCTAACGAGCTTTGATTGTAAAAAATAATAGTAGTGGAGGCAAAAAACTCTAGCCATTCCAGCGGCAATTAGACATTGGGATGGGGGATTGTAGGTTTTTTCTGGAAGGATAACGATAAGGTAATGGGTTCCCTCATCACAAGTTACCTTTGTACATGATATCATATAGCTTTAATCCACATTGTACAGTGACCACATAATGTGAATGAAGAGCATTTGAAACAGTGCACTAAGCAAATGTGGGACTCAATTAAATCAGAACCTCGCTGATGGAAGAAGAAGCAGATTTAATAAAAACTAAATTATGCTGAAATTCAGAATAATTCTGCAATTGTTTTGCTATCTTTCTATTTAAGTTGTCATCCACTTGTCCCTGACGTTTACAGCATGGGGCAGAATTATCCTCTCCTGCCATACGTTCCCTGATGGGACTAGGAATTTGGAGTGATTCCTGTCACAGAGTAAGGTAGGCTTCTACACACAATCGTCCGCTCCCTGTCTCATTGGTCATGCATGCATTTCATGTTGAGTATTGTGGTGGGATGCGCAGGAAGTCAGGCAACTCACATTGATAGTCGGGCCATATTTAAAAGGCATCCAGACAGGTGTTCACTCATGGGAAAAAGGAAAGGATGAACAGGAGAAAGCAGCAAGCTGCGTCTTCCCGCTTCAGCGACACATCCCTCAGACATCTCCTGGATGCATTGCAAGAATGTTCTCTTCCCCAGGGATGGGGAGGCTCTCCCAGCTGACCACTGCAGCCTTGGAAGAGGTAGTCAGTGAGATCAGTACCCTCGATGGGGGGTTGCAGAGGACAGTCCTGCAGTGCAGGAAAATGGCCAACAATTTAATCCGTGCTGCCAGGATAAGTGAACCTTCTATCCTCCCAATCCAGCTCATCGTGTTTGTGTTTGTCTCATGGGACATGGGTGATGGCAAGGCCAGCATTTCTCAAGCCTATCCCTAAATGTTCTTGACAGGGCGGTGGCTGCTGCCTCATTGAACCTCTGCAGTCCATGTGTTGAGCTGCTCGTGAGACAACTGCAGGATTTTCACCCAGCCACAGTGATGGCACCACAATGGGGTGGAGTGCAGGGCAACTTGCAGTTGCTGCTGCTCACATGCATCTACTGCCCTTGTCCTTCTAGCTGGTAGGGCTTGCAGGGTTGGAGGGTTCTGTTCATGGAGCCTTGGTTAGTTTCTGCAGTGCAGCTTATACATTGCCGCTGCTGTGCATGGGTGGTGGAGGGACTGAATGTTGAGGGTGTTGGATAGGGTGTCAATCAAATGGGCTGCTTTGTCCTGGATGGAGTGCAACTTCTTGAGCATTGTTGGAGCTGCACCGATTCAGGTAACTGGAGACTATCTCATTTCACTCCTCACTTCTCGTGACATGCACATGGTGGTCAGGCTTTAGGGAGTCATGTGGTCAGTTAGCAGCCATAGATTTAGCAGTCTGTGGCCTGTTCTTTCATCATACATGCTCACAATCTATCTGTCTTAATGCAGGCGAGGGCAGCTCACAACAGGAGAGAGAGAGAAAACAGGATGTCTGAACTCAAGCTGCACACACAATTTGAATAGCAGACTGCTAAGCTGTCAGGAGAGGACTAGGACCATGCTTGGGCCAATGCCAAGGTCAGCATCCCTGCAAGAATCCAGTATAATCCAGACAATCTCAGAAATTCAAGGTGATTGATGAGTACCAAGTTTGAGGCAGCCTAGGCAGTCACTCATTCTCTCCTCTCTCCATTCTAGATGCCAGCAGGAAGAGGGTTAGGGCAGCCCCAGCACCTGAAGCCAGTCCCAGCCCACAGGAAACTGGGATAAAGACGAGGATGACTTCTCACCTATACAGCCATCACAGCACTCACCTGCACCCTCCTCTAGTCCAGAGACAATCCCCTCAGTGGCTCACATATCTAGATTAGACCCAGGCTCACACTCTGGTGGTCACTGCACTGATATGTATCCACAGTAGGAGAAGGCTTTGACAGCCAACGTCTCTGGCACTCGGAGCTCTGCTGGAAGAGAAGCCTCTGTTCAGTCTGAGTGAGGTAATGAGCCTTTAAAAGCAGTTATGAAAAGATGCTGGAGTATCAGGGAGAAGCAGAGAAGATCAGCCAGACATGTCAGAGACCCTCAACAGAGCGGCACGAGTTTCCGTGGAACCCATCCATGTGCTCTCTGATGTAATGGGTTTTGTAAGATTTTGATAATATAATATTTCTTGGGGTTTTAGTGTGGGGTGGATTAATGTTTATGAACTTTTAAGTTAACCACTTTTAAAATGTTTGGATGGAATTTCTGTTAGTCAATTGACATTTAAGACAGCTGGGAAACAGGAAAGCAGTTGTTTGTGAAAAGCTATATTTAATGAATTTATGACTCCCTAAAGTGTTGCAAAGCCTGAATTTCAAGAGTTTTTCTGCTTTGAAAGAGCAAGTTGAACTCAAGATGACAATGCAAAATGGCTTCTCATCAATCTTCAACAGGAAACCCAGCCCACCATGAACATCAGGATGGGAAGCTCCCGACCTGGCTTCCTGATGTCGAGAAATTCACCTTTTGCTTCCCATTGCATCTTCCATCTCCACCCATCACAATCCAACTGATGATTGGAGGGGACGATTATACCCACGGTCTTCCTTTTCATTCCTTCGTCATGTTTCTGAACAACTATTTTTCTTTTTTTTCTCCTCCATTTGTCGGCAAAAAAGGGACTGTCTCTTAACTTACATTAGCTTTTACCTGCCATGCTTCCGGTACCTTCATCAGTAGCTAAAACCCGAGGACTTCTGTCTCTGTGTGTTAAGATGCAACAAACCTGGACCTCTGTCACAAATCTCACCAAAGTTAATTTGCCTGGCACCACCGGGCTTCTCTCTCTCTCTCTCTCTTGGGCAGTCACTCGGAGTTCATAGAAATCATAGAAACCCTACAGTGCAGAAGGAGGCCATTCGGCCCATCGAGTCTGCACCGACCACAATCCCACCCAGGCCCTACCCCTACATATTTTACCCACTAATCCCTCTAACCTACACATCCCAGGACTCTAAGGGGCAATTTTTTAACTTGGCCAATCAACCTAACCCGCACATCTTTGGACTGAGGGTGAGGGTGACCTGCTTCCTCACTAAAAGTGAGTTGTCAGGTGACTGAGGAGTCCAATGCACGATCTACAATCTCTGTCACAGGTGGGGCAGATGGTGGGTGGGGTGCCCAGGTTGCGGGGGTGTGCCCAGGAGTAGGTGGGTAGGGGGTGGGTGGGGTGCCCAGGTTGCCACACATTCACTTTGCTATCGATTCTTGGTTTCAGCTTGCTCTTTGCAATGAAACTTGAGGGGCCAGATTCTCTGGCATTGTCCACAATTGGGACTTAGCTCACTGGGCTCTGTGTGTCAAATTCCCTTTGGAGAGATTGACTGTCCATTTCAGTGTGCAAATTGTTCATTTATCAAAATACTAACAGGCCTTGACAATTGAACTGTGGCTCAATGGGCTTCCCAGGTTTCCTGGATATCACCAGTGAAAATAAGATGAGAACATATCAACAATTGAGGGTGTTGAAGCTGTAACAGCTGGGGCAATCTGTAAATAAGTACCAACACATCACAGCTGCTTTCTTGCCTGTTTAAGACTTTGTTCACAGTACTTGTGCTAAGAGGTTACTTTTACAACTTTGAAGGTGCCATCTGTATGATGTATGCCTCATCTGCCCTCTGGAACTGGAAGATTAGCATGACTGGTCTTCATGTTGTGTTACTTTGGACCTCAGGTGAACCAGGATGACTGTTAGCAGCAGAAACATCAGCAGGAGCTGGTGTAGCCTACTGCTCTCACATCTGTCGTTCAACAGGAAAGAGAGCAAAAGCATTGAGGGGAAGCTTGCAGGGAGCCATTACACAGCACAGGATCTACAGGCAGAAGCTAAGCTTCCTTGACATGTCCAAAGTGTTTCAGAAGGTTCAGGGTTTCACATCCGGTGGTGTCGGACATCTGCTAACCGCTGGAACAAGACTTGTTGCCAATTGGATTTGGTGGCTGTCGAAGTCATCATCCCCTTTAACTTCTTTGCTTCTGGAAACTTCCAGGGATCTGCTGGACACATTTAAAGATCATGTGTGTACAACATTTCCATGGTGCTTTTGTCCGGTGGCAGGTTACCCTTCCTGATGTTTTCACATCTGGAAGAAGCCTCATTGGCTGGTAGTTAGGTAACAAGGATATGATTAACATGAGGCTGGTGGTTTGCAGGAGGAATCCAATTGATGAGGCTCAGGAGCAGTGTAATTCAAGACTTGTGACAATCAGATGTGTGTTGGAACAAGCAATCAGTATGCTGAAGGTATGCTTCAGATGCCGGGACAGATCTGCAGTCCCTCTTCAATTTGCAACAGCCCGGGTCTCCAAAATGATTGTGGTGTGCTGCACCCTACACAACAACAAAGCTTGGATTACAGGAGATACAAAGCACAGATTCTCTTCAGATACGTTGGAGGGGAAGGAGGAGTAGGGGAACATGATGGGGATAATGCACCAACAGTGGCCCTCTTGCTGTCTGTGATTTCCAGGGTGTACTCATTATCCTGAAGATTGCCTTCATTCCAGCAGTTCACCCATCTGACAACCAAATACAGGAACCACCTACCCACCCATCCCCCTCAATGACACTGACACAAAGCAATCCTGCAATCAATGGAGCATCCCTTCCACAGGCCGCTTCAGTCTGCTGGGATTGGGAAGGCAGATCATTGTTTTTCTCACCTTAATAACTCAGAAGAGTAAGAGCAATGGTGGAGATGGGGGGCAGCAGTGAAGAGCCTGAATCAAAGGGCCCAGCACGCTCCATTTCAGTTTATGTCTTCCCATTCACAAGTGAAAAGGTCACTATGGCAACAACCAAAGATGGGGCATGATGGGAAATGATATTTATGTGCCTCAGTGAGAAAGTAGAAGCTTACCAGTTGAACATTCAGTAGCACAACCATGTGCAAACCCTTGTGAAAATAGAAATCCATACTCCTCAGCTAAAAACGGAGGGAGCTCTGGAGGAGTACAATGAAAGTAGGAAAATACTCAAACGGGGAATTAGAAGAGCAAAAAGGGGTCACGAAATGTTCTTGGCAGACAGGATTAAGGAGAATCCCAAGGCATTTTATTCATACGTTAGGAACAAAAGGGTTGTTAGGGAAAAAATCGGACCTCTCAGGGACAAAAGTGGGGACTTATGCTTGGAGCCCAAAGAGGTAGGGGAGATCCTAAATGAATACTTTGCGTCGGTATTCACAAAGGAGAGGGATGTGTTGACTGGGAGTGTCTCGGAGGGGAGTGTTGAACCGTTGGAGAAAATCTCCATTACAAAGGAGGAAGTGTTAGGTTTGTTAGAGAATATAAAGACTGACAAATCCCCAGGGCCTGATGGAATCTATCCAAGGCTGCTCAGGGAGATGAGAGGTGAAATCGTTGGGCCTCTGACGCAAATCTTTGTCTCGTCACTGGACGCAGGTGAGGTCCCAGAGGATTGGAGGATAGCCAATGTGGTCCCGTTATTTAAGAAGGGTAGGAAGGATAACCCGGGTAATTATAGGCCGGTGAGCTTGACGTCCGTGGTGGGGAAGTTGTTGGAGAAGATTCTTAAAGATAGGATGTATGCGCATTTAGAAAGGAATAAACTCATTAACGATAGTCAACACGGTTTTTTGAGAGGGAGGTCATGCCTCACTAACCTGGTGGTGTTTTTTGAAGAAGTGACCAAAATGGTTGACGAAGGAAGGGCCGTGGATGTTGTCTATATGGACTTTAGTAAAGCGTTTGACAAAGTCCCTCATGGTAGGCTAGTGAAAAAGGTTGGATCCAATGGGATAAAGGGGGAGGTGGCTAGATGGGTGGAGAACTGGCTTGGTCACAGAAGACAGAGGGTGGTAGTGGAAGGGTCTTTTTCCGGCTGGAGGCCTGTGACTAGTGGTGTACCGCAGGGCTCTGTATTGGGACCTCTGCTGTTTGTGATTTATATAAATGATCTGGAAGAAGGAGTAACTGGGGTGATCAGTAAGTTTGCGGACGACACAAAACTGACAGGACTTGCAGATAGTGAGGAACATTGTCAGAGGCTACAGAAGGATATAGATAGGCTGGAAATTTGGGCAAGGAAATGGCAGATGGAGTTCAATCCTGATAAATGCGAAGTGATGCATTTTGGTGGGAATAATGTAAGGAGGAGCTACACGATAAATGGAAGAACCATAAAGGGTGTAGGGACGCAGAGGGACCTGGGTGTGCAAGTCCACAGATCTTTGAAGGTGACGTCACAGGTGGAGAAGGTGGTGAAGAAGGCATATGGCATGCTTGCCTTTATAGGACGGGGCATAGAGTATAAAAGTTGGGGTCTGATGTTGCAGATGTATAGAACGTTGGTTCGGCCGCATTTGGAATACTGCGTCCAGTTCTGGTCGCCACACTACCAGAAGGACGTGGAGGCTTTGGAGAGAGTACAGAGGAGGTTTACCAGGATGTTGCCTGGTATGGAGGGGCTTGGTTATGAGGAGAGATTGGGGAAACTGGGGTTGTTCTCCTTGGAAAGACGGAGGATGAGGGGAGACTTAATAGAGGTGTATAAAATTATGAAAGGCATAGATAGGGTGAACGGTGGGAAGCTTTACCCCGGGTCGGTGGTGACGTTCACGAGGGGTCATAGGTTCAAGGTGAAGTGGGGGAGGTTTAACACAGATATCAGAAGGACATATTTCACACAGAGGGTCGTGGGGGCCTGGAATGTGTTGCCGGGCAAGGTGGTGGAGGCGGACACACTGGGAACGTTTAAGACTTATCTAGACAGCTATATGAACGGAGTGGGAATGGAGGGATACAAAAGAGTGGTCTAGTTTGGACCAGGGAGCGGCGCGGGCTAATTGTTCCTTGTTTCTCGTGGAAGTGGAAATGACTAGGGTTGGGAAGCATTTTCCGATCAGGGCCATTGTGATCTCCTGGACTCGTTTCGATTGCCTCAGGGGGTCGGAGAGGAATTTCCCAGATTTTCTTTCCCCATATTGGCCCTGGGGTTTTTCACTCTGGGTTTTCGCCTCTCCCTGGAGATCACATGGTCTGGAATGGGGGGGTGGGGGTGAGTTAATAGGTTGTAATGAACAAAGCATCGTAGCTGTGGGGGACAGCTCGGTGGATAGGATATTGGTATGTAGATAGGCTGGAAAATTGGGCGGGGATCCTGGATTCAGGATTCAATCCTGGACCGGGGAGCGGCGCGGGCTTGGAGGGCCGAAGGGCCTGTTCCTGTGCTGTATTGTTCTTTGTTCTGGCTACTTATAGAAGGAGCAAGTTCTGTGGCTTCAGCAGAGTTAGAGTCTGGCTGCTCACATCCCTGCTGAGATACTCTTGGCCAACTTCCTCTTAGTTTTTGAACCTGGGAGGGCTCCAGGAATGTGTTCCATCTTCACCTGTGCAGGGACAGACCTGGCCACTGGGACGTGAGACAGAATGTAGGATGGGGATGGGGCCATCAGTGTGAAGAGGGAATGCTTTGAGCTGAGTCATCAGCTACATATCCCATTTTCACCTTCATTACTCATATGGCCAACCCACACGTTCCTGTTATTAATAAGCTGGAAAGTGCTTAGTTGCGACCAGGACTTGATGGTTTGAATTATAAGGAGAGGCTGGATAGACTGGGACTTTTTTCCCTGGAGAGTAGAAGGTTTAGGGGTGATCTTATTATTATAAAATAATGAGGGGCACAGATCAGCCAGATAGTAAACATCTTTTCCCAAAGGTAGGGGAGTCTAAAACTAGAGGGCATTGGTTTAAGGTGAGAGGGGAGAGATACAAACGGGTCCAGAGGGGCAGTTTTTTCACTCAGAAGGTGGTGATTGTCTGAAACAAGCTGCCAGAGGTAGTAGTAGAGGTGGGTATAATTTTGTCTTTTAAAAAGCGTTTAGACAGTTACATGGGTAAGATGGGTATAGAGGGATATGGGCCAAATGCGGGAAATTGAGACTAGCTTAGTGGTAAAAACTGGGCGGCATGGACAAGTTGGGCCGAAGGACCTGTTTTCATGTTGTAATCCTCTATGACCTTTATGAGTTGGACACTGAATGTCTAAAGTACGTGTATCAGTCATCCTATTTAAGGTGGTATTCAAAGTCTGCAAGCCATTGGTGAGTATTTGCTTTTACTCGTTTGGTTGTCATGTTTGATGTTTCATGCAGGAGACCAGTAATTCCATGGATGAAGACGTCATCACCAATGCCTGTAGCATCAGCTCACCCATGTTTAAGCAGACGTTTCCAACCTCTCTATCAGTGTGATGAGTGCAGCTGGGACATCTGTCAGCATAGCAGAAATTCTTTGCTACTATTCCAGGTTTAACTTTGTTTCCAGGTAAAAAAAAACTAAGAGTATTGTGGAGCCTTTGGTACAGACTCTTCACTGCTGCCCCCAGTTTCCACCATGTACTCTTGTGAGTCATTAAGATGAGAAAAACAATTATCTGCCTTACCGATCGCACCAATGTGTGAGAATCTGAGCTGGTGCATGGTCTGTATAAACACCGTGGTGGTTCACCCTCAGAGTGAGTGAGCGAGTCATCATCCTCCTCATGGACCACTTCCTGTGGGATGGCCCAATGGAAAATTAAGGACATGAATAAGAACTGTTAAGATAACATTTTCAAAGGTTGCTATGCACATGATCATACTTCAGTCACTGCTGACCCCTAAGTCCACATGAAGGAGTTTTGTAAGCCATGTGGCTGTGTGATATTTCATTCTGTCACTTTGTAACTGGGTCTCCCATGGTCAAGCAAATCAAGGCTCCACTGGTGTTCAGCACTTCCCCCTCTGCAGCTGTAAGTATTGAGGTGGCAGGAGGGTCACCTCTGGTTTTTTGCCTCTCCTTTGTGTTCTCAATTCTCTTCTCCTGCAAGGAAGGAAGGAAGAGGCCTGAGTGAGAGTTATAGAATATGTTAAGTGGATACATGGAAAGCACCTTACAGGTCAGCGTAGAGTGACATAACATTGTATATGGATAAGAGTGAGGGTCAGTTCTGGATGCACAGATAGGGATATGAGAATGTACATTGACAGAGCGGGATGGTTATAACATGTTGGCATGAGGAGAGAGGTGCTGCAGTAGGCTTGAGAAAGCAGAGTTAAGGGCATGGGGTAATACACAAATCAGGATCTATGTGCATGTCCCACTGTACTCCACTTTCCTGCCCCACTTCTGTCATTAAATCACTTTCATCACTGAATTCCAGAGAATGACACCACAATCCTGCTGCTGACCTCATGGGCCACCTCCAGCTAGACCTTCTTTGCTTCCCCTCCAGGCTTCTTCATCCAATCATAGGGAACGGTATCTCCCTACAGGGCCCTTACAGTCCTGAGCAGCGTGTCTACAGAGGTGCCATGAAAAAGAGATGCAGTTTTTGATCATCTGGACATCGTTCTGCCAATTCCCTCCATTACAGGCTTCATTCAATTGTATGTTTAGAGTGTTCCTTTAAATACTGGACTTGAAATCATGTTATGCAGCTTGTTGTCTGTCATTCACCCACCCACCCACCCACCCACTCACTCACTCGCTCGCTCGCTCGCTCGCTCGCTCGCTCACTCACTCACTCACTCACTCACTCACTCACTCACTCACTCACTCACCTACCACCCACCCACTCACCCACCCACCCACTCTAATTAGTTGGGAAACCTGGAAATATTATGGTAATACAGCCACCAGGTTAAAACTCCATCGGCAAATGAGCTACACTGATGTCTGAGTTTCCCGTGTGCAATCTTCCCCACTCCCACTGTGTCGTGAAGTTAAAGTCCAGCCCAAAAAAGTTGAATTAGTTATGAATTATCCTTTGAGAACCAGTGTCGCACCTTTATTCAAAAACAGAAAATGCTGGAAAAACTCAGCAGGTCTGGCAGCATCTGTGGAGAGAGAAAATGGAGTTAATGTATACCATCCATATGGCTCCTCAGAGCTAAAGAGAAGGAGAAATGTGATGGAATATGTTCTGTGTAGGAGGAGGTGGAGCAGATGGAGCAGGGCAGAAGGTCAGTGATTAATGGGAGAGATATGTGGGTCACAAGTCAGAGGAAGCATTAATGACAAGAGAAGGTGGCAGTTGTTTCATAAAGGTAAAATATCAATGTGTGTTAATGGGAGAATAAAAGTCTTATCTTTATAGGTGTTCCAAAATATAGATGACCTTGAAGTGTTTAAATCATGCTTACAGCTTTAAGGTTATGCAGGTACTTCAGAAAGTTCAAATGAGACTCAAACAATACCATTAGATTGCATTTTCATCAAAAGCTGGGAGCTATTGCTGCACTGGTGACTTGGATAGTTTCCTTTCTCAAACTGCTACGCACTTGAGTATTATCAACACAGTTGGGATGATTAGCCTGTGGGATGACAAATTGCAACTCAGCTCTTAAGAGGATTTTTGAATGGCCTCATCAAAATGAATAGCTCCTCACCACGGTATACTTGGATAATGTCACGTTGCTGCATATCTCTTAATCCATTGCCACTGAATCTCATCAAAATGTTGACCTTGTCACATCGTGATCTGCCCTGCAGCATTCACAGAGCAGTAGAAAAGCTCCCATGTTTTAAACAATGATGATAATGTCAGCTTTTGACTTCTGGTTTCCAAGCATATTGTGGCCAAGGTGGTTTCGTCAATATGTAAAACAATGCACCATTTTCAGCATTATTCCATTACTATTTTGTTCGTTCACCCAGAAATAAAACTGTGAAAAGCTAAGATCTCTGACGACTGTGGGTTCACCTGGTAATTTTCCACAACAGTATTCCTTGCTGCAGTGCAGTGAGCCATGGCAGGATGGTGACAGAGTCCTTCACCAGTAAAGTACAATTAGCAACAGCAGCCTGAAACCTTAGTGATGGCTTTCAGAACAAATAATTAACACCCAAAATACATTTCCTTCTGTTCATTGGCATTGGAGAAAAGTCTGTCCAAATATAAAATTGGTTTTCCTGTATAGTCATGTCAACATTTAGATTGAAGTTAACCAACAAAGGAAAATATACTAGTCCTGAAATTCTATGGTGTTTCTGTTGGTCTGTTGCCATAATCTGCAGAAGAGCGGACATCTGCTTACAGTGGCTAACTCTGCATTTTCAGGAATTTTTCCAGTGCCTTGGAGGATTTGAAAGTTCCCTTTACCCCCTCACTGGGTAAGTCACAGTCAGGGGACAGGACCATGAACACTAAACCATAAGTTCTGTCTCCTTCTCCTCAGTGAGAATTCAATGGTAGTATTACCTTCCATGAGGCTCGTGTCATAGGTTCCTGAATTCCAGAGGGTGGGTGGAGAAAATGTTGCAGATTTGTTCCTTTGTCCTAGGAAACCAAAGCAACATTTTCAGAGTTAGGGGGAATCCTGAATCCTCATTCCAGAGTACAACAAGGTCAACATTTTTGGGCCATGGGATGGGTAGATCCCAGAGGTATATCTTAATGGCACCCAGTCAGCCTGCTCCACACCGATGAGATTCAGTCTCAACCTGCCCAAAACCTCTTGCAGGATTAGAAATGGAAAGCATGAGGACTGCAAACTGGGTGATCATAAAAAGGGACATTTGCCTAGATTTGTGCAAAGTCAGACTGGATTATTAGGGCACAACAGATATCAGAGAAGAGTAAGAAAAACAGAAAATGCTGCCTGTCTAATGCTGCTAAGTGCTTCCAATATTTTCTATTTCTTTTCAGACATCCAAAATCTGCATAATTTTCTTTTGAAACAGAAAATTGTGTTGGTCGGAGTAAGAACATCAGAAACAGGAGCCGGTATAGACCATATGGCCCATCGAGCCTGCTCCACCATTCAGTATATCATTGCCTGTCCTAGGCTTGAACTCCATTTAACCACCCATTCCTCATATCCCTTGATTCCCTGAAAGACCAAGGCCTGGATTTTCACCAAGTAGATTTGACTGGGGAGCCCTTTAAAAAATGGTGGGCAGGTCCCGATTCTGGGATTCCCAACCTAATTCCTGGGCTGTGCCGGTTTTGAGAGTGCCTTTAAAGCATGTCTGCTGCTTTCTTTATCTGGCTTTTTTGACCTGGCTGGCTCCATTGTGGAGATATAGATCTTCTGCTCCTCCATCATTCTCATGGAGTTTGGCCAGGTTTTTTAAAGACTTATGGTTCACAGCACTTTAGTGGAGTCCCAAACCCTAGTGTGCAGGAGGGGACTGTTTGAAAATTGAGTTTAAAAAGCCCCCCCCTCCCCCCCTCCATACCCGCTATGCCTGCCCCATCCTCCCACCTCCCGCCATCCTTTTGGTCCCCTCATGCCCCATAAGTCAGGCTCTGGCCCATTGACCCGCTCGCTGTACACTTTCTAGACCAATGAACATCACCATTTAAAGGGGAATATAAAAAAAAACCATACTCCATTGATATTATTTTCCAGTGAGTAAGAAGGTTTTGACTGAAAGATAATAAATGTGTTATTCATCCAGGCCCTTTGAAGTTCCAAAAAACCACAAATCACAAGCACTTGAGTGCACTTATTTTTTTATCTATAAACAGCAAAATTCACAGCAAGAATCAGAGAGCCTGAGCTATCAATCAAGCAATGTTTCTACTGCGGAGCAGGTGTTCTGTTGTTCTAATAGCTGTCTGGACTGTCAGCCAAGCTGAGAATTTTCCTAACTCCCCCCAACTCAATTCAAAGATGAAAATCCAGGCCCACAAACCTGTTTATCTCAATCTTCTTTATGTTCAATAATGATACATCCACAACCCTTCAGGGGAGAGAATTCCAAAGATTCAGAACCTTTTGAGTGAAGATATTTCTCCTCATCTCAGTCCTAAATGATCAGCAAGCAATTAGGAAAGCAAATGGCATGTTGGCCTTTATTGCAAGGAGATTGGTGTACAAGAATAAAGAAGCCTTGCTACACTTGTCCAGGCTTTGATGAGACAATATCTGGAATATGATATGCAATATTGGGCTCCATATTTAGGGAAGGATATACTTGCATTGGAGAACATAACTTTACCCTAATAGTTACATCCACAAAAATCTTTAATAAATTTATCAACAGTTTCCCCTTTAGTAAAACTATGTTGACTTGTTCTGTTATGGGAACCTGGGTTCAAATCCTACCATGGAAGGGCAATGCACATTCTGCACAGTTTCAACCGTGAACAGTTCCAATTTATATTTTTGTATAACTAGGATGAGCAGGGCTGTTCTTTGGACTCCATTAACCATGCCTCATCCCCAACCCCAACCCTATCCCCAGCCCCAGCCCAGAGGTTATTTCCAGGCCCAGTCTGGGCTGTCCAGTGTCTGTCCAGAGTTGGCAGGCTATCTTGGGGTGCTCAATTACTCCTGACAGCTTACTGGCCCTATATTAATGAAACTTGGCCCTCAAATTGGAACGGACATCCTGTCAGTGCTGCCGAGTGGCCAGCTGGCACTCTCCATGAGCCAGCTGCCAAAAAATCACACAAGAGCACAATCTTCCACAACCAGTCTGATCAACATACTCCTTTCCTTATTATTTCAGCATTTTGTCTTTCAGTGTGTGGAAATAAAATCAAAGTATAAAATTCTCCTTCAAAAGCACTAGATTGTTGAGGATAAAGTCATAACTGTGCTCTGCCAACTGAAAAAATTCTCAATCTGGCAGACAGACATCTGAATAAAAAGGCAAAATCCCACTTTGATGGTGGCACAAAACAGGCAGTGATAGACCATCCACTCCGCCAAGGAAATTTATGTGAGTTGCGCAACAGGTAGCTGACTCGCTACTATGCATTTTATGTCTCTCTTGAGATTTTTTTTTCCATTTACCTTCATTTCCTAAAACTTTTCTATTTTTGGAACAGCAGCCTGTACTTCCTTTGATGAAATTGAACGCTTGCTCCCTCTGATTTCAGCTTCTCTGCTGTTTGGCCATTCACACCCTTTATTCTCTCTATGGACTGCCATTAGCAGCCTTTTCCCCTGGTTTCTGTGGCTACGACTCATCTTTCATTCTCTCACCCTGCAGTATAAATATCTCCCACTTTCGATGCCTTTTAGCTTTGACAAAGGGTCACCTGGACTCGAAATGTCAGCTCTTTTCTCTCCTTACCGATGCTGCCAGACCTGCTGAGATTTTCCAGCATTTTCTCTTTTGGTTTCAGATTCCAGCATCCGCAGTAATTTGCTCTTATCCAGCGAACACATTTCATTTGCTGCGAAGTTTGATAAGGCCTGAAAGTTGGTGTGAGGATTGCAATAGGCGATTAACTAGCTCACGTTACATCCTGCAGACAGCGGGTGGTGTTCTCTAGCCTCCCCCTGCATGTTTCTCATGGTAAGGAGCGACGCATCTTTCCCTGGCAGTGGGGCATTGTAGTCCCCTCACTCTCAATGGGATTTCCCATTGACTGCATCCCACACTGTTGGGAAATTTGGGATGGGGGCGTGCTGTCAGCTGGACTCGAAGATCCCACCATCATGAACAGCTGGAGAATTCCAGCTTTCATGTAAACTTGGGACTGAATTTTATGACTCCATCACACAGCAGATGGGGCTGGAAAATGAGGTGAGCCATTCAAAAGTCCATTGACTTCGACGGGAGCCGAAAATCCCACTAGCGGAAAATTCCATCTTTTGTGTTTCCTTCTGACTTAAATGAATGTAACTGTTGAATGGTTGCACTCCCAAGAAAGTAGTGCAAAATCTTGAGACGCTAGTACAAGTTCAAGCTCTCCCTTTCTACTTAATGTGGACAGCTGGAGTTAAAGGCATTCTAAAAAGTTCAACCTGAGAACAACACAAAAATGCCACAACTTTGCAGGCAGTGGCCTTCAAGATTTTCTGGAGCTGCACTGGAGGCCTTGGTCAAGGAAGTACAGAGGAAGAAAGATGTCATCTATCTGTGGGGAGCCAGGAGACTCTCCAAACAAACACTCAGTAGGCATTGGTAACAGATAACTATGATGAACTCCAGCCACAAGGATGTGGATGAAATGCTGTTACACATTCAATGATCTCACACAAGTGTCGAGGGAACCAAATGGATTTTCAAAACACATATCACACCTACTGCACCACTAGCCTCAGCCACTGCTTTAACCATAGATGCGCGATATAACTCACGAGGCTAGAGATGCTCGAGGAAATAAAGGCTTTTATTGACTACTACAATAGAGCTACCATATATCATACATGATCCCAGACTGAAGGGTCCCAGACAGAGCAGTGACCTTTATACCTCTCCCAGGAGGCGGAGCCCGACTGGGATGTACCATAATAACTATATTACAGGTAGAACAGCCCAACCCTAACCCCAACAGTAACATGTAGAACAGCCCAACCCTAACCCCAACAGTAACATATATACAGACTCATAGTACTGGCCAGACCCTGGCTCAGTACTACCTGGTGGGAACCAACAATGGTTCACCACAACCATACTCCTCCCATCACTGACCTACCAACAATCTCTATCAATCACAACTCCAAACTCTCATTCATAGCTTCACTTCACTCTCATACATTTAGCACTGCTGTAAACTTCATATGCACATTTCACAGTTGCCACAAAGTGTAACAACGGCAAGCTGAGCTCTCACTTACTTCCTGCTGTGCACAGACCTCACCTTACCTTGCTGTGGTGCCAACGTGGCATGCAATTTGCATGCTTTTGTGAAAGAGCCATTTCACATATATAATGTCTCTATATTGGCTCTGTAAATGTTCTAAATTGTTGAGTGTTTCATCCAAGGGCTTTCCCAAGCTCAACAACAACTCATCCCTGGGAAATCTAGAGGGAGACAATAACCTGATATCTTTTTCTGCAATTTTTTCAGTCTGCCTAACACAAACCCTGCCTTCATGCTTGAGGTGTTTCCTGAAGATTAAAGGAAAGAATGGAAAATTGTTTTTCTCCCATGGGGAAACTGCATCCTTAATATGCAGTTAGAATCATAGAATCATAGAATCCCTACAGTGCAGAAAGAGGCCATCCGTCCCATTGAGATTGCACCGACTCTCCAAAAGAGCATCCCTCCCCTCCCCTCCATTTTATCCCCATAACCCCACGCATTTACCATGGCTAATCCACCTAACCTACACATCTTTGGACACTACGGGACAATTTAGCATGGCCAAGCCACCAAACCTGTGCAACCTAGTGATGTGGGAAGAAACTGGAGAACCTGGAGGAAACCCACACAAACATGAGGAGGACATGCAACACGGACAGTCACCCAAGACCGGAATCGAACCCGGGTCCTTGGCACTGTGAGTCAGCAGTGCTAACCACTGTGCCACGATGCCATCTCGTTGAAGGAAGAAGAACACGAGAAATCTGCAAGTAACCAGGTCTAATAATACTAACTACCAGGGTGAACAGTCCTCTTTGAGTTATATGTCAGTTGTCTGCAAGATGTTTGGATGATGTGAAAGGGTTCTGGGAGATTCTACTTGCTTGAGGATTCTCTGCATTGTTAAGGAGTGGATGGGGTTTTGAGATCCTTAATGATCCCCCAGGAGGATCTCGAAACCTACAAACAGAATTTTAAAAATGACCCCCCCAAATGAAGAAATTACTATAATTTTTATTTTAACCCAATTCAGAATTAACTTAAATTAAACATAAATTAATAGGTGAATTCTTTCACTATATCCGTGGGCGGCACGGTAGCACAGTGGTTAGCACTGCAGCTTCACAGCTCCAGGGACCTGGGTTCGATTCCCAGCTCGGGTCACTGTCTGTGTGTTTACACATTCTCCTCGTGTCTGCGTGGGTTTCCTCTGGGTGCTCCGGTTTCCTCCCACAGTCCAAAGATGTGTGGGTTAGGTTGATTGGCCATGATAAAATTGCCCCTTAGTTTCCTGAGATGCATAGGTTAGAGGGATTAGTGGATGGGATATGGGGGTAGGGCCTGGGTGGGATTGTGGTCGGTGCAGACTCGATGGGCCGAATGGCCTCCTTCTGCACTGTAGGATTTCTATGATCCTGTGTAAAAACACAAATGACATTATTACATAGATAGGTAATAGCACTTAAACGTTGCAGTTTATTTCACTGCAAAGACACATTTAATGATTATTATTTGCGTTCAAGGTTTAATGGGTATCTAAGCCTTTCTTAGATCTACTGTAACTGTTCATTCATGCCTCATAATGTTGGTGCATTGTCCCCTTCTGGTGCAACAGTTCATTTCAGATGTTAGATTTGGACCATCTGTAAGAGTTCAGTGCAACAAAAAGAAAATCATGTTTAAACTATTAGTGGTTTGGAAGGTGACAACAGGATTTTGCACAGAAAACCAAATGCCTAGAGAATGATGCAAGGATTCTTTGTTGAGCAGAGTGAGGAAGTAATAAGGTGGCATGTACAGCAGGAGGATTTATTACATGCTTACCTAAAAAAAAGACTTGATATCATCCTTGTAGTTGATAAACAGCTGATGAGGTCGTAGGAATGTTTTTTCAATCTTTTTACACATTGCTTATGTAATGGAAATCAATTCCCCCTTTTTAATTGAATCATCTGTTATTCTTAAAAGAAACTAGTATTGAGATAATTATAGAGACTAATGCAAGTTAATTCTTATTACAATCTATTGATCTATCTATCATTTCATCAATTGCTTCATCTTTCTAAAAGTCTTGTACCAGGCATATGTCCATAAGGCAATAAATTAAATGTATAAAGTGGGAACATGTGTATGCAGCAAAAAATGATGAATGGTTTATGTTTTCTAGGAATTAATCAGAAAACACTTAATACCATCTGTACTATCTCGGAGTATCTCTCCTAATCTTTCGGAATCCTTTTCATGCCCATCTTGCTTCCTTATGCACTCTGCAATCACGATTTATAACATAATCACTACCTCCAAAACTTTAATCTCAAATACGTTACCATGTTTATCAGTTCATTTATATATACTATCATAAAAATCCTTCAAATTCCACCCATCCTAATCTTATTCCATTCCATTAATCTTAATCCTAATTCCATTACATAAGGGCGGCACGGTAGCACAGTGGTTAGCACTGCTGCTTCACAGCTCCAGGGACCTGGGTTCGATTCCCGGCTTGGGTCACTGTCTGTGTGGAGTTTGCACATTCTCCTCGTGTCTGCGTGGGTTTCCTCCGGGTGCTCCGGTTTCCTCCCACAGTCCAAAGATGTGCGGGTTAGGTTGATTGGCCATGCTAAAAATTGCCCCTTAGTGTCCTGAGATGCGTAGGTTAGAGGGATTAGTGGGTAAAATATGTAGGGATATGGGGGTAGGACCTGGGTGGGATTGTGGTCAGTGCAGACTCGATGGGCCGAATGGCCTCTTTCTGTACTGTAGGGTTTCTATGATTTCATCTTCTATGATCCTCATCTGCCCAACACTGTTCTTTGGTATGAATGAGGCAGAGGAAAAGATCACCAGGTTATTGCCATGCAGTTGATATTGCCACTGGCACGGACTTGAATTTGTGGGGTAAACCATGAGGCTACTAGGTTTCTATTTCGGTAGCATTGCTCCTTTTAGGGAAAGGCTGCTTCCCCATAAATACATTTAAACAATGGTACCGTGATGTGATTAGCGCCAGTTTGATGTGAGTCAGCAGTGCCACCTAAACCCACTTACAGATCATGGGCAATATAGCCTGGGAACTGCAGCCGGTTCCAGTGGTACCTAAAGGAGCAACCACTTGTTATAATTAAAATTGTTGTGAGCATTGGTCAGCCATCATGCTTGTATTTCCCAGTTATTTTGTGGTGTGAATGGTTCTTGTCGTTTGCATGTTGTGGCTGCAGGCAACTTTCAGAAAGCTTAAGGTGGTATTGCCATAATTCCTTTTTCTGAAAATGGGAAACCTTTTTTCCATTTTTTCTGGTTATTTGTAAAGGCGCAATTGCAACCGATGAAAGAAATTAGAGTTGTATAGTCATCAGCTACTACAGAAACACTGTATAGTCAGCTTTCAAAATGGTTTATAATTTTACTGCCTTACACAAATTCCTATAATCTAATTAGTAACTAGCTTGAGCGTGAGTCCACTGTAACTTCCCTAATTGATTTCCTACCTATTCTATTACTCCTACAATGCCGCACCCTGACACCAATCCACCCACCACACTCACCCCCACCCCCTCGCTCCCTCAATCCCTCTACCACAGTGATTTTCAATAGGGGGGATGGAAGGCTGGTGCGTCTCCAGGCTCTGTATGAGGATTCTCGAGATGCTTATGATCTTTGGCTACTTAGGATGGAGAGAGAGGCTACTGCCTTTTGAATGCTGCACACAACAACAACTGCACTACAGCCGTCAAAAGAACTCACTCAAGATAGTCAAGCATGATTTATTATTAGCTTTTGTTTTTATTTGACTCTCCCAGCATCTTCCCATCAGGCATGATGGGCCGAAAGGCCTCCTTTGTGTCATAAACTTTCTTTGATGACTATGACTTGGACTGGTGGTTGACCTGACAGGTTGTCCAACCCAGTGAAGAATTGTAATTTACAGAAAACATTTGTCATCAGGGGGTCGAGACGGAACTGTATAAACAGTGAAAACCACTACCTGCAACTTTTGCTTTCAAGGCTGCAAATAAGTAACAATAATCACCATTTTACATTTGAATCCATATTTTCAATGCCAAATCTCTGTCAAATATATTTTAGTCCCAAATCTTCTGAAATTGTGAATCCCCTGTAGTACAAGGAAGTCTGGCAAAACAAGGGTTAATGTGGGACTGGAGAACAGTACAACGCACAGCGTGATTTAGAGAGTCACATGACAAGAGACCTGTACACAGAGAAGAAAGGTTAGGACATGGAGCAAACATGGTCAAGTGATGTGTGTAGAAGTAAGGATGGGGTTAGCTCATAGTCTTGACTATACTTTACACTTAATTTTATAGCAATGTGTTACCGACACATAACGAGTGGCGTGCTGGCACGGTAGTTAGCATTGCTGCTTCACAGTGCCAGGGACCCGGGTTCAATTCTGGCCTCGGGTGAGTGTGTGGAGTTTGCAAATTCTCCGTGTCTGTGTGGGTTTCCTCTGGGTGCTCCAGTTACCAAAAATGTGCAGGTTAGGTGGATTGGCCATGCTAAATTGCCCCTTAGTGTCAGAGTGATTAGCAGGGTAAATATATGGGATTACAAGGATATGGCTGGGTGGGATTGTTATCATGTAAGCTTGATGGGCCAAATGGCCTTTTTCGGCAGTGTAGGGATTCTGTGAGAAGTTACTTTTCAACCTCTTTATTAGCCTCACTGAACAAGTCCTTAAAACATCTCCAAGTGCAAAAGAATATATCTAAAATAAAACAGATTCCCATCATACCCATTGATGGTATCCTCATTCACAACTCACACTGAATCATTCTTACACTCCATCTCACTCTAACCTTTGCTATTAAATCTCCGTATTTGCAAGTAACAATTGATTCACTGACAGTTGGTGTAAAAATGCCTTTAGAAGAGCTCGTGGTCTTGAGATGTTTACACAGTCAACAATTATAATTAATGATGTATCAGTGTTGCTAACCAAAGAGGCATACTCTGTAAATCTGTCACAGACAAATAACTTTCTCTTCCTCTCTGGAGACTAATCTTTCTTGCTTATCCATGCAGGAGATGGTATTGTGCTGCCAAATAATCGCATATGCTATAGTTCAGCTTATCAGTGCAAACACTTATTCACATTAATAGATTTTAGCTCGTCAACATTTAGAACTGTCCCATTTCAAGTATGTTCAACTTTAAATCAGTCTCAGTTTAGTCCTTCGAACCCCTCGTGTTAATATTCACATCAGGTCCTGAAGCAACTTCAACATCATTAAGCTGGGGCTCATAAAACAATGCAGATTCCATAAAGCCAATACAATATATTGTCAGTGTTTAGTCCATACCAGTTATACATTCTGAAACAATGAGTGTAGCCATGTCTTTTTTAAGTACTGTATATTATTTGTTATAGATTTTCTAACTGTCATGAAATCACAACTCTAGGAAAAAACATCTTCCAGCAATGATGACAGCAGACACATGATGGAATTTTCCCAAAAAATAGCAGTGTCATGGGTGCAATTCCTACTTGCCCTGGCGGTGTGATCCAGATTGCTATCTTTAGGCACTTCGAAAAAAAAAATTCTCCACATGAAAAATGCTGCACCTGAGGTGCAAACTGCCTGATTTGCTCACCACAAGGGTGATCTGAACACTTCAATCAAGGGTCCATTGCATTAAAATTGCTCCACAGCACTCACTCATTCAAGCCAGGGGGATGGCAGCTCAAAAACCAGCTCACAGATTTTCGGAGAAACGTGCATTCAATTGCTGGATGCCATGGAGGGGAGGCAGGCCACAATCTACCCGTGTGTTGGCAGGTGGCCCTCCCGCAATGTCACCAATCCTGCCTGGGACAGGGTAGTAGCAGCATGACCAAGAGGACAGAGGTTCAATGCGGAAAAAAGATGAATGACCTCTGAATATCAGCAAGGATAAATGCCACCCAGCTCCCCTCAGTATTCGACCCTTCTGTCATCCCCAGAATGTCACCTTGAACCTATAAGCTGCCATCTCGCAGGTTTCCAGCACTTGATCGACCTGCTAGCATCATCCTCAAACCAAGCTGCATTCCTCATCAGCACTCCTCCCTAATTAAGCACAGTGCCCACACATGCCAGTTGTCCTCAACCTCTGACCCACCAGGCATCTGGAGACATTATCCCCTTTTGTGTCCCTGCAGGAGAAGATTATCCACAACTGCAGAGAAAGAGAGAAGACGGGTGGTGGACTTCATTCAAATAATCAGTCTCAAGTGAGTGATTTGTTATCTAAGCCTGTCACCAGATCTTGCACTAAAACCATGTCCCTTGCCTTGCAGGAACATCAACCGATCAACCTCACCCATCAAACAGCAGTGCCCCCATTGCCACCCTCGACACCATTTAGGAGGAGATCTCCAAGGAGGGCAGGGATAATGCATCACAGCAATCAGCCACGTCATCCACCACCACAGATTCCTGGGAATACACCTAGATGTAGTGGGAGGGTTTGCAAGAGTAAGGAATTGGAGGGGCACATCGTGGACACAGGTGAAGTAAAGCATAGATAGTTGAGAATCATAATGAAATGTCACAATTGCTCTTGTCATCTTATTAAAACCTCTTGTTGTTCACAACCTTAAGGCCTCACTCTCTTTGATCCTTTTCCCACTGGGAAACTCTTCACCCTCATCTGGACAAAACTTTTCTCACAGACCCTCAGTAGCGCCCACTCAAACTGAGAGCAACATACATTCTTCGTCTTTGCCTTCAAGCGCCTTGTTCAGCCTGGGCTGTGGCTGGCCCTTGAGCCTGCCTTCCTGACCTCCTGTGTTGGGATCTCCCTGGCTGGAGATAGCTGCTGGAGTCTGTGCTGCTCCAGTGCAGTTATTGTAGAATCACCAACTCCACTACCTCCAAATCGAGATCTGTTGGAACTCTGTCAGAGATGAGATACAGAGAGAGAGAGAGAGAGACAGTAAGGTTGGTGTTCCAGATAGTTGCCTTCAGACCCTCCAACACCACTTGTCATCCTGGGTCCTGGAAGCTGGCATTCCTACACCTTATCCAGCAACCAGGGCTCACTGTTGCCCTTCCAACTTCATCGCTTGTCTGGCCCCAGTCAGTGCCCTCATCCCTTCAGAGTCGTCTGTGGCCTCCTGTCTGGTTGTCCCCTCCCTTAATATTTGCATCACAGAGGATTACAAGGTGGGGGCATAGGTTCAAGGTGAGAGGGGGAAAGTTTAAGGGAGATGTGCGGGGGAAAATTTTTCCTGCAGAGAGTGGTGGGTGCCTGGAACGCGCTGCCAGAGGATGTGGTGGAAGCAGGCGCATTAGCAACATTTAAGAGGCATTTGGCTGGGTACATGAATAGGGAGGGAATAGAGGGATATGGACTGAGTAAGAGCAGAAGGTTTTTTTTTAGTTAGGGCATCATGATCAGCACAGGCCTGTTTCTGTGCTGTACTTTTCTTTGTTCCTTGTTCTTTGTTCTGGTTCTGACAGGCTGCTTCAATGCTCACCCATCCCTCATGGGCAGGGTCAGTTGGACACCTATGTATATATTGAGGGCTATTGTATGCTCCATGGCTGGCGCTGGTTCTGGCTATCATGCACACACATTTATCCTGATTACATGAGTTTGCAATCCTCTCCTTGACTTTGAGAATGTGGGCAGTTGACATTGTTAAGGCTTAGCTCATGATCGCCAATTAGTTTGATGAGCATGACTCTCAGGAATATTACAGGACACAATTACTTTCTGTAGCTAAGGCAGGCAACACTAATAGGCACCATTTCCAATTGGGCTATGTCTCATTGCTGTCACGTCTTTCTTCAGCCTCATCACACCCTCCCCCTCGTCCCATGAGCCCTGCACTGGCAGTCACCCTTTACCCACACACTACTAACTGCTGTAAACTAAACCCTCATTTTCACTTCCTAACCACTGGCAGAAGTCTCATTCAGAGCTTTGCACAGTTAATAAAGCAGACAGGCTCCAGAATCGTTCAGGGCTGTGAACACTTTTAAAAACAGACTAGCTAAAGGCTTCAGGACAACACACACCAGCCACAACCCCCATGCTGGAGGAGGTCAATGATCACCCTGCCTCACCCCCCTAGACACCCTTGGAAACCTCCCCTCTCCAGCTACCCAGTGGATACTGTCCCTTGTATACCCTGATGCTAGTTGGTGACAGTGGTGCCCACCTCCTTCCTCCCTATCAGAGGCCATGGTGCCTGCTTCCCATTTTTAAAAAGCAGGAGAGATTTACGTCAGCATCACATCACACTAGTGGGTGGGAAGATTCAATGAGATCTGAAGATTCAGCCATAACCTCGCTAATGATATTGAAATGCATTCAAATTCATTCCAATCAGGTTCTCACCATTCTGGGTATTAACCTGATTGCATCATTGGGGAGGGCCTGGAAACATCGTGATCAGAAACCTCGCCAGCGAAAATCCTGTTTTTGGCCCCGTGGAAAATTTTGCAGCCATGACGGAAATTGCGCCTTGGTGGACGGGCCAACTAAACCCAGTCCATGGTATTCAAATTCCTTCAGAACATGCATGTAGAGCAGTGCTTTAAATATTGGGCTTTACCAAGTCAAAAGCAACACCATCAGAGAAATTTTGGAAAAAGACTTCAGCAAAGAAACAGGCTGAAGAGATACCACTCTCTAATTGAGGAAATCTAGTTGAGGTGTACAAGGTGATAAGGAGCATTGACAAATTAGACGTAGAGAGGGTGTTTCCTCTTGTAGGACAATCTAGAACAAGAGGTCATAGTTTTAGGATAAGGAGTGGCAGATTTAAAACAGAGACAAGGCGAAATTATTTATCTCAAAAGGTCATGAGTCTGTGGAACTCATTAGCCCAGAGTGTGTTGAATTCCAGGACTTGGAGTAAATTTAAGGAAGAGGTGGATAGAATTTTAATTATTAAGCGTTTGAAAGGGTATGGTGAATGGGCAGGTAAGTGGGGTTGAGGCCAAGATGAGATCAGCCATATTAGTATTAAATGGCGGAGCAGGCTCAAAGGGCTTAATTGCCTACTCCTGCTCCTAGTTCTTATGATTCTTATGATAAAATAGTGGAGAAATCAGGGAGGGTGGGAAGGTCTTCTGAGGAATTATACAAGCACTCCCTCCCCACCAACCAGCCTGCAGACCCACCAGTGAGGAAATGTAAAAGTCTGCTCATGGTTTCAATATCAAGTTTGCAAAGCAAGAACTTTTATGTAATTAGCACTTTCCATATTGTTAAACTCCTCAATGCAGGTGACAGGTTCATACTATTATCAGTCTAAAATAACAAAGTTTCTTGCTTGAGAACTTAATACCAAATAAAGGTAGATGCAGAATAATTGTTCTTATTGATATGGTTGTTTTATAATAGGCTGTGAAGCAGAAGCTTGCAATCTATGAACTTATACCGGGTAATATTAAAACAATTACCTTTAATGGCATGCCACTTTATAGGCACAAATTCTTAGCTGTGGTTTCAATCTGCTATTCAAAGCAGAGTTTTAATTCTTTTTTAAGGCTTGTCTTGCTGCATAATCTACTAAGTAAGTTTTATATAGCAGCTTCAATTAAAATTGTTAGGTTATTTTGTCATGAGTTTCTAAATGTGACATGGTTTTAGACAGGCCTCTGCTGCTAATTAGCCTCTGGCCTAGTTAGTTTACCCACTGAGATCTTTGCAACATGTACAAGTGTCTAGTCAAGATGTGCTTAATATAAATGAATACCTTGTAATAGAAGAGACCAAACTATTGGTAATAGCTGTAGGGGTATACAGAGTGAGGAACTGAGGGAGGTCCCAGTTTCAATCCTTGGCCTTTGCTGAATTAGATGTTCTCAGCCTTGTGATTGGTATTGAAAATTCCCCGGCCAATCGTTTTGGTCCAACCAAATAAATTACATCTAATTAACAAGGGGACAAATTAAAATGGACAGCTCACAAAAGGAGGGGAACCACCCGAAACAAAAGACAAAATGGAAAGGGAACTTAAAACATCAAATCAAAATGTGATTAAAGGGGTCAATAATGCACACCAGTTCCTGCGGTGCTCAGCAGGCACAGCATGTGTTAACGATACCCTCGGACACCGCATACACCCTCTCCAGGGACACCCGGCCGCGAATATAGTCGTGGTAAAGGGGCAGACAGCCGGGTCGGACGAGCAGGAGTGATTTACATCAGCTTAATATCACGCTACTGGGTGGGAAGATTCAATAAGGTCTGAAGATTCAGCCATAACTTCGCTAATGATATTGAAAATGCGTTCAAATTCATTCCAATCAGATTCTCACCATTTCTGGGCATTAACCTGATTGCATCACTGGGGAGGGCCTGGAAACATCGTGATCAGAAATCCCGCCAGTGAAAATCCTGTGTTTGGCCTCACGTGAAATTTTGCGGCCATGATGGAAATTGCACCCTTGGTTGATTAGCCAGCTAGATCCAGCCCACAGTATTCAAATTCCTTCAGAATATGCACCTACAACAGTCCTTTAAATATTGAGTTTTACCAAGTCAAAAGCAACGCCATCAGAGAAATTTTGGAAAAAGATTTCAGCGATAAAAAAAGGCTGAAGAAATACCACTCTTTAATTGAGGTGTATAAGATGATAAGGGGGATTGACAAGTTAGATGTAGAGAGAATGTTTCCTCTTGTAGGACAATCTGGAACAAGAGATAATCGTTTTAGGATAAGGAGTGGCAGATTTAAAACAGAGACAAGGAGAAACTACTTCTCTCAAAGGGTCATGAGTCTATGGAATTCATTACCCCAGAGAGTGGTGGATTCCGAGACTTGGGAGTAAATTGAAGGAAATGGTGGACAGATTTTTAATTAGTACGGGTTTGAAGGGCTATGGTGAATGGGGCATGTAAGTATATTTGAGGCCAAGATGAGATCAGCCATGTTTGCATTAAATTGCTGAGCAGGCCTCAGGGGCTTAATTGTCTACTCCTGCTCCTAGTTGTTATGATTCTTATGATAAAATAGTGGAGAAATCAGGGAGGGCGGAAGGCCCCCTCGGGTGGCACGGTGGCACAGTGGTTAGCACTGCTGCCTCACAATGCCAGGGACCCGGGTTCAATTCCTGGCTTGGGTAACTGTCTATGCAGAGTCTGCATGTTCTCCCTGTGTCTGCATGGGTTTCCTATGGGTGCTCCGGATTCCTCCCACAGTCTGAAAGACATGCTGGTGAGATGTATTGGACATGCTAACCTCTTCCTCAGTGTACCTGAACAGGCACCGGAGTGTGGAGACTAGGGGATTTTCACAGTAACTTTATTGCAGTGTTAATGTAAGCCTACTTGTGACACTAATAAATAAACTTAAAAACAACTTTCACCACCAACCAGCCTGCTGACCCACCAGTGAGGGAATGTAAAAGTCTGCCCATAGTTTCAATATCAAGTCTGCAAAGCAAGAACTTTTATGTAATTAGCACTTTCCATGTTGTTAAACCCCTCAATGCAGATGACAGGTTGGTACTTCATACTATTATCAGTCTAAAATAACAAAGTTTCTTGCTTGAAAATTTAAGCAGAGGCTTGCAATCTATGAACTTATACCATATAATATTAAAACAATTACCATCAATGGCATGTCACTTTACAGGCACAAATTCTTAGCTGTGGTTCCAATCTGCTATTCAAAGCAGAGTTTTAATTATTTTTTAAGGCTTGTCTTGCTGCATAATCTACCAAGCAAGTTTTATATAGCAGCTTCAATTAAAGTTGTTGGGTTATTTTGTCATGAGTTTCTAAATGTGACATGGTTTTAGACAGGCCTCTGCTGCTAATTAGCCTCTGGCCTAGTTAGTTTACCCACTGAGATCTTTGCAACATGTAAAAGTATCTCATCAAGACATACTTAATATAAATGAATATCTTGCACTAGAAGAGACCAAACTATTGGTGATAGCTCAAGGGGTATACAGAGTGAGGAACTGAGGCATAAATAACAAGAAAGTCCTAGTTTCAATTCTTGGCCTTTGCTGAATTAGCTGTTCTCAGCCTTGTGATTGGTATTGACAATCCCCGGACCAGGGAGGCAAAAAATCAGACACATTTCGGATACTAATTAGTATCAGATGACTCCTGGTGGAATGTATATCTATGTGGATGTCAGGATAATGTCCACAATAAAGCCAATACATACAGCCTTTCCATTGTTGCTATACATCATGAGGAAAATAAAGAAAATTGTAAATTGATTTTTCTTTATTTTTCTCTGTTCACTTCAAATTTCCGAGTCATATTTGCTCTTTCTAACTTTGAAATTGTCATCCCTAATACAGCTGGTGCCAGCACAATGGAGACCCAAGCTGCAAGAACCATCAGCTGGGGCACTTCCAGTCAGGTCAATGTGGTGCACCCTTGATGTATGGGTGCTAGTGTGGGCATACCATGTCTGTGCCAGAAGCATGCAGAGTGGGCAGATTGTGATGTCAACCAACCTGTAACGCTGACTTGATGCTTGATCTGCTATTTTGGAACACGCAGGTCCTTTTTTAAAATTCATTCATGGGACACATGGTGGCACAGTGGTTAGCACTGCTGCCTCACAGCACCAGGGACCCGGGTTTGATTCCCGGCTTGGGTCACTGTCTGTGCGGAGTCTGCACATTCTCCCCGTGTCTGCGTGGGTTTCTTCCAGGTGCTCTGGTTTCCTCCCACAATCCAAAAGATGTGCTGGTTAGGTGCATTGGCCATGCTAAATTCACCCTCGGTGTACCCAAACAGGCACCGGAAAGTGGCAACTAGGGGAATTTCACAGTAACTTCATTGCATTGTTAATGTAAGCCTACTTGTGAGACTAATAAATAAACTTTAAACTTTAAAAGCATGGGTGTTGCTGGCTGGCCAACATTTATTGGCATCCGAGTTGACCGAAGGCAGTTGAGAGTCAACCACATTGCTGTGGCTCCAGAGTCATATGTCGGCCAGACCAGGTAAGGACAGCAGCTTTCCTTCCCTAAAGGACATTAGTGAACCAGATGGGTTTTTCCGACAATCGACAATGGTTTCATGGTCATCAGTAGATTCTTAATTCCAGATATTACATTGTTCATGGTAAACTAGACGATAGTCTGCACAATTAGGAATTTTGATTTGAATTGATTTGATTTATTATTGTCACATATATTAACATATAGTGAAAAGTATTGTTTCTTGCGCGCTATACAGACAAAACGTACCATTCATAGGGAAGGAAACGAGAGAGTGCAGAACGTAGTGTTACAGTCATAGCTGGAGTGTAGAGAAAGATCAACTTAATGCAAGGTAAGTCTATTCAAAAGTCTGACAGCAGCAGGGAAGAAGCTGTTCTTGAGTCAGTTGGTATGTGACCTCAGACTTTTGTATCTTTTTCCCGAAGGAAGAAGGTGGAAGAGAGTATGTCCGGGGTGCATGGTGTCCTTAATTATGCTGGCTGCTTTGCCGAGGCAGCAGGAAGTATAGACAAAGTCAAAGGATGGGGGGCTGGTTTGCGTGATGGATTGGGCTACATTCACGACCTTTTGTAGTTCCTTGTGGTCTTGGGCAAAATGGAGCAATCCATCATGTGATGTACAATATAGTATTCTGCTACTAAGGAAGACCCATGGATCTTTAACATTATTAAGTTTAATTCCTAATAATTGAGATAGCTGAGGTTTTATTGCAAATTTGTAAGTGATGCCTGATGCACAACATCTCAGACATATTGGAATCACATTGTAAACATCCCATTTAAGATGGTGCTGAGGAGAAGTTTTTTTCTCAGATGGCCATGAGTCTTTGGAACTCTCTTCTGCAGAGAACTGGGGAGACAGGGTCATTGAATCTTTCTAAGGCAGTGATAAACAGATTTTTGACTAAGAAGGGAGTCAAAGGTTAACAAGGGTAGGCATGGATGTGGAGTTGAGGCCACAATCAGATTATCCATTCAGGCATGATCTTATTGAATGGTGGAGTAGGCTTGAGGGGCCGAATGGCCTACTCATATTCCTATTTCATTTGTTTGTATGTACACGGGGGAAAGAAATCCATGTGTGGCACCCTTTGTAGTAGAACCACCACACAGACTACACGGATTCCTCAGGGGCAGGCAGCGTTGCAGGCCACTACCTGTGTGGCCTCCACAGCATTCATCAGTGATATTAATGAAGGATGCCAGTAGTAACCAGTGCATTATCTCCATCAAGGGAATTGGCATGTGTGCAGCTGTACTATGAAAACTGGTTTCTCTTTCATGGCATTTTTAACTAACCAATCTCTCACGTTAGTGTCTAAGGAGAGTGACAACCCAGTGAATTCCCTGAAAATGCAATAGTGAAATGAAATATATTGAAAACATATGTTACATTTATGTAATCCATCAATATCTATTTTTGTACAGCAAAAATCCTTTCTTTGTGTGCACTTCTTGTCAACCTTTTCGATAATAAAATCCTCTGACCACACTTCTAATAGAAACTGTCAGTATAAACTTGTCACACTAATTATATTCTCATATCGGTTGTGGTATTAAATAAGTCAAATTCCATTTTTATTGAATTTTATTCTATGATTTGTACTGGTGCTTTGGGGATTAAATTTCACAAATCTGTCTACTGCTCTGGTGGAAAACTGCAAATGAGTGACATTAATATTTTATGCATTTGCTCCTTTACCTCGGTATTTAATTTTTCATTATTTACCCTTTTAAATCTTAAGAATACATAGCATGACTGTGAGACAATTGGATAAAGATGCCTGGTAGTAGAAGTGCAGAGTAATGGGCTTTGATTCCTCTTTGGTAGCACTGTGATGTCTTGGGCTTTATTAACATTGAGGAATGGTCCTAGTGTTTAGCCCTGGATTTCTGCAGTGCTGCCCTAGGTCTTCTAGAGTTTGGCATTATGGGAGGTCATTAGATTTGGCTTCACCAGGGAGGAGAAATCTGACAAAACCATGAAACCAGAGAGTTTCATATGTGGTGACTGCCAGGGTAAGGAGAGGGCAAGATACAGGCCTGACAGTAATACAAACAGAAAATGCTGAAAATACTCAACAGGTCTGGCAGCATCTGCAGACAGAGAAACAGAGTTAATGGACGGGATGTTATGGCCTCGCTTGTCTCGAAACTGTAAAATCCCGCCCGAAGTCAACTGACCTTTCCATGGACCATCCTTCCCCGCTCTGAGTCCCGTGGTGGGTGGGCCAGTAAAATTGTGGCCATTGTTTTGCATCGAATGTGACTCGTCTTCAGAACGAAAAGGAAGTAGAAATTTGATGGCTTTTATGTCATTGAAAAGGGGAGCTGGAACAAGAGGAAAATTCCAGGATAGGGTAGAGAGTGGGAAATACTGGGGAGGAGGGGAGGCAGGGCGATTTTCCATCCCCATTTTCAGTGGGCAGGAATGGTGGTGGGGCAAAAAATCATGGGGAGTCCCAAAACTGGACGGGATTTGCCCGTTCGATTGTCCCTGCCCCCCCACCACTGACTATCATATACTTAGTAGGCCTCCCTGCTGTATCATCCCCCACGTAGGGAATTCCCTCACACCTGCTTGACACCATTTTGGCGGGCTTTACCAAAGGTTTTGTAAAGCAAGGGACTGGCAAACAAAACCCACCGAGGGCACACAGGTACATACAGTCCCAAGTGCCCTGGGGGTAATCATAGAAGAAATCATAGAAACCCTACAGTACAGAAAGAGGCCATTCGGCCCATCGAGTCTGCACCGACCACAATCCCACCCAGGCCCTACCCCCATATCCCTAAATATTTTAGCCGCTAATCCCTCTAATCTACGCATCTCAGGACACTAAGGGGCAATTTTAGCATGGCCAATCAACCTAACCCGCACATCTTTGGACTGTGGGAGGAAACCGGAGCACCCGGAGGAAACCCACGCAGACATGAGGAGAATGTGCAAACTCCACACAGACAGTGACCCAAGCCGGGAATCGAACCCAGGTCCCTGGAGCTGTGAAGCAGCAGTGCTAACCACTGTGCCACCGTGCCGGTACTTCTGTGATGTACAGGCACCAGGAGTCCTGTAGTGTGTCAGGGGGGCTGTGATGGTTGAGGGGGGACCTGTGGTGGTTAGGGGGAGGGGAGGTTCTGTGCTTGGGGGGGGGGGGGGGGGGTCATTCATGATGCTGGGGAAAAGGGTCTGGTTTTTGTGGGGGGTCTTTGTTGTTTCTGTTTGTTCTTACAACGGGTGCCGTTTTTAAAGGGTACCCCAACTTTTGAAAGGCGATGTTGCTGACGGCCAGTGTGACATGGTGCAACCCACCTTCTGCATTTTTTTGGGAAAGTGTTTGAGAAACTGGTGGGAAAAACCAGCAGTGCAGTCAACAGGCTACACTTCACTTTTCCCACCTGAGTTCACACCTTGCCAAAAATGGCAAAATTCCACCCATTTCTTAAAAAAAATGTAATGGAACAACAGGCATAGGGAGTGGTAATTATTATAGTAAAGAAACAAAGCATTTGTCTGGGTAAATGCCAGAATAATGAACAGCTCTGTTTGAAAGCAAAAACAGGGAAAACTAGAAACAAACCGGCACACAGCAAGAACAAGAATCAAAAGGGAGACAAGAGTTCATGGTCTGATTAAGTGAACTCAATGTTGAGTCCAGAAGGCTGTAAAATACTTAATGGAAATTTGAGTATGAGCACAAGATGGTGAATTAAAATGATAAGGAACCAGAAACTCAGGATCATTTTTGAAGGCTGAGTGGAAATATTTGGAAAAACAGTCAGGATTGCAGAGGATCCAATGCATGGTTGTACTGGCTCATGGCTTTCTGACAGATCTTTCAAAACATTGAACTTGGTATTTTTGATTGTCCTCATATCTGTCTCTCTTTCTCTCTCTCTCACTCAGTTGGAAAGAATGTTAATATTCTAATAACCAACTATCGACAAAATACAGATCATAATTACAACTTAAAAATTGAACTCAATCCTTTTGTTCAAAAATTTACATAAGGAATATTATGCACGTTGGCCCTCTGTTCATGTCCATCTTTAAGTCTGACAACAGTTCACAATCTTAATGCTGGTATTTTCCATCAACATGACAGGTAATAATTGCATGAGGTAGAATTGAATTAGAAACTATATGCTTCAAACTTCAATGCATTGTGGCTTTTTGTTGAAAAATAAATTTAGTTGCAACAATGAAGAGTTTTTAATTCTCTACACTTCCTCCTAAATTGTTTATAAAACAGAGTGCAATCATGTAATCAGTGTAGTATAAGGGTCTGGTATATACAGAGTTAGTTTATTTATTAGTGTCACAAGTAGGCTTACATTAACATTGCAATGAAGTTACTGTGAAAATCCTCTAGTCGCCACATTCCAGTGCCTGTTCGGGTACACTGAGGGAAAATTTAGCAAAGCCAATGCACCTAATCAACACGTCTTTCGAACTGTGGGAGGAAACTAGAGCACCCGGAGGAAACCCATGCAGACAGCTTGAGAGACCTCTACACATTTCTGAGCTGTAGGAAGCTTTTGAAAGCATGGGAGAACGTGCAAACTCCGCACAGTGACCCAAGCAGGGAATAGAACCCAGGTCCCTGGCACTGTGAGGCAACAGTGCTAACCATTGTGTTGTGCCACCCCCTATGTGAGGCTGAATACAATGCCACTCGCATAGTGAAGTAGCAAAGCACATGACCCAGACCTAACGGTCATTGTGGTGTTGAGCAGAGATGGGAAAAGATCTCAGCATGGAGATAGCTCCTTGCCTGTATCCTTCATTGTACTCTTCTTCTCCTTCATAAAGACTTACAGTTAACCAATTGAAGACTATAAAGATAGTGATAGCCTTTTTCCTCTGATGGAGAAATCCAGCACGAGGGGGCATGGCTTTAAATTGAGGGGGGGTAGTTATAGAACCGATGTCAGGGGTAGGTTCTTTACCCAGAGGGTGGTGAGGGATTGGAATGCCCTGCCAGCATCAGTAGTAAATGCGCCTAGTTTGGGGGCGTTTAAGAGATCCGTAGATAGGTTCATGGACGAAAAGAAATTGGTTTAGGTTGGAGGGTCACAGTTTTTTTTTTAACTGGTCGGTGCAACATCGTGGGCCGAAGGGCCTGTTCTGCGCTGTAATGTTCTATGTTCTATGTTCTACTTCTTTAAGGGATACAGTTCTGTAACCAACACCCTCCCAACAACCAGTAACCTATTTTTCAACTTTCAGACAGAGCTTTTTGATGTTTTAAAAAATCTCAACACAATGTTAACTGAGTAAAGGTGTTGTAGTTTTTTCTCTAGCTTGCCTGCAAATAATTTTAAAAACCTGTGATCAGAAACTGCTCGAAGCTAAAAATGAAATCTACCAATATAATAAATGGCCTGGTAATGATGCAATTTGTGAAACGGTGCTTGCTCAAACTTAACAATCGACATTCAGCTCATAGAGGCACTAATCCAGTCAAAAATATTTAGGTGGGGAAGTGAGCTGTGAAAATAAAGCCAGCTAAAATGGAAAGAGGAATAGACAAAAATAACATTCATACAGGAAAGAAGTAAGAGGAATTTGGACTTTAATCTGGTGTTGTGAGAAATTCTTACTGTGCCCACCCCAGTCCAATGCTGGCATCTCCACTTCAAGCTTCCTACGCTCCAGAGAAAAAAGTCCCAGTCTATCCAGTCTCTCTTTATAACTTAAACTATTATGTCCCAGTAGCATCCTAGTAAATCTTTTCTGCACTCTTTCTACTTTAATAATATCCTTTCGATAATAGGGTGACCAGAACTGTACACAGTATTCCAAGTGTGGCCTTACTAATGTCTTGTACAACTTTAACAAGCCGTCCCAACTCCTGTATTCAATGTTCTGACCAATGAAACCAAGCATGCTGAATGCCTTCTTCACCACTCTGTCCACCTGTGACTCCACTTTCAAGAAGCTATGAACCTGCACCCCGAGATCTCTCTGTTCTATAACTCTCCTCAATGCCCTACATTTAACTGAGTAAGTCCTGCCCTGATTCGATCGACCAAAATGCATCACCACACATTTATCTAAATTAATCTCCAACTGCCATTCATCAGCCCACTGATCAAGATCCTGTTGCAATCCTAGATAACCATGTTCACTGTCCTCTATGCCACCAACCTTGGTATCATCTGCAAACTTACTAACCATGCCTCCTAAATTCTCATCCAAATCATTAATATAAATGACAAATATCAGTGGACCCAGAACCGATCCCTGAGGCACACCGCTGGTCACAGGTCTCCAGTTTGAAAAACAACCCTCTACAACAACCTCTATCTTCTGCCATCAAGCCAATTTTGTATCCATTTGGCTAACTCTTCCTGGATCCCATGAGATTTAACCTTATGCAACAACCTACCATGCGGTACCTTGTCAAAGGCCTTGCTAATGTCCATGTAGATAATGTCGACTGCATTGCCCTCATCTACCTCCTTGGTTACACCTCCAAAAAACTCAAACAAATTCGTGAGACAGAATTTTCCACTCACAAAGCCATGCTGACTGTCCCTAATCAGTTCTTGCCCCTCTAAATGCCTGTAGATCCCATCTCTCAGAGTACCTGCTAACAACTAGACATTAGGCTCACCGGCCTATAGTTTCAGGCTTTTCCCTGCAGCCCTTCTCAAACAAAGGCACAACATTTGTCGCTCTCCAGTCTTCAGGCACCTGACCTGTGGCTGATGATGATTCTGCTAGGGGACCCGCAATTTCTTCCCTAACCTCCCACAATGTCCCAGGATACACTTCATCAGGTCCTGGGGATTTATCTACCTTGATGCACTTTAAGACTTCCAGCATCTCCTTCTCTGTAATATGTACACTTCTCCAAACATCACTATTTCCCCAAGTTCCTTAACATTCATGCCTTTCTCAACAGTAAATGAGAAATACTCATTTAGAATCTCACCCCTCTCTTCTGAATCCGCGCATAGATGAACTTGTTGATCCTTAAGAGGCTCTATTCTCTCCCTAGTTGCTCTTTTGCCCTTTATGACATGCATAGGTACAGCTGCCTATGCATGTCTTATGCCTCCTCCTTCTTCTTGACCAGGGCCTCAATATCCCCAGTCATCCAGGGTTCCCTGCTTCTACCAGCCTTGCCCTTCACTTTAAGAGGAATGTGCTTACCCTGGACCCTGGTTAACACACTTTTGAAAGCCTCCCACTTACCAGATGTTCCTTTGCCTGCCAACAGACTCCCTCAATCAACTTTTGAAAGATCCTGTCTAATCCCATCAAAATTGGCCTTGCCCCAATTTAGAATTTTAACTTTTGGGCCAGACCTATCATTCTCCATAGCTATCTTAAAACTAATGGAATTATGGTCACTGGTCCCAAAGTGATCCCTCATTAACACTTCTGTCACCTGCCCTCCCTTATTTCCCAGGAGGAGGTCAAGTTTTGCCCCCTCTCTAGTCGGGCCATCCACATACTGAATGAGAAATTCCTCCTGAATACACTCAACTAATTCCTCTCCATCCAACCCTCTGATACTATGGCTGTCCCAGTCAATGTTGGGAAAGTTAAAATGAACGTTGCCAAAGTGAACGTTCTGCATGATACCACTTCTGCTACTTGCCCTGTTTTTCATTCAGTTCAGCACAAACCCACATCTGCATTCTTGCTGCGGGGGCACAGTTTTGGTGTTCCATTAGGCTTGGCAATGCATGTCCTGTATTTGAGAAGAGGCTTAGGCTGATATACAATCAGACCAACTGGTTGCTTTTTTAATAGATATCCTGTCAGTTGTTGCACGAACAAACCTAACAGAATATCTGTATTCCATTCATCCCACATTAGCATGACTTCCTTCCATAATCTTCACTGTTATAGCTATTTGTTTGCCTGTAAAATCAGAAGATAGCTGGCCGTTATGACTAACAATTCAGTGGCAAACGTTGCCTTGCTCCCACATGTGAGCCTACATCAAAACGTGTTTTTCATTGATATTGTAGAATATATGCGATGTACTTTCTAACCTCATGGTTCTTCTAACTGGAACCTGAGTGAAAGGTGCAGGCTTATGGATGTTGCTGTTCCTCCAAAGGAACTAATGTTTTGTCTGTGTTGAGTTCCCTGCTTGTATGTCCCTGCCGCTATTATCAACTACTGGCTGACTAAGCTAGCTGATGACTTTTCTTCACAGCCTACTTTTACCTGAGCAACTCTGGTGTTGGGCATCAATGGGCATCATCCATTTCACCTCTTGGCATCCCTCAGGTTCTATCTGCTCCTTGTGGATAACTATGGATCTGTATGGGGAAACACCCTTGTTTGGTGCTAAGAGTGTGAAGTCTGCATCAAGCTCTCCCTCTCACCTGTCAACATAGATGTCAGAGAAGCACCGTTCCATGCTCTTTGTTATTCCATTCCTCTTACAGCTGCTCATATATTGCCACCTCCACTTGGCTTCTGTCATTACTGCTTAGTGCTGCTTCACTCAGGTGCTTCCTCCCAACAGGCCCAATCTGATTCCCCCAAAGTAGATGTTTCTGTGGTGATGCTTGTAGGGGACAGGCATACATATAGGATTTTCATGTGATTGGAGATGCTTCATGCTTTCAAAAGCTTCCTACAGCTCAGAAATGTGTAGAGGTCTCTCAAGCTGCTTCGACTGGCTTGAGAGACCTCTACACATTTCTGAGCTGTAGGAAGCCTTTAAAAGGCATCTATTGGAAGGGGTGTACAAATGGAAGTCATTTAGACTAAAAGAAGGAGCTTCTGAATCAGGGTTTAATGTGGAAGGATGGGAGAAGATTTATAGTGTTGATTACATCCATTTCTCCAAACAATTCACACTAAAGACATTTGTAAGAGCATTTTGAATATTTTGCATTGAAAAGAAAAGCTTTATGATTCAAAATGATCATTTTATAATCCTGAGAGACTTTTCTGCCAGGCCAACAGATACAGTGGTTGATATGTTACTCTTGTGTGTTCAGGGCTGTTGCTCTCATTAAAAATTAAACAACATTAAACTGTGAAGAACATGATGATTGATTGAACGTTGATCATAATTCACAAGCATAGGAATATTTTTCCAGCTGATATTTTTATGGAGAGTAATATTATTTTCTTCTTTCTCCATATTCTAGATCTCTGTGCACCATAAACTTAATTTCTGCATTATTGCCCTGTAACAGAAAGCACACAAGGGAGGCTGTGGTTCCAACAATTTAAATGATTTTATCTCCTGAAGAGTGAGTATAGAGAGCTTGGTAGGAAGTTAAAAAGCAGGACCCCGAGGGTAGTAATCTCAGGATTGCTACCTGTGCCACGTGCCAGTGAGGGTAAGAGTAGGATGCTCGGGCGGATGAACACATGGCTGAGGAACTGGTATAGGGGGCAGGGTTTCAGATTTCTAGATCATTGGGACGTCTTCTGGGGCAGGTGGGACCTATACAAGAGAGACGGGTTATACCTGAACTACAATGGGACTAATATACTTGCAGGGAGGTTTGCTAGTGTTATTGGGGTGGGTTTAAACTAAATTTGTAGGGTGATAGGAATCAGAGTGCCAGAGCAGATAGTGGAGTGGGGGTGAAAATAAATGATGTTAATAGTTCATGCAAAATCACAAATAAAAGGGTTGTGTGTGGTGGCAATATTCTTCTGAGGTGTGTCGATTTCAATGCCAGGAGTATTGTGGGGAAGGCAGACGAGCTGAGGGCGTGGATTGACACATGGAATGATGACATTATAGCCATTAGTGAAACTTGGCTACAGGAGGGGCAGGACTGGCAGCTCAATGTTCCAGGGTTCCAATGTTTCAGACGTGATAGAGGCAGCGGGATGAAGGGTGGGGGGGTGGCATTGCTAGTCAGGGAAAATGTTACAACAATGCTCAGGCAGGACAGATTAGAGGGCTTGTCTACCGAGGCCATATGGGTGGAGCTGAGAAACAGGAAAGGTATGGCCACATTAATGGGGTTGTATTACAGACCACCCAATAGTCAGCGAGAATTGGAGGAGCAAATCTGCAGAGAGATAGCAGACAACTGCAGGAAACATAAAGTGTGATAGTAAGGGATTTTAATTTTCTACATATAGATTGGGACTCCCATACTGTTAAAGGTCTAGACGGGTTAGAGTTTGTAAAATGTGTTCAGGAAAATTTTCTAAATCAATATATGGAGGTACCAACTAGAGAGGATGCAATATTAGATCTCCTATTAGGAAACGAGTTAGGACAAGTGACGGAAGTGTGTGTAGGCGAACACTTTGGTTCCAGTGATCATAACGCCACTAGTTTCAACTTGATCATGGATAAAGATAGATCTGGTCCTCGGGTTGAGGTTCTAAACTGGAAAAAGGCCAAATTTGAAGAAATGAGAAAGGATCGAAAAAGCGTGGATTGGCACAGGCTGTTCTCTGGCAAGGATGTGATTGGTAAGTGAGAGGCCTTCAAAGGAGAAATTTTGAGAGTGCAGAGTTTGCATGTTCCTGTCAGGATTAAAGGCAAAGTGAATAAGAATAAGGAACCTTGATTCTCGAGGGATATTGAAACTCTGATAAAGAAGAAGAGAGAGATGTATGACATGTATAGGCAACAGGGAGCAAATAAGATGCTCGAGGAGTATAAAAAGTGCAAGAAACTACTTAAGAAAGAAATCAGGAGGGCTAAAAGAAGACATGAGGTTGCTTTGGCAGACAAGGTGAAGGATAATCCTAAGAGCTTCTACAGGTATATTAAGAGCAAAAGGATAGTAAGGGATAAAATTGGTCCTCTTGAAGATCAGAGTGGTCGGCTATGTATGGAACCAAAAGAAATGGGGGAGATATTAAATGGGTTTTTTGCATCCGTATTTACTAAGGAAACTGGCATGGAGTCTATGGAAATAAGGCAAACATGTCGGGAGGTCATGGAACCTATACAGATTAAAGGGGAGGAGATGGTTGCTGTCTTGAGGCAAATCAGAGTAGATAAATCCCCAGGACCGGACAGGGTATTCTCTCGGACCTTGAACGAGACTAGTGTTGAAATTGCAGGGGCCCTGGCAGATATATTTAAAATGTCGGTATCCACGGGTGAGGTGCCGGATGATTGGAGGATAGCTCATGTTGTTCTGTTGTTTAAAAAAGGCTCAAAAAGTAATGCGTGAAATTATAGGCCGGTAAGTTTGATATCAGTAGTCGGCAAATTATTGGAAGGAGTACTGAGAGATAGGATCTACAAATATTTGGATAGACAGGGACTTATTAAGGAGAGTCAACATGGCTTTGTGCGTGGTCGGTCATGTTTAACCAATCATTTTGGTAGGACAAATTTAAATGTGGATTACAGGGTCAAAGGTAGGGTTCTGAAGACTGTGGAGGAACAGAGAGATCTTGGGGTCCATATCCACAGATCTCTAAAGGTTGCCACTCAAGTGGATAGAGCTGTGAAGAAGGCCTATGGTGTGTTAGCTTTTATTAACAGGGGGTTGGAGTTTAAGAGCCGTGGGGTTATGCTGCAACTGTACAGGACCTTGGTGAGACCACATTTGGAATATTGTGTGCAGTTCTGGTCGCCTCACTATAAGAAGGATGTGGAAGCGCTGGAAAGAGTGCAGAGGAGATTTACCAGGATGCTGCCTGGTTTGGAGGGTAGGTCATATGAGGAAAGGTTGAGGGAGCTAGGGCTGTTCTCTCTGGAGCGGAGGAGGCTGAGGGGAGACTTAATAGAGGTGTATAAAATGATGAAGGGGATAGATAGAGTGAACGTTCAAAGACTATTTCCTCGGGTGGATGGAGCTATTACAAGGGGGCATAACTATAGGGTTCGTGGTGGGAGATACAGGACGGATATCAGAGGTAGGTTCTTTACGCAGAGAGTGGTTGGGGTGTGGAATGGACTGCCTGCAGTGATAGTGGAGTCAGACACTTTAGAAACATTTAAGCGGTTATTGGATAGGCACATGGAGCATACCAGGATGATAGGGAGTGGGATAGCTTGATCTTGGTTTCAGATAAAGCTCGGCACAACATCGTGGGCCGAAGGGCCTGTTCTGTGCTGTACTGTTCTATGTTCTATGTTATTAGAGTTTTTCGAGGAGGTTACCAGGAAAGTGGATGAAGGGAAGGCAGTGGATGTTGTCTACATGGACTTCAGTAAGGCCTTTGACAAGGTCCCGCATGGGAGGTTAGTTAGGAAGGTTCAGTCGCTAGGTATACATGGAGAGGTAGTAAATTGGATTAGACATTGGCTCAATGGAAGAAGCCAGAGAGTGGTAGTGGAGGATTGCTTCTCTGAGTGGAGGCCTGTGACTAGTGGTGTGCCACAGGGATCAGTGCTGGGGCCATTGTTGTTTGTCATCTATATCAATGATCTGGATGATAATGCGGTAAATTGGATCAGCAAATTTGCTGATGATACAAAGATTGGAGGTGTAGTAGACAGTGAGGAAGGTTTTCAAAGCTTGCAGAGGGATTTGGACCAACTAGAAAAATGGGCTGAAAATGGCAGATGGAGTTTAATGCAGACAAGTGTGAGGTATTGCACTTTGGAAGGACAAACCGAGGTAGAACATACAAGGTAAATGGTAAGACACTGAAGAGTGCAGTAGAACAGAGGGATCTGGGAATACAGATACATAATTCCCTAAAAGTGGCGTCACAGGTAGATAGGATCGTAAAGAGTGCTTTTGGTACATTGGCCTTTATAAATCAAAGTATTGAGTATAAGAGTTGGAATGTTATGGTGAGGTTGTATAAAGTCTCACAACACCAGGTTAAAGTCCAACAGGTTTATTTGGTAGCAAATACCATAAGCTTTCGGAGCGCTGCTCCTTCGTCAGATGGACGAAAGACTCCATCTGACGAAGGAACAGCGCTCCGAAAGCTTATGGTATTTGCTACCAAATAAACCTGTTGGACTTTAACCTGGTGTTGTGAGACTTCTTACTCTGTTCACCCCAGTCCAACGCCAGCATCTCCACATCGAGGTTGTATAAGACATTGGTGAGGCCGAATTTACAGTATTGTGTGCAGTTTTGGTCACCTAATTACAGGAAGGATATTAATAAGGTTGAAAGAGTGCAGAGAAGGTTTACAAGGATGTTGCCAGGACTTGAGAAACTGAGTTGCAGAGAAAGGTTGAATAGGTTAGGACTTTATTCCCTGGAACGTAGAAGAATGAGGGGAGATTTGATAGAGGTGTATAAAATTATGATGGGTATAGATAGAGTGAATGCAAGCAGGCTTTTTCCACATAGGCTAGGGGAGAAAAAAACTAGAGGACGTGGGTTAAGGGTGAAGGGGGAAAGGTTTAAAGGGAATATTAGGGGGGGCTTCTTCACACAGAGAGTGGTGGGAATGTGGAATGAGCTGCCAGATGAAGTGGTGAATGCGGGCTCACTTTTAACATTTAAGAAAAACTTGGACAGGTACATGGATGAGAGGGGTGTGGAGGGATATGGTCCAGGTGCAGGTCAGTGGGACTCAGCAGAAAAATGGTTCGGCACAGCCAAGCAGGGCCAAAAGGCCTGTTTCTGTGGTGTAATGTTCTATGGTTCTATTTTGGTAAATATTCTGCAATCCATGCATTGTTTTATCATGGTGACACGGGTAAAATTCTGGACTTGAAATCATGTTCTCCAGGTATTTGAGTTTTAGATGTGCTGAGCCACCACATCACTATTTCTGTCATTATTTGACATTAGTTCTGTTATGAGAAACAACAGATTGGTCCCTTTAAGGGCCGTACAATGGGAGGATCATGTGACCAGATTGCTCAATGGGGAACGAGTGTGGGGATCTTGGCAGAACATGGCATTTGCACCCAAAGTAAATCCTAGACCTGGAAGTGTTAAAATTGTGAAAGTGCTCTGCATACTTATCAGCTTCTAAATAAATCTTTAGAGTTTGTTCTACTAACCAGTGATCACCAATCCTCACAACTACTACAGAGTGAATAGCTAGAAGCTCTGATAAAAATTTATTTTCTTCAACAAATGGATAGAAAATAACTTCACTCTATTTTATGTTCCTTAATATTCCTATATTTCAGTCTAAAGACAGCTGTGAGGACATCATCTGTACCAGCATCGAGGAATTATGATCAAGGTTGTAATGGCCTCTTCAGCTGAGAACAAGCCTAAGATGTGAGCATGAGATTTGTATTTTAAACACAAGATTAGCTGATTGATTTTACTTCTGTGACTGCTCTCAAACGGTTGCTGTTCCATTTTAACATGGAATGCATAGAAGTACAGGCTCTAGCAGGTCAATGAAGTCACGTGGGCAGACTTGTCCCCGACACTGTTAGTTTGGATATTCTGCTGGAAGAGTTTCAACGAAGGACTGGAACAATATTTAAATGCATATCACATCTATGCTGGTTCTTTGCTTGAGCAGTTCAAAACTAATCCCACTTCCCCTCTCTACCCACATAGCCCTGCATATTTCTTTGCTTCAAATGGTTATTCAATTTTCTCATAAAAGATGCAATGATCTATGGCTCAAACATTTCCTGTAGTGAACAATTCCATGCTCCAACAACCTTCTGTGTAAAGACATTTCTCCTCACTGACAATCTTAAATTGATGACCCTCACTGACTCCCTAAACAGAGGAATAATCTTTTTCTATTCATTCTATATAAACCATATTTATCAAACCTCTATTATGTTTTCTCTTTGATATCTTTGCCTCAATGGAAACAGTCCCAGTACGTCAAGTCTCTCCGAATAACTTTAATTTTCCACCCAACATCATCCTGGGAAATAAAAGCTGCCTGTTCTCTTTGGCTTTAATGTCTTTCCTATAATCATGCGCACAAAATGGCGCATGGTGCTCTTAAGAATTAGATGCAGCTTCTTGGTAATGTACTGGAGAGATTTATTTTCAGAAAGGACATATTAATGTAGCAGGTTCTGGGTTGATATATATGTCTGGTAGTAAATACAGTGCTAATTAGGCAGTGCATGTTATTCATAGGGACAATATATTGTGATCAAGGGTACAGGACAGCTTATTTATAGAATTAACTAAAAGTCAAGTCAATAAATGATTGATGTAGTCATCTCCCACGGTGCACATCACCCTTGGCATTTATTTTTCTTTCTTTGCTGCCAAGGGTTCCTGCTGCACCTCCGGAACCTCTGATTACATTGTTTCCTTTCACTGGACAGCACAATTATACAATTCATAGCAGGCGGATTGAAATTCAGAAGCTTTGGTAGAGCAATAGCAAATCCCACTACAGCAGTTTATGAGATTGAATTTACTTAAATAAATCTGAAATTAAAAAAGTATTATCAGTCATGTTGACCATGATGCTTTTGTCTTGTCATTAAAATCCAATGGGTTCATTAAAGCTCTTTTAGGGAAGGAAACTTACCATTCTTACCCAGTCTGGCCTCTGTGTGACTCCAGATCCACAGGAATGGATATTCAGTTGTATCAAACTGCTACATCAAGGTATTATAGAAACAAAACCAGATTGACGACCCAGTGACAGCCTCAGCATCGGACTTGGACACAACAAAGGCACACCCAGCTCAGTCAAATTGCAAAGTTCTTCTCACAAGCAGCTGGGGATTTATGGCTGAATTGGAAGAGCTGTCTCTCAGATTCATAGGTAATAGCCTGACATAGGCATCATTCTCTGAGTATGGCTATCAGCCAACATCTCAAACTCCTCCATCACAATCCCTGGTTTTGTCCTTTGTCCACTGGCAGGACAGACTCACCAAGCATACTTGCAACAAGAGGTGAAAATTAGGAGAAATGTCTTGTATCCACAGAGGTTCAAGGCCCACCAAACACAAGGCCAATCAGCAGTGGGAGTAATAACCATGGAGGTCAATGTTAACTCCAATAATTGTACATGGTGAAGGGATCAATCTGAAATGGTGTTGAGTTGGAAGGGCATGCCCCTGGAAGTCCTTAACACCTGGACCCAATGAAGTTTCATGGCATTTGGTCAAACCTCCTGCTGAACATCAACTATCATGCTCCCTCAGTCATCCTCCAAGTTGGACACCACTTGGAAGCAGTACTGAGAGTAGCAAGAAACACAGACATACCTGCAATACAGACAGGATTAGCCAAGTGGTAGTGCATGTAACTACAAGACTGGATTTGCTGAAGGTTGCGAGAGAATCAATACAAAGAAAAATTTTACTGAACTTCATCCTCACCATCCTATTTGCCCATGACATTATTGATAGGGGTGACCACCACATAGTCTTTATAGAGATAAAGGCCTGTCTTCACACTGAAGACATGTTCCATTGTGTTGTGTGAAACTATCACCATACTAAATGGAATTGATTTAAACAGACTTAGCATCTAATCATCGACAGCCACAGGTGAGGTGCCTGGAGATTGGAGCATGGTAAATGTTGTGCCTTTGTTTAAAAAGGGCTGCAGGGTAAAGCCTAGGAACTACAGGCCAGTGAGCCTCACATCTGTAGTGGGTAAGTTGTTAGAAGGTATTCTGAGAGTCAAGATCTACAGGCATTTAGAGAAGCAAGGACTGATCAGGGACAATCAGTGTGGCTTTGTGAGTGGAAAATCATGTCTCACAAATTTGATTGAGTTTTTTGAAGGGGTAACCAAGAAGGTAGATGACGGCAGTGCAGTTGATGTTGTTTTCATGGACTTCAGCAAGGTACCACATGGTAGGTTGTTGCATGAGGTTAAATCTCACGGGCCCCAGGTTGAGGTAGCCAAATGGATACAAAATTGGCTTGATGACAAAAGACAGAGGGTGGTTGTAGAGGGTTGTTTTTCAAACTGGAGGCCTGTGCCCAACAGTGTGCCTCAGGGATCGGTGCTGGGTCCACTGTTATTTGTCATTTATATTCATGATTTGGATGAGAATTTAGGAGGTATGGTTAGTAAGTTTGCAGATGACACCAAGATTGGTGGAATAGTGGACAGTGAAGAAGGTTATCTGGGATTGCAATGGGATCTTAGAACCATAGAACCATAGAAAATTACAGCTCAGAAACAGGCCTTTTGGCCCTTCTTGTCTGTGCTCAGCCATTTTTTGCCTAGTCCCACTGACCTGCACTTGGACCATATCCCTCCACACCCCTCTCATCCATGAACCCGTCCAAGTTTTTCTTAAATGTTAAAAGTGACCCTGCATTTACCACTTTATCCGGCAGCTCATTCCACACTCCCACAACTCTCTGTGTGAAGAAGCCCCCCCTAATATTCCCTTTAAACTTTTCTCCTTTCACCCTTAACCCATGCCCTCTGGTTTTTTTCTCCCCTAGCCTCAGTGGAAAAAGCCTGCTTGCATTCACTCTATCTATACCCATCAAAATCTTATACACCTCTATCAAATCTCCCCTCATTCTTCTACGCTCCAGGGAATAAAGTCCCAACCTATTCAATCTCTCTCTGTAACTCAGCTTCTCAAGTCCCGGCAACATCCTTGTGAACCTTCTCTGCACTCTTTCAACCTTATTTACAACCTTCCTGTAACTAGGCGACCAAAACTGTACACAATACTCTAAATTCAGCCTCACCAATGCCTTACATAACCTTGATGTGGAGATGCCGGCGTTGGACTGGGGTAAACACAGTAAGAAGTTTAACAACACCAGGTTAAAGTCCAACAGGTTTATTTGGTAGCAAAAGCCACACAAGCTTTCGAAGCTGCAAGCCCCTTCTTCAGGTGAGGGTACTCACCTGAAGAAGGGGCTTGCAGCTCCGAAAGCTTGTGTGGCTTTTGCTACCAAATAAACCTGTTGGACTTTAACCTGGTGTTGTTAAACTTCTTACTGTGTTTACATAACCTTACCATAACACTCCAACTTTTATACTTGATACTCCGATTTATAAAGGCCAATGTACCAAAGGCACTCTTTACGACCCTATCCACCTGTGACGTCACTTTTAGGGAATTCTGTACCTGTATTCCCAGATCCCTCTGTTCAACTGCACTCTTCAGCGTCCTACCATTTACCCTGTACGTTTTACTTTGGTTTGTCCTTCCAAAGTGCAATATCTCACACTTGTCTGCCTTAAATTCCATTTGCCATTTTTCAGCCCATTTTTCTAGTTGGTCCAAATCCCTCTGCAAGCTTTGAAAACCTTCCTCACTGTCCACTACACCTCCAATCTTTGCATCATCAGCAAATTTGCTGATCTAATTTACCACATTATCATCCAGATCATTGATATAGATGACAAACAACAATGGACCCAACACCGATCCCGGCGGCACACCACTAGTCACAGGCCTCCACTCAGAGAAGCAATCCTCCACAACCACTCTCTGTCTTCTTCCGTTGAGCCAGTGTCTAATCCAATTTACTACCTCTCCATGTATACTTAGCGACTGAACCTTCCTAACTAACCTCCCATGAGGGACCTTGTCAAAGGCCTTGCTGAAATCCAAATAGACAGCATCCACCGCCTTCCCTTCATCCACTTTCCTGGTAACCTCCTCGAAAAACTCTAATAGATTGGTCAAACATGACCTACCATGCACAAAGCCATGTTGATTCTCCCTAATAAGTCCCTGTCTATCCAAATATTTGTAGATCCTATCCCTTATCACTCCTTCCAATAACTTGCCCACCACCGACGTCAAATTTACTGGCCTATAATTTCCCGGATTTCTTTTGGAACCTTTTTTATACAACGGAACAACATGAGCCACCCTCCAATCATCTGGCACCTCCCCCGTGAATACTGACATTTTAAATATGTCTGCCAGGGCCCCTGCAAGTTCAACACTAGCTTCCTTCAAGGTCCGTGGGAATACCCTGTCCTGTCCTGGGGATTAATCCACTCTGATTTGCCTCAAGACAGCAAGCACCTCCTCCCCTTTAATCTGTAAAGGTTCCATGACCTCCCTACCTGTTTGCCCTATTTCCGTAGACTCCAGCCCCGTTTCCTCAGTAAATACGGATGCAAAAAAACCATTTAGTATCTCCCCCATCTCTTTTGGTTCCATACACAGTCTACCACTCTGGTCTTCAAGAGGACCAATTTTATCCCTCACTATCCTTTTGCTCCTAACATACCTATAGAAGCTCTTTGGATTTTCCTTCACTCTGTCTGCCAAAGCAACCTCATGTCTTCTTTGAGCCCTCCTGATTTTCCTCTTAAGTAACTTCTTGCACTTTTTATACTCCTCGAGCATCCGATCTGTTCCTTGCTGCCTGTACATTTCATACAACTCTCTCTTCCTCTTAATCAGTGTTACAATCTCCCTCGAGAACCAAGGTTCCTTATTCCTATTTACTTTGCCTTTAATCCTGACAGGAACATACAAACTCTGCACTCTCAAAGTTTCTCCTTTGAAGGCCTCCCACTTTCCATTTACATCCTTACCAGAGAACAGCCTGTGCCAATCCACACTTCCCAGATCCCTTCTCATTTAATCAAATTTGACCTTTTTCCAGTTCAGAACTTCAACCCGAGGACCAGATCTATCCTTATCCATGATCAGGTTGAAACTAATGGCATTATGATCACTGGATCCAAAGTGTTCCCTCACACACACACACATACATCACCTGCCCTAACTCATTTCCCAATAGGAGATCCAATATCGCATCCTCTCTAGTTGGCACCTCTATATACTGATGTAGAAAATTCTCCTGAACACATTTTACAAACTCTACCCCGTCTAAACCTTTAACAGTCTGCAAGTCCCAATCTATATGTGGAAAATTAAAATCCCCTACTATCACAACTTTGTGTTTCTTGCAGTTGTCAGCTATCTCTCTGCTGATTTGCTCCTCCAATTCTCGCTGACTATTGGGTGGTCTATAATACAACCCCATTAATGTGGTCATACCTTTCCTGTTTCTCAGCTCCACCCATAGGGCCTCTGTAGACAAGCTCCCTAATCTATCCTGCCTGAGTACCGCTGTAACATTTTCCCTGACCAACAATGCCACCCTTTTATCCCTCTGCCTCTATCCCGCCTGAAACATTGGAACCCCGGAACATTGAGCTGCCAGTCCTGCCCCTCCTGTAGCCAAGTTTCACTAATGGCTATGATGTCATATTTCCATGTGTCAATCCACGCCCTCAGCTCGTCTGCCTTCCCCACAATACTCCTGGCATTGAAATAGACACACCTCAAAAGGTTATTTCCACCACACTCAACTCTTCCATTTGTGATTTTACTTGAACTAACCTGTCTTTTTACCCCTGCTCCACTATCTGCTCTGGCACTCTGATTCCCATCCCCCTGCAAATCTAGTTTAAACTCTCCAATAACACTAGCAAACCTCCCTGCAAGTATATTAGTCCCCTTGTAGTTTAGGTGTAACCCGTCTCTCTTGTACAGGTCCCACCTGCCCCAGAAAACGTCCCAATGATCCAAGAATCAGAAACCCTGCCCCCTACACCAGTTCCTCAGCCACGTGTTCATCCGCCCAAGCATCCTACTCCTACCCTCACTGGCACGTGGTACAGGTAGCAATCCTGAGATTACTACCCTCGGGGTCCTGCTTTTTAACTTCCTTCCAAGCTCTTTGTACTCACTCTTTAGGACCTCCTCACTCTTCCTACCTATGTCATTTGTACCAATGTGTACCACGACATCTGGCTGATCACCTTCCCACTTTAGAACGCTGTGCACGCCATCAGAGACATCCCTGACCTTGGCACCCAGGAGGCAACAAACCATGCGGGAGTCTCTGTCCCAACCACAGAACCTCCGGTCCGTACCTCTGACCATTGAGTCCCCTATCACTACTGCTCTCCTCTTCTTCCTCCCACCCTTTTGCGCTGTAGAACCAGACTCAGTATCAGAGTTCCGGCTGTCGCAGATTGTCTCAGGTAAAGCATCTCCCACAACAGTATCCAATTCAGTATACCTGTTGTGGAGGGGTATGGCCACAGGGGAACCCTGCTCTGCCTGTCCTTTCACATTTCCATTTCCTCTCCTTACAGTAACCCAATTTCCTGTGCTCTGCTGCTTAGGTGTAACTACCTCCCTAAAGCTACTGTCTATAAACTCCTCATTCTCCCGAATTAGATGGAGGTCATCAAGCTCCTGCTCCAGTTCCTTAACACGCTTTGCTAGCAGCTGCAGCTGGATGCATCTTTTGCAGGTGTTGTCGTTAGGGGTACCGGAGGTCTCCCTGATCTCCCACATCCTGCAAGAGGAGCATTCCAACAACTTGCCTAGCATTTTTTTTTACTCTGGGGAAAAACAAGAATAAACTTTCTGGGAAAAAAAAACCTACTCTCGATTCTGCCTGTTCTCGCCGAAGCCCGTTGAGCCAAAGCCCTTCAGCTCTCACTCTGCTCCCTGCTCACTCCGCTGCCCGCTACAACGCTGCCCGCTGAAATAGTGCGGCCGGCTTTTAAACCTCCCGCGCGCTAAACAAAAACACTCCAAAAAACTCTTCCCAGAACACCCTGCGGCCTACTTCCAGTTTACAGTTTGAAACTCTAACAAATAAATAAATAAAGCCCGCGAAATGTAATTTAAAGGTCAATTTCTCACCCTTGCACTCCTGCAACAAATCGCTCCTCCTTGCCTCGCTGCAGAAGAACAATGAGGATCTTGATCAATTCGGCCAGTGGGCTGATGAATGGCAGATGGAGATTAATTTAGATAAATGCAAGGTGATGCATTTTGGTAGATTGAACCAGGGCAGGACTTACTCAGTTAATGGTAGGGAGTTGGCGAGAGCTACAGAACAAAGAGATCTCGGAGTACAGGTTCATAGCTCATTGAAAGTGAAGTCACAGGTGGACAGAGTGATGAAAAAGGCATTACGCATGTTTGGTCAGAACATTGAATACAGGAGTCGGGACGTCTTGTTGAAGTTGTACAAGACATTGATAAGGCCACATTTGAAATACTGGGCCCGATTTTACCATTTTCATTCTAAGGGCTGAATCTGGGCACAATTCAGATCTGACTTGGAAATCTGCTTTCAGGCGCCCCCAAACGCACTTAGCCTGAAAAAAAAAATCGCGAGTCTGAATCGCGCTGTGGGCGGGGCTTACGCGCCCAAAACGATCGGATCCCTGAACTGCGCATGCGCAGTTAGAAAAAAGTTTGAAAAAGCGCGCCATGTCAGATCGCTCCTGGGCCACAGAAAGCAGATAAAGCAGCCCGGGAGTGATGGCCCCCACAGACATCACCCCTTATCCACCCCCGCCCCCCCCCCCGCTACCCAGACTGATCGCGACCTCCTGCCCCCTTCCCCCCTGACACCCCTCCCATCCCCCTGATCAGAGATCCATCTGGCCTTCCACCCCCCCCCCCTCCCACCAGAGATACATCTGCCCTCTCCCCCCCCCCACCAGAGATACATCTTACCCGCCTCCCTCCTCCCCCCCCGTCAAACCAGAGAACAATCTAGTCTCCCTCCCTCCCCCCGCCAGAGGTACATCTGACCCACCTCCTCCTCCTCGCTCCCCACCCCCTCATCATAGAATGATCTCGCCCGCCTCCCTCCCCCCACCCCACAACCAGACAATGATCGGGCCTCCCTCCTCCCCCCCACACCAGAGAATGATCTGACCCGCCTCCCCCTCCCCCCACCACCGATCTGAGTCAGAGAGCCATTGGAAGCTCTGAACTCACCTCTTCAGCAGCATTCAGCCAGCAGCAGCATTATGCAGCATGTCCATTTTGGCGCGATTCCGGATTGGCGAACGCGGTGGTAAAGGGGGAAATGCTGATAAAGTTGGGCAGACACTTCATTAATTCAATTTAAATGCATGTCAATGCATTTAAATCACCGTTGCACCCGTTTCAGGCGCGAATCGGATCACAGCCATTCCCGGGCCTCGGTAAACTGGGCATCTGCATGGACGTGGGCGCGGATCATGTTACTGGCCTCACACCCGACTTTACCACATTTTCGTGCCCGAAAACGGGTGCGACGCAATGGTAAAATTGGGCCCAGTGTGTACAGTTCTGGTCACCCTATTATAAAAAGGATATTATTAAACTTTAAAGAGTGCAGAAAAGATTTACTAGGATGCTACCGGGACTTGATGGTTTGAGTTATAAGGAGAGGCTGGATAGACTGGGACTTTTTTCTCTGGAGTGTAGAAGGCTGAGGGGTGATCTTATAAATGTCTATAAAATAATGAGGGGCATAAATCAGCTAGATAGTCAATATCTTTTCCCAAAGGTAGGGGAGTCTAAAACTAGAGGGCATAGGTTTAAAGAACAAAGAACAAAGAACAATACAGCACAGGAACAGGCCCTTCGGCCCTCCAAGCCCGTGCCGCTCCCTGGTCCAAACTAGACCATTCTTTTGTATCCCTCCATTCCCACTCCGTTCATGTGGCTATCTAGATAAGTCTTAAATGTTCCCAGTGTGCCCGCCTCCACCACCTTGCCTGGCAGCGCATTCCAGGCCCCCACCACCCTCTGTGTAAAATATGTCCTTCTGATATCTGTGTTAAACCTCCCCCCCTTCACCTTGAACCTATGACCCCTCGTGAACGTCACCACCGATCTGGGGAAAAGTTTCCCACCGTTCACCCTATCTATGCCTTTCATAATTTTATACACCTCTATTAAGTCTCCCCTCATCCTCCGTCTTTCCAGGGAGAACAACCCCAGTTTACCCAATCTCTCCTCATAACCAAGCCCCTCCATACCACGCAACACTGGTAAACCTCCTCTGTACTCTCTCCAAAGCCTCCACGTCCTTCTGGTAGTGTGGCGACCAGAACTGGACGCAGTATTCCAAATGCGGCCGAACCAACGTTCTATACATCTGCAACATCAGACCCCAACTTTTATACTCTATGCCCCGTCCTATAAAGGCAAGAATGCCATATGCCTTCTTCACCACCTTCTCCACCTGTGACGTCACCTTCAAGGATCTGTGGACTTGCACACCCAGGTCCCTCTGCATATCTACACCTTTTATGGTTCTGCCATTTATCGTATAGCTCCTCCCTACATTATTTCTACCAAAATGCATCACTTCGCATTTATCAGGATTGAACTCCATCTGCCATTTCTTTGCCCAAATTTCCAGCCTATCTATATCCTTCTGTAGCCTCTGACAATGCTCCTCACTATCTGCAAGTCCTGCCAATTTCGTGTCGTCCGCAAACTTACTGATCACCCCAGTTACACCTTCTTCCAGATCGTTTATATAAATCACAAACAGCAGAGGTCCCAATACAGAGCCCTGCGGAACACCACTAGTCACAGGCCTCCAGCTGGAAAAAGACCCTTCCACTACCACCCTCTGTCTTCTGTGACCAAGCCAGTTCTCCACCCATCTAGCCACCTCCCCCTTTATCCCATGAGATCCAACCTTTTTCACCAGCCTACCATGAGGGACTTTGTCAAACGCTTTACTAAAGTCCATATAGACGACATCCACGGCCCTTCCCTCGTCAACCATTCTGGTCACTTCTTCAAAAAGCTCCACCAGGTTAGTGAGGCATGACCTCCCTCTCACAAAACCATGCTGACTATCGTTAATGAGTTTATTCCTTTCTAAATGCGCATACATCCTATCTCTAAGAATCTTCTCCAACAACTTCCACACCATGGACGTCAAGCTCACCGGCCTATAATTACCCGGGTTATCCATCCTACCCTTCTTAAATAATAGGACCACATTAGCTATCCTCCAATCCTCTGGGACCTCACCTGTGTCCAGTGACGAAACAAAGATTTGCATCAGAGGCCCAGCGATTTCATCTCTCGTCTCCCTGAGCAGCCTTGGATAGATTCCATCAGGCCCTGGGGATTTGTCAGTCTTTATATTCTCTAACAAACCTAACACTTCCTCCCTTGTAATGGAGATTTTCTCCAACGGTTCAACACTCCCCTCCGAGACACTCACAGTCAACACATCCCTCCCTCTCCTTTGTGAATACCAACGCAAAGTATTCATTTAGGATTTCCCCTACTTCTTTGGGCTCTAAGCATAATTCCCCACTTTTCTCCCTGAGAGGTCCAATTTTTTCCCTGACAACCCTTTTATTCCTAATGAGAGAGGAGAGATACAAAAGTGTCCAGAGGGGCATTTTTTTCAAACAGAGGGTGGTGAGTGTCTGGAACAAGCTGCCAGAGATAGTAGTAGAGGTGGGTACAATTTTGTCTTTTAAAAAGCATTTAGACAGTTACATGGGTAAGATGGGTATAGAGGGATATGGGCCAAATGCGGGCAATTGGGACTAGCTTAGTCGTTAAAAAGAAGGACGGCATGGACAAGTTGGGCCGAAGGGCCTGTTTCCATGCTGTGAACCTCTATGACTCTATGACCCTCGCAGTTCAAAACTGATTATCCATGAGGACCTGTGGATCATCAGCAGCAGAAGAATTGTTTTCAACAACAATCAGGGCAACAATCATTGCCCTGCATCCCTTACATTAGCATTATCAAGTCAGATAACTAAGCTTAGTTCAATGAGAAGTATAGAAGAGAATGCCAGGAGTAGAATCAAGCCTACCTAAAAATGAAGCCACAACAAGGTTCATAGTAAACAACTGAAGCAGCATTGCTATAGGCAGAGCTGCGCAAACCCACAACCTGTAGCCAAGCTATCCCATTACAGCAGCAACACTAGCATCAAACCTAAAAATTGCACAAGTAAGTGCAATCTATTCAAAGCAGCACAAATTCAAATTCAGTGCCTGATTCAGGATTCACCTGATGAAGGAGCAGCGCTCCGAAAGCTCGTGATTCCAAATAAATCTGTTGGACTTTAATCTGGTGTTGTGAGACTTAGGAAGCTTAGGGGTGATCTTATAGAGGTCTACAAAATAATGAAGGGCATAGATCAGGTAGATAGTCAACATATTTTCCCAAAGGTAGGGGAGTCTAAAACTAGGGGGCGTAGGTTTAAGGTGAGAGGTGAGAGATACAAAATGGTCCAGAGGGGCAATTTTTCATACAGAGGTTGGTGAGTGTCTGGGACGAGCTGCCAGATGTAGTAGTAGAGACGGGTACACTTTTGTCTTTTAAAAAACATTTAGACAGTTACATGGGCCAAATGCGGGCAATTGGGACTAGCTTAATGGTAAAAACTGGGCAGCATGGGCAAGTTGGGTCATAGGGCCTGTTTCCATGCTGTAAACCTCTATGACTCTATGGGCCCAATTCTACCATTTTGATTCTAAGTGATTCTAAGACTTGAAACTGGGAGTGTTTCAGATCTAACGTTTAGACCCGTTCTCAGGTGCCCCAAATGCACTCTGCCTGCAAAAATATCAGCGATTCTGAATCGTGCTGCTCAAGTCTGTGGGCAGGGCTTAACACGCCAAAATCCTGCAGCGCCTCCAACTGTGCATGTGCAGGAAAAAAATGATAGAATGCAGTTCCCCTGCCAAATCCCTCTCGGGCCAGAGAATGCATCCCCCTGGCCCCCCCCCATAGACATTGCCCCACCCCCACAACATTACAGACCCTCTTATCCCCCCACACCCTCCACCACCCAGACCGATCGCAGGCCCCTCCCCCTTCCCCCCCACAGATCTCAGGCAGAGTGGCAGCAGACCCCCCACTGATCACAGGCAGAGTGGCAGCGGACCCACCTTCCCCCCACCCCCTATCTCAAGCAGAGAGCCGTCTGACGCTCAGCACTTACCTCCTCACTAACTCTCACTGATGGAGCGCCTGAATCGGACTTATATGGAGCATATCTGTTTCGTGCTGATTCTGGTTGGGCGAATGCGGTGGTAAAGGGGGAAATGCAGGTAACGTTGGGCGTGCAGCCCATTAATGCAAATGCATTTAAATGGCCGTCGCGCCCGTTTCAGGTGCGGTCCCAATCGCGGCCGTTTTCAGGCCTTGGTAAAGGGGTCACTGGCGCGGAGGTGGAACGTGGGTCGCGCTACTTGTCTCACACCCGACTTTACCAAGTTTCCGCACCCAAAAACGGGCGCAACACGATGGTAAAATCGGGCCCTATGTCCCGAAGTAAAATATACGAGGAAAGATCCAAGCAGCAAAAATCAGACAACCGAGCTTTAAAAGATGAAGGTAATATTTTGGAGGCTTCTTTTATGTGCACATTCAGCCAAGAAGGAGCTGTGTTGAAAACAGACACAAAATTCATGGACTTGTACAAAAATCAATTACAACAGCTAATGGAATGTTGCCCTTTATCTCAAGGGAACTGGAATACAAAGGAGAGGATAATATTCTACAGTTGTCCAGAGTCATGTTCAGACTCCCAACCAGATTATTGTGATCTGGGCACCGGAGCTCAGGAAGAACATTTTATGGAAGGGGTGCCGAGTAAATTCACCAAAACTTACCAGGATTAAAGAGATAAACTGGTTGCATATACTTTTAATTCTCTTGCGTCTGGAAGATTGAGGAGTGATCTATTTACGGTGATTAAAATGGCCACAGATTAGGATAGTATTGGAGTTCAGACCTGAGCACCAGGTATATTCTGAAGTCAGATTAGACCCCAAGAATTTTTTATTTTTGTCGTAAAGGTGAGGATGGAATGCTTTGCTCCAGGTATGATTCCACTGACATATTACGGTTCTTTATCAAAACAAGCTTTATTTACAACAACTTACATATAGCTCAAACAAAATGAAACAGTGTAACTCTTAACAGTTGAACAAGCTTTAAACATGGAGAAAAACTACTCTAATTTCTAACTTATCACTATGACAGTTCTAAGTAAGCAGCAGTCTTCCCATAGGCTTAACCCCACTTTAAATATAGTTAGCAAACCCAAGCATACTTGCTTTAAATTGTGCCAACAACTGTGAAGGTCCCAGTGAGACTTTTCAGAGAGAGAGAGAGAGAGAGAGACAGCAGTTTTTATCTTTAAACAGCCCTCTTCAGCAACTGAACTAAATTGAAACAGAAAGCTATTTTTTCTGCTACAAACCTAGCTCCTTTCAGTAATCACTTCATATGAGCCGGTATGGCGAAACAAAAGCTTCCATTCCTTTAACAAGAAAATCCAGGGGAAATCTCCATTTATACACAACAGTCCATTAGTCTCCTACTAAATAAACACTACATGGCTAAAATAAGTCATTATCCTGCTGTCCAGCATCTGAGCTGCAGGTTTCCCAACATACTGACTGCCTGTAAAACAAACACTTTGCAGAAACATAAAATATATCAGTAGCACAGTATCATCACAATAGATACATAAAATCTATTTTTCAGGTGGGGTATCTGGAGTAAAATTAGAGCCAGCTGATTAAGAAGTGAAATCTGGAAGCCATTCTTCATTGAAAGAGCAGTAGAAATTTGCAACTAAGGGAGGCAATGGCCTAGTGGTATTATCGCTAAACTATTAATCCAGAAACTCAGCAAAAGCTCTGAAGATGTGGGTTCAAATCTTGCCACGGCAGATGGTAGAATTTGAATTCAACAAAAAATATCTGGAATTAAGAATCTACTGATGACCACGAAACCATTGTCAATTGTTGAAAAACACATCTGGATCACTAATGTCTGTTAGGGAAGGAAATCTGCTGTCCTTACCCGGCCTGGCCTACATGTGACTCCAGAGCCACAATGTGGTTGACTCTCAACTGCCCTCTGAAATGGCTGAGCAAGCCACTCAGTTCCAAGGGCAACAAGGGATGGGCAATAAATGCTGTAAGAAGTTTAACAACACCAGGTTAAAGTCCAACAGGTTTATTTGGTAGCAAAAGCCACACAAGCTTTCGAGGCTCTGAGCCCCTTCTTCAGGTGAGTGGGAATTCTGTTCACAAACAGAACTTATAAGACACAGACTCAATTTACATGAATAATGGTTGGAATGCGAATACTTACAACTAATCCAGTCTTTAAGAAACAAAACAATGGGAGTGGAGAGAGCATCAAGACAGGCTAAAAAGATGTGTATTGTCTCCAGACAAGACAGCCAGTGAAACTCTGCAGGTCCACGCAACTGTGGGAGTTACAAATAGTGTGACATAAATTCTGATTCTAGGATCGCATGATAAAGACTCAGGAGGAAAAAAGCAGAAATATTTATGTGAAATAGTGTGACATAAACCCAATATCCCGGTTGAGGCCGTCCTTGTGTGTGCGGAACCTGGCTATCAGTTTCTGCTCCGCGACTCTGCGCTGTCGTGTGTCGCGAAGGCCGCCTTGGAGAACGCTTACCCGAATATCAGAGGCCGAATGCCCGTGACCGCTGAAGTGCTCCCCAACAGGAAGAGAACAGTCTTGCCTGGTGATTGTCGAGCGGTGTTCATTCATCCGTTGACGCTGCGACAACGGATGAATGAACACCGCTCGACAATCACCAGGCAAGACTGTTCTCTTCCTGTTGGGGAGCACTTCAGCGGTCACGGGCATTCGGCCTCTGATATTCGGGTAAGCGTTCTCCAAGGCGGCCTTCGCGACACACGACAGCGCAGAGTCGCGGAGCAGAAACTGATAGCCAGGTTCCGCACACACAAGGACGGCCTCAACCGGGATATTGGGTTTATGTCACACTATTTCACATAAATATTTCTGCTTTTTTCCTCCTGAGTCTTTATCATGCGATCCTAGAATCAGAATTTATGTCACACTATTTGTAACTCCCACAGTTGCGTGGACCTGCAGAGTTTCACTGGCTGTCTTGTCTGGAGACAATACACATCTTTTTAGCCTGTCTTGATGCTCTCTCCACTCCCATTGTTTTGTTTCTTAAAGACTGGATTAGTTGTAAGTATTCGCATTCCAACCATTATTCATGTAAATTGAGTCTGTGTCTTATAAGTTCTGTTTGTGAACAGAATTCCCACTCACCTGAAGAAGGGGCTCAGAGCCTCGAAAGCTTGTGTGGCTTTTGCTACCAAATAAACCTGTTGGACTTTAACCTGGTGTTGTTAAACTTCTTACTGTGTTTACCCCAGTCCAACGCCGGCATCTCCACATCAATAAATGCTGGCCAGCCAGCGACACCCATGTTCCACAAATGAATAAAAAAAAGCTCTTTGCCCCAAAAAAATCATAGAATCATTGAATCGTACAGCACAGAAGAGGCCCTTTGGTCCATCAAGTCCACACTGACACATTAGAACCACCTAAAACTGCCACTTAATTCCACCTGGCAGCACTTGGCCCATAGCCCTGAATGTTATGACGTGCCAAATGCTCATCCAGGTATTTTTTACAGGATGTGAGGCAACCTGCCTCTACCACCCTCCCAGGCAGCACATTCCAGACTGTCACCACCCTCTAGGTAAAAAGGTATTTTCCTCACATCCTCCCTAAACCTCCTTCACCTTGAACCTATGTCCCCTTGTGACTGATCCTGCAACTAAGGGGAACAGCTGCTCCTTATCCACTCTGTCCATTTCCCTCTTAATCTTCTACACCTCGCACTTGATCAGGTCATCCCTCAGTCTTCTCTGCTCCAACGAAAACAACCCAAGCCTATCCAACCTCTCTTCATAACATAAATGTTCCATCCCATGCAGCATCCTGGTGAATCTCCTCTGCAACCCCTTCCAGTACAGTGAAATTCTGTGGACCAAGGCTGTTGAGCTTGGGTCAATTTCAGCTTTCAAGACTAGAGTTGATAGATTTTAGTTCAGTCAGGATTTCAAGGGACCTGAGTCAAAGGCAGATAACTGAGCAAAGGTACAGATTATCTATGATGGCAGAACAGGTCTGAAGAGCAGAAAGATCCTCTCCTCTTCCCATGCATCTCCCCCCCCACCCCGCCACCCTCCCCGCCCCCGCCCCCCCCCCTCCCAGCTACTCCACATTTGCTTCATCAATATTGGGAAAGTGTTCACTTGCATTAGTCCTACTCTTTGGAACTGTCTCCCTAAAGCTTTGCAATAATTTCTTCAGCTGGTTTCCCTGGCAGACTCCTGATCTTTCAACATCCATTTCGCCTGTATTTGTTTGTGAACCTCGGTGGAATGTCTTCTCATGTGAAAAGGTGCTGGACAACTGCCAGGTATTGTTGTTGATAACCTGTTTGTTTTTGAAAAAAGACAAGAATGCGCTGAAAGGGTTAAAGAGAGCCTTGCGTAGAAAATGCAGCCTAACAAATTTTGGAGTATATTCTAAAAGAGTGAATCATTCTCACATAGGAAGCAGTGTCATTTATATATAGGTTTTATATTGGAATTGAGAGCTCCTCTCTGACTGGCAGTATTGCTCTAATGCAGTTCTTGTCATTCCTCATATGTCCCCGATCAACAACTATATGTTTCCCATTGAAATCTGTGCTGACATGCATTTTAATAACATCTGAAGGAATTGCAAGTGCTTCAAATACTCGAGCAGGTAAAACCTTTCCATTGGGCAGAATCATTGTCTGGAGATTCAGTGATTGATGAAATATTTTTTCACAGATGACAACTTTGTTGCAGGAGGTTTGGTGGTTTACCCTCCTGACTGCTCCTCAACCCACGCTTTAAGAGTGAATTCTTGTGTGCTGGGAAGAGAAAGTGGAAAGCTAAAAAAGAAACATTGAAGTATTGTTTCCTTTGTCAGTTTGCATGACACTGTGAGATTATCTCAGAGAGTTATTTTAATCATAATCGGATCAAGGAATTCTAAAAACAGAAATATTAGTCGGCCTGCAGTGAGGGTAACAGCGTGTGAGTTTTATTGAGTTACAGGTCAGTTTCAAAGGCACTGAAATGTAACTGTACATGAGGTTAAAATCTGAAAAGTAATTTTAGGTGGAGCAAGAACACAAAGGCGCAGATTTTCACCACGACAGAGAGAGAGAGAGAAATTCGTTGTCATGGTAAGAATAATGGAAATGCCTGAAAATCCTGAGTCTCAGCTCAAACACGCAATTACCATTTTTGCAGGGGTGGAATTGAGGTAGTGTATGTTTTACATGTATGCGGTTTATGGAGGCAGCTGGCCATTTAAATCATCAGCTATCTCCACTGCAGTGGGATGTCTGTGGGCCAGGAGTGTGAAACCAAAGTGTGCAGATTAAAACATGTAAGAGCAGATCTGAACTTCATGGATTCATTTGGATAGCCAGGGTACGCCTCTGAAGAGGTATGGTGCAACTTTGGATCTGATCCTGGGGCAGCTTTGGGGAGAGAAGGGATGGGGAATGGGGAGGGGGATAGGTGGGTCAGGTGCCCTTTGAAATTATTATAAATAGGCATAAATGTATGTAAAAAATGCATAAACTCATTTCTATCAAGTTCATTCGAACTGTTGACAGACATGTCAAGATCAACTGTCTAAACTGTCAGAAGAACCTATCAAAGCACCTGTCAAAGAAGCTGCCAAGCTGTCAAGGCATTTTAACGTCCTACCCTTTAAATATTTGAAAAAAATCTGGAGTGAGAAAAATGTGATTGCTTGCTATTTCACTCTTTCTGTTGACATAAACCTGAAGGTTTCCATGACTGGATTAGTGCTGCCTGACTGATTTCACAACCATCCATTATCACAGTAGGATATCTACCATTTCACAATTTGACTGACAGCCACAAATGGTCAGAGACCCTTTGGTGTGGCACCATGAATTCCAATGGCAGTTGTTATAAGGGATTCTGTAGTTGAATTAAATGTTTGTTGCCATAAGACTTTATGTAGTTGAAAGATTGCAAACATAGTAAATGGGTTTTTATGAAAATGGTGAAGTCTGCAAAAAATACTTGAAACTTTATTTTACAGCACATTATCTCAATGGTCCTGAGTTCTGCCCATGGTGGATACTAGGTAAGTTTGCATAGTATGTTTAAGGGTAAAGGGTGGAGACATGGAATGACAGGAGTTGGCACTAAGTTAGCACAGGGACTATGAAGAGCATGGGGGTGGGTGGAGGGGCATAGGTTGGCATGGAGGGTATAAGGGTTTATGAGGTTGGGTAGAGAAATGAGTTGGCATGGATGGGGCACGGGGAGTGTGTGAGGAGGTGAAGGGATGGATGATAGCTGGAGGGATGTTTCATGTTTTAATCTTTATTTTTAAATTGTAGACACCATTCCGGAGCACCATGACAGGCCTTCCTCCCAGCCTGCCTCCACACTTGGCAGGCACCCTTCTCAGTTCTTCCTGAGTAGCCCGACCTGACTTCTAAACCAGCCCTCATGCCTAGGACTGAAATTTTAATGTCTGGGCATCCATCTTTGAAGGTCAGGCTCGCAGAGCTGGGAATTCTCACATCTCTGCATGGTTGACCCAGGAATCAATGGACTATGATCCCACAATGGGGAAATCTTGTACTGTTCCCAGGGACATGGAGCATGGCAGGAGGGGAGAGTTTAATTGAGTAGGAGGCCAAAAATCAGCTTCCTGATGGCAGGATGAACTTTTTCAATTATGTTCAGGGATGTTTGAAGGCAGTCTACATGGATTCTAGCAAGGCCTTTGACAAGGTACTGCATGATAGGTTGTTGCATAAGGTTAAATCTCACGGGATCCAGGGTGAGGTAGCTAAATGGATACAAAATTGGCTTCTTGACAGAAGCCAGAGGGTGGTTGTAGAGAGTTGTTTTTCAAACTGGAGGCCTGTGACCAGCAGTATGCCTCAGGGATCAGTGCTGGGCCCACTGTTATTTGTCAGCTATGTTAATGATTTGGATGAGAATATAGGGGGCATGGTTAGTAAGTTTGCAAATGACACCAAGATTGGTGGCATGGTGGACAGTGAGGAAGATTATCTCCAATTGCAGTGGGATCTTGATCAATTGGGCCAGTGGGCTGACAAATGGCAGATGGAGTTTAATTTAGACAAATGCGAGGTAATGCGTTTTGGTAGATTGAACCAGGGCAGGACTTACTCAGTTAATGGTAGGGTTGGGGAGAGTTACAGAACAAAGAAATCTAGGGATACATGTTCACAGCTCCTTGAAAGTGGAGTCACAGGTGGACAGAGTGGTGAAGAAGGCATTCTGCATGCTTGGTTTCATCGGGCAGCACATTGAATACAGGAGTTGGAACGTCTCGTTAAAGTTGTACAAGACATTGGTAAGGCCACATGTGGATTACTGTGTGCAATTCTGGTAACCCTATTATAGAAAGGATATTATTAAACTAGAAAGAGTGCAGAAAAGATTTACTAGGATGCTACCGGGACTTGATGGATTGAGTTATAAGGAGAGGCTGAATAGACTGGGACATTTTTCCTCTGGAGCGTAGGAGGCTGAGGGGTGACCTTATAGAGGTCTATAAAATAATGAGGGGCATAGACAAGGTAGATAGTCAACATCTTTTCCCAAAGGTAGGGGAGTCTAAAACTAGAGGGCATAGGTTTAAGGTGAGAGGAGAGAGATACAAAAGTGTCCAGAGGGGCAATTTTTTCACACAGAGGGTGGTGAGTGTCTGGAACAAGCTGCCAGAGGTAGTAGTAGAGGCGGGTACAATCTTATCTTTGAAAAAGCATTGAGATAGTTTCATGGGTACGATGGGTATAGAGGGATATGGGCCAAATGCAGGCAATTGAGATTAGTTCAGGGGTTTTTAAAAAAAATAAGGGCGGCATGGACAAGTTGGGCCGAAGGGCCTGTTTCCATGCTGTAAACCTCTATGACTCTCAGTATCAGGAAGCGCATTTGCCTGTCATGTGGGTCATTAAAAGGTCAGCTCACCACAATTAAGTTCTCTTCCCAATGGATTTATCAGCAAGTGAGCAATATGTGCCTTCAGATTTACCAGTGCACCTGAGTGGCATACAGCAGGTGAGGCAGTAAACTTGCTGGAGTTGGACTGAGTAATCACTGTTTTTTTCTCCTTTGCGGAAGGGTGTTCATTGAGATGATGATTGGGTGGCGGCCATCTAAGGGAGCGGAAAGGCTGGCCAAAGGAGGGGGAGAGACTGGGGCAGGGACAAAGCCAGGGAAGGAAGGTGACTGTGCAAGGACGTGGGAGGGAGGAAATGGCCTGGCATAGGTGTGGGGTCCTCTTCATTGGTGGGGGATGTCAAGATTGGCAGGAGAGAGAGAGGGTCCTGAAGGGCGGATTCGATGATGACTGGGGGAGTCTGGGGGTTGGACTGAAGGTTGGGTAGCAGCAAACGGAACAGTCGCAGTGAGGTGGGGCAGTGGTTGTAGGGTTGCAGGTCCAGGTTCATGGCTGGGTAGCTTATGGTCTCATGGGGATGCTCACAAAAACAGATAAAACAAATGATGCTGAAAATGGGAAGTGTCAGGGTTCAGTTGGGCTTGTGGATTGTCATGGGTGATGGTTCAGAAAGGAGGAAAGGGTGTTCAAGGTAATGGGTAGAGGTTCAACGGTATCGGCAGGAGGTTCAAGGGTAACAGAGGGGAGAGGAATAGTTATTTTGGTGATGGGGGGGATGTTGGTGTGGGGTTGAAATTTGGTGAAACATGTCTCGGACATTATGAACATTTGCTCAAGGCTCTCCTGCACAACACACTTTTTCTGTTCATGTAAATTTTCAACGTGGAGGAGGGTTTTTTCGCGTGGATGGAGTTAAAAGTGAGCTGACTAAAGGGACCCCCTGTTAAGCATGACTCAACTGCATGAGAACCATGCCCGGTGTATTCTCCTCTCTATGATGAAGCCCACACAGCAGCAGGTTTGCCCCTGATTCATCAGTCTCATTATGTTGAGGTCCCAGCAAGGCCGAGAGCTGCAGTGAAGTCTGTGCTGATGGGTAACTCAAGTTGACCAAAGCAGGATAGTGTGGAGTGGAGGGTTAGCCCCCAGGGCATGGGGAGGGGTGACAATAATGTGCCAGTTCAGTGGTGCTGAAAATGGGAGGTATCAGGGAAGGACCTGGGTGCATGGCAATGGCTGATGATGGGGTGGGAAGAATATCTATGATGGCAAGACAAAGATATCTCGAGTGTGTCGCAAGGATGGTGGAGAGATGTATAATGGAGGGTACGCAGACATGTCTTTCAATACACCAGTCAATACAGCAGTTTTCCATGCATGTGAATGTACAAATGAGAGAAGAACTCTCAGATGAATACACGGCTTGTAGGAAGGGACGTAAGAAAGAAACTAGGAGAGCCAGAAGGGGTCACGAGAAGGCCTTGGCAGGTAAGATTAAGGAGAACCCTAAGGCGTTCTATAAACATGTGAAGAGTAAAAGGATGAGATGTGAAGGAATATGACGTATAAAAGGCAAAGGTCAGAAAGTCTGTACAGAACCGGAAGAAATAGCATAGGTGCTTAATGAATATTTTACCTCGGTATTCACGGTGGAAAAAGACCTGGGTGGTTGTACTACAGGATTGAGGCGGACTGAAAAGATTGAGTATGTGGACATTAAGAAAGAGGATGTGTTGGAAATTGTGAATAGCATCAAGATAGATAAGTCGCCGGGACCGGATGGGATGTACCCCAGGTTACTGTGGGAGGTGAGGGAAGAGATTGCAGAGCCTCTGGCGATGATCTTTGTGTCGTCGATGGAGACGGGAGAGGTTCCGGAGGATTGGAGGATTGCGGATGTGGTTCCTATATTCAAGAAAGGGAATAGGGATAGCCCAGGAAATTACCGACCGGTGAGTCTAACCTGTGGTTGGTAAGTTGATGGAGAAGATCCTGAGGACAGGATTTATGAACATTTAGAGAAGTTTCGTATGCTTTGTCAAAGGCTTTGTCAAAGGCAAATCGTGCCTTACGAGCCTGGTGGAGTTCTTTGAAAATGTGACTAAACACATTGATGAAGGAAAAGCAGTAGATGTGGTTTACATGGACTTCAGCAAGGCGTTCGATAAGGTCCCCATGCAAGACTTCTCGAGAAAGTGCGAGGGCATGGGATCCAAGGGGCTGTTGCCTTGTAGATTCAGAACTGGCTTGCCTGCAGAAGGCAGAGAGTGGTTGTAGATGGGTCTTTTTCTGAATGGAGGTCGGTCACCAGTGGAGTGCCCCAGGGGTCTGTTCTGGGACCCTTGCTGTTTGTCATTTTCATAAATGACCTGGATGAGGAAGTGGAGGGATGGGTTGATAAGTTTGCCGACGACACGAAGGTTGGGTGGTGTTGTGGATAGGTTGGAGGGATGTCAGAAGCTGCAGCGTGACATAGATAGGATGCAAGACTGGGCGGAGAAGTGGCAGATGGACTTCAACCCGGATAAATGTGTAGTGGTCCATTTTGGCAGGTCAAATGGGATGAAGGAGTATAATATCAAGGGTAAGACTCTTAGCAGTGTAGAGGATCAGAAGAACCTTGGGGTCCGGGTCCATAGGACTCTTAAATCGGCCTCGCAGGTAGAGGAGGTGGTTAAGAAGGCGTATGGTGTGCTGGCCTTCGTCAATCGAGGGATTGAGTTTAGGAGTCGGGAGATAATGATGCAGCTTTATAAGACCCTCGTCAGACTCCACTTAGAGTATTATGCTCAGTTCTGGTCGCCTCATTACAGGAAGGATGTAGAAATTATTGAAAGGGTGCAGAGAAGATTTACAAGGATGTTGCCTGGATTGGTTGGCATGCCTTATGAGGATAGGCTGAGGGAGCTCGGTCTTTTCTCCTTGGAGAGACGAAGGATGAGTGGTGACCTGATAGAGTTGTACAAGATGTTGAGAGGTATAGATCGGGTGGATTCTCAGAGACTTTTTCCCAGGGCTGAAATGGCTGCTATGAGAGGACACAGGTTTAAGATGCTGGGGAGTAGGTACAGAGGAGATGTCAGGGGTAAGTTTTTCACTCAGAGGGTGGTGGGTGAGTGGAATCGGCTGCCGTCAGTGGTGGTGGAGGCAAACTTGATAGGGTCTTTTAAGAGACTTCTGGATGAGTACATGGGACTTAATAGGATTGAGGGTTATAGGTAAGCCTATATATAGGCCTAGGTAGATAGGGACATGACCGGCGCGACTTGTGGGCCGAAGGGCCTGTTTGTGCTGTTTTTTTTCTATGTCCTATGTTCTAACTCATCTGTAGTCCTCCATGGTGGGCTTCACCATGGTGGAGAGAGGCCAGGGTTAGACCAATGTTAGGTATAGGGTTGCCCATTGGCTGAAATGCTTAAGGTGAAAGGGACCACTTCAAAAAATATGCTGTCTCGATGAATCACTGCAATTTGTTCACAGATCACCTCAGGCACACGTGCTGCTGGTTCCAGGCAATCCTGCACTTCTATTAGCTATGGTCCAGCTGAGGAGGAAGCAGTGGGCTGTTAACTTCCTGTCTGGCCTGCTGGAAGATTCACTGTGCTCCTCGTGTATATATATCTCATGAACTGATGGTGCATGGCCAGATATCCCCAGCACCGAGCAAGAATCACTCTCACCTCTCAAATGATACTCCAGACCAGAAGATTTCACCCAAATTTATGAATGTCAGCTTGACTTTTATTCAAAATAGTGTGATTTTATGTGACTGATAAAGAAAATGGATTCTTTTGCTTGAGGGAAGAATATTCGCAAAGAGAAGGGAAGACATTCCTGATTCCCTTTGAAACAAACTGTTTGTTCCTTAATCTATCCCTAAACTGGATCTAACAATGCAACCACATGGCAGCAACGCAGTACTTCTCTGAAATGTCAACCTCAATTATGTTGTGAAGTGTAGGACTGAGGCTAGAATCTATAACTTCCTGGCCTTATAGGCAAGAGTGCTGTTAACTGAACCAAGACGGACCTGTTTTATTGATTGATATTCAGAGTGTGTGAATCGAAAACATATAACTGAACAAATGAAAAGCAATATATCCAAGCTGCTTTTTTTAATAAAAGCACGTACTGAGTCATTTATTGATTACACTGGGAGTCAGCAGCAGTGGGGGAGGCTGGCTCTCAATTCAAGAATGATGACTACTCAAGGGCTTAAGTTTCTGCCTTTGTGTGCCAGAAGAAGCTGATTCTCGATCTGCAGATCTTTGGGCACAGGAGGCAGGATGTCCCATGAGGAAATGAGATCTGGAGTGCAGGATTTGCTTCCTTTTCTTTTCTTCAGTCACTCTGCCTCATTCATAAAATCCCAGAAGTGGCTGTTTGGCCCGTCGAGTCTGCACTGACTCTCTGACAGAATATTTTACCCAAGCCCTCTCGCTCGCCCTATCCCCGTAATTCTACACGTTTCCCATGGCTAATCCATCTAACCTACACATCTTTGGACACTAAGATGCAATTTACCACTGCCAATCCACCTAAGCTCTTAGGAGTGTGGGAGGAAACTGGAGCAGCCAAAGGAAACACAAGCAGACAGGGGAAGAATGCACAAACTCCACATAGACAACCAACCAAGGCTGGAATTGAACCCGGGTCCCTGGAGCTGAGAGGCCGCAGTGTTAACCACCATGTCACCCAATAGGGTTCTTTAGGGTTCTTTAGTGTCCTTCTTTAGGGTTTACCAGTTACTCTAAGAATGCCCTCATAGACCATCATTTGTAAAACCCACTGTTGTTTCTGTACAGATCTATGTATATCTCAATACTCTACACGAGGTTGTAGTGCTCCGTCATGTGACATTGCATCACAGCTACAATAGTATTAGGAGCTCTGATGTAACCGTTAACTCTACATACCCCCAAGTCGTTATCCCAATGATATATATCTGCCTATATCTCCCCCCAAAATCTGACTTTTGAAGTAGCCCCTGTGGTGTCTTGACCAATCTCCCTGATCTGGTCATGATTTCATTTTGAGGTTCAGGAGAACCTGCACACTCTCAACATTCAATAGCAATGTCTTCCACCTGGGTGGTTGTAGAGTTTCTATTTGTTTCTGGTTCCCTGACTCCATTCTGATCTAAATAGAATGTCCAAGGTTCCATTGGTTTCCTTCCCAAAGATATCATAGAACAGTAGAAACCTACGGTTTAGAAAGAGGTCATTCGACCATTGAGTCTGCACCAATTCTCCAAAAGGGTATTCCACCAGATCCTATTCCCATAACTCCATACATTTACCATGGCTAATCCATCAAACATACACATCTTTGGACACTAAAGAACAATTTAGCATGGCCAATCCACCTAACCTGCACATCTTTGGACTGAGGGAGGAAACCGGAGCACCCGGAGGAAACCCACATAGAAACAGGGAGAATGTGCAAACTCCACACAGACAGTCACCCAAGTTGGGAATCGAACTCAGGTCCCCGGAGCTGTGAGGCAGCAGTGCTAACCACTGTATCACCATGCCACCCCATATCAATGATCTTCTATTCTTCTTAATATTTCCCCTGTCCATCTCAATTTCAGTTGTGGAGCTCTATCACAATGCCTTCTTTCTCTTGGTCAACTATCAACACATTCACCCCAGCCCCGCTGCCATACCTTAAAGTCTCATGCTCTGAGCCTGAAATTGAAATTCCGAGTTTGACTATCACTTTGTTGCTCCTTATGCTTCCTAACTTTCTCATGATCATCTGAGGTAATTTTAGGCTACAGAGTGGAAATGCAGGCAGGAAAAGCAACACAATTCCCTTTCATCAGTGTGGCGGGTTTCTGCACCAGATCATGCCTGAATGTGAAGGATGTTATATCTGGTGGAGGGGTGGGCTGGGATTTGTCCGCTCTGCAGTGATCTCATTGGATCATCTTGCCAGGCATCATATTTAAACTGCATCCAGATACACTGTTTGCTGCCCAGGAAAGCAAACTGCCTCCACTGGGGACATTTATGGAGGCTGTGCAGGCACATCGGGACATCCTTTAGCCCCATGATGAGAGAAGGAAGTCCACCAACCTCACTACCAAGGCTTGGGAGGAGGTCATCTGGGTGGCCTTTGTCAATACTTCTCAGAAGAGAACCGCTAGCCAGTGAAGGAAGAAGATGAATGATATATAAATAGGTTTTGACTCATTCCACTGTATGCCTCTTCTATCTGATGATATCACAGAATCCTACAGTGCAGAAGGAGGCCATTTGGCCCAGCTAGACCATACCAAAAACAATCCCACTCAGGCCCCATCTCTATAGCCCCGAGCTAGTCCCCCTGACACTGAGGGGCAATTTAGCATGGCCAATCCACCTAACCCACACATCTTTGGACTGTGGGAGGAAACTGGAGCACCCGGAAGAAACCCACACAAACAGTGACCCAAGCCAGGAATCGGACCCAGGTCCCTGGCAGTGGTGCCACCGTGCCACCATGGCCCTGGCACTGTGCCATCTTCCACTCTTATACACCCCATTATCAGCCAAGTGTCACAGATAACCTCACCCCCTGCTCCCAGATGTCCCATCATCTGTCTCAGCTCTATGGTAACTTGAACTATCTCATTGCCATGCCTGACCATTCTCTGCACAATATTGACATGACTGAAGCATCTGCCTCTAAGAGAGTTGTGGTTGGCCAAAGCACCTCGGAGACCTCTTTCAGAAGTTCAGGTAACATGGCTTCATGAGTTTAGGACCTGACACTGCTTTAGTCCCCCGATGCTTTGGCACTGTAATCTGTTTGATGTGAATCTAACAGGATTTAATAGCAACGAGCATTGAGTCAGTGCATCTTTCATTGGTCTCCATGTACTTTCTGTTAACCCTAAGTGAGCTTTACATGTTCAGGGTTCTTATGTGCTCCTGTCTGCTTTCTCTGTTATGTTATCTCCACGTGTACATCTGAACATCACCCTAGATTAGTCCCCACCTTTTCATCTCCATGATTTAGAGCTATTAGCCTCACCGACTGATGTTGAACCTTCCGATTCCTGCTGGTTGGTTAAATTGTGCAACCTAGCAGGTATGTTCAGAGGCTCCAGACGCCTGACTTGAACATGGGAGAATGCAGCACTGGACCAGAAAGTTTGGCTCGCTTCTTGTCACATTAACCCTCTGCCAGCTCTGAAATGGCCAATTGACATGATAATGTGCAACCTACAATAATGTGCATCTGCGTGCTTGGGTCCTGTGTCCATATGTCAGACCGTTGGAATGAAAATGTGGAGGCCTCAAATAGGAGCAGAACGAGACTTTAATATATCTGATGTGTGCTCGTTATTATCAAGAATTTGGGCCCTTAAGGCATAGATGGAATGTCAGCATTTTCAGATTCGCAATTGCAAGGCAACACAGGGAATTGGGAGACTCCAAACGAAAGCATGGTCGTGAGTGCTTGACAGGTATCAGACTATGCTGCTCCTGAAGCTTTCAGTGACCAGAAAGGTGAGCTGAAGTGCAGCCTCACATCCATTACTGAGAGTTACAGATAACTGCATATGAAGATATGACTAATACTCAGGGCACCATCTCAATTCTGTTCACGAAAAGCACTGAAGCTGTTATTATCACTTAACAGAAAGGCCACATGATCCCAAGGCTGCCGTACCTCCAAAGATTGAGGACATCATGACACAGAATTGTAACTTCTCATTCGGAGATGGATGTGATAATTAGGATCGCAACCAAGGTGGACCCAGCATGGAGGGCACTGGTCAAAAAGACTCATATAACTTATTCATGATCATCCTCCTGAAACTGGCAGCTATAAGCTCCAACATTGAGCATAATGTAGATGATGCATCTGTTACTGCAATTGTTGGCAATTCTGGATTGTTGTGCAACAGAGGGGGTGATTCTCCCAACAGTACTGAATTGGCGAGTAAACTGTTCTAGATCGCGACTGTTTTCTCAGTGCAACTTCAGACCCGAGTCTCCCCACTCTGTGCAATGCAGAGGTCACAATCGTGAATATCATAGAAATCATAGAAACCCTACAGTGCAGTAGGAGGCCATTCGGCCCATCGAGTCTGCACCGACCACAATCCCACCCAGGCCCTACCCCTATTTCCCTACATATTTACCCGCTAATCCCTCTAACCTACGTATTTCAGGACTCTAAGGGGCAATTTTTAGCATGGCCAATCAACCTAACCCGCACATCTTTGGACTGTGGGAGGAAACCGGAGCACCCGGAGGAAACCCACGAAGACACGAGGAGAATGTGCAAACTCCACACAGACAGTGACCCAAGCCGGGAATTGAACCCAGGTCCCTGGAGCTGTGAAGCAGCAGTGCTGACCACTGTGCTACCGTGCCGCCCTATCATTAAACACTCAGGGGCGGGGTCTATTCGCACCAAAGAACCTGAAATCAGTGTGATGAGCAGGGACCCGCACATGCACACATCCCTGGGAGATCGCTGAAAAGACCTCCCAGCATCCAGATCACTGCCATCAAACCCCCAGAGATATCGCTGGCCTCATTGCTGGCCCCCACAGACATTGCTGCCCCCACCCCCCCCATACAGACATCGCTGCCCCCACCCCCCCATACAGACATCGCTGCCCCCACCCCCCCCATACAGACATCGCTGCCCCCCCATACAGACATCGCTGCCCCCACCCCCCCATACAGACATCGCTGCCCCCACCCCTCCCCATACAGACATCGCTGCCCCCACCCCCCCCATACAGACATCGCTGCCCCCCCATACAGACATCGCTGCCCCCACCCCCCCATACAGACATCGCTGCCCCCACCCCTCCCCATACAGACATCGCTGCCCCCACCCCCCCCCATACAGACATCGCTGCCCCCACCCCCCCATACAGACATTGCTGCCCCCACCCCCCCCCATACAGACATCGCTGCCCCCACCCCCCCATACAGACATCGCTGCCCCCACCCCCCCATACAGACATTGCTGCCCCCACCCCCCCATACAGACATCGCTGCCCCCCCATACAGACATCGCTGCCCCCACCCCTCCCCCATACAGACATCGCTGTCCCCCCCCCCCCATGCAGCCATCGCTGCCCCCCCCCATACAGACATCGCTGCCCCCCCCCATACAGACATCGCTGTCCCCCCCCATACAGACATCGCTGCCCCCCCCCATACAGACATCGCTGCCCCCACCCCCCCATACAGACATCGCTGCCCCCCCATACAGACATCGCTGCCCCCACCCCCCCCCATACAGACATCGCTGCCCCCCCATACAGACATCGCTGCCCCCACCCCCCCCATACAGACATCGCTGCCCCCACCCCCCCCATACAGACATCACTGCTCCTCCCCCCCCCATTCCACACAGGCATCGTTGGCCTCCCCCATCCCAGACAGACATCGCTGCCCCCCCCATCGAGAAATCGCTGCCCCCCCCCCAACAGGCATCGCTGGCTCCACTCCCTAGACAGACATCACTGCACTTCCATACAAAAGTCACTGCCTCCCCCACACAGATATCGCTGGCCCCCCTCCCCATACAGACATTGCTGCCCCCCCCCCCGCATACAGAAATCATTGCCCCTCCCCCCCCCCCATACAGACATCGGTGGCCTCATTACTGGCTCCCACAACCGCCCCCCCCTCCCCCCATAGACATCACTGACCTCATTGCTGGCCCCCACAACCCCCCCCCCCAACCCCCCACAGAAATTACTGCCCCTCCCTGACAGACATCACTGCCCCCCACAACACCCACACATTCATCGCTGGCTCCCGGACTCTGCCCTCACACAGACACGGCTGCTCGCTCACCCCATGCCCCCATGGATCTGGATAATGCGAGTACCCTATCCCTCCATCTCTTGAACAGATTGTCCTCACTGCTGCCCTGCAGAGAACTAGCATTGTGCTGACATGCACAACCCCAGCTTGTGATCATTCCCTCTCTTGAATGGGAGCCTTGAGTATTGCACCTCCCCTGGACACAGCAGCTTATTGAATGGCAGCCAATCGGCACCCTGAGGGATGCATGACATTTGATTGAAAGTAGCCTTCAAAATCTCTCACAAGGGTTTGTTGCCAACGGGCCCCTGACCGGCCGCACTCACTGCACCCGCACTCCCCTAATAAGCCAGAGTTGTTTATAAGCTGCAGGAATGGACACACAGCCAGTCACGGCACAAAGATGTCTGCGAGGAAACCTGCTCCCAGATTCACAGAGGCCGACCAGGAGCACCTGCTGGATGGTGTGGAGGAGAGGGGTGAGTGGATCTTCCCTGGCCAGGGTCCTCACCCAAGGGGTGCATCTGCCACGGCATTGTGGGAGGAGGTGGCAGAAGCAGTGAATGCCAGGAGCCTGACACCGCGCTCTGGTCAGCAGTGTCAGAAAAAAATGAACGACCTTCTTCGAGCAGCAAAGGTGAGTGAGCATCCCACTTGGAAACCCGCACATGCTTGGCACGGATCTCCAATCCTGCTTAGACACCTGAAGGCCATGCAACAAGTGACCCTTCCCCCAGGAACAGAATCTAACCCCTTCCCCTCAACGAGCACCCTTCAGTGGTGACTGCTTTCCCCAAAACTGCCAGCACAACGCCCGAGACACAGGCACGCATTGAACACCATGCACTGCAATATATTAACGCTTGCTATCCACTTTCTGTTCCCACAGGAGAAAAACATTCGCAACATACGCGAAACTGCACAGACTGGTGGTGGTTTGCCTGACCTGCAGCAGCTGACCAGCATCGAAGAGCGTGCCATGGAGGTGGCAGGGGATGATGTGACATCCAGAATGGTCACAGACAGCCAGGTCGGCGTCCAGCATGCAAGTGAGCAGAAGCCTAGCCCTCAATCTAGGTCCTCCTCGAAGTAAGTGCACTGCTGCATGGAATGTTTCACTTCCCTTCCCCTAATGTGTTTTTCTTTACCAGCTCCGGACCCAGCGGAACCCAACCCTTCGGGTGTTGCCGGCACCCCTGCTGCTCTGGGGCAAACTGCCCACGACCCCCTGGATGACACCTCAGAGGGAGGTATTGAAGAATCTTCTGACGGCAACACCACTGAAGCAGCATTGACATGTGCCACTCAACCCACCAACACAGAGACTATCAACACCGTGGGTACCTTTAGTGTTGAGGCTTCTGGGTCACTAATGGGTGAACACATCACAGACACTGATGCACATCGGGTGGAGACGGGCACATCCGAGGGTTCAGGCACATGAGGTCTGCTGGAGGCCAGGATTCAGCTGTCCCCAAGCCAGATACTGGGCCTTGGGATGAGTTCATTCCAAGGCTGGTGGAGATGCATCAGGAAACTCGGGGAGTTGTGAAAGGGCTGTCAGCAACCATGCTGCGACTGCAAGGCTGTTTAGGGGTGTCCAACAGAGTGCTGTTGCAGGAGGTGGTGCTGACACAGCGTGAGACCCAGGCCAACCCTGAAAGAGTGATGATCTCAGCATAGGTCAGGAAAAATTCCTTCAATTTTCTACATCCTGGGGATTACCATTGACCAGAAACTGAATTGGACAAGGCACATAAATACTGTGGCTACAAGACCAAGTCAGGAGATGGGAATTCTGCAGTGGGTAACTCACCTCCTGTCTCCCCAAATCCTGTTCACCATCAAGAAGGCACATATCAGGAGTGTGATGGAATACCCTCCACTTGCCTGGCTGAATGCAACTCCAACAAATCTCAAGAAGCTTGACACCATCCAGGACAATGTAGTCCGCTTGACTGGTTCACCCATCCACTACCTTAAACATTCACCTTTTCCACCACCCCAATCCCTCACTTGGGCCATACCCCCACTTGTGGGAGCTGGGCAACCCCACACAATCCATGGTGCCATGCGTGACCCAATTAGGGTTGTGTGAGATTCCCATCATGACAAATGCTGGCACAGATTATGCAGGTCAGTGTGCAGCCATGGGCAATGCGCACCCTTGAACCATTGCTATGTGTGCAGCTGCAGCATCGGTTACAGGCATGTGTTGCTGGTCTGTGTCACAGATGTGGAGATGCCGGCGTTGGACTGGGGTAAGCACAGTAAGAAGTCTCACAAAGCTTATGGTATTTGCTACCAAATAAACCTGTTGGACTTTAACCTGGTGTTGTGAGACTTCTTACTGTGTCACAGGGCAGGGACAGACTGCAAAGCAGCACCAGATGTGTGCCCAGAGACAGCAGATTCCAGACAGTCCATGTCTGAACCTCTGCACCCCGGCCTGGAGCAGCAGCTGCTTCATCTGGTTAGGCCTCAGTCAGCACATGGTGCACTCCCCCCCCACCCCGGAGCACCAGCACTCAGTCAAGTCCCTGACCACACCCCGGGGCAAGACAATGCTCCTGCACAGTGGCCTGGAGGGGAAGGCTGAGCAGGACTCCTTGAGGGTGCCTCCCACACTGAGCAATAGCGCTGCCCTGGAGGGGAAAGCTGAGCAGGACTCCTTCATGGAACCTCACCCAGAGAGCTCTGAGGAAACAGAAGCCCCCCTCCACCCCAGATATCACTGGTCCATGGGCCAGCACCTGAAGACAGCAGGAGGAATCCCACCAGGCATCTCCAGGCCTGCCTGCAACATCCCCTGCGCTCCGCTGGCAGCACCTACCTCCTCACGCCAGTTCAAGGCTGCCATGCCGGGTTGAGACTTTTATATAGCTACTCTGATTCTTACAACTTAGAATGCTACAATGCAGAAGGAGGCCATTCAGCTCATCAAGTCTGCACTGACCACAATCCCACCCAGGCCCTATCCAATAGCCCCATGCATTTACCTTAGCTAGTCCCCATGACTAAGAGGCAATTTAGCATGGCCAATCCACCTAACCCCCGGACTGTGGGAGGAAACTGGAGCACCCGGAGAAAACCCACGCAGACACGAGGAGAATGTGCAAACTCCACACAGTGACCCAAGCCAGGAATCAAATCTGGGTCCCTGGCGCTGTGAGGCAGCAGTGCTAACCACTATGCCACCGTGCCGCCCCAAAAGTGACATCACGCCAAAGAGGTGGGAGATGCAAACGTGGGCGGAGATTGCTGTGTCGATCCCGATAATGGCATGCTAAAGTATGGTCTATAATGCAAATCAGCGGCATGCTGGATTTCAACATGGTCCCGGCGGCGCCATTTTTGTTCCGGTCGGTAGACGCTCGTGGGGAACCCGCAACATGGCCGACACGCTCATCTCCCGACCCGACCCGCCAAACAATTTGCGCGTCACGATGGGAGAATCGCCCCCAGAATTTCTGGGGAAATTGGGAGATTTTTGATCTGGTCAAAAGCATTTTGATGGTCCCCATTTTGGCACCACTGTTGACTCATTTTTTTAATGTATTTGTTCACAGGATGTGGGTATCACTGACTGACCAACATTAATTGTCCATCCCTAATTGGCCTTGAGAAAGGAATGGTGAGCTGCCTTTGTGAACCACTGCAGTCTATGTGATGTAGGTGCACCTACAGCACTAGTAGGAAGGGATTTCCAGCATTCTGAAAACGTAGGAACAGTGATAGCCAAGTCAGGCTGGTGAGTGGCTTAGAACACAATGTGCAGGTGATGGTGTTCCCATGTATCTACTGCTTTTGTCCCTCTGGATGGTAAGGGTTGCAGATTTGGAAGGTACTGTTGAAGGAGCCTTGGTGAATTGATGTGGTGAACCATGTAGATGGTACACACTGCTGTCACTGTCATCAGTGGTGGAAAAGGTGAATGTTAAAGGTAGTGGATGTGTGAACCAATCAAGCGGACTACATTGTCCTGGATGGTGTCAAGCTTCTTGAGATTTGTTGGAGTTGCATTCAGCCAGGCAAGTGGAGGGTATTCCATCACACTCCTGATATGTGCCTTCTTGATGGTGGACAGGATTTGGGGAGACAGGAGGTGAGTTACCCACTGCAGAATTCCCATCTCCTGACTTGATTTTGTAGCCACAGTATTTATGTGCCTTGTCCAATTCAGTTTCTGGTCAATGGTAATCCCCAGGATGTAGAAAATGGAAGGAATTTTTCCTGACCTATGTTTATAAAATCTTTCACAATTGTGAACAGTTCAGTCAGACCTCTGAATTTGTTCTGCTTTATTGGAAAGGGTCCCACTTTCTCTAGTTTCACCTCATAACTAAAGCTCACTCATCCTTGGTCAGAATGACTTCAATATGCTCACCACAACCTTAACATTTTCATTCATTCCAGCTGTAGACTGCATGAAATTTTAGTGAAATAGCTGAAAAATTGAGAGAGGAGCCCATTTCATTGACTCGGATGTGAAATTTCTATTGAACTGCTTTTTGGCAAAATGTGATTTTCTGCTAAACTTTCGATGTCAAGGAAAATATGTCCCTTTAAATATGAAACAATGTGGCTATCTGCTTAATTATATGAAAAAGCAGAGTTTAAAAATAAAAACTTCACATTATGCTTTGTGGGATTTGAATACAATAATAACAGTTGATGTTTCGAGTCCGTCACCCTCCATTAACACTTCCTCTGTCTTGTAGTCTACAGATCGTTGTTGCAATCTCTCCAAGCTCCCATCTATCACGGACCTTCTACTCTGCTGCAGCTGCCCCACTCCCTCTTATACAATATATGGATTATATATTGTATAAGATTGCATCAGATTACTCTCTCTCTTTAGTTCTGAAGAAAGACTTGAAGTTTCTCCCTTCACAGATGCTGCCAAATCTGTTGAATTCTTCCAGCATTTTCTGTGTTTATTTCAGATTATCAGCATCTGCAGTATTTTGCTTTTATTTCACACACAATAAATCCTGGGAACCTATTTCTGTTGCAGGAAATGTAACAACCAGATGGAATAAATTTGATAAGTACGGCCCGTAACTTCCACAGAGTGACAATCTCTGCCAGATTGTTATTTTTGATAAATTTACCTTCGCTGTAATTGCACAACTTCTACCTCTCCAGACAGGAGAGGGTGAGTGAGGGGGTCGACGGGCTGGGGGGAGTTGGAGTCCCAGAGCAAGAGGATCCCGGAGAGGGTGGGGGGTCACGGAGTGGGCAGGGATTCCAGAGCGAGCGAGGTCCTGGAGTGAGCAGGGCATGGGGTTGGACCAGTCAAGCCGGAAACAGAGGCAGAGGGATCAGCAGTGCCAGATGGGGGGGGGGTGCGGACTGGAGCTGGAGTGGGGGGATCGGACCGGGATGGGGAATCAGATCGGGAGGGAGGTGGGAGCCAGAGTGGGGTTGGACTGGGAGGGGGGGTCGGACAGGGGCCGAGGAGGCAGGCGGGGGGTGTGTCGACCAGGAAGGGGTGGTTAGTTTTTGAGACTGGGAGGCAGGGAGAGTGGAGCGTGGGGGGTGGGTAGCCAGAAGGGGGCCAGAGCAGGATGGGAAGTGAGGATGATGGGTCCCCTGTGAGGCTGGAACTGGGTGTTTAGACAGTTACTCGGGAATTCGATGAGATTTTTTTCTTTCTAGCTCTTTCAGAGTAACTATCAGGGTAAAGCTTGCAGAACCATCCGAAGTTAGCAATTTAAATCCTATCTGTCAGATGGTTCCCAGTCCAGCGCAATTGTCTCGAGGAAGTTAGCGCTTCTGGACAATTGCTGGATAATTCCTTACATGGCAACTTCCTGGAGGGATTCCCCAGCACATCAATGGGGTACCCACCCAAATGTGACACTGGGGAACCTGGAAATTATGTAACGATGGGCCCGATTTTACCAAAAATTCCGGGCGCGAAATCGCGGTAAAGTCGGGCGTCGGGCCTTTAACACGATCTGCACCCGAAGCCGAGCAGATCGCGGCTTTACCAACACCCGATTTGGGCGTGGGTCCGGTCCGCGCCCGAATCGGGCGGCCCAACGATTTAAATGCATTAGCATGCATTTAAATCGACTTAATGAACTGCGCACCCAACTCTACCGCCCAATCCCACTTTACCGTCTTCTGGTCCGTTCCGGATCCGCGCTGTAAGCGACCTGCAGAATAAAAATCTGAAGCGGATTTCTATTCTGCAGGGGAACCTCCTCGACCATCCTCCTCGACCATCCTTCGCAGAGCCCCCCCGCTAACCACCCCGGCAGAGCCCCCTCCCGGATCAGACCCCCCTGGGTGGCAGGCCCCCCTTGGCAGAGCACGCCCCCAACCTACCTCGATCGTTGGTCTCCCTCCACCATCCTTCCGACCTGCAGTCCTTCGAGAGCCTGCAGCACCTTCCTGGCCTTCCGCTGGCGTCCGCCGGAGGAGGGGGGCGGGCTCAGATGGATCTCTGGTTGAGCGGGGGGGAGGATGGACTTGGGAGAATCAGGCAAACTGAAAATAATGTAGCATCTTCTTTGTGCTGCCTAATTATCTATGGGAAAGGTAATTAAACTACAGTGTCCTAGTGAGCAATTAGTGACCTGTATAATACATTTGTGATCTGTAACTGGTTTGTCGATGTCCCTGTAGCCATGAGCCAGGTGCTCAAATGTTCAGAGTCATGTGATGAACTTGGAAGAATTGTCCCCGTGGTGGAACTTGGTTGGAAATAAGATTCAAGGAGATGACTAAATCTGGGAAATCAACCATAGTGAAAAGAAGTTTGTATTGGCAACTCTTCTCACATTCCATGGCAGATGTGCCCCTACTTATGAATGTGATTTGCATGGCAACGTTGGAGTGCAGCTAATCTGCCTCTGGAGCAGCCTTGGATCCTTTCTTTCATCTTGTTTTCATCTGAACATTGCACAGAATTAGAGGAATTCCCTTTGGAAGATAATGTCAAAATTATAATCGCAGGAACTAAAAACCTGACAGTCAAAAATTTGGGAAAATATTTCAAAATATATATCCCCCCATCCATATTTTGCTGTTCCAGAGGCAGATTAGCTGCACCCAACGTTGCCCATGCAAATCACATTCATAAGTAGGGGCACATCTGCCATGGAATGTGAGAGAAGAGTTGCCAATACAAACTTCTTTTCACTATGGTTGATTTCCCATATTTAGTAATCTCCTTGAATCTTATTTCCAACCAAGTTCCACCACGGGGACAATTCTTCCAAGTTCACCACATGACTCTGAACATTTGAGCACCTGGCTCATGGCTACAGGGACGTCAACAATCCAGTTACAGATCACAACTGTATTATACAGGTCACTAATTGCTCACTAGGACACTAGTTTAATTACCTTTCCCATAGATAATTAGGCAGCACAAAGAAGATGCTACATTATTTTCAGTTTGCAAGATTCCCCCAAGTCCATCCTCCCCCCCCCCCCCCCCCCCCCCCCCCCCTCTCTGCTCTCTCTGCTGTTTTTTTCTTTCACGACCGGGCGCGCTGCTTCAGATTTTTTTTTCGAACTGCGCATGCGCAGTTCAGAGCTCCATTCGTTCCGGCAGCGCTAAGCCCCGCCCACTGCGCGGATCGGACTGGAGCCGGCAAAAAGTGTATGGGTGCGCTGCAAAGTGGATTCCGGGCTCAGATCTGCATTACGCCCGGATCCGGCCCTTAGACGCCAAATGGTAAAAGCGGGCCCTATATGTTCCACACCTTTTTTTTCCAAGATTTATTTCCAGCAAATGGCTTTTTCTTTGATTAATTGTACTTTCAAAGGCACAGTTTTTCAAATATTTGCAACAACATTTATCCATGGCAGTTTATAGGAGTGCCAATTTCCTAAAAACTACATCCATATGGTGACTGCACCATAACGTGAGACTTAATCTACTCGGTCAGACTTAGACCTAAAGAAGCCAGTCAGTCAGTTACACAGAAACGGAGGAGTGTGTTACATGGGTTACATTTGTTGCATGGAGGTCAAGTTCCACAAAACCTCATGAAATTTATCAATGTCTTCTGTAATCAAGGTAATGTTATAGAATCCTTCTGAGATCTTGGATTCTGCACAGCAATTGCAGCCCTAAAGGAACATGCAGCAATATTACAATCGGGTCATTTTAACTTGGGTTTAAAATTTAGTGAACAAGGACTGAAAAAAATCTTTCCAATATAGGAAATGTTGCCCAGAAACAATCAACGCTTATCAAAGGAAAATTTATTTATTAAACAGGGCAATATTTACTCCCTGATGACAAAAGTGTATGCAAAAGAGTATGTTTGAACATAAAGTTACAGCTGACCTGATGAGCTCTTATGCTGTACTATTCAAGTTTCAGGTGACTACATAATTTAAATGTAATTGTGCGGCATTAAAGTACCCTGTTTTCAATCCTTTTTGATTTGATTTATTATTGTCACATGTATTAACATACAGTGAAAAGTATTGCTTCTTGCATGCTATACAGGCAAACCATACCCTTCATAGAGAAGGAAAGGAGAGAGTGCAGAATGTAGTGCTACAGTCTTGTTAGACGCTAATAAAAATATAGATATTTATTAGTATGAATCAGGTATACAACTTCTGGTCTGCCCAAGACCAGTCAAGTGAAATCAAGATAACTCCTCAAAGTCACCGTGACCTGTGAAAAATCGTCCAATTTATACTTGCCATGGAATCAGCTTGAAGAACTCTGGGAATGAAAGTCAGACATTATTTGTAAGTGACAGCTGATCGACAGCACCAGTTTTACACTCTTGTTGTGAGCTGAAAATCTACCTCTCTGTCTTTCCCAGAGAATTATACCATATCAACTCTGCAAAATTTCAGAATATTCTTGCAAGCTTAGTACAAAATCAATAACAATAGATGTCTCTGCATGAGCCTTTTGAAAACGTACTCGTTTTTGTCCCCTGCCAGGTGTTGCCGGGTCTATTATTCCTTCTCAACCAGGCTGGGTTAGCTCACCTGAGGGGACGCTCATCATGTCTTTCCTAGCCTGACTGCAATGATAAGTAATGGTTATTTGGCACCTCATTTGATGTTGTGTATTATCAAACAAGATCAGAAGTCTCATAGATATTTTTCAAAAGCAGCAACATCATGGGAACACCATCATCTCTGAGTCATAAGCCATTCCCGAACATACATTGCTGTTCTATTATTGTCACTGGGCCAATATTCTGGATTTCACTACTGAACACCATCCCGAGAATACAATGATCAGCACTGCAGTGGATTAAAAAGCATGCCGCTGCTACTTTCTCAGTCCAAATAGAGATGGGCAACTATTATGGTCCTGTCACCCATATCCAGAAAGCAAATAAAAGAAGCAAGCAGAGAAAAGGATGGAGTCAGTAGTTAGTGAACGGCAGTTAGTGGAGGAGTTGAGAGAGGTGGTGGTAAGGGTGAGCTGAGTGTCTTCAGTGAAAACTATCACTTTACATTCAGCTGATTTTACCAAAGGACAGACAGTAGTTTAGAAATAGGAGAGGCCAAGGATAGAACCTTGGGGGACATGAGGGGTAATGGTGCAGGAACAAAAAGCAAAGCCAGTGCAAATGATTTCTGGCTGTGAATAGATAGGTAAGAATGGATCCATGTGAGAAGAGTCGCAACAAGCTGGCTAACACTGGAGAGGAGCTAATTGGTGGAGGATGATGTGTCAACCATTTCATAGGCTGTAGGTTGAGAAGGATGGGGAAGAAAAGTTTACTTTTATCAGTCACATGGAATATGAGTTCATTTATGTTGTTATGGAGGCTGCATGCATTCAACCTTTGATTTTGCCTTTTTGCTATTTTCAGTAGTCTGTTCCAATTTGCTGGTGTACTCAGTAAGCTCCTCCAAGCTCTGCTATCTTTACCTTACACTATTTCCTGTGGTTTCACGTTAACTTTCCAAATTTCCCTTTACTTGAACCCACATCCTAACAATTTAGTTTAAGGCCCTCTCTACAGCCTTAGTAATTTGATTCACCAAGTCACTGGTTCCAGTATGGTTCAAGCAAAGCCTGTGCCAGTCACACAACTCCCCCGACCCCCAGTACCAGTGCTGCATGAATTGTACTCCAATGGCCGCAGACCAACATTTCAACTCTCTGCATTGGATTTTATGGGGCGACATAGTCCATGCACCCCCAGATAAAAGGTCAGGGGGAACCCGCCCACAATCCCAACAGCTTTCCCCACAGCAATTTAATGCTGAGAGCAACGTTAGTTGCTTTAAGATGAGACTTCCACACCTTTCTTGTGAGGCAGTCCCGCCTTAGGCAGCTGTTAGCCAATTAGATAGACCAGCAGACCTGTAGTCTGAGCAGTGCCACCGGGAGTCATTACTGGGACTACAAGCAGTGCCCAATACTGAGGAGCTCAGGTTAAATCCAGGGTTGGGGGTTGCAATAAAGGGACAAGTGGGGACAAGGGATTAAGTGGCAGGGGCAGGTTCATGAGGCTGGTGGAGGAGGGGGGGAGATAAACAGGGCTGTTGACTTAAGTGGGGAAGTTGTGTCTGATAGCTGAGGGGGCCTCAATGGAGGGCCCAACCCCTTGCCCAACACCAACCCATGCCACTAAAGATATTGGGATTCCTGCATGGCATGGGTCACCCCCTGTCATGGGTAAAATACTAGCAGAGGTGGGATGAGGCTGTTACTTAGCCATTTGGGCCACAATGGGCCCAAGGGCTGGCAGGCCACCCATTGCCTCCACCTACCCTTGGTAAAATGTCAGACAGGCAGGGAATAGGTAGGTAGATAGGAAAACCAACAACTGGATTTGACATGCCACCCCTGCCTTCAAACACACTAGTGGGACAGCATAAAATCCAGCCCATGATTGTGATGATCCAATACCAATTCCCTTGTGGCTCAGTTAGTAATCCAGAAATGTTTACCTTTGTGATTCTGCTTTTCAATTTAGTCCCTAGGTGTTTATGTTCCTTCAGGACAATCTCTTTCTATTCCCTCAGGAGAACACTTTCTACTCCCTCAGGAGAACCTATTTCTATTCTCTCAAGAGAAACTCTTAGTCCTTGTTATGTTATTGATATCCATGTGGGCAATGATAACTGGATCTTTTCTCTCTGACTCCAAGTTCCTTTCCAGCAACATCCCAGCTGGAAAGCAGCTGTCCATCACTGCTTGCATCAAATGGGCATTAGTTGCTCCATTATTCTATCACTTGCTTGCAGAATCAATCGTGCAATTAGATATCCTTTTCCTTAATTTTTTTCCAGGGACATTTAGTCCAGCCTTCTTTATCCTTGTAAAGACTGAGGCCGGGATTTTCATGCAGTGGATGTGGTGAGCCATTGGCCACCGGTGGGATCTTCCAGTCCAGCGAAAGCCTCGGGACTTTCACGTGGCTCGCCTGCCAAACAACCCGCTGTGAGGGGTTGACTTCAATAGAACCGGAAGATCCCATCAGTGGGAGTGACCGGATAATCCAGCCCTGAATAGATCAGCAATGCCTTTTCAGTTTTTAAGTTTTTTGTTGCTTAATGACATCTTTTTAATTGTCTCATTCTTTTACTTCCATGCAATTTCCTGCTCCCAACTGCTCGAGGTGCTGATACGCAAATAATTTCTACCCAAGGAAAGCTACTGCTGGCTTGTAATAATGAGCTCACCTTGGAAATTGGGCACCAATGGCACATTTTCACTAATGTCTGCAAAACTGCTCCCAGATGGAAAATTTGTGTGGAGTTTAACCAGCCCATTACTGAGATTGATAACTGAGAAATAAAGCTGGAAGAGACTGTAGACTGGATTCGCCCAATTCATCACAGAAAAGAAGCTGGCCGACCACTGTTTGTGTACCAAAGATAGCAGTTTCTCTGGGGACAGCCTAATAGACACAGATTTCAGTGAGTTAGAAAATGATCCCCATACTCTTAGTAACAGTATATACCCTGGCAGCTATGAACTAGCATTCTCTCCAATTGAAACTGGAAAGGGGAAGGATTTTCTATATATCCACCTCATTGTACAAGTAAAATTATTGGACATATACCCAAAGTTAGCAATACAGTCTCACAATCAAAGTAAAATACCTCGGATGATGGAAATAAAAAATAAAAACAGAAAGTGCTGGAAAAACTCAGCAAGTCTGGCAACATCTGTTGAGCGAGAATGTGTCAGTGTTTCAAATCCAATATGACCTTTCTTCAGAACCAGCAACACTGTCGGCTCTTCCATCTTCATAGGACATTGTAACTTTATACACAGAGGAAAATGGGAAGACAGAATATCGTGCAAAATTTTGATGATAGTGTAATGACTCAGGAAGTCCAACTGGAAAGAACATAGTTTATTACAGAAGGCAAAGTAAAATCACTACTGTGGTGTACACACAGTAGTTCCCTGCCTGGGACTACCATTCAGCAGGCCCAGTCCTGGACCTGCCTTATAAAAGGCTCAGGTAATGAGTTCCAACTGAGCAGCCCACTGCCTGTTACAAGGGGAACTCATACTCAATGAGCCCCACGGGGAGATGAATCAGTGATTCTCCATGGACCTAGTGGGGGTTATCACAGATAGTAAAATTCAACTTGCAATAATGGATGAGATTTTCAGGCCCCGCCTGCTAACAAGATCATCTGGTCTTGGTGAGTGCTGCTGAATCTCCTGCAGCAGGTCCCATCATGACAGGACTGGAAAATCCTTGCCAATGTCTTCTTCTATTTACATGCACTACATAGTATAGAGAGAATGGCGTGTGCAAGCCCTATTGAATTACCAGTGTGTTATTTTATTTTGGTATGTGAGGATCGCTGGCAAAGCCAGCATTTGTTACCCGGCCCTAATTGTCCTTGGAATGAGTGGTTTGCAAGGCCATTTCAGAGGATCATTAATTGTGAACCACATTGCTGTGGTGTGAGTCTAGCCATGTAGGCCAGACCAGCTGATTGTCTTCCCTAAAGGGTATCAGCATTTACAACAATTGACATCACTATGACTGAGGCTAGCTTTTAATTCCAGATTTTATTAATTGAATTCAAATTCTACAAGCCGCCATGATGGGATTTGAACCCATGTCGCCAGAGGTTTAGCTTGGGCCTCCAGACTACTAGTCCAGTGACTTTACCACTGTGCCACCAAAGGCCCCTTGTGGTGGCTGAGGAGGTGCAATGTGTGCTTATTTATTCACAGCAGCAGCCGCACCAGCCACCACTCCCTACAACCCCACCCCTCCCCCCACCATTCCATCTCAAATACGTTTATGTGGAAGAAATATTAGGACCAAATTAGGTACTCACGGCATACTCCTGCCTCCTACCAGCCAGCTTAAAGCAGTGATGATGGATACCTGAGAGATGCTGCTTTCCTCAATTCTCTTAACCACCGAACGCAAAGGGAAGCTATAAATCCAATGTTTTATCTTCTTTTGGACATCGACTGTGGCTCTTCCATTAAAATAGCATCTGGAATGCGGTTCTTATTTCGTGTGTAGACTCAGGAGAATTTTTTTTAAAATCTTGCACTATACTTTGATTTATCTCTCATGTGCATGCTCATTTCTTAGGAATATTCCTCATGATGAACCTTCAAGACTCACCACATGTTTGCTTCCTGCATCAACAGCTAGTTTGACTGTATGGTAATTGGTGTTTCACAGGGATATCTTCCTTCTCCTGTGCTTTTTTTCCAAATAGACAATTCCCACGTTGGACAGATTTTCATGCCTCATTTCAGACAATCGTTTCCTGAGGTAAATTTAGTGTCATATGGATTTATTCTGACACAGTCCTGCATATATTGAAATTTGCTACAATGCCACAAGAATGCAACACCCTATTCTTGTTCCTGAAGTATGCTTTGATTTTCTCAATCTTATTTTTGATAGATTTGTGCTTCTGGTGATATTTGAGACATGAATGACAGGAGCTTCATCTACCCTCAGTGTAAATCAATGCAAATTTAATGCTGAGAGCTGCAAACTTTTGAGTGTCTTGTGAAAAGAGACCTCGCTTGACAACAGAAACAAAAAATGAAGGGAATGGAAGTGCACTGTAATATCAACATATTACAAACTTGAGGAATGCAGTTTTCTTAAATCCCTTCTTTTTTTCTGAATTTCTTTTTTGATTTGGTTTGATTTATTATTGTCACATGTATTAACATACAATGAAAAGTATTGTTTCTTGCACGCTATACAGACAAAGCATACCATTCACAGAGAAAGAAACAAGACAGTGCAGAATGTAGTGTTACAGTCATAGCTAGGGTGTAGAGAAAGATCAACTTAATGCAAAGTAAGTCCATTCAAAAGTCTGATAGAGGCAGGGAAGATGCTGTTCTTGAGTCAGTTGGTATGTGACCTCAGACTTTTGTATCTTTTACCCGACGGAAGAAGGTGGAAGAGAGAATGTCCGGGATGCGTGGGGTCCTTAATTATGCTGGCTGCTTTGCCAAGGCAGCGGGAAGTGTAGGTAGTGTCAATGATGGGAGGCTGGTTTGTGTAATGGACTGGGCTTCGTTCACGACCCTTTGTAGTTCCTTGCGGTCTTGGGCAGAGCAGGAGCCATACCAAGCTGTGATGCAGCCAGAAAGAATGCTTTCTATGATGCATCTGTAAAAGTTGGTGAGAGTCGTAGCTGACATGCCAAATTTCTTTAGTCTTCTGAGACAATAGAGGTGTTGGTGGGCTTTCTTAACTATAGTGTCGGCATGAGGAGACCAGGACAGGTTGTTGGTGATCCAGACACCTAAAATCTTGAAGCTCTCGACCCTTTCTACTTCGTCCCCATTGATGTAGACAGGGGCATGTTCTCCTTTACGCTCCCTGAAGAGAATTTCTGTTCTCAGCTACTGAACTGTGCGATGGAAGATTGGACAAAAAGTTCAGTTCGAAGTTGCATATCTTAGCATAGCCAGCTGGTGGTTGGGATTGATGGGAAAGTCCCTCTTTGCCACGTTTCCCTGCACTGGGCAGGGAAATCTACAAAGGGGGAAACAGGCTTCTTGTTTCTATGGGTCATAGTTTGAGGATAAGGTGTAAACCTTTTAGAACTGAAGTGAGGAGAAATTTCTTCACCCAGCGGGTGATGAATGTGTGGAATTCGCTACCACAGAATGTAGCTGAGGCCAAAACATTGTCTGATTTCAAGAAGAAATTAAATATAGCTCTTGGGGCTAAAGGGATCAAGGGATATGGGAGGAAGCGGCATTAGGATATTGAATTCGATGATCAGCCAAGATCAAGATGAATGGTGGAGCAGGCTCGAAGGGCCAATTGGCCTACTCCTGCTCCTAGTTTCTATGCCTCTATGCTAAAAAGCAGAAAGCATTTTATAATTTCACTTCAAGAGTATGTAAAGCACGAGATAAATTATCAGAAGACATTTACAAGACTGGGTCAATGAGGGCCCCTCGGTACAGCTCTAATCCAGCTCTCACCATGAGGAGAGCTCTGAATGCTACAGGAAGACTGATGAGCCCTATCTACAGGTCAGGATCTTTAAGGTGGAGGTAATTAATTCCTTACTGAGAATGAAGTAGAAAATACTGCACATTGCAACCAAAAACAACCCAGTATGATATATAGGGAGGCATTTGTTTGAAGGCTGAAAGAACAATAAAGATGGAGGAAAAGATAACAAACTATTTCAAAGAAAAAAAGACTGGAGCTAAATTAGGTGACTCTCCCAGCAGAGTTTGTCTAGATAATCTACAAATCTTAGATTTCAGAAGCATCGTATACAATGGACCTCATTAGTCTTCTGACCAGGAACCCTGAATGAACTCTTAGGGCTGGATGATCCAATGAGCCTTTTTATGGAAATGAGCCACACACAATACAATAGTTCTGAGATTATCAGATGCGTGCCATTGTGGTAATATTTCTGAAATTTCAAAACCAAAGGTGTTTTAACATCAATAAGGGGTATCAGGGATTTACATATGCAAATTTGCTGTATATTAGTTTGTATAACTTCACAGGAAGCATGGAAAATTTATTAAACAGTGAAATTACTCATAGCCCATAGCATATTGACAGCTTTACTGTACATCAAATACCTACAGGCTAAAAATGTTTGTTCCTTGATCCTGAAGAAGTGTATTAGCTTCTGTAAAACAGCATGGTAATTGAAGAAGTTCAAAGCATACATGAACATGCATCAAAGTGATAGACTGCGAGATTAAAGAACAAAGCAAAAGTTGGAATATAAGGGCAAAGTGAAAAAGGGGATGAAAGCTAACAAAAATAGCTAAATGGTAAGGCTGAAAAAAGAAGCTGTTAGCAGACCCAAAGAGACATGGAGTAAATATCATCTTCCTCCAAAACAGTATTGGAGCAAAATATTGGTGTATTAAGACCATAAGAAGACAATTTAGGTGAAATCTACGGAAAAAAATCCTTGATAACATAAAATGCAAAAGATAAAGGAAAACATGTATAATGCATGTAAAACATATTCTCACAACTAATTAGTTACTTTTGATGTAGTCTAAACTATTGCGTCCCAGACCAGCAGCCAGTCCCACCTAATCCACTGTAGGCCAGTCTAGGGCTATGATTGTTAGTGATGAGTGTGAAGGTTCTGAGAGCATCTCAATACCTTCTTCTTCTTTTAACTCCCCAGCACCTGACTCAGAGCTCTCAGCTGCAGTACTTGTCCCAGTGACATTACTGTCCCTCCAAAAAATGCATTGTCTGAGGTAGGTCATCAGGCTGCATGAAGACACTGGCCACCATGTTCCTCAATGTCATATACCATGAGAGGTGAGTAGCCTGTTTCTACCTTCTCTGAAGCAGGCCTTGCCGGGGTGTGGGAGAGTGTTGGGGGTGGGTGGGTGAGGGGGTGTGGGCAAGCAGTGGTGTGGGTTGCGGTATGTAGGAGCATTTATGAATGTCGGACACCATGTCACCTCAGTCGCTGTTGGGTTCATCGTGGTTTCATTTTATGTCACTTTGTTTATATCACAAGTACGCTCATTACTATTGCAGAGTGTTTTTGTCTTTTTGTTCTTTTACACTAATAGCTTGAATGAGAATGTTTACAAAATGAACAAGGTTCATTGGTGCTGAAGACTACACGCTGAAGTCCATTCTCACTGACACCAACAGGGACAAAGGTATGTCTATGCATGTCCAGCAGTGAAAGACTGTTTCCTTCTCGAGGACAACATATTTCCTTCCCTAAAGGATATGGGTGAACCAGATGGGATCTTACAATAATCAGAAATGTTCATCATTAAACTTTTAATTCCTGATCTTTTTATTGAATTCAAATCGCATCACCTGCTGTTGGGGGAATTTGAGCCCAGTCCTCAGAGCATTATCCTGGATTACTAGTCCAGTGACAATACCACCACGCCACTGGCTTCTGGTAGAATTGAAAGGATTCCCTGTTAATGAAGATCTGCGGTTGGTTACTTGATGCCCTAATGGTGACCTGGTCATAAAATAGCTCCCTGATATTTCACAAATCCCTTGGTCTTGTGTGTCTGCACCACCAGCCAATTGGGTGATTTATGTGTTCCCCCTCACAAGCAAAGAGGGCATCTGTAACGGCCTTGACACACCTGTGATTAACTGATAGTGAAATGCTGCAGAGGGCAGTGACTGAACCATGGAATGAGACAGCAGCATAATCATTTAGAGCCATTGTCAGCTTAAGTGCTGCTGGCATTGAGTTATAAGGAGAGGTTGGGTAGGTTTGGCTTTTCACTAAAGCAGAGAAGGCTGAGGGGGACATGATTGAGGCGTATAAGATTATGAGGGGTATGGACAGGGTGAATAGGGAGCAGCTATGCCCTTTGATTGAGGGGTCAATCACAAGGGGACATTGTTTTAGGGTAAGGCCCAGGAGATTCAGAGGAGATTTGAGGAAAACAACTTCTCTCAGAGAGTGGTGAGAATCTGGAATGCACTGCCTGGGAAGGTAGTGGAGGACGGAAATCTTACAAGCTTTAAAAAAGTATTTGGATGAGCACATGAAATATCATAACATTCAAGGATATGGGACAAGTGCTGGAAAATGGGGTTAGCACAACTTTTGTGGTAGTTATTGTCAGCGCAGACCAGATGGGCCAAAAGGTCTTTTCTGCACTGTACAACTCTATGACTCTATGGCAGGGCATATGGATCTGCAGGATGTGGTGCCAGCTTTTGTTACACCATGTCATATATCTCTGCAACCATTTCTTGGGATACTCTTAGCCTTCTATACTGGCTTTCAGTTATGTCCAAAGATGGTCCTCTTACCGGTGGTCCTCTTCCTGCCTGGTGTGCACTGTGCACGGAGCAGGCTCGAAGGCTGAACTTGCCTACTTCTGCTCCTAATTCCTATGTTCCTATGTGCTGCCTCCAGCTCCTGCAATGGTCCCATACCTCTGGCCACACAATTCTCCTGCAGGATTGCCCTCTATGGCCTGTAAATTCAATGGTCCCATCCCCATTTCAGCAATTGGTTTGGCTCACTGTGCACATGCCCCCTTATCTGGCTCCCACCTGGGTGTCTGAGTAGGAGGACAGAAGAAAAATGCAATTCCAAGGCCATTAACCCCATCCTCCAACTCCCTTGGGTGTCAGCCACATTGTGCTTGTGGGCCTTCTGTGGCATGTCTTTCACTTTTTAGTTCCCTCCAAAAATGTTCCAGACTTTCCAAAGATCTTCCACCAGTTCTACAACTTTTGCACAAAGATGCACATTTGCTTGTCAGTCAGCTGCGCTTTTAAATGTCCTGCCAGTTCCATGGAACGCACAAATGTGGAATACATCCAGCTCCCTATTCCCCCACCCCAAAGTAAAAATAGTTAGTGCCAGATATGGGGGGGGGGGGGGGGGGGTGGGGGCAGACTTCTGGATCCAGGGACCTGGCACCATTTTGGATAATGCATAGACGACTCTGCAAAAATCTGGGCAAAGATTTAGAGCAAAACATTAGATTGGGGACACCAAGGCCGGGATTTTACGACCTCGCTCGGACGAGGCTTGTAAAATTCCACCCAAGGCCAACGGAGAATTCCGTTCTGCAAGCCAGTAAAATTCCGGTGCAAGTCTTCAACTATTTCTGTACACACACTTACCTTTCACTGAAAATGCTGTAGCTTTTAGAGGGAGGCAGCAATGATCATAAGTCATATTTTCTGTCATCATTGCCATAGCAATGCTGGCCACATGAGTACTTTAATGACTTCAAGTATTGCTGGGGCCAATAGAAAAGGTTTAAATGTAAATGTTTGTCACAGTGAGTGTAATCAATCATTGTGCAATCAATACACTGTTTCAAATAGTCAAAGATTTTCCACAAATAATGAAATCCAACACTTCTGTCTGCTTACATGACAGCCAGGCCACATAAGCTGCTGCAGGCACAGGAGATTTTATATTCCTCCAAATTGCTGCAAGGGATTGATTAGTATCCATGTTCTCCCCTCAGCTGTCTTGATTCTGTTACTCTAGTTCTATTGCTTCTGTCTTTCTCTTTCTCAGTAGCTGTATTAATTGAGTATGTTAACCCGATTCTCAGGATTTAGGATTTATGATCTTTCCAAGTAAAATAAAGAGTAGCTTCAGACAACAATGTAGCCCAGATGCGTCCAACCTTTTTGCATGAGAGACAACCGCCGGAACTCTACCACCCTGCTCGTCACGGAATCAGAGTGAGCGAGGGGCGGACAACGGAAATGCCTGCTGATCTCAGATGGGAATTTCCGATCTCGCTTGGGCAAGGCCGCCCCACATTTCAATTTTTTCTCACTCAAAGGGCCAATGAGCAAATTTCAGAAGGATATGTTTTGGCACAACATGAATTAACCAAAAAGCAATGTCAAAACAATTAATTGATAATTAAACAAAAAGAATGAAAATGACCACTAAGCCCTAAGACCAAGGATAGGGTGGGGATGGAGCTGAGAGAAGGAGTTGGGTTTAACACTGACCTTGGGTCCACTCATGGTGACATACACTCTGAGTTGGCCTCAGTAGAATTCATTTGAAAGTGTGATTTGGATGGGGGTTTCTTTTCAACCTCAGTTTGTTCCTCTCCTGGCCTGCTTTGTGGAAAGGATCTTGGGGAAAGAGGAGAAGGAGAAGAATGTGTGTGTCTGGCTCACTCCCAGGCTGGGTTTTTCTGCCCCATCTTCAGGGGAGGCTGGAATGGTGCCAGGAGAGGAAAATCCTACGGGAATCCTGTGTTCCGTGGTGGGGGTAGGCGGGTCATTGTGTTGGGGGTGTTGATTCATTCCTATTCTTTTACATCAGAGCACCCTTTCCAAAACCTAAGTTAGTGGTGGTGTGGGGTCAATCAGCATTACATCGTGGCACCCACCCCTTACAGAGAACCAGGAAACTCGGTGAGCTGGCGTCCACTTCTCCTGCCTGAGATAACAAACCAATGGCAAAATTCCACCCCCTGTCTCAGCACTTTCACTTTTACACAGACTCACTCACACTCATTCTCCCAGACTCACACACACTCATTCTCCCAGACTCACACACACTCACCTTCCCAAACTCACTCACACTCACCCTCCCAGACTCACTCACACTCATTCTCCCAGACTCACACACACTCACCTTCCCAAACTCACTCACACTCACCCTCCCAGACTCACTCACACTCACTCACCCAGTCTCACTCACACTCACTCACCCAGACTCACTCACACGCACCCTCCCAGACTCACTCACACTCACTCACCCAGTCTCACTCACACTCACTCACCCAGACTTACAGACTTACTCACCCAGTCTCACTCACACTCACTCACCCAGTCTCACTCACACTCACTCACCCAGACACACCCACACTCACTCACCCAGACTCACTCACCCAGACCCACTCACCCAGACCCACTCACTCACACACACTCTTCCAGACTCACTCACACTCACTCTTCCAGACTCACTCACCCAGACTCACTCAAACTCACTCTTCCAGACTCACTCACACTCACTCACTCACACTCACTCACATTCACTCTTCCAGGCTCACTTACCCAGACTCACTCACACTCACTCTCACTCACTCACCCAGACTCACTCACACTCACGCACCCAGACTCACTCATATTCACTCACATTCACTCTTCCAGACTCATTCACCCAGACTCACTCACACTCACTCACTGAGATTCACTCACCCAGACTCACTCACACTCACTCACACTTACTCATCCAGACTCACTCACCCAGACTCACTCACACTCACTCACCCAGACTCACTCACACTCACTCACCCAGACTCACTCACACTCACTCACCCAGACTCACTCACACTCACTCACCCAGACTCCCTCACACTCACTCACCTAGACTCACTCACACTCACTCACCTAGACTCATTCACACTCATTCACCCAGACTCACTCACACTCATTCACCCAGACTCACTCACACTCACTCACCCAGACTCACTCACCCAGACCCACTCACCCAGACACACCCAGACTCACTCACCCAGACTTACTCACCCAGACCCACTCACACTCACTCACACTCACACTTCCAGACTCACTCACACTCACTCTTCCAGCCTCACTCACACTCACTTTTCCAGACTCACTCACCCACACTCACTCACACTCACTCTTCCAGACTCACTCACACTCACTCACATTCACTCTTTCGGACTCACTCACCCAGACTCACTCACACTCACTCACACTCACTCACTCACACTCACTCAAACTCACTCTTCCAGACTCATTCACCTCGACTCACACACTTACTCACCTAGTCTCACTCACACTCACTCACCCAGACTCACTCACACTCACTCACCCAGACTCACTCACACTCACTCACCCAGACTCACTCACCCAGACTCACTCACACTCACTCACCCAGACTCACTCACACTCACTCACCAGACTCACTCACACTCACTCACCCAGACTCACTCACCCAGACTCACTCACCCAGACTCACTCACCCAGACTCACTCACACTCACTCACCCAGACTCACTCACGCTCACTCACACTTACTCATCTAGACTCACTCACCCAGACTCACTCACACTCACTCACCCAGACTCACTCACACTCACTCACATTCACTCTTCCAGACTCATTCACCCAGACTCATTCACACTCACTCACACTTACTCATCCAGACTCACTCACCCAGACTCACTCACACTCACTCACCCAGACTCACTCACCCCGACTCACTCACACTCACAATCCCAGACTCACTCACACTCACGCACCGAGTCTCACTCACACTCACTCACCCAGACGCACCCACACTCACTCACCCAGACCCACTCACACTCACTTATACTCACTCTTCCAGACTCACTCACACTCACTCACCCAGACTCACTCTCACTGACTCACACGACTCACCCACACCCGCATGACTCACTCACACTCACTGACCATGTCTCACTCACACTCACTCATCCAGTCTCACTCACACTCACTCACCCAGTCTCAGTCACACTCACTCATCCAGACTCACTCACACTCACTCACCCAGTCTCACTCACACTCACTCACCCAGTCTCACTCACACTCACTCACCCAGCCTCACTCACCCTGACTCGCTCACACTCCCACACCCAGTCTCACTCACACTCACTCACCCAGACTCACTCACACTCACCCTCCCAGACTCACTCACACTCACTCACCCAGACACATCCACACTCACTCACCCAGACTCACTCACCCAGACTTATAGACTTACTCACCCAGTCTCACTAACACTCACTCACCCAATCTCACTCACACTCACTCACCCAGACACACCCACACTCACTCACCCAGACTCACTGACCCAGACCCACTCACACTCACTCACACTCACTCTTCCAGACTCACTCACACTCACTCTTCCAGACTCACTCACACTCACTCTCACTCACATTCACTCTTCCAGACTCACTCACCCAGACTCACTCACACTTACTCATCTAGACTCACTCTCCCAGACTCACCCACACAGACTCACTCACACACACTCACACTCACACACCCAGACTCACTCTCACTCACTCACTCACTCACTCACTCACTCACTCACACTCACTCACATTCACTCTTCCAGACTCATTCACCCAGACTCACTCACACTCACTCTTCCAGACTCACTCACACTCACTCACCCAGACTCACTCACGCTCACTCACCCACACTCACTCACAGTTACTCACCCAGACTCACTCACCCGGACTCACTCACCCAGACACACCCACACTCACTCATCCAGACCCACTCACACTCACTCACACTCACTCTTCTAGACTCACTCACACTCACTCTTCCAGACTCACTCACACTCACACTTCCAGACTCACTCACACTCACCCTTCCAGACTCATTCACCCAGACTCACTCACACTCACTCACCCAGACTCACTCACCCAAACTCACTCACACTCACTCACCTAGACTCACACACACTCACTCACACTCACTCTTCCAGACTCACTCACACTCACTCACTCACTCTTCCAGACTCACTCACACTCACTCACACTCACTCACATTCACTCTGCCAGACTCACTCACACTGACTCACTCACACTCACTCACACTCGCTTACTCACACTCACTCTTCCAGACCTATTCACCCAGACTCACTCACACTCACTCGCCCGACTCACTCACACTCACTCACCCAGACTCACTCACACTCACTCATCCAGTCTCACACACTCACACTCACCCAGACTCACTCATACTCACGAACCCAGACTCACTCACACTCACACAGACTCACTCACACTCACACAGACTCACTCACACTCACTCACACTCACTCACCCAGACTCACTCACACTCACCCAGACGCACTCACACTCACTCACCCAGACTCACTGACACTCACTCACCCAGACTCACTCACACTCACTCACCCAGACTCACTCACTCACACTCACCCCGACTCACTCATACTCACTAACCCAGACTCACTCACACTCACTCACCAAACTCACTCACCCAGACTCACTCACCCAGACTCACTCGCTGAGACTCACTTATCAACTCACTCACACTCACTCATCCAGACTCACACACACTCACTCACCCAGATTCACTCACACTCACTCACCCAGACTCACTCACTCACACTCACCCAGACTCACTCATACTCACTAACCCAGACTCACTCACACTCACTCACCCAGACTCACTCACACTCACTCACCCAGACTCACTCACACTCACTCACCCAGACTCACTCACACTCACTCACCCAGACTCACTCACACTCACTCACCCAGACTCACTCACACTCACTCCCACTTATTCATCCAGTCTCACTCACTCACACTCACCCAGACTCACTCATACTCACTAACCCAGACTCACTCACACTCACTCACACAGACTCGCTCACACTCACTCACCCAGACTCACTCACACTCACTCATCCAGACACACTCACACTCACTCACCCAGTCTCACTCACACTCACTAACCCAGACTCACTCACACTCACCCTCCCAGACTCACTCACACTCACTCACCCAGTCTCACTCACCCAGACTCACTCACACTCACTCACCCAGACTTACACACTTACTCACCCAGTCTCACTCACACTCACTCACCCAGTCTCGCTCACACTCACTCACCCAGACTCACTCACCCAGACCCACTCACCCAGACCCACTCACCCAGACCCACTCACCCAGACCCACTCACACTCACTCACACTCACCCTTCCAGACTCACTCACACTCACTCTTCCAGACTCACTCACACTCACTCTTCCAGACTCACTCACATTCACTCTTCCAGACTCCCTCACACTCACTCTTCCAGACTCACTCACACTCACTCACACTCACTCACTCACATTCACTCTTCCAGGCTCACTCACCCAGACTCACTCACACTCACTCTTCCAGACTCACTCACACTCACTCACACTCACTCACCCAGACTCACTCACCCAGTCTCGCTCACACTCACTCACCCAGACTCACTCACCCAGACCCACTCACCCAGACCCACTCACCCAGACCCACTCACCCAGACCCACTCACACTCACTCACACTCACCCTTCCAGACTCCCTCACACTCACTCTTCCAGACTCACTCACACTCACTCACACTCACTCACTCACATTCACTCTTCCAGGCTCACTCACCCAGACTCACTCACACTCACTCTTCCAGACTCACTCACACTCACTCACACTCACTCACCCAGACTCACTCACCCAGACTCACTCACCCAGACTCACTCACACTCACTCTTCTAGACTCACTCACACTCACTCTTCCAGACTCACTCACACTCACTCACACTCACACACCCAGTCTCACTCACACTCACTCACCCAGACTCACTCACACTCACCCTCCCAGACTCACTCACACTCACTCGCCCAGACACACCCACACTCACTCACCCAGACTTACAGACTTACTCACCCAGTCTCACTCACACTCACTCACCCAGTCTCACTCACACTCACTCACCCAGACACACCCACACTCACTCACCCAGACTCACTCACCCAGATCCACTCACACTCACTCTTCCAGACTCACTCACACTCACTCTTCCAGACTCACTCACACTCACTCACATTCACTCACCCAGACTCACTCACACTCACTTACCCAGTCTCACTCACACTCACTCACCCAGACTCACTGACCCAGACCCACTCACACTCACTCTTCCAGACTCACTCACACTCACTCTTCCAGACTCACTCACACTCACTCACATTCACTCACCCAGACTCACTCACACTCACTTACCCAGTCTCACTCACACTCACTCACCCCGACTCACTCTCACTCACCCGCCCAGACGCACTCACAGTCTCTCATCCAGACTCACTTACCCAGACTCACCCAGACTCACTCACTCACACTCATCCAGACTCACTCATACTCACTAACCCAGACTCACTCACTCACACAGACTCACTCACACTCACTCACGTCGACTCAATCACACTCACTCACCCAGACTCACTGACACTCACACAACTCACTCACCCAAACTCACTCCTACTCACACAGATTCATTCTCACTCACTCACTCACTCACTCAGACTCTCACACTCATATGACTCACTCACTCACACTCACACAGACTCAGTCATTCAGACGGCAGGCAAATTGTTGCCCTCAGACCATGCATTGGACAAACCTAGCAATCATTTCAATCGTTATGTCCAACATTTCAAGTCAAAAATGTGCAAAATATTATTCAATCAATAAATACAGTTATGTATTTAATTGATTTTTAATTTAGGTTGCTCTTACTTTTTAACATTTAAATGCTAGTTACTGAGAAAAAAAATGGCAAGTGAAAAGAAAACTATGGGAGTATTTTGAATAATTCATGGGAGTCTCTTGCCAGATTTTACAGTGATCAACCATTCTAAATCCAGCTATCAGAGCATAATGGGAACAATTTGATGCAAAGTATGAACAAGGAAGTCAAATTGTGCTGTCTGGAAGTGGGTCTGTAAGAGGCCCAATTTCCATATCTGAGGCTGGAATCCAAAGTTGGGCAGTTTCTCAACATCACAGCCTCACCCCTGACTGACCCTACCCACCTATCATATTTTCATGCCATTGAACCGGGGAGGGCTGGAGTCAGGCCATTGATTCTTGTGCTGGCATGAAGGTACAATTAATAGCATAAACAGTATCGGGTGTGGGTCCATCCCATCCCAGGGACCAAGGAAAGGTCCATCTCTAGTGCCATCTTGGTGAAACAAGAAGTCAGAGCCCTTAATTACTTTCATGGTTGATGTTCATTGCTGGCTAATAGATTGTTTCCATGTGAAAGCCGTGAACTCCCAATGCATTGCATGATCTGATAGTTGTCCTGATCCCCTACCCAGCTCTGAGAACTCTGCTAGAATAACCTTTCTCTGATCTTCCCTGTATGTGGCTGTATTCTTCCAAAAATCCTTAGATTCTGAAAGGGTGCCAATGGATTGGAAAATATTGAATTGAAAATAGTTAATACCTTTATTCAAGAAAGGAGGGAGACAGAAAGCAGGAAACTACAGGGTGGTTAGCCTAAAATCTGAATAAGGCAATTGCTAGAATCCATCAATAAGAAGGCCATAGCAGGATGCTTAGAATTCATAATTTGATCGGGCAGGGTCAACATGGGCTTGTGAAATGGAAGTAATGTTTAACTAATTTATTAGCATTTTTTGAGGAAGTAACAAGCAAGGTGGATAAAGGGGAACCAACAGACGTGACGTATTTGGATTTCCAGAGGTATTTGATAAGGTGCCACATAAGATGAGTTTATATGATGTAGGGAGTAACATATTCGCATGGATAAAGGATTTATTAGTTAACAGGAAGCAGAGAGTAGGCATAAATAGGTCTTTTCAGGTTGACAAACTGTAACAAGTAGAGTGTCACTGGGAATCAGAATTTAAATTCAATTAATTAATAAATATGGAATTGAAAGTGACCCTGAGTAAATGGTGGCCATTGTTTGTTGTAAAAAAAAATTGGTTCATTCATCTCAGGAAGGAAATTTGCCCTCCTTATCTGGTCCGGCCCTACATGTGATTCCAGACCCGCAGTAATGTGGGTGGTTCTTAAATGCCCTTTGAAATAGTCTAACAAGCCAATCATTTCAAGGGGCAATTAGGGATGGGTAACAAATGCTGGCCTCACCAATGAGATTCCCACACCATGAAGGAATAAAAGAAATCTGGATGGTTGGTTGCATGGGAAGCATGCTGGCCTCACATCCAGTGATTGAAGCAATCTGTTGTTTTTGTATTTTTATAATGTCCCTCTTACAGTTGGAAACCACAGGAGCGTGTGTGTTTATGAGCAAAAAGATTGAACTCACAAATACCTAAAGGCTATCCATTACAAAATATTACACAAAATTTATGGAGCTCATATCAAATGACACAAAAGTATGCCAGCAATGTTCTGGAGGAGGAGGAGAGATGGTGGGAGGATGGGCGTCTGATTTATAAGATTGCACTAGTTAAGGGATGAGGCGTATATTTGGAGTATTCATCATTTTACCATTCAATTACCACCAAATATAAAAGAGCACTGTAAATGTAACAGTGCAAGCATTTTTACTCAAATTTTATGTTTTATTACTGCTGAAGGCTTAAGTCGATAAATGTAATTTCGTTTTCTCTACAATACAGAATTTTTAGAATGAATTATATTTATCATGTGTCCACAGAAATAATTTTCCGTGAAAGTTAGCAGGACAGTCCCAATGTGTCGAATGGTCCTCTTTTTGAACGATACATTTATCTGATTTCCATCACATATTTGCTGTGAACTATTAACAGTATATTGTACACCTCTATTTTGAATAGACAGTTAGGCTGGAATCTTACCGTCCCGCCCGCCACGGGAATCGGAGCGGGCGAGGGCCGGACAACAGAAAGATTCGTTGACCTCAGGCGGGATTTTATGGTTTTGGGATGAGTGAGGCTGTAAAATCCCGCCCTTAATGTCACTTAGCACTTTGTACAAAATGGAAAATAAAAAGCATTGTTTGATAAATAAGTAAAATATCTCACTGTATACATGAATCCAGGAAACCGTAACTCTCAGAGTTCCTCGAGGCAGATGGGTTCTCACAACTTTTCAGCTGCTTCATTAATGACCTTCCTTCCATTATAAGATAATGAGAATTAGGAGAGCTCACTAATGATTGCACAGTCTTCAGCATCTTCCGCAACTCCTCCAATACTGAAGCAGTCCAATATTAGTGGATAAGTAGAAAGTGACATTTGTGTCACACAAGTGCCAGGCAGTGACCATCTCTATCAAAAATCTAACCAACTCCCCTTGACATTCAATGGCATTAGCAGCTCTGAATCCTCCACTATCAACATCCTGGGGGTTACCATTGACCAGAAAAGGAACTGAACTCGCCAAATCAATACTGTGGTTACAAGAACAGGTCAGATTGGGAATTTTGTGATGAGTAACTCACCTCCCCAAAGCTTGTCCACCATTTACAAGGCACAGGTCAGGAGTATGAAGGAGTGCTCTCCACTTGCCTGGTTGAGTGCAGTTCCAGCGACTTTCAAGAAGTTAAAAACCATGTAGGGAAAAGCATCCATCAACTTAAACGTTCACTACCTCCACTGCCAACAAACAGTGGCAGCAGTTTGTACGATCTACAAGATGCACTGCAATAACTTGTCGGGTCTCTTCTGGCGTCACCATCAAAACACATGATAAAGGTATCAAACCTATAGGAACGTCACCACCTTAAAAGTTCCCTTCTAAGCCACACGACATCTTGATTTGGAACAGTGTTACTATACTGTTGCCTGGTCAAAAACCTAACAGCCTTGTGGGTGTACCTACATTGAAGTGAGGTGGCTCATTGCCTTCTTCTCAAGGGCAATTAGGGATGGGCAACAAATGCTGGTCTTGTCAGCAACGTGGCATCAAATTAAAGAAGAAACAATGCTTTAATAACATGTTTCTATAAAATTAGGTTGATATTGATCATGGCGTGAACTTGTTGCTGAGCTGAGTTGTTACAGTGAACACTAGCCACAGTGGAGATACAGTAAACACCAGCCACAGTGGGACCGCAGTGAGCACCAGTTACAGTAAGGCTACATTGAACACCAGTTACAGTGGGGTTACACTGAACACCAGCCACAGTGAGGTTATAGTGAACACCAGCCACAGTGGGGTTACACTGAACACCAGCCACAGTGGAGATACAGTAAACATCAACCACAATGGGGCCACAGTGATCACCAGCCACAGTGGGACCACAGTGAACACCAGCCACAGTGGGGGTTACACTGAACACCAGCTACAGTGGGGTTATAGTGAACACCAGCCACAGTGGGGTTACACTGAACACCAGCCACAGTGGGGTTACACTGAACACCAGCCACAGTGAGGTTATAGTGAACACCAGCCACAGTGGGGTTATAGTGAACACCAGCCACAGTGGGGTTATAGTGAACACCAGCCACAGTGGAGTTATAGTGAACACCAGCCACAGTGGGGTTATAGTGAACACCAGCCACAGTGGGGTTATAGTGAACACCAGCCACAGTGGGGTGATAGTGAACACCAGCCACAGTGGGGTTATAGTGAACACCAGCCACAGTGGGGTTATAGTGAACACCAGCCACAGTGGGGTTATAGTGAACACCAGCCACAGTGGGGTTATAGTGAACACCAGCCACAGTGGGGTGATAGTGAACACCAGCCACAGTGGGGTTATAGTGAACACCAGCCACAGTGGGGTTATAGTGAACACCAGCCACAGTGGGGTTATAGTGAACACCAGCCACAGTGGGGTTATAGTGAACACCAGCCACAGTGGGGTTATAGTGAACACCAGCCACAGTGGGGTTACACTGAACACCAGCCACAGTGGAGATACAGTAAACATCAACCACAATGGGGCCACAGTGATCACCAGCCACAGTGGGACCACAGTGAACACCAGCCACAGTGGGGGTTACACTGAACACCAGCTACAGTGGGGTTATAGTGAACACCAGCCACAGTGGGGTTACACTGAACACCAGCCACAGTGAGGTTATAGTGAACACCAGCCACAGTGAGGTTCTAGTGAACACCAGCCACAGTGGGGTTACACTGAACACCAGCCACAGTGAGGTTATAGTGAACACCAGCCACAGTGGGGTTATAGTGAACACCAGCCACAGTGGGGTTATAGTGAACACCAGCCACAGTGGGGTTATAGTGAACACCAGCCACAGTGGGGTTATAGTGAACACCAGCCACAGTGGGGTTATAGTGAACACCAGCCACAGTGGGGTTATAGTGAACACCAGCCACAGTGGGGTTATAGTGAACACCAGCCACAGTGAGGTTATAGTGAACACCAGCCACAGTGGGGTTATAGTGAACACCAGCCACAGTGGGGTTATAGTGAACACCAGCCACAGTGAGGTTATAGTGAACACCAGCCACAGTGAGGTTATAGTGAACACCAGCTACAGTGGGGTTACACTGAACAACAGCCACAGTGAGGTTATAGTGAACACCAGCCACAGTGAGGTTATAGTGAACACCAGCTACAGTGGGGTTACACTGAACAACAGCCACAGTGGGACCACACTGAATACCAGCCACAGTGGGAGCACAGTGAATGCCAGCTGCACAATCCATGTGGGCCAATCTTCAAAATACTGAAAGATAACACTCCAGGTGACAGTTTTTGTGAGCTGCAAGGGGCGTGCTGGTTTCTGATCAACATGGTAGGCAGATTAACTATCAAACCAATCTGCTCTGTCAACTGTACTCAGGCAAAGTACTAATACTGTGCAATATTTGTCACTGTCCGTCTGTACGACACTAGCTTTCATAATTTTATTGTCATTATGAGCATCTTCGTTTGTAGGATGAACACCTTTATTCTTTTTGAGTACAGTGTGAATATGTAGTGGGTGGTGAGTAGGAAAGTGTCTATTTCAGAGAGCTGATCTGTCTTACTGAACTCACCAGTACTATCCAAAGATGGTCGCATTAAGGAGCCTATAAATACATACTTATTTGTTTTTTCATGGTATCTGAGCCTCGCTGACAAGATCAGCATTTATTGCTCACCCTGAATTGTCCTTGGACTGAGGACAGTTAAGAATCAACCACATTGATGTTTGTCTGGAGTCACGTGAATGCCAGACCAGCCAATGTTCTAAAAGGAAGTAGTGAAGTAGAAGGATTATAATGACATTGACGATGGTTATCATGGTCAATATGACTGAGACTGGATTTACTAATTGAAATTAATTCCACTCGCTGCCTATGCTGGGATTTCAATCCAAGTCCCCAGTGTATTAACCTGGACCTCTGGATTACTAGTCAAGTGACAATTCCATTACCCCACCATCTTCCCAATATCTGAAGCACTTTGTCGATTCGGCCCTGAGTCTCTTGTCTTCAGGAGCTGCAGTCTGTTCTGCATTGCCACATATCTCATTACTATCTTTATTACCCTTTCCTTCCAGTCATCAAATAGTGATGGGGTAGAGGAAAAGTATCCAGTGGGGATATGAAAGATAATTTGTTAATTAACTTTAGATTATCTCTGAACTACATATATATTCATATGATGGTTACAGAAGACAGAAAACCAATAATTCATTTACATCAAATAATAACGGACACAGAACATTGTATAATGATTTACAAGACTTTACTGAGTATTATGAGCAATCCTGTTAAAGAAGATTTTTAATGAAAATTAATATAATTGTATTTCTGAACAATAAATACAAACATATTTCATTTGCTAGAATTTAAAGGCGAGGAGACAAGAAAACAGGAGTGAGCACACATTGCAAATAATGCTCCCAGAGGGTGAATCTCTATACAATATAAGAGCTCATGGCATAGGGGTAGCATGAACATGGATAAAGGATTGGTTCATTTTATATATTGTAAACCAGTGCATCTTTGTGTAGTGTGTCACATGATTATCTGGTGCCATCAGTCGAAGCATTTGGGTGATTTTCCCTCTCTTCCATCCTGGACCGTAACCAAGCAACACCTATCTAATAAAGCTCCACAAACTGGTTAAATAACTCAGTGTGCGGCAACCATTTCATTCTTTTATCTTTGCTGTCAAAGTGAGCTGACCACTTTGATATTCAACAGTAAGAGACAAAATTGGTGACGAATATGGGTTTCCAGGAAAAATAGTCAGAAGAAACAATTCAGGCCTGGACCTCGAGTCAAGCATCAATTTTCAGAGACCACTCCACCATCGATTGAAGTGTGGTAAATCTGGCTGTGGGAAACAGGCTTTAGGCCTCTGCTAAAGGTGTACGATCATTTCAAAAGTTGGATGAAAAGCCATCCGGACCATTCCTTATTTTTTTATTACTTGACTGTGACCTAGAGAGCACTCGGAGAGTCAGAGGTGGGAAAATAAAACAATAATTCAGCGAATGCGTTAACGGTAATACCAGTCGATTAACAGAATCGGTGGGCTCAAAATCTCTTAGAAAATGAGCAGAGTAAGAAAATAAGTGAGTAGGCTGTCTGAAAACAACTTTACTTCCAAAAGCTGGGGAGTCTTTTCCAGCCGCGTGATTTCGCACATGGCGAGCTGCAGCATCAGGTCCTTGAACTCAGTGAGAGAGAGAGAAACTTGCCTTTGAAGAAGACACTGCTCAAAAAGAAAAACGAATCACGCGATAGTAACCAAGATTAATCAGAATTAAAGCTGAAATCGCCTGGTTTTAAAACAGATTGGTGTTTGCAAAAAAAACTTAAAGCTACAGTCCAACCAAGATTTTTTTTTAAAGCAATAACAAAACAATAATACAAATTAAGTTGGGAGAGAAAATAAATTAGAGAGGAGGAAAAGTGAAAGAAAGTACTGCGACTTAAGAAGGAGTAACTGATAGCTGATGGTGGGGAAATGTGGCACTATGGAACTATTCGATAAGAATGCAGATTCATGGAGTATCTAAGAAGAAAGATTTCAATATTATTTTGCGGCAAACTGGATACCAAATCAAACTAAAAGAGCAACTTTCCTGAGTGCAACAGGATGGAAAACTTTCACTGTATTATGAAGTCTTGTCCAACCTGCTACAAAACCTTATGAGAATTTGACTAAGACCCTTGAAGAACACTTCTCAGTCAAACCTTTAATCATAGCGGAGAGATTCAGATTTCATCAATGGAGCCAGGAAGAGGCTGAAAATATTTCACATTCGGTAACCGTACTACGGACACTAGCAGAGAGTTGTAAGTTGGGACATCCCTTGAAGACAGTCTGCAAGTCAGACTTATTTGTTGTCTTCGAAATGAACCAATTCAAAGCTCACCAAAAGCTCTTCAACACCAAAACCTGCTGTTGAGATTGCAGTGTCTGCTGCTAAAGAAGCTTCCCAAATCAGAGCTGGCACCAAAGTACACAAGATGAATACTGAGAAAAGAAGACCTCTCAACATGCAAGTATGTCATAGGCATGCTCAGGTGGGGCATTCTCCACAGGGTCATAATTGTGGCAAGAAAGGTCACATTACGAAGGTGTGTTGGACCAGAAAGAATCCTCATACCTCGAAGAGGGTAAATGCAAGAAAACACCCAAATCCACAAAATAAGCGAAGGCAATGAAGATTCCCGGGAATACACAATGAGGATGATCTTACCATCATGCCCTGCTGGCTGCTAAGTGGGGCGAGCCAGTAAGATCGTGAATGAGCCGAAAAATTAGTTTCGCACCCGACCTCTCACCTCTCGCTATCTTACCGACACTGGATATCCGCACCCATTTCCAGCATGAGGCTGAATAAATTACTTAAATTAAATTTGAGTACAATTTAAATGAAGTTAGTGAGCCCGGGACATTATCGTCCAGGCTCACTTGCCTCTGTGGCCTTGCCGGGAGAAGTTCTCTCCGCCGAGAATCACAGCTAACCCACAGCAACAGGGACCAAGTGCGATGGGCTCTCTGGTAGAACCAGATGCCAATGAGGCTTGCCAGGGAGGGTGGGGACAAGGGTGTGCCCTTGAGCAGTGCCAGCCTGGCACTGCCAACCTGGCACCCTGACAGTGCCAGCCTAGCACTCTGGCACTGCCCACTAGGCACCCTGGCACTGTCCACCAGGCACAGGGCAGCCAAGAATGTGGGGCCTGTGGTGAGCAGAGTCTACTGGGGGCGGGGCAAGACCAGAGCTGGTCAATTGGTAGTGGTAGGGGGGGGGGGACAATTTTGCACTCTGCCACAATGATCTGTGGGGGAGCAAGGGGGTGAGCAGGGCTGTCCATGGAGCAGAAGGGTGTTGGAATGGCCATCCGGCGGGGGTTGGGCTGGACATGGGTGGTCAGACTGGCCACTGGGGGTCAGGGCTGGTGTTAGGAGTGAAAGGGAAGGGGGCCCACTGCCACGCTGCATTGCAATTGGTGGGGGGAGAGAGGAGTAGATTGGTCCAGGCTGGTGTGGGGTGGGGGGGGAATCAAGAAGGTAGATCGATCCGGGCGGGTGTGGGGGTATCGTGGGGATAGATCAGTTCAGGTGGGTGGGAGGTGGTCACGGGGATAGATCGGTCCGGGCAGGTGGGGGGGGATGGTCACTGGGGTGGATCAGTCTGGGCATGTGCAGAGAGTCATGATAGGCCGCAGGCCCCCATGGTAGCTGGGGAGGGTGCCTGCTTGATGCCACAGAGGTTGACTGAAAGCACCTGAGGCTGAGTGACAGCCTCTCTGCTCTGACAACGTTCTCTGCTGCTCTCAGCCAGCGTTTGAGTGTTTTGAGCCCCACCCCTCCCCTACAGGCCAGAAATGGTTTTTGCTGTTTTTTTCACTCTAAGTGCATAGGATCACAGATTTGGACTCGCCCAAAAAACAGATGAGAAACTGTCCCATTTCCATGTTCATTCTGGAATCTAAATTTTTTCATAAGATTGCCCCACCCAATATCTATGGAGATCAAAGAAATAAAACTTGGTGTATTATTGATGCAATGAGATGCACAGAGATTTTGAGTCTAAAACTGAATGGGACCAAAATGAAAATGGACGTAGATACTGGAGTCATTGTATCTTTTATCGCTGAAAATTTATATTAATAAAAGCTCAAGAATGTACCATTAAAGACATCCAATCCTGACAATTTAGATGGAAGAGGTGGTTCCAGTGAAAGGTGAAGTCATGGCGCAAGTTGAAACAAATGGTCAATCTGAACAATTGCCGTCACGTGTATCGAAAGGAAATTTTCCTGCGCTTTTCGGAATGTGGTTAAACAAAATGAAACTAAATTGTCAAGCAGTTGACTAATTGATTAACGGAGAGAACACATTACAGAAACTCTTCGAAAAATACAAGAAGATATTTGAAAATATTTTAGGGGAAATGCCTGGAGCTGAGGCATGACTTAAAATAAAACCTGATAGCAACCCAAAACGCTTAAAGGCAAGAACTGTGCCTTACGCTATCAAGCGTATGAAAAATTAATCAAAGATGTAGAGACTGAGTCCGCAACCATGAGTGATTGGGCAATTCCAATCATTCCTATCATTAAACTAAATGGTTCTATAAGAATTTGTGGTGGCTTCAAAATGATGACAAATCCAGTGCTGTGTGTCAATCAGTACCCCTTAATTGAGGATCTATTCACTGGACTGTCTGGGGATCAGCAGTTCAGTAAGATAGACTTGCCCCAAGCATACCTCCAAACGTAGGTGGCAACTGAGTCACAACGACTGCTCTCTATTGTCACTCACACAGGATTGTTCAGGTATAAACAACTACTGTCCGGAATAACATCAGCTCTGACCTTATTCCAAAAATCAATGGATCAAATCCTAAGTGGCCTTAGTTGGTGTCCAGTGTTATTTGGATGACTTTTTAATCACAGGCAAAGATGAACAGAAACATTTATAGAACCTAGAAGAAATACTGGAGCATTTAGGAAAGCACAATCTTTGTGTGAAGAAAGAAAAATGAAAAATTTTCAAGTCATCAATAAGCTACCGAGGCCATGTGTTAGATCTCTTCGTTTCCACAGAGACTCGGACTCCAGTTGTTAAATTTCAGTGGCTTTATTCAGCACCCAAAGGTATGGCACAGTTACACTACTCCAGCTGTTCCCAAGGCAAGAGAGAGAGAGAGCTGTTCACACGCTTAGTTCATAGTGATGTCACTGGTCTTAATCTCATTGGTGTGTTTAAATTGCACTGCCAGGCCCTGATTGGCCTTCACTGGGACTGGGGCTGAAATTGTCCTTGATTGGTGGTCAGGGGCACGTCACTGGCGGCATGACATCAGACGTCGCGGTGTCACGTGGGCCGCGGGGCTGAAATCAGGAGATGGCGACAGTCATTTTGCACGGGGAGATGTTCCCCGACTTCACGATTGAGGATCGGCACTGGCGGAGGAGAATGTCAGCTCCACCCCTGAGATCAGCACTGCTCTCGGCACAGCGCAGCCCCATCACCATGTAATTGATAAAGATGGACTCCACGAGGAACCTAAGCAAATGACTATGATTTTAGATGAGCCTAGACCACAGAATATATCGTAACTGAGATCTTTTTTTGGACTCATCAATTACTATGCAAGATTTATTCTAAATCTCGCTACCATATTTAAACTACTCCATACATTATTAGCATAGAATCATAAAATCTCTACAGTGCAGAAGGAGGCCATTCAGCCCATTGAGTCTGCAGCAACTCAGCATCTTAACCTGGCCCACACACCACACACCCACCCAACCCCCATAACCCCTAACCACTTTACATATACAATTTGGAGCATTTAGCAAGGCCAATCCACCTAACCAGCATGTCTTTCGACTGTGGAAGGAAACCGGAACACCCAGAGGAAACTCATGCAGACACAGGAAGAGCGTGCAAACTCCACACAGATAGTGACCAAAGTGGGAATCAAACCTGGGTCCCTGCCGTGGTGAGGCAGTAGTGCTAACAATTATTTCCCTTTGATGGTTTGCTCTGTGTATTTGCTATCTGTCCCCTCATCTTCTGTACTTCTAGAATATTAAGATATGTATGTCTTCCCTGGTGCAATTGCCTACCCAAAGTGTTTACTATTAGCAGGATGATGACCTTCTAATCTGTCTACAACTGCTAATCTCATTACTGGGACTCACATCCTGTGAAATACCTTGTAAAAAGCTGATGACTTTTAACCTGCTGGTACATTCACGACACTATGTAGAAAATTTGAATATTATTGTACTATCAAATGTTCTTCGAGATATTTTACAAATGTAGTATATTTTTGCAAAAAGGAGTCCCTGCTAATACTGGCTGCCAGGCAGCCATTTATTGCTCAGCAACTTTAACTGGCTGAGGATGAGACGGTCACCCTTTTCTGTGAAGGAAGACCCGCCTTAGAGAGCTTCCAACCAATCAGATTAGCTCTGTAGTCTCAGCAGCGCCAGCTTCGATTAGTGACCACTGCTGGGACTGCAAAGTCCCCAAAGAAGAGCAGTTAAAGGCAGCCAAACTTCAGGCAGACCCCAACAATAGGAGTAAGGGCACAGTAAGAAGTCTCACAACACCAGGTTACAGTACAGTTTATTTGGAATCACAAGCTTTCGGAGCGCTGCTCCTTCATCAGGTGAGTTATAAGGGGATTGGGGAGCTGAATTTAAGAGCCAAGGGAGAATGGTAAGGGTAGAGGGAAGGCAAAGAACTCCCAATAAGCACAGCTCTTTATTCCGGCAACACCTCACCCAGTAAAAGCTGTTGGGACACTCACTTGGTGTTGACCTCTCCCTGCCAATGGTATAATAGCGGTGAGGAGGAATGGGGCATGTAGGTGGACATTACTCGGCCTTTTAAGGGCCTCAGTGAGCCCAAGGGTCAGAGGGCAGCCGGATGCCTCCACAACCCCTGGTAAAATGGGAGACAAGTTGGGGGGGCAGGCGGATAGGCATCAGGCAGGCCACGTGCTGCATTTTACCAGCTCCCCAGCCTTCAAACCTGTCATTGGGGACCGTACAATTTTACCCAAATGTTCACCTTTTACAATTGAAGAGAAAGCAAACTTTTAACCACCATATGTTAGCAACATTTGAAATGTCGCTAGCTTTCCGAAACACTCTTACAATTCTGTGGAATAGATAATGTAGGAAATGTTACATCTATATTTAGCATGTTGCTAACACACAGCAAGCTCGAGGTGACTACATTTATACTGACTTTGATGAAATCATATTAAGAGGTAGATGATCAGAAAATTCAGCATTAATGTTAAACTATTGGTTAAAGTGCTCTTATGTCTGACAATTCAACCCAAGATTCAACAGCCACTGCAATGTGGGATGTTGGCAGAGCGAAACAGATTCTAATCAAGCACAGCAGCAGGAGGCAAGATTACACTTGAGCTCCTCATGCCATACAATGCAGGAAGGTGAGAATCACAACAGCTCACAGGAAGAACAACGCCAGGATACAAGTCAGCCAATGACAATAACCTTTGGAAGTATTACCGTGGTCACCCAGGTGTCAGGAAGCGATGTCAGATTCAAAGATGCCCAAGTGTTACTGCGCAAAAAGAACCCCTGTCAGAGGTTAAGAAAATGATACCACAGAGATACAAAAAGCTTTTGGGTTGACTGAAAAGCTTATCATTGTATTGAATAGATATTACATGTGTGCATTATGGTTGATGAAACCAATAAAAATGAATTATAAACTTGTATGGATTTGTCTTGCAGTTCTTTGACCCTGCTACTTAAAAACATTCATTGAATTTTTTTTAAGGGAAAAGTATGAATGTCATTGGGACAGAGTGGAAGGTAAACTATATTGAGGGACTAACAGATTAAATATAGCAACTCTTGAGCATTTGGAGAAATATGAAGCAAAATGCTTCCATTATTCAAATAAGTTGGATAGAAATACTTCTGGGCCCATTTTCAGGCCCGGATCTGGCAAAGGGCCTGCAGCAGGTGTCTAACTGCATGGATGCAATTAGCAGATAAGAGGGTACAAATTATCAGGAAGTAGCTTGGTTTCCAGGGCAGCTTTCACTATTAAAATAAAAGCAAATTACTGCGGATGCTGGAATCTGAAACCAAAAGAGAAAATGCTGGAAAATCTCAGCAGGTCCGGCAGCATCTGTAAGGAAAGAAAAGAGCTGACGTTTCGAGTCCAGATGACATCGAGCTGATTTCTGAGCTCCACTTCATTTTAACCCATTCCCATACATTTAGTTGGTGTGTTATCTCAACACTTGATCACAGATTTCATATTTATCTTGATGAGTTTATCCCAGACTTTTGTCTGCCTCCTGTGTCTTGTGGCTCAGTGGGTAGTGTCTCTATCTCTGAGCCAGAAGCTTTGGGTTTGAGTCCCACCCCGGGACTTGATGGCCATGGAAGGTATGTTTATAACGTGGCCACACAGGTTGATTATCAACCTGTAAATCCTACCAATGCACCTATGGCAGGTGATTAGAGCAGGAGAATCTCCTGGTCAGTCAGAACTGTGTTGTAGGTGCAGTGCAACAGTCTCCCCCACACTGAAATATTTCACACACAAGCTCTTGCCATGGGCGCTGTCAAAAATGACCGCCTTGCTTTGAGGGCGGCACGGTGACACAGTGGTTAGCACTGCTGCCTCACAGCACCAGGGACCCGGGTTCAATTCCAGCCTCCAGTCACTGTCTGTGTGGAGTTTGCATGTTCTCCCCGTGTCTGCGTGAGTTTCCTCCGGGTGCTCTGGTTCCCTCCCACAGTCCAAAGATGTGCGGGTTAGGTGGATTGGCCACGCTAAATTGACCCTCATATCAGGGGGATTAGCAGGGTAAATATGTGGGATTACGGGAATAGGGCCTGGGTGAAATTTTGGTCGGTGCAGACTCGATGGGCAGAATGGCCTCCTTCTGCATTGTAAGGATTCTATGATCTATGATTCTATGATCTATGAACTAGAGAATTTACTTATGTGGGCTTTGCAAAAGCTGAGCAACAGTTGAAAGTTTTTTCTGTCTTTGCAACCAATTCTTGCCCCCAAGTAAGCTTTACCTTTGGGCAGCTGTGTCCTATTAAATTGTCATGAAAGCTTCAAAGAACTGTTGATGCGCAGTTGACCAAAGATTTGGTCAATTTCTGCTGCCAAGCTCAATACAGGCATAAAGCTCGATCTAAATAATTAATTAGAACTGACCTTGGACAACAGAAGGGTGAACTTTAAGCTCCCAGGCCCAATTGGTCATGATGCTTTAGCAGCAGAACTGCAAAGTCTTACTCACTGGAAAGAGAGAATGGTAATTATTATTTTCTATGGTGATGGGAGTGGCACATGTGTTACTTTTACAGTGTCAAGTTGTTGCAATTTACAGGATTCTGTTGCAGCATTCGGCAGACACAGAGTTAAGGCTTAGATACTTCCCCTCACTTTTCTCAAAATGTGGGTGAGACAAAATGAGATTGTGTCCAATTTGTCTGTATTACTATTTTCATAGCATATTTGTGCAATACCGTGACCTACATGCATTATTTATACTTCTGTACACATGACTTTGATCTCTGTATTTACAAGATGTAGAAATGAATGGGTTAGAAATGTCCTTTTGCGAACTTGGTGTTCTGCCTGTAAATTTTGTTCTGTGAGGTCCCATGCCAGAAACACCCACAAAAAGTGATGACTATCATATTGGTGAAAGTGTTATACGGAGCCCACTGCATTGGTCTCATTAAATTCTGTAAATATGGGCCCCGTGCTTGTACCAAAATCCCATTGGGATCTTGGCATCTGAAAACATTTCTTTCAGCTAATTCTTAGGACCAGCCAGAAAAAATTCATGGGCCAGGATTTGTAGGATGTCGGGGTGTCCCTTGCTGCCACCTGAAGAGTTGGCAGAGAAAACACCCTCGCCCATACTGCCAGGCCCACAGCCATTCAACATTCCAAGAAGCATTATTTTTCTGGAGATGGGACATCAGTCCCATACTTGGATGGAAATCTGGCCTCAGAGAGATGCCAGCCAGTCTGTTGGTCAACTTCCCTCAAGTCCTTGCAACACCAGAAGCTGCAACGGACAAGAGTGGGACTGCAAGCAGTCCTCGGCACCTAAGTCTTGGGAGTCCAGAACTGGGTAAAAGTGGGGGTCTCAGGACCGACAGAGGAAGTGAAGCCCAGGGGAGAGGGCAGACAGTGGGGTATTGGTAGAGAGGCTGGGGGGATGAAAGTCCTACACTGTCTGGGTCTTCAGGGGGGAGTGTGGGGCACTGGGCTGGGTGTCCAATGTTAAAGCGGGGCTGCTAATGGAGTACCCCACTCCCCTTCCTGGCAGAGGTATGAAAACTGCATTACTGGGTTTCTCCCAGTCCCAGAACTCCTCCTGTCAGCCTGAAAATTGAGGCTGGTGGCAGAAGGCCTTTAAGTGGTCAATAATTTGTCAGTTAAAGGCATCATTTGAGGCAAGGTGGACACACCAGTCTAGACCTCACCTTCGAAAAGTAAAATAATGGAGAGGTTGGAGAGGCCCATGGAAAAGCAGACCGAGAAATTTTATGGTCACCCTCCAACTCCAAACTCTCAGAAAACTGGTTGAAACAGTAACATTTGAAGGAAACCAATCTGCATCAAAGTAAGTCTTTTTTTTAATCCATTCGTGGGACCTGGGTGTCACTGGCTGGCCAGCATTTATTGCCCATCCCTAGTTGCCGGAGGGCAGTTGAGAGTTAACCACATTGCTGTGGCTCTGGAGTCACATGCAGGCCAGACCAGGTAAGTATACAAGTTAGCAAGGAATGAGCTGAAAAAGGGGCTTAGGAGAGCTAAGAGGGGACATGAGAAGTCCTTGGCGGGTCGGATCAAGGAAAACCCCAAGGCTTTTTACTCTTATGTGAGGAATAAAAGAATGACCAGGGTGAGGTTAGGGCCGGTCAAGGACAGTAGTGGGAACTTGTGTATGGAGTCAGTAGAGATAGGCGAGGTGATGAATGAATACTTTTCTTCAGTGTTCACCAAGGAGAGGGGCCATGTTTTTGAGGAAGAGAAGGTGTTACAGGCTAATAGGCTGGAGGAAATAGATGTTCGGAGGGAGGATGTCTTGGCAGTTTTGAATAAACTGAAGGTCGATAAGTCCCCTGGGCCTGATGAAATGTATCCTAGGATTCTTTGGGAGGCAAGGGATGAGATTGCAGAGCCTTTGGCGTTGATCTTTGGGTCCTCGCTGTCCACGGGGATGGTGCCAGAGGACTGGAGAATGGCGAATGTTGTTCCTCTGTTTAAGAAAGGGAATAGAAATGACCCTGGTAATTATAGACCGGTTAGTCTTACTTCGGTGGTTGGTAAATTGATGGAAAGGGTCCTTAGGGATGGGATTTACGACCATTTAGAAAGATGCGGATTAATCCGAGATAGTCAGCACGGATTCGTGAAGGGCAAGTCGTGCCTCACAAATTTGATAGAATTTTTTGAGGAGGTAACTAAGTGTGTTGATGAAGGTAGGGCAGTTGATGTCATATACATGGATTTTAGTAAGGCGTTTGATAAGGTCCCCCATGGTCGGCTTATGATGAAAGTGAGGAGGTGTGGGATAGAGGGAAAGTTGGCCGATTGGATAGGCAACTGGCTGTCTGACCGAAGACAGAGGGTGGTGGTCGATGGAAAATTTTCGGATTGGAGGCAGGTTGCTAGCGGTGTGCCGCAGGGATCAGTGCTTGGTCCTCTGCTCTTTGTGATTTTTATTAATGACTTAGAGGAGGGGGCTGAAGGGTGGATCAGTAAATTTGCTGATGACACCAAGATTGGTGGAGTAGTGGATGAGGTGGAGGGCTGTTGTAGGCTGCAAAGAGACATAGATAGGATGCAAAGCTGGGCTGAAAAATGGCAAATGGAGTTTAACCCTGATAAATGTGAGGTGATTCATTTTGGTAGGACAAATTTAAATGTGGATTACAGGGTCAAAGGTAGGGTTCTGAAGACTGTGGAGGAACAGAGAGATCTTGGGGTCCATATCCACAGATCTCTAAAGGTTGCCACTCAAGTGGATAGAGCTGTGAAGAAGGCCTGTAGTGTGTTAGCTTTTATTAACAGGGGGTTGGAGTTTAAGAGCCGTGGGGTTATGCTGCAACTGTACAGGACCTTGGTGAGACCACATTTGGAATATTGTGTGCAGTTCTGGTCACCTCACTATAGGAAGGATGTGGAAGCGCTGGAAGGAGTGCAGAGGAGATTTACCAGGATGCTGCCTGGTTTGGAGGGTAGGTCATATGAGGAAAGGTTGAGGGAGCTAGGGCTATTCTCTCTGGAGCGGAGGAGGCTGAGGGGAGACTTAATAGAGGTGTATAAAATGATGAAGGGGATAGATAGAGTGAACGTTCAAAGACTATTTCCTCGGGTGGATGGAGCTATTACAAGGGGGCATAACTATAGGGTTCGTGGTGGGAGATACAGGACGGATATCAGAGGTAGGTTCTTTACGCAGAGAGTGGTTGGGGTGTGGAATGGACTGCCTGCAGTGATAGTGGAGTCAGACACTTTAGGAACATTTAAGCGGTTATTGGATAGGCACATGGAGCACACCAGGATGATAGGGAGTGGGATAGCTTGATCTTGGTTTCAGATAAAGCTCGGCACAACATCGTGGGCCGAAGGGCCTGTTCTGTGCTGTACTGTTCTATGTTCTATGTTCTATGTATAGCAGATTTCCTTCCCTAAAGGACATTAGCGAATGGTTTTTTTCGACAATTGTTTTATGGTCATCCGTAGATTCTTAATTCCAGATTTTGTTTTGTTGAATTCAAATTTCACCACCTGCCATGGCAGGATTCGAACCCGAGTCCCCAGAACATTAGCTGAGTTTCTGGATTAATAGTGTAGCGATAATGCACTAGGCCTTCGCCTCCCCAAGTCTCTGAATAGTTGTTTCTGATTTCTGAGGCCATTTTGAGCTATTGTTTGGCTGTTTTAGCTGAATTTTGTCAGTTTTGGATACAACAGTGGTTTTGTAGAGCTGAAGTTTTGTTATGAAGGTAACTGTGGCTCTAAACCTTGGTTCCACAAGTTGGTTTCCAGCTGTAACCAGCTGTAATAGGATGTACTATGTCTAAGTGACTGTGAGGAAGCTGTGCTTCCAGTGGGTAGGCAGTCACTGGTCTATGTCAGCTTTACAGTGGGAACTGGAACCAAACAGCCAGGCGCACACAGCACTGCCTGTGACAGCCAAGATCACAATGGTTCTCAACTTCATTCCCACAGTCTGACTACAGTAGATTGATCCAGAACAACAACCAGTTGTTTTCCATATAGGCATCACATAGGTGATTTAAAGGACAGCAATGTATTGGTTTCTCAATGTAAGATGTTAATGAGGGGAGATGACCACTATTACCATTTTGGCTTTCATATTGGATTCCTGATTGGCTAAAATGATTATTCTTCTCGCTCACGGTAAGATGTTCTTTCGGAGGGTTGGTGCAGACTCGATGGGCTGTGCTGCACTGTAGGGAATCTATGGTTCTCTGTCAGGACTTCAATGAAAAAACACTGGTTATAACAATAATCTTACAATTGGAATTACAATCATACAGTTGGAAAGAGCAGCTCTATTATTCGAGCTAGGATTTTCACTAAATTGGATGTGCAATGCCTAATAGTGTGAAGACTGCAGTGAGGAATAAGTTTGAATGAATCCTTCATATCACTCTTCGTGTGAAAGCAGAGAAAGCTGAAATTGCAGACCTCACCTAAATTTTCCTTCCTCTCATCCTGCAACTTTAAAACTGGACCAAAGATTTTAACAAAGAATTAGCAGCAAGAAAAATAACATTTTGTCCATCTAGATAGCTGAGTGGTTTCGAAACAGATTTGGTTATTTAAGCCACATTTATCTCCCTGCTGCCTTTCACAGTTACTTCAAAGGGTTTGAAGGATTCATTCAAACTTATTCCTCACTGCAGTCTTCACACTATTAGGCATTGCACATCCAATTTAGTGAAAATCCTAGCTAGAATAATAGAGCTGCTCTTTCCAACTGTATGATTGTAATTCCAATTGTAAGATTATTGTTATAACCAGTGTTTTTTCATTGAAGTCCTGACAGAGAACCATAGATTCCCTACAGTGCAGCACAGCCCATCGAGTCTGCACCAACCCTCCGAAAGAACATCTTACTGTGAGCGAGAAGAATAATCATTTTAGCCAATCAGGAATCCAATATGAAAGCCAAAATGGTAATAGTTTTTACCATTTCATGCAGTTAAAGTAAACCAAAAACAAAAGTGAGAAAATGTGCCACTTGAATGCATGGTCTGAATGCTTATTAATGTGGGTGAAACCAATGAATGGAACTGCCCCATGATTGTGGTGTACATGGAATGAATGTGTTGATGATGTTACAATGCATGTTCTCAAAGTGTGGTGGAGGGTGCCCAATATAAAAGTTAAGAATCACAACCCAGAACTTGTGATGAGGATAATGTGAGATGATCAGCATCCATGTGCATTTAAATGGGGAAATCAGATTTTGCCATTTGTGGCACCATGTTCCTTCACATGGTGCCTTTTACGATCCTTGTCAATAGACATGACATTGAAATGACTGCAATGACAGGAATTACCCGTGCTCACACACTAATTACACAATAGAAATAGTTGAAAGGGTTAGCGCTAATGCATTCAGGAGCAAGTGGGTTCTTATCATTATTTTAAGTGATAATTATTGATGACCAGCCTCTCTGGTCCTGAAAAAAATAAAGTATTAAGTTTCATTCCCTCAGAAGAAAATTAACTTTGGCATTTAAAACAATACTCTCTCTGCCCCTTGAATCTCTCTCACATAATATCATCTCTATTTCCCAACATGTATTCCATTTTCTATCGTAAATATAATTTCTATTTCATGCCTCATCCTTCCTGGTTTGACAGTCCCTGTCTCACCTAGGGCTCTTTGGTTGAAGAGGTTCACTGTTTCTTTGCTTATACCCATACACCACATGTCCTCTCTAGCTACTCTGAAACAGATGTTGGATCACAGATAATTCTCTGTCCACAAGCTCACAAAAAGTGGGCAGAGTATTTTTTGGGCAATTGTCAACAAGGTGAATGGTGAGTGCCATTCCTTCACTACCATCATAATATCTGGGCCATCATCCAGGACAAAGCAACACAAACAAATCACAGCATATCACCGATGCTTTCATGCCAACTCTATTTTTATGAGTTCAGATTTTATACTTTGATATCCCTTTTCATTTTCTCTGATGTCTGAGAGCTTGGCAAGGCCACTGTTTATTACCCACTCCTAATCTCCCTGAGAAGGTGATGGAAGCTTTTCTCTTTGTATATTTGAGATGGTGGCATTCTCAGAATGGTGGTAGGTAAGGCATGTTAATCGTGTTTCATTTAAAAACCTCAAAGTATATTTTCTAGTTGTGGAAAATGTATTTGAAAGTGTTTTTTTTGTCTATTGCTCCCGTTTACAGTAATAACTAATTCTTCAGTATCAGGTCATGTTTCGCTAGAACACATCTATTTGGGCGCAGCTGATTGAAGCAGGAAGTCGCTTTAAAGGATTTTTGATTTAAGTAAACATTGGTCGTAAAATGATTTATATTAAATTCTTTTTGTTTGGGTGACCTAAGAAATTTGAGAGAATGAAAATAAGCAAGGAAGAGAAACGTGTTTTTTTGAGTGGCGCAGTTTGAGTTTTTGAAGAATGAAGTCAGTAGATTGTAACTGACAGCATCAATTACCTGCACACAGGCGCAAGACATGTCTGTCTTTGAGCCTGAGAAATGGACCTGGGAAAAGGATGAATTAGTCTTAAGATTTGGAGAAAATATGTGGCAATTCAAGCAGAAAATTAGCAATTACATTTCATGTCATCAGTAATAACTATTTCGAAAAGATCTTTGGTTAATGTTAGACAGTGCAACTGTAAATCAAATAGCTACACCTGTGTTCAATCAACTAGAATGTCCTTTGTGTCGCATTTGGCATTTTGGTTTAAATGTAGTTTTTACTACGATAAGCAAAACCGCTGACATCAGTTCAATGAAAAAAAGTCTAAGAATTCGAAAGTAATTCATTTCATGGCATAACCTGACCTTGGTTCAAAAGAGCAGACATCTATTTACTTACTGGAAAGCAATATGTCTTATCTGTAGCAGATTTCAGTGCCTTCAACAGATACCAACACAGGTACTTTAAGAAACAGTTCAAAGCTGAAAGAGGCATAAAATGTGTAGCAGAAGGTTTACAACTTTTAGTCAAAGCTTGGAGAATCCATATAAGCTGTGGTTAAAGGAAAAACAATTCTATAAGCTTTTATCAGACCACTGCTACTTCTATTTCTAACAACAAGTATGAAACCACAATAGGAAAGTGTCAGCCCAATGGTTTAATATTTGTTTCGGAGAAACTATCAAGATGCGCTATGTTGTAATAAAATCACTTTTGATGAAGTCAGCTCATATGGTGATCGTTGCTGTAGTTTCGTTAAGATGTTGGTTATACCATGGGTTGGATTATTATGCAGAATTAAAGACAAAGAGGGTGGGGGAATCACATGTAAAATCCAGCGAGTGGCCTTCCTGCTCCCGACCTGTCTGAAATTTTGCAGGAAGCGGGGGAGGCATCAGATGTCCTGCCCACCATTTAAGCCAATTGAGGCTCCAGTGAATGGCAACCTGAGGGCTTCATCCAACCAGCACCAGTATTTTACCCACTGTGGGCAGGAGGGCCACACCATGGAGGAAGCCTGACTGCCTCAGTTGTATAGGCTGTTGTCAGACAATGTTCCAATTCCCCCATCCCTGTCACGGTGACCCCAAAACTCCCAATCCCAGTCTTACCTATCAGTCTATCTTCCTCAACATTGGGTACTTCCTGTACCATGTGTACATGGCTGCTGCCGGAAAAAGCTGTTCTCTATTAAATTGACCAAGAAAGGGACAGAAATCACATCTTAAAACAATTAACACTCTTTCCAGCATTGAATTGCTGTGCAGCAGCCATAAGGATCATGGGCATGTTTCCCTCTGACTTTTTAGCTCAGGTGCAGGGACCATGCAGCCTTTAAAATCACCCATCTGTTCTTGTGTGCCAACAAACACACCCAACTAGTGTGACAGAAAATTAGAAACAGCAACTTTAATGCAGGGGTAATAATTTTACGAAACTGATATATTAAAGTCCCAGTATAATAAAAGCCTTTGGTCCCCTAAACATCTCATAGGATCATCGAATCCTTATAGTGCAGAAGGCCATTCGGTCCATCGAGCCGATACCGACAACAATCCCACCCAGTCCCTATCCCCGTAATCCCATGTATTTACCCCACTAGTCTGCCTGGCACTAAGGGGCAATTTTAGCATGGCTAATTCACCTAACCTGCACATCTTTGGAGTGTGGGAGGAAATCAGAGCACCCGGAGGAAACCCACGCAGACATGGGGAGAACATGCAAACTGCACACAGACAGTCTCTCAAGGCTGGAATTGAACCCGGGTCTCTGGCGCTGTGAGGCAGCAGTGCTAACCACTGTGCCTTGCGTGTCACCCTTTTCAAGAGTGTCTGATAATTTGAATGCAATCTCAAAGCTGGTTCTGAATGAGGTGGAGCTTAGGAAGTATATTAGGAATGCATTGGAGAAGTTGCAACTGGGGGTGACTAAAACAAGGATGAATGTTTCACCATTGATGGGCTCCATGAAGCTGGAATGCCAACAGTTGATAGTTTGGGAAAGGAAACAAGTGATCTCAGTGAAGGACTGATTCACAATTTGAAACTAACCTTCTGAATGTGAATGTAGCCCAATCCAGCCTCCCATCCATTGACTCTGTCCACACTTCCCGCTGTCTCGGCAAAGCAGCCGGCATAATTAAGGAACCCACGCATCCCGGACATTCTCTCTTCCACCTTCCTCCTTCGGGAAAAAGATACAAAAGTCTGAGCTCACGTACCAACCGACTCAAGAACAGCTTCTTCTCTTTTGCTGTCAGACTTTTGAATGTATCTACCTCGCATTAAGTTGATCTTTCTCTGCACCCTAACTATGACTGTAACACTGCATTCTGCACTCTCTCATTTCCTTCTCTATGAACGGTATGCTTTGTCTGTATAGCATGCAAGAAACAATACTTTTCACTGTATGTTAATACATGTGACAATAATAAATCAAATCAAATTTTCAAGGTGGGGAGAGGGGTGGGTGGCGTGTCAAAATCAGGGTTTGGATGTGGAATTGAATCAGGCAAGAATTGAACAAGGTGACTTTAGTCATTCCAGTGTTTAGTTCGAGAAAGTTCTGGCTCACACACACTTGGTGTTTGACAGGCAATCAAACAGCTGAGCAACAGCTTTGGAGATGAAGCACTGCTGAGGAGTTAAAGCTGCATTCATAGGGAAGTGGAACCAGTGATTACAAACAATGTTGTTGAGAAGGAGAACATAGATGGGAAATACAAGGAAATTGAAAGTAGAAATTTGAAATGCGCAGGAGATGACATTGGAGGAGATAAAGGGAAAAGCCAGATGGCTGGGGGATCGATTTCTGAAAAATGGAATGGACTCAATGTCCTGTTTATAAAATTCGCCAGTTCTAAAACATTGGAATGAAGTGACATTCTGTGGATGCTCACCTTGAATGCCCCAGGAGTGAGGTAATTTGTTAATCAATTATCCAATTTGCTGATTGTCAATTGTTTCTTCATTAAGCCAATCAATTTTGTTCAGGAGATTAATCTCATATGTAACAAAAACGGTGACCTAATCCTGTGTCCTAACAAATTCTTTGACAATGCTGTCCGAGAACACAAAGTATCTTTGACATTTTCTGCATTATATTCCATCTTTGATGTTATTTTTGATGTGCCAGCTAGGCTTTTCAACATAATTCCAGGCATTATATTACCCACCACGCATGTATTGGGTGCCTATGATGTTCGTGTTTCTTTAATATTTTTCTTATCTCTTATTCAATTTCCGTGTTTTCATAGAATCCTATAGTGCAGAAGGAGGCCATTCGGCCCATCGAGTCTGCACCGACCACAATCCCACCCAGGCTCGATCCCCATAACCCCAAGCATTTATCCTAGCTAGTCCCCCTGACACTAAGGGTCAATGTACCATGGCCAATCCACCTTACCCGCACATCTTTGGACTGTGGGAGGAAACCGGAGCACCCGGAGCAAATCCACGCAGACACAGGGAGAATTTTACCATTGGATGTTCTGATTTTTCGAATGCAACGGAATCAAACGCATTAGAGCTTCACCGTAATTTGTTTGAAGACAATCGCAGAGCTCTGTGCCTGCCAATAAATCAAGTTGACAGAAAAAAAGCAAAGTTAGGACCCAGACACTATACAAAGTCAAAAATAATCTGTGAATAATTCAGCAAAATTCAGCAACCTGCATCATCATTTTTTAGTTATTTCATGGCATGCGGGCATTGCTGCCTCGGCAATAATTGCTGGCCTAGCCAGAAACACCCACATCCTGTGAAAGAATTAAAACAAATGATGCCCTTTGCTGAATTTTAAAAGTGAAACCTCACCTCCCCCTACTTTCTGTACAATCTAAAGCATGGATATTATCAATTTATGCTGCTCTAAAAATGAAGCATCTCAGCAATTTGAGGTCAGAGCACGCTGCAAGATTTTTCACCCAACTGGAATCTGCTGACTTCCTTCCCTGAATTTCACACCTGCCTTTCTGATGTGCAAAGTCTGAGGCTTAGAAGCAAGAATTCATAACATCTCCTCCTTATTTGCATCTAGTGTGAGGTTCCTTCAGATACAGATGTATTCTGTTAACTCTTAATAGTATAAGAGAGTGGAGGGAAAATGCAAGCTCTCCACTCATATTAAAAGTTTCTAAAATAAGTTTGGAAAGTCCCAGCAAAGGTCCAACAGGCCATGTCGGTATCTTGAAAACATCACTTTTCAGCAGACTGGAGTCTGTGCAGTTTCCCACCTACTGGCTTTGATCACCTCGCTCTCAGGTCAATGATCTGACTTTCAAATGATCAAACATCCTCCCATTAACATGAACCCAAAACCACTTAATTGGATCAATAAAGAAAGAGCGATAAAATAGAACTGTTAGTGCAACATTACTGGTTCACTTTATTTGATTCAATGGTTCGCCGTTAATATTTAATCAATCTTTTCAATATTTATCATGACTTTCTATAAGCAATATATTGTATGATAATCATGATTGCTTATACATTTCCCACTGAATGCAAAATAGCTCTGATTCTGATTAAACGATGGCTGCTGCTTTCTTTATTTTATCAGTGCAGCATTGTTCATTCCCTCATGCACTTGGAACATATTATAACTTAAATATATCATGCAAATCTACAACCTTATTGAAATCAGGTAGTGCCCTCGGCCTGAACATCTTCAGCTGCTTCATCAGTGATCTTCCCTCCGTGATTCGGTGAGAAATGGTGTTGATTATACAATGTTCATGCATTGTCAGTACTGGAAAAGTCCATGCCTGCATGCAGCAAGATCTGAACAACATTCAGGCTTGGGCTGAGAAGTGGCAAGTAATGTTTGCACCACAAAAAATGGGAAATGACCACCTCTGACAAGAGAGAATCTAACTAATTGCCCTCGACATTCAATAGTATAAGCATCGCTGAAACCCCCATCATCAATGTCCTGGGGGTTACCATTGACCAGTAACTTAACTGGAACAGCCATATAAATACTTTGATCGCAAGAGCAGGTCAGAGGCTGGATATTCTGTGTGAGTAACTCACCTCCTGACTCCCCAACACAGCTACAAGGAACCAGGCATGATTGTGATTGAATATTCGCCACTTAGCTGGTAGAGTGAAGCTTCACCAACACTCACAAACCTTGACACCATTCAAGGAAAGCAGCCCGCTTGATTGGCACCCTATTATAAGTGAGCTTATCTAGTTATTTCTGGCAGAACCTAACCCATTTTAAACTAAGATAACAAGGCCAAAGAAGCCATTTTAATCCTAACATGTGGCTTCCTGCATCCATTTCACATTCTATACTTTTAAAGATTTTGTATTTAAAGCCAGGGCTGAAACAGCTAATCACTTTAGGATTTGTACCTTGATTAAGTTATAATCTGTGAATCAATGTAATAGATAATCATGTTGTAAAGGCTGGATCTTTATTTTTAAAATACGATGTAAACCTAAATGTTTTTGGAAAATGTAGAGCCAGCAGAAAATGATTCAGACAAGGGAATCTTTCCAATTTTTGATAAAGAACATCATGATCTGCCAACGTCTTGCTAAAGAATAGAGATCGTTATTCACGATCTGTTCAAGATTAAGAGGTAGGGAACTCGTGTCTTCCATGAACTGTCCATTTGAACCAAACATTGTTATCAATGAAAAATGTAGTTGAAGAGCAATGGATATCTAAGGAAATAAAGGATGGTGTCAAATTGAAAGAAAATGCATACAAAGTGGCAAAGATTAGAGGGAAACTAGAGGACTGTGAAATCTTTAAAGGTCAACAGAAAGCCACAAAAAAAGCTATCAAGAAAAGTAAGATGGATTATGAGAGTAAACTAGCTCTGAATATAAAAACAGATAGCAAAAGTTTCTACAAATATATAAAATGAAAAAGAGTGGCTAAAGTAAACATTGGTCCTTTAGAGGGTGAGAAGGGGGATGTAATAACTGGAAATGAGAAAATGGTTGAGGCATTGAACAGGTATTTTGAGTCAGTCTTCACAGTGGAAGACACAAATAACATGCCAAATATTGATGACAGGAAGGCTATGGCAGGTGAGGACCTAGAAACTATCATTATCACGAAAGAGGTAGTGTTGGGCAAGTTAATGGAGGTAAAGGTAGACAGTCTCCTGGTCCTGATGGGATGCATCCCAGGGCACTAAAAGAGATGACGGGAGAAATAGCAAATGCACTAGTGGTAATTTACCAAAATTCGCTGGACTCTGGGGTGGTTCCCGCAGATTGGAAAACAGCAAATGTGATGCCACTGTTTTAAAAAGAAGGTAGACAAAAGGCGGGTAACTATAGCCCGGTTGGTTTAACTTCTGTAGTAGGGAAAATGCTTGAATCTATCATCAAGAAAGAAGTAGCAAGACATCTGGATATAACTTGTCCCATTGGTAAGACGCAGCATGGGTTCATGAAGGGCAGGTCATGTTTGACTAATTTGGTGGAATTCTTTGAGAACATTACGTATGCAGTGGACAATGGGGAACTTGTGGATGTGGTGTATCTGGATTTCCAGAAGGCATTTGACAAGGTCCCACATCAAAGACTGTTACATAAGATAAAGGTGCATGGGGTTACGGGTAAAGTATTAGCATGGATAGAGGATTGGTTAACTAACAGAAAGCAAAGAGTGGGGGTAAATAGATGTTTTTCTGGTTGGCGATCAGTGACTAGTGGTGTGCCTCAGGGATCAGTGTTGGGACCGCAATTGTTTACGATTTACATAGATGATTTGGAGTTGGGGACCAAGTGTAGTGTGTCAAAATTCGCAGATGACACTAAGATGAGTGGCAGGGCAAAGTGTGCAGAGGACGCTGAAAGTCTGCAAAGAGATATAGATAGTCTAACTGAGTGGGCGAGAGTCTGGCAGATGGAGTACAATGTTGGTAAGTGTGAGGTCATCCATTTTGGTAGGAATAACAGCAAAATGGACTATTATTTAAATGGTAAAAAATTGCAGCATGTTGCTGTGCAGAGGGACCTGGGTGTCCTTGTGCAAGAATCACAAGGAGTTAGTTTGCAGGCGCAGCAGGTAATTAAGAAGGCAAATGGAATTTTGCCTTTTATTGCTAAAGGGATGGAGTTTAAAAACAGCGAGGTTATGTTGCAGCTGTATAAGGTGATGGTGAGGCCACATCTGGAGTACTGTGTACAGTTTTGGTCTCCTTACTTGAGAATGGATATACTGGCACTGAAGAGGGTGCAGAGGAGATTCACTAGGTTGATTCCGGAGTTGAGAGGGTTGGCTTATGAGGAGAGACTGAATAGGGCGGCACGGTAGCACAGTGATTAGCACTGCTGCTTCACAGCTCCAGGGACCTGGGTTCGATTCCCGGCTGGGTCACTGTCTGTATGGAGTTTGCACATTCTCCTCGTGTCTGCGTGGGTTTCCTCCGGATGCTCCGGTTTCCTTCCACAGTCCAAAGATGTGCGGGTTAAGTTGATTGGCCATGCTAAAATTGCCACCGCACTTAGTGTCCTGAGATGTGTAGGTTAGAAGGATTAGCGGGTGGATATGGGGGTAGGGCCTGGGTGGGATTGTGGTCGGTGCAGACTCGATGGGCCAAATGGCCTCTTTCTGTACTGTGGGGTTTCTATGAGACTGGGGCTATACTCATTGGAATACAGAAGAATGAGAGGAGATCTTATGGAAACATATAAGATTATGAAGGGAGTAGATAAGATAGAAGCAGGGAAAGTTGTTTCCACTGGTGGATGAAACTAGAACTAGGGGGCATGGCCTCAAAATAAGGGGAAGCAGATTTAGGACTGAGTTGAGGAGGAACTTCTTCACACAAAGGGTTGTGAATCTGTGGAATTCCCTGCCCAGTGAAGCAGTTGAGGCTACCTCATTAAATGTTTTTAAGGCAAGGGTAGATACATTTTTGAACAGTAAAGGAATTAAGGGTTATGGTGAGCGGGCGGGTAAGTGGAGCTGAGTCCATGAAAAAATCAGCCATGATCTTATTGAATGGCGGAGCAGGCTCGAGGGGCCAGATGGCCTACTCCTGCTCCTAATTCTTATGTTCTTATGTTCTTATGAAATGATCCTAGCAATAGCAAGAACCAATCAATGAGCTAGCAGTAACCTTACCTGACATAGTGTGACGTCCACTAAAAGGCATTAAAGAAACAGGATCCTGTGACTGCACCATTGCAAGCCAGACACTGGAAACTTCTGTATAAACAAGATTCTCTTCAATAATTATTGCCAAAGAAGAGGTGCCAAGCATTACGGTTTTGTGGCCTCATCTCCCAGTGACAGTCATAAGGTCTGTTTTGGGTTGGTAATTCTCCCAACTTGCCTGTGGCGGTTTTTATGACAGGCTGGCGCGGTGAATCTGGCAGGAACCAAGAAGTCAGAACGCCGCCAGCGTAACATTGCTTGGCAATTCTCCCAATGGTGGGTCACTCTTCCTGCTGCCATTTGCATTCATTTGCATCTCAGGAGTGCCCATTAAAATAGCTGACCACTGGCATCCCATCAGGCCTTTCAATCTACTATCACGCCAGCGGAAAATTACATTGGCGTCAAACCCGAATGCTAAAGAGTGGTGTGCACACGGCAGTTCTCAGTTCACCAGAGGCTTTGGGGTGAGTGCAACAACTTTCTGCCCTAATACTGCACTGCCCCTGATACACTGTACATCACTCTGCCAAGGCAGACCAGTTCCTGCCCTCTATGTCCATGCCAAGCTGTCTTTATGGACAGCGTAAGAGTTTTAACAACACCAGGTTAAAGTCCAACAGGTTTATTTGGTAGCAAATGCCATTAGCTTTCGGAGCGCTGCTCCTTCGTCAAATGGAGTGGATATCTGCTCTCAAACAGGGCACAGAGACACAAAATCAAGTTACAGAATACTGATTAGAATGCGAATCTTTACAGTTGATCAGGTCTTAAAGATACAGACAATGTGAGTGGAGGGAGCATTAAGCACAGGTTAAAGAGATGTGTTTTGTCTCCAGCCAGGACGGCCAGTGAGATTCTGCACGTCCAGGAGGCAAGCTGTGGGGGTTAATGGCATTTGCTACCAAATAAACCTGTTGGACTTTAACCTGGTGTTGTTAAAACTCTTACTGTCTTTACCCCAGTCCAACGCCGGCATCTCCACATCATGACTTCATGGACAGCACCATATTGCTGGACCCATGGACCTTCCTGTATCACCATCTCGGATCAATACTGTGCTGGGGGTTGGAGAGTACACAAGTCTCCTTGCTCCTGGTGTTACTCAGCAGGATCTATCCAGACAGGACTGTGCCGCGGGACTTGCTCCCACTGCAAAAAAAGATCCGGATTTCAACTGGGCTGGAGTGCAAGCTGAGGCCGGTGGGTAAGGGATGTGTGGCTTAACAAAGACAAGGGGGCAGGGTGGGGGAGGAGGGGAAAATATGGAAGGAAGGCTGTGCAAAGATAAGGGAAAAGGAAAAAGGCTCACAATGGCAAGCAGGGTTGCAAGGAGATGGATGAAGAATGTGATTAATGGAAGTTAATGGGAAGACCAAGGGAATGGAGGCTGGACCCCAAAAAAGCTGCATGAAAAGCTCACAAACAAGGGGGTCAAAGGGATTCCACATCATTTATTGCAAGGGCGGGGGGGACACAAAGACTCAGATGTGGTGGGTAGAGGTCTAGGTGATAGGCTCGGGGGGAGGATAGTTGAATCAAGGAACAGACATCTTCATGAGGCTGCTAACCTTTTCCTCTGGGCTGGTGACATCATGCACAGTCTGGTGAAGACAGCTGGAGAGAATGATATGAGTGTGCTGGACTGGTATTTAAATATGGTGCCAGGACCTTCAAATCCATTAGCTGATGGTGGGCGGGTGAACCAGCTGTCTGCCTGTCAGGAAAGTAGGAAGAGAACTCACTCGTGTCTAATTTATGAGCTGTCAAGTGGAGAATCCCGTGTTAGATCCCGCTATTTTGGCTGGCGGGACAGACGCTGCTGGATTCACCCGCCACCGCACTTAGTCACAAAATGTGATATATTTTTCCTTCCTAAAGATTGAGTTATTTACAATCAGAATTGTGTCTGGTTTGGAAAGACGGTAGTGAATTGATTGTAATTTCAGACGTGCACTCTGCATGTTCTGTTAAGAGGACAAACCCCTCATACACTCAGATTTAAGTAACTCTACATTTTAACGTGATATTGTAAGTATTCTTCATTTAAATAAACTCCTTTTAATTTTGTACCTGAAAGTCCTGTCTTATCTTTGGCCTAAGGTTTTGCTCAAACCTGATTAAGCTGAAATGAAACACCGGTGAATTGGATTGATCGCAATTGAGCACCCACCCAAATTTCCACACAATCCACCATCTTAAACATTCACTCCCTCCACCACCAGCACACAATGGCAGCAGTGTGTACCATCTGCAAGTGCGCTGCTGCAACTCGCCAATGCTCCTTCGACAGCATGTTTCAAATCCATGACCTTTATCACCTAGAACAGTGGTGGGTAACCTGCGGCCTGGGGCGGCATGTGGTTAATTAGGGTTCTGAGTGCGACTCACAAGATATTTTGTTGACTATTGCACATAAACAGAGTTGTCACACTCCGCTGGTTTCCATCTGCATAGCTTTTTTCCTACTGGTATGACTGAACTGATAGGCATGTAAAGCAAGGTACTTGAAGAGAGGTGCGTGCTGATTGTACAGAACATTGAATGTGAGAGCCACGCACTCCCTCTGTGTCCAATCAAGTGTAATTTATTTTGTTTTTATCACTTGAAGTTGATGATAGTTCTATTAATACATGAATGATTAAGCATTTCCTATAACTTATGAAATATTCTACCTGTATTAAATATATTCAATCTTATTCCAGGATCCTGGGTAGTGAACAAGCTCGATTTCAATCTTGTGGCCCACTGAGGTGAAGGAGGGCCATTCATGCGGCTCACTCACTAGCCTTGGTTGCCCATTTTTGACCTAGAAAAACAAGGGCAGTAGTCGCTTGAGAATACCGCCTCCAGCAAGTTCAACATCCTGATTTGGAAATATATCCCTGCTCCTTCACAATCACCGAATCAAAATTGTGGAATGCCATGTGGGTGTACCTGCATCACATGGACTGCACTGGTTCCAGAAGGGACTCCACCACTATCCACTCAAGGTCAACTAATGATGCACAATAAATGTTGGCTTTGCCAGCAATGTCCAGGACCAAATAAAAATAATTAGACAGTTCGATATTCAATGTCATGTCTTTTATTAATAAACCTTTATTGTAATTCAATATTTTTCAGAGTCTAATTGAAGAATTTGATACATTTACAAATGCTGCCTAATCTATTTTATTTCCTTGTCAAGCTTGCATCTATTAGGTTACCAACTGACAAATTAAATTAGTATTTTGCTCAACTACATTTATTGCTCAAACCTTTTGGAAACCTATAGTAGTGTAATAGCACCTGGGTTACTGAAGTCGTATATTATCAAACGTCATCTACTGAAATGAAGAACTAGATTCCTTTATATCTATACTGCATTTAATAAATGTTTTAAGCACCAACACAAAGCTAGTAGACCCGAACATTCACACTTTATTTCAGAATTTTGTTTATTCTTCTTTTATTTTTGAAACCTGCAAAAATAAATTCCAAATTTGTTTGTTGAAGACTGAATTTAAACCTAATTTTGAATCTGATTCTAATCTCACATGAACTTTACTTTTCTCCTACTTCTCTTCCACCAGGACACAGAATGGACCATTCCCGACAATCCTGTCAGGGAATATAGCTCCATCAGATTGGTAGATTTTCTAATAGGTGTAAACTGATGTGGGAGCCAACTTGCAATTCTGAGAGTGTTACAAGACCCCGTGATTCAGAGTTTTTCCACTGCAGAAAGTCAAGTCACAAAGCTGCAATAGGTTAAAGCAGCAATCCTCCTTTGGACCTTGCATGACAGGGAACTTCTTTGGATGCATTTGGTGTTTAGAATTGAACGTTGCAACATTCCCATGTGAGCTGCACAACGTAAATGCCCACAGTCGGGATTTGCCCTCAATATTGACTTCGGACCCCATGAAGTCTCATGGCATCAGGTCAAACATGGGCAAGTAAACCTCCTGCCGATGACCACCTATTGACTGCCCTCAACTGAAGAATCAGTTGTATATGTACTGAGGGCAGCAAGGGCACAGAATGTATTCTAGGTTTGGGATTTGAATGTTCATCACCAAGAGTGGCTCAGTAGTACTACTACCAACTGAATGTACTGAGTTTTGAAGGGCATAGCTGCCAGACTGGATCTGTGTGGAGGTGGTTTGCAGAGGGTAGGTAATGGAAGTGAGGATCAAAGCTCTAAGGTATCAGAGGCTAAGGCTGGGTGTCAGAGTTCTCAGGAGTGGGGTATCAGATGCTTTGGTTGCTTGGGGAGTGAGAAGAAGAGGGCATAGATTAGAGGATTTAGGGTAGGGTGTGGGTAAAGAGTCACTTAAAGGTTGGCAGAGGGTGTGTGGGGGAGCAGTGAAGATCAGAGCTCTTAGTGAGGAGCACAACTTCCAGGCCCAATGATCTTCAGCTGCTTCATTAATGACCTTCCTTCCTCCTTCATAAGGTCAGAAGGGGGGATGTTCACTGATGGTTGCACAATGTTCGGTAGCATTCATGATTCCTCAGATACTGAAACAGTCTGTGCCCATATGCAACAAGATCTGGACCAACTTGATATGTGGTAACTAACGTTCATGCCACGCAAGTGCCAGGGAATGACCATCTCCAACAAGAGAGAATCTAACCACCTTTTTTACCTAAGGGCGGCAGGGTGGGACAGTGGTTAACAGTGCTGCCTCACAGCGCCAGGGTCCCGGGTTCGATTCCTGGCTGGGGTCACTGTCTGTGTGGAGTTTGCACATTCTGCCCGTGTCTGCGTGAGTTTCCTCCGGGTGCTCCTGTTTCCTCCCACAGTCTGAAAGATATGCTGGTTAGGTGCATTGACCTGAACAGGTGCCAGAATGTGGTGACTAGTAGAATTTCACAGTAACTTCATTTCAGTGTTAATGTAAGTCTTACTTTTGGCTAATAAATAAACTTTAACTTTACTTTACCTCAGAGATGAAGAAGGGAATTGGTGTGCAGATGTAGAGGCAGCGGGAAGGGTTTTAAATAAATATTTGATCTCCGAGTTTATAAAGGAAAGGGATGGTGCAGATATAGTAATCCAGGAGGAACACTGTGAGATATTGGATAGGATAATCATAAAGAGAGAGGAAATATTCGAAGGTTGAAATCCTTGAAAGTTGATGTTGCCAGGACTAGATTGTTTCTGAGGCCATGAACAGAGGTCAGGGAGGAGATAGCAGATGCTCTGAGAATGATTTCAATCCTCACTAGATATAGGGCAGGTACCGGAGGAATAGTGAAATGCAAACATAGTTCCATTATTTAAAAAGGATCGAAGGAAATGCCAAACAATTATAGACCAGTGAACCTTACATCGGTGGTGGGCAAATTAGTAGAATCAATTCTGAGGGATAGAATTAACTGTCACATAGAAAGGCAGGGGCTAGTCAGGGATAGTCAGCATGGATTTGTTAATGGAAGGTCTTGCCTCACAAATTTGATTGAATTCTTGAGAAAGTGACAAGAAGGTAGTGCAGTCAATGTTGTGTACATCGATTTTGTCAAGGCATTTGACAAGGTCCCACATGGCAGATTGGTCAAAAATGTAAAAGCCCATGGAATGCAGAGTAATGTGGCAAACTGGGTAAAATGTTGGCTTAGTAACAGGAAACAAAGGATAATGGTTCATGGCTGCCCATGCAAATGGAAAGTTGTTTCAAGTAGTGTTCACAGAGCTCAGTGTTGGGACTGTTACGGTTTGTGTAATATATTGACGATTTGGATGTGAACGTGGTGGGTAAAATTGGGAATGTTGCAGCTGACACAAAGATTGGCTGAGCAGTAGATAGTGTAGAGGGAGCTATAATCTCCAAAATGATAAAGGTGGGTTGGTGGAGTGGGTGGTAAAGTGACAGATGGATTTTAACACAGAGAAGTACAAGGTGATGGGAGTACACAATAAAAGGGAATATACTGAGAAGGATAGATGAAGTGAGAGATCTTGGCATACAAGTACACAGGTCCCTAAAGGCAGCAGTTCATGTAGACAAGGTTGTAGAGAAGGCATATGGAATGCTCTCCTTCATTGGCAGATATATAGAATATAAAGGTAAGGATATAATGTTGGGATTGTATAAAACACTGGCCACAACTAGAATATTGTGTGCAGTTCTGATCACCACATTACAGGAAGGACGTGATCACTCTGGAGACAGTGCAGAGGAGGCTTACAATAATGTTGCCAGGACTAGAAGAGTATAGGTACAAGGAGAGATTGGATAGGTTGGGTTATTTTCCTTGGAACAAAGGTAGCTGACAGATGACTTGATAGAGGTGTACAGAATTATGAGGGGAAGTGACAGAATGCTCAGGATAAAATTTATTCCCTTGGCGGAGAATTATAGAACCAGGGGCCATTGATTCAAGATAAGTGTCAGTGAGTGTAGAGGGACATGAAGGAGAACTTTTTTATGCATGAGGTGGTGAGTGTCTAGAATTTACAGCCCGAGTTGGTGGTGGAGGTAGAGCACCTAAACTTTAAAAAGTATCTGGATCTGCATCTTGCGTGCTGTAAGATACAGGGTTATGGGCCAGGTGCAGAAAGCTGGGATTAGAAGGGGCACCTGGGTGTCCTCAAGCTGGCAAGAGCAAGATGAGCCAAATGGCTTCCTTCTGTGCTGCAAATTTTCCATGGTTCTGTGGTTTTTTTGATGCTCAGTGGCAGCAGTGCTTACCACCTATAAGATGCACTTTTGCAGCAACTCACCAAAGTTCCTTCGGCAGCACCTTTCAAACCTGCAACTTCTAGCATTTAGAAAGACAAGGGTAGCAGATGTGTGGGAACACCACCATCTGAAGTTCCCCTCCAAGACATACCACTTTGACTTGGAAACATATCCCCGTTCCTTCACTGTTGCTGGATCAAAATCCTGCAACTCGCTTCCTAACAGCATTGTGGGTGTTCTTATAACATAGGGACTGCTGCAGTTCAATAAGACAGCTCACCACTACTTTCTGAAGGGCAATTAGGGATGGGCAATAAATTCTGCCTCGCCAAGGGGGAGGTCAAAGACTTAGAGACATGGGGAGGTCTGGGAAGCCGAGAAGAGTTGTGGAGTGGTTTGATCGTGACAGGTACGCTGGGTCCAGCAGGCAAGGGGAAAGGCAATTATCTCCTTTTACCATTCTATGTGGGATAGATTCAAAACAGATTTAGCAGTTTAAAACTGAGCATAGTAGAAAGTACTATGGATTATCAGCAGCAGAATCAAATTCAACCACAATTTGTAATCTTGTGGCCCAGTCTATCCCTCAGCCTACTGCCATGAATATAATATATTTGATCCCTTGCTGCCTATAATCAGTGTGTTTTATTCCAGGTGTATCTTTTCTTACCTCTGGAACGTGGATTGCAATCAAATAATTCAGCAGCAAGTGTTCATGAGTTTAAAATAAAGGAGGTTATTTATTTCCACAAGCGCATATCCTGAATTAGATGAAGTCACAACGCTGTGTCATAAACACACACACACACACACAAAGATTGGATCCAGATAGAGATAATGCACTTTTACAGATTACAGTTAATTCAATGTCTGATTTATGATTTCTAGTTTTGTACCTGGCAGACCTGTGATTTCTTGAATGGATTTGATGATTTTAAAATTGAAGTGAGTGCCTGGTAAAGCAAAGGGTTCATAGCATGTTGCAAGAATTCTTGTAGTTGAATATGTAAGAGGTTGGTTCTCATGTGAACTTTAAAACTGGAACAGGTTAAGTACTCTGAGAGCTGTTAGATAGCTCCCAGATAGTTTCAGAGTCTGGTTCACAGATTGGCTGATGACTCATGGTGCTGATGAATCTGCCGGATCCTGGGTAATCAGGATACAGTTACTGAAACCAGCTTCAATCACATGACCATTGGGTTAACAGTTCTGAGGAGCACCCAGTCTATTTTGGATGGGGAAGGCCATTGTGGTACAATTGTGAAATTGATATGGCCATCGGATTTTAATCTTCCTCTTGTCTAGGATGGAACATGGAGACAGGCAGTCTGGAAGCTCCATAGTCTTTAGGTATTGGTCCATCTTTAAACAAAGGGATGTGTGAATTCCACAGAGGCCTGGGAGGAACCGTCATCTATATCCTGGCTGTCTACATACAACCTACCTGAGAAGTTCCCATGGTATTTCAGCCCCAGTATGATTACTTCCCCTGAAACGAAAACAACCTCCTTCTTCTGCCAATCATAGTCCAATTGGTGGGTGGCAGATTCATGGAGTTAGTCTAGTTGATTTGTTTCCAGCATTTCCCCTGGTGGGGCAATAGGGTTCAAGAACATGCCATATGGGAAATGTAATGTTTAATTCAATAAGCTTCTAACATCACTGACATGGGACACTTACACAATTTCCTATTTTCACCGTCCATGATCATTATCTGTTACACTGGCGCATCTCCAATAAGATCTAGATGGGAATGGAATAAAACCCTTTAGATGTCTACAGCACAATGAAGATTGAAGGCTTTAATTATAATTTTATGAGTTTCTATGTAAAAATGTTAAATTAGGCTTAGATTACTTTTCTATAAACTCTTTTCCTGGAGCTGCCTTAATTTGAACACCATCCAGAGAGAGCTACTTGCTAATTCTGCAAATCTGCAAACTATAATAACACATCCCAAATGTATTACTGTGATTGAGTGGTCATCACTAGCAAAAAGGCTACATATATTCTCATAGTTTCCAAATTCACTCTGAATCCTTTTTTATTTTTGTTTAAGTACGAAATTATCATTATCGTTAAGAAACAGAATGATTCGATTGGGGGTTTTTTATTCATAAAAGTTATTTCATGGTGCAATCATACATAACATAATTACTGTGCATTCTGTTCCTTTGTTCATCGACTTTATGATAGCTATTATATTGAAGACATCATGAAATGAAAACAGATACGGGCCTTCTTAAGGATTAAGTGGGATTGTGCTTTTCTGTCGAGTATTACTTGACAAGTGTACATATAATATGTTTGTCCACTGGGATTACTAGATATATCACTACAAGGCTAAATATGACATACTATCTTGACAGCTGTCAGTCGACAGAATGAATGATGGGCTATTTATTTTCTTTGGTAACAAATGTAGAAGCAGGATTTCCTGGTAACCTAGCCTGCACATCCACAGGGTCCCAAAGCACATCTCTGACGATTCAGAGATCGGAGTGTTTCTATTTTTCTCTCAGGTAAGTGACCTTGTAGTGGGCGAGAACTTGGGATGAGTAAAAGCTGGAAATCCAAGTTAATTTTATTTTCTGGACGGAATTTTCCACTCTGGAAACTGAGTGCCGTGGCCGGCGGGATTAACGGTGACTTTCCTGCTGATTGGCAGACCCGGTTCTCATGCCCGATTTTCCACTTGCAACTTGCTACTAATGCATAGGTGAGCTTCTCACTGAATCACATGGTGCAGTGGGCACTGATTTATCTGCCTGCCATCACCTCATGGGGTCGAAGTTCCTGGCGCCATATTTGCAAATCAGCTTAACATGCACATTACTCTGTACAGTCCAGCTCAGTGATCTCACACAATATTAGCGGGAATGATATTAGCATTGGAAGGCTATTCACCTGTATCTCATTTATCAGGTTGCACAAACACCATCTTCAGTCCTTACAATGGAGGGATCAGCACACACAGTCGGCATGCAAGCTCCCTAACTTCTGCTCCATTCCTTCTCACTACATTCCATCCATCTGCCTTCATTCAGGCCAAGCTTGCCCTCAATAAGAAGGAGAGATCCCAGACTGGAGGAGGGAGAGCTGACACTCAGGAAATTCCAAAGCTGAGGAGGGTGCCACCAAGTTGGCAGTGGAAGACAGAGATCACTCCTGTGGTGAAGGTGAGATCAACCTATCTTCACAAGCTAGTACAGATGAGGCCTCCATGAATTTTAAGTTTAAAGTTTATTCATTAGTGCCACAAGTAGGCTTGCACTGCAATGAAGTTACTGTGGAAATCCCCTGGTTGCCACACTCCAACGTCTTAGGTAGAATTTAGCATGGCCAATGCAACTAATCAGCACGTCTTTCAGACTGTGGGAGAAAACCAGAACACCAGGAGGAAACCCATGCAGACATGGGGAGAATGTGCAGACTTCGCACAGATAGTGACCCAAGCCATGAATCGAACCGGGGTCCCTGTCACTGCAAGGCAGAAGTGCTAACCACTGTGCCACCGTGCCACTGTTAAATGTGAATTTATCAGATCTCGACATTCACAGTGAATGACTTGCAATGTTGTATTCTGCTGCTCATGAACTAAATCTATCTTCTCTATCTTACAGGCAGCAGCAGGTCCAGGTGGACCAACACAGGCTCCAACCCCCAGGCCACCTCAGAGGATGATACTGAGGATCCGTTTGAAGAAGATCCATCACTGCATTCACCTGCACATTCCACCAGCTCAGAGACACACACCTCGGTGGGTCATAGTTCTAGATTAGGCTTGGGGTCACATTCAGGGGAACAACTCACATCTCCACATCAGTGGAAGCCTAGGTCTCTGAAACTTTTAGAACTGCTGGAGATCAGATACCAACAGAGTCCGAGTCAGATAATGAGCCTCTGCGAGCGGACATGGCTAACATGATGGAGATGAAACATCAGGCAGAGTAGCAAAGTAGTCAACAGACTGGAGCAAAAGATGGAGGAGTCCGTCCACATTCAGTCTGATGCCGTGGCCTTAACATTCAAGGGCTTCAATGTCTCCAGAAGAAGAGTGGTGGAGAGGAGAAGAGCCTTGGGGACCTCCTCTACCTTGTAACTTGTTCTGTCGTGTGTGTGTGGTGCGTGTCTGTTTGTGCATGTGTGTGTTTGTGCGTGTGTATGTGCGCGCGTGCGTGTGTGTGCATGTGTGTGCATGTGTGTGTGTGCGTGTATACATATGTTGTGAGATTCGGATCGTGTTTTTACTTCTTTAATAAGTCTTATACTTTTGCATGAGTGAGTTTTTAACAATAAAACTAACTCCAGAGATCTGGTTGGCTTATTCCTTCATAAAGCTTTAAAGATGGCCAAGTACATACTGAATTGAAAAATCATAACTTTAAAAAAATTAAACTCAGTCATAACCAACCTCAGGAGTGGAAACAAGGAGAATTTATTCACCCCTCCAAACGTGGTGGCAACAATGCCCACCCAATGTCCACCAAGGTGTTAGTAAGTTTGTGGTGACCATCCTTGACCAGCTGCTGCTTTCCTCATTAATGCCCAGATGTATTGAGTTGGAATTACTGTGCAATGATGATGAATGTGAATCTTAATCAATTTTTACTTTCCTCTTTCCAGGCTAGGGACCACCTGCCACCTAAGCACACATCAGCTAAATTAGTGCGGATGTGGTCCTTGTTGGTCTATATGGCTTGATGCCATATTTATGTAGCATTCTGGCCTCTGATCTATCTGGGGAGCTTGAACAGAGTTTAAGAAAAAGATACAGGTCCTGAAGTTTCAATTCTTACAGTAGGTCTTCCATCTGTTGTTCGGCCACAACCCCCTACACTGCTAGAAACTGAGGGATTAGCTTATTTGAATACTGTTGGACAAGAAAACAACATGTGCAATTGTTGTAGCATGGTCCAGAAATATGTAGAGGAGTCCAAGGATTGCTTCCGAGGGTATTTCTTTCTTTATTCTATCATGGAATGTGGCATCACTGGCAAGGCACATCTCTAATTGCCCTTGGACTGAAAGGCTTGCTTGGTCATTTCAGAGAGCAGTTAAGAACCAGACCCACTGCTGTGGGTCTGAAGTCACATGTAGGTCAGACCACATAAGGATGGCAGATTTCCTTCTCTAAAGGGCATAAGCGTATCTACAGAACTTGAAGTTGGACTTGCTTAAAAGCAAAAGCAACATGGGCAAGTGGATGGTTTGGCTATCACAGAAAGTGACAGGAAATTGTCAAGGTAGAGATATACCGCTCACAAATGTTAGGGACCGTGGTTACAATAATGGGAGTGGGTGACAAGAGATCTGCCAATACAGAAGCTAAATCTCATGTGAAAAAAGTGGCAACTCCCTAATTTCCTGCATACCATTCTCATGCAGAATGAGGTCTAATGGCCTCACAAGGTCAGCAAGGTGAGACTTTTGGCGTCAAACTGCTATTCATATATATTTTGTACAATTCAGATAGTGGACCCATATTCACAATAAAAATGCATTCAAAAATCATTGGGTATCATATTGTGCATTAAATGAACTCTACTGACACCTGTACATCGAAAGTTTCAGCCAAATGGAAACAGCATTCTTAAATGCATGAATGTCTACTAAAGCTTCACTATTTTTTGCCAAATACCTATGAGAAGTGACAAGAATTCGCAAATAGTTGTCCAATTAAACAGTCTGTGACTGGCAATAACAGTGCTGTTTTGTCATTCAGGAAACGTTGTGCACAATTCCTAACAAGAACAGGAAAAGAGACAGCAGAAAGAGGATATAATCCAAATTTTAGTAACTTCCTCGTTAATAATGTCAGGAAAGGAGACATAGGGGAGCCAGCATCCACATATTCTTTATTGACTAAGTGATTATGTCCAAAGATCAGAAATTGGTTTTTACTCAGAGGAAATTCTAATATGAGCTGACCATAAAGGAAAAATGGGCATCAGAAAACTCATTACATTTCCAATTTTTCTATTTCCAAAGTACCTGTTGTTGCAGGTTAATCGCACCTTTATAGATCACTTAAATTTAGATGCTAAAAGCCAGTTCTTTAAACTCAAAATAAAAAGCATTTTCTTTGAGGATTGCTCAAAACCCATTGATAATCTATATTTTTCAATTATTTTGCCTGCTGACTTAGTATACAGGGGTACGTGGTAGGATAATTGCAATAAGAAACTGGCAGTCCACAGCCCTAAACATTTCCTCACTCAATCAGAGCAAAGTCCTGGAGACCTACTGCACTGAGTCATCTTATTAAAAGTCATGGAATAGTTGGCAAATTGTCGAGATAGATTGAATATTGATTGGGAACCGAGGTAGAGGACAGTGATAAAAAGAAATATTTTCGCTGGAAAAAATAACCAGCGGATCTCTACAGGGATCTTTTCGGGTCACCCTTCATTTACAATATTTCAGACTAGTATGGAACAGTGCACCTCACTGATGATGAAACAAAATTTTGTGAGCACATGATATGCAGATAAAAGACTGCGCCCGGGATTCACTTGTAATATTTAAATATGAATTGAAACGTTGATTACTCCGGCAATTCAGTGCCAGTAAGATTGCGAGAGGCAAGAAATCTGGAGCAAGTCTTGCCTCTCTTGTTACCGGCTCGCCCCACCCATCAACCAGAAGGATGACCCAGTAAGATCGCCTGGTTTCTTGAGAGAGGTGTGCACCAATTGTGCCTAAGAACAAATAAAATGCAAATGAATTTTAATGTAGGTGATATAGAATTAACCGACATAAGAAGAGCTAACAAAAAACATTTTGGCAGAGACTCAGAAGGGAAATGCCTCAGTTTGAGGTATTTATGATTAAGGCAAGTTATCATTGAACTATAGTTCTAAATAACTTATTCTGATCTTACACAAATCAATAGTGAGGCTGTTTCTGCAGTGGGGAATGCACATTTGGGCAAAAGGTTATAGGTACCAAGGGTTGCATAGAAAAGTTACCATGGGAATTCCAGGCTTCAGGGGACTAGGTAATGAAGAAAAGCTTTGGCAATTAAATTAATTTGCATAAAATAACAAACAACTGAAAAAAGACATAATACTCTTCTCTAAAACAATGAGAGTAAAACGGAATTTATCCTGAGCAGGGAGCATATGACGAGAGGACAAAACAAAAGCATTTTTCCACCACAGGATAGTGGATCTTTTGGAACAAGAGGAAGAAATTGATCTGGGGTCAATTAACACCTTTAAACAAGGAATTAGATTGTGATTTGTTGAAAAACAGGTTGAGGGATTATATATATATGTTTATATGAACAACACTGTTTGGTTTTGTTTCAGTGAAAAGCAATTAGTGTTCCCTCAGGTAACACGGAGCACAAGGGGGAAGACCAAGCTTTAGACAGATTGGGTTTGATGGGTTCAGGATTTTCTTCTGTTCTTATTTGTGACAACTGTTATGTTAAGTAACGTCGGATTTTAGGCACTTTTTTAGTGCTATTCCCAGTGGATCTGAAGCTGAAGCACAAAACTACCTGAAATCAGCCATTATATGGCAATTTCACTTTGGGAGTTTGTCAATCCTCCAGACAGCAAGGATTCCAGAGTGGAATTATATTAGATTGACATTCGAAGGCAGCTGTAAGTGCAATAACCAATGTGGACACTTCATTTGTTCCTTGCAAATGTTAGACATAATCATTGGAAGCTGTAGAAAATGGACACTTCACAAGCCATCTTTGCAATAACTGTGAGTAACAATGCCAATTGTAATTCAGTTTAAATGATTGCAAGCTTACACTTACAGACACGCAAACACCTATCCATAAATATGGCCCCACGGTGAATTTTTACTTTAATTGCATGGGATGCCCGAAAGCCTGCTATAGTCATATACAAATACACGATAGCAGAGTGAAGGATGCCTGTACAATACAGTATAGTACAACTTGATGTTTTTCCTTAAACTCCTCCAATACTGGGCATTTCTTCCTACTGCAGCCTATGTCCTTCCGTACCTTTCTCAATATTCAGACTGCAAATCTGCACCCTGGTTTCTCATAGGACTGCAGATTTTTCTGGGTGCAAAGATTGCCAACTTGATGTACATAAAACTTAAGGTTAGAAAAGATCTTAATTGCCTTAACCTATACTACAAAGAGGAAATAAACACCTTCATTTCCAACACACAAGTTAAGAAATGTTGTGTTCCCAAAAACATCTTGCATCCACTGGGAGAGGGGCCCAGCAGCTCTTTGGTCCCAGTAGTGCCACCAAGAACTGTAACCACAACTGGAAGCAGGAGCTGTGGCCACAGCTGGCACCAAAAGCTGCAGCCACAGCTGGGACAGTATTCTGACTTTGAATCACTGGAGCAAGGTTGACAGGCCCATTGAGGGTTTAGGAGGCTGGAATAAACAAGGTTGTGGGGGTGGCGGGGGGGGGGGGGGGGGCGGGGGCGGGTGGGGGGGAGGGGGAGGTGCAAGTACAGGGTGGGAAGAGTTTTTGGGAGGCAACCATTTGGCACAGGGCGGATAATGTTGGTAACCTCCCCCCCTCCCCCCCGCCCCCCCAACTTGTCTAGCTACACTGAGCATAAAAAGCTATTGGGCTGCGGACTTGGGGCAGAATCCTGTACTCTTCTCCATGGTGAGTTTAATGGTAGTGAGCATTTAATCAGCGGGAGGGTGGCCGGTGGGGTGGCTTGTGAATGACCTTTCCAATTGAAACCTTTAAATGGGCATTAATTGCCACTTAAGGGCCTCATCTCCCCACCACTGGTATTAAGACAGCAGTGGGTAGGGTGCTCCTCATGCGGGGAGCATGACAAGCTAATTTGTGGGTGTTGTATATTTTTAAGGGATATCAGCGTGACAGCATTAGAAGGAAAATATATCATGTGATCCTGTCTTAGTCTAACTTTTTCTTTGAGCAGAACACACACACACAGCTCTAATACCTTCAAACTTGAACCTATGAATAGCTGTTCACATGTGGCTAGTCTTGATAAATGAATCCACACCATGTTTACCCAATTCCTTATAAGAAATTGGTGCCCTGCGTCTTGTGCATTAAATAAGCACATTGCATTATATTGTTACAATAACATGACAGTGGGCTCCTGGGGTAAGCGTGGTGGGGGAATCCCTCATCAAAGACACTAGTGTCTGATCAAGGAATCTTGCATCGGAAAGGGGTGGGGCCCACTGATAGCCACCCCCTTCCCAAAGTCATTCACCTGTGTTTGGGTCCCTCCTCAATCCTAGGCCTCAGGAGGATGTAGTGCCAGCTGCAGCTACTGCCTCCCTGGAGGTGCAACTGAGTACAGAGAACTTCAGCCTCTAATTGGCGGCTGCTCACAGTGTGCAGAAATTCAGCCCCAGGGACCTTGATCCCAGGGAAGGCCCACTGCTGTCTGTCTATTGCCTGAATGACACAAAACACAGTGGTCCTTAATGACAGCAGGCAGCCAAAAACCCCAAGATTCCACCTCTGGCATGGGGCCTCTCCTAATGTGGGTTAATCAGCGGTGGCAGGTGGAGGCTTTTAAGTGGCCTTTAATTGGTCAGCCATGGAATCAGATCTTGAAGGCAAAAAAAGTTATCGAAGATATATTTCTAAAATTAACCAAAATTGATGGCAGGATTTTCCGGCTGCGCTTGTCCCAAGGCCGGAAAATCCCGCCCGAGGTCAGTGGACCTCTGCGTGGTCCGTGTCCTGCTTGCTACGATTCCCATGGCGGGCGGGATGGAAAAATTCTGCCCTAAATATCTTCATATCAGATGACCCAGGAGGAAAGTTTGTTGGCTTCTTTTGCTCCAATTTCTTCCCTGATTAGAGGACTGCTGCTATTTGAGCACAAACCATTTTGTTTGAAATCACAGTATGATTAGCAAATAGCAATTAAAATGACCTTACACAAAAACGACTGCACAGAAATGTTGAATTGGCGAAATGTCAATTCAAATCAGTTTAAATAACTCAAATAAATAACCTTGAACACATAGCAGGTGTCAAACATTTAAGAAGAAGGACGTCTGAATGGGATTATTGTCCAGAGTCTGAAATCATTCCCCTTTCAGTAATCTGAAGGAAAGTGGCCACTTGGTGACACAGCGACAAAGGGTCATGGTCTGCCTGTGACCTTTGTCTTTAAGATTGAATTACCCTGCCGGCTTATGCAACAAAACAAACCCCAGAGCCTTTGAAATGTTTTAAATATTCAGAGGTGGTTAAATCCTCTCCACATATGTCTCACAGCAGGTTTTAAGATTATTAAAGTGGTTCAACATAAATCTCTTTCATTGTAAATACACCAAAATCTGCTCCCTACTGGGCGGCATCTCATTGCATCACACATCAATGAACGCCGCAACGCTTTGAGCCGACAACAACCACTGCAACTTGGTCAGAGGTTTTGGAAACAGAGTTTTTCACAGAAAGAAAGGAAAGGACGACCAATCGATTTTTAAAAAAAAACAAAGCAGTACCTCACATGGTATTTTTTATGTGCTGAATTTTAGGGCCTGCCTTGCATGAGTTGGCAGGTGAGGGGCTGGGGTGTAAAATTCCCATGCCATGGGCGCCATTCCGGCACCTACCCATCAACCTCCCCAATCCTTGCTGCAATTTTACAGTGGAGTAGGAGGCATTTGGAGGCCCATGTCCCCCCCCTCCCCCATCCTCCCCCCTCCGCCCCTCCCCCCCCACACCCTGTCCTCCCCTTGGGCTAATTTAGGTCCTTCAGGTCTTCTCCCACATCTTCTGGGATTTAGCCCATGGCAAGGGAAGCCCACAGTATGTGCATAGCCTGACAGCTTTCACTGCTCAGGCTGGTGATTGGGAAAGAAGTGTGGGTACTTCCTTTACAGACCCCCTGTGCCCATCGGAGTTCCCCCACCGCAGGTCTGTCCACCCGCTCCCCTATCTCATGCCAGCCCCACGACACTCTCATCCCTCTCCCTGAGCCTGCCAGCCTGGCCCCAACAATACCCTACACCCCACCCCCTCCACCCTTACATTCGCATCTGGCTCTGTCGACAATCGCCACTGGAGACTGAATGCAGTCCCTGCAGTGGCCACTGCTTGTAGTGGCGCTGCTGGAACCAGAGAACCATTTGATTAGCCGGCAGGTCTCAGGGGCAGGGCTTCTGGCCCAGATGGAAGCCAATTAATGGCCCACTGGCTGTTAAATGGCTACGTGTTGGTCTTTGCTGGGGCACATCAACCCCCGCCTTCCCCCCAATAATATCCTGCTCCAAGTTTTTGCAATCTATTGATCTTGGGTAATGGCTGTAAATATAGTTACACGTGCGGTGACTTGCAGTTTCCAGTACTTTATTTTTTGCTAAGATCCTTGAAAAGCAGATTAGCATTCCTTTTCTATCTTAAGTTGTGATTTTTAATCATCTGTTTCCACCATACTTCTTTGTATGAAATGTCCATCTAGGTATGTTAACATTGGTCATTCCAATAAAAGGGTTCACATTGGTGAGAGCCACCGGTAACCAGACAATGCAATCAAGTTGCTCAGAAGCCTGCACTGGCTAACATTGCAAACAGTGACTGAATTCCAGTCATTTAACTGCTAACTCTATATTTTCAATAATTATTTGAGAAAAACGACAATTGCTCCTGTCACTTGGTGGGCGTGGGCTAACAAACATGTCCTAATCACAATGCAACAAGAATCTACGGTTCCATCCTTTTTACTATTTTAACTCTTATTTGTTTTTAAATATTTTCTCTCTTGGCTCATAACAGTTTCAGAAATTGCAGATACTTCAGCCGCGCTCGCCTCAAAACCGAAGAATCCCGCCCGAGGTCAATGGCCCTTTGTATGGTCCGCCCTCCCTGCTACAATTCCCGAGGCGGGCGGGACGGGGGAATATCGGCAAATAACATCAAAGGTTTAGAAAGATTAGGAAAAAGGAATAAATTCACCCATAAGGATTCATTAGAGAATGAAGCCTGAATTCTGATTCTGAAACAACCTAAAGGAGATCAGAATTTGATTAGTTTGATGAGTACCAGGGTTTGTCCCAATCCAGATATTTAGGTTTCGATATGTTTGCTTGATTAGAAAATATGCATCCAAAGAAGCTGTACAAAAAGCTGTCATATATGAATAGGATCATAACAAAGATGGTTTTCATCATGTTAGTCTTTATTAGTCATTTTACCTGGAAAGAGACCAGCTAAAAGCCATATATCTGAATTTTAAGGCATAATATCCAAGCTGGTAAGGTAATCATCCGCTGTCCATGAGGGACCATAGGCAGCTCTCACTGTTATAAAACACAAGTTGTTATTTATGTTGAAAGGGATCATTCCACATCAAGCATGGGTGAAGACATGGGTGAAGACAAGGAGGCAGGCCTCCATAAAGCACCACGCTGGTACAGGGGTTGAAACCACACCATTGGTATCATGGCACCACACTCTAGCCATCTAGCCAGCTGACCCTCACACAAAATTTGAATTGCTAATAGTTCTAGCTCAGGTTTCTCAGAGCAGGCGAAAGGCAAGATTGACTTCTCAAACTTAAAGTACTATCAATATTCCCAGCATCCTCTGGATTTTGTTTACCTTTTATCTTTATTTGTGAGTTTGGTTAGGGGATAGATTTGTACACTCTGAACAGAAAAACATGACATTCCCATTCAGGTACCAGTGTCAGGAGGAAATGTTAGTTCATTTGACTTCCTGTCCTCAAAGTTAGAAGGGATTATTTGCATATCATAAGGTTAGGTGGATTGGCCATGCTAAATTGCCCCTTAGTGTCCAAAGACAAAGAACAAAGAACAATACAACACACGCCCACCCAGCCTGCATCAGTTTGCAGTTTCCATCCCTCTGTTCGCCTCCTGTTCACGTGTCTGTCAAGATACACCTTGAACATTGCTAATGTGCCCGCTTCCAACACCTCCACTTGGCAGCTCGTTCTAGGCACTCAGCTCCCTCTCTGTGAAAAACTTTCTCCACACTTCTCCCCAAAACTTACCACCTCTCATCTTAAACTGGTAAATCTTCTTTGCACCCTCCCCAAAGCCTCCACGTCCCTCTGGTGGAGTGGCAACCAGAACTGCACACAATAAACCTAACTAGTTTTGTACAGCTGTAACATAACTTGCCAACTTTTATACTCAATGCCCTGGCAAATGAAGGCAAGCATACTGTATGCCTTCTTGACCACCTTATCCACCTGTGTTGCCACTTTCAGGAGTCCGTGGACCTGTATGCCCAGATCCCTCTGTATGTCAATGCTCCTAAGGGTTCTGCCATAATTTGCACCTGAATTCGGTCTACCAAAATGCATCATCTCACATTTGTCTGGATTAAACTGTGCAGGTTAGGTGGATCCCTAAATTGCTCCTTAGTGTCGAAAGATGTGTAGGTTAAATGGATTAGCCATAATAAATGCATGGGATTAAAGGGATAGTGCAAAGGAGTGGGCCTGGGTGTGAGGCTCTTTCAGAGAGTTGGTGTATACTCAATGGGCTGGATTGCTTCCTTCTGCGCTGTATGGATTCTATGATATTTATCACTATCACCTGATCACAAACACTGCTTCCCTCTGGACTTTCCCTTTGGATGAGGGCATACACATCACAATATTACATGCGGCCCTCTGTGGATCTGATTCTGTGATAAAATAACAGTATGGCTACCAGCTACTGCTTTTGCTTATAGTTCCTCCTGTCAGAAGATAGTCTGTTACAGTATGTCATAAGAACATAAGAACATAAGAAATAGGAGCAGGAGGCCATCTGGCCCTTCGAGCCTGCCCCGCCATTCAACAAGATCATGGCTGATCTGAAGCGAATCAGTTCCACATACCCGCCTGCTCCCCATAACCCCTAATTCCCTTATCGATCAGAAAACTATCTACCCGTGATTTACCCGTCATGCTCATCTTTCTGGTGCCATCCTCACACATCTACCTTAGCTCATCTACAAACACTCTGTGATGTCTGTCATCCAACTACACCTAGGTCAACCTCTCTTTCTGACGCCCTCTATTTTGCCTTCGGGTGAAAGATCCCTGTAGCTTTTCAACTCTAATCAAATGATCACTTTTTTTAAGACCTGTTTATGGAAATTTTTGCAAACATCTTCAGCATCCACATTTCAAAGACCTCTATTTTCTTCCACAAATGTTTACTTATTGTTCAGGTTTCTGAGGCAGACAGGAAAGATTTTTCCTCATTACAAGGCTGAGTTTTTTTTTGGTTTGCACATCCTTCATCTTCACAAAATTACTTTTGACTATCTCGGTCCCTTTAACTTCTACATCACATCTGCAGTTTTCTATTATCATTAAATATTAAATATCAAAATTTATCTACTTGTTCCAGTGTGATAACAATCCACTTCAATCTTGATGAATTCCTTCTAAGGAAAATTATTATTGTTTTATTGGTGTTCATAGTCAATCCATACGCTAACCTTCTAGATTTTACTTGATCAATTATATTTTGTCAGGCCTCTTCTGAATCCTAAGTCGCACTGTGTTATCAGCTTCCCACAAATTTATGTACTTTGTTATCAAGTTCAGTGCTCACTGTTAATATAGTGAGAATTGGATAACAACCTCCAGCAACTGTATAATGTTATCTTGCCAGAAGACTCACCATTGAAAAACAATGGTACAACATTAAGTTGTTATACATACACATTATGTACAAACTTAACTCACCAACCAAAGTTAGAGTTTATCCGAACTAGTGTAAGTAATTTTTTGAAAGTGTGACAAGTCTTAATTACTGCCAAACAGCCTCACTGACACTGAAGTCTCATTCCTACGGATTTTAATTATTGTTGGTGATTCAAAAAGAAACAGCTTTTCCTTTAATCTCTTTTATTCCTCTCTGTTAATCTCATCTTTCTTTTCCTGTCTTTTTCACATTCAAGTCAAGGGTACAGGTGCTAGTGAGGGCAGAGGGTTAAATCAGCAAAATTTGTGGGTATGTTGGAAACTGATATGATCCTGCTCGTTTAGAGGCACATGGGAAATTCCTGATGGGATCATAGAAATCATAGAAATCCTACAGTGCAGAAGGAGGCCATTCAGCCCATTGAGTCTGCACTGACAACAATTCCACCCCAGGCCCTATCCCCACAACCCCACACATTTACCCCGCTAATCCCTCGAAACTACACCTCGTGGGACACTGAGGGGCAATTTAGCATGACCAATCAACCTGACTCAAACATCTTTGGATGCTGAGATTTTATGTGCGAGATATCCTGGAAACTGCCATGACTCCTTCATCTTCTGCCAGTCACATCTCCCACACGTCTTCAGGCCTCCAAACAGGATCAATAACTGGCACAGACTACTGTCCAAGGATGTGGCAGTGAGGTATCCGAACACTGATACAGATGAAAGGTACAAGCAGAACTATGTGTACATTAGAGTGGTCATAGAGCAAACTACTGGGTTGCTGAAGTTGTGATTCAAGTGCCTGGATAGGTCAGGGGGTGTTCTTCATTATGTACCAGTGTGGATCTCCAAAATGCCATGGTCTGCTGTGTCTTGCCTAATACAGCGCACCCAGAGGATTGGGATTGCAGAAGGTAGAAGATGAGAACCACTTTGATTCCATGGAGGAGGAGAGGAGAAGAATGAAGAGGAGTCACTTACCCAGTTGCCAGGAAAGCTGTCCCTGTTTCCTGCACTTGCTCCTACTCACTTGTAAATCTCACCATTTGGGAAGTTAGCTAACTCCCATCGAGGTGTGCCTTTCTGCACTTGTGAAGGATGTATGAGTTTTGTGACAGTGCTTCCACAGACTGTGCAAGCTCCTCTGTTTTCTCCCACTCCAGATACTGTGTCACGTTTGAAGGACTATGAGAGATAAAAGACATGAATTAGAATTGACAAGGAGTCAAGGTTCAAAAGTCTACATTCTGCAAATGTTCCATTACAGTTAGTGGTGGCATCAATTCAGTACGAGTGACTGGTATGTGCTATCTGCCTATGAGATACATTATTCTGTTACCAGACTGTCCAACTCTCCATCACCAATAGTAGTGTACTCTGCCAGCTCCATGGCTTTCTCCTTTATATAGTCAAGGTGATTCTCGCTGTTAAGGGACATCCCTGTTTCTTCCTTGGAGTTCCCACAAAAAGGGAAACAGAGTGTAAGAAAAAGAATGTTTTGAGAAGATGGAATAACGATATTTGTGAAGGGTCAGGATGAGGGATACGCATGGGATGTAAATAAGATGAGGATGAGAGTGAGTGTTGGCTGTTCAGATGGGGATGTGAGGAGTTACCTGGTGAGAGAAGAATGAATGGAGCTGCAGTGTGTGTTTGTGCTGTGTATGAAAATGCTGGGAAATTCAGAGTATGGGTTGAAAATTGATAAGGGGGAGAGATGAGATAAACTGTCAGTACTTTCTCGGCACAACATCGTGGGCCGAAGGGCCTGTTCTGTGCTGTACTGTTCTATGTTCTATGTTCTACTTAAAGTTGATAAGACACCGGGACCAGGTGAGATACATCCAAGGATATTGAAGGAGGTGAGAGTGGAAATTGCAGGGCCACTGACCATAATCCTCCAGTCTTCTCTAGATTCCGGGGAGGTGCCAGCAGACTGGAGAATTGCTAACATTATACCTTTGTTCAAAAAAGGTTGTCAGGATTAGCCCAGCAATTACAGACCAGTCAGTTTAAATTCAGTGATGGGGAAGCTTCTAGAAACAATTGTTTGGGATAGAATTAATGATCACATGGAAAAATGTGGATTGATGAGGACGAGCCAGCATGGACTTCTTAAGGGAAAATCATGTTTAACTAACTTGCTGGGGTTTTTTGAAATGGTAACAGAGAGAGCATTGATAAGGGTAATGTTGCTGATGTGGTATATAAGGCATTTGATACAGTGCCACACAACAGACTTGTGTGAAAAGTTATAGTTCATGGAATTAAAGGGACAGTAGCAATGTAGATCTAAAATTGGCTGAATAATATGAAGCAGAGAGTAATGGTCAATGGATACTTTTTGAGCTGGATGAAGGTTTGTAGTGGTGTTCCTCAGGGGTCAGTATTGGGACTCTCATTTTTTCTGATATATATTAATGATTTAGATCTTGGTGTGCAGGGGACAGTTTCAAAGTTTGCGGATGATACAAAACTCAAAAGTACTGTAAACTATAAAGAGGACAGTATAGAACTTCAAAAGGATATCGACAAGTTGGTGAAGTGGGCAGATAGGTGGCGGATAAAACTCAATGCGAGAAATGTGAGGTGATCCATTTTGTTGGGAAGAATACAACTCTAAAGGCTGTGCAGGAGCAGAGGGACCTGTCCGTATATGTGTATAGATCATTGGAGGTGGCAATAAAACATAAAGTATCACGGGATTTATTAATCAAGGCATAGAGTACAAGAGCAAGGAGGTTATGCTGAACTTATACAAGACACAAGTTAGACCTCAGCTGAAGTATTATGTACAGTTCTCAGCATTATACTGTAGGAAGGACTGAACGCATTGGGGAGAGTGCAGAAGAGTTTTACAAGGATGGTTCTAGGAATCAGAAACTTCAGTTATGAAGATAAATTGGAGAAATTGGGACTATTCTCCTTGGAGAGAAGAAGGCTAAGAGGAGATTTGATAGAGATGTTCAAAATCATGAGGGGGCTGGACAGAGTAGATAGGGAAAAATTGTTTATGATTGTAAAAGGATTGAGAGCAAGAGGGCACAGATGGTTTGCAAATAAGCAAATGTGATGTGAGAAATATCTTTTTCACACAGCAAGTGGATCAGGTCTGGAATTAACTTTCTGAAAGTGTGGTGGAGGTTCAATTGAGGCATTCAAAAGGGCATGACTTGAATAGAAACAATATGCAGGGATTCAGGGAAAAGGTAGGAGAATGGCATTAAGTAATAATTTGGAGAGCTGGTGCAGACATGATGGACTCTTTCTGTACTGTAACCGTTCTGTGATTCTGTGATATAGCACATGAATGTGGAATCCTCACAACTTTCCTGCTCTAATGAAGTCATTGAACCTCTTGTCGCACTGAATCCAACTGCAAGGCATCAAACTTCTACTGCTCAACTCATCAGCTTCTTCCAGCCTCTTCCTTTCATCTGTGGGGAATATTATTTCTCTTTAGGCCCTCATAGCCCTCAGCAAGACTATCAGGGACTGCTTGAGGAGTGGGGGTGTTGAGGGAAGCCTTTGCTTGTTGCTCATCTATCCTTCTGATTGCTGTATTCTTAGTATTGGCCTTCCAATGGAATCATTCTGATCCCTGCCAGGCTCCCTTTAGAGATCTTTCAATTGATAGATGAAGATCATCATCAACTTCATAGTGCTTTGGTGCAGAGGGATCTGGGTGTTGTCATGCATGAATCACAGAAAACTAGTACAACAGATAATAAGGTCAATAGAATCTTGGCATTTATTGCTAAATGAATAGAATGTAAAAGTTGTGAAGTGTTGCTGCTATTGTGTAAAGCATTAATGACAGCACAATTAGAATATTGTGTACAGTTTTGGACCCCTTGAGGAGGGATGTAGTTGCATTGGAAATGGTTCAGAGGAGGTTCACTAGATTGATATGTACGTTTTGACTTTCGAAAAGAGATTGAGCAGTTTAGGCCTATACTCCATGGAGTTTAGAAGAATGAGAGGAGGTCTAATTGAGGTGGACAAGATGAAAAGGGGAATTGACAAAGTAAATGTGGAGAGGATGTTTCCTCTTGCAGAGCAATCTAGAACAAGAGGTCATAGTTTTAAGATAGGGGGTGGAAGATTTAAAACTGAGATGAGGAGAAATTATTTCTCTCAAAGGACCTCTGAATCTGTGGAATTTACTATCCCAAAGCATGGTGGATGCCGGGACTTTGAGTAAATTTAAGGAAGAGGTGGACAGATATTTAAATAGTAAGGGTTTGAAGGGTTATTGGGAACGGGCAGGAAAGTGGAGTTGAGGCCGAGATGTGATTAGCCAGATCGTATTGAATGGTGGAGCAGGTTTGAAAGGCTGAATTGCCTGTTCCTGCTCCGAGTTCTTATGATTCTATGATCCACACTCTGTGATTGGTCAGGGAAACCAGAGGTAGATGTCAATGTTGTGGCCGAGCTAAAGTGCCACCATAAAGCTGATTGCTCTCACAATTGGATTCCCAATGAGCTGTCCATGTCCCCCTTCTGTTCCAACATGGTCTTTAGAACTATACAAAGAACAAAGAACAAAGAACAATACAGCACAGGAACAGGCCCTTCGGCCCTCCAAGCCCGCGCCGCTCCCCGGTCCAGGATTGAATCCTGAATCCAGGATCCCCGCCCAATTTTCCAGCCTATCTACATACCAATATCCTATCCACCGAGCTGTCCCTCACAGCTACGATGCTTTGTTCATTACAACCTACCATGACATCTATGTTGTCTCTCCCAAACCTTTTTGCCAAAATGCATCGCTTCAAACTTCTCTGGATTAAATTTGATCTGCCACTTGTCTGTCCACTCTGCTAACCTAGCTATGTCATGTTGTAGTCATCCTCACTGTTCATCCTCACAGTATCCTCATTGTTCACCACCCCTCCACATTTAATATCTTTGTAAATTTTGGAATTTTACACTGTACTCTACTGTCCAAGTCAATTGAAGAATGATTTAATTTAGTACATAGAACATACAAAAGCTACAACACAAACAGGCCCTTCGGCCCACAAGTTGCACTGAACATGTCCCTACCTACTAGGCTTACCTATAACCCTCTATCTTACTAACTTCCATGAACTTATCCAAAAGTCTCTTAAAAGACTCTATTGAATCCACCTCCACCACCACTACCGGCAGCCGATTCCACGCACCCACCATCCTCTGAGCGAAAAACTTACCCCTAACATCTCCTCTGTACCTACTCCCCAGCACCCTAAACCTGTGACCTCTTGTGGCAACCATTTCAGCCCTGGCAAAAAACCTCTGAGAATCCACTCTATCAATACCCCTCAACATCTTATACACCTCTATCAGGTCACCTCTCAACCTTCGCCTCTCCAAGGAGAAAAGACGTAGCTCTCTCAACCTATCCTCATAAGGCATGCCACCTAATCCAGGCAACATCCTTGTAAATCTCCTCTGCACCCTTTCTATGGCTTCCACATCCTTTCTGTAATGAGGTGACCAAAACTGGGCACAGTACTCCAGTTGGGGTCTGACCAGGGTCCTATATAGCTGCAGCATTATCTCCCGATTTCTAAACTCAATTCTTCTATTGATGAAGGCCAGTATTCCATACGCCTTCTTAACCACAGCCTCTACCTGCGACGCTGCTTTGAGCGTCCTATGAACCCGGACCCCAAGATCCTTCTGATCCTCCACGCTGACATCCCTCTACACTATCCACAATCCCACCAACCTTTGTGTCATCAGCAAACTTGCCAACCCATCCTTCCACTTCCTCATCCAGGTCATTCATAAAAATCACAAAGAGCAAGGGTCCCAGAACAGATCCCTGGGGCACTCCACTGGTGACCAACCTCCATGCTGTAAAAGACCCATCTACAACCATTCTTTGCCTTCTGTGGGCAAGCCAGTTCTGAATCCACAAGGCAATGTCCCCTTGTATCCCATGCCCCTTCACTTTCTCAATAAGCCTTGCATGGGGCACCTTATCAAACACCTTGCTGAAATCCATATAAACTACATCTACTGCTCTTCCCTCGTCTACGTGTCTAGTTACATCTTCAAAAAATTCAATTAGGCTCATAAGGCATGATCTGCCTTGGACAAAGCTGTGCTGGCTATTTCTGATCATACTATTCCTCTCCAGATGTTCATAAGTCCTGCCTCTCAGGATCTTCTCCATCAACTTACCAACCACTGAGGTTAGACTCACCGGTCTATAATTTCCCGGGCTACCTCTTCTCCCTTTCTTGAATAACGGAACCACATCCGCAATCCTCCAATCCTCCGGAACCTCTCCCATCTCCATTGATGACGCAAAGATCATCGCCAGAGGCTCAGCAATCTCTTCCCTCGCCTCCCACAGTAACCTGGAGTACATCCATCCGGTCCCGGCGATTTATCTAACTTGATGCTTTTCAAAAGCTCCAACACATCCTCTTTCCTAATGTCCACATGCTCAATCTTCTCAATCCACTGCAAGTCTGCACTGCAACTACCAAGATCCTTCTCCACTGTGAATACTGAAGCAAAGTATTCATTGAGTGCCTCTGCCATTTCTACCGGTTTTATACAGAATTTCCTACTGTCACATTTGATAGGTCCTACTCCTTCACATCTTATCCTCTTGCTCTTCACATACTTGTAGAATGCCTTGGGGTTTTCCTTTATCCTGTCTGCCAAGGCCTTGTCATGACCCCTTCTTGCTCTTCTAATTTCCCTCTTAAGTTCCTTCCTGCTAGTCGTATACTCTTCTAGATTTCTAACACTACCTAGCTCCCTGAACCTTTTGTAGGCTTTTCTTTTCTTCTTGACTAAATTCGTTACAGCTTTCGTGCACCATGGTTCCTGTGACCTACCATAACTCCCCTGTCTCATTGGAATGTTGCTGTGCAGAGCTCCAGACAAATTTTCCTTGAAAATTTGCCACATTTCTTCTGTACATTTCCCTGAGAAAACCTCCTTCCAATTTATGCCTCTAGTTTCCTGTCTAATAGCCTCATAATTGCCCTTACTCCAAATAAACACTTTCCTAGCTTGACTGATCCTATCTCTCTCCAATGCTAATGTAAAGGAGATAGAGTTATGATCACTATGCCCAAAATGCTCTCCCACTGAGAGATCTGACACCTGCCCAGGTTCATTCCTAATACTAAATCAAGTACAGCCTCTCCTCTTGTAGGCTTATCCACATACTGTGTCAGGAAGCCCTCCTGAACACACCTAACAAACCCCTCCCCATCTAAACCCCTTACCCTAGGGATATTCCAATCGATATTTTGGAAACTAAAATCTCCCATCACGACCACTCTGTTATTATCACATCTCTCCAGGATCTGCTTCCCAGTCTGTTCCTTCATGTCCCTGCTACTATTGAGCGGCCTATAGAAAGCACCCAGTAAAGTTATTGACCCCTTCCTGTTGCGAACCTCCACCCACAGAGATTCCGTAGTCAATCCCTCTGTGGTGTCCATCTTTTCTACAGCCATGACACTATCCCTGATCAACAGTGCCACTCCCCCACCTCTTTTGCCTCCTTCCCTGTCCCTCCTGAAACATCTGAAACCCGACACTTGAAGTATCCAGTCCTGTCCCTGAGATAACCAAGTCTCTGTAATGGCCACCACATCACACTTCCAAGTAGTGATCCACGCTCTAAGCTCATCCATTTTGTTCACTACACTCCTTGCGTTAAAATACACACATCTCAACCCTTCAGTCTGAGCACTCTCCTCAGTCACCTGCGTATCCTCCCTCTCACACTGTCGACAAGCCCCTTTTATTTTTATTTTTAAGCTAATCTCTCTCCCAGTCACCTCATTTTGATTCCCACCCCCCAACCATTTGACTCACTATTTTCTACCCTTCAGCCAATGCTTTATCCAAGCTCACACTGACATTCCTTTTCCATGAGCCTCAGTCAAACGTTTTCTTAAAATTCATATCGCCAACATCCATTGCTTTTCCTTCATCAATCTTCTCTGTTACTTCATCAAAAAAAATAGATTTTTAAAATTAATTCCTGGGATGTGGACATCGCTGCCTAGGCCAACATTCATTGCCCATCCCTAATTGCCCTTGTGAAGGTGATGGTAAGCTACCTTATTGAACTGATGCAGTCTCTGAGACATAGGTACATCCACTATGAGAGAGGGAGCTCCAGATTTTTAACCCAGTGAAGGAACAGCAATATATTTCCAAGTCAAGATAGGGGAACTTCCAGACGGTGATGTTCCCAGATGTCTGCTGCTCAATCATAGTGGTTACAGATTTGGAAGGTGCTGTCTAAGGAACATTGGAGAGTTCCTGCAGTGCACCTTGGTAGATAGTAGACTGCTGCTACAGTACGTCAATGATGGAGCGAGTGAATGTTTGGGGATGGGGTGCCAATCAAGCAGGCTGCTATGTCGTGGATGATGTTGAGCTTTCTGAGTGTTGTTGGTGCTGCACTCATCCAGGTAACTGGAGAGTATTCCATTTCTAGATGTTTTACAGACTTTGGGGCGGCAGGAGGTGAGTTACTCGTCACCGAATCCCTAGCCTTTGACTTGCTCTTGTGGCCCCAGTATTTATATGGCTGGTCCAGTTCAGTTTTTGGTCAATGGTAACCCCCAGGACATTGATAGATTCATCAAGCATGAATTATCTTTAAAAATCCATAAAATCTTTCCTTAATTAACTCAAACCTCTTCAAGTTCCTATTATTTCAAGTTCCTGATTATTTCCTTGGTTATTGTTTCTAAAACCTTACCCGTCACTGATGTTAAACTGATCGGCCTGTTACTAGGACTGTCTCTACATCATTTCTTGAACAGGGAATTCCCATTTTCCACTCTCCAGTTCTCTGGCACCTCCCCATAACTAGGGAAGATTGAAAGATAATAGCACATACTTCCCATATCTTCACTCCCACTTCCTTTAGCAACCTAAGATGCAAGCTATGTAGACCAAATGATTTATCCACTCTAAGCACAGTCAGCTTTTCTAGTACATCCTGCATACCAATTTTCACCCAATCCATTACATCTATCATCTCAGCTTCTGCTGATATTTTGTCAGCATCCTGTTCCTTAGTAAACACTGATACAAAGTACTCTCGCCTTGTCTTGCACCTCTAAGCATATATCACCCTCTTTGTCCCAAATAGAACTCACTTGATCTCTTACTACCCATTTACTGTTTACCAGTCAGCAGAAGATTTTTGGATTCCCTTTTATGCTGACTGAAATTCTATCCTTATTTTATCCCCTTGCTAATCTTATTTACCTCTTCACCTTCCCTTGCAACTTATTATAATTGACTTGTTTCTCAGTTGAAAAATTGATGTGGCATGAATCATACCCACCTTTTTGGGTTCATTGTACTCTCGATCTCCCTCATCATCCAAGGATCCTTGGCTATGATTCCCTTACCTTCCACCATCTTGGAATGTACCAAATCTGTACTTGAAGCATTTCCTTCTTAAAGATCGCCCATTATTCTTTACAGTTTTTGCCTGTCAGTTTTTCGTTCCTCCTTATCCAGCTAGATACTTTCCTATCCCAATTTGTCCCTCTTCCAATTTAGATGGATTACATTAAATTCTTTCTTGCCCTTCTCCATTATTAGTCTGAACATTAAGATACAATGATCACTCTTAGCACCACACCACCCAGATCCTTCTGAATCTCAGAGCTCTGCAATCTCTCACCATTTAGAATATATGGTTATTTTTTATTCTTCCTGCCAGAATGGACAATTTCACTTTTTCTGACAATATACACCATTTGCCAGATCTTTGCCATCTCACCCAACCTCTCTATGTCCCTATGTAGCCTCCATGTGTCCTCTTTACAACTTGCTGTCCTTCCTTTTTTGCATCTACTGCAAATTTAGTAGCCATTCCTTCACAGCCTACATCCAAATCATTCATATAAATTGTAAAAAGTTGAGGCCCCAGCACTGATCCTTGAGGCACACCGCTCATTACATCCTACCAAACAAAAACAGGGCCCATTTATGCCAACACTCTGTTTCCTGTTAGCCAGCCAACCTTCTATCCATGCTAATGTGTTACCCCACCTTTTAGTTTTCATAATAATCTTTGATGTGGAATATTATTAAATGCATTCTGGAAATCTAAGTCCAATACATTCACTTTTATCCACAGCCGATGTGAGTTCTTCAAAGAACTCCAATAAATCGGTTGAACATGATTTCCTTTTCGCAAAATCATGTTACATTTGCCACTTTCCAATTTAATGGAACTTTCCCTGAATCTAGGGAATTTTGGAAAATGAAAATCAATGCATCTCTATTGACCTGTCGCTTAATCTCATTTGCCAGTTATCTTTAGCTAGTTCCACTTTCATGCCCTCATTGTTGCTGTTATTAGAGTTTAAAACACTGGTCTTCAACGCACCCTTCTCTCCCTCAAGCTGAATGTAAAATTGAATCATAATGTGATTGTTGCTACTTAGGGATAGCATCGCTATGAAGTTATCAATTAATTTGATCTCATTGCTCAATACCAGGTCTAGTATAGCCTGCTCTCTTGTTGGCCCCAGAATATGTTGTTCTAAGAAATTATCCCGAAAAAATTCTATGAGCTGTTTATCTACGCTACCTTTGCCCACCTAGTTTTGCCAATCTACATGTAGATTAAAATCCCCCATGATTATCACTGTGTACCTTTCTGACAAGCTCCCATCCTTTTGTCCTTTGTATTCTGTCCTATTGTGTAGTTGCAATTCAGGGGCCTGTGCACACCACACCCACAAGTGACTTTTTGCCTTTACCATTTCTCATCTCAACACAGACTGCTTCTACATCCTGGTTTCCTGAACTTAGCTTATCCCTCTAATGTGCTAATACCATCATTACTTAACAGAGCCACCCCTCAACCTTTTCCTAACTTCCAAAATGTCATGTACCCTTCAATATTCAGGTCCCAATGTCTGTCATCCTGTTGTCATGTCTCTGTAATGGCTCTCACACTATTTGGAGGTCTATAGAATGCCCCCAAAAGTATGTTCTTACCTTTATACTTTTCAACCACAATGGATTCTATCGTTGTTGGTGCCTCAAGGACATCCTTTCTTTCCAATACTGCAATGTCTTCCATAATCAATACTGCCATAACAACTTGCCTTTCTTCCTTCCCCATCTTTTTTGAACACGTTGTATCCTTGAACATTAAGTACCATGTACTGACCATTTTTAAATCGTTTTTATTATTGCCACTATATCATATTTCCCCACTTGTAGCACACCAAATGCATTCACCACACTTTGAATTTACATACATGTATTGTAAATCTGTCTTTGTATTCTTAATCTATTTCTATATAATGTGGTACTCCTTTCTTCTCTAGAACTATATAACCCTGTCACTTTCTGCACCTTATTTCCCTGTCAACATATAGCTATACTTCCCAACATAATCAGGGCACACATCTCGAATGCAGATGTACTTTGCTGTCTCCCACTGTCACAGGCCGTAGCATCACCTCCTGTTCCACATGAGGTAGTATTGACTTTGCACTTCCTGGACACGCTGCCTGTCTCAGCAGCCCATGTTAAGTTGTGAAGAAATAGGGACACAAGAAAATGTTGCTGACAGGTTGCCACTGCGACAAGGCAGAACAAATGAAGTTGCATTTGCAACACAGGCATGAAACAATCTGCCAAGATGGGATGCTATTATGCTGGGAGGGGATTTCATCATACCACACCTGGGGTGACAGCCATTGCCCCAAGAGTTAGATGATACCCATCCTGGCCAGAGCAAAATGAAAATATTGGCCAGAAGCTAAGTCTGGTGGCCTGGCACTGACAGAGAAATTGAATGAAGAGTTGCACAGTGTGCAAGTTGTCAGACCCAGCAAACATTACCGACAATAGCAAACCTGCACCCCTGGGTGTGGCTGGGCTGTCCGTAGTCGTGGCTTCATGAAGAATTTGCAGGGCCTCTTATGAGGCACATGTTCGTAATCATAGTAGATCCTATTCCAAGTGGCTGGACATTTAGCTCATGCGATCCACCACCATTACATCTATTAATGATAAACTGAGGCAGATCTTCGCGATCCATGGTCTTCCCGAAGTGTTGGCATCAGACAATGTTACAGCATTCACTACTGATGAATTTCAGACTTTCTTCAAGTCTAATAGCATTTGTCATGTGAGGATGGCCTCCTCTCATCCTCCCTCAAATGGGTTGGCAGAATGAGCCATGCAAACATTCAAGGCTTCCATGAAGAAACAAGCTATTAGACCAATGCCACTGAGATTGGCATTTTTTTGCTGTCCTGCAACATTACACTGCACACCACCACTGCAGAATTGCTAATGGGTTGGCACTTGCGTGCCCATTTAGACTTAGTGTTCTCATATTTATTGGGGAGGTAGAAGGCTAGGCAAGCCTCTCAGAAAGAGTACCTTAAATCACAGAAATGGGACAGATTGTTTAATGTTGACGACCTTGTTCAAGGTCCTACTTTTAAACTTCCTCTCCCGTTCTGAAAAATGACAGTTGGACTTCAATACCTGCCCCCTTCATGTTATTGTTGGATAACAACCTCTGGCTCACATCCTTCCCTCGCTGAATGCTCTGAACCCTCTCTTGTGAGCATCCTGTAGAAGGCACTATGTTTGTTAGCTCTCTTACTTGTACTGTTTCAGTGCAAAGATCCCATGGAAACTCTGTGGACAGGTGCAACTGCAATGATCACTGTTTGTTACTGTTTGTTTGTACACCTGGCCTCAGGTGTACCTTTCTCTTCAACTGTCTGGCAGGAAAATAGTTACTGTTCTGGCTGGGAAATGGTTAAATAATTTTGACAACCACCATTAATTACATTTGGTGTGCTACAAGTGGGGAAATATGATATAGTGGCAATAATAAAAACGATTTAAAAATGGTCAGTACATGGTACTTAATGTTCAAGGATACAGTGTGTTCAAAAAAGAGGGGGAAGGAAGAAAGGCAAGTTGTTATGGCAGTATTGATGATTGAAGACATTGCAGTATTGGAAAGAAAGGATATCCTTGAGGCACCAACAACGATAGAATCCATTGTGGTTGAAAAGTATAAAGGTAAGAACATGCTTTTGGGGGCATTCTATAGACCTCCAAATAGTGTGAGAGCCATTACAGAGACATGACAACAGGATGACAGACATTGGGACCTGAATATTGAAGGGTACATGACATTTCGGAAGTTAGGAAAAGGTGGAGGGGTGGCTCTGTTAAGTAATGATGGTATTAGCACATGGTAGCACAGTGGTTAGCACTGCTGCTTCACAGCTCCAGGGACCTGGGTTCGATTCCTGGCTTGGGTCACTGTCTGCGTGGAGTTTGCACGTTCTCCCTGTTTCTGCTTGGGTTTCCTCCGGGTGTTCCGATTTCCTCCCACAGTCCAAAGATGTGCAGGTTAGGTTGATTGGCCATGATAAAATTGCCCCTTAGTGTCCTGAGATGCGTAGGTTAGAGGGATTAGCAGGTAAATGTGTAGGGATATGGGGGTAGGGCCTGGGTGGGATTGTGGTCGGTGCAGACTAGATGGGTCGAATGGCCTCTTTCTGCACTGTAGGGTTTCTATGATTCTATGATTCTATGATTAAGTGACAACAAACTAAGGATGCTGAGAAAGGCTATTTAATCTGTGCGGTGAGATTGCCTAGCTATTATTTTGGAGCAGTTTGAATTGTTTCAATTTCATAAGGTGGCAGAAATAATTTGGCTCAGGAATCTATAAAGTAAGCGAACATAAGTAAAACATGTATGAAATGAATATTTGCATTTCAATAAGTCTAATGCTCATCTTCTTCTTCTGAGAAAGTTCCTTCGGATGGAGGATAACTTGCTTCCACTCCCATTTGATGGGTTCTGAGATGGCTGAAGTGGGACAGGGTGTGAACAAAGAACAAAGAACAATACAGCACAGGAACAGGCCCTTCGGCCCTCCAAGCCTGCACCGATCATGTGTTCCTAACTAGACCATCCGTTTGTATCCCTCTATTCCCAGTCTGTTCATGTGGCTATCTAGATAAGTCTTCAATGATCCTATCATGTCTGCCTCAAGCACCTTGCTTGGTAGTGCATTCCAGGCCTCCACCACCCTCTGTGTAAAAATACGTCCCCCGCATATCTGTATTGAACCTTGCCCCCCCCCTTACCTTGAACTTGTGACCCCTTGTGTTTGTCATTTCTGACCTGGGAAAAAGCTTCCAACTGTTCACCCTATCTATGCCCTTCATAATTTTATAAACTTCTATAGGTCGCCCCTCAACCTCCGTCTTTCCAGGGAGAACAACCCTAGTTTACTCAATCTCACCTCATAGCTAATACCCTACATACCAGGCAACATCCTGGTAAACCTTTTCTGCACTCTCTCCAAAGCCTCCATGTCCTTCTGGTAGTGTGGGGACCGGAACTGGACGCAGTATTCCAAATGTGATCTAACCAACATTCTATATAACTGCAACATCATATGCCAACTTTTATACTCTATGCCCCGTCCAATAAAGGCAAGCATGCCATATGCCTTCTTCACCACCTTTTCCACCTGTGCTATCACCTTTAAGCATCTGTGGACTTGCACTCCCAGATCCCTCTGTGTGTCTATACTCCTGATGGTTCTGTTATTTATTGTATCGCTCCCCCCTGCATTAGATCTACCAAAATGCATCACTTCGCATTTATCTGGATTAAATTCCATCTTCCATTCCTCCGCCCAATTTTCCAGCCTATCTATATCCTGCTGTATTCTCTGACAGTGTTCATCACTATCCGCAACTCCAGCAATCTTTGTGTCATCCGCAAACTTACTAATCAGACCAGCTACATCTTCTTCCAAATCATTTATATATATCACAAACAGCAGAGGTCCCAGTACAGAGCCCTGCGGAACACCACTAATCATGATGTGGAGATGCTGGCGTTGTACTGGGGTAAACACAGTAAGAAGTTTAACAACACCAGGTTAAAGTCCAACAGGTTTATTTGGTAGCAAAAGCCACACAAGCTTTCGGAGCCTTAAGCTCCTTCTTCAGGTGAGTGGTTCCGAAAGCTTGTGGCTTTTGCTACCAAATAAACCTGTTGGACTTTAACCTGGTGTTGTTAAACTTCTTACTGTGAACACCACTAGTCACAGACCTCCAATCAGAAAAAGACCCCTCCACTGCTACCCTCTGTCTTCTATGGCCAAGCCAGTTCTGTACCATCTAGCTAGTTCACCTTTGATCCCGTGAGATTTAACCTTTTGCACCAGCCTGCCATGAGGGACCTTGTCAAATGCTTTACTAAAATCCATGTAGACGACATCCATGGCCCTTCCTTGGAGAGTCAGCTAGATGAGTTGTTTGGAGGTCCATGCACTCTCACCACTGCCTCCACTTTGCCTCTGCATGTGCCTGTGAAGTATCTTGATGTGTTGGGTGCCTTTCTGAAATTACTTTCCCCATTTTGGTTGCTCACAAGCCAGGTGCCCCCATGAATCAGATGTTTGAAATTTTCAGGGATGTTTTGAGGATATCCTTAAATAATTTCAATTGTCTTCCCGGAAGTCTCCTGCCATGGCTGAATTCCACGTAGGGCAGTTGCTTTGGTAGCCTGGTTGCTTTGGGAGTTGGTTAAGACATGTCTTGCCCAGCAGAGCTGGTTTTGAGTGATTATTATCTCAATACTGGGCAAGTTGACTTGGGAGAGGATCCTTCTATTGGTCCGTATGTATCGCCATTAGATTTTGAAGATGAAGGCACAGCTGATTACACTTCTGCAGTACTTTGAGGTTCCTGCTGCAGGTTGTCCAATTCTCCAAAGCAGAATGGAGCTCACCAATGACTATAGCAATGGAAGAAGCCATACTTAAAATTTATCAGGTACCTGAGACATACAGGAAACACCCTTGAAACCTCCAAGAAATAAATGAGGCTGTGGTAAAGATTAAAACATTATTTGGGCTTTAGGATGCAGAATAGAAGCAGAAAACAAACTCTGTTCAGTGTGGGTGCGGTGGAACCAGTATCTAATAGATCATGGCCAGAATTCTCCTGGTCCGCCCGTCATGGGAATTGTAGTGGGGGTGCCTCAAACAGGATTCTCCAGTTTTGAGGCGAGCGTGGCCAGAGAATCCTGCCCCATATCAACAATCTGTGAGGGAGTTCCTTTTAAACTATGATTTACTGATGATATATTAAATAATTTAATTGACAGAAGATAAATATAAGGTTGATAAATAGTTTTCAAAAGGACTGCAGCTAATGAGTTAAGGAAGAGCAGATGGATTTCAATGTAACTATGATTTTTTTTCTTCCTTTTTATGAATGTGAGATAAATCTGTTCAGTGGGAACAGGATAAAAATAAACAGGTAGATGGATTTGAAAAGGAAAAGGATTTGATTGTAATTACTGTTTACTGAAAGTTTCCAGTCTGTATTAAGCTATGATCAACAAATCTAATCAAATACTAAGAGACACTTCAAAGGTTACTTGACATCAAAACCAAAACAAATGATTCTAACCTTGTCGAAATTGGTGCTCTTGGCACACTTTGGAAGAGCTATCCCACAGACTGGTCAAGCAACAGCCTCACCAAATTATACCATACAGCTATGTCCCAGCCACCACCATTGTCCTGTCTCACCAGCAGGTCGGATACGCCAGAAGTGGTGACAATGTGGCAGACAGTCAGGAGGGTGTAACCTTGGGAGTCTTCATTGTGGACTCCATGCTGCCAAGTCTCATGGCATCAAGTCAAATGTGGACAAGGAAACTTCCTGCTAATTACCACCAACTGTCCTGGCAATTAAACACCAATTGTAAGAAGAACTGAAGATTTTAATGTCCATCACCAAGATTGGCTCAGTTGCATCAATACTGGGTGAGCTGGCTGACAATGTGGAAAATTTCCTAGGTATACCCTTGTCCACTAAAAGCAGGACAAATCCAAACTAGCCAATTACCAGCCCTTCACTCTTCTCACAATAATCAGTAAAGTGATGGAAGGTATCATCGACAGTGCTATCAAACAACACTTATACACCAATGACCTGCTCACTGATGCTCAGTTTGGATTTTGCCACGGTCCCTGATCTCTTAGGGCCTTGGTTCAGACATGGATAATAGAGCTGAATGCCAGAGGTGAGATAAGATGCCCTTGACGTCCAGGCAGCATTTGACCGAATGCGGTTCAAGGAATGAAAGCAGTTATTGCCTAAAATACATAGTGGGAATTTGTAATGAGGAAAGCTGTAACTGATGTTTGCAAAATGGCACGTACACAAAATGGTAAGACCCTGGAAAGTACTCAAGATCAGAGGGACCTTGGAATCCATGTCTACAGATCTCCGAAGGTGGCAGTAGTTAACAAAGCATATGGAATACTTGCCTTTATTAGTCAAGGCATAGAGTACAGGAACAGAGAGGTCATTCTGGAGCTATACAAAATGCTGCTTAGACCACAACTGGAATTCTGTATGCAGTTCTGGGCTGTGGCATTTGAAGATGCATTCACCAACCAAGACTACTCATCAAGAGTCAATGAACTCCTTGCAGCACTGCACTAATGCCCTGGGGCCTTCATTGCTGGTCTTGACCTCCACATTGACTTATTCCTGCTGCCTTCTGAGGATGAGCATGGAGGGTCGTCTGGCCCCCTCAAGATGTACAACATCTCTCCTTTTTTCCACCTTGTAAACAAAGAACAAAGAACAAAGAAAATTACAGCACAGGAACAGGCCCTTCGGCCCTCCAAGCCTGCACAGACCATGCTGCCCGACTTAACTAAAACCCCATACCCTTCCGGGAACCATATCCCTCTATTCCCATCCTATTCACGCACTTGTCAAGACACCCCTTAAAAGTCACTACCGTATCCACTTCCACTACCTCCCCCAGCAACGGGTTCTAGGCACCCACTACTCTCTGTGTAAAAAAATCTGCCTCGTACACTCCTTTAAACTTTGCCTCTCGCACCTTAAACCTATGCCCCCTAGTAATTGACTCTTCCACCCCCGGAAAAAGATGACCTTCGATGTCATTCTTTTCCATATTCTTCTTAGCTCTCAGGCCAAAGACACTTTTATTCATGGGATGTGGGTGTTGCTGGCTTGGTCATCATCTGTTGCCCATCCCTAGTTGCCCTTGAGAAGGCAGTGATCAGCTGCCTTTTTGAACTGTCACTGACGTGTATGTCCACCCACATTGCTGTTAGGGAGGGAGTCTCAGGATTTTGACTCAGTGATAGTGAAGGAACGGTGATATAGTTGCAAGTCAGGATGGTACTTGGAGGTGGATTTGCAGATGGTGATATTCCCATACGCCAACTGCCTTTTTTCTTCTCGGTGGGAGGACCAGGGTTTGAAAGGTGCTGTTGAAGAAGCCTTCCTGTAGGTATTTGCTGCAGCCTTAGAGCATTCCTCCTTTACAGAGTGCAGGTCAGCTTTAAGCAATGTAGGTTAGCTTTAAGTAGTGCTAGCCACTCACTATATTTGCCCATTGCTGATGCACTCAGTCATTCAAAAGCACTTAGTGATAATTATGAAATTATTGAAATAAACAGGCAGCACAAAGTTGGCTGCATTGCAATTAAGGGTGATGAATTCATCACGCATCTTTATCCCCACATTCAACAGAGATCTATAAATTTTAACCCCCTCCAGAACTCCAGACAATGACAGAATGAAGTGCACAGGGAGCTTTCTGGTTGGTATTTGAATATTTCAGATTGACACAGCATTCAGATAGCTGCAGTAATCTTGCATTGACATTCATTTAGCATTCAGATATCTAAAATACAGTCTGCTCTCCTTAAGGCCGTACCAGTTGGATGAAATACATTTTTGGCACTCGGAGGCAAATGTCACAGTTAATCACAGTCAGAGTCAGGATGCTGTGATATAATATGAGGGGAAGCGAGAAGCTTCCACTGTTTTGCTCATCTTGTTCAAATCACACCTCCATCTAACTGACCACAAAGCAGGAATGGACAACTGCACAACAACCACTGCTATATTCTTTATGTTAACAGGCTGCATCTTGTACAGCAAGAAAATTGAAAGTATTGCCAAAAATCTGCATCCTCCTTTATTTCTGTTTCATCCATCTGGTGTGCTGAAAGGGCTTATGCGATCCTCCATTTGATGCGAAGATTTCAACCAGGACAAACTCTCATTTCAATATCCTCACGAACAAAATTTCTGCACAAATAATCTCGTTGAGGAAGGAACTCAATATAACTTTATCCTATCAGTCGTTAAATGGGTACTGGCATTACTGGGGAGTCTGTAAGGCTCCTTTGTGGAGTGTCTGGCCCCATCTGCAGAAGTTGCACATTCCTGATGAAGTATCACTGAGTGGCACTTATTATATAGCTCGGCTTTGATTGCGGGTAGGCTGCCTGTAACTTTACGGACCTGTTGTGTTATGCATATCCAAAATAGCTAAAGCCTGATTGACTGTCCCCAAAGCATATTATTGTAGATGCTGGAAATTTAAAATAAAAAATAGAAAATGCTGAAGTAAGTCTGGCAATATCTGTAGGAAGAGAAACAGAGTTAATGGTCTCAGGTTGATGATTTTTCATCAGAACCGGCTGATTAATTGTTGTATTTAATCCCAACACACAAACCTGCTTAGCTATTTATTACTATGATTTGCACATTTCCGTGATAATTTCTTTGTTGTTTGTGTAACTCGGATAGTTGAATGACTCCATGAAGTCTCATGGCATTAGGTGAAACACAGGCAAGGAAACCTCCTACTGATTATCATGCACTACCACAGTCCACCCCCTCAGCTGATGGATCAGTACTCCCCCATGTTAAACACCAATTTGAAGGTGCACTGGGGGTGGCACAGGCAGAAAATGTACTCAGGATTGGGCCTTCAATATCCATCACCAAGAGAGGCTCGGTAGCACCACTACTGCCCAGTCTTGAAGGACATAGCTGCTCGCCATGGCAGGAGGTAAGGGAACCAACAAGAAAGAAAAACATACTTGATAACATCCTCACCAACCTACATGTTACAGATCCATCTGTCTACGGCAAATATTGGTAGGAGTGACCACCGCCCCGTCCTTGTGGAGACAAAAATCCTATCTTGAAGGTACCCTCCATTGTGTTGTGTGACACGACCACTGTGCGAAAGGGGATAGATTTCAAACAGATCTATTAATTCAAAACTGGACATCGATGAAACACTGTGGCAATCAGCAGCAGCAGAACTGTCCTCAACCACAATCTGTAACCTCATGGTCCTGCATATCCCCCCACTCTACCATTATCACCAAGCCAGGGTATCAACACAGGATCAATGAAGAGTGCAGGATGGCCATGCAAGGAGCAGTACCAGGCCTACCTAAATATGAAGTGTGAACCTGGTGAAGCTACAACACAGGCCAACTTGCATGCCAAAAAGCAGAAGCAGCATGCAATGTAAGAGATCTCCTAACTAAAAGATCAGACCCAAGCTCTGCAGTCCTGTTACATCCAGTCATGAATGGAAGTGAACAATTAAATAATTAATTGGATGAGCGGTTGAGGGGGGAGCGGGGTGGGGGGGCTCAATGATGGAGCCCAGCACATCAAATGCAAAAGATAAGGCCATAGAATTTGCAACTATCTTCAATCTGATGTGCCAAATGGTTGATCTCTCTCAGCCTCCACTTGAGGTCTCCAGCATCACAGATGCCAATCTTCAGCGAATTTGATTAAATCTACCTGATATCACAGATAAAAGCGCAGGATACGGCAAAGTAATTGGCCATGACAATGTTCCGACAGTTATACTGAAGATTTGTGCTGTTCCTCTCGCCAAGCCGTCACATTATGGGTTACAATACTGGCATCCATCCGGCAACATGGAAAATATGCTCAGGTCTGTCCTGCCTACTGAGATCAGGACAAATCCGAACCAGTCAATCACTGCCCCATCAGTGTATTCTCAATCATCAGCAAAGTGATGGAAGGTATTGTTGACAGTGCTATCAAACAACACTTACACATGTGCCGGAATTTCATTACCATGTCTGCCCCAGAGTCGGGGCGGGCGCGGCTCGCAGAATGGAATTCTCCGTTGACCACAGATGGGATTTTACGAGCCTCGCCCAAGCGAGGTCGTAAAGTACCAGCCATTAACCTGCTCACTGAAGCTCAGTCTGGGTCCTGTCGGGGTCACAGCCCCTGACTTCGTTACAAACATGGACAGAAAAGCTGAAGTCAAGGGGTGAGATGAGAATGACTCTGTTACATCAAAACAGCATTTGATAAAGCATGGAATGCAGGAACCACACTGAACAAAAGTAACAGAACTGAAGTCAATGGAAATCTGGGGAAAACTCCACTGATTCATACTGAGCACAAATATAAATGATGGGCCCGATTTTACCATCACGTTGTGCATTTGCATGCATTTAAATTGACTTAATGGGCTGTACGCCCAACCTTACCGGCACTTCCCCCTTTACCACCGTGTTCACCTATCCAGGTTCGGCGCAAAGCAGACATGCTCCACAAAAGTCCAATTCAGGCGCTCCAGTTAGTGAGGAGGTAAGTGCCAAGCATCGGAAGGCTCTCTGCTTGAGATCAGTTGGGGGGGTGGGGTGGGTCCACTGCCGCTCTGCCTGCGATCAGTCGGGGGGGAAGGGGGAGGTCTGCTACCACTCTACCTGTGATCAGTGGAGGGGAAGGGGGGTCCGCTGCTACTCTGCCTGTGATCAGTGGAGGGGAAGGGGGGAGGGACCCACGATCGGTCTGGGTGGCGGGCGGTGGGGGGGTTAAGGGGGTCAGTAATGTGTGGGGGTGGGGCAATGTCTGTGAGGGCCGGGCGGAGCATTATCTGGCCCAGGAGGGATGTAGCAGGGGAGCCGCACTCTATCATTTTTTTTTGCACATGCGCAGTTGAAGGCTCTGATCGAAGCTGCAGGATTTTGGGTGCAATAAGCCCCGCCCACAGGCTTGTGCAGCGCAGTTTAGAATTGCTGATACTTTTGCAGGCAGAGTGCGTATGGGGGCGCCTGAGAACGGGTCTAAAAGTCAGATCTGAAACACTCCCAGTTTCAAGTCCATCCAGCACTTAGAATCAAAATGGTAAAATAGGGCCTGATAAAAGCAAATTACTGCAGATGCTGGAATCTTAGACATAAACAGAAAATGGTGGAAGATCTCCCAGCTCTGACAGCATCTGTGGAGACAGAATAGAGCTAATATTTCAAGTCTGGATGACTCTTCATCAGAGCTGAACACAATAGAATATAGGAAGATATTTATACTGTTAGGGTCGGAGGGGAGCAGGATTGACAAAGATGTATAGACAAAAGGACAGAGGGAATGTAAATGGTGGTGATCATGGCTAAGAACAGTGCTGATAACAGATCAGAATGTGTAAATGGCAAAACAAGGATAAGCAGAGTGTCAAAGAACAACCTGGAACGGGTAAAAGATGGCCCTAGTGCAGTGGGGGGAAGGGGGACCGTGTTGGGGGGAAAAGCAAGATTTAAAAAGGATGGAAAAATGAAATAATGGAAGAACTGAAAAATAAATAAGATAAAATGAAATGAAATGGAATAAAATAAATGGAAATGGGGGGAAGGTTGAGGAGCAAGTTCATGGTCTGAAGTTGTTGAACTCAATGTTAAGTCTGGAAGGCTGTAAAGTGCCCAGTCGGAAGATGAGGTGCTGTTCCTACAGTTTGCTGGGGTTCCCTGGAACATTCAACTAATGAAAGTATTTTGGGTCAGAGCTTTGGCCCAAGCAAGGCTTAGATCGGAGGTTGGTAAGACTGAAAGAGTAGCCAAGCTGTCCTAATCCACGCTGCCTCTGCTCCAATTTACTCAGGTAGGATAGGAGGGCAAAGGACCACCCACCCACACAAAGCCAATAGTTGTCACAGCTCATTAAGAGTCACTCAGATCATGAGCTGACTGGAATTTTACAATTTAGATGACAGGAATCACTTTGGGCATAATGCAAAATTTGACAAATTCGTAAAAGATCCATTCCTGGAAATTCCAGGTGGGGGCAGACTTTTGAATCTGCTATGATTCCCGTGCCATGTGGTGCAGGAAAATTCCGCCAGGCATCTCTGTTATTTTTTAAACTATGTTCCCTAGTTCATGTCTCTCCCATAAAAGGAAACATTCTGCCAGCATTCACCCAGTGAAGCCCTGTACATACGTTTCAATATATGTGATATATGTAGATTTGTGAAGAGAAAAAGGTTGGTGAAGACAAATGTAGGTCCACTACAGAGAGAAATGGGGGAATGTATAATAGGGGACAAAGAAATGGCTGAGCAACTGAATACATACTTTGGTTCTGTCTTCACAAAAGAAGACACAAATCAGATGCCAGAAATGTTGGAGAATGCAAGATTTAGTGAGTGGGAAGAATTGAGGGAGATCAATATTAGTAGAGAAATGGTGCTGGGAAAATTGATGGGATTGAAGGTGGATAAATCCCCAGGGCCTGAGAATCTACATCCCAGAGTACTTAAGGAAGTGGCTCTAGAAATAGTGGATGCATGGTGGTCATCTTTCAGGATTCTATAGACTTTGGAACAGTCCCTGCAGATTGGAGGATAGCTAATGTCACTCCAATATTCAAAAAGGGAGGTAGAGAGAAAACAGGGAATTATAGACCAGGAAGACTGACATCGGTAATGGGGAAAATTCTCGAATCCATTATGAAGGACTTTATAGCAGAGAATTTAGAAAGCAGTGGCAGGATCTGACAGAATCAACATGGATTTATGAACGGGAAATCATGCTTGACAAATCTATTAGAATTCTTTGAAGATGTAACTAGTAGAGTTGACAAGGGGGAACCAGTAGATGTGGTATATTTGGACTTTCAGGAAGCATTTGACAAAGTCCCGCACAAGAGGTTATCATGCAAGATTAAAGTGCATGGAATTGAGGGAAGTGCATTGAGATGGATAGAAAACTGGTTGACAGAGAGGAAACAAAGAGTAGGAATTAATGGGTCCTTTTCAAATTGGCAAGTCGTAACTAGTGGAGTGCCACAGGGATCAGTGCTGAGACCTCAGCTATTCACAATATATATTAATGATTTGGATGAGGGAACAAAATGTAACATCTCAAAGTTTGCAGATGATACCAAGTTGGGTGGGAGGGTGAACTGTGACGAGGATGCAGAGATCCTTCAGAATGATCTGGACACGTTGGATGAGTGGGCAAATCAATGGCAGATGCAGTATAATTTGGATAAATGTGAGGTTATTCACTTTGGAAGCAAAAACAAGAAGGCAGATTCAGCTTTGACAAAGAGTCATCTGGTCTCGAAACGTCAGCTCTTTTCTCTCCTTACAGATGCTGCCAGACCTGCTGAGATTTTCCAGCATTTTCTCCTTTGGTTTCAAATTCCAGCATCCGCAGTATTTGCTTTATTAGGGCAGATTACTACCTGAATGGCTGTAAATTGGGAGAGGGGAGTGTGCAGCTGGTGTCCTTGTGCACCAGCCGCTGAAGGTAAGCATGCAGGTGCAGCAGGCGATAAAGAAGACAAGTGGCATGTTGGCCTTCATTGCGAGGGGTTTTGAGTACAGGAGCAGAGATGTGTTGTTGCAATTATACAAGGCCTTGGTGAGTCACACCTGGAGCATTGTGTGCAGTTTTCGTCTCCTTTTCTGAGGAAGGTTGGTTCTTGCTCTCGGGAGAGTGCAGCGAAGGTTTACCAGGCTGATTCCGGGGATGGCGGGACTGATGTATGAGGAGAGATTGACTAGGTTAGGATTGTTTTCGCTGGAGTTCAGACGAATGAGGGGGGATCGCATAGAGACTTTAAAAATTCGAGCAGGACTAGACAGGGTAGATGCAGGAAGGATGTTCCCAATGGTGGGGGAATCCAGAACCAGGGGTCACAATCTGAGGATTCAGGGTAGACCATTTAGGACAGGGGTGAGGAGACATTTCTTCACCCAAAGAGTGGTGAGCCTGTGGAATTCATTACCACAGGAAGTAGTTGATGCCAAAACATTGAATTTATTCAAGAGGCAGCTGGATATAGCACTTGGGGTGAATGGGATCAAAGGTTATGCGGAGAAAGCAGGATTAGGCTATTGAGTTGGGTGATCAGCCATGATTGTAATGAATGGTGGAGCAGGCTTAAAGGGCCAAATTGCCTCCTCCTGCTCCTATCTTCTATGTTTCTATGTTTCTCTGTAATAGATCACTTCTCATTCTCTTAAAATCCAATGGATACAGGCTCCAGCCTGTCCAATCTTTCCTCACAAGATAAAACCTTCATCCCAGGAATCAGCCGAGTGAACCTTCTCTAACAGCTTCAAATGCAATTATATCCCTTGTTAGGTAAGGACACCTAAACTGTGCACAGTACTCTCAAAAAACCCACAGCTTTCATCTGCACCAGTTCATGCCTCTGATGCATTATCAATTAGGCAAAAGACTACTTGTGTGCCAACACAACTGTAGGCTTTTATTCATAACAGAATCAGGAACACATCCCAACAGGTAACCGACCCGAACTGAACAAGGGGGAGGAGACAGTCAACTTTATACTAGGTGACAAGGGGAGGAGTCGAGCCGGCAGGGGATGTGTCCAGGCATAACAAACACACAACGGTGGTCCAAGCAGGACAAAGGCACAACTGAAGTCCACCACAGCCTCTTTATATTGCATTGAAATGAATTTGTTTAGTTCTGTGGTAATTATATAAAATAACTGTTGTCTTTCTCTCTAACCAAATTGCACCTATTTATCAGAGATCATTTTTGCATTCAGCTTTGACAGTAAACTGGCGATTGCAAACTGATTTTTCATTAAATTGCTGCCTGATTTTCCTTTCCATTGACTTTAATGGCTTTGTTACTAAATTAGTTATCTGGAGGCCTGAGCAAGTTACCCCAAAGAAGGTTAATTCTAACCTACCACTCCAGTTTCAAATTTTGAAGTCAGTTTTCTTAAAAAAAGATCTGATATTTATAAAAGCAATCAAACAGTTGTCAAATTGCCATTGAAAGGCTCCATTTCACAAATGTCCTACAGTGGAGAAAACTTTAAAATTCTCATCCATGTTTTCAAATCCTGCCATGGCATTAGCCATTATGATCTCAAGGGAGACCAGTAACTTCTAAAAAGGAAGTCAAACTCCCAAACTGAAAGAATTATGCCACAAAGTTTCATGTTTCAAACAAAAAATATTCATTGTATAAGACTGAAACAAAGCAAATACTATTAACTTAAAGCTATATTTTGTAAACATTTATTCTTTAAGCCCAAAAACCTGAGACAGAAAACTTTCTGTTCTACTTTTATTTCCACCCAATAGTTGCAAGTTATGATTTAGTGCCACTCCCCTGCCTTTTCCCTGCTACTTCCCATATTGTATATATGCAAATTATCATCTAATGTCCTCTTGAATGCTTCGTTGAACCTGCCGTGCCTCCACCACATCTCCAGGCACTACATTTTAAACCCAAACCACTCGTTGTGTGATAGCCCTTCCAATCCACAGTGACGCAGCCACCAAACAAATTGACATCAGAAGATCCTGCCACCAGCCAATGGCAAGCCACTTCCGCCACCAGAAAGCACACTGCAAGAGGGGTGGAAAATTCTGCCTGAAGTTTTTTTCACCTCACATTTGCTTCTTTTGCAAATCACTTTGAATCCGTGTCTTCTCATTCTCAAACATTTATGAGCGGGAACAGTTTCTACTCTGTCCAGCCCTCTCATTATTTGGAACATCTCTATCAGATCTCTCTTAGTCTTCTGCTGTCCAAGGAGAACATTCCCAACCTCTCCAATTTCTCTTCATAAGTAAACAGGGACATGTGTTATCTGAGGGGTGTTTATTAGTTTCTCAAACATAGGTTGTCTCTAACTATCTTACATTGAAATATTTAATTCAATTCTCAAAACTAAATGTTATATTCCAGAAACATGAATCATGAAATTGCATATTCATAACACCATCTGTATCCCTGTAACCCATTCCAATCCACAACCATCTGAGATATCTGTGCTCCTCTAATTCCAGCCCTTCTGCATCTCAGAATTGGCTACCCGCCGCTGCATGACTCACAGAATTTGCTTTCAAACCTGCTTGCATAGAGCCGGGAAGATTCTGTCCTATGCCCAGGATCCTGTACGCTTCAATAATTTGTGCCCCCAGATCTTTCTTTTCCTGCACCACATTGAAATTGTACCCTTTAGTTCAGATTGCCTCTGCTCATTGCTCCTAAAAAAATAGCAGTTCACATTTATCTACATTAAATTCCATCTGTCATCCTTTTCCATCACCTGTTTATCACTATGCTCTTCACAATTGCTGCACCTTTCACATCATCTCCAAATGCTACATTGTTGAGAAATAAATGTCAACCCTACACACATCCTGAGAATGAATAGGAAAAAACATCTTGACAATTGGGTTGAGGATATCCACAATTATCCAGACTACTGCCTAGACAAGAAGTGAAAATGGATTCAATGGGGGCAATTTTCCCGTCCCACCCACCATGGGAATTGTAGTGGGGGGGGGGGGGGGGTGGACCATGCAAGGTCTGTTGACCTCGGGTGGGATTTTTCAGTTTTGGGGCGAGCGCGGCTGGAAAATCCCACCCAATGAGAGCAAAACCTCTCACTATAAAATGCAAAATGCTTAGCTCCGTGACATGCGCAAAAATGTCCAGTATACCCCAGTATCATACTCACATTAAAATTTTGTTTTATAGTAGTATTTAGAGTGAGCAAACCTCGGGTCCATTAATGTGTTCCAAGGATTATGAGAGGAACTGTCATTAAAGGGCGGGGTTTTACAACCTTGCTCGTCACAAAACCATAAAATCCCACCCGAGGTCAACGGACCTCTCCATGCTCCGCTCCCCCACCTGCTCTGATTCCCGTGGTGGGCAGGTCAATAAAATTCCAGCCCATGATTCAGAAACTCACTCTTCAAACTATTAAGATTGAATAATATTTCTTGCAGGTAGAGCAAGCAATTAGGAAGGCAAATGACATGTTGGCCTTTATTGGAGTGCAGGTATAAACGTGAGAACATAAGAACATAAGAACTAGAGGCAGGAGTAGGCTATCTGGCCCCTTGAGCCTGCTCCGCTATTCAATAAGATCAGGGCTGATCTTGTGTGGACTCAGCTCCACTTACCCGCCCACTCACCATAACCCTTAATTCCTTTATTGTTCAATACTCTATCTACCGTTGCCTTAAAAACATTTAATGAGATAGCCTCAACTGCTTCACTGGACAGGGAATTCCACAATTTCACAATCCTTTGGGTGAAGAAGTTCCTCCTCAACTCAGTCCTAAATCTGCTCCCCCTTATTTTGAGGCCATGCCCCCTAGTTCTAGTTTCACCCACCAGTGGAAACAACCTTCCTGCTTCTATCTTATCTATTCCCTTCACAATTTTGTATGTTTCTATAAGATTCTCCCTCATTCTTCTAGAATCCAATGAGTAATGAAGTCTTGCCACAGTCTCAGCCATGCAAAATGCCACAGACATTGGCGGGACTGGAAGATCCCAACAGTTTTGATCTCCATCCTTCAGGAAGGGAATAGGTACATTGGAGGCAGGATCGTGAATGTTCTTTGGGTTTCTCCCGAGGATGACGGGGTTGTCCCATGATGAGAGCCTAAGTGAATTGGGTCTATATTCTCTGCAGTTGAGAAGAATGAGTGATCATTGAAATATACAAGATTCTGAAAGGATTTGATAGATTTAATGCTGAGAGGTCGTTTCTCCTGGATTGGGAATCTGGAACAGTGGGGGCACAGTCTCAGGGTAAAGGGCCGATCATTTAAGACTGAGTTGAGGAGAAATTCCTTCACTCTAAGTATTCTAAATCATTGGAATTCTCTGTTCCAGAAAATTGTGGACGTTCCATCATTAAATATATTTAAGGATAACATAGATAGATTTTTGCGGTTGGATTTTCTGGTGCCTTTTCCAGCGATGGAGGTAGTTTGCCGTTGGCCGCTGGTGGGATCTTCCAGTCCCGCCAATGTCAATGGCATTTTGCATGGCTCACCCGTCCCATTACCAGGGAACCCACCACAGGGGATAACCTTCATCGGGACCATAGAGTCATAGAGACATAGAGGTTTACAGCATGGAAACAGGCCCTTTGGCCCAACTTGTCCATGCCGCCCTTTTTTTTTAACCACGAAGCTAATCCCAATTACCCGCGTTTGGCCCATATCCCTCTCTACACATCTTACCCATGTAACTGTCTAAATGTTTTTTAAAAGACAAAATTATACCTGCCTCTACTACTACATCTGGCAGCTTGTTCCAGACAGTCACCACCCTCTGTGTGAAAAAATTGCCCCTCTGGATCCTCTTGTATCTCTCCCCTTTCACCTTAAATCTGTGCTCTCTAGTTTTAGACTCCTCTATCTTTGGGAAAAGATGTTTACTATCTAGCTAATCTATACCCCTCGTTATTTTATAGATCTCTATAAGATCACCCCTACGTCTCCTACACTCCAGGGAAAAAAGTCCCAGTCTATCCAGCCTCTCCTTATAATTCAAACTACCAAGTCCCGGTAGCATTCTAATAAACCTTTTCTGCACTCTCTCTAGTTTAATAATATATTTCCTATAATAGGGTGACCAGAACTATATACAGGATTCCAAGTGTGGCCTTACCAATGTCTTGTACAATTTCAGTAAGAAGTCTCACAACACCAGGTTTATTTGGCAGCACTAGCTTTCGGAGCCCCAAGCCCCTTCTTCAGGTGAGTGAGGACTCGTGTTCACAAACAGGGCATATAAAGACACAAACTGAATTTACAAGATAATGTGTGGAATGCGAGTCTTTACAGGCAATCAAGTCTTAAAGGTACAGACAATGTGAGTGGAGTGAGGGTTAAGCACAGGTTAAAGAGATGTGTATTGAGTCCAGCCAGGACAGTTAGTGAGATTTTGCAAGCCCAGGCAAGTCGTGGGGGTTACAGATAGTGTACATGAACCCAAGATCCCGGTTGAGGCCATCCTCATGTGTGTGTAACTTGGCTATCAGTCTCTGCTCAGCAATTCTGCGCTGTCGTGTGTCGTGAAGGCCGCCTTGGAGAACGCTTACCCGAAGATCAGAGGCTGAATGCCCATGACTGCTGAAGTGTTCCCCGATTGGAAGGGAACACTCCTTCCTGGTGATTGTTGAGTGGTGTTCATTCATTCGTTGTCGTAGCGTCTGCATGGTTTCACCAATGTACCATGCCTTGGGACATCCTTTCCTGCAGCGTATCAGGTAGACAACGTTGGCCGATTTGCAAGAGTATGTACCGTTTACCTGGTGAATGGTGTTCTCACGTGAGATGATGGCATCCGTGTCGATGATCCGGCATGTCTTGCAGAGGTTGCTGTGGCAGGGTTGTGTGGTGTTGTGGTCACTGTTCTCCAGAAGGCTGGGTAGTTTTCTGCGGACAATGGTCTGTTTGAGGTTGTGCGGTTGTTTGAAGGCAAGAAGTGGGGGTGTGGGGATGGCCTTGACGAGATGTTCGGCTTCATCAATGACATGTTGAAGGCTCCGGAGGAGATGCCGTAGCTTCTCCGCTCCGGGGAAGTACTGGACGATGAAGGGTTTTCTGTCCACCATGTCCCGTGTTTGTCTTCTGAGGAGGTCTGTGCGGTTTAACCTGGTGGACTTTAACCTGGTGTTGTGAGACTTCTTACAGTGCTTACCCCAGTCCAACGCCGGCATCTCCACATCATTGTACAACTTCAACAAGGCGTCCCAACTCCTGTATTCAATGTTCTGACCAATGAAACTAAGCATGCCAAATGCCTTCTTCGCCACCCTGTCCACTTGTGACTCCACTTTCAAGGAGCTATGAACCTGTACTCCTAGATCCCTTTATTCTATAACTTTCTCCAACACTCAACCATTAACTGAGTAAGTCCTGTCCCGATTCAATCCATTAAAATGCATCACCTCACATTTATCTAAGTTAAACACCATCTGTCATTCATCAGTCCACTGGCCCAATTGATCAAGATTCCATTGCAATCCTAAATAACCATCTTCACTATCCACGATGCCACTAATCTTGGTATCATCTGCAAACTTACTAACCATGCCTCCTAAATTCTCATCCAAATCATTAATATAGATGACAAACAACAGTGGACCCAGCACCGATCCCTGAGGGACATTGCTGGTCACTGGCCTCCAGTTTGAAAAACAACCCTCTACAGCCATCCTCTGTCTTCTATCATCAAGTCAATTTTGTATCCATTTGGCTACCTCACTCTAGATCCTGTGAGATTCAACCTGATACAACAACTTACCATGCGATACCTTATCAAAGGCCTTGCTAAAGTCCATGTAGACAACATCAACTGCACTGCCCTCATCTATGTTCTTGGTTACCCCTTCAAAAAATTCAATCAAATTCGTGAGACATGATTTTCCACTCACAAAGCCATACTGACTGCCCCTAATCAGTCCTTGCCTCTCTAAATGTCTGTAGATCCCGCCGGCAGGAAGGGCCAGAAAATCCCATATCCCTTGATCTCTTGGGGAATCAAGGGATATGGGAAAGTGGAGTCGAAGCTGAATATCAACCATGAGGATTTTGAATAGCAGAAACACACACAATGTTATGTTATGTTATGTTCGCTATGAGGGCATCAAAGTACAAATAATAGAAAAGCATTAGGTGTGAAACAAACTCTATTAATTGCTCCTATTTAAAATAATAGTGTTGTAAAATCTGCTCTTATTACAGCCCTAGCAAATTTATAAAGAAAGAAAAAATATCTTGCAGAATGAAATGCTTATTATATTTTCAATGTATGAGGCCTTAGGATACAACTTGTCCCCATGATATTACTGAACTGGAAAACTAAAGAAATATTAACTTATTGTGGAGCCATCTACAGTTTTATGTACATTATGCATTGTACGAGTTGACTTTACCACCTCTAGACAGATGTTACGTACCTTCAGGCTTTAGCAGAATTCATACTTGCAGCCTTAGGGATAAAATGCAACAGATAAACCCTGTGGACCTACTGAAATCCAAAAGACAATTCATTTGAAAGAACTTCTTACCTTTTATATCACAATATAACTCCAAGGACTTTCCTAATGTTTTTATCCTGCTCAATATACTATCCTGCATAGTGATTTTTCATCAGAATGGATGTTCATTTTAGCAGCAGTGCAGTAAACGTGTCCTTCAGAAAATGTAATCAACTTCCTTTCTCAACCAGGGGCTTTTTGAGACTTTATAGAGAGAATGCCTTTAACATTCTTAAAAGATAAAATCAGAAAGTGAACAACGTTTTAGCACATTAATAAATCAACTATCTCTGACAACTGTTTTTTCTTCTTTTGCAATGCTGTATCAGAGGGCATCTCTGAATTAAAGAGTTGCACACAAACACTTTAGCTGGCTTCTAAACATTCAGCATCTACGTGACATGGGTGTTCTCACCTACCAACGACATGCTATACACTAAACCCTTCCAGCCCAGCCTCCAGAAGTTGTTTTATTTAAATGCAATCTGTCCCGGTATCTCTCTCTCTCTCTCCATTCAAGTCTCATATAAAATTGACTATCTGTAACAATGAAAACTAGTTAAAGTTAAGAATATTCAAGTGAGGAGAAAATATGAACGAAGGTACCTCCCCAGCGAGCTTATGTATGCAAACCTTTAGGGACCAACTAAGCTATCTTTCTCTACACCCTAGCTATAACTGTCACTCTACATTCTGCATCCTCTCATTTCCTTCTCTATGAACGGTATGCTTTGTCTGTATAGCATGCAAGAAACAATACTTTTCAATGTATGTTAATACATGAGACAATAATAAATCAAATCAAATCAAATCAAATCAAAAAAGTGCAAGGAGACTTCACTACCACTTCAAGAAAGTATTACTCTCAATCCACTGGGCTGCCAGGTGTACAAGGTAAGTAGCTCCACTAAGCCATCATGGTGTTCCTTGTTACATTGTACTCTCTTGTCATAGTGCCAGAGAGCTAAATCTACTTCCCACATTATCGTCAGGATTTGATGTGTAATTTATTTTTTATTATTCGTTCACGGGATGTAGGTGTTGCTGGCTAGGCTAGCACTTAATGCCCATCCCTAATTGTCCTTGAGAAGATAGTTGCAGTCCATGTTTTGATGGTACACCCACAGTGTTGTCATGCAGGGACTTCCAGGATATTTCAAGAGGAGGATGATGGCAGGCCCTTCGGATAGCAGAGGAAGTCCCTTGAGTTGAACCAGTGGGATTGTGGAGGAGGCGTTTCCTGCCCAAATACCCCATCTTTGGGAAATGGAGCCTTTGGTTCAGAATATCCATAAGAACATAAGAACTAGGAGCAGGAGTAGGCCATCTGGCCCCTCGAGCCTGCTCCACCATTCAATAAGATCGTGGCTGACTTTTTCGTGAACTCAGCTCAATTTACCCACCCATTCACCATAACTCTTAATTCCTTTACTGTTCAAAAATTTGTTTATCCTTGCCTTAAAAACATTCAATGAGGTAGCCTCAACTGCTTCACTGGGCAGGGAATTCCACAGATTCACAACCCTTTGTGTGAAGAAGTTCCTCCTCAACTCAGTCCTAAATCTGCTCCCCCTTATTTTGAGGCCATGCCCCCTAGTTCTAGTTTCATCCACCAGTGGAAACAACTTCCCTGCTTCTATCTTATCTACTCCCTTCATAATCTTACATGTTTCTAGAAATCTCCCCTCATTCTTCTGAATTCCAATGAGTATAGCCCCAGCCTACTCAGTCTCTCCTCATAAGCCAACGCTCTCAACTCCGGAATCAACCTAGTGAATCTCCTCTGCACCCACTCCACTGCCAGTATATTCTTTCTCAAGTAAGGAGACCAAAACTGTACACAGTACTCCAGGTGAGGCCTCACCAGCACCTTATACAGCTGCAACATAACCTCGCTGTTTTTAAACTCCATCCCTCCAGCAATGAAGGACAAAATTCCATTTGCCTTCTTAATTACTTGCTGCACTTGCAAACCAGCTCCTTGAGATTCTTGCACAAGGACACCCAGGTCCCTCTGCACAGCAGCATGCTGCAATCTTTTACCATTTAAATAATAATCCATTTTGCTGTTATTCCTACCATAATGGATGACCTCACATTTACCAACATTATACTCCATCTGCTAGACTCTTGCCCATTCACTTGGACTATCTATATCCCTTTGCAGACTTTCAGCATCCTCTGCACACTTTGCTTTGCCACTCATCTTAGTGTCATCTGTGAATTTTGACACACTACACTTGGTCCCCAACTCCAAATCATCTATGTCAATTGTAAACAATCCACCCCCTGCTTCCTGGACTACTGCAAAGAGGCTGTCTACATGGAGGTGCAAAACTGTCCTTATTTGGGTTCTCACTACTTAGATTGCTTGGCCATCTCCATTCAGTAGGCGAGCGATCTGCTTCTCAGGCCAGCTCTGATGAGCTTCCCTGTTGGCGAGAATGCACTGGGGTACTGTCCGGATCCAACCTGACCCCACCTGACATCCACCCCACCCCACCCCAGTATTTGGCTGTTTTCCCCCATCACCATTGGATTGGGAAAATTCAGCACAAGAACTTTGTCATTAATACTTCAATACTTTAAGCCCTCTGCTCTCACAAAAATACAAGAAAATAGTATTTTAATTTGTAGCAACTTCCAGAGAATTATCAGGGCTTCAGGATATTTATTCCAGGAATTGGTCTTGTTGGTATTCATACTGAGCTATACGTTTTACAATTCATTATCAGTAATATAATTGGAATAGAAAAAATATCCGATGTTACAGAAAGATGTTTGTTTAGCTGTTGGAAAATCTCAGCAGGTCTGGCAGCATTAGTAAAGAGAGAAAAGAACTGATGTTTTGAGTCCAGATGACCCTTTGTCAAAGCTTTGACCCTTTGACAAAGGGTCATCTGGACTCGAAACGTCAGCTCTTTTCTCTCCTTACAGATGTTGCCAGACCTGCTGAGATTTTCCAGCATTTTCCCTTTAGGTTTCAGATTCCAGCATCCGCAGTAATTTGCTTTTATTTAGCTGCTTATTCTTTAGATCCAACCGGAGTTCAAAGTGGTCGAATATGTCTCATGGAATCCAACACAACCGACCACAACCCACCCATAACCTCCATGCATTTCTCCATATCTCCATAACCCCATGCATTTACCCTAGCTGTTCCCCTGACACTAAGGGGCAATTTAGCATGGCCAATCCACCTAACCTGCACATCTTTGGATTGTGAAAGGAAACCGGAGTAGCTGGAGGAAACCCACACAGACATGGGGAGAATGTACAAACTCCACACAGACAGTGACCCAAGCCGGGAATCGAACCCCGCTCCCTGGCACTGTGAGGCAGCAACCTCTCTGCCACTGTGCCGCCCCATCTCCTTGAAGAAATCTTAATTAACCAGTATGAGGCCAGCAAAATGGCTGCACAACCCTCAAGCTTTACAAAAGCAAAATACTGCAGGTGCTGAAGATCTGAAAGTAAAACAAAAATTGCAGGAAATACTTAGCAGGTGAGGCAGCATCTGTGCAGAGAAACAGATGAGCGGGATTTTCCAGGTCTTCCTGCTGGCGGTATCTTCCGGTTCTGATGAAGATGGAGGTGACACCTTGGGAGGGTATCTGCAGTGAGTGACTCACCAGCAAACAATGCAAATGACTTTGGCAGGACTGGAAGATCCCATTGGCTACCAGTGGCGAGCCGCCTCTGCTACCAGAAAACCCAATGCGGTGTGGGGTGGGGGTGTGGGGCGAAGCATCGGGGTCTGAAAATCCCTGCCAATGTTTCAGGTTGATGATCTCTCATCAGAACTGGCCTATTCTGATGAATGGTGATCGACTTCACATGTTAACTGTTTCCTTATACAGATGTTACCTGACATGCTGTATATTTCCTGCAATTTTTTTTGCTTTTATTACTATGGTCTTACTTCATCGGTTTTAACAAAACCTCATTAAAATAGCAGGGACACAAACTGTTGTAGCAGATGACTGCAATATAAACCTGTAAAAGTGATCAGGGAAATCAGAATAGAGCTGTAAAAATGCTCCATTTTTACTCCTCAAGCTGTTAAATTGGCACGTAAACAGTAGAACTGACAAAAAATGCATTTATTCCAGCTGTACATTGAATGGAAGATACCATTCATTCAAAATCTACAGGGTTTCTAAGCAGACCTGAAATGCTCATGGGCGATTCCATAATCCTGTAATTCCTGCAGCGGCCAGTAACCTTCACCACACAGCTTATGGTTCTTTTACTCATCTTAATGTGGGATTATGTTCTCCTAGTTTCAAGAAATGTTGGCAGAAAGTCTCTGACACGGGAACTTTGGCAGTGGAATCATTGCTTAATGGAAGATGCATGGGAACACCATCACCTGCAAGTTCCCCTCCAAGCCACTCACCATCCTGACTTGGATCTATATCACCGTCCCTTTACTGTCGCCAGGTCAAAATCCTGGAGCCCCCTTCATTGGGCTGTATTATACTTCACCACATGTGGGTAAATAGCATTTTTCAAAACAAGAAAAAAGACACTTGCATTTCATAACCTCAACCAATGAAATATTTATGAAGAGTAGTCACTGGTGTAACATTGGGGAACATGGAAGCCAATTTGCACACAGCAAGGTTCCACAAACAGCACTGGGATTTGTGATTGGCTAATCTATTTTTCAGTGATGTTAGATGAATAAATATGGACAAAGACACCACAAAGACTCCCCTGCTCTTCTTCGAATGGCACAATGTGATCTTTATGACTACCTGATAGGGCAGAGAGAGCCTCAGTTCAAATTCCATTCAAAAAGACATTCACTCCAACTGTGCAGTATTTCCTCAGGACTGTACTGAAGCACAGCCTAAATTATGTGCTCAATTCTGCAGGGGAGCCAGAACACATTACTTTCTGAAAGGAAACATATCCACATGGGGCGACAAGGTGGCACAGTGGTTAGCACAGTGCCAGGGACCCGGGTTCGATTCTGGCTTTGGGTGACTGTTCATGTTGAGTTTGCATGTTCTCCCTGTGTGGGTTTCCTCCCACAGTCCAAAGATGTGCGAGTTAAGTTGATTGGTCATGGTAAATTGCCTCTTAGTGTTAGAGGATTAGTGGAGTAAATACGTGGGGTTACAGCGATAAGGCCTCGGTGGGATTGTTGACGGTGCAGGCTCGATGGGCCGAATGGCCTGCTTCTGCACTGTAGGGATTCTATGATTCTCGGTAGCGTGCTATAGCACTTCAGGTAATTGAAAGGACTTGAGGAGGTGACTTTTTATATCATTGACATAATGAACATAGAGGACAAAGGTGATGCTGGAGATAATCCCAAACTGAAGTTCAGTGTCATCCTTTTCTTAACATATTGTGTCCCCCATCTAGTCATCCTCACATAGAATTACACTTAAGCACAGCCCCATAATAAATAGGAACTATTTTTTATTGATAAATCAGGTGGGCGGTGTGTAATGACATTTACAATTTGCCCAATTATTGTTCATGTTTGAGACATGCACAGAGGAGGAAATTCAATGGATAAGATACCATTAAACACAAGAGGAAATGTCCTTCCCAAAGGTAGTCAGTGGGGAGCAAGCAGCATGACACCATGCATGGTCCAATGCAACTCTGGAAGTGCTCATGTACAAGTGAGAAACAAGAAGGAGATCCTTCTTACCTCCACCTGGCCCCAGCAGAGTAAGCAACAGCATTGCAGAGAAGTGGCTCCACAGGTCAATATGAACAGCATTATTCCAAGATCCTGGCCATCATGCAAGAGGATATTTAATCACCTCATCGTCTTCCATTTGTACTCGAAAACTAATACTCTCAGAATTACTTCTCCCTCTTGCCACGCACTTGTTGACGATTCTTTCATTATACACATGATGCAATACTGACTAACACATCTTCAAACCTCTTCAACAAGATATACACTAAGCCAATACTATTCTTGTGATAGAAACTACCAACCGCAGACGTAACACATACAGTATTTGTGTACCTTATGGTGGTATTAGTGGTATTATAGCTAGACTATTAATCCAGAAACTCAGCCAATGTTCTGGGGACCCGGGTTCAAATCCCGCCAGGGCAGATGGTAGAATTTGAATTCAATAAAAAATATCTGGAATTAAGAATCTACTGATGACCATGAAACCATTGTCGATTGTCAGGAAAACCCACCTAGTTCACGATTGTCCTTTAGGGAAGGAAATCTGCTGTCCTTACCTGGTCTGGCCTACATATGACTCCAGAGCCACAGCAATGTGGTTGACTCTCAACTGCCCTTAGGCAGCTAGGGATGGGCAATAAATGCTGGCCAGCCAGTGACGTCCTTGTCCCACGAATGAACAAATGAAATGAGGATACCTACATTTTTGGAATCTGAGCCACTGATACGTCCCAGTTTTGATTGTTTCATCATTAGTTGCTATGCCTTCAGCTATCTTGGCCTAAGGGTCCAGAATTCTCTCCTTAACCGCCTCATCTCTCTACCTCTTTCTCTTCCTTTAGGACGCTCCTTAAAACCTATCTCTTTGTTGAGGCTTTTGGTCAGCTGTCCAAATATTATCTGTTTCAATGTCAAATTTTGTTTGATTATGTTCCTGCAAAGCACCATGGGATGTATCACCACAATGATGTAAGTTGTCATTGCTAATTTGCTCTTTGCTCACTTACTCAGCATGACAACCTGCTACTGCAAGGTGCTGCTATTCATCTTCTGCTTACCCTTGGTATTATGTGCCATCTTGGCGATTTTTTAATAGCTTTTCCAGATTATATAAGTAGTGCAGCCAAACTGAAGACCGTAGCCTTCCCAAAAATGGAATATCTCTTGCTGTTGTTCCTTCAAGCACAGAAATCACCATATCACATGAGTGGGAGTTATTGGCACTGAGTGATTCATTCTGCCAAAGTGAGTGGGAGCAGGTGCGGATGGAAAAGGCACCTCAGGAACCTACACCCTAGAAGACAAACATCCAAATGTTTACTTACATTTCTGTAAGAGAGGCAGTGAACTTTTGTGTTTAACAGACCCATCTTTTATGGCTTTAATGAGCAAAGAGATTGAATGGAGAGAATCTTGAGATAGGGATTCAAAAACCTATTGTTGATGAAGGTCTGTTCCCATGTTTATGGACACAGAGGAAATGTCCAAAACATGAGAACAACATTAGGATGGGTACAACTTGACCAACTTTCTAGAAAATGACTGGAACATCCAGCCAGAACAATGGCTGATGTTAATGGAAACGCCAGCAGGGTCATCTCAGGAACCACAACATGGTACAGGACCACACGAATCCTAGATGGCTCCAACTAAGACACAACATCTGGCCATATTCCATTCCATTCGGCATTCATTTAGAAGAAGCCACAAGTCAGGAGCTAGAAGATGCTAATAATACACTAATAAAAAAAGTGAGCATTAAGCATGAAAAAAACTATTGACATCATTACAAAACAAGGTCATTTATCAGTTATACTATAGAAACATAGAAACATAGAAAAACTACAGCACAAACAGGCCCTTCGGCCCACAAGTTGTGCCGAACACATCCCTACCTTCTAGACCTACCTATAACCTTCCATCCTATTAAGCTCCATGTACTCATCCAGGAGTCTCTTAAAAGACCCTATTGAGTTCGCCTCCACCACCACTGACGGCAGCCGATTCCACTCGCCCACCACCCTCTGTGTGAAAAACATACCCCTAACATCTCCCCTGTACCTACCCCCCAGCACCCTAAACCTGTATCCTCTCGTAGCAGACATTTCCACCCTGGGAAAAAGCCTCTGAGAGTCCACCCGATCTATGCCTCTCAACATCTTATACACCTCTATTAGGTCTCCTCTCATCCTTCGTCTCTCCAAGGAGAAAAGACCGAGCTCCTTCAGCCTATCCTCATAAGGCATGCCACTCAATCCAGGCAACATCCTCTGCACCCTTTCAATCTTTTCCACATCCTTCCTATAGTGAGGCGACCAGAACTGAGCACAGTACTCCAAGTGGGGTCTGACGAGGTTCTTATATAGCCGCATCATTATCCCCGGACTCCTAAACTCAATCCCTCGATTGATAAAGGCCAGCACACCATACGCCTTCTTAACCACCTCCTCCACCTGCGGGGCCGATTTTAGAGTCCTATGGACCCGGACCCCAAGGTCCTTCTGATCCTCTACAGTACTAAGAGTCTTTCCCTTTATATTGTACTCCTTCATCCCATTTGACCTACCAAAATGGACCACGACGTATTTATCTGGGTTGAAGTTCATCTGCCACTTGTCCGCCCAGTCTTGCATCCTATCTATGTCCCTCTGTAACTTCTGACATCCCTCCAGACTATCCACAACCCCACCAACCTTTGTGTCGTCGGCAAACTTACCAACACATCCCTCCGCTTCCTCATCCAGGTCATTTATGAAAATGACAAACAGCAAGGGTCCCAGAACAGATCCCTGGGGCACACCACTGGTGACCGACCTCCATTTAGAAAAAGACCCATCAATACCCACTCTCTGCCTCCTTTGGGCAAGCCAGTTCTGGATCCACAGGGCAGCAGCCCCTTGGATCCCATGCCCTCTCACTTTTTCTAGAAGCCTTGCATGGGGGACCTTATCGAACGCCTTGCTAAAATCCATATAAACCACATCTACCACCTTCCCTTCGTCAATGTGTTTAGTCACATTTTCGAAGAACTCCACCAGGCTCGTAAGGCACGATCTGCCCTTGACAAAGCCATGCTGAGTATTCTTGAGCATACTAAACCTCTCTAAATGCTCATATATCCTGTCCCTCAGGATCTTCTCCATCAGTTTACCAACCACTGAGGTTAGACTCACCGGTCGGTAATTACCTGGGCTATCCCTATTCCCCTTCTTGAAAATAGGAACCACATCCGCAATCCTCCAATCCTCCGGCACCTATCCCGTCTCCATCGACGACGCAAAGATCATCGCCAAAGACTCTGTAATCTCTTCCCTCGCCTCCCACAGTAACCTGGGGTACATCCCATCCGGACCCGGTGACTTATCTATCTTGATGCCATTCAAAGATTCCAGCACAACCTCTTTGTTAAAGTCCACATACTCAATCCTTTCAGTCCACCGCACACCCGCAGTACATCCACCCAGGTCCTTCTCCTCTGTGAAAACCGAGGCAAAATACTCATTGAGCACCTCTGACATTTCTACAGGTTCCATACAGACTTTCTCGCCTTCACCTTTTATAGGCCCTATTCCATCACGTCTCATCCTTTTACTCTTCACATATTTATAGAACGCCTTAGGGTTCTCCTTAATCCTACCTGCCAGGGCCTTCTCGTGACCCCTTCTGGCTCTCCTAATTTCCTTCTTTAGTCCCTTCCTACAAGCCGTATACTCTTCTAAATCCCTATCTTCGCCAAGCTCTCTGAGCCTTTTGTACGCTTTCCTTTTCTTCTCGACTGGGTCCCGCACAGCTTTCGTGCACCACGGTTCCTTTAACCGACCAACACCTCCCTGTCTGCTCGGAACGTTGTCCTGTAGAACTCTAGACAGACATTCCTTGAAAAACTGCCACCCCTCTTCAGTACATTTCCCTGAGAATACCTCCTTCCAATTTACTCCTCTAATTTGCTGCCTAATGTCTTCATATTTCCCCTTACTCCATATAAACACTTTCCTAGCTTGCCTGATCCTCTCTTTTTCCAATGCAAGCCTAAAGGAGATAGAGTTATGATCGCTATCCCCAAGATGCTCTCCCACTGAGAGATCTGACACCTGTCCAGGTTCATTGGTCAGTATCAGATCAAGTACAGCCTCTCCTCTTGTAGGCTTGTCCACATGCTGTGTCAGGAAACCCTCCTGATCACACCTAACGAACTCTTCCCCATCCAATCCCCTTACCCTAGGGATATTCCAATCTATGTTTGGGAAATTAAAGTCTCCCATCACAGCAACTCTGCTATTACTGCATCTCTCCAGGATCTGTTTCCCTATCTGCTCCTCCACCTCCCTGTTACTATTGGGTGGCCTATAGAAAATTGCCAGCAAAGTGACCGACCCCTTCCCACTCTGAACTTCCACCCACAGAGACTCGGTGGACAATCCCTCCACTAACTAACCTATATCTAGGTTAGTTCAAACAATCTCTTTCCGATTGTAAAATGAGCTTGTTATTAGGTAGTCACCATAGTCCCAGATGACCCTTTGAGGGGGAGAGCTGACTGGTGGTAATTTAACCTGAGGATCACCATACCTCAGGCAAGGAGCAAGGCAGAATTCATGAGGCAAGCCTGAGAAGGCAGCCTTCATGAATAACCTCAGCCGGTACGGGAATTCATTGGCGTCACTCGACATCACAAACCAGTTATCCAGCAAACTGAGCTGCCCAACCCCCCCACAAGGGAATGGACATCCTTTCCTCTCAGGAAACCATGGGGATGTGCCTAAGGTGCCATCACTGAGCCAGTATACTTCGGAAAATCCAACACAGCAAAGAGACTGCACAGTAGTTTGGCTGCTGAATGAGAAAGGTGACTTAAGTTGAGTCATGCTCAGAAGTGCATGTTGGGGGTGGTTAAATGTTCTCCACATGATTTCAGATCAATGACCTTTTGTCAACTCTGATGGAAGGTCATCAACCTGCAGCATTAACTCAGTTCCTCTCTCCACAAATGTTGCCTGACCGTACAGTACTTCTGTTTTGTCTTCAACCTTTAATTTATCTTAGGATGATAACTGCAGGTAAAAAATGATCAGGGGCCATTTGATAATTTCCTCATTGCACGGGTTTCAACCCTGAAATGAAACTGTTGAATATTGTGTGGAAGCGACAAAGTGAATTCAGGTGCTTGCTGCAAGCTGAGAGCCATGGGTATCAATTCTCTTTATTTTCTGGCACCTGCTTACCCTGGTCCAGCCCATTTCTAACAGCCAGATTCCGCAGCTACTTTTTCTCAAGCAGCAGGACCCATTCCACTCATCAATCACAGAAAGATCAGCTGACCTAATGATCCACATTATACTTGTAATGATATCTTCGAATCTACAGCTGTAAATGTCGCAAGTTTTACTGTTAAAGGATTAATGGTGTTCAAATCCAGGGGCTGATTTAGAAGAGGTGAATGCAAATTATAATAGAAGGATTATTGCTGCAAAGCAATCAGAAATTAATTAAATGAAATTAATTAATGTATAAATTCTCCATCATGTCCGAGTGGATAGTGAATGTACATCACAAGAGAAAAAACATGACATCTTTCAGACAAATATTTACTGATCATCTGGCTCTTAACAATATATTGCAGTCATTAACATTCAGATGATGAAACCTTAAAGCATGGGTCTAACCATTTATTTATGGTGCTTGGGTGGATGTTACAGATCTTATTTGAGAGTGACAAGCCTGACATCAAGGCCACATTTGACCGAGTGTAGCATTACTGAGTCCATTAAGATTGGAATCAATAGGAATCAGGCAAAACTCTCCACTGGTTGGAAGATGGTTGTGGCTGTTGAAGGTCCATCATTGTTGCACGACAGCATTGCAGAAGTTCCTCAGGGTTGCATCTTGGGTCCAACCACCTTCAGCTGCTTCATCAATGGCCTTCCTTCCACCATAAGGTCAGAAGTTGTGATGTTTGCTGATGATTGCACAATGTTCAGTACATTCACAACTCCTTAGATATAGAGGCAGCAAGACCTAGAACAATATCCAGGCTTGGGTTGCTGGCAGCAAGTCACATTGACTCCACACAAGTGCCAGGCAATGCCCATCTCCAATGAGAGAGAATTCATCCATCTCCTTTGCCTTCACTGAATCCCCCATTATCAAACTCCTGAGGGGTTACCATTGTCCAGAAACTGATCTGGACAAGCTATATAAATATAGTGGCTACAAGAGCAGATAGAGGCTGGTAATTATGCAGCAAGTAACTCAGCTCCGAACTCTGCAAAGCCTCTCCACCACATATAAGGCATAAGTCAGCAATGTGATGGAATACTGTTCAATTGCTGGATGAGTGCAGGCCCATCAACACGAAAGTGGCTCAACGCCATTCAGGGCAAGACGGCCAACTTGATTGGCACCCATCCACCACCTCCAACAGTCACTCCCTCCACCACTGAAACACAATGTGTACCATCTTCAAGATGCATGATACCAAGCCCTCTTTGACAGCACTTCCCAAATCTATGAACTCTACCATCCAGGAGGACAAAGGCAGAAAAATGCATAGGAACATTGCCACTGCAAGTTCCCCTCCAGGCCACTCACCATCCTGACTTGGAAATATATTGCCATTCCTTCACTGTTGCTGGGTCAAAATCCTGGAACCCCCTTCATAACAAAACTGCACCAAATAGACTGCAGTGGTTCAAGAAAGCAGCTTACCAGTACCTTCTCAAGGGCAGTTGGAGATGGGCAATGAAAATACTAGTGATGCCCATACCCTGTGAAGGAATGCAAAATGCTATAACAAACATTGCTGCCTCAATCAACATCCCATCTCCTTCATTGTTATTTATGAGATTGTGCTGTGTGCAAATTGGCTGGTAGATAGCAACAATCAGGTATAAAATAAAATGGCATGGTTAGTATTATACCCAGCACCATAAATAACATGCTTATTTAATGGTATTTTTGGGAGAATGTGCAATTTTAGTTGGACACTTAATTTGTTGTCAATTCCTAGTAGTTATCTGGTCACATTGCCCAAGGGTAGACATTGTTCCTTCTTATTTGTTGTTGGTGGTGAAGATGGGCAATGAGTATGAAGGCAAGTTGGAGAAGATGAAAGGAGAGATTGGGGCTTGTGCCAAAGCTGGGGGCAGAGAGTAACAGGTAGGGATGACTGACAATTGGAGCAAGTTGTAGATAAATGTGCAGTTAATGTTGAAAAGCAAATAATAGCAATGGTGAATGGGGCAACAAGATGAGGAGGGAAACGGAGGTAAAGATCTTAAAAATAATGAATGGAAAATATGGAATAGGTAAGGTAGTGAAGTACAGTTTCTGCTTATTTATAGCCTGTAATTTTAAAAAATGGAGAATACCCTTCAAAGAATCAAGTAGCTAATCACATTATCACCCTGTTTATGTCACACTTGAACCATTGGGAAGCATGTGAACATTTCCTTACCTTTTTCCAGAAAGTCACCATTTCTCAGTATTCACTGTTCCTCACTTGCATTGTAAAAATAAACAGAAACAAAAGGTGTCGTGAGGTAAGTACGTCATGCATTTATATTTAGATTATTCATAAAACTTTTTTAAAACTTTGAATTAATTAAATTTTTGGGAGTTTTTACACAGTTCTTAAAAATTTAAATTGAATTGCAATGACTAATTTCTTTGGGGTGATAGCATTGCTCATGCTCTAACCTAGGATGTCACCTTCATGGGAACACAGGGAGGTTAGAGACAGCCAATCACATTGAAGCATTGATTCTCCACCTTGCATGACTGTTATAACTGTAAGATCATAGAATCATCTGCAATTATTTGCATATTTCTGCAAATGGTAACTTTTCTTTTAATTCATTCATGGGAAATGGGCATTGCTGGCTGGGCCACCATTTATTAGCCATCCCTAATTGCCCTTGCACTGATGGCATTTAAAGAACCAATCACTTTCTGTGGATCTGGAGTCACATGTAGGCCAGAGCAGGTAAGGATGTCAGATTTCCTTCCCTAAAGGATGTTAAAGGATGGAAAGGAAGGGGGAGGGGAGGAAGGAGTGGAGGGAAGCGGGAAGGATGGAGTGTGAGGGACGGGGAAGGGAGGGAGATGGTAGAGGGAGGGAGGGGGAAGGGGGGAAGAGAACGGGGAAGGGCAGGAGGGAAGTGGGAGGGTAGAGTGTGAGGGGAAGGTGGAAGAGAGGGAAGGGGGGGAAGGGGAAGGGGGATGGGGAGGGGCACTGGGAAGGCGTTGGGAGAAAGAAAGGAGGGATGAAGAGGAGCAGAAGTTGTTTGGACCCTGGAGGGGTTTGAGGATGGGAAGCGGGCTTCACCTCTCCAATCTCACCCAGATCCCAGCCTCTCTGACCTCACCCAGATCCCAGCATCTCCGACTGCACCCAGATCCCAGCCTCTCTGTCCTCACCCAGATCCCAGCCTCTCTGACCTCACCCAGATCCCAGCCTCTCCGACTGCACCCAGATCCCAGCTTCTCTGATCCCACCCAATCCCAGCCTCTGTGACCTCACCCAGATCCCAGCCTCTTCGACCTCACCCAGATCCCAGTCTCTCCAACCTCACCCAGATTGCAGCCCCTCTGACTTCACCCAGATCCCAGCCTCTCCGACCTTACCCATGGGACCTTTTCCCATGGATTTCATGGGATAAAGGGGGAGGTGGCTAGATGGGTGGAGAACTGGCTTGGTCACAGAAGACAGAGGGTGGTAGTGGAAGGGTCTTTTTCCAGCTGGAGGCCTGTGACTAGTGGTGTTCCGCAGGGTTCTGTATTGGGACCTCTGCTGTTGTGATTTATATAAACGATCTGGAAGAAGGTGTAACTGGGGTGATCAGTAAGTTTGCAGACGACACAAAATTGGCTGGACTTGCGGATAGTGAGGAACATTGTCAGAGGCTACAGATAGATATAGGTAGGCTGGAAATTTTGGCAAAGAAATGGCAGATGGAGGTCACTCCAGATGAATGCGAAGTGATGCATTTTGGTAGAGCTAATGTAGGGGGGAGCTATACGATAAATGGCAGAACCATAAAGGGTGTAGATACGCAGAGGGACCTGGGTGTGCAAGTCCACAGATCCTTGAAAGTGACGTCACAGGTGGAGAAGGTGGTGAAGAAGGCATATGGCATACTGGCCTTTATAGGACGGGGCATAGAGTATAAAAGTTGGGGTCTGATGTTGCAGATGTATAGAACATTGGTTCGGCCACATTTGGAATACTGCGTCCAGTTCTGGTCGCCACACTACCAGAAGGACGTGGAGGCTTTAGAGAGAGTGCAGAGGAGGTTTACCAGGATGTTGCCTGGTATAGAGGGGCTTAGTTATGAGGAGAGATTGGGTAAACTGGGGTTGTTCTCACTGGAAAGACGGAGGATGAGGGGAGACCTAATAGAGGTGTATAAAATTATGAAAGGCATAGATAGGGTGAACGGTGGGAAGCTTTTTCCCAGGTCAGTGGTGACGTTCACGAGGGGTCATAGGTTCAAGGTGAGGGGGGGGAGGTTTAACACAGATATCAGAAGGACATACTTTACTCAGAGGGTGGTGGGGGCCTGGAATGCGCTGCCAGGCAAGGTGGTGGAGGTGGGCACACTGAGAATGTTTAAGACTTATCTAGATAGCCACATGAACGGAGTGGGAATGGAGGGATACAAAAGAATGGTCTAGTTTGGACCAGGGAGCGGCGCGGGCTTGGAGGGCCGAAGGGCCTGTTCCTGTGCTGTATTGTTCTTTGTTCTTTTGTTCTTTGTTCTTTTGTTCTTTGTTCTTACCCAGATCCCAGCCTCTCTGTCCTCACCCAGATTCCAGCCACTCTGACCTCACCTGATCCCAGCTTCTCTGACCTCACCCGATCCCAGTCTCTGTGACCTCACCCAGATCCCAGCCTCTCCGAACTCACCCTGAACCTGGTCACTCCGACCTCACCCGATCCCTGCCTCTCTGACTTCACCTAATACCAGCCTCTCTGACCTCACCCGATACCAACCTTCTGACCTCACCCGGTCCTAGCCTCTCTGACCTCACCCGATCCCAGCCTCTCTGACTTCACCTAATACCAGCCTCTCTGACCTCACCCGATCCCAACCTTCTGACCTCACCCGGTCCTAGCCTCTCTGACCTCACCCGATCCCAGCCTCTGACTTCACTCTGTACCCGGCCACTCCGACCTCACCCAGATCTCAGCCTCTCTGAGTTCACCCAGATCCCAGCCTCTCATAACTTAACCCAGATCCCAGCCCCTCTGACCTCACCCCGATCATGACCAGATTTTATTCCTCCAATATTTTTAAGCCTCTCAATATTCCCGAACTTTCAGACCACACTGCCCATTTCTTTCTGGATCCTTGTATCTTTCTCTATGCCCTCGGTCCACACCCAGGTGCTAGATCCCAGTACACTTTCACCATTGATCTCCTCCCCAATACCAATTGCCCAGTCCATGGGGAAGAACTTCTTCCCCAGTTTCCTGAAAATCCATCACCCATCTTCTGCTGCCACATCATACACTCATCTCCTGCCCTTTCCTGTTACATGTCTCCTAATTACCGGTAAGTTAAAACATCTTGCTCAGCATATCCTGGGCATTTTATTTAAAGCAAGAGATTTAATTAAAAATATACGTAAAAAATATAAAATTAATTATGGCCACTGATTAACATTTTCCATAAAAATATGGACATATCTGCACCTGAAGACACTTTGAACACTCACCAGAAAAAAAAAAATGCCGGAAAATCTCAGCAGATCTGGCAGCATCTGTAAGAAGAAAAAAGAGCTGACATTTCGAGTCTAGATGACCCTTTGTCAAAAACTAGGCGCTTTTGACAAAGGGTCATCTGGACTCGAAACATCAGTTCTTTTCTCTCCTTACAGACGCTGCCAGACCTGCTGAGATTTTCCAGCATTTTCTCTTTTGGTTTCAGATTCCAGCATCCGCAGTAATTTGCTTTTATCCTTTGAACATTCACCTTGTGCTAAAAACATATTTTCAGTTACCAGTGTTTAATCACCAAAATTAGTTAGCCTTATAATATTGTGCATATGACAGGGTGTTCTCTGACTCACTGTGAATAAAAGTACGAAAGAGCTGTTAACATAGAGGTGATTCTTTGATCTGGAGAGCAGTGCTGAGCCCACAATCTTCCATTCATTAATGACGCAGGGCAACCTGTTTTTACTTCTTTCGTGGATCATAGACGTTGCTGGCTGGCCAGCATTTACTGCCCATCCCTAGTTGCCCTTGGAGTGCAGTTGAGAGTCAACCGCATTGCTGTGGCTCTGGAGAACAGACCAGGTAAGGACGGCAGATTTCCTTCCCTAAAGGCCTTACATGAACCAGATGGGCTTTTCCGGCAATCGACAGTGATTTTGTGGTCATCAGTAGATTCTTAAATTCAAATATTTTTTATTGAATTCTAATTCCACCGTCTGTCTTGGTGGGATTTGAACCTGGATCCCGAGAACATTAGCTGAGTTTCTGGATTAATAGTCTAGCGATAATACCACTAGGCCATCGTCTCCCCAAAATTCTTGCCATCATTGCCAGTCTTCCATTCTCTCCGCCTGTGCTGTCATCTGGCCTGCTGCAGGAAATAAACACCTGTTGGTCTCATTGCTCAATTCTGCAAGCCCTCAGAGCCTCGCATTGTGTCGTCATCCAGCTGTCATTTGTGGTGGACAACAGTTGCGCCTTTGTCCTGACTGGACCACCGTTGTTGTGTTTGTCATGCCTGGACACATCCCCTGCCGGCTCCTCTCCTTGCCACCTAGTATAAAGGTGGCTGTTTCCTCCCCCTTGTTCAGTTCGGGTCGGTTATCTGTTAGGATATGCTCCTAGTTCTGTAATGAATAAAAGCCTACAGTTGTATTGGCACACAAGTAGTCTTTTGCCTAATTGATAGCGCTTCATCATTGATGACTAGTATTGAATGTTCCTCATTGACTATTACAAACCTTCAGCCATTAAATGCCTCTGAAACCAAACCGCAGTGTCCCAGATAGCCCGACTGCGCAGACTCATCTACTGACACAAGAACCGCAAACAAGTCAACAAATCCTCCATCCACACACCGACCAGAGCAAAGAACCTCATTGGACACACCATACCCTTAGTACTGCAAACCACTCTCACCATCTCCCAGGCCCAGAAAGAAGTAGCCACTCCAGGAAGCGAGGAAAACATGCAGGCCTGCAGATAAGAATGAAACAATGTGGTCCCAAGGCCCCCCTCCCCAGCTGACTGCTTACAAATGTCCAATCTCTGGAAAAAAAGCTGGATGAACTTAAAGCCAGACTCACATTTCAAAGAGTACTGAAGACTGCTGTGTGCTCTGTTTCACGGAGATGTGGCTCACTCCTGCTTCACCGGACTGTGCCCTACAACCAGAGGCTTCTCAATCCACTAAATGGATTGTACAGCGGCCTCAGGCAAGGCTAGGAGAGGCGGGGCCTGTCTCCTAATCAACATCTCGTGGTGCCTCGACATAGCAATACTGGCGAGCTTCTGCTCCCCGGACCTAGAATACCTGATACTAAAATGCCACGCCTACTTCCTTCTGCGGGAGTTCACTTCCATTATCCTTACACCAGTTTACATCCCACCCCATGCGGATGAGAAGATTGCGCTGGACAAAATATACACCACAACAAATAGCCTCGAGATGAAACATCCCGAGGCATTGTTCATCATGGTCAGGGACTTCAATCAGGCCAAGCTCAAGAGCGTCCTACCAAGATATCACCAACACGTCTCCTGTTCCACCAGAGGCCCAAACATCCTAGACCACTGCTACACAAATATCAAACATGCCTACCGCTGTATCGCCTGCCCGCACTTTGGCAAATCAGACCACAAGGCTGTACTCCTGCTCCCGGCTTACAAGTAAAAACTGAAGCGGGAGAATCCGTCAAAAAAAGTTGTGTAATGTTGGTCTGAGGAATCGGATGATCTCCCACGGGACTGCCTAGAGTCAGTAGACTGGTCAGTATGTAAAAACTCTGCGACCAACCTGAACAGGTATCCCACCACAGTAACTGACTTCATTAGCAAGTGTTTAGAAGACTGTGTGCCAAAGAAGCAAATCCGCGTGTTTCCCAACCAGAAACTATGGATGAATAGGGATATGCTTGCTGAAGCCCAGGTCTGAGGCATTCAAGTCAGGACCTATACAGGAAAACCAGATATGATCTAAGGAGATCCATCAAAGATGCCAAAAGACAGAACTGGTCCAAGCTATAGTCCCAGGCTAGCCTCACTGACTCCCGCCGACTATGGCAAGGTCTACATGTAAAATCGCCGGCTCCAACGCACCTCTCCCTGGTGAGCTCAATGCATTCTATGCCTGTTTTGAGCAAGAGGTCAGCAAGAGCATGCCCTCCACCCAGGAAGCCTCGGATGAACCCGTAACCGATGTCACCATTGCAGATGTCAGAGCAGCCTTCATGAAGGTCAACCCACAGAAAGTGACTGGCCTGGACGGGGTCCCCGGATGAGCACTCAGATCCTGTGCGGGCCAGCAGGCAGGGGTATTCGTAGACATTTTCAACCTCTCTTTACAACAATCTGAGGTCCCTATCTGCTTCAAGAAGACGACCAACATCCCAGTACCAAAGAAAAGCCATGCAGTGCGACTTAATAACTATCATCCAGTGGATCTGACACCCATCATTATGTAGTGCTTCGAAAGGTTAATTCTGGAACAAATTAATTCTGGCCCTTCAGATTGCCTGGATCCACTACAGTTTGCCTATCGCCGCAACAGGTCCACAGCAGATGCCATTTTCCTGGCCCTGCGCTCAATCCTTGAACATCTAGATAACAAAGCCACCTTTGTCAGACTCCTATTTATTGACTACAGCTCAGCCTTCAACATCATTGTTCCGACGAAACACCTCTCCAAACTCCGTGGCCTGTGGCTTGGTTCCTCCCTCTGCGACTGGATCCTGAACTTTCTAACCCACAGTCTGCAATCAGTAAGGATAGGCAACAACATCTCTTCCATGATCATCCTCAACACCAGTGCTTCACAAGGCTGAGTCCTCAGCCCCCTTCTATATTCCTTATACACCTATGACTATGTAGCCAAATTCCCCTCCAACTCTATTTTCAAGTTTGCTGATGACACGATCGCAGTGGGTCAGCTCTCAGCAATGACAAGACGGAGTACAGGAAAGAGAGAATCTGGTGAACTGATGTGATGACAATAATCTCTCCCTCAATGTCAACAAAACGAAGAGTTTCTTTGGAGGTCTTGTGGTGCAGTGGTTAGCACCTGTCAAAATCTCTGGTTTCAAGTCCCAGGACTTGATGGCCATGGAAGGTACCTTCATAACATGGGCAAATGGTTAGTTATCAACCTGACCTTCCATCACATGCCAATGGCATGTGGTCAGTGTGTGAGCAATTCATGGTCAGCCAAATGGTGGAAAGAAAATTGAATCACTATCCATACCTCTGTAGTACAACATGTAAAAGTTTATGTTGCCACAGCAACATGGACTCCTTGGGGTCCGGTAGGTTGGATGGCCAGTGTGGATCTGATTGGTACCAACAGCACAGTGTTCACTCCCCGTACCGGCTGGAACTTGGAAACTGCCTCCTTGCCCTACCTGTGATAGAGACTGAAGAGCTTTGGAGAAGACCTGCCTTTAGGCAGAGGACTGAAGAAGAGGAATTTCAAGGGATGCATCTCCACGATACCCATTAATTTGGTTCTCGGACAAGTCTTATGTTTATGAAATTAACTCTTACAGACTTGAGTTTTGACCTTTCATCTAGTCGCAGGCAGAAGATCAAAGTCTCCGATCCACATTGATTGAACAATGAATGATGATGGTAACATTTGACAGGATCCCCAGAGGAAAACAAATTATTCAAACAAACTAATGAACAAGAAGAAGCATTGCAGAAGGAATGGGAAAAGTATTAAAACATCAGGAAACAGTGGTTGATACATAAAAGCTAATTCCTCACATGGGAGAAATATCAACCACAATCTCATTGCACTCGTGCATGTGGTGTGCATTTTCCTGGCTTTTCAGCATTGTTTTGAAATGAATTCAATCTGTTTCCCAGGTGTGAAGAGGGTAACTAGCAAGTGGCAGGTCAACAATCCAGCGGCTGTTAAAAGGCAGTTGCACTTAAAGTGTTGCTGTACAATATTATATGAAGCCTAGGAGTTCCTGGAAGAACTTGATGCGCTATCGGAGGTGATGCAAAATTTCAGGGCTAAAGGTTACCCCCAAACTGAGTCAAATTACAGTGAACATGGCAATCAGTAGAGTTACCCATCTACATTTATAGCGGAAATAAGAATGAAGTTCCTGCCGTTCTTATGTAAGTAGAGGGAACCAGGTGCATCCTCCAGAATGTGGCTTTTGCAGACTGCCAGCCTGGAAGAATCACAAGGGAGTATCAAGTGAAGTACCCAGCATCAGAGAGGGTGAATAATTGGAAGCGGTCATAGATATTCAGCGACTGCCAGGGGCAACCAAGGCCATCTGTACAATCCACCTGCTGTAGAGTTAGATAAAATTGTCAAGATTAGAGTAAAGGCAAAATAACACCTCGAAAACCATCAGTGTAGCATTAAAGTCATACAGGAGAGAATCTGGTAGGACTGAAAAAATGTGTTCAAAATATCCTGGAGAAAAACATACGTAAGCATCAGTCCAAACACCTTTTAGCCGGAGGCAGTGAGTACAGTTAGAGAATAAGTTGTTCAGGATGGGAACTAGTAGGAGAATAATCCAGGACAAAATGAACTATGATTTGGAAAGTTATGGACTAATAAATGAAAGTCATCATGGATATGTTCACTGCAAATTGTGCTTGACTAACTGGATTCAATTCTTTGATGAATTAATAATTATCATTGTGAATGCAGATTTCCAAAAGGCATTTGGCAAAATATTACATAATAAGCATATTAACAAAATTAAAACCCATGGGATTAAAGGGCTCGAGTGGGTTAATGGGTAGTGGCTCTTCTGTCTCTGTGCCAGAAGATTCAAGTTCTACCCCAGAACTCGTTCATCATGGAAGGACACAGCCATTGGTGCATGCAAGTCTGTGTCTGTCTAGGCTGGGAAATAGGCTGGATAAGATTTTACAGTTGGTGGATTTGTATTCAAAGTCTATAGTATCCTCCAGTACCGACTCCCCAAAGTCAGCTTAACACATTATTTTTTGTGCTTATCTTTCCAAATGAACTAAATTGCTTTAAGATTCACACATTCCCTGGTCTCATATGTATCTTCTATTTCTCTAATTTCTCTCATCATGCCTCCTTTTATCTTATACCATTATCTCTTCCGTCATTTAATCATCTCCCGCGTTTTTAATCTGTTTTTAACTCTTTCTTTTGGAAGAGTAGAGTTTGATCTGAAGGGGTCCAATTCCTGACCTGAGGGGTGGGGTGTCCCATCCTGGGTGGGGGTGGGGGATAGGGGGATGGTCCAATCCCTGATCTAGTAAATCTTTAATTGGGAATAGTGTTGATGCAGGGGTAGCTTGGGAAGGAGCAGCACGGTTTTGGGGGGGCGGGGGAGGGGGGGGGCGGTGGAGGGTGGTCGTGCTCCTCTCAGCCCATGAGTTGTGCTGTTAAGGTATTTACATTTGCCATAAAGCTGCAGTGTTTCCTAAGGGCTGGGAGAACTAGCTAATGTGGTTAAATCTGAAAAACCCACTTTGTTCGACTGGAGCAGGACTGAGGGAGAGATTCTTAGCAGGAGTGCTGATGGTAAGCAAAGTACTGATTTATTTATTTATTTAATTGTATTCCTTGTTTGTTTCGCGGGCTTTTTTCAAGGTTTTAAATTAAAGGAAGTGAGGTCAGCTGAAGGGGATTCTGGTAGGTTGAGTTCTTAGTGTAAAAGTCAGTTACCTGGGGGCTTCGACCTCTTTGTTCGACTGGAGCATAAAAAGCCGGCCACACTATACAGCGGGCAGCGTCAGGAGCGGGCAGTGGAGTGTGTGGGAAGCAGAGTGTGAGCTTTAAGGGCTTTGGCTCACAGGGCTCAGGCTGAAAGGGCAAGGCAAGGTAAGTTATTTTTATCCAAACCTGTATCGGATAAGGGTAGCTATGAGCGATAGGCCAGTTCGGTGCTTCCAGTGTGGGATGTGGGAGTTCCTGGAAACACCTAGCCTCCCAGAGGTTCACATTTGTGCCAGGTGCGTGGAACTGCAGCTCCTGAGGGACCGTGTCACGGAACTGGAGCTGCAGATTGCTGACCTTGGTCTAGTCAGGGAGAATGAGAGAATAATTGACATGAGTTATAGGCAACTAGTTACACCGGGGCATCGGGAGGAAGACACGTGGGTCACAGTTAGGAGGAGTAAAGGTCAGAAGGGTAACGTACCAGAGAGTACTCCAGTGGCTGTCTCTCATAACAGGAAGGGCTCGGCGACAGGTGTGAGAGGGAAGGGGAGTGAGCAATTAGAGGAGGGGTCACCTGTGGTTGTCCCCCTCCAAAACAAGTATATTGTTTTGGATAGTGTGGGGGAGGATGACTCTCCAGGGGTAAGCCACAGTGACCAGGTCACTGGCACACAGTCAGGCTCTGTGGCCCGGAAAGGAAAGAGAGGGGTTAGGAGAGCAATAGTGGTGGGGGATGCGTCGGTTAAAGGCACGGACAGGCGATTCTGTGGGTGCGAACGGGACTCCAGGATGGTAGTCTGCCTACCTGGTGCTGGGGTCATGGATGTCTCCGAGCGGATAGGAGGCATATTAAAAGGGGAAGATAAAGAAACGGACATCATTGTACACATTGGTGCAAATGACGTAGATAGGAAGAGCAGAGGGATCCTACGAGAGCAATTCAGGGAGTTGGGAAATAGGCTAAAAAGTAGGGCCTCCAGGGTGGCCATCTCTGGGCTGCTCCCAATGCCTCGTGCCAGTGAGGCTAAGAATAGGGAGTTGGTAAAATTGAATGCTTGGCTAAAGGACTGGTCTAGGAGGGAGGGCTTCATTTTCCTAGATCAATGGGAAGTTTTCAGGAGAGGATGGCACCTGTACAAGAAGGACGGGTCACAACTAAGTTGGAAGGGCACGAATATCCTGGCTGGGAGTTTTGCTAGTGCAGTTCGGGGGGGTTTAAACTAGTATGGCAGAGGGGGAGGGGATCAAAATATTAGGTCTACAAGTGTAGAGGCTGGGGACGAGCTTGGGGCTTGGGCAAGGCTGGCAAAGAAGAAGAGCACTCTGGGGGAGGATGACCTCACTGGGCCTGGAGGTCTGGAGTGCTTATACTTCAATGCAAGGAGCGTAGCAGGTAAGACAGATTAACTTAGGGCCTTAATGCTCACGAGGAATTTGGATGTGGTTGCGGTGACAGAGACTTGGTTGAAAGAGGGACAGGACTGGCAGCTGAATATTCCGGGGTACAAGTGTTTTAGGCGAGACAGAGGAGGGGCCAAAAGAGGTGGGGGAGTAGCAGTATTAGTTGGAGAGCATATTACAGCGGTGCAGAGGGAGGACAATTCAGAGGGGTTGTGTAACAAGTCACTCTGGGTGGAGCTTAGAAACAGGAAGGGCGCAGTCACTATGTTGGGGGTGTACTACAGGCCCCCCAACAGCCCAAGGGAAGTGGAACAACGGATATGTCAGGAGATATTGGATAGGTGCAGGAAAAATAGGGTTGTTGTAGTGGGAGACTTCAATTTCCCTGGTATAGACTGGAAATCGCTGAGAGCAGGGACTCTGAATGGGGAGGAATTTGTAAAATGCGTACAGGAGGGTTCTTTGGAACAATATGTAGATAGCCCGACTAGAGAGGGGGCTATACTGGACCTCGTACTGGGGAATGAGCCCGGTCAGGTCTTCAAAGTTTCGGTAGGGGAACATGTGGCAAATAGTGACCACAATTCTGTTAGCTTTAGGATAGTGATGGAAAAGGATGAGTGGTGTCCCAAGGGTAAGGTGTTGGATTGGGGGAAGGCTAACTTTAGTGGGATTAGGCAGAAATTGGCAGCTCTTGATTGGGAGAGGCTGTTTGAGGGTAAATCCAAATCTGGCATGTGGGAGTCTTTTAAGGAACAGTTGTTAGAGCTACAGGACAGGCATGTGCCTGTTAAAAATAAGGATAGGAAGGGTAGGATTCGAGAACCAGGGAAATTGAGGGACTGGTCAAAAAGAAAAGAGAGGCGTATGGTAGGTCCAGGCAGCTAAAAACGGAGGGAGCTCTGGAGGAGTACAAAGAAAGTAGGAAAGAACTCAAACGGGGAATTAGAAGAGCAAAAAGGGGTCACCAAATGTTCTTGGCAGACAGGATTAAGGAGAATCCCAAGGCATTTTATTCATACGTTAGGAACAAAAGGGTTGTCAGGGAAAAAATCGGACCTCTCAGGGACAAAAGTGGGGAATTATGCTTGGAGCCCAAAGAAGTAGGGGAGATCCTAAATGAATACTTTGCGTTGGTATTCACAAAGGAGAGGGATGTGTTGACTGGGAGTGTCTCGGAGGGGAGTGTTGAACCGTTGGAGAAAATCTCCATTACAAAGGAGGAAGTGTTAGGTTTGTTAGAGAATTTAAAGACTGACAAATCCCTAGGGCCTGATGGAATCTATCCAAGGCTGCTCAGGGAGACGAGAGATGAAATCGTTGGGCCTCTGACGCAAATCTTTGTCTCGTCACTGGACGCAGGTGAGGTCCCAGAGGATTGGAGGATAGCTAATGTGGTCCCGTTATTTAAGAAGGGTAGGAAGGATAACCCGGGTAATTATAGGCCGGTGAGCTTGACGTCCGTGGTGGGGAAGTTGTTGGAGAAGATTCTTAGAGATAGGATGTATGCGCATTTAGAAAGGAATAAACTCATTAACGATAGTCAGCATGGTTTTGTGAGAGGGAGGTCATGCCTCACTAACCTGGTGGAGTTTTTTGAAGAAGTGACCAAAATGGTTGACGAGGGAAGGGCCTTGGATGTCGTTTATATGGACTTTAGTAAAGCGTTTGACAAAGTCCCTCATGGTAGGCTGGTGAAAAAGGTTGGATCTCATGGGATAAAGGGGGAGGTGGCTAGATGGGTGGAGAACTGGCTTGGTCACAGAAGACAGAGGGTGGTAGTGGAAGGGTCTTTTTCCGGCTGGAGGCCTGTGACTAGTGGTGTTCCGCAGGGCTCTGTATTGGGACCTCTGCTGTTTGTGATTTATATAAATGATCTGGAAGAAGGTGTAACTGGGGTGATCAGTAAGTTTGCGGACGACACAAAATTGGCAGGACTTGCAGATAGTGAGGAGCATTGTCAGAAGCTCCAGAAGGATATAGATAGGCTGGAAATTTGGGCAAAGAAATGGCAGATGGAGTTCAATCCTGATTAATGCGAAGTGATGCATTTTGGTAGAAATAATGTAGGGAGGAGCTATATGATAAATGGCAGAACCATAAAGGGTGTAGATACGCAGAGGGACCTGGGTGTGCAAGTCCACAGATCCTTGAAAGTGACGTCACAGGTGGAGAAGGTGGTGAAGAAGGCATATGGCATACTTGCCTTTATAGGACAGGGCATAGAGTATAAAAGTTGGGGTCTGATGTTGCAGATGTATAGAACGTTGGTTCGGCCGCATCTGGAATACTGCGTCCAGTTCTGGTCGCCACACTACCAGAAGGACGTGGAGGCTTTGGAGAGAGTACAGAGGAGGTTTACCAGGATGTTACCTGGTATGGAGGGGCTTAGTTATGAGGAGAGATTGGGTAAACTGGGGTTGTTCTCCCTGGAAAGACGGAGGATGAGGGGAGACTTAATAGAGGTGTATAAAATTATGAAAGGCATAGATAGGGTGAAAGGTGGGAAGCTTTTCCCCAGGTCGGTGGTGACGTTCACGAGGGGTCATAGGTTCAAGGTGAAGGGGGGGAGGTTTAACACAGATATCAGACGGACATATTTTACACAGAGGGTGGTGGGAGCCTGGAATGCGCTGCCAGGCAAGGTGGTGGAGGCGGACACACTGGGAACATTTAAGACTTATCTAGACAGCCATATGAACGGAGTGGGAATGGAGGGATACAAAAGAATGGTCTAGTTTGGACCAGGGAGCGGCGCGGGCTTGGAGGGCCGAAGGGCCTGTTCCTGTGCTGTATTGTTCTTTGTTCTTTATTAACATATTTAAATTGCCAAACCTCTCCCAGGAACAGATTCACTTCCCACTTCCTGCCTCCAGAAGACTGCGAAGATGAAAAGCCAGAGGTTCGCATCAGTGCAAAGGTGAAAATGCCAGAGGTTTGCCATCAACTATTCCAAGAGCAACAACCTTCAGACCACCTGAATTTATAGCACTGACCAACCCATTGACTATTGTTCATGTTAAACTTGTTTTGGGGATGTTCAGATGAAGGGAGGAGCACATGTTATATAATGGTTTCTTTTGGCTCACTGTAAAACCCTGCTGCAGTTATGTATGCCAGGAAGTGAGGCAATGCGATGTACAGCAGGAAACAGAAGCAAGTGTGGAAAAGAACATACCACAATAACGTTATGTTCATTTATCAAGTGTTCCTGAGCATCATTCTCCAAGTACACAACACCTTAACTTCTTTTTCCAAGAGAAAAAAAAGTCACAACCTATTCAGTCTTCTCTGATATTTATAAAGAGTTAAATATAAAGTTAGCTCTGAGATGTGGAGGTACTTGAAAGGGTCTTACTTTAAACCACACCATCTATTTTCTCTGTCCCCAAAATCGCCACAGCCCTCTCCTCACAAGAGATTAAATGTCTCAGGTTTCCGTTACATACACGGCCTTCCTCTGCAAGTTGATAGAGGCAGTAAGAAGTCTCACAACACCAGGTTAAAGTCCAACAGGTTTATTTGGTAGCAAAAGCTTTCAGAGCGCTCGCTGCTCCTTCGTCAGGTGACTGGGATTTCAGTTCACAAACAGGGCATATAAAGACACAAACTCAATTTACAAGATAATGGTTGGAATGCGAGTCTTTGCAGGTAATCAAGTCTTAAATGTACAGACAATGTGAGTGGAGAGAGAGTTAAGCACAGGTTAAAGAGATGTGCATTGACTCCAGCCGGGACAGTCGTGGGGGTTACAGATAGTGTGACATGAACCCAAGATCCCGGTTGAGGCCGTCCTCATGTGTGCGGAACTTGGCTATCAGTCTCTGCTCAGCGACTCTGCGCTGTCGTGTGTCGTAAAGGCCGCCTTGGAGAACGCTTACCCAAAGATCAGAGGCCGAATGCCCGTGACCGCTGAAGTGTTCCCCAACAGGAAGAGAACACTCTTGCCTGGTGATTGTTGAGCGGTGTTCATTCATCCATTGTCGTAGCGTCTGCCTGGTCTCCCCAATGTACCATGCCTCGGAGCATCCTTTCCTGCAGCGTATCAGGTAGACAACGTTGGCCGAGTTGCAAGTGTATGCACCGTGTACCTGGTGGATGGTTTTCTCATGTGAGATGATGGCATCCATGTCGATGATCCGGCACGCCTTGCAGAGGTTGCTGTGGCAGGGTTGTGTGGTGTCATGGTCACTGTTCTCCTGTAGGCTGGGTAGTTTGCTGCAGACAATGGTCTGTTTGAGGTTGTGCGGTTGTTTGAAGGCAAGAAGTGAGGGTGTGGGGATGGCCTTGGCGAGATGTTCGTCTTCATCAATGACATGTTGGAGGCTCCAAAGAAGATGTCGTAGCTTCTCCACTCCAGGGAAGTACTGGACGACGAAGGGTACTCTGTCCGCTCACATTGTCTGTACCTTTAAGACTTGATTACCTGTAAAGACTCGCATTCCAACCATTATTTTGTAAATTGAGTTTGTGTCTTTATATGCCCTGTTTGTGAACTGAAATCCCACTCACCTGACGAAGGAGCAGCGAGCGCTCTGAAAGCTAGTGGCTTTTGCGAGCAAATAAACCTGTTGGACTTTAACCTGCTGTTGTGAGACTTCTTACTGTGTCTACCCCAGTCCAACGCCGGCATCTCCACATCAGTTGATAGAGAGACAGACATTTCAGTAGTGTGAATCAAGATAGGTGTGACACAATTGCCCAGACTAATAATCTAATTGTTTTACAAACTCAGGATAAAGGATAACGCATTGGGAAAATCAGCTTCCACTGGTAAGCAGGAGATTTGGCTCTTGAAACCTATATTTCCCCAATCTTATATATGGAAACACACTGAAGTAAGTTATTAGCTAATTCCTCTCAGGCATTTCCCAAAATCAATTAAGTGACAAGTGTGCAGGTTTTGCTTAATTTTATTGCCATGGATTTCAACAGATGAAAAATTATTGTTAGTTTGCCCTCAAATTTACAATTCCTACCCACTGTTTGTTACTCCCTGCTGGTGCGGATGCAAATTGTAGAATTTACCCACGCAGTTTAAATCAATGTTTCTATTGATTGATCTCAAGTTGCAGATTCCTGATTGATTCACCAATGAGGCAGCAGCAGTGTGGACCACACCCATGAAATTCAAACTCACCAAAACAGCTAGCAAGATATATTCGTGCAAATTGAATTCCCTGGGCTTCGCATACCGGATTACAAACATTCCCAAGCAACAAGTGTCTGATAGTTTGCATACCCATGAATTAGATGGTGCTGTTGTTACATTAATACATTGCAAATTCTTTGCTCTTTCCCAAGATCAAGAAGAACAGCAGAAAAGCTAGTTTATTTTGTCTTGCAACAGAGCGTGGATAGGTGGATACATATGCAATTGTTGAACTAATAGCTTTCTAAAAATAGAAATAATATCGTTAATTGTATTTTTTTGTGTATTGATGAAAAATGTCCTTATTGTCTTCTGGCATGCCAATATAGATTCTCATTGAAACTTGCATCGATTGCACATTATATTTTATCAGTTAAGTAGTGAAAATTGTTGAGAACAGCTGGAGCTAAGTATTTGTCATTTTGACATTGTGGAGATTAATACTAAACAAATGTCTAGTGATCCCGCAGTGCATAACATTTTGTGCCATAGATTTGAAGCCAATTGACTAAATCTCCAAGCATTAGAATAGGTTAATATCAAATGGAAATCATCTTAAATAATGCAAATCATGTTACTGATAGCATCAACAAAATTCTTCATGCAATAATTTTAACTAAAGACGCAAAGACTGCATACTTTTTATTTTTGCAACACAAAAGAGACAGATCATTTGTTTTGAACTTCAGAAACCTAACACAAGTATTATGAACTGTGATGGCTATTTCACCCCCATTGTTTATTAAAATAATGCTGATGGCATGTTAACAGTATCGTATAGCCACATAAATATCATGTAAATAATTAATGTCACTATCAGCCAACAAGTAAAAGTACTTCTATTTGGATTGTAAATATTTTATGTAATTGATACTCCAATATATTTAGGTTTAAAAGCCCAAATTTAAACCCAGGGCTGTGAGTCGTGTGAGGGTGAAGGCAGGCATCAAGTTGTTGGAACATCCACAGAGTGAGACTCGAGGGATTTCAAAAGCTCGGCTTCAGCTGCATATATTCAATGAATCCTCCACCCAGGCCCAGCAGGAATTTGTATCTGGCTGGCCACCAGCAGCAGGAGGTTGTTATGGGGACTCAAAGAAAGTTCCAAGCAAGAACAGAGGAAGCCGGAAAAACTCAGGTCTGCCAGCCAGTTTCAGGAGAGAAACACATTTAATGTTTCGAGTCATGGACCCTTCATCAGAACTGAGAGAGTGGCCTCAAGCAGTCAGGTATGTGGATCTAGGGATGGGGTTGGCAGTCAGAAGATAATTCCTGCACCTCTTAGGTCAGTAGGAGACTCCTTCAATTTTTGCGATGTGCTTTTTTTGGACAAGAAATGAAGGTATGTGAGTAACTCCCAGCTGATGAGATCAGGCAAAGATTGGCTATGAAAAGACATTGATGTATTCCCTCCACCCTGAGCTGTTGAAAATACAAAGGCATTTTCAATGCCAATTGAACATAGGTGGTACAACAAATGGGGCACCATTGTACAATGGCGGGGAGTGGAGATGTTTAGGTTCGAGCACCCATCTATCAGCTCTACTAGTTCTCAATATTGAAAGGAGTATCTTTGTTGAGTTCTCACTTGACTACTAGTGGCAGTCTGGTTGTAGCAGAAAATCAATGGACACTTCATAAAGGGGAAACCCGAGCTTTCCAGTCTGCTGTTGAAATTACGGCAACCAATAAGAACCCCAATGATATTCTGAGTGTAAAATTCAATTGGCCAAAGCCGGATTACATGATGCATTGAATAGTTGTAGAGTTATATAACCTTAAAAAAAACCTGATTAAATCCAACAGGTTTATTTGGTTACACAAGCTGTCGGAGCACTGCTCCATCATCAGAAGAGCCCTGACACTCACCTGATGAAGGAGCAGCTATCCGAAAGTTCGTGCTACCAAATAAATCTGTTGGACTTTAACCTGGTGTTGTGAGACTTCTTACTGTGCCTATCCCAGTCCAACGCCGACATCTCCTCATCTTAAAAAAAACCTGACAACATCTTCAACAGCACCTTCAAAACCCACGATCCCTACCACCAGGATGACAAGGGCAGCAGAGTGTAACTCATCTCCTGACTTCCCAAAGCCTGATGTGGAGATGCCGGCGTTGGACTGGGGTAAACACAGTAAGAAGTTTAACAACACCAGGTTAAAGTCCAACAGGTTTATTTGGTAGCAAAAGCCACACAAGCTTTCGAGGCTCTGAGCCCCTTCTTCAGGGCTCAGAGCCTCGAAAGCTTGTGTGGCTTTTGCTACCAAATAAACCTGTTGGACTTTAACCTGGTGTTGTTAAACTTCTTACTGTGTTTCCCAAAGCCTGCCCACTATCTATAAAACACGAGTCAGGAGTGTGATGGAATACTCTCCACTTGCCTGGATGTGTGTGGCTCCAAAAACACTCAAGAAGATCAACACCATCATTACAAAGCGGCCCGCTTGATTGACACCCCATCCACAACCTTCAACTTCCATTCCATTCACCACTGACACACAATGGTGACAGTGTATGCCAGCTACAAGATGCATTGCAGCAACTTACTAAAGTTCCTTTGACAGCATCTTCCAAACATAATACCTCTTCCACCTAAGAGGACAAGGCAGCAGACACATTGCAACACCATCACTTTGAAGTTCTCCTCCAAGCCACTCACCATCCTGACTTGGAAATGTATTGCAGTTTCTTCACTATTGATGGGTCAAAACCCTGGAATTCCCTCCCTAACAGCACTGTGGATGTACCTACAACACATGAACTGCAGTGGTTGACAAAGGTGGCTCACCATCACTTTCTCGGGGGCAATTGGGAATGGGCTATAAAAGCTGCTCCAGCCAGTGATGCCCACCCCATGAATGAATAACAAAAAAGGATAAAGTAATGGAAAAATAAGATGGATGGCTCTAATAATGTACTTACGAAAATAGAAAGATTAGTTTGTATAAAACTTTGCTAGCAATTTAGCGTTCTTTTAAATGAAAGACAAATCTCACAATTATATATTTTTTAACTTTATTAATAGATTTCACACTGTTTTTTTCAGTAAATGGATTACTCTGTGGTTCTAAGCCGCACAGACGAGAAACATCGCAAGTTCACTTCATAATTTGTGTTGAATTAATTGATTTGAGCCTGAGTGATAGTTCAGATACCACATTGGACAAGTAGGTGGAACACTTAAACACGGGCTCATCCTTCAAATTGCTATTCAGTGAATCCTGCTGGAAAATCTTTCTGCAAAGTGGAGGTTGGGTAAAGAGAAGGTGCAAATACTCACTGTCTGAACTGATACAAGAAAGAATGTCATCTGAGTGATTCATTAGGTGGTTGCCAGTACCACAGAAATTATAAATAAAAACAGAACACACTGGAAAAACTCAGCAGGTCAGGCAGCATCTGTGGAGAGAGAAACAGAGTTAATGTTTTAAGTCTGTATGACACTTGTTCCTACAAGACTCATCTCCAAACTTTGTGGCCTGGGGCTCAGCTCCTCCCTTTGCAACTGAATCCTAAACTTCCTAACCCACAGACCGCAGTCAGCAAGGATAGGCAACAATGCCTCCTCCATGATCACCCTCAACACCGGGATTGAAAGGAGATGGAGAATTGGAAGAAAAATTAACATTCTAATAAACACAATTTCTGTGTGCGTAATATCAAAAATGTACTTTTTAAGGCTTATGTAACTGGATTCTACTTACTGTTACAAAACAGAATTCAACACTATATATTCTTTAAAAATCTTGAACTTTATTGCTATTTCTTACTTTTAAACTGGACTTGCCTGTTGAACAAAGATGGCTGACCCTCTGTGAGTACTCAGAGCAAAGTAATTCACTCCTCAGTTTCTGGAATGTCACACCTTATTGTGTCTGAGGACCATCTAACAGATCACTTGGAACTATACAGGCCAATTTCAAAGAGAGATGCGTGAGAGCCATATACATTTGATAAGCCAACCTTGTTAGCGGAGTCAGTGATTCCACGGAGACAATCACTTCCCAAACACCAGACTCTTAACAAATAGAATGGGGGTGATTCTCCCACCCCGCTGCACTGCCCAAGGGAGGGAGACATAAGTAGAGGCCGTTTAATGGGCTCCCCACTGAGCGCCACAGCCTATGTGTCTCCAGCCACCGGGTATCCATTGCATCAGCTCCATGCCAGGAATTGGTGCGGAGTTGCTGAAAATATTTAAATCCTGATTTACATCTCATTGGTAGGCCCTGGACAGAAGTCTCTGGGCTCTTCCCCCCTGCCAGGAGTGGTTCACTCCAGCGGGGTTTACAACAGCTCCCCACTAAGGGGGAACTGGCGGCCTGACCCCACTAGAGTGAAGGGAAGCCCTGGAGGCCCCCCAGGAGGTCGGCGAAAGGGGGTGCCCTCTGGGTAATGCCAGCCTGGCCCCCTGGCACTGCTCAAGGGGTAAAGTAACAATGCCCAGGGAGCACCTTGGCACATTCATCAGCGCCAAGGGGGATGGGCCTATGGGGAGGGAGATCGGTGGGGGTGGGAAATCCCGCTGCCACACTGCACTTAAGATTGGTGACAGAGGGAAGGTGGACATCAAGATTGGGGGGGGGGGGGAATGGGTGGGGGGATTGGTCGAGACTGCGGTGGGGGGGGGGTCAGGACCACGGGGGGGCGGAATCAGAAGATCGGGACTGCTGGGGGGGGGGAGGGGAGGAGATCGAGGCGTGTTGGGGGGGTGGAGGAGCTCAGGGCTGGGCTGGAGATGTCTAGAACGTAAGCAATCGGGGTGGAGGGGGTCAGAGGGTCAACGATGCAGGGTCGCGGAGCTGGCCAGTGATCGGGAGGCCGGCAGTGCGGGGCTACTGCGGGGCTACTGTGCATGTGCTGATCTCCGCTCTGGTAGTTTGGCACATGCGCAGTGGGCCACTCAGCGTCATGCTGTTGGCCTCTCCAGCAGGAATAGGCCCTGCCCACTGATTTTTGACGTGATTCACGCTGAGGCACTCTGTGATGCACAGGGTGGGAGATTCATTTTGAAAATTAAACCAGCAGGATTTACTCCAGGTTTTATGTGAATTCGGCACTTGTAATTATTTTGGGAGAATCCCGACCAACATCTTTCAACCAATTGTAGTTGAGACATTGTCAGTCCAGGACATAAAGCCAATTTCCAGACACTGGATAAACATCTTTTGTTGAAGACATTGTGGAGAAGGAAAGTCACATGACCTAGAGTGGCACAGTGGTTAGCATTTGCTGCCTTACAGCACTAGCGATCTGGGTTCAATTCCAACCTCAGATCACTGTCTGTGTGGAGTTTGCACATTCTCCCCATGTCTGCGTGGGTTTCCTCCGGGTGCTCCGGTTTTCTCCCTCAGTCTAAAGATGTGCGGGTTAGGTTGATTGGCCATGCTAAATTGCCCCTTAGTATCAGGGTAAATAAGTGGAGTTATGGGGATAGGGCCTGAGTGGGATTGTGGTCGGTGCAGACTTGATGGCCCAAATGGCCTCCTTCTACACCTTAGGGATTCTATGGTTCTATGACCTAAGACTCAGGCTTGTTGAACAGGTTGATATTAATCTCTGAACTGCATACCCCTGTCTGCTATTTAACATTTGACTGGCAGGCCACACAGCAGTCAGCTCTGGTCAATTTGGACAACTGGCCCCCATCCAACCTGACTCTGCTGGGAAGATGTTACGCTATCGCCTACAGAACTGATTCACTCTCTGTGTGCCTATTTCAGCTTGTAGCTTCAACATCGCTGGAAAAGTGAATCTTACACCACTGGTCTTCAGTCAGCTGACCTCTGTGAAAGAATTCCTCATTAGACTTTAATTCTGGACCCCAGAACTCATATGAACCAATATTCATATATTCTGTGGATTTTGTACCATATAACCTCCTTTTCTCTGACCCTCCCTTTACTGTATGAATGTGGAGTCGGAGGCTGCGGACACTCCTTTTTATGTTTTTTTTTAATGGGTGTGATGAACTTTAACATGAGTTAATCCTAACTCAGGTTTGCTGTGGGATTATCAGTAGAAATAGAATCACAAAGGGGTAGGAAATGCATTGCTGCTTATTAGGAAAAAAACAGTTCAAAACATCTTCCGTTTAAGGACAGGTGGTAAGAGGAAAAATCGGTGCCGTTTGAACTGACCCACTTCCATCCATAGCATTATTATAAAAATAATGAACTTCTATGATTAACTTTTCCGAGAACAATATCAGATTAAAATATCTCCCTGCTGTTTCTTTTTATTATTCCAGTGTTACTGTTTTGTGTGTATTTGTTCTACACAACATTTTGATTCTTCAGGCTCCAATTGAATCAATATCACTAACATCTTTGTCTGAAGTACCTGACAGAAAATCATTCTCCTTCTGCATAATTCAACCTCAGCACCAGATTCCCCAATCATGCCTGATGCAAAGGTTAAGGTCAAATTTCAGGTGTGTTTGAAACATGTTTTCAATAGATTTCAACATGATTTTACTCTTTTATGTTCAGGCAAGAAACAATTCATTTGTCAATAGTTTCTGTCAGTTTAGCTCTATCCTCCTACCTCAGCTCCCTCACTGTTGAAACTCTTGTCACCTGATTCTCCCTCATTTACCTGCATTGTGTCCCTACCCTCAGTGAATACATTTCAAAATGTAATCCTTGTCCTTAAATACTGACACATTCTTACCTTACCCCATCTCTGCAATCTTCTGCTGTGTCAAACTCTGCTCCCTCAAACATTCAGTTCTTGTGATGTGCCAGTTTTTTGTGCATCTGCCCTCAGCTTTCTATTTGGCCAGGGCTTTGGTCATTACTTTCTGACTTGGGATCCATTTTCATTATGATAAAGATATTTCATAACTATAACAGCTGGAGTTACTGTAGCTCTCTCACTTCTTAAAGCAAAGAGAGGAGGTAAATGGGTATTTTTCTGGTTGGTGATCAGTGACTAGTGTGCCTCAGGGATCAGTGTTGGGACCGCAATTGTTTACGATTTACATAGATGATTTGGAGTTGGGGACCAAGTGTAGTGTGTCAAAATTCGCAGATGACACTAAGATGAGTGGCAGAGCAAAGTGTGCAGAGGATGCTGAAAGTCTGCAAAGGGATATACTTAGTCTAAGTGAGTGGGCGAGGGTCTGGCAGATGGAGTACAATGTTGGTAAATGTGAGGTCATCCATTTTTGTAGGAATAACAGCGAAATGGACTATTATTTAAATGGTAAAAAATTGCAGCATGCTGCTTTGCAGAGGGACCTGGGTGTCCTTGTGCAGGAATCTCAAGGAGTTGGTTTGCAAGTGCAGCAGGTAATTAAGAAGGCAAATGGAATTTTGTCTTTTATTTCTAGAGGGATGGAGTTTAAAAACAGCGAGGTTATGTTGCAGCTGTATAAGGTGTTTGTGAGGCCACACCTGGAGTACTGTATACAGTTTTGGTCTCCTTACTTGAGAAAGGATATACTGGCACTGGAGGGGGTGCAGAGGAGATTCACTAGGTTGATTCCGGAGTTGAGAGGGTTGGCTTATGAGGAGAGACTGAGTAGACTGGGGCTATACTCATTAGAATTCAGAAAAATGAGGGAGATCTTATAGAAACATATAAGATTATGAAGGGAATAGATTAGAAGCAGGGAAGTTGTTTCCACTGGCGGGTGAAACTATGACTAGAGGGCATAGCCTCAAAATAAGGGGAAGCAGATTAGGACTGAGTTGAAGAGGAACTTCTTCACACAAAGGGTTGTGAATCTGTGGAATTCCCTGCCCAGTGAAGCAGTTGAGGCTACCTCATTGAATGTTTTTAAGGCAAGGATAGATAAAATTTTGAACAGTAAAGGAATTAAGGGTTATAGTGAGCGGCCGGGTAAGTGGAGCTGAGTCCACAAAAAGACCAGCCATGATCTTACTAATGGCAGAGCAGGCTCGAGGGGCCAGATGGCCTACTCCTGCTCCTAGTTCTTATGTTAAGTCATCCTTAGGATTTGAACATGTGGCCAGGGCTACGGAAAAGAGAATGGGGTTATCAACCTTAGGAAATGAATTAAAATGGGACAGTGTCTGTCTGTTCTGGTGGATAACAAATATTTTATAACAGGTTTCAACGAGGGACAATCAGTTGCCAAATTTACTCCTTCAACAGCAGCAGCAAACACACATTGTCTGGCCATTCACCTTATTGCTGTGCGTATTCCAGTAATTCTTAAAATGGCTGTCAGTTTATCTAAATAATAACAGTCCATGCAATCTAAGCAATTCAATACATATAAATATAAGTTTTTCTTTTAATCAAGTTGAGGTAAACCTGAAAAACAAGAGGTTAACAGTGAATTATTTGTACTAACCACTTCTTTAAAGACCAATAGCCAATTTCTAATCACTTGATTCTCCGAAGCTTCTGTGGTAATCTGGTATATTGAACAATCATTAAAGCAAAGAGGTTCAATTTATTCTGTTAAAGGACATTTTAATTCAATCCAAAATTACTTTGCAAATTCCTATCAGTAAAGGAAGGGTATTTTATCTGATTTTGCAGGTACATGTGCTATGATCAGGGGAATGAGACTATTTGGATAGTTCTTTCAAAGAATTGGCACAGGCACAATGGGCTAAATGTCCTCATTCTTGTATCATTCCATGATTTAAATTATTGCATTATATCAGCATTGACTATTCATAAAGCTCCCAATGTAGGCTAATATGTTTAATTAATAAAAATGGATAAAGAAAGTCTCTGGTCTGGATAACAAAGCTTATGTCAAAGGCATAGAGAGGATTGTTAGCGTACAAAGGTTCACCAATTTCTGTAATCAGAAATAGTGTTCTTTCAGTGGGTATGATGGGAATAGACCCACGTGGCTAGCAGATGACCAGAAGAATGGGCTACATGAACAAATAGATACCAATGTAGCTTTTGCTTTATCCTAGTTGATGACAGAATTAAGGCTTTCTGAAACAGCCGATGAGTTTCAATTACAATCATGACTCAACGGTCCAGCCACATCTGTCATTGCAGACAAAACAAACAAGTCTCACTTACATCGAAAGGCACAAAATGGCATGTGAAAAAGAAATAGCTATGTACCTCATCTTTAAAGTATGCGCAAGCTACAACTAGGAATGCTGTTGTTTATGTATTTTACATAAGATGATCTTTGAAAAGTACCTCCTTCTTATCAAATATGCTGCCCAACATTATTATTGCTAGGATATAGTCACAATTTTCTTTAGCCTATTTATATCAAACTGAGAATTATTTAATTGCTGCATTAACTAATTTTGCATGAATGGATATAGTCAATGTATTCCCACAAGGAATAGATAGCGTTTCTGTGTGAGCAATATTCTTTCTGAATGGGTACATTTTTTGTTGGATCTTACAGAGTTTAGTAATGGTTTTGTTTGTATTGCAGGGTATGGCACAATCAAATGGTTCCCATAAGGCAAAACTGCAACAACGCAGATCAGTTTCTGCATTCATTGAAATGACAACAATATTTTGTATAGACACACTGGATGTAATTATGGACTCCCAGCAAGAAACAAGTGAGATTTGGGCAGGTGGAAGCAGTGACCACCCAAAAACGTAAGACTTTTCCATTTCATCCCATCCCACTTTTCAGGTCACCCCTCATTTCTTTGAGGAAAGTGAACTGGCAGCGTGAAAGATGTCCTCCGTAATTTGGGAGATGGGATTTTGAAGAATGGAGTGAAACAAGGCTGTGTCTTCGCCTGACTTTGTTAGGTATTTTCTTCTCCATACACCTGACTTCCTTATAAATATGAAAGGAGTTTACCTAAATAGTAGGTCAGAGGGCAAATTCTGCAATCTGACCAGACTGAACATAAAGATAAAACACATCACACCTTGATCAGGGAACTCCTCAATGATGCTGATGATGCTGTACAAGTTGGTCACATGGAAACTCAGCTGCAAAGACTTATGGGCTGTGTCTCCCATGCCTATAACTTATGTTGCCTTACTGTAAATGTCAAAGAAACTATGCTTATGAGACAGGATGTCACATCTCCACCCCTGTTTACATTAAACAACACTCTGCTGAAAATGTCTATCAAATTCTGCAACATTGGGTCGACAGTGACAGACAATCTGACCTTTGAAGCAGAACCTGATGCACACTTAAGGAAAGCAACTTCAGACAGAGCACTCCAAATCCAGCGCCCTTGGGACTGAGACCGTGCCAGATTTTGGACTGTCCCAGATTTTTTACTTCCAATCTGGCGCGTCATTTAAAGTAATCCATTTTTTTTTATCATGCAATCGGTTCAGTCACAGAGTTCAATATTTCAGGTTTATGTCCAGTTCTCAGACAATATCGATCTTCGGCTAGCAGTTTTTGTCTGGCTTTTTACATATTGAGGGTGTGTTGCCAATAAGAATCAGAGGGAGTAGGAAATGATAAGCTCCTTGTGCTATAAGCTAGAACTGATGCAGAGTGGCGCTCGACCTGTACAGTGCCTGGCCAGTGTGCTTTTTCAAATATGTCCACTTACTCAAATTGCTTTGCTTCAATTGATTTATTGTTTGCTTTGTGGATATTCATCTGGGCAAGTGTTCTTCAAGTCGACAAAAAGACAGTGTGCAATGGCTCAAACAATAAAGTTCTCTTTGATAAAATTGTTCAATTTTCAAGCACTGAAAACTACTTGTGCCTCCTTTGGTTGACTGGAATGACATCAAGCTGACTTTTCGGACACAGTTCAGCTAAAAGAGAAACAAAAATGCTGGAAATACTTAGCAAGCCTGACAGCATCTGTAGAGAGAGAAACAGAGTGAACTGATTAAGGAGCTTTCTTCAGAACTGTCTTCTCAGCATTTTGTTGCATGGCTATGAAACATGGGTACTTGCAGCTATCAAGAAATGAAGCTCAACAATTTTCATCTTTGGTGCCTGAGGTGTATTCAGGCATCTCATTGAAGAGTATAAGCACAAATGTAACAGTCTTCTCAAGCAGAGATAACTTTCCTGGTTCAGACAGGTTCATAGGATAAAAATGGATGCATTCCCAACATTATTCTGTGAGGCGAGGCAGCTGGAGACATCCAAAGTTCTGCTTCCAGGATACTCTCAAGTGTGATATGAAGGCCCTAAAACACCAATTTCAAACATGGGAGACAATAGCAACAACAGAGGAAAATAGAAACATTACCTGTGGCCTGGCATGTGTCACCATGACGATCAGTGGCTCCAGATGCAGGACAATAGGCACCAACACCAAAAAATGCAACCCACCTGATAACCAGCTCAAATGCAACACTTTTGGCACCATCTCTTTCATGGATTTGTCCCTTCAGCCATCAGCAAAAATGTGAAACTGTCTCATTGCCAGTGGATTTGCTGCATGTCCAGCATCTCATATAAATGGAAGGATGCTGAAGACAGGGGACATTTGATGCTGCCTGAGATTCTTAGGGCTTTCAGCTGCTAAAAAGAGAGGCATTTATTTGTCAGGGATAGAGAGAAGAAACACAAGGGGATAAGATGAATCCCAGCAGTACCACAAGGATTTCAGGTGCAGCTGTGGAGATGATGATTGAACAAGTGCCAGCAGGTGGTAGATGAATGGTAGAGCACATTAGTGAACGGGCATGACATGACATGAGGTGGCACAACACATTAAGGCCGTCAATTTTATCATGACTTTGCTGCTGTGGTAAAAGTAATTAAATGACCTCACCATGAATACCAAGCTAAGGCTTCTCACCACATCTCTCATACCTTCTACACAGCCTATCAGAAACAACCTGTCTCAGCACTATCAATCATCGTCTTCCCTGTTTGATATGGTTCTCCATAAATCAGAAGGACTTCACTGTACTTTACATCACATTGGAAAAAGGCTCCTTCTTTCAGCCTCACTTGCTGTTTGTTCTTATCATCATGAACATATTGAGCATTTGGCTTGTACACGTTGAAACCCTTTCCCAGGCCACATCTTAACACACTTACACTCATTGTGGGAGAGGTTGATGATACAGGAGGAAGGGAAATGGCCTTGCCACTCCCATGGAAGAAGCTGCCAATGCCATTTTTTGAAGTCCCATAGCAGCTAATATCAGAGATAGCAAAGCTGAAGGCCTGGCACAACAGCACTGGCATCTCCCCTTCCTCTTCTTTTCATATGTAACTCTTTCAGCCACACATTCAACCAGTTACACACTGGGCATGGCAATCTGGCCGTGTATTGCGATGTCCCTGTACTCCGATCATCATTGTGATTACATCCTAATCTTTGCTGCCCGTCTTCTCCTAAATGAATCAGATGACTCAGTCGCTATTGCCAAACAGACTGAAGAAGATAACCTCAAAGACAATGCACTGTCGCTCACTCATTCCTGCCAAAACAACAGCATACAAATCAAATTCCCATGTGAATCAGGTCTATGGGGCTGCACTGTTGGATTCATTGAACAGAAATGAATGTGGGCAGGTGGAGCTGGCAAGGAAGAGCTGACTGCAGGGCAAAATCTCAAACTAGCTCGCTGCAAATAACACAGACTCAGACTTCAAGTTAGGCCCAGTGTTTAAAAGAAATTTGATTTCTGCATTGGATTGCCTTCCAGGAAGCTTGCAAAACAGACAAAATATCTACAGAGGAATCCATTACCTTCTTGTGTTGGCAGCTTTACAGACATCAGCACTCTGTGGTCAACTACTGAGTGTGCAGTCACCTCAATGACCATTGCAGTCGAGTCTGCGCCATCTGTCGAGGATGATCCATGACACTGGAGTGGGGTTGAACTGGGATGGATGCCACATCCTGCTGTAAAAACCCAGGTTGTTCTCACTGGGAAACTCTGTCATCAGCCTCAGAGGACTTCTCTGGATCAGGGTAAGTCTAATATTTTGTATGACATCGCCAGGTAGCATTGCCTCATTGTATTCAGATCAACATGCTGGAGTTAGCCCCCTGGTAGAGCCCACGCATGCCACTTGACAGCTGGGAGAAACACTGCCACTACTACTATGATGGGTTCATGTGAGGGCTAAATTGAAGGGATATATTGACAGAGAATGGTATAACCCTGACATACCTGACTTTGGAGTGGTAGTGAAATTCTTCCAGTGAATAATTCCTGTGAGAAGCAGATGTCATTGTGGGCAAAATGTAAGAAATGCTGTTCAAAAAATATTTCCAGCAGAAATTACTACACAACCTTTCCAGGCTTGTTAACCTCAGACTTCTGCCTTGGTCAAGTGAGTTGGGCAACTCATTGATCTCACTCCAACATATGCAAATAAGGCCAGTTATTAAAAAAGGTACACGGGGAGGAAATAGCTTCTATTCCAAGATCCTCACTAAAAAGATCTCCCATGTCAATCCTGCTCAGTAAATTTGACAAAATAGAGAAAATTCACCCAACCTGTTCTTTACCAGTGGAGAAAGGTTTTAATTCAGAACTAAACAGACATGCTTTTTTTTTGTCTCCTTCACCCTTTCTTTGGCCCAGACACGGTGCTGAGTTTTGCAATCACAGGATTAGTCAGAAGCATCTTTATCTGCTGAACTGTTGTTCTACCCTTTCTAATTTAAGTATTGATTGAGCATTTCCCCCTACAGTTTCCAACAATGACTAACTATTCTAAAGGTGCTCCAGCTAGTCTTGCGTACACCAATACACGACTGATGCATCAAGCTTATTATTAGACTCCCACTGTAAAAGCCTGATAATGTTGTTCGCATTGTTCATTCTTCTAATTTGTGATTCAGAACACATAACTGAACAGATTCTGATGTGGCATACAAAAGATGGCTGACAGGATGACTATCAAGCCTTTGATGGATGAAGTACATCAGTACAACAATGCATTTCCAAAGCTGATTCTCTGAATAGTATAAATTCAGAAATACTATCTAGTTCTATTTCCACTTTTTTTCGACAAATTATCTTTCGAGCAGATGACGAAGAATCATAGAATTATATAATGGTTACAGCACAGGAGGAGGCCATTTGGGCCACAGAGTCTGTACTGGCCCTCTGCTGGAGCAGTTTAGTTAGTAATATTCCCCTGATGTTCCCTGCAATCTTGGAATTTTTTTAATCTTTAAGTACTTACCAATTTCCTTTTAAGCCACAATTGAATCTGCCTCCGCCACATTCTCAGATAGTGCATGCTCGATCCTAAACACCCATTCCCTTGGGGTTTTTTGCCAATCATCTTAAGTCTGTGTCCAGGTCTCTCAACGCGTCTTCCAATGAGAACAGTTTCTGGCTACTTACTCAGTCCAGGCCCCTCTGCTATTGAACAAGTCCATCAAATCTCCTCCAAACCATGAATTGTCTTTAACAATCTGCGTTGCGTTTCCTTGTATAATTCATCCTTGGCCAAGTTAGTTTTGTCCTGAATTATTATTTCCTGAAGTTCTCCCATCACCAAGATTAGACTGACTGGCCTGTAGCACCTGGGTTTATCCTTACACCCTTACCTGAATTCTCCAATCCTCTGGCCCTTATATCTAAGGAGCATTGGAAAATTATGGCCAGTAGTATCTCGATAATTTTCTTTACTTCCCTGAGAATCCAGTCCTAGTGACTTATCAATTTTAAGTACAGCCTGAAATCTTATCTTTATCAATTTTTAGCCCATCCAGTATTTCAACTATCTCTTCTTTCATTGTGACTTTGGTAGCATCTTCTTCCTTGGTAAAGACATAGTATCTCAACCATGTTCTCTGTTTTCCCTTTTTGGTCCCTAATGGCCTTTTACTATTTATATGCCCACAGATGGCATTTAGGTAGAAATTCACCTCCAGTTGGCAATCTGCTTAAAGTTCAGATTATCACAGGAGTGAGCCCTTAAATGGTATGAAGAGGCATTTCCTGTCCACTAAGAGCCAATTGGACTGGCTGGATCAGATGAAGTGTGGGACACATTTAGACACCTCAAGGCAGTCACCCTTGAGGCTTTGTTTGTGTAGAGGGACAGATCACTTAATTGTGCCAAAACCTTTTACTGCACTAGAGGGAAGCAAGCTGTCACAGGAGTCACATGAGAACTGGAGGCCTGACACCCATGGCAACCCTCACTTCATCGATGACAACCTGGATCTTATCCTGGAGGCTGTGAAGAAGAGAAGGAAGATTATCTTCCTGGAGGGTGGCAGCAGAAAGCCACCTTCTCATGCAGCAGGGGCAACTCTGTTCATCCTCATCTCCTTCCTCCTTTCTTACCTCCTGCTCCTCCTGCATTGATTTGTCTCCTAGAGCCTCCTCAGTGTCCACACCACCCTTGCGGGCCATGTTCTTGAGATTGCAGCAGACCACCACAATGAGTGAGACCCTCGCAGGAGACTTTTGGCGGGTGCTACTGAACCAGTCTAGGCAACAGAATTGTATTTCAGACCCCCAATAGCCTGCTCAATGGTTGTCCTACTGAGTAGGTGACATTGGCTTTATCACCCCTGTGCCACTGTCTGGGGCTCCAATAGAGGGGTCAGTACTCATCTCTTCTATGGATTTCCCTTGCTCCCTAGGATTCACTCACGTAGGTTTGGGACCGGGCCTTGGTACCGGGCAACAAGGGTTGGATGTGAGTCAAAAGAAAAGAGGCAGAGCACAAAGAAAAGGGGACAAGTCCTCTCCCTGTCCGACTCCAAAAACCTAAACAGAAATTCCCCTCTTTAGCTTCCACCTCAATAATATTGCTTATATTCACCCTGTCTCATTTTATGTGACAATGTTTCATTTATAGAAAACCTAGGTGTAAGGTAAAGTTTATAAATTCATTGTATTACTGACACTAACAAAGATAGACTAATTCAGATAGTAAGGTTTAGGTGCCAACAGATTTGGAAAGAACAAGTGAGCTGAAAATGAGGAAGGAGAATGAAAATGGCAGGACTTGCAGATAGTGAGGAGCATTGTCAGAAGCTACAGAAGGATATAGATAGGCTGGAAATTTGGGCAAAGAAATGGCAGATGGAGTTCAATCCTGATAAATGCGAAGTGATGCATTTTGGTAGAAATAATGTAGGGAGGAGCTATACGATAAATGGCAGAACCATAAAGGGTGTAGATACGCAGAGGGACCTGGGTGTGCAAGTCCACAGATCCTTGAAAGTGGAGAAGGTGGTGAAGAAGGCATATGGCATGCTTGCCTTTATAGGACGGGGCATAGAGTATAAAAGTTGGGGTCTGATGTTGCAGATGTATAGAACGTTGGTTCGGCCGCATTTGGAATATTGCGTCCAGTTCTGGTCGCCACACTACCAGAAGGACGTGGAGGCTTTGGAGAGAGTACACAGGAGGTTTACCAGGATGTTGCCTGGTATGGAGGGGCTTAGTTATGAGGAGAGATTGGGTAAACTGGGGTTGTTCTCCCTGGAAAAACGGAGGATGAGGGGAGACTTAATAGAGGTGTATAAAATTATGAAAGGCATAGATAGGGTGAACGGTGGGAAGCTTTTCCCCAGGTCGGTGGTGACGTTCACGAGGGGTCATAGGTTCAAGGTGAAGGGGGGGAGGTTTAACACAGATATCAGACGGACATATTTTACACAGGGGGTGGTGGGGGCCTGGAATGCGCTGCCAGACAAGGTGGTGGAGGCGGACACACTGGGAACGTTTAAGACTTATCTAGACAGCCATATGAACGGAGTGGGAATGGAGGGATACAAAAGAATGGTCTAGTTGGACCAGGGAGCGGCGCGGGCTTGGAGGGCCGAAGGGCCTGTTCCTGTGCTGTATTGTTCTTTGTTCTTTGTTCTTGTTCTTTGAGAGCAGAATGAAGAAAAGATTGGGAATGAATTTGTTACATCTCTAGACATACCTGTCCACCTTAGCTAGATATTTTTAGCTTTTATAATTTAGAATACTGTTATGTCCATTGAAGGAAAGTCCTTGTCATCACTTTAAACGTGGACTCTGCTCACATGGAAGCTTCGGAAACAGTCTTTTATTTTCAAAAAATGGGCATTGGCCAAATGGCTAAGATGGCTGCTAAGGGTCAGTTGACTTTTGTAAATTTAACATAGACTACGTCAAGTCTTCAGAAAGTTGCTAATTGAATCATCCTGGGCTGGGAATCCCTTTTGAATGGAGAGCATCCCTCTGAATGGAATTTATCTGTCATTGTTTATAGTTTAAGCTAAACTCAGAACCCACATCTCCGAATTTTCAATTTGACAAAAGAGAGTTAAAGAAACTAGTTATCTACAATTTAGTGTGAAAGACCACCATCTGTCTCCTATTGGGCAATAATGGCTCCAGACTCCCAAACCATTCTGGTTGGACAATACCAACCTTGGTCATGTGACTAAAACCAATTGCCGATGTCAAGTTTTTATCTGAAGGCCTGAAAGACGTGGGCAATCTGCACAGAACATTGCATGAAACAGCAATTGCAGGAAAAGGCTGTGGCATCTTTGCTTTTAAGAACATAGAGGAGTGATGGGCAACCTAGGCTAGTGAGTGGGCCGCATGAGTGGCCCTCCTTCATCTCAGTGGGCTGCAAGATTGAAATAGGACATGTTTCCTAACCATAACCCCATGAATAATATTCAATACATGCTGAATATTTCATAATGCTTAATAATTTATGTATTAATAGAGCTATCACAAACTTCAAATGATAAAAACAGAATAAATATTTACACTTTTGATGCAGAGGGAGCGTACGGCCCTCATGGTCAATGATGTGTGCAATCAGCATGCACCTCATTTCACTTGCCCTTGGTTTATGTGCGTATCACTTCAGTCATACTAATAGGAATAAAAGTACATGGATGGGAATCAGTGGAATGTAGCATCCCTGTGCATGGGCAACTGTCTACACTCAGCCGCACTTGGAACCCAAATGGACCACATGGAGAGAAAGAGGTGTGTGTGTGTGGGTGTGTGTGTTGGCCTGGAATGTGTGGTCAATTTCAATTACAGTAGTAAGTCTTTGTGGATTTAAATAACGAAGATTGTTTACACATCCATTCACCCTGAAAACCTAAATGCTACATCAATCACTCAGCACTCACACACACTCTCCCACCCACCCACACACACACACAAACATGTTCAAGAAAAAATACAGTTAGACCTAGAGGCTATGAAATCTTAAAAAGCTTCACAGCCTGGTTCCTAAATCAAAGTGCACCTGTAAAAAAAAGACCTCCTTATACAAAAACCACAAATGCTCAGATGCATGACCTCCTGGACATCTGTATCTTCAAGGGATTCCTGAAATAATATTGAAACCCAACTTCAGCTTTTTGAACTCATCTGAACTACGAGTTCTAAATTCATCTGAACTACTCTTCTGAAAGAATTGTGAATGTTCCTTTCTTTACCAGACCCACAACCACTGTTCTCCTATAATGAGCTCGACGTGTGAACTATGAACTATGTTTTTGCTTACAATTTGTAAATGAAGCATTTAGACTTTCAGGGTGAATGCATGTGTAAATGATCCTCTTTATTTAAATCCACAAAACTTGCTGCTGTAATTTAAATTGACCACACATTCTGGGGCCAATAAACACACAAACACACACCGACCTCTGCACAAACCACACTGAGTACAGACAGTAAGGGAAAGGGTACAACGGTTTTAGTTCTCTCCTGACCCTGTCACAAACAATAAAGTGAATCCTACTTTCCTATAGCCACAAGAATACCTTTATTCATTCAGATATTTATATATGTCACAATACCGTGTCCGAATTATTAAACACTACAAGTTTTCTGAGGAATTCTTTATCTGATAGAACAGCCCTGTAGTTCTACATGTTGTCTTCATCTGAAAAGTAAAGGACTAACATGAACAGTTGACAAATGTGTATAAGCTTTGGTTTCCAAATTAATTTATTGAATTTTAGATCAACAAACAAAAATATATCAGTTATACAATATATATATACTATTACAGCAAATAATAGACTAAACAGAGCTCCAGCAAATATCCAAGCTTAGACACGGTGGATCAAATGGTTTCATTCTGTGCTCTCAACTTCCATGATCCCTCGAATGGAAAAAAAAATGGTTTGCAATGATGTTTAATCTAAACTAGCATTTTAGAATGAAGTTTTATAAATCAATAGTTTTTCTTTTCCTGTTATGATGTTACAAACTGCAGAAGCTAACAGCTCTAACCGTGGGGAGCTGAATTAAAACACACACATGGGAGATCTCTACTGCCACTTCAAAGGGCAGTCATTCCCCTCAGGATAGTAACTTTGATTAACGGTTCAGTGGGATGACCCCTATTTGCACAACTTTAAGGGATTCTCCCCCTCTCGGTGTCTTTCCCTTTTCTCTCCTCTGTCACAAGGTGATCTATGTGCACAGAGCAGCAGCTGGAGGCTGTCTTCTGTCTTGTTAATCTGAACTTGCAGAGCTTTGAAAGGTTTAACTGGAGACGTATGTCCTAGTTTAGAGAGCTAGTAAGTTGCATATTTACTGCTTTTCATTAATAAGGAAGAGAGAAAATGACATATTGAAAACTATTAATGATTCATGCACTTTATATGAAATAAACCGGAGACGATTTGAAGCTGGGCCTTCTCCTGGTGAAGTGTAATTTCAATCTGCCTTCTGTAAAGAAGGGGAAATTCACAGAGCTGTGTGAGTGTGTGTGCAATTTCAGTGCCGGCATGCAGAGTAAGGCTATTGTGTCTGTTATTGTTCCTGAATCTTGTTATCATTTCACTGGATGCTGGACAGTAAAAGGTACACTCTGGATCACAAGGGATGTAAGGTTCACTTATGGGATTGACTGGTAAAAGAATATTCAGTGTATAAATAACAAAACATATGACAGCAATAGATTGATTCTAAATGGGAAGAAGTAGCTGGAGGAAAACTGAGAAAGTCAATAAGGTCTGCAAGTCACCTCAGCATACTGGAACATTCCTGTAGGAATATCAATACACACAAGAGGTGGCAGTACAATCTGCAGGAAATCAAAGGAAAGCTACCATCTATTAAATCAAGCATCTATTGATCACAGCCCTAAGATGCATACCATGTCAAGAGTGAAGAATGGAAAGGGCACTTGACAAAATAAATAGCATGTTTTTAAGATTGAAACTTGGGGCTGATTTTCCTCTTCAGACGCCTGGGTGCTAGTCTGGTGTAGCCAAGTCAAACTAGTAACCCCTGTCCTGCTGCTGCTTCTAACTACTCCAATCAGGTGGTCTGCTGTCATGGTATATCACTTTCATCTGCCATGCTCCACCTTCACAAATCCAGTCTAGCTCATTTGCAAACATTCTGCCACATTTGACATCCAACTATGCCTTGGTCTCTTTCTGCTGCCCTCCACATTGCCCTCTGGAAGAGATCTCTGTAGCTTTTCATTTCTGATCAAATGGCCAAAATGCTGACATTTTCTTTTCTGGATGTCACTTTTTAGAGTTCGGTGGCGATTCTCCCATCCCATGCGCTAATTTCTTAGAGATTCTCGCGTTGGCCGAGTCGCAGGATTCGCGCATGTGTTCCTGCCCCGATAGCATCTCTCAACCCAGGTTTTCTGGCGCCGACGGAACCATGCTGAAAATCAGCGTAACAGACATTTGCATGCATTTACATACCTTTGCATCTGATTAGCAGAGCCGCGACAACAATCTTCGCCCTCATTAACGTCTCCCACCTCTCTGGCGTGATGTCACTCAGGTGCAGTTTACAACTGCTATATAAAAGTCAGGAGTTGATGTGGCAACGTTGAACAGGAGTAAGGTGGTAGGTTTTATGGAGCTGCAGCCTTCAGAGTGCTGGGGAGGTTGGAGGCAGGGCCTGGAGATTTGCTGCTCGCAGTGGGGAGTTTCCTGGAGATCTTCAGGTGCTGTGCCCTGGCCCTGTGGAGCGCTGGGCAGTCTGCTCTCTGCAGCCACTGTGCTGTTCCTTTGTTCTGGCTGTGGGGTGTGGTGAGGGACTGGACAGAGTGCTGGGGTTTTAGGGAGGTGGGGGGAGTGCACCATGTGCTGCTTGAGGGCTAATCAGTTCAAGCAGCTGGTACTCCAAGCAAGGGTGCTCAGGTTAACATAGACACTAATACTGCATGTACTCGGCAGTGAATAGGAGCCCATCTTGTGATAATTAGGAGTCTCTCCCTGTCCCATGTCCCTGACCTGCAGCACATGCCTGAAAGGGAATGCTGCAGTTGCACTCATGGGAATGGCTCAAGGAGGCGCAATGGCCACGCCCGCACATCAACCTGCATACTCTCCTTGTCAGCCATGTTCACAATGCCAATGGCTGGCAATCTAATCTGGTGATGCATGGCACCTCAGATTGTGTTGTGTTGCCAGCATCCACAAGTGGGAGTACTGGACCCAGTGAGGGATTGTGGGATGGTGGGGGGAGGGAGGGAGGGAATAGGGGTGGTGGTGCTGGGGTAGTTGCAAGCAATGACATGAATCTAGCAATCTTTCTCTCTCTAACTCTCACTGTGCAGAATGGATCTGGGACTGATTGATTTAGAGCTGCCCATCATGGTGGCAGCTGAGGAGGAGGCGGCGGCTCACGAGGTAGAGGGCTTGGGGAGGCCACTGCAGGAGCAGCCAATGGCAGGCCCTCAGGAAGGAGGGCAGGGGGCTGCCGCTGAAGGCCAGGAGGTGGGAGAGCAGAATTACTTCTGGCTGTCTCTACCCTTCTAATTTTGGCATCACATCTGTCACCATCTGTCATCATTAGTCCTAAACAGACAAAATTATCTAATTGTTCCAGTGTGACATCATCCACTTCAATCTTCACTCTAGTTTTTTCGAATGTATTTCTTCAAGCTACTATTGTTTTTGTCTTTTTTGGTGTTCATGCACAATCCATATTCTAAAGTTCTAGACTTTACTTGATCTGCAATATTTTGTATGGTCTGATCCTGCAAGTGCCACTGTGTCATCTCTGACAAAGAGTCGTCTGGACTTGAAACATCAGCTCTTTTCTCTTCTTACAGATGCTGCCAGACCTGCTGGGATTTTCCATCATTTTCTCTTTTGGTTTCAGATTCCAGCATCCGCAGTAATGTGCTTTTATTTTTTATACTGTGTCATCTCTGTACCATTGGTTTGTTATGTTCTTGCCTTCAATTTTTACTCCCTGGAAGTACATCAAGTTCTCTGAATATTTGTTCTGTGTATAATGAATAATTCTGGTGACAGGACAAGGCTTTGTTTCGCTCCTCTCCCTCACTTGAAACACACCTGATTGTCCATTTTCAAGCCTAAGAGTCGCTATTTGGTCCCAATAAAGGCTGTGGATAAATTTCACATCTTTACTGTCAATGTCACACTTCAACAACAAGTCTCTTAGATTTTGGTGATAAACATGATTGAAAACTTCTAGTAGTCTATAAAGCATATATATGTTCTTGTCTACTAATAGAAATTTATTGAAGATTGTTCTTAGGCTAAATATTCCCTCTCTTGTTCCTATTCCAGGGGCCATTCTCAAGAGGCTGCCAAGACCCCGAGGAGGACCCCCAACCACACCATTTCCTCTCAAGGAAAGCAGAACATCAATGAGCATTAGGTCGTCAGCTCATTAGGGAGGGCACTGCACACTCACGTGAGGTGTTGGCCGAGGCAAAAAATGCCCAGAGTGCTGGCAATCGAAGGACTGCTTGAGACGAGGGACATGACCAAGTCCGAGGCAGATAGAATCCTACTGTGCAGAAGGAGGCCATTCAGCCCATTGAGTCTGCACCAACCACAATCCCACCCAGGCCCTATCCCCACAACCCCATGCATTTACCCTAGCTAGTCCCCCTGACACTAAGGGGCAATTTAGCATGGCCAATCCACCCAACCTGCACATCTTTGGACTGAGGGAGGAAACCAGAGCATCCGGAGGAAAACCACACAGACACAGGGAGAATGTGCAAACCCCACACAGACAGTGACCCAAACCGGGAATCGAATCAAACCGGGAATTATAGACCGGTTAGTCTTACTTCGGTGGTTGGTAAATTGATGGAAAAGGTCCTCAGGGATGGGATTTACGACCATTTAGAAAGATGCGGATTAATCCGGATAGTCAGAACGGATTCGTGAAGGGTAAGTCGTGCCTCACAAATTTGATTGAATTTTTTGAGGAGGTAACTAAGTGTGTTGATGAAGGTAGGGCAGTTGATGTCATATACATGGATTTTAGTAAGGCGTTTGATAAGGTTCTCCATGGTCGGCTTATGATGAAAGTAAGGAGGTGTGGGATAGAGGGAAAGTTGGCCGATTGGATAGGTAACTGGCTATCTGATCGAAGTAAGAAGTCTCACAACACCAGGTTAAAGTCCAACAGGTTTATTTGGTAGCAAATACCATAAGCTTTCGGAGCACTGCTCCTTCATCAGATGGAGTGGATATCTGCTCTCAAACAGTGCACAGACTTGTCTGTGCACTGTCTGAAAGGTCTGTGCACTGTTTGAGAGCAGATATCCACTCCATCTGACGAAGGAGCAGTGCTCCGAAAGCTTATGGTATTTGCTACCAAATAAACCTGTTGGACTTTAACCTGGCGTTGTGAGACTTCTTACTGTGCTTACCCCAGTCCAACGCCGGCATCTCCACATCATATCTGATCGAAGACAGAGGGTGGTGGTGGATGGAAAATTTTCGGACTGGAGGCAGGTTGCTAGTGGAGTGCCACAGGGATCAGTGCTTGGTCCTCTGCTCTTTGTGATTTTTATTAATGACTTAGAGGAGAGGGCTGAAGGGTGGATCAGTAAATTTGCTGATGACACCAAGATTGGTGGAGTAGTGGATGAGGTGGAGGGCTGTTGTAGGCTGCAAAGAGACATAGATAGGATGCAAAGCTGGGCTGAAAAATGGCAAATGGAGTTTAACCCTGATAAATGTGAGCTGATTCATTTTGGTAGGACTAATTTAAATGTGGATTACAGGGTCAAAGGTAGGGTTCTGAAGACTGTGGAGGAACAGAGAGATCTTGGGGTCCATATCCACAGATCTCTAAAGGTTGCCAGTCAAGTGGATAGAGCTGTGAAGAAGGCCTATAGTGTGTTAGCTTTTATTAACAGGGGGTTGGAGTTTAAGAGCCGTGGGGTTATGCTGCAACTGTACAGGACCTTGGTGAGACCACATTTGGAATATTGTGTGCAGTTCTGGTCACCTCACTATAAGAAGGATGTGGAAGCGCTGGAAAGAGTGCAGAGGAGATTTACCAGGATGCTGCCTGGTTTGGAGGGTAGGTCTTATGAGGAAAGGTTGAGGGAGCTAGGGCTGTTCTCTCTGGAGCGGAGGAGACTGAGGGGAGACTTAATAGAGGTTTATAAAATGATGAAGGGGATAGATAGAGTGAACGTTCAAAGACCATTTCCTCGGGTGGATGGAGCTATTACAAAGGGGCATAACTGTAGGGTTCATGGTGGGAGATATAGGAAGGATATCAGAAGTAGGTTCTTTATGCAGAGAGTGGTTGGGGTGTGGAATGGACTGCCTGCAGTGATAGTGGAGTCAGACACTTTAGGAACATTTAAGCGGTTATTGGATAGGCACATGGAGCACACCAGGATAATAGGGAGTGGGATAGCTTGATCTTGGTTTCAGATAAAGCTCGGCACAACATCGTGGGCCGAAGGGCCTGTTCTGTGCTGTACTGTTCTATGTTCTATGAACCCGAGTCCCTGGAACTGTGAGGCAGCAGTGCTAACCACTGTGCCACGATGGCGCTCCTTAGATGATAAGCCTTGGAAGTCATCAATTGGACAATAGATGCTGGATGTCCAGCGGGATACGTGGGGCATCTGGAAGAGGGTCTGCGTGGCATGGCCTCTGTCATGAGGAGTCCACGGGGAGCGTGAACACCACGTTTACCCTGAGCACCGTGCACACAGTCTCCTCTATTGAGACAGTGGTGACCCTCAGTGAGAGGCAGCTCCAGGAACAGAATCAGGATTGCCTTCAGACCTGCGAGTCCACACACTGGCAGTGACCTCAGGAGGTCACCTAGTGTTAGGAGGTGGATGAGGCACCTCGTCTCTTTGCTAGGTGTCTGTCCATCAGTAGCAAGCTGGCAACTTGTCTCTTCATGTGTCAATACCATTTCACTTTAGCTTACCTACATTTATTCTTCATTCCTTTTTCAATTTCACCAGACTCAGGTATTTTTTCTTTTGCTTTTCTATCATCATTGCTAGTATTTCGTCTGTCATCCAATCATCCATTCCTTGATTCTTTTTTGGTAATATTTTCTTTGCAGCGTGTTGTAGATGTTGTCTCATGTGCTTTTCCATTTGCTTTCCGTTTCTGATTCCGAGACATCTGCTTGGTCAGTTTCCTCAGTCCTGAGGCATTATTACTTGTTTTTTTACTTGAGGAATGAATGCCTCTGATGATCTCATCTTTCAACATGTCAAGATCTAAATGGTCACACATCTTTTTCTGTTTTGATACTTACAGTTGCATCTTAATTTTTACCCCAACCAGACAGTGATCCGAATTTATATCCATGCCAGGTTACATTTGAATGTTCTTTATACTGCTTCTTTCAACATTACATTTTGTTTCTACACATATTGCCTGGACTTCTTTCCTCCTCTTTCTCTCTTTTATTTCTTGCACCAAGGCTATATTAACCAACATGTGTCCCTGATCTTCCTTTGCCGACTTTAGCATTTAAAGCACCAGTTACAATTATCATATCTGTTGATATGATTTGCTAACACTTCAGGATGTCAGCATAAAAAAAGTTCTACTTTTTACTCACTCTGATCTTCTGTCAGAATGTCAGTTTGTATGATAACTAAAACTTAAAGGCCCTCCAAAGTACTGGGACTGCATAGGCTCTGGTTGGGGGCAAGGGATTGACTTCAGCACTCTCCATTGGGGTGGCAGTCTCATAGCTGGACTATCCCTTCTAGCCCCAGCAGACCTGAAGATCAACCCTGGCATGGTGATATCAGGCAGCTCTGTGATCAACAGCTGCATTCCTGCCTGTCAGCTGTGAATATTTTGAAATGGCCAGATCCTGCCTGCTGGACAGCTGGTAGGTTTTAAAATCACTACAGCACTCCATTCTGCAGCAGGGATTCCCCTTTCTCTCCATCAGAAGTTGTAAATGTGAGCAGACCCCTTTGAAGTCCTATGACAGAGACAAGATGTCAATTTCATTTGGCTGGGGGGTGAGGGGGGGTGGGGTGTGGGTGGATTCCCCTTCTCTACAGTTGCTCATTCAGCCCAAGTGTATTCATGCAGCTTTTATTTGAAGTCGCCAAGCCTTCCCAGAAAACTGAAACCTTTAAAACCCTCTCTCTTCCCTTGAAAACCTTTGATCTCTTTCAATTTCATAGCACAATGCTTTGAAATAGGCTTTCATTGACACTTTAATGGATTTCTATTCAGGGTCCAGTCATCTGCAGTTATTTACTTTTCCCTTCATGCTTGAATGCATCGTTCCTAACCGCAATGATATAAGCCTGTTAACAGCTGTGGTTTCTTCAAAGGGGATAAATGGACTCACTTCATCTTTTGTAGACCACTTATTCCCTTTGAAAAATATAGACTCAAAACATGAACCCCTGTTTCTTCCTCTGCAGATGCTGCCAGGCATGCTGAATTTTTCCACCATTTTCTGCTTCATAGCTTTGAACTGATCTCTTGTATCTTTTAGTTGTGAGGATTCCTACTCCATTCCTATGCTCCACACTTTCTGTGACGTACATCACATGATACTTCTGTTCAATTTGAAATGATTATAACCATCTTATTTTACAAATCTTAGTCTGCCTGATATAAAGTCCTTCATAGAATCCCTCCAGTGCAGGAGGCCATTTGACCCATCAGGGCTGCACTAACAACAATCCCACCTAGGCCCTATCCCTGTAACCCCACATATTTACCATGCTAATACCCCTGACACCAAGGGCAATTTAGCATGGCCAATCAACCTAACCTGTACATCTTTGGACTGTGGGAGTAAACCGGAGCACCCGGAGGAAACCCACGCAGACACGGGGAGAATGTGCAAACTCCACACGGACAGTGACCCAAGCCGGGAATCGTACCTGGGTTCCTGGAGATATGAGGCAGCAGCGCTAACCACTGTGCCACCGTGCCGCCCTTATACTCCATGTTCCTATTCTCAAGAAGCTATTGCTTCTGTTGTGTGTAATCGGCTCAGTAACTGACCTTTGTTATGAGTTTAGGTCTATTTTGTCATAGATTTGTAGGCTAATTTGTTGGGCAAGGGCTTCTCCTTCCCAATTACAGCAGAACCACTTGCAGGGGGCTCAATCTCTTTTATATCTCCTATTCTTCGACTGAAACTTTCCATATATAGAACAAGAACAAAGAACAAGACAGGACAGGAACAGGCCCTTCGGCCCTCCAAGCCTGCACCGATCATGTGTTCCTAACTAGACCATCCGTTTGTATCCCTCTATTCCCAGTCTGTTCATGTGGCTATCTAGATAAGTCTTAAATGATCCTAGCGTGTCCGCTTCAACCACCTTGCTTGGTAGTGCATTCCAGGCCCCCACCACCCTCTGTGTAAAATACGTCCCCCGCATATCTGTATTGAACCTTGCCCCCCTTACCTTGAACTTGTGGCCCCTTGAGTTTGTCATTTCTGACCTGGGAAAAAGCTTCCCCTATCTATGTTCACCCTATCTATGCCCTTCATAATTTTATAAACTTCTATTAGGTCTCCCCTCAACCTCCGTCTTTCCAGGGAGAACAACCCTAGTTTACTCAATCTCACCTCATAGCTAATACCCTCCATTCCAGGCAACATACTGGTAAACCTTTTCTGCGCTCTCTCCAAAGCCTCCACGTCCTTCTGGTAGTGTGGCGACCAGAACTGGACGCAGTATTCCAAATGTGGCCTAACCAACGTTCTATATAACTGCAACATCATATGCCAACTTTTATACTCTATGCCCCGTCCAATAAAGGCAAGTTTGCCATATGCCTTCTTCACCACCTTTTCCACCTGTGCTGTCACCTTTAAGGATCTGTGCACTTGCACACCCAGATCCCTCTGTGTGTCTATACTCCTGATGGTTCTGCCATTTATTGTATAGCTCCCCCTGCATTAGATCTACCAAAATGCATCACTTCGCATTTATCTGGATTAAATTCCATCTGCCATTTCTCCGCCCAATTTTCCAGCCTATCTATATCCTGCTGTATTCTCTGACAACGTTCATCACTATCCGCAACTCCAGCAATCTTTGTGTCATCCGCAAACTTACTCATCAGACCAGCTACATCTTCCAAATCATTTATATATATCACAAACAGCAGAGGTCCCAGTACAGAGCCCTGCGGAACACCACTAGTCACAGACCTCCAATCAGAAAAAGACCCCTCCACTGCTACCCTCTGTCTTCTATGGCCAAGATGTGGAGATGCCGGCGTTGGACTGGGGTAAACACAGTAAGAGTTTTAACAACACCAGGTTAAATTCCAACAGGTTTATTTGGTAGCAAATGCCATTAGCTTTCGGAGCGCTGCTCCTTCGTCAGATGGAGTGGATATCTGCTCATAAACAAGGCATACAGAGACACAAACTCAAGTTACAGAACACTGATTAGAATGCGAATCTTTACAGCTAATCAAGTCTTAAAGATACAGACAATGTGAGTGGAGAGAGCATTAGGCACAGGTTAAAGAAATGTGTATTGTTTCTTTTCTTTAACCTGTGCCTAACATTTCTTTAACCTGTGCCTAACATTTCTTTAACCTGTGCCTAATGCTCTCTCCACTCACATTGTCTGTCTCTTTAAGAGTTGATTAGTTGTAAAGATTTGCATTCTAATCAGTATTCTGTAACTTGAGTTTGTGTCACTGTATGCCTTGGTTATGAGCAGATATCCACTCCATCTGACGAAGGAGCAGCGCTCCGAAAGCTAATGGCATTTGCTACCAAATAAACCTGTTGGACTTTAACCTGGTTTTCTATGGCCAAGCTAGTTCTGTACCCATCTAGCTAGTTCACCTTTGATCCCGTGAGATTTAACCTTTTGCACCAGCCTGCCATGGGGGACCTTGTCAAATGCTGTACCAAAATCCATGTAGACGACATCCACGGCCCTTCCCTCGTCAATCATTTTTGTCACCTCCTCAAAAAACTCAACCAAATTTGTGAGGCATGACCTCCCTCGTACAAAACCATGTTGTCTATCGCTAATGAGACTATTCAGTTCTAAATGTGTATAGATCCTATCTCTAAGAATCTTCTCCAACAATTTCCCTACCACGAACGTCAAGCTCACTGGCCTATAATAACCCGGGTTATCCTTGCTACCCTTCTTAAATAACGGGACCACATTTGCTATCCTCCAATCCTCTGGGACCTCACCTATGTCCAATGAAGAAACAAAGATTTCTGTTAGAGGCCCAGTAATTTCATCTCTTGTCTCTCTCAGTAAGCTAGGACAGATGCCATCTGGCCCTGGGGATTTGTCTACCTTAATGCTTCCTAAAACACCTAACACTTCCTCCCTTGTAATTGAGATTTGTTCTAACGGGTCTACACATCCCTCTGAGACACTACCAATCAACGTGTCCCTCTCCTTTGTGAATACTGATGCAAAGTATTCATTTAGGATCTCACCTACTTCCTTGGGTTCCAAGCATAATTCCCCTCCTTTGTTCTTGAGAGGTCCGACTCTTTCTCTGACAACCTTCTTGTTCTTAACGTATGTATAAAATGCCTTGGGATTCTCCTTAATCCTGTCTGCCAAGGACATTTCATGACCCCTTTTTGCCCTTCTAACTCCCTGTTTGAGTTCTTTTCTGCTTTCTCTGAATTCCTCCAGTGCTTCATCTGTTTTTAGCTGCCTGGACCTTATGTATGCCTCTTTTTTTCTTTTTGATTAGACCCACAATTTCTCTGGTTATCCACGGCTCTCGAATCCTACCTTTCCTATCCTTCCTTTTTACAGGCACATGCCTGTCCTGCACTCCTATCAACTGCTCCTTAAAAGACTCCCACATGCCAGATGTGGATTTACCCTCGAACAACCTCTCCCAATCGACAGCCACTATCCTGCCTAATCCAGCTGTAGTTAGCCTTCCCCCAATTCAGCACCTTACCCATAGGACAACACTCATCCTTTTCCATGACTATCCGAAAGTTTACAGAATTCACTGGTCACTGTTCGCCACATGTTCCCCCACTGAAACTTTGATGACCTGACCGGGCTCATTCCCCAGTACTAGGTCCAGTATAGCCCCCTCTCTAGTTGGACTATCAACATATTGTTCCAAAGAACCTTCCTGGACACATTTTACAAATTCCTCCCCGTCCGGACCCCAGCCCTAAGGGTTTCCAGTCTATATGAGGGAAATTAAAGTCTCCCACTACAACAACCCTATTTTTTCTACACCTGTCCAGAGTCTCCTTACATATCCGTTCCTCAACTTCCCGTGGGCTGTTGGGAGGCCTGTAGTATACCCCCAGCATAGTGACTGCGCCCTTCCTGTTTCTGAGCTCTACCCACAGTGTCTCGTTACATGATCCTTCCAAATTGTCCACCCTCTGTACTGCTGTAATATGCTCCCTAAACAGTATTGCTACTCCCCCACCTCTTCTAGCCCTCCTCTGTCTCGCCTAAAACACTTATACCCCGGAATCTTCAGCTGCCAGTCCTGTCCTTCTTTTAACCAAGTCTCTGTCACTGCAACCACATCCAAGCTCCGCGCATGCATTAAGGCTCTAAGTTCATCTGTCTTGCCCGTTACGCTCCTTGCATTGAAGCAGATGCAATCCAGACCTCCAGGCCCACTGAGCTCTTCCTCCCCCAGATTGCTCTTCCTCTTAGGTAGCCTTGTCCTGGCCCCATGCTCGTCCCCAGTCTCTACGCTTGCTGACCTATTGTTCTGATCCCCACCCCCCTGCCACATTAGTTTAAACCCACCCGAGCCACACTAGCAAACCTCCCAGCCAGGATATTGGTGCCCCTCCAGTTCAGGTGTAACCCGTCCTTCTTGTACAAAATCCTCCCTGGAAGACTTCCCAGTGACCCACGAATCTGAAGCCCTCCCTCCTGCAACAGTTCTTTAGCCACGTGTTCAGTTGCACAATCTCCCTGTTCCTAGCCTCACTAGCACATGGCACGGGGAGTAATCCAGAGATTACCTAAATAGATATAACCTAAATAGTGTGAGGTCACAGACTCTTCATGGAAGACTCGCCACACTGCCTTCCTAAGTGTGATGACTCTGCTCTTGGGTGTATCAAGTGCTGGTCTCCACTTTCCTTGCCATTATCCTACTAACTTGTAGGAATCTTCTGCCTCTTCGGCTGTTCCCAGTTTTGGTGCATGTTAGCAGGAGTGATGACCCCTAACCACAGCAGCTGAATCTGATGGGTCCCGCGCTTAGCTTTGCAAGACTGTCGAGTCGAGGTCTGGGTTTGGCTGCTGATGTGTACAACCTGCTACTTGGAGAGTTGAAGAGTAGTGGACGCTGATTTGCCCTATTCATACCTCTTTCATGTTGGTGTGCAGCTTTGCAGAGATCAAGAGTACTAGCCCTCACAAACATCTCTCATACAGCCCTAACCTGATCTGAACCCAGCCACATTTTCAGAAGTAATTATTTGTCTCTGTCCAATGTAGCTGGCAACAAAAGCAAAAATGTAACCCCTGCAGGAGACACTTGCAAGATTGTGGCCTGAGATAGAATCATAGACAGGAACCCTACAGTGCAGAAGGAGGCCATTTGGCCCAACAAATCTGCACCGACCACAATCCCACCCAGGCCCTATTCCCCTAACCCCACATATTTACCCTGCAAATCCCCCGACACTAGGGTCAATTTAGCATCACCAATCAACCTAACCCGCACATCTTTGGATTGTGGGAGAAAACAGGAGCACCCAGAGGAAACCCACGCAGACACGGGGAGAATGTGCAAACACCACACAGACAGTGACCCGAGGCCGGAATTGAACCCAGGTCCCTGGCGCTGTGAGGCAGCAGTGCTAACCACTGTGCCACCGTCTCCTCAGTTGGGGAAGATTTTTGTCCATTGGGCTTGAGTACTCAACAATCCTCATAGAAGCAGGCACAAATTGCATTCCTCGCCATGGCTGGTTCTGGAGCACAATTTCACGTTAGCTAGTCAATGACTGGTCATCACCTCCTCAGGGGGGCACCTCTGCAGAGCTGTCTCAGGGAATTGCTGATCATGAAAAGTAAATATTGATGTTAAAGCTATTCCTCAAGTGTATAGGCAGTACAATTGTTCACAGACCTCAGTCCCCAAACACATTTGTTAATTTTATTTGAGCCCTGACCTTTCAACCCACCTGGATGGAGGTTACAGCTTAAAGGTAAAGGCTGCCATGCCAATCAGCCCGCTCACCAATAGTAATGGGCAATGTCAAATCCCAGACAACTGGTGTTTAATTGATTTAAATTGGTTTTTGATTGTCAGTGGGCATGTTTCTGACGTGTACGCACCCTGCCAACCAAATATCACGCAAGGGTGAGATGGCATCAGGACATGTGCCCGATGTCTACTTACGTAGTTCTACATGCTTCCGGATCAGGCGCATACTCGAACTTTGTAAGTAAAATCCATAATAGTTTCCAAGTTGGCAGCCTTCTGGCTGCTAACGCAACCGGGATAGAGTGGACATGGAAGACGTTTCCATTAAGAGATGAGACTAAGATCCAAGGACACAGACTCTGAATATCGAGGGCCGAAGGGCCTGTGCTGCGCTGTAATGTTCTATGTTCTAAGCTGGAAAGTCTTGGCCCATGTCTGCATAGTGTATCATCTATACAGGGACAACCCTTTAGAACTGAGATGAGGAGGAATTTCTTCAGCCAGAGGGTGGTGAATCTATGGAATTCATTGCCACAGAAGGCTGTGGAGGTCAGGTCATTCAGTATATTTAAGACAGAGATAGCTAGGTTCTTGATTGGTAAGGGGATCAAAGGTTACGGGGAAAAGGTAGGAGAATGGGGTTGAGAAACTTTTCAACCATGATTGAATGGCAGAACAGACCCGATGGGCTGAATGGCCTAATTCTGTTCCTATATCTTATGGTCTCATATAGGGCTAACATCTCTGACTCCAGGCCTATTGTCCCGGAAAGAAAAATTAAGGCAATTTTTGGTCCATACCTTGCAGTTGTGAAACTATACTTTATATCAAAAATTGATTTTTGAGTTCACTGGCTGGAAACCCCTAACTGATTTTTATAAATAAAAAGACTAAGCCTCATACCAATGACTTGGGATCAGAATGCAAAATGGCTGCGTACTTGCATCACCGTATATTTTACATTCCAAAATAATTGAAATTGAGATTTGCAAAGCATCTTTACAATTACCGGGGCACTCAACTAGGTAGAGACAAACCATTATTAGTCAATGGGACCTTGGCTGAGAGAGGAATTCCCAGCCATGATCTAATCAAGTTACAACTTGAATATACTGCCCAGTACCAGAAGCTGGAGGAGCAAAACCCTGACTGGGTTCCTTCTCTCTTTCTATCTCCATTCACGTTGCAAGTTTCGAACTGTTGTTTATGACTCTCCATGAATCATAGACAGGAATTTAAAAATAACTCAATCTCACAGCTGATCTCTTCAGATGTACAGATAGATCAACCATCTACATCTTCAAACTGACTTAACACTGAAAGAACTGGGATCACCAAATTGAGGTTGAAGCCAAACATGTCACCAAACTTTAACCTTACTGGATTCTAAATTGCTTAACATACCCTCCTTCTCTGTAATCTAATTGTGTTTATGTGAACTTTGAGTGTGTGTATATGTGTGAAAGTCAAATCACTTTTTAAAATTGTACTTAGGCCGTATTAAGTACAACAAAAACTATCTTCATTGCTATTTAAAAACTTAAGAAAAGGTGTCTGATCATGTTATTTTATGGTCACAGCATGTAAACAGCTAACATTCATGGAATTGCCAGGTATATCCTTTTCTTTAAAAAAAATGTTGTGGTCAAACAAGAAGTGGGAAAAGTGGGAGGTTATCCGACCCCTCTCCACCTGATCGTAACACTGGTCCTCACCAATCCTCAAATTGGCAGCTGATGGTCACAAAGCCTTATTCTTCTGTGAACCTTTCAAATTGAGTTTCCTCCTGATGTTCGTGGTCAAAAAGATTGAGGTGGGAGACACAATTAAAGTTAATTTATTAGTCACAAGTAAGGCTTACATTAACAATGCAATTAAGTTACTGTGAAATTCCCCTAGTCGCCACACTCCGGCACCTGTTTGGGACAGTGCATCTAACCAGCACGTCTTTCAGACTGTGGGAGGAAACCAGAGCACCCGGAGGAAACCCATGCAGACATGGGGAGAACGTGCAGACTCCGCACAGACAGTGACTCAAGCTGGGAATCGAACCCAGGTCCCTGGCGCTGTGAGGCAGCAGTGCTGACCACTGTGCCACCATGCCACCCCTCACAGCGTGCCTCTTTTTTCTATGAATTCTCCTCCTTTGCGAAGGGTAAAAAGGGATAACAGGAAATGATAGGTTTGTCAGTCTAATATCAATAGTGGGGAAGTTACCATAATCTGTTAGGGACAGGGTGATTGAACATGTGTTAAATGTGAGCTGATCAGGAAGAAGCGGTAGAAATTTCTAAAGGATAAGTCATGTCCAAGAAACCTAGTTTAATTTTTTGAGGAAGTCACTAAGGAAGTTGATCAAATTTATCTCTGAACTTCCAAAAGGTATGAAACAATTTTCCACATCAGAGACTGTTTAAGAAGGTGGGTGTACGTAGAATTGAAGGCAGCATATGGGTGAGTGTTAATTCCCACCCTGATGATGAGTTAGGTGGTGAAGAGTTTTTAGTCATGAAGGAGAGTGACAGGAGAGACCCTACTGTCTTCCTGCATCCACCCCAATTAAGTTCATGGCAGGCAAGCTCATGGTCAGCCTTCCCACTCTGCGGCCAACTTACGTCCTGAAATGGACAATTAATGGCTTATTCCTGCCACCATTGATATTAACTTGGCAGTGAGTAGGGGGGCAGGGAGTGGGCATGAGGTTGGAGGAGGGGGGGGGGGTCGGTGGTGGGTGGGGGGGTGGGGAGGAGGTGAGGTTGGTCACCATGCAGGGAGCATGCCAAACGAACACTTAGGTATTTACTTGAAGGCTCCAGGCATTCAGTTCTTCATCGAGAGACCCAGCATCAGGAAGATGGGGGATGGGGGAAGGGTGTGTGTGGCGGTTGAGAGACAGTCCCTGTCTTTGCTGCTGACTTCCTCCTTACGACTCCCCTGCAATCCCTCTGCTGTGAACTTCCCCACCCCCACCATCACTCAACTGCAGCCTGGGATCCAGTGACAAGCCTAGGTCTTAATTTGGTGTAGTACTGACAGCAGCCACTGCCCGACAGGTGGCACAGCCATTTAATAGCGCTGCCCACACCTTGATCCTGGGGAATGCCTGCCACTGTCCAGTTAAGTGTTTAAGTGGCACTTCAATTCATAGAATCATAGAATCCCTACAGTGCAGAAAGAGGCCATTTGGCCCTTCGAGTCTGCACCGACCACAATCCCACCCAGTTCCTATTCCTGTAACCCCACATATTTAATCTGCTAATTCCCCTGACAATACGGTTAATTTAGCATAGCCAATCAACCTAACCTGCACATCTTTGGACTGTGGGAGGAAACCGGAGCACCCAAAGGAAATCCATGCAGACACGGGGAGAATGTGCAAACACCACACAGACATTGAGCCGAGGCCGGAATTGAACCCGGGTCCCTGTCACTGTGTGGCAGCAGTGCTAACCAATTCCCTAAAATGTGAGTCACATGCTAGCTCTCCAGCCAGCTGGCAAGACCCCCATTGCCTCCATTAAATCAGTGAGAGCACCCCCTGCACCCCGAAAGCCTCGGACGAACCTGTATCTGAGGTCACCATCGCAGACGTTAGAGCAGCCTTCGCAAAAGGAAAGCGATTGGCCCGGATGGGGTACCCGGGGCGAGCACTCAGGTCTTGCACAGATCAGCTGGCGAGGGTATTCACAGACATCTTTAACCTCTCTTTACAACAATCTGAGGTCCCTATCTGTTTCAAGAAGACGACCATCATCTCGGTACCAAAGAAAAGCCAGGCAACGTGCCTTAATGACTATCATCCAGTGGCTCTGACATCCACCACTATGAAGTGCTTCAAAAGGTTAGTCATGGCACGAATCAATTCCGGCCTCCCAGACTGCGTGGATCCACTACAGTTCACCTACTGCCGCACACGTTCACAGCGGACGTCATCTCCCTGGCCCTGCACTCAACCCTGGAACACCTAGATAACAAAGACACCTATGTCAGACTTCTATTTATCGACTACAGCTCAGCCTTCAATACTATTATTCCCACAAAATTCATCTCCAAACTCCGTGGCCTGAGGCTCGGCTCCTCATTCTGCGACTGGATCCTGAACTTCCAAACCCACAGACTGCAATCAGAAAGGAGAGGCAAGAACAGAAGAACATAAGGATACAAGGACGAGGAGCAGGAGTAGGCCATCTGGCCCCTCGAGCCTGCTCCGCCACTCAATAAGATCATGGCTGATCTTTTCGTGGACCCAGCTCCACTCACCCGCCCACTCACCATAATCTTTAATTCCTTTACTGTTCAAAAATGTATCTATCCGTGCCTTAAAAACATTCAATGAGGTAGCCTCAACTGCTTCACTGGGCAGGGAATTCCACAGATTCACAACCCTTTTGGGTGAAGAAGTTCCTCCTCAACTCAGTGGTAAATCTGCTCCCCCTTATTTTGAGGCCATGCCCCGATCTCTTCCACGATCATCCTCAACACTGATGCCACACAAGGCTGTGTCCTTCACTTCTTACTATACTCCTTATACACTTGTGACTGTGCGGCCAAATTCCCCACCAACTCAATTTTCAAGTTTGCTGATGACACCACCGTAGTGGGTCAGGTCTCAAACAATGATAAAATGGAGTACAGGAATGAGATAGAGAATCTGGTGAACTGGTGTGACAACAATAATCTCTCCCTCAATGTCAACAAAATGAAGGAGATAGTCATCAACTTCAGAAAGCGTAATGGAGGACATGCCCCTGTCTACATCAAGGGAGATGAAGTAGAAATGGTTGAGAGCTTCAAAACTGTTTTTGGGTGTCCAGATCACCAACAACCTGGCCTGGTCCTCCCATGCAGACACTATGGTTAAGAAAGCCCACCAATGCCTCTACTTTCTGAGAAAACTAAGGAAATTTGGTGTGTCCATTATGACTCTCACCAACTTTTACAGATGCACCATAGAAAGCATTCTTTCTGGTTGTGTCACAGCTTAATATAACTCCTGCTCTGTCCAAGACCGCAAGAAACTACAAAGGGTCATGAACGAAGCCCAGTCCATCACTCAAACCTGCCTCCCATCCATTGACTCTGTCTATACTTCCCGCTGCCTCCGAAAAGCAGCCAGAATAATTAATGATCCCACGTTTAATTATGACATACTCTCTTCCACCTTCTTCCATCGGGAAACTGATACAAAAGTCTGAGGACACATACCAACCAACCAACTCAAGAACAGCTTCTTCCATGCTGCCACCAAACTTTTGAATGGACCTACCTCGTATTAAGTTGATCTACACCCCAGCTATGACTGTAACATTACATTCTGCACTCTCTCCTTTCCTTCTCTATGAACGGTATGCTTTGTGTGTATAGCGCGTAAGAAGCAATACTTTTCGCTGTACACTAATACATGTGATAATAATAAATCAAATCAAATTAAATCCAGCTCCTATTTACTTGGAGAAGGAATTGGGTAAGAGGTAGAAGACCCCCCCCCCCCCCCACTCCCCACCAAGAATCTGTACTGGGCCTCAGCTTCTTTCTGGGGACTTCAATGAAGCAATAGAGAGCTGTATATCTATGTTTGCCGACAACACTAGGTTAGAGCAGGAAGGGGTCATTGATGGGTTGACTGAGTGGGAAAAACTGTTTATTTTCAAAATGGCAAGAATCTAGGACAAGAGAGACTTCGCGGTCCAAATACAGAACTCTCTGAAAGGTACAAAATAATTTTAAAAGGCTAATGGAATGTTGACCTTTAGCTCTGGACAGCTGGATTACAATTGGATAGGGAGTTATGTTTCAGTTATGCAGAGCTCTGGGATAGCCCCATGTGGAGTACTGCATTCAGTTCAGGGCACTAACTACACTTACCTTCCCACAACCCTAGACCCCAAAAACCCCTTCCAGGCAAAACAGCAATTTACCTGAACTTCTTTCAATTTAGTAAATATTAATATACTGATCAGCTGCTATGCCTGCTGCTTACAATGTGGTCTCCTCTACACTGCAGAGAGCAAATATTGTTTGGGTGACTGCTTTGCAGAACATTTCCATTCAGCTCACAAATACAACCCTGAGTTTTTTGTTGCCTGGCATTTTAATTCTCCTTCCGACTCTCACTCTGACCTCTTTGTCCTTCGCTTCCTCTACTCTTGCAATGAAACAAAGAACACTACTTCATCTTTCGATTAGGGACTTTACAACCTCCCAGACTCAACATTGAGTTCAACAATCTCAGATCATGCACACTCATCTCATTTTGTCTGGTGGTGATGATTCTGCTATTCCCGGTTATACCTCTTCTAGACCAATCTTTAATTTAATTACTTTCCAATTACTGTTCTTACAAATAAAGAACAAAGACCAAAGAAAATTACAGCACAGGAACAGGCCCTTCGGCCCTCCAAGCCTGCACCGACCATGCTGCCCGACTCAACTAAAACCCCTTATACCTCTATTCCCATCCTATTCATGTATTTGTCCAGATGCCCCTTAAAACTCACTATCGTATCTGCTTCCACTACCTCCCCTGGCAGCGAGTTCCAGGCACCCACCACCCTCTGTGTAAAAAATCTGCCTCGTACATCTCCTTTAAACCTTCCCCCTCGCGCCTTAAACCTATGCCCCCTAGTAATTGACTCTTCCACCCTGGGAAAAAGCTTCTGACTATCCACTCTGTCCATGCCCTTCATAATCTTGTAGCCTCCGACAGGTCGTTCTTCAACCTCCGTCATTCCAATGAGAACAAACCAAGTTTCTCCAACCTCTCCTCAAGCTAATGCCCCCCATACCAGGCAACATCCTGGTAAATCTTTTCTGTACCCTCTCCAAAGCCTCTACATCCTTCTGGTAGTGTGGTGACCAGAATTGAACATTATATTCCAAGTGCAGCCTAACTAAGGTTCTATAAAGCTGCAACATGACTTGCCAATTTTTAAATTCAATGCCCCGGCCAATGAAGGCAAGCATGCCATATGCCTTCTTGACTACCTTCTCCACCTGCGTTGTCACTTTCAGTGACCTGTGTACCTGTACACCCAGATCCCTTTGCCTATCAATACTCTTAAGGGTTCTGCCATTTACTGTATACTTCCTATCTGTATTAGATCTTCCAAAATACATTACCTCACATTTGTCCGGATTAAACTCCATCTGTCATCTCTCCACCCAAGCCTCCAACTGATCTATATCCTGCTGTATTCTCTGATGGTCCTCATCGTGATCCGCAATTCCACCAACCTTCTGAGGATCTGATTAAAATGAAAAGGGAGGCATACGTTAAGTCCAGGCAACTGAAAACAGATGGAGCTCTGGAGGAATACAGAGAGAGTAGGAAAGAACTCAAACGGGGAGTTAGAAGGGCAAAAAGAGGTCACGAGATGTTCTTGGCAGGCAGGATTAAGGAGAATCCTAAGGCATTCTATTCATACGTTAGGAACAAAAGAGTTGTCAGGGAGAAAATCGGACCTCTCAGGGACAAAGGAGGGGAATTATGCTTAGAACCCAAGGGAATAGGGGAGATCTTAAATGAATACTTTGCGTCGGTATTCACGAAGGAGAGGGGCGTGTTAACCGGGAGTGTCTCGGAGGGAGGTGTTGACCCGTTAGAGAAAATCTCCATTACAAGAGAGGAAGTGTTAGGTTTTTTAGGGAACATTAAAACTGAAAAGGCCCCAGAGCCTGATGGCATCTATCCTCGACTGCTCAGGGAGACGAGAGATGAAATTGCTGGGCCTCTGACGGAAATCTTTGTCGCTTCTTTGGACACGGGTGAGGTCCCTGAGGATTGGAGGATAGCGAATGTGGTCCCGTTGTTTAAGAAGGGTAGCAGGGATAACCCAGGAAATTATAGGCCGGTGAGCTTGCGTCCGTGGTAGGGAAGTTGTTGGAGAGGATTCTTAGAGACAGGATGTATGTGCATTTAGAACGGAACAATCTCATTAGTGACAGACAGCATGGTTTTGTAAGAGGGAGGTCGTGCCTTACAAATTTGGTGGAGTTTTTTGAGGAAGTGACAAAAACGGTTGATGAAGGAAGGGCCGTGGATGTCGTCTATATGGATTTCAGTAAGGCATTTGACAAAGTCCCACTTGGCAGGTTGGTTAAGAAGGTTAAGGCTCATGGGATACAAGGAGAAGAGGCTAGATGGGTGGAGAACTGGCTTGGCCATAGGAGACAGAGGGTAGTGGTCGAAGGGTCTTTTTCCGGCTGGAGGTCTGTGACCAGTGGTGTTCCGCAGGGCTCTGTACTGGGCCTCTGCTATTTGTGATATATATAAATCATTTGGAAGAAGGTGTAATCAGCAAGTTTGCGGATGACACGAAGATGGCTGGACTTGCGGATAGCGAAGAGCATTGTCGGGCAATACAGCAGGATATAAATAGGCTGGAAAATTGGGCGGAGAGGTGGCAGATGGAGTTTAATCCGGATAAATGCGAAGTGAGGCATTTTGGAAGAAATAATGTAGGGAGGAGTTATACAATAAATGGCAGAGTCATATTGAGTATAGAAACACAGAGGGACCTAGGTGTGCAAGTCCACAAATCCTTGAAGGTGGCAACGCAGGTGGAGAAGGTGGTGAAGAAGGCATATGGTATGCTTGCCTTTATAGGACGGGGTATAGAGTATAAAAGCTAGAGTCTGATGATGCAGCTGTATAGAACGCTGGTTAGGCCACATTTGGAGTACTGCGTCCAGTTCTGGTCGCCGCACTACCAGAAGGACGTGGAGGCATTGGAGAGAGTGCAGAGAAGGTTTACCAGGATGTTGCCTGGTATGGAGGGTCTTAGCTATGAGGAGAGATTGGGTAGACTGGGGTCGTTCTCCTTGGAAAGACGGAGATTGAGGGGAGATCTAATAGAGGTATACAAGATTATGAAGGGTATAGATAGGGTGAACAGTGGGAAGCTTTTTCCCAGGTCGGAGGTGACGATCACGAGGGGTCACGGGCTCAAGCTGAGAGGGGCGAAGTATAACTCAGACATCAGAGGGATGTTTTTTACACAGAGGGTGGTGGGGGCCTGGAATGCGCTGCCAAGTAGGGTGGTGGAGGCAGGCACGCTGACATCGTTTAAGACTTACCTGGATAGTCACATGAGCAGCCTGGGAATGGAGGGATACAAACGATTGGTCTAGTTGGACCAAGGAGCGGCACAGGCTTGGAGGGCCGAAGGACCTGTTTCCTGTGCTATACTGTTCTTTGTTCTTTGTTCTTTGTGTCGTCCGCAAACTTACCAATCAAACCAGTTACATTTTCCTCCAAATCATTTATATATATTATAAACAGCAAAGGTCCCACCACTGATCCCTGAGGAACGCCACTTGTCACAGCTCTCCATTCAGAAACGCACCCTTCCACTGTTACCCTCTGTCTTCTATGACTGAGCCAGTTCCACCTTGCAGAAAAACAGGAAATGCTGGAAAATCTCAGCAGATCTGGCAGCATCTGTGAAGAGGAATAGAGTTATTATTTTGAATGTGTGTGACTCCTGTAATGCTGAAGACTGTTGCTATCTCCCACTTTGCCTTCTCTCAGTCTCCTAGTACCGATAATAATCACCCCCCCCCCCCCATTCCGATTGCTTCCCCTTTCTCCTGAATGCCCCATTCCTGTTCACTCACTTCCCTGTATTGTTGGCCTAATTTGAGGGTGAGTGCTGGAGATGCAGTGTCCTAAAATCCAATATTGATTTGTCACTGGGCTGCCTGGGCATGCTCAGTATGCATCCACAGCTTCCAGTTCTCATTTAAATGAGACTCAATGGCAGATGTGCATCAGACCGACCAGTTTCGTCGCTGGGACGGTTTTCGGCTTAGTTTACTTGAAAAGGCTGGTGCAAACCAATATAAAGGCTGCTCACTTTTTAAAATTCCTTCACATGATGTGGGTTATGCTGGCTAGGCCTGTAGCAATTACCCATCTCTAATTGCACTCGAGAAGGTGGTGGCGAGCTGCCTTCATTACGAACATGAAATTGAAGGACAGAACAAGACCATCAAGCCTGTCTCAGGAGAAGCAACAACTGTGGACTATTTTCAGAAAAAGTCCTGGAAAATTCCTCTCCTGTATCGTTCATCCCAATTATCCCACCAACAGGCTGTAACCTGGGATGCTGCTCATGGGAATGCAGAAGGCCTGAGTTCTGAATTCATAGACAATTTTTTTATTTTCCTTAAAAGCAAAATATTTTGAACATGATACAACTGAAAGCTTTAAATGCATGCATACAAAATTACTCCGAAGGCAGTCTAATTAATAACCAATTTCTTCAGCTCCAGGGAATTGATTTTTAAAAAACATTCAAATTTAGCACAGTTCATTTTAACATCTCATTTCACATGGGTCCCTGTGGGCTCTTTCTTAATCTAAACTTAACTATGTTGCCTTCCAATGACATTATTTTCAAGACGGAAGATGAAATTGGATCATACTATGGTGATAAACAAGCTAATCAAGGCAGTACTTGTACAGAGGTGCAGCTTAAGTGGAAGTAAATTAATTTTTGCTTTTGAATTATATCAAATAAAATTATACCAGTTTGTCTTTGCAAAGCCATGCTTTAATTAATGTTTTGTCAGATCATCCATCGTTTGTGCCCTGCACATTTATTCTAATTTGTTTACATTCTCCATTGCTCCTCCTCCTTCCTATAATCAGCCTTGCTGTTCCTCAGCACTCTGGCTGTTAGGGTCTATTTATCTGCCCAGTTAACAAAACCACTCTGTCATTATTAACCAGACTTCACTCTTGACATTAATACAACATTGAGTGCTTGTTTTTGCAGCTTTATTATGAAACCAAATCACAACATTTTTAGGAATGCGCTACTGACCAAAAAAAAAACACTTTTAACTTCTGACAATTTACACCTCATTGCAATCAATTTTAACCCCACCCTGCAAGTTGGAGATGAGGTGAGTGGGATGTCTTGATCCTTTCCTGCTGTCCCTTATATTAACCTACAGGAGTCTGCAGGCAGATGTAGCACCCACCCAAAACAGGCAGCAAATCCATAAATTTGAAAACTATTACTTCAGCAGAATTCATGCCAGACTGAAGCAGATTGACATTTGTTGAGAAGAATAATGAAGTCCCTCCAATTAAGTAAACAAAAGTCCCAGCCTCCCCGGCCCGGATTACCAAAGAACCATAAAATCCCTACAGAGCAGAAAAAGGCCATTCGGCCCATCATGTCTGCACCAACAACAATCCCTCCCAGGCCCCATCCCCGTAACCTCACGCATTTACCCTGACAATAAAGTCCATCCTTTGGGGGCTGCAGGGCAATTTAATTGGCTGGTAGCTCCATCAGTCCTGGCCATTCTAATACCACAGTTCTCACTAAACGGTTAGGATAAAAATGTGAGGGAATTCTCCCATCCCACCCGCCATGGGAATCGTAGAGGTGGTAGCGGACCACACAAAGGTCATGGGCAGCATGGTGGCACAGTTGTTAGCACTGCTGCCTCACAACGCCAGGGACCCGGGTTCAATTCCAGCCCCGGGTCACTGTCTGTGTGGAGTGTGCACTTTCTCCCCGTGTCTGCGTGGGTTTCCTCCGGATGCTCCGGCTTCCTTCCCCAGTCCAAAAATGTGTGGGTTAGGTTGATTGGCCATGTTAAATTGTCCCTTAGTGTCAGGGGGACTAGCTAGGATAAATGCATGTGGTCATGGGGATAGGGCCTGGGTGGGATTGTGGTCAGTACAGACTTGATGGGCCGAATGGCCTCCTTCTGCACTGTAGGATTCTATGGTGCTATGATCTATGACTATGAAAGGTCCATTGACCTCGGATGGGATTCTCTGGTTTTGGTGCGAGTGTGGCTGGAGAATCCCACCTGTGTTTTTTAGCATAAAGTGGCTTAAAGTTGGTAAAGGTGGATCAGCTCCCCCATTTACATTTGGCCTGATCCATTGTCAAAGGAAACAAAAATCGGGCATGAAGTCAAATGGGCAGCCGATCCACTTTCCTTCATTTTGTGTGACTGTCCAAGGTTTTATGCAATGATGTTTCAGAGCTACTCAGCGCTCAGTCTGGGTTCTGCCAGTGATCCTCAGCTCCTGATCTCATTATAGCCTTGGTCCAAACAAAGACAAAAGAGCTGAAATTTGATCTTATTGTCCCAATGATGCTAATGGAAGCATGTGAGAAGTATCTGCATTGGTTGCCTGTGCATTTTATATTTAAATTACTCCCCTTTTACTCAAACGTAAGTGATGAAGCAGCCACTTTAGCCACAAAGCACAGTATTAAAGTAACTCTGTGAAAATCCCAGAAAGAATAGTGCATGCCTCCAGTAAATTGAAATAGGCTGCATAAAGAGAGTACTGTAGAATGGCAATGTTTTGAAGGAACAGAAACGACAATCCTCAACTGTATGGTTTTTCATGAAGGAATAAATATGTTATGAATAAGCAACTACACACAAGTGCCTTTTTACTGAAATAGGAAACCAGTTGCGCCTCGATTTCCTGCAATGAAAGAAGAATCTCATTGAAAGCTATAATACGGATCATTTTATATTCAAATAATACAATGCTTTGCAAGCTCTGGTGCAGCTGAAATATGAAGCTTTCAAGGAAATTCACTGTGAAAATATGTTAGACTTTGAATGTTGTTAGATTTTGTAGGGATTTTTTGTTTATTGAGTCAGAGATGAACAATTATGAACCAAAAGGAAACACATGAAACAGACTAACATCTTTTTTCTAAATCACCTTATGGACACAATGCCAGCTTACATCTCTACCAGTAAGTTGAGGGAATCAGATATTATTCTTAGCAGAAAACTGTTTAGAATGGAATCAACGTTGGCTTGGTTTCTTTATGGACACCAAATAAATAAATACCTCCTCATACTTTCTTCTCCATCCTTTTTAAATCCCCATCGCTCTCAAAATTGTGATTTTTGTGAAGGTTTATGTAAGCCAGAATCCAATGTTAATGACCAATGATTTGTCATTTGTATGCCTGTCCGGAAATTACTTCAGTGCTTTGGAGATTTCAGAGCGTTACAGGACCAACCTTGTCTGAAAGCCTTTTTGTGCTTGTTAATTTCTGGCTTCTTTCTAATTGGAACAATCAATGAAATTCTAATCATTGCATTTTGCACCTGCAAAGTACTAATTCCATCCATATAAATAAATGTTACAGCTGAGACAGGTCATGTCATGTCAAGATTGAGATGAGAACTGCATCAGATTCACATAGGGAAGCACCACGGATAGCGCTCATTTCTCCCCTGTCACTTAGCAGAGTAATAGAGAAGACCTGACAGAGATATCATGTGGCACCAAAGGAATACTGAATGGCCTAATTGCTATGCCACCCACCTCATCTACCGATTCAATCACAGCTAGCTGTCAATGACTAAAAGGAACGAGCTCCAGAGGTTCAGGTTTATCAGGGACACAGTTTATAGAGCTGTGCCATAGGACTTCAGTAAGATCTGCAGACACGCTGAAGAATAAGGACTACATTGTCAATGGCCATCAAGGTGACCATGGTTTCCAGCTTCTTCCAAGTTGGTTCTTGAGATACCAGCAGGATCCACCAATGTGCTGTTCACAATTACATCAAGTAAGTAACTGATGTCCTCATTCAGGAAAACCTTCACGTTTCCTTTTGCACTGATCATGAATATCCTTCTCTTTGATACAAGTGGCCATAAAATCACCAGAACCATTACTGAGCATTGTATTGGGATCTTGATGAAATTGGTGCATTGTAGTTCAGCCTCCCCAGAGTTTACAAGATCATTATCAGCTGCTCTAATGCTCAACTCATTTTGCAATAAAAGGGGTCTAAGTCATGGAAAATTCCACCAGATCAATGGTTTTCAGAAGGCATCATCACTGATTGCTGATCCGCCATGTAATCAGAAACAACTTTTAACCCATCAGGATTTAGCTGATTGTTGACACCAATACTGCTTCATATAAGTCAATACCTATTTCCAGATGGCATCAGGCTTATCTGATATCGAAGAGAGACCTTCAACCTTGACTCATATAATCATTGTGAGTACATTTTATACCCAGCCAGGCATGACTGGTAGAACGACCAGCTTCTGTGTTGTATGATTCTAGGATATTTGGTAAGCCCACAGACAGAGGCAGAACATAGGATGGAATTTTACAGTCCTCGCTATAAAATGGATCGAAACAATAGAAAAGGGAAATAATTTTGAGGCAGTTGCGAGTAGGAATATGGTACTGGCACATCATTCATAAAACTGTGGGAGTAAGTTAACTCTGCACCAACCAGCCCTGCTGATTTCCAAAGACATTAGTCTTTTTTAATGCAGGACGTGAACTCATATATTTGTCTGATAGAAGAAGGAATATCAGACAATGCTATTAAATATTCATATCGTATGCATCATTTCAGGGCCAATATTTGCTCATTTCTAAATTTTCAAAGACACATTTTGTGTCAAATTAGTCATGGTGTCATCACTGTAAGGACACTTAATTTTAAAGTGAGCTGATTTATGACATTGTAAATGTTAGGCGTCGTTGTAATTGAGTGACACTGTACATCAGCCAACTTTTCCAGATGTTCATATAGGCATTTTAGGAAATACATTGGTAGCAATTCACAATAAGAACATTGTGGGTGATATTGTCATCTGTAGACCTCCATAATCTTTTTAACCACAAATCTGACAGCAGCAGATTTAATTATAATACCCATTTGTTTCAAATGCCAAAATATGAAACTTGGTGTGATTTGTGGGCACAATGTATTGTTTGACAGGCAATAAAAACTGCAAAATATGTTTGGTTGCCTGCCAAATAGAACTAATAGTGACTGGTACTTTCATTTACTACGTCTGTTATGACAGTGACAGCAAAACTGTTTTAACATCAACACGAATATTTGGAGCTTATAGTCCTCAAGTTTTGAATTTTAGGTTGCACTGTATTGATGAAAAACAAAGCTTCCAGCATATCCAAATTGCTAAATGTCAGTTTGATCTTTTCCCCTGTATTAATTAGTTATTTTGCTGAAAATTCTGTACGTATCAATGTTTCGACATTTTCTTAATTTGGCAGCATTGTGAGTTGGATTTTCATAGAGGTGAGAGAACAAGCTTTCCTGTAGTCAATTCCAGTGGGAAACTCCACTTCAGCTTAATTTCCAAAATCTAGATGGTAACCACAGGTGATCAGGTTAAAATATGTGGATGCTTTTGTTAGGACCCTGGACCAGAATCCCAAATTACATCAGGAAGCTCGACCAGACCCCAACGATTTTTCCATTTTGGCATAACTGTGAGGATAGAGTGCTTCACTCCAAGAGTAATTCCACTGACAAATTAGGGACCTTATATAGTAAAACAAATTTTATTTAATAACACAGTTTAAGTATAACAAATATAGCAGCGTAACTATTAACAGTTCAACAATGGTTAAAAAAATGAAAGGAACCAACTTTAATTTCTAACTTAACACTGTTCCAGTTCCAAATAAGCAAACTTAACATTTGCAGACTTAACATTTAACTTTAAATACAGTTAACAAGTAATCAGTCTTGACGCTTTCAGAGGCAGATTTTGAGTTTCAGAGCAGCTTTCAGACCTCTGTCTTTATACATACCTAGCTCCTCCCATTAACCATTATCACATGATGCTGGCAATCAACCTAATCAAAAACCCCAGGGGAAATCTCCCTCTGTAAACAAAAGCCCATTAGCTCTCTCCTTTGTAAACACCACATAGTTCAAATGAGTAATTATTCTGCTCTACCAGCATCTGAGCTGCATTCCCACCAGAAAAAAAACTGATTTTAAAATATTCCTCTTAAAATATATATATATATAGTAACTATTATCATCACACTTCACCTAACTGACTGCCTGAATTGTCAGAAGAGCCATTTTCTTAGCTATTGCAGGTAGAGTGGGAACAATTCATAAAGATGCTGAGGGGAAGTTAGTAGCAAATGCTGTTTTTCCAGTTCACTCCCTCTCTCTCTCTCTTTTCATTTATACTTATCGGCTGATTTGCAGTAAGGGCGATCACAATCAAATTTAATTATGTCCTCTGTTGTTCATAATGTCGATGTAGATTACAAGATGATTGGATTGAGGAAAGTTCAACTTCATGTATCCATCTCAAGATCATCCACTTGTTTCAGCAGCTTACAGCTTGTGACCAATACCCTATCTGGATCTATGAGTTGTTACTTTTTGTTGCAGTTTCTACAGCTCTAACACATTCTCCGCCTCCCCCCCCCCCCCCTTCAGTTCTGACGTAGAGTCAAAGGACTCGAAATGTTAACTCTGTTTCACTCCTAATAGATGCTGACACACTTGCTGAGTTTTTCCGGCATCTCTTCTTGTTTCATCTCCATTCTAGATTAAAAAGCCCAAATTTCTCCAGTCTTTCTTCATAACTCAGTCCCCTGATACTGGGATCAAGCTATGGGCCTATTCAGAGCTGGAACATCTCGACTATTCCATAGTGTGTAGAAAGGGATACAATATGCAGGATGATTATAACATTTAATCATTACCCGCTCTGATCTATATTGCAGGGTGGAATTCTCCAAGTCAACTCAGGTGGGCATGGAGAATCTGGTGGGAGCCAAAAAGTCAGGAAGCTGTTGGTAAAAATTGCAATTCAGCTGCCGGCCCACCAGGAGAGTCAGAGGGGAACTCCCCTGCGCATAACGAGAGTGCAATTCATTACTTTGGAGCAAGTTCCTGCTCGTGGAATTACTCTGGAGGTTTGTACATCTAGAGTTGGATTTCACGCATGGCACCCCCCTGCTGAGCGTGTTTTTGGCAGTGAGACGGACACATAAAATATGACAGCCCACCATCTTCCTGCCTAGCCTGGTCCCATAATACAGTCGGCAGCCAGGAGCCAAAATCAGCAGCCTGCCCGCCATTTTAAAATAAATAGTTAACAAGCCAAACCAACTGATCTGAATATGACACACCTCACCCCATAAAATGGTTAGTGTGAGCAGGCAGGCAAGAGTGGGCAGACTATTTTTTTCAGCAAACTGCTTGAAAGACAGGAAGGAAAGGGTGTACATCATTTGGGGGTGACCTGTGTGTATTGGGGCACTCCCCCAACATGTCCACCCCCTCCACTTTGTTCCTCCCTGTCTGGCCTCCAAAACCTGCCCCCATTCCCTTCAAGTCCCCTCCTTAGGCTCCCAAAACCCTCCCTGTCAGATATCCCTGATTCACCTCACTTCAGGATTCATGTCTTCTTCAACCTCAGGCTTCTTTGCATTCTGAGCAGGCCCCACTGCTGAGTTCTAGCCATAAGACAAGATGTGTGATAGAGCAAGCAATAACGATTCAACAAGGACCAGTCGTGGGGTGTGGAGCTGCAGGAAGAGCAAGTCATAGAATGTATTGCCTCTGAGGAGGAGGAATGTGATGTGGCCATGGCACCATGACAGTGCACTTTTCTGTCCAGGATGTCCACATAATGGCACTATTTAGTTAGGTTGCATCAGTACATCCAGTGCCTCACGGCACATGGGGACCTGGGTTCAATTCCAGCCTCGGGTCACTGTCTGTGTGGAGTTTGCACATTCTCCCCGTGTCTGCATGGGTTTCCTCCAGGTGCTCCGGTTTCCTTCCACAGTCCAACGATGTGCGGGTTAGGTTGATTGGCTATGCTAAATTGACCCTGGTGTCAGGGGGATTAGCAGGGTAAATATGTGGGGTTACGGGAATAGGGCCGGATGAGATTGTGGTCGGTGCAGACTCGATGAGCCAAATGGCTCCTTCTGCACTGTAGGGATTCTATGATCTATGATCTGACAGCCACAAGTTCAATCCACTTAGCCCTTCTCCCCAGAACAAAACAGTTCTTCAATCAGCAAAGCATCTTTATCATGGACACCCATTGCTCAAATCTTACCTCACCATTCCTTATTTTCCTCCGTGCATCACAAGTGGGAAGGCTATTTTCAGGCAGCAGGAAAAAATGGCCAAGACAGGAAAGCAGTTAATTTCCATTTGATTCATAAAACCCAGAAACATAGCAATTTAATGCATTGTCATACCCCCAGGAGCTTGCTAATTTGCCACATCTAAATGGCTCAACCCCTGTGGCTTCAGCAGTGTTGGAGACAGGCTCCACAGATCCAGGTTCTGTCTCTGGGATATTGTTGGCTGATGTCTGCTGGGTTTTGAAGCCTGTGTTGCTCTCTCCAAAGATTGCCCTACTTATACTCCTCTGCCATCAGGATAGGAGGCAGTTTGTGGGGCATTGACTCAGGTGGGAGAAAAGGGTAAGAAGAGCTAATACCTTGAGAAGAGCCACCACCTAACTGGCTCTTTTTCCCATCTTCCCTCCCATTCCCCACTTGATGTTCCCCATGAACAATAAACTGGGGAACACTTTGCTGCAGATCAGTGAACCATTGAAGAGCCAATGTAAGGTTTTGAACTATTTTATTTAATGTGGCATTCAGACTGTGTAAGCCATTGATGGAGAACAGCAGACATATATGTGATTACCGCTTATGTTGTTCCATGCAGGTGACTGCTCCTTACATGGGTGAAGACATCATCGCAAAGGCCTGAGACACTGTGGTACTCATGGTTGAAGCGAGCCCCTCTAGTCTCTCTGTAAGCTTGAACAATGTGGCTGAAAGGCCTCTCAGCACTTGGCACATTATTACTGCTGCCCTTGAAGCTCAGCATTTACAAGCAGGTACTCAGAGCATGGGATGTCCTTTGGTCTCTGATGGGGGCTCTACATTGCTGTTTCGGCTGCTTTTTCTCACTCGAGATGCCTGAGGCACCAGGTCAAAACCAGTTGTTTTGGTCTGACTAAAATGTGTGTATCTGACTTGGTGTGTGGTCTGCAGAGTACCTCAGAGTAAGCGGCCTTCTCCTGAGGAGTCTTCATCTTCCTCCTGTACCATTTCCTGTGAGTGTTTTTGATGGGGCTGTGGGAGGTTGAATACATGAATTAGAACTTCAAAGGTTATAAAGATCTTAAATGAACATTGTACATTTCACTGGCTGAGGATATCAAGTCAACATGAGTGAATATTGCATGTCAAGGGGTTGTGTGATTTTTAATTCTGTCACCAGGAGTTGGGAAACACCTGAATCTCTGCTGGACCGTATCCTCTTCTGCAGCAGCAAGTATAGAGATGTCTGGAGGACCACCTCGACTTCTTTGCCTCTCCCTGGTATTCTATATTCTCTTCTACAAGGAGAACTGTAAAAGAACTATAGAAGAATCCAGGAAAGAGATAGCAGAGGCATTATTGCACATATTTATCAATTCAGTAGGACTGGCAGCTAGCCAATGCAATTTAAAAACGGGGGTTGGGGGGGGGGGGGTGGCAGAACATGCCCAGGGAATTATAGATCAGCTTAACATCTTTGGTGGGAAAGTTAAAGGAGAGAATAGAAGAATGTCCAGAAAAGAACAATTTAATGATGAATAGTCAGCAGGGATTTCAAATGGGAAAATGTTGTTTGGGCGACTCTGTTGAATCTTTTGAGAAAGTAACAGAGAGAGTAGTTGATGGCAATACAGTAAATGTAATTTATCTTGCTTTTCAAAACACTTCCAATAAGGTGCCCATAATAGACGAATCAATAAGGTCAGAGAACGCAGACTAAGGGGCCAAGTGACAGAATGGATTGCTAGGTGGCTTCAAGATAGAAAGCAGATTGGGAGTTTTTAAAAATTTTTATTTATTCATGAGATGTGGGTGTCACTGGCTGGGCCAACATTTATTGCCCATCCCTAACTGCCCATGAACCGAGTGGCATTTTAAGAGTCAAACACATTGCTGTGGGCCTGGAGTCATATGTAGGCCAGACTAGGTAAGGATGGCAGGTTTCCTTCCTGAAAGGACAGTAGTGAACCAGCTGGGTTTTTATGACAATAGTTTCATTCGGCATTTAGTTCCAGATTTTTACTGAATTCAAATTTCACCATCTGCTATGGTGGGATTTGAATCGGAGTTCCCAGAGTATTACCCTGGGTCTCCGGATTATTAATCTAGTGACAATACCACTCTGCTACCACCTCCCCTAAAGGGAGAAGTAGAGTCGTTATTCAAAGCAGCAAAAGTGGAAGGTGAGCCAACCTGGATCTACACTTGGACCACTGCTGTTCACGGTTTACGCCAACGATTTGGACTTTGGAACCAAAATCACAAATCTCTAAATTTTCAGATGACAGTGAGTTAGAACATAGAACATTACAGCGCAGTACAGGCCCTTCGGCCCTCGATGTTGCGCTGACCAGTGAAACCAATCTAAAGCCCATCTAACCTACACTATTCCAATATCATCCATATGTTTATCCAATAACCATTTGAATGCTCTTAATGTTGACGAGTCCACTCCTGCTGCAGGCAGGGCATTCCACACCCTTACTACTCTGGGTAAAGAACCTACCTCTAACATCTGTCCTATATCTATCACCCCTCAATTTAAAGCTATGTCCCCTCGTGTTAGCCATCACCATCCGAGGAAAAAGGCTCTCACTATCCACACTATCTAATCCTCTGATCATCTTGTATGCCTCTATTAAGTCACCTCTTAACCTTCTTCTCTCTAACGAAAACAACCTCAAGCCCCTCAGCCTTTCCTCATACGATTTTCCCACCATACCAGGCAACATCTTGGTAAATCTCCTCTGCACCCTTTCCAACACTTCCACATCTTTCCTATAATACGGCGCCCAGAACTGTACGCAATACTCCAAATGCGGCCGCACCAGAGTTTTGTACAGTTGCAGCATGACCTCCTGGCTCCGAATCTCAATCCCTCTACCAATAAAAGCTAACACACCGTTCGCCTTCTTAACAACCCTATCAACCTGGGTGCCAACTTTCAGGGATCTATGCACATGGACACCCAGATCCCTCTGTTCATCCACACTACCAAGTATCTTACCATTAGTCCAGTACTCTGTATTCCTGTTACTCTTTCCAAAGTGAATCACTTCGCACTTTTCCGCATTAAACTCCATTTGCCACCTCTCAGCCCAGCTCTGCAGCTTATCTATGTCCCTCTGTAACCTGCCACTTCCCTCTGCACTGTCTACAACTCCACCGACTTTAGTGTCATCCGCAAATTTACTAACCCATCCTTCTACGCCCTCATCCAGGTCATTAATAAAAAATGACAAACAGCAGTGGTCCTAAAACAGATCCTTGCGATACACCACTGGTAACTGAACTCCAGGATGAATATTTCCCATCAACCACCACCCTCTGTTTTCTTCCAGCTAGCCAATTCCTGATCCAAACCACTAAATCACCCTCAATCCCATGTGTCCGTATTTTCTGCAAAAGCTTACCATGGGGAACCTTATCAAATGCTTTGCTGAAATCCATATACACCACATCAACCGCTTTACCCTCATCCACCTCTTTGCTCACCTTCTCAAAGAACTCAATAAGGTTTGTGAGGCACGACCTACCCTTCACAAAACCGTGCTGACTATCCCTAATCAAATTATTCCTTTCCAGGTGATTATAAATCCTATCTCTTATAATCCTTTCCAAAACTTTGCCCACAACAGAAGTAAGGCTCACTGGTCTATAATTACCAGGGTTGTCCCTGCTCCCCTTCTTGAACAAGGGGACAACATTTGCTATCCTCCAGTATTCTGGCACTGTTCCAGTAGACAATGACGACCCAAAGATCAAAGCCAAAGGCTCTGCAATCTCCTCTCTAGCCTCCCAGAGAATCCTAGGATAAATCCCATCCGGCCCATTTTTACCCTTTCCAGAATTGCTAACACCTCCTCCCTATGAACCTCAATCCCATCCAGTCCAACAGCCTGCATCTCAGTACTCCCCTCGACACTGTCCCTCTCCAGTGTGAATACCGACGAAAAATATTCATTTAGTGCCTCTCCTATCTCTTCAGGCTCCACGCACAACTTCCCAGTCCTGTCCTTGACTGGTCCTAATCTTACCCTGGTCATTCTTTTACTCCTGACATACCTATAGAAAGCTTTAGGGTTTTCCTTGATCCTACCTGCCAAAGACTTCTCATGTCCCCTCCTGGCTCTTCTTAACTCTTTCTTTAGGTCCTTCCTGGCTAACTTGTAACTTTCAAGCTCCCTAACTGAGTCTTCACGTCTCATCCTTACATAAGTCTCCTTCTTCCTCTTCACAAGAGATTCAACCTCCTTAGTAAACCACGGTTCCCTCACACGTCTGCTTCCTCCCTGCCTGACAGGTACATATTTATCAAGGAGTTGGTGGGGGGTGGGGGAGGCGGGGGGCGCAATAGTCAATACTATTGGACCGCAATAAATTACAAGAGGATATTAATAATCTTGCAAAACAGGTAGATGATTGGCAAATGAAGGGGATGATTCTCCCACCCCGCTGTGCTAAATATTTAGTGCAGCGTGTTAGGAGAATCTCGCATCTGGACATGCGGGAGATTCGCACATGCGTTCCTGCCGTACGTGCATCTCCCAGCGTGAATTTCTGGCACCGTCTGGAAACCAGCAGGAACACTTGGTAAGTACTTTACATCTTATTTGAATGTGATTATCGGGCCCGGGACTGAATTCTCCGGGCCCGATAGCATCTCCCACCCCGCCAGGAGTGTTTCGCTCCAGTGGGGGTCAGACTAACTCCCCACTTTCAGGGAACTAGTGGCCTGACCCTGCTGTAGTGAAGGGGGGGCAAGTGGGGCCCCCCCCTGGGGGTCGGGCAGTGGGGTTGGTGCCAGGGGGCATCTGGGCAGCCTGTGCCCCCTGGCACTGCCCAAGGGGCAAGGTGCCCATGCTCAGGGACATCAGGCAGTGTCCAGGGGATGGGATCCGTAGGGGCAATCGGTGGGGTGGGGGGGTCCTGCTGCCACTGTATGGGAGTTGTGAGGACCGATGGGGGCAGGAGGGAGGCCAGCGATCGGGACGGGCTGGTGGCGGGTGGGGGGGGGGGGCGGTGAAAGGACTGCTTGGGGGAGTGAATCTGTTTTGGGGGGCTGGAGATCGGGGCAGGCCTGCCTGAGGGGGTGGGGTGTGTGGCGGTGATCGTCGCTGGCGACTGCTGGGGGGGGGGGTGGGTTGCTGGAGATTGGAGCCATCCGGGATGGGGGGGGGGGAAGAGGGGTTGAGGCTGGCCCGGGAATGGTCAGGGGCAGCTGCAATTGGGCCATGGGGGGGGGGTTGGGGGCAGCACTGCAAGGGTCCTGGGCTGGCCAGCAATTGAGCTGGCCAACAAACGGGGAGGGTGACAGTTCAGGGGCACTGTACATGCTCAGAGGCCCGCTGATTTCAGCCTGTCTAGTGTGAATAGGCCACACCCCCTGAAATGTACTGATATTCACACTGGTGGCCCCTGCAGTGCACAGAGTGCAGGAGATTCTAGTGTGAACTCCCACTGAAAAAAGCAGCGTGAATTACTCCAGTTTTCCTGCAAATTCAACACTCCGGCTTTTTTTGGGAGAATTCCACCCGAAGTTCAAGTCAGGTAAATATGAGGCAGTACATTTTGGTTAGAAGAATAATGAAATTACTTATTGATTGGAACGTGTAAGTCCAAGTGGAGTAGAGAAACAAATACACCAATGGCTGAAGCATGTGCTTTTAAAAAGCAGAAACCAAACACTAGGCTCTATTTCTGGAGGTACAAAACCGATAATTAGGGAAGTTATGCTCAAATCGAATCAAACCTTGGATTACTGCAAACAGATCTGGTTGCCATATTATTTAAAGATAAAGGACACCAGATAAGTGAAGAGAAGATTTAAAAAGATACTACTGGAAATGTGAGAGTATGCATATCAGGAAAGGTGGGTCTTTTGCTCTTAGGGAAAAACAGGCTGAGGGTAACCTGATAGAGGCCTTCAAAATTATGAAAGGTTTTGACCGAGTGGATATGGAGAGAATGGCTGAAATTCTGCCATCTCGCCCGCCACGGGAATTGTCGTGACTGAGACAGAAAATTCGGTGGACCATTTAAAGGTCCACTGAGGTCAGGCGGGAGTTTTCGGTGTTGGGGCACGTGTGGCCGGGGAATCCCGCCCATTATTTCCATTTGCAGGAAAGAGTATAACTGGCGGTGTCTTACAGGACACTCAGGGAGTCCGAGTTGCTGTGGCAACGTGCACTTTTACATGCATGTTGCAGACTGGAGCTATGGATAGTGATGGTTAAAAACTCAAACTTTCTTTCTGTCACATGGCCGACCAGGAATCTCTCCCACTCGTATTGCCCCCCATTGACATGTGTTTGAGGGATACTCAGGTTGATAATCCTGTCTGAGGTTAAATCTTCTCTCCACTGCTCTGGTGTCCTCTATCCTTTAAATAATACGGCAACCAGATCTACCTGAGCACAATAAGAGATCATTAATATAAGATAGTCACTAAGAAATCCAAGAGAGAATTCAGGAGAAATGCAGAATGATGACAATGTGGAACTCATTACTGGAGGGAGTGGTTGAAGTGAATGATATAAGTATCTTTAAGAGGATGCTGGACAACTGAATGATGGAGAAAGGAATAGAGGGTTTGGATGATAGATTTTGATGAGGGAAGTTGGGAGGAGACTTGCGTGGAGTATAAATGCCAGAATGGACTGTGTGAGCTGAGTGGCCTGTCTCTGTGCCATATATCCTGTAAAATCCTATGTGCATTCCTCATAATTCTTGCTATCTCACTGACCCAAGATGTACTCATATCACTATGAACAGAAGCAGCTATTTTATATTTAAAAAGTTGTCATCCTATATGTGATGAACCATCGTTGGTTCCCACTAGATAGTACTGAGCCAGGGTCTGGCCAGTACTACGAGTATGTATATATGTTGCTGTCGGGGTTAGGGATGGGTTATTCTACTTGTTGCTGTTGGGGTTAGGGTTGGGCTGTTACACCTGTATTATAGTTATTATGGTACATCCCAGTCGGGCTCCGCCTCCTGGGAGAGGTATAAAGGTCACTGCTCTGTCTGGGACCCCTCAGTCTGGGATCGTGTACTATACATGGTAGCTTCATTGTAACAGTAAATAAAAGCCTTTATTTCCTTGAGCATCTCAAGCCTCGTGTGTGATAACGTGCATCACTATATTTTCTAATCACTCCAACTCTATGCAAGTAACACAAAACCAGGATATTACTATTTGTTCCAACAAGCTGTTTGAAGTTTGTACCACACATGGATTATTTAGTCGCAACATTGAAATTGTAGCTGAACATATTTGGTTTCATGTTACTTGATTAAAACCTAAGCTACTTTTCTATATTACACACAGTATTTGATGCATTACAGCTTTTTGTGATGGTATCTTATCTGGCCAAGTATAACACAATGAAATGATTTGGAGGAAAATGTGCTTCAGCTACTCAACATCTTGTTTAATACCATCTGTCAAATTGAAAGACTCAGGATTTGATTTTGCATCAGGACCCTAAAAATCAGGTGTTTTTGTAATAGAACACACAATCCAAAAGCAGCTCGGCGCCAGCAATCGCAAACAACCCATAGAAAAATACTCTAAGCCAAGGAATAAAACATTAGAATGGTTCACCAAAAGCTTGGCCTAAGGCGCAGATTTTAAGAAACATCTCAAAAAGGCAGGAAAAGAAGAAAGGTTTAGGGATGGAATGCCAGCATTTAAGGCCCAGACAGCTGAAGGGGTGGCCAGCAATAGTAGGACAAAGGAAGTGGTGGAGTACGCATAAAAGGACCAGAGCTGGAGAAATGCTGAGTTGCTAGGATGTTGGAAACCTGGAGGAGGCTGCAGGTTTGAGATGAGTGAGGATATGGAGGCTTCTATCTTTGTGTGTGCTGCCAATGTCCCTTTAATGTGCCCTCAGTCAGACTTGTGACTGTTTCTCCTTCATGCTTCTCTTAGTTAGCTGGCCCTTGGAAAATTAGAAAAGCTGCTTGATGCGCGACAATAAGCACATGGAACCAAGGCTTCGGTATTGAAGGTTTTAATAGAGTAACAATGGAACTACTAACACGAATACACCAGTTCAGACTGAAGGGGTCCTGCCGGAGCAGGGGATCTTATACCTCGCCACCGGAGGCGGGACCCCACTGGAATGTGCCATGATAACTCTTATAACAGGTAAACACCCTAACCCAACAACATTGTACAACCCCCACAGTAACAACACCCTAGCCCAACAGTAACATAGTAACAACCCCCAGTGGTGAACCAACGATGGTTCACCACATTCACCCCTCCTTTAAGAACAAAAGGTGGCGGGGTGCAAGAAAAACAGGTCATATAAACAGACAATTCACAGAATTCACAAGTCCAGACGGTCTGGAGGACCGCACCGACGCTGCGATCTCCTCAACACCAGTTGCGAAACCGGAGCAGGTGCTTGTGGTGGCGTTCTTTCCAAAGCAACGTCTGGCTGTCCCCTCAAGGACTCCCGGGCCGGCCGGCCCTGGTGAGGCGATGGTGCAGGGGATCCTGGAACGTTTGGTGGTGGTGGTGGTGGTGATGATGGTGGCGCCGATCTCCGAGTCTCAGGCAAGCTGTACATGGGAGTAAAAGTGTTATGCACTGGTCCCGGTGCTGACCGCGCCACGTCTGGGGAAGCAATGAGGAGTAGTGGATTCGTGACTGGGGGAATAGGAGCGACAGGAGTTGCTACGTCCCCTGCGGGCGCCAGGTCTCTAATGGAGACAGTGTCCTCTTGCCCGTCAGGATATGCCACATAGGCATACTGAGGGTTGGCGTGGAGGAGTTGGACCGGTTCGACCAAGGGGTCGGACTTGCGAGCCCTCACATGTCGCCGCAGAAGGACGGGTCCTGGGTACGTCAACCAGGCTGGCAATGAGGTTCCCGAGGACGACTTCCGAGGGAATGAGAACATCCTCTCGTGGGGAGTAGCATTGGTTGCCGTACACAGGAGGGAGCGGATAGAATGGAGCGCATTTGGAAGGACCTCCTGCCAACGGGAGACTGGAAGGCCCCTGGATTTCAGTGCCAGTAGGACAGCCTTCCAGACTGTAGCATTCTCCCTTTCCACCTGTCCGTTACCCCTAGGGTTGTAGCTCGTGGTTCTACTAGAGGCAATCCCGAATGAGAGCAGGAATTGCCTCAAGTCGTTGCTCATGAACGACGAGCCCCTGTCACTATGAATGTAGCAGGGGTACCCGAACAGGGTAAAAAGTTCACTGAAAGCCTTGATGACGGTGGCAGTCGACGTGTCCGCACAGGGGACAACAAACGGAAACCGGGAATACTCGTCTATTATGTTGAGGAAATAGACATTCCGGTCCGTTGAGGGAAGGGGGCCCTTAAAATCCACACTCAGCCTCTCAAAAGGGCGAGTGGCCTTGACCAATTGTGCCCGGTCTGGTCGATAAAAGTGTGGTTTGCATTCTGCGCAAATCCGACAGCTTCTAGTCACTGACCTGACATCCTCCACCGAGTAAGGCAGGTTGCGGGCTTTGACGAAGTGGTAGAGTCTGGTGACTCCAGGATGACACAGATCATTGTGGAGAGCCTTCAAGCGGTCCTCCTGCATGATGGCGCATGTTACGCGCGAGAGGGCATACAAGGGCTCATTGAGCTTCCCTGGACGATACATAATATCGTAATTATAGGTGGAGAGCTCAATTCTCCACCGCAAGATCTTATCGTTCTTGATCTTGCCCCTCTGCGTGTTGCTGAACATAAACGCCACGGATCGTTGATCCGTGATCAGGGTGAACCGCTTCCCTGCCAGGTAATGGCGCCAGTGTCTGACTGCCTCCACAATGGCCTGAGCCTCCTTCTCCACCGCTGAGTGCCGAATTTCAGGGCCTTGAAGGGTGCGGGAGAAGAACGCGACGGGCCTGCCTGCCTGGTTTAGTGTGGCGGCTAGGGTGAAATCAGATGCATCACTCTCCACCTGGAAAGGGATGGATTCATCCACCGCGTGCATCGTGGCTTTCGAGATGTCGCTTTTCAAAACCTTGAAGGCCAATTGGGCCTCCGGCGTAAGTGGGAAGGTCGTGGACTTAATGAGCGGACGAGCTTTGTCCGCGTAGTTGGGGACCCACTGTGCATAATACGAAAAGAACCCGAGGCATCTCCTCAGTGCTTTCGTGCTAGCGGGCAAGGGAAGTTCAGTGAGTGGGCGCATACGGTCTGGATCAGGGCCAATGACCCCGTTTTCCACCACGTATCCGAGGATGGCTAACTTACGCGTACGGAATACGCACTTCTCCCTGTTATAGGTCAGATTCAGGCGAGATGCAGTGCGCAGAAAGTGTTGGAGATTCGTGTCGTGGTCCTGCTGGTCATGGCCGCAGATGGTAACGTTATCCAGGTACGGGAAGGTAGCCCGCAACCCGTTCTGGTCCACCATTCGGTCCATAGCACGCTGGAAGACCGAGACCCCATTGGTGACACCAAATGGAACCCTGAGGAATTGGTATAGACGACCATCCGCCTCAAAAGCCGTATATTGTCGGTCCTCTGGGCGGATGGGGAGTTGATGGTAGGCGGACTTAAGGTCTATGGTAGAAAACACTCGGTACTGCGCAATCTGATTGACCATATCAGAAATGCGCGGGAGAGGATACGCATCCAGCTGCGTATAACGATTAATGGTCTGACTATAGTCGATGACCATCCGAGGTTTGTTCCCGCTTTTGACTACCACGACCTGCGCTCTCCACGGACTAGCACTGGCCTGTATGATCCCTTCCTTTTCTTGTTGTACAGCTGTGAGTTTTCTGTTTACTCTATTAAATTGATGCGCGACAATAAGCACATGGAACCAAGGCTTCGGTATTGAAGGCTTTAATAGAGTAACAATGGAACTACTAACACGAATACACCAGTTCAGACTGAAGGGGTCCTGCCGGAGCAGGGGATCTTATACCTCGCCACCGGAGGCGGGACCCCACTGGAATGTGCCATGATAACTCTTATAACAGGTAAACACCCTAACCCAACAACATTGTACAACCCCCACAGTAACAACACCCTAGCCCAACAGTAACATAGTAACAACCCCCAGTGGTGAACCAACGATGGTTCACCACACTGCTACAGCCAGGGTTGGGTTACCAGCCCAGAAATAGTCCCGCCATTCTGCCAGAATCAAAGTGTGTAAGATTCTGCCCATTGTGAGAAGGCAATTATAATGGGTTGGTCTCAATCTTGTTTGATGCTGCCTCAGTGCCCTATAATCCTCCTCCTCCATCAAATTAGAAACTGGGAATTCCCATTGGTAAACAAATACAGATAGATAATCAAGATAAGGCCATCAGAAATCAAATGTCGACTGGCATTACATCACTAAGGGGGCGATGTTACCATTTTTATTTTAAGTGCTGGGTGGACTTGAAACTGGGAGAGTTTCAAATCCAACTTTTTGGCCGGCTTTTAGTCCCGCCCCCCATACGCACACTGCCTGCAAAATTTTGAGTGCCTCAGATTCAGGCCCTCTCTCCCTTCCTCCCTCCCACCGATCCCTGCAGAGTGGCAGTGGGCCCCTCCCCCATTATCCCCTTCCCCATTATCCCTTCCCCACTGGCCCACCCCCACTGGCCTACCCCCTGGCACGGTCTGAAAATGGGTGCAACGCGATGGTAAAATTACCCCCCGAGGATCAGACTCTGAAACCCAACGATATCATTAGGAAATAAGAATGTGCATCTCATCCCACTGCTGCTCCAATTTAACAAGTAGTGGGAGAGACCATGGCTCAATGTGCAACTTGGCAGGTTTAACCGTGCCACTTGCTGGTCAGTGAAAGGAGTGATGCCTCCTTCCCAGGCTCCTTGTCCCAATCAAAGCATTGCCTCCCTGCATCTACCCTGCCCTTCTGCCTTGCCCAGTAAGCTCCCATCTTCCCTCTTTGCACTGGCCTGCTAATCCAACCTGTGAGAATCTGAATTCACTTGGGTTTGGGGGCGCTGATGGTTCCCCTTCCTTCCAGGTCTCCTGAAATACCTGCGGTGGTAACCGCTCCTAGTGTGGCACAATGCTTTTGGCCTCTGACTGGCTGACAGCTCTATGAGATGGACAGACATCTCGCCTCATACTAATTGAAGGGCCAACACCCTGACCCTCAAAATGTATGCTCGGGTGCAGGGAGTCCACCCTCAGTCTATAATTTAGCTGATTGAGGGGATGTTTCCACTTGTAGGGGAATCAATCCCATGTGCAGTCAGGAAAAACTCTTTTACCCAGAGGAGGTTGAGAATGTGGAGCTCAGTTCCACATGGAGTATTTGATGCAACGAGCATTTATGCATTTAAGGGAAAGGTAAATAATAACGGCCGCGATTCTCCCAAAAGCGCTGGATTGGCGAGAAAACTGTTCTAAATCCCGACTGTTTTGTCAGTTCAGCTTCTCACCTGAATCTCCACACTCTGTGCACCGCAGAGGTCCCAGTCGTGAATATCATTAAAAACCCGGGGGGTGGGGGGGGGGGGGGGCCTATTCACGCCAGAGTCTGACAGTTCTGGAACTCTGCGCATGTGCAGTGGCCCCAATCTGGCAGTCTCCCCATTTGCTGGCCAGCTCAATCGCTGGCCAGCCCGGGACCCTGCAGTGCTGCCCCTCCAGCCCACCCCACGGCCCAATCGCAGCCCTCACAGCAATTCCTGGGGCAGCCCTGACACCTCCCCATTCCCGGAGCGCCCCGATGTACAGCCCAACCCCCCCCGGCAGTGATGATCCCCCACCCCCCCTAACCCCAGCAGAGCCCCCCCCCACTGACCCACCCCCCCTCCAGGGTCAGATCCCCTCAGAGGCAGGCCCCGCCCGGCAGACCACCTCCCCCCAATCGCTGCCCTCCCTCCATCCCAGACCAATCCTGTCTGCAGAGTGGCAGCGGGACCCCCCCCACCCCCACCGATCACCCCTAGGCCCCACCCACAATAGGCCCTGCCCCCTTGGCACTGCCTGATGCCCGCTGGGCAGTGCCAAAGTGCCCACGAGCATGGGCACTTTGTCCCTTGGGCAGTGCTTGGGGCACAGACTGGCACTGCCAGGATGCCCATGCCCAAGGGGGCACCAGCCCCACCGCCTGACCCCCTGGGGGGCCCGATTGCCCTCCCTTCATTCCAGCGGGGTCTCCCACTAGTTCCCCGAACGTGTGGAGCTAGTCTGAATCCCGCCGGAATGAGGTACTCCTGGCAGGGTGGGTGATTCAATCGGGGCCTGAAAGTTCCCAATAATGAACTGATAAACATATTTAAAATACATTTTTAAAAATTTTTAATTACTTACCTGCCTTCCCGCCGGTTTCCAGCGTGGTCTGACCTGCAAATGTTCACCAGCTCTGGGAGATGCGCATGCATTCCCAGCGCATGTGCAAATCCCGGTTCAAGGCCAGCGATGCACATCTCCCACCTCGACACAACAGAAAAGTTGCGGGTCGCGATGGGAGAATCACGGCCAACATGAGGGAAAATGGAATATAAAGATATTGTGATATGGCCAAGTAAAGAATGGTGGGAGGTGGTTTGTGTGAAGTGTAAAATGTGACATAGTTCTATTGGGCCAAATGGTCTGTTTCAGAGCTGTGATTTCTATATAATTCTACATATTATTGGGTTCCCTGCCTCACACATATGGGAAATATCCAGTGAAAAACTTTTGGCTATTTCTTCCACAGTGGGGACAATTTAAATTGGCAATTCTCTCATTCTGGCAGATGACCCACATCTTGATGAGAAAACAGCAGGCAATTACATCTTGTTTAAAATCGATGCATGGAACCTGCTGTTACAGCCCACTAAGCATTATGGACACTCAGCCTGGACAGCTGGGTGCATTAGATCCCGAAAGCATTTCTAAAGCATGTCATTGTCTTTAATGTGGTCTAACATGTTCTCTGAATGCTCCTGTTGTATCAAGGATGCACCTTGGTTTTGTCACAGAACTTTAATCCATTCTGAATCAGCAATCATTTTGGTACAACTCCTTTTCCAAGTACGTGCCAAATAAAACATGTGTTCTTTGGTTGGCCTCACTAAGATTTTATATTCTTGCCAAATTGAGTTAATGGATATATTTAAACATGCATTTACATTATACAGAGCATGATAATGAGTGGTCTTAAAATGACGTGCAAGCTTACTGAAACTTTTAAGATGTGATTGATGCAGCTTTGCGATGACTCTCTCTTCTAAGCATCTATCATTATAAATTGGTGCACAATTATGACAGGAGATAAGCAGAGTATGATTATACCTGATTACATATCCCACCATATATCACAAATTACAGCCATTTGACATTGTTAATTACAAAGTAGACAGCAGCATTGTGGTGACTGCTTTCTTTCAACACTGCAAAAAACACATTTCAGTGACAAGTGGTGGACATGTGTTACCATGATAGCTACAATACTGCAAATGAATGATCAATGTAACATAATAATGTATTTCTTAACAACTAAATCCAGCACCAGAGTCTGCTTTGTGTATAACAGAAAAATTAACAGCTTAGTATAATGTTCCCACTATGCCCTTGATACTATCACATAGGCACATTTCCAGAGTTAGTCATGGCCTATATTAATAAGACTGCATGAATTTAACTCCTCATAGGTGTTTAGCTATTTGATAGTAAGTTCCTTTTTATTACAGATGGATTAGATTAGATAGGTTTAGATGAAGAAGGCCTTTTTTGTCAAATTTGATCTCGTCCCTTCAGAACACCAGGAGTTAGAGGACGATTAAAGATAGCAGAGAGCCATTGGGGGATTCGTCAGGCCAGATTCAGGTAGAATCCTAGTATATGGAAAAACTTTTAAATGGATCCATTGTATCAGTCTTCAATACTGAAGATGATGCTGATTTTCCAATATATTATAAAGTAAATACTACAATTAAAAATGTCAAAAGCATAAGGGGTCTTGACACAAATCATTCTGTGGGATTCAACTTTGAGTTCTCAAATAAATGAAACTTTGCAAAAAAGTCTTTGTTTACATATTTACCTGCTCTCAATAGCTCCGAGTTTGACAGACTGGTTATAAGTCTGTTTCAAAGGCAAAATACTGCAGATACTGGAATCTGAAACAAAAACAGAAAATGCTGGAAAATCTCAGCAGGTCCGACAGCATCCGTGGAGAGAGAATAGAGCCAACGTTTTGAGTCTCAATGGCCCTTCGTCAAAGCTACATCTAAAGAAAGCCTTGTCACACCTATTGGTTGAATGTTGTGGCAAAGGGGGCGATTTTACCATTTTGATTCTAAGTGCTGAATCTGGGCATGATTCAGATCCGACTTGTAAACCTGTTCTCAGGCGTCCCCATACACACTCAGCCTGAAAAAACGGTTGCGAGTCTGAATCGCGCTGTGGATGGGGCTTATCATGCCCGAAACTTCGATTGGAGCTTTCAACTGTGCATGCACAGTGAAAAAACTTTGAAAAAAGCTCCCCTGTCACATTGCTCCCGGGCCGCAAAAAAGCGGATAAAGTGACTCGGGAGCGATGGCCCCCACAGATATCGCCCCAGCCCCACAACATAACTCTCCCCCTTTTCCACTTCCCCCCGCTACCCAGACCAATTACGACCCCCTGCCCCACTTCCCCCCCACCAATCGCCCGCAGATTGGCAGCGGACCCCCACTTGCCCCCACCGATCGCCTGCAGAGTGGCAGTGGACACCCCCTGCTCCTGCTCCCCCCCTCCACCCCCCCGCCACCAGAGATACATCTGGTCCTCCTCCTCCCCCTCCCCCACCAAACAACGATCGGGCCTCCCTACCCACCCCCCCCCCCCCCCCCCACCCCCCCCAACACCAGAGAATGATCTGGCTTCCCTCCTCCCCTAGCTCCTCCCACCAGATACATCTGGCCCCCCCTCCCCCACCAGAGAATGATCTGGCCTCACCGCCCGCCCCCCCCCCCCCCCCCCCAGAAACTGATCTGGCCTCCCTCCTCCTCCCCCCCACCAGGGATACATCTGGCCCTCCTCTCCCCCCCCCCCACCAGAAACCGATCTGGCCTCCCTCCTCCTCCCCCCCCCCCCACCAGAGAATGATGTAGCCTCCCTTTCCTCCTCTCCACCCACCACCAGAGAATGATCTGGCCTGCGTTCCACCCCCTCCCCCCCGCCCTGCAACCACTGACCTGAGTCAGAGAGCCGCCGGTAGCTCTGAACTTACCTCTTCAGAAGCTGGAGCGCCTGAAACAGACCTTTGCTGAGCATGCCTGTTTTGCGTCAAATCTGGATGGGCGAACGCGATGGTAAAGGGGGAAATGCCGGTAAGATTGGGTGTCCAGCTCATTAAGTCAATTTAAATGCATGCAAATGCATTTAAATTGACATCGAGCCTGTTTGGAGCGCGACCATTTTTGTGCCTTGGTAAAACAGGAATCTGCGCGGAGGCAGGCACGGATCGCGCGATTCGCCTCATGCCCGACTTTATCAAGTTTTTGTGCCTGAAAACGGGCGCAACTCAATGGTAAAATCGGGCCCAAAGTGACTCGATTGATGGGTTAATATTCTGTGCCTTGATTTTCAAAAAAAACCTTTGACAAAGTGCAGCAGAAAAGGATCATATAACTGATGATGACACCTGTGGAATTGGCAGCAACGTTTGAGTAGGACAGGAAATGGTTTCATTCTCATGGAGAGAAGGAAGTTTTTAGTGTTAGTATTGAGGGTGAGTGGAAACTCACAGGTATGTGTCGGTATCTTCATCAAGGTTTTGGGATGAAGGCAGCAGGAAAATATTGCAGAACTTTTTAAATGTTTTAAAAGTGAAGTTTATTTATTAGTCACAAGTAAGGCTTACATTAACACTGCAATGAAGTTACTGTGAAATTCCCCGAGTCGCCACATTCTGACACCTGTTCAGGTCAATGCACCTAACCAGCATGTCTTTCAGACTGTGGGAGGAAACCAGAGCACCCGGAGGAAACCCATGCAGACACTGGAAGAACGTGCAGACTCCACCAGACAGTGACTCAAGCCGGGAATCGAACCCAGGTCTCTGGCACTGTGAGGCAGCAGTGCTAACCACTGTGCCACCGTGTTACAGAGAAATGGACGCGTGTAACTGTCCCAGATCAGAAAATTAGATTGCGAGCAGAATAAGTGCAATGGGAGTATGGGCCCATATGCCAAAAGATGCTGGTTTGTATCAATAAATGTAGCATTATTCACTTTGCTGGCGTTAATCTCAAGGATGTGAAATTCAGGTAGAGTTGCATGCTCGAGGTTGCGGAGCAGAAAAGAATCTGGGTGTTACCTGAACCGTTGAAGGCCCATAATCAGAACCATGATTCTACTGTAAAAATAAGTTGGGTGTTAGGATGTATTGCCAGGCCAATTAAAAATAAAACAACACGAACTGTTCTGTTCCTGTGTATGTCACCTGGAATATTGTGACATCGTGGGTGTATAGAAACCTTGGAAATAATTCACTAAAGGACCAAGGATTGACACTTGGTTAAAGAAAAAAGGAAAGACCTGCATTTAAATAGCACTTTTCATAGCTACAAAACATTTCAAAGTGCCTTTTTTGAATTTGTTCATGGGACGTGGTGTAGCTGGCAAAGTCAGCATTTTTTATTGACCATCCTTTAATGCCCTTGAGAATGTGGCCGTGATCCATGCTTCCTTGAACCACTGCAGTCCATGGTTTAGATATACTCAGAGTGCTGTTCGGGAGGGAATTCCAGAATTTTGACCCAGCAACACTGAAGGAACAGCAACATAGTTCCAAGGCAGTATGGGAAGTGACTTTGAGGTGGTGGTCTTCCCAAGTATCTGCTGCTGTTGTCCTTCTAGGTGGTAGAGATTGCAAGTTTGAAAAGTGATGTCAAAGCAACCTCGGTGAGTCGCTTTATGCACAATAAAATACTTTTTGATATGTAGTCACTGCCATAATGTAGGAAGTGCAGCAACCAATTGATAAACAGCAAGGTGAGAATGACCAGATAATCATTTCTTGTGGTGCTACTTCATATTGGCCAGGGTGCTGGGGATAGTGAAATAGCAGTATGGGATCTTTGACATCCATTTAAGCAATCAAATAGAGACTCTGATTCCCCCAGTACTATACTGCAGTGTCAGCCTGGATTCTTGTGTTCAAACCCTAGAGTGGAACTTGAACCAAGAACGGTTGTGATTCAAAGACAAGAGAGTGATACCAACTGAGCCAAAGCTGCCAGCACAGTTTAACTTTGTTATTGCAATAAGCTTAGAGAGCTGGGGCTCACTACTCTAGGAAAATACAGACCTTGCGAAGATTTGATGAAGGTCTTTCACATAATGAAACCATTAGACTCTGTCCTGGCATCTAAACTATTCATGCTATATAGATTAGAAAGGACTGAAGAACACAAGGATAAGTTATGTAAGATTAGAACTAACTTTGATGTTAGGAAATGTTTCTTTTCATAGAGTTATCGAGTTACCACATTGTGCAATGTGTGATGAAACACTGCAAGCATTCACAAAAGTACTTGATGAGCTCCTGAGATTGGCAACATGACTTCATATACAAGGAACGTAAACATTGAGAGGTGTGTCCTGCTGTCACTATAGTCTCTTGGTACTTGTTTCATTATTTTTGGGATAGAAGAAGAAGGACTTCCCAGAATTCTTTTATCCAAATTGTTCCAATATTTTTGTGTTTTGTTGCCAGTCTCAGATATTGTGTTGGTGTTAGTGAAAGGGTGGGATCAAGGTGATGGTGTGCAGAAGTTATACCAACGTAACACAGATTGAATGAAAAAAACAATCTTTAGCTTTCTTTATTTTATGTGCATGTAAAGGACATGTAATACCTATTCCTTATTTTTTTATTCATTCGTGGGACATGGGTGTCGCTGGCTGGCCAGCATTTATTGCCCATCCCTAGTTGCCCTTGAGAAGGTGGTGGTGAGCTACCTTCTTGAATCGCTGCAGTCCATGTTCTGTGGGTTGACCCACAATGCCGTTATGGAGGGAGTTCCAGGATTTTGACTCAGCGACTGTTAAGGAACAGTGATATATTTCCAAGTCAGGATGGTGAGTGGCTTGGAAGGGAACTTGCAAGTGGTGGTGTTCCCCTTTATCTGCTGCCCTTATCCTTCCATATGGAAGTGGTCGTCGGTTTGGAAGGTGCTGTCTAAGGATCTTTGGTGAATTGCTGCAATGCATCTTGTAGGTAGTACACACTGCTGCTACTGAGCATCGGTGGTGGAGGGATTGAATGTTTGTAGATGTGGTGCCAATCAAGCGGTCTGCTTTGTCCTGGACGGTGTCAAGCTTTTTGAGTGTTGTTGGAGCTGCACCCATCCAGACAAGTGGGGAGTTTTCCATCACACTCCTGACTTGTGCCTTGTAGCTGGTGGATAGGCTTTGGGGAGACAAGAGGTGAGTTACTTGCCACAGTATTCCTAGCCTCCGAATTGCTCTTGTAGCCACTGAGTTTGTGTGGTGAGTCGAGTTGACTTTCTGGTCAATGGTAACCCCAAGGATGTTGACAGCGGGGGATTTAGTGATGGTTACACCATTGAATGTCAAGGGGCAATGGTTAGAGTGTCTCATATTGGTGAAGGTCATTGCCTGGCATTTGTGTGGCGCGAATGTTACTTGCCGCTTCTCAGCCCAAGCCTGGATATTGTCCAGATCTTGTTGCATTTGAACATGGACGGCTTCAGCATCTGAGGAGTCGTGAATGGTGCTGAACATTGTGCAATCATTGGCAAACATTCCCACTTCTGACCTTGTGATGGAGGGAAGGGCATTGATGAAGCAGCTGAAGATTGTTGGGCCTAGGACACTCCCCTGAGGGACTCCTGCAGAGATGTCATGGAGCTGAGGTGACTGACCCTCCACAATCACAACCATCTTCCTATGTACCAGGTATGACTCCAACCAGCAGAGAGTTTGCCCCCTGAAACCCATTGATTCCAGTTTCACTAAGACTCCTTGATGCCACACTCAGTCGAGTGCAGCCTTGATGTCAAGGGTTGTCATTTATATATTACATTCCATTAAAGAACACGTATGATCTCACATGTGAATGTTTCTTCAGTAAAAACAACAAAATGAATATATTGCCCAATATCTTGCATAAAGGTTTATCTAATCAACCAGATGACTTGTAAGATATTTTACAATATGTGGGGCTAGATTTTGCTGTACAGAAATGGTGAGGTAGCCTGTGCTCACCATTATTTATGTGCAAATTGACAGCAACTTCTGGTGACCACCTATGTACAGATGTACGCAGGAATCCAGTTACTATCCAAGGTGCCATACTCCTCCAAAAGCTTCTTGAACTAGAATTCACCATTTACATACATTGAACAGTGCGGGGTAACGTTACTTAACTCATAGATAAAGGCTAAGTTTTCCAAAAACATTTGGGGCTTGTCCTGTTCAGTTTAAGAAGCCTTTGAACTTCGCTGACACTGAAAATGAATGTTGGCAAGTGTGCAGTCTCATTCCTACAGCTTTGGATCACTGCTGGAGAATTTTTTTAAAAACGTTCTCTTGCTCTCTTTTAATCCATTTTCCCTTCTCTCTCTCTTTAAATTGTTTTCTGTACTTGATCTGCATTAAGTTTATTAGTCATAAGTAGGCTTACATTAACACTGCAATGAAGTTACAGTGAAAATCTCCTCGTCGCCACACTCTGGCGCCTGTTCGGGTACACTGAGCGAGAATTTAGCATGGCCAATGCACCTAACCAGCAAGTCTTTTGGACTGTGGGAGGAAACTGGAGCACCCAGGAAAACCCATGCAGACATGGGGAGAACATGCAAACTCCACACATACAGTGACCCAAGCCGTGAATCGAATCCAGGTCCATGGTGCTGTGAAGCAGCGGTGCTAACCACTGTGTCACTATGCCGCCCAATATACAATATTCTTGATTGAGACTCGATGCTGTTCATTCATGTTTCTTCAATCTATTTAGTTAAGGATATATATAGTTCTTGGTCTGTTCACACAGGTCCCACATAACCTAAAGGAGGCACTGACTTTTTGGATGGATTGCTGACAGGAACTTCTGTTCAAAAAACCCATGGAAAGTTTGTGGTCATGCACTAATTTTAACAAGTGCTGGGGCTTTTCGTTCACCACACAGAGCAAAATCTGGTCCATTCTAAATTAGAGTTGAGAGATGAAATGTTTTCATATCCAAAGTGACTGAAAGTGAAGCATTTCAAATTGAATTGCAAATCCACAGAAGCATTGAAGGCCTGGCACCTTGGCTGAATCTAAAAGCATTGTTCCACATTCATCCTCTCCCTCAAATATGGAAAATGACAAAAAGATGCTGGAAGAGCACCATAGGTCAAGTCTTTCGGACTGTGGGAGGAAACTGGAGCACCCAGGAAAACCCATGCAGACTCGGGGAGAATGTGCAAACTCCGCACATAGTGACCCAAGCTGTGAATCGAACCCAGGTCCAAGGCGCTGTGAGGCAGCAGTGCTAACCATTGCGCCACTATGCCGCCCACATACAATATTCTTGATTGAGACTCGATGCTGTTCATTCATGTAAAGAGCAAATAAAGACTATTGAAATTTCAGGAATAAAACTGCATTGGAACTGAAACAGCTTTCAAATTCTCTCTATAAAGTTCCCTACTTTGACCACTTCAACTGAAGGCAATGTGTTCTGCATATTCAACACCTTCTAAATAACATAGTTAAAATTAAAGTTCAAGCTAAGAACTTGTGTCCCCAGGTTATGGAACAGCTATTTTTTCTCCAATTGAAAATAACAACCAAAGGAAGAGGCATTCAAACTGTGCCAACCTTGAAGGAAGGCATCTGTTTCCTTTGAGTCAGGTGTTAGATATGTTTTCATTTTTTTTTTGGAGTATAGTAAGGAAGGAAAATGTCATTCTAGATATTACAGGGATGATGTATATCCACTTTTGCCATGTAGATTAATATAATCATATAATCATAGAATCCCCTACAGTGCAAAAGGGGGCCATTTGGCCCATCTAGTCTGCACCCACTCTCCAACAGGGCATCTTACTCAGGCCTGATCCCTGTAACTCCACATATTTACCCCATTATTCCCTCAATCTACACATCTTTGGGGCAATTTAGCATAGCCAATCAACCTTACCTGCACATCTTTGGACTGTGGGAGGAAATCAGAATACCCGGAGAAACCCACGTAGTCACGGGACGAACGTGCAAACTCCACACAGACAGTCACCCAAGGCCAGATTTGAATGCTGGTGCTGTGGGGCAGCAATGCTAATCACTGGGCCACCGTGCCACCTCCAAGTTGATTGATTCAAAAATGTATTTAATTATGTCATAGTATTATAGGGCTGAGTTTACAGCTATTCTTTTACTACTGGTGTAATAGGAGAATAAACAGATTTGCAAATCACCTTCAGCCAGAAGTGTTGAGTGGGTGATTCATCTCCATCTCCTCCTGAGGTCTCCATCATCACTGATGCCAGATTTCAGTTAATTGGATTAATTCCATGTGATATCATGAAACAGCTGAATCAATGGATACAGCAAAGACTATGAGCCCTGACACTAACTTGGCTCTAATACTGAGAACTTGTGCTCTAAGAACTAGTCAAGCTGTTTCAGTACAGCTAAAAACTGGCATCTACCCAACACAGTAGAAAATTGACCAGGTATAGACTGTCCAGAAAAAGCAGGGCAAATACAATCCAGCCAATTACCGGCCCATCTGATTAATTCAATCATCAGCAAAGTGATGAAAGGTTTCACTGACAGTAGTGACAAACGGCGTCTACTAGCAATAATCTGCTCACCGATACTCAACTTGGGTATGTCAGTGTTACAAATATATAATGTTACAACCAGGTGAGGAGGGGGTCGAATGGCTCCTCTCCTAGGTCCCTCTTTGTTAGACCATAAGTTATTTTTTTAATGGATATACTTGCCAATACTGTGATTGTTTACAAGCTGTGACCATAAAAAGCATGATCAGACAAGTTTTGTTTATTTTTTTACAGAAGGAGACATAGGAACATAGAAACTAGAGCACAAGCAGGCCATTCGGCCCTTTGAGTCTGCTCCACCGTTCAATATGATCATGGCTGATACTTTATCTCAATGCCTTATTCCTGCTTTGTCCCCATACCCTTTGAAGCCATTAAAATCTAAACAATTATCTATCTCTTTCTCGAATACATTCAGCGACTTGGTCTCCAGAGTATTCTGTAACAGAGAATTCCATAGGTTCACTATTTTTACGTGGAGAAATGTTTCCTCACTTTAGTTTTAAAGACAGTGTTTCCTAGTTCTAGATTCCCCAACCAGAGAAAACATCCTCCCTGCATCTAGTCTGTCCAGACCTGTTAGAATTTTATACGTTTCAATCAGATTTCCTTTCATCCTTTTAAATTCCAGTCAATACAGGCCCAGTTGAAGAAGTCTCTCTTCATAGGACAGTCCCACCAACCCTGATATCAGCCTAGTGAACATCCACCGCACTCCCTCCGTGGCAATTATATCCTTTCTTAGATAGAGAAACCAAAAGTACATGCAGCACTCCAGGTGTGATCTCACCAAGGTCCTGCAGTAAGGCTTCCCGACTTCCGAACTCAAATCCTCTTGAAATGAAGGCCAACATACCATTTGTCTTCCTAATTGCTCGCTGTATCTGCTTCTCTACTTTCATTGACAGGCGTACAAGGACACCCAGATTCCTTTGTACATCCAAACTTCCCAATATTTTGCCATTTATAAACATCACCATTGCTTTATGTTTTTCACAGCAAAGTGTATAACTTCACATGTAGCCACATTGTACCGCATCTGCCGCGTGTTTGCCCACTCACTCATCTTGCCTAAATTACTTTGAAGTCTCCTTGCATCCTACTCACAACTCAGCATTCTGTCCAGTTTGTATCATCAACAAACTTAGAAGTGTTACATTTGGTTCCTCATCCAGGTCATTTATATATATCGTGAACAGCTGGGGCCCAAGGCACTGATCCCTGTGGCACTCCACCAGCTACTGTCTGCCATTTGGAAAACAACCTATTTATTCCTACTCTCTGTTTTCTGTCAGTCAACCAGTTCCCGATCCATGTCAATACATTACCTCCTATCCCATGTGCTTTAATTTTGCTACTAACCTCTTATGAGGGATCTTATTAAAAGCCTTCTGAAAGTCCGGACATACCACATCCACGGGTTCACCTTTATATATTCTGTGAATTACATCCTCACAAAATTCCATAGATTTGTTAGCATGATTTGCCTTTCATAAACCAATGCTGCTTTGCCCAATCTCGTCATGCTTTCCAAATGTTCTGTCATCACGTTTTTTAGAATAGGCTCTCACATCTTCCCCACCACTAACTGGTCTATAATTGTCCCTTCTTTCTCTCCCTCCCTTTTAAATAGTGGGCTTACATTTGCCATCCTCCCATTTGTAGGAACTGCACCAGAGTCTAGAGAATTTTGGAAGATGACCATCAATGCATTCAATGGGCCCGATTTTACCGTCACATTGCGCTTGTTTTCAGGTGCGAGATCTTGGTAAAGTCGGGCGTGAGACAAGTAGCGTGATCTGCGCCCACCTCCACACCTGTTCTCCCTTTACCAAGGCCCAAAAATGACCACAATCAGGACCGCGCCTGGAACAGGTGCGATGAGACCTTAATTGACTTAATGGGCTGCACGTCCAACTTTTACCAGCACTTCTTCCTTTACCACCACATTCGCCCATCCAGAATCAGCGCAAAACACACATGCTCCATAAAAGTCCAATTTAGGCGCTCCATCAGTGAGGAGGTAGGTGTCTAGCATCCGGTGGCACTCTGCTTGAAATCGGTGGGGAAGGGGGGTCCGTTGCCACTCTGCCTGAGATCAGTGGGGGGCGGGGGGTCCGCTGCCACTCTGCCTGAGATCAATGGGGGGGGCAAGGGGGGTCCACTGCTACTCTGCCTGAGATCAATGGGGGGGGGCGAGGGGGGTCCACTGCCACTCTGCCAGAGATCAATGGGGGGGGCAAGGGGGGTCCATTGCCATTCTGCCTGAGATCAGTGGGGGGGGGGGCAAGGGGGGTCCACTGCCACTCTGCCTGAGATCAGTGGGGGGGGGGGAAGGGGGGTCCGCTGCCACTCTGCCTGAGATCAATGGGGGGGAAGGGGAGTCTGCTGCCACTGTGCCTGAGATCGGTGGAGGGAAAGGGGGGAGGGGCCTGCAATCGGTCTGGGTGATGGGAGGGTGGAGAGATAAGGGGGTCAGTAATGTTGTGGGGGTGGGGCAATGTCTGTGGGAGCCAGGGGGAGGCATTATCCAGCGCGGGAGGGATATGGCAGGGGAGCCACATTCTATCTTTTTTTTTCTGCGCATGCGCAGTTGGAGGCGCCAATCAGAGCTGCAGCGTTTCGGGCACGTTAAGCCCCGCCCACAGGCTTCTGCAGCATGATTCTGAATCGCTGATATTTCTTCAGGTAGAGTGTGTATGGGGGCGCCTGAGAACGGGCCTAAAAGTCGGATCTGAAACACTCCCAGTTTCAAGTCCGCCCAGCACTTAGAATCAAAATGGTAAAATAGGGCCCAATAAGTCCAGGGGCACTTCCATTAATATCCTGGTAATTTGTCAGCCTTGAACCCTATTAATTTCCCCAACACCATTTGCTTACCAGTACTGATTATCTTCAATTCCACCCTCATATGAGACCTTTGGTTCCCTAATATTTCTGGAAAGTAATTCATACCCGCTTTTGTGAAGACAGAACCAAAGTATGTGTTCAATTCTTCTGCCATTAATTTGTTCCCCATATCATTTCCCTGGCTTCTGATTGTAAAGGGCTTACATTTGTCTTTATTAATCTTTTTCTCTTCGCATTTTAGAGAAGCTTTTATGGTCAGTTTCAAGCCAATTCACTTCCCTGCAATTCTACGCTCATACTCTATTTTGCCACTCTTGGTTTGTTCTCTTTTGCTGATTTCTAAAATTCTCCCAATCCTCTGGCTTGCAGCTTTTTCTGGAAATTTTATATGTTTCCTCTTTGGATTCAATGTTATCCCTGATTTATTTTGCAAGCCATGATTGAGCACCTTTCCCCTTTTATTTTTGTGCCAGATAGGAATGAGTAATTGTTGTAATTCACAAACATGTTATTTAAATATGAACCATTGCCTATCCACCATCAACCCCTTTAGTAATGTCCCCCAATCTATTGTTGCTAATTTACACCTCATACCATCACAGTTCCTTTTATTAAGTTTCAGGATGCTAGTTTTGGATTTGACTACTTCACACTCCATCTTATTGAAAAATTCTTAATGAAAAATATTATAGCTGGACTTCCAACATGATTGTTGATTAATTGTTTCTCATTGCACAGTACCCAGTCTGGAATGGCCTGTGCTTTGGTTGGTTCCTCAATATATTGGTCTAAAAAACCATCATGTATACACTCCAGGAACTCCTCTTCCACTATACCATTGCTGGTTTGGTTTGTCCAATCTGTGTGAATTAAAGTCACCCAAGATTACAGTCATACCCTTATTGCATGTACCTCTGATTTCTTGTTTAATACTTTCCCTAGTATCTGCACTACAGTTTGGGAGCCCAGAGACAGCCCCCAACAACATTTTCTGCCCCTTGGTGTTTCTTATCTCCACCCATACAGATTCCACTTCTTGACTTTCTGAGCTATTATTATCCCTCACCATTCCCAACTGTTATATATTTAAGTGGTCGCGTGATTACTTTAAGAGCTGGTCACATGATTTGATAGTGATGTAATTGGGGTTTTTCACAAGCTCTTGTTTAGTTTAATTTTGTACTCTGAACAGGCAACAGCCCCTTCATTAAACCTGTAGTTGTTATTGAATCCTAGAATCACAGTGCAGAATGAGGTAATTCATCTCATTGAGCCTGCACCGACAACAATCCCACCCAGGCCTTATCCCCATAACCACACATATATACCCTGCTAATCCCCCTGACACTAAGGGGTAATTTTAGCATGGCCAATCGACCTAACCCATAAATCTTTGGTGTGTCTGAGGAAACTGGGGCACCCAAAGGAAACCCATGCAGACACAGGGAGAACATGCAAACTCCATGCAGACCTGAGGCCAGAATTGAACTCGGATTCCTGATGCTGTGAGACAGCAGTGCTAACCACTGTGCCACCATGCCAGCCTGTTAGCATGAATCTATGGGGGTGATTTTAGCATAGCGTTGCGCCCGTTTTTGGGCACGAAAACCTGGTAAAGTCAGGCGTGAGGCGAATAGCGTGATCAGCGCCCACGTCCACTCAGCTTCCCACTTTACCAAGGCCCGAAAATGGCCACGATCAGTGCAGATCATTCTCTGGTTGGGGGGAAGGAGGAGGAGGCAGGCCAGATGTATCTGTGGTGGGCGGGGGGGGGGGGGGGGCGATCATTTTTTGGTGGTGGGGGGGGTGGAAGGGAGGCCAGATGGTTCTCTGGTGGGGGGAGGGAGGGAGGAAGAGAGGCCAGATGGTTCTCTGGTGGGGGGAGGGAGGAAGGGAGGCCAGATGGTTCTCTGGTGGGGGGAGGGAGGAAGGGAGGCCAGATGGTTCTCTGATGGCAGGGGGGGCGGGGGGGGGGTGGTGGGGCAGGAGGCTCGACCATTCTCTGGTGGGGGGGGGGGGGAGGGAGGAGGGAAGCCCGATCATTCTCTGGTGGGGGGGGGAAGAAAGCCAGATGGTTCTCTGGTGAGGAGGGAGGATCAGATCATTCTCTGGTGGGGGGATGGGGGGGCAGGAGTAGGGGGGTCCGCTGCCACTCTGCAGGCGATCAGTGGGGGGAAAAGGGGGTAGGCGGTCACGATCGGTCTGGGTTGTGGGGGGGTGAGTGGATAAGGGGGACAGTTATGTCTTGGGGTGGGGTGATATCTGTTGGGGGCAGCGCTCCCAGGCCGCTTTATCCACTTTTTGCAGCCCAGGAGTGATGTGACAGGGGCGAGTTTTTCAATTTTTTTTTTCACTGCGCATGCACAGTTGAAGGCTCCGATCGGAGCTGCAGCGTTTCAGGCACAATAAGCCCCGCCCACAGCACGATTCAGACTCGCGGTTTTTTTTCCAGGCTAAGTGCGTATGGGGGCGCCTGAGAGCAGGTTCACAAGTCGGATCTGAATTGCGCCCAGATTCAGCACTTAGAATCAAAATGGTAAAATAGGGCCCTATGTGTGCAAAACTCATCTATTTCTTTTTGTACAATCCACAACCCCTGACATAAATAGGACATTACAAACAGAAAATTGGCAAGAAGTCGGAATTTGTAAAACAACGCTCATTTCAATAACGAGATCAAGTGTTGGTGTGTAATTATGCCACATGTAAGAAATGGGTACCAGGCACTGTCTTAGCAAAAACAGGTCCAATTCCTCACACAGTTCAAACTGAAGATGAACAATTTTGGTGCACCCCCAATTGTTGTAATCTCAAAATGATTTCTGAGTATCATCTCCAGAAGTACCAACACTTTTAGTTCCTAATGTTGTGAAGACTTAGGTAGACTTAGTTGAATCTGAGTTGCCTGATGATTGTGTCTATGCTATTATGCCACATGAGAATAATGCAGAATTAGTTCAAAGAGAAGTGTCTATTGAAGTTCCAAATCATACTTCTTATTGATTGGGTGTAATGAATAATGATGCATACTACAACGTCGAGAATATTATTGATAGCATGTGTAATGTCATAGCTATTTGTTATCCTGACCACAGAAGTAAAGGGGGAGGGACATTATACATTTAAGTGGTTGCATGATTGCTTTAAGAGCCAGTCCCATGATTTGATGGTGATGTCATTCGGGTGTCTCACAGGCTCTTGGTAGTTTCAATTTGTACTCTGAACAGACAACAACTCCTTCTATAAATTTGTTGTTGTTCGGTTGAATCTAGGTGTGTAAACCATTGGCAATATTCTACTGCCCCTCCCATCACAGAATCGGAGCAGGCGAGGGAAGGACAATGGAAATGTCCGTTGGCCTCGGATGGGATTTTCCGTTCTCGGGTCAAGCGAGACTGTAAAATCCTGCCTCATATATTTTTCAGTTTGTAAACCTCACAGCCCTAACATAGTTAGGACATAACATGAGAATGCTATCCCACCTCATTTCCCTTTTTGTCTGTCCTTCCTAAATAATGAATATGCCTGGATTTTCATTTAACACCCTTAGTAACACTGTAGCCATGTCTCTGCAATTGCAACTATATCATAACCATTTATGTCTACTTGCGTGGTTAATTCATCTACCGTTTTGCAAATACTTTGCGCATATAGACAAAAAGCCTTTAAACTTGTCTTTTTAACTTTATTATTCATCTTAGCTATATCTTGCATTCTGGTCCCATTTGGTTTTCTGCCTTCCACTTTTGCTTCTTACATTTCTGTCTTTTCTTTCCTTCCTTGCTTCTCCCTCCTCTATATCTCTGCTCAGGTTCCCATCCCTCTGCCATTTTAGTATAAACCCTCCCCACTAACAAACACCATCACCCCACTGAGGACATTGGTCCAGGTCCTGCCCAGATGCAACCCATCATGCTTGTACCAGTCCCACATCCCCAGAACTGGTTTCAATGTCCCAGGAATCTGAATCCCTCCCTTCCACACCATTTCTCTAACTACATATTCATCTGGTATATCCTGTTATTTTTATGCTCGTTGGCAAGTGGCAATATTATCTCAATCAATTATTTCAATCCTGAGGTAACACTCTTTGAGCCCTACTTTTAAATTTATGTCCTTACTCCCTACATTTTGCTTGTAGAACCTCATCCTTTTTTTACATATATCATTGGTACTGATATGTACCATAATCACAGGCTGTTCACCTTCCCCCTTCAGAATATCCTGCAGCTGCTCAGAGACATTCTTGACCCTGACACCAGGGAGTCAATACGCCATACTGGGAGTCTCTTTTATGGTCACAGAAGAACTTGTCTGTTCCCCTCACTATTGAATTCCCAATCACTATAGCCTTGTTATTGTTCTTCCTTACTTCTTGTGCAGCAGAGCCATCGATGGTGCCATGGATTTGGCTTCTGCTGCATTCCCCTGAGAAGGCATCCCCCTCCCCCGCACACACACAGTCTAAAATGATATATCTGTTAGAGCAGGGGATGGCCACAGGCCACCTACACTACCTGCCTTCCTCTATTCTGCCCAGTTGTCACCCATCCCCTTTCTGTCTGCTCAGTCCTTATCTGCGGTGGGACCATCTCACTGAACATGCTGACCACGGCAATCTCAGCTTCACTGATGCTCCCTGTGAGCCCACCCACCTCCCCAGCTCCAAAATGCAGTTAGCCAGTAAATGCATTTGGATACAATTTCCTGCACACGTGGTGGCCAGGGACACTGTACACGTCCATAACTTCCCACACAGCACAGGAGGAGCATGTGATAGGTACAAGCTCTATTGCTATGACTTTACTTTAGATTAAGCTTGTCAGTTACACCCCATAAAGAATACTAATTATGCAAGGGACCTTACCTCACTGTAAACATTCCTGCTGCAACACAAAGACCTTTCCTTAAGTCTTTGGAGACCTTTCTTTAGATCTTAACATGAGTTCCCTAATTCTACATTTGTTGCTTTAAAGTTTTTATTGTAATTAACCAGGTGTAAGTAAAAATAATAAACAATGCTTCAACTTTCATATACTCACACAGTTGAGGCTCACACACAGACAGATAGATTACACAGTGGAGAGGATAGATGAAGTAATTTAGAGTCCAGTAAAATTAAAGAGATGCATGACTCCTGAAGGTTGTTTACTTGGCTGGCTTCAGGCTGAAGTCAGCAGTCCTGCTGCTATCACTCGATTATCCTGTAGTTTTCAGCATCAAGGCAGTTTAAAATTGGTAGATGGACAATTGATCTATTGTGCTAGACGATAGCACTGGATTGACTTATTTTAAAGTCTTTGCTTATGGCACCTGGATAATCAAACTCAGCAGACAATGTTCAAAACATTTGTAAGTTGGGTGAAAAGAGAGAGAAAGAAAGAAAAAGAAAAGGAACTCACACAGGATCTTGTTCCTTCAGCATTGCAGTTGCTTGTCCCATTTAGCAAATGAAAGCAAGTGCTTAAAACACACAATTGGTTGGCTTGTAATATGATGTCATTTCACCAACTGCCCAGTTATTCGAATAAGGCCAATTCTAGTGTATTCCAATTGTAACTTGATTGGATCATAACTGGAAATTCCTCACTCAGCCAGTCCTATTGTCCAAGTGAATATGTCTAATGGTTTGTCTCCACCCTGTTGAGTACCCAGGCGATTGGATGCATTGCTAATGGAATAGTAGATTGCTCCCATTCATCCTCTTTCGTGGCCATTGCTGCTGGTGTGGCTTTGCAAACATGGTGTCTCTATTTCAATTATTTTTGGAATGTATTTTTTGGATGGCATATGTAAGGTCAGGTAATCCACCTTCTTATGAAAATTAATACAATATGTGGAATATAGATAAATTTAAAATGCTGAGTTTCACAACACATGGACTTAAAATGGCTACAAATTAGACATCAACAGACAAAGAGATATACAGCCTTATTAAATCCATCTGGAAGTTGCTTGAGCTGACAAAGGACTATGGGTCATGGGCAAAACTAGCCTTCTAGTTATGAAAAAATTAGCCCTGCTAAACCTGGCTCGAAACCAAAGAATAATGCTATCCATAACAACCGACAGAAGACATCTACGACCAGAACCAACCAACTTTGACTGAGCCGCAACTTTATCAGCTCCAACAACTGAAAAGACTCTAAAATTACTCTTAAACAACCAAAGAAAAACATTCAACAAGTACTTACCAGCAAAGATCCGCCCCCTACACATATCCGCGCCAGCTCCAAATGCCCCACAGTCATTTCACACTTGAATGACCATTAAATAGCTACAGCCAAGACTTCTGCCCCTAAAAACTGAGGCTGGGTGGGAAACAGCCATTGAGTTAATTTGTCACTTAAGGGTCTCAAATGGGACAAGGGCAGGCTTCCTGTCTGGGGCCTTTCTGGCCCCAGTGTAAAATTGCTGTGTGGTCAGGGTGGGCAGGAATCAAGAGGGAATCTCATTCGTTCAATTTCAGGCTTCCTCCAACCTCCCCCCTCTCTCCCCCACCCCAACACCCCCACCCCCACCACCCCCACACCAAAGGCTTGCTCATGGGGGAGTGTAAATTCTAGCCCTGGTTCGGCAAATTAGTAAACAGATCTAAAATAATTGCAAATCAAAATGTGGCCTATGTTTATTTTTGTAAGATCATTGTGGAAAGTATTGGCAAAAAAACAATGGGCTACCCGTCTGACTTTCTGATGTCTACAGTTGTCTCAAGAAGGGGTTTAAACTATATATACTGTTTCCCACAACAAAAGGAAGGTTTGGGGATTAGGGATAATTAGTTCAAATCTCCATCTAGGACATCCTAAGCATACTACATTACCGTGTGGGTAAATTACATGGAGGTACTGATTTTGGTTTTGGGATTTATCTGTGCGATTACCATAAAAATGGGTAGTAAGCCTAGAAGCAGTTTTGAATTAGGCAGAGAGAGAATCTGCTAGGTGATGTAAAGCAGCTGAAACCAGTCGGAGGGTTGGCCTAGTTAGATGTTAATGGGAACCTGACCTCACTCTTGCCTCATATCAGGGCAAAAATCCTGCCCCATACTTTTGATATATTGTATTTCTTGCAATTCAAAATCCCACGCTCTATCAAAGTCATGCTGATGAAATTTGTGTTACTGGAAGTGGATGTACAAAGAACAAAGAACAGTACAGCACAGGAAACAGGCCCTTCGGCCCTCCAAGCCTGTGCCGCTCCTTGGTCCAACTAGACCAATCGTTTGTATCCCTCCATTCCCAGGCTGCTCATGTGACTATCCAGGTAAGTCTTAAACGATGTCAGCGTGCCTGCCTCCACCACCCTACTTGGCAGCGCATTCCAGGCCCCCACCACCCTCTGTGTAGATGAACGATGAAATCTTAAACTGAACCCATCCAAGAGAAAAGTGCAGGGATTGGACTAGAAGCTCGTTTTACATCTCACCCAATCTTCCTTTCCATCAACTGGGAGATCAGCAACTGATCGTATCCTCTTGGTTTTCCTGTCTGTGAAGATTAAAATGATCCTTTAAGACCCCATATTAGCTGATCTCAGTCAGGGAACTGAGAGAAATGGAATTCACTTCAGCGCTCTTGAAGTCTGAAAAAAAAGTCCCTAGTTCTTTCTTCTGATCATTATTCAGTGATTCTCATTGTGGAGGTCTATTTGTGCAGCTATTGTCTGAAGAGAAAATTGGAGTCAGATGTAATGTGCCTCTCCACTATGATGGAATAACCCTTTAAGCTTCATAATGGCTCTCAAGCAGGCAGCATTGACTCAGTCCCAGCAAAACTGTGCCTCAGCAATGCTGTGAAAAAGAAAAAAGAATGGTCTAAATTGGATTATTAATCTAAATCAGAGTTACACAACCAAAACTTTCATACCATGCATGCTATTACTTACAGGTTGTTTTAACATATCGGTAGAATAATCAGTTCACTTTAGATAAGTTCATTAAAAAGGAACTATAAAATGGGGAAAAAAGTCATTTCCTTTTACACCCAGAATGATGAATCCAGCATCCATCAATCCAAGAACTGGTGGTGTCTAAGGTTCAGTAATTTTTTGCAGCATCAGTGTTTTTAGTGTAATCAATTGGACGTATAATATTATGAGCAAAACTTATTTCAGGCTCTGTGGCTCCATACAGTAAGGATTAGCAATATCTAACAAGAGACATGGTTAATGATCTCAGAATATATTACCAATTCATGGTGTTAATTGTTTTAGTACACGATGAATACTTATCAGTGCACACTCTGCAGTGCAGTTTCTAATGTGCCATTGGTCTTCTTATCTCAATTCCCTAACACCCCTTTCACATAATTCTTTGCTCAAAGCAGCAGCAAAATGTCAAAGAAACAACTGAGCAGCCTGAACATTGCTGCTATTGCTGCAGAATTCCTAACCACTAACTCCTTAGTTTTAATTGGACCATCCAATACTAGTTACAAATGCATTGACAAGATGGTGTAGATCTTACTTGCTCACAATTCGGCTGATGAGCACAGCCTCTCTGCTCCAAGTGAGAAAATCCCTAATGAACCTCAGATGGAGAAAACACATGAAACAATTGTAAGCCTATCTTCATGAAACCATGTCATTGTGTTTTGTAAACCAGTGTCATGTATTGTTAGCGCTCCCTTATCTGTAATACTACAGCTGAATTAATTAGGATCTGACTTGATATGGCAGCAGCGAAGAATAAACTCTACAAATAATTTGGAGTGTTTTATTATCATATGCAACCTTATAATTGAATGTGATCCATCCTCCTTTCTTTACCCTGCATGATAAGCCACCCAGACACATGCAAACTATGCAATCCATTTGGGATTGGCTTGTCAATTATAGCCTCATATGCATTATATTAAAAATAATGGCACACACCACAGTGAAGCACATCATATGCAAATGAGCTTTTATTCTTTTCAGTTCAATATTAGCCATGTCCCACTTGACCTATATAAAAGCTTTAAAATGCATTCTCTGTTTTTAAAAAAAGTACAAATAAATGGATATTAATAACACAAGAAAGTGGTTGTGGAGGATTGCTTCTCTGAGTGGAGGCCTGTGACTCATGGTGTGCCGCAGGGATCGGTGTTGGGTCCATTGTTGTTTGTCATCTATATCAATGATCTGGATGATAATGTGGTAAATTTGCTGATGATACAAAGATTGGAGGTGTAGTGGACAGTGAGGAAGGTTTTCAAAGCTTGCAGAGGGATTTGGACCAACTAGAAAAATGGGCTGAAAAATGGCAAATGGAATTTAACGCAGACAAGTGTGAGATATTGCACATTGGAAGGACAAACCAAAGTAGAACGTACAGGGTAAATGGTAGGACTCTGAAGAGTGCAGTTGAACAGAGGGATCTGGGAATACAGGTACAGAATTCCCTAAAAGTGACGTCACAGGTGGATAGGGTCGTAAACAGTGCCTTTGGTACATTGGCCTTTATAAATCGGAGTATCGAGTATAAAAGTTGGAGTGTTATGGTAAGGTTATATAAGGCATTGGTGAGGCCGAATTTGGAGTATTGTGGACAGTTTTGGTCACCTAGTTACAGGAAGGATGTAAATAAGGTTGAAAGAGTGCAGAGAAGGTTCACAAGGATGTTGCCGGGACTTGAGAAGCTGAGTTACAGAGAGAGATTGATTAGGTTGGGACTTTATTCCCTGGAGCGTAGAAGATTGAGGGGAGATTTGATAGAGGTGTATAAGATTTTGATGGGTATAGATAGAGTGAATGCAAGCAGGCTTTTTCCGCTGAGGCTAGGGGAGAAAAAAAACAGAGGGCATGGGTTAAGGGTGAAAGGAGAAAAGTTTAAAGGGAATATTAGGGGGGGCTTCGTCACGCAGAGAGTAGTGGGAGTGTGGAATGAGCTGCCGGATAAAGTGGTAAATGCAGGGTCACTTTTAACATTTAAGAAAAACTTGGACGGGTTCATGGATGAGAGGGGTGTGGAGGGATATGGTCCAAGTGCAGGTCAGTGGGACTAGGCAAAAAGTGGTTCGGCACAGACAAGAAGGGCCAAAAGGCCTGTTTCTAAGCTGTAATTTTCTATGGTTCTATGGTTCTAAAGTGGGCAAAAGCTAGCCAACATCTTCAACAATGCTGGCACATACCTCAAAAATCTGGCAACTCAAGGACAGACCTGAGATTTGAGAACAAGGAGCTGTTTGTGCTATCAAATTTAAGCAGTGGCTATTGGTAGTATTCCATTCTGATGACAGGTCATCAATCTGAAACCTTGAGCAGAATTTAATATTCCACCCAGAGGCTGGTTGGCGATGGTACAAGGGTGGAAGCCCTGTCGCCTTCCTGACTTCCGTCCAGGGCAGGAAGGGGTCAAAGATGCCCTTCCTATCCAGAAGCGACTGGGCACCCTTTAATGGTTACCAAAGAGCCTCCTCCAGCTGCCACTGGTATTCGACCAGCAGTGGATAGGGGCCATACCTCTTGGGCCTCTCACCGAGATATACCTGGCAGATATGCCTGCAGTCTGGTAGTGATGAGGGGTTTGTCGGGGGAGGGGGGTCGTGTTCCCTCCTACCTCAGCAGTCCATGCTCAATGAAGAGACCCCACAGAAAGAGGCCTTCCAGGCGGGAAGAACCCTGCCTGCCCTTTCAACCACTCTCTACCAACTCAGGCCAGGGTCTCCATGGCCCCAGCAATCCTACGTCACTTATCTTCCCTCCAGAGCTCCAGCTGTGGTTCTGCTCCTCGGCCCAGCTACATTCCCAGCACTGGCCACTGCTCCCAGCTGATCTATGACTGGCTGGCAGATCTTAGAGGCAGGATATCCACCCTGCCCTGGGAGCTCTGGTAGGAATTTGCCCCCAATGAAGGTGGGAATCCTGACAAGAGTCAGCGAGTGGGCTGCCTGATAGGGAATTAATCCCAGTGGGGCTCCTGGAAATGGCATTGGCAGGGTTTCCACCAACTGTCCAGCACTTAGCCTTGCCCATGCATGACTACAATCATTTCCAATCAATCCGCCCATTAATTGTGATTCTCCAAGTATAGTACCTTATCTGCTGAGTAGTCCCTGTTTTATTCAGTTTTATTTTATATTATTGCCAGTTTTATTCCTATCCTTGTACAGGACAAGATGGGTGTAAAAGGAAGCCCATGATTCCCTTAAGAGGAAATCCAAATATCAACACAACGGGACTGGTTGTGCAATTCTAGGCCATCTCGGTGCATAGGACCCAGAAAATGGTGGGATTTTCACAAATGCACTGGAATCATTATCCATGACTGCAGAGAATATTACTGATCACCAGTCAATCATCCTGATACATGGTTCTGTCATCAGGACTGGTGTGTTGGAATGTTACACAAGTGCTTCCGAGCTGGGCTGCATTAAACATGCAGGATTAAGTGATCATCACCACACATTATCCAGATGTTCACTGAATGTAAACCTAGGCAATTAATGAAATTAAGAAGGTAGAATGGTTTAATGGGCTGTGTTGGGAAAATTCTTAGTAGGTTTGAGAAATTTCAAATAACCAGGGATTTAAGTTACTAATAAAATACTAACAATGAGTGAAATGACCTTAGATTAGATTTACAAGCTAACAGAGGAACAGTCTACATAAGACATATATAACTACAGTAAGAGACTCAACTAAGAATAAAATTTGAAAAAGTATTTCTGATTTAAACATGCATTTTGGATCTTTTAAAATGTATTTGAGTTGTATGTTAAAGAAATCTGTACACTTTAGCCAAAAGCAGGTTACCGCAAAGCCTAATGGGACCAAAGGCATATTGAGATGATGTGGAGATGCCGGCGTTGGACTGGGGTAAACACAGTAAGAAGTTTAACAACACCAGGTTAAAGTCCAACAGGTTTATTTGGTAGCAAAAGCCACACAAGCTTTCGGAGCTCCAAGTCCCTTCTTCAGGTGGGTGGGAATTCTGCGAGACAGAATTCCCACTCACCTGAAGAAGGGGCTTGGAGCTCCGAAAGCTTGTGTGGCTTTTGCTACCAAATAAACCTGTTGGACTTTAACCTGGTGTTGTTAAACTTCTTACTATATTGAGATGAACCACATTCTTTAGGGCAATGAAACTGCAGAATGTGTAAGCTCTTGTCAATAACAGTACCAGCCGTAAGGTCTTCTCAGCCCCTTCATGAATAGGGCAGATCATACTGTGCAAATAAAGCAGGTCTTCTCAGAGTCCCTTATGAATAGGGTTGTTCACATAGTCCAGATAAGGTAGGCCTTTTCAAACATGAGAATGTACATCGGTCTGGCTCAGCCATTGACGTAAGTAAGAGTTGGTGGAACACTAATTTTGACCTTTGTAGCTAAGCGTCAGGGGCTACTGAGTAACAGAGGGAGGAAGCATCCGGATTTTACAGACCAATGAAACCCCATGAGGTTAAAGGGTAAAATGCAATTTGCCTAAGTATATGACAGGTACTAACTGTGATTGATTTGTATTGAAAATGACTGGTTCATAACTGATGTGGAGATGCCGGCGTTGGACTGGGGTAAACACAGTAAGAAGTTTAACAACACCAGGTTAAAGTCCAACAGGTTTATTTGGTAGCAAAAGCCACACAAGCTTTCGAGGCTCTGAGCCCCTTCTTCAGGTGAGTGGGAATTCTGTTCACAAACAGAACTTATAAGACACAGACTCAATTTACATGAATAATGGTTGGAATGCGAATACTTACAACTAATCCAGTCTTTAAGAAACAAAACAATGGGAGTGGAGAGAGCATCAAGACAGGCTAAAAAGATGTGTATTGTCTCCAGACAAGACAGCCAGTGAAACTCGGATATTGGGTTTATGTCACACTATTTCACATAAATATTTCTGCTTTTTTCCTCCTGAGTCTTTATCATGCGATCCTAGAATCAGAATTTATGTCACACTATTTGTAACTCCCACAGTTGCGTGGACCTGCAGAGTTTCACTGGCTGTCTTGTCTGGAGACAATACACATCTTTTTAGCCTGTCTTGATGCTCTCTCCACTCCCATTGTTTTGTTTCTTAAAGACTGGATTAGTTGTAAGTATTCGCATTCCAACCATTATTCATGTAAATTGAGTCTGTGTCTTATAAGTTCTGTTTGTGAACAGAATTCCCACTCACCTGAAGAAGGGGCTCAGAGCCTCGAAAGCTTGTGTGGCTTTTGCTACCAAATAAACCTGTTGGACTTTAACCTGGTGTTGTTAAACTTCTTACTGGTTCATAACTAACAGAGGGCGGGAAATGTAAACTTGAGAAATGTATAATTGATCTCTCTGATGCATTGTAACCTCAGAGCGGTGTTGGAATCCTCAAGGCCTTCTCTTGTAGTCAGGCATTGGACTGCCCAAGGCTCATTCTCCCATCGATCGTTCGTTAATAAAGATACGGAGCTCAATTTTACCATCAAGTTGCAGCTGTTTTCGGGGGTGAAGACTTGGTAAAGTGGGGCGTGAGGCGAGTAGTGCGATCCGCGCCCATATCCACGCTGATTCCCTCTTTACCAAGGGCCGAAAATGGCCGTGATCGGGACCATGCCCGAAACAGGTGCAATGGCAATTTGAATACATTTAAGTTGAATTAATGGGCTGCACGCCAACTTTATTGGCACTTCCCCCTTTACCACTGCGTTCGCCAATCCGGAATCAGCACAAAACAGACATGCTCCATAAAAGTCCGATTCGGGCGCTGCATCAGTGAGGGTTGGTGAGGAGGTAAGTGCATAGCGTCCGACGGCTCTCTGCTACTCACGGGTGTCCTGTTGTTGCGGCCATTTTCTTTCTCAGGTCGGTGGCGGCTCTGCGAGTGTGAGGGAGTGGGGGGTTGTTGCTCAGCAAGGTCTCCGATGTCTGACCCGGGTCTCAAAACTGACCTCTGTCCTTTCGGTGCAGCTGGGTCCTAGTGCACTCAGCTCACTTCCAGCTGAAGGATGTGCACAAAGCCCTTGCAAATTGCACTGCTGCAGTCTCCCAACTTTTCAAGGAGCTGTGATTGTGGGGAGAATGTGGCTGGGGGAATTGGGGAGCTGTGATTGTGGGGAGCATGTGGCTGGGGGAATTGGGGGGCGCTGTGATTGTGGGGAGCATGTGGCTGGGGGAATTGGGGGGCTGTGACTGTGGGGGGCATGTGGCTGGGGGAATTGGGGAGCTGTGACTGTGGGGAGAATGTGGCTGGGGGAATTGGGGAGCTGTGACTGTGGGGAGAATGTGGCTGGGGGAATTGGGGAGCTGTGACTGTGGGGAGAATGTGGCTGGGGGAATTGGGGAGCTGTGACTGTGGGGAGAATGTGGCTGGGGGAATTGGGGAGCTGTGACTGTGGGGAGAATGTGGCTGGGGGAATTGGGGGGGCTGTGACTGTGGGGAGAATGTGGCTGGGGGATTTGGGAGGGCTGTGACTGTGGGGAGCATGTGGCTGGGAGAATTGGGGGGGCTGTGACTGTGGGGAGAATGTGGCTGGGGGAACTGGGGGGGGGGCTGTGACTGTGGGGAGCATGTGGCTGGGGGAATTGGGGAGCTGTGACTGTGGGGAGAATGTGGCTGGGGGAATTGGGGAGCTGTGATTGTGGGGAGCATGTGGCTGGGGAAATTGGGGGGGCTGTGATTGTGGGGGGCATGTGGCTCGGGGAATTAGAACATAGACATAGAACATAGAACATTACAGCGCAGTACAGGCCCTTCGGCCCTCGATGTTGCGCCGACCAGTGGTGCCAATCTAAAGCCCCTCTAATCTACACTATTCCAATATCATCCATATGTTTATCCAATAATCACTTGAACGCTCTCAACGTTGACGAGTCCACCACTGCTGCAGGCAGGGCATTCCACGCCCTTACTACTCTCTGAGTAAAGAACCTACCTCTAACATCTGTCCTATATCTATCACCCCTCAATTTAAAGCTATGTCCCCTCGTGCTAGCCAACACCATCCGAGGAAAAAGGCTCTCACTATCCACCCTATCTAATCCTCTGATCATCTTGTATGCCTCTATTAAGTCACCTCTTAACCTTCTTCTCTCTAACGAAAACAACCTCAAGCCCCTCAGCCTTTCCTCATACGATTCTCCCACCATACCAGGCATCATCTTGGTAAATCTCCTCTGCACCCTTTCCAACACTTCCACATCTTTCCTATAATACGGCGACCAGAACTGTACGCAATACTCCAAATGCGGCCGCACCAGAGTTTTGTACAGTTGCAGCATGACCTCCTGGCTCCGAAACTCAATCCCTCTACCAATAAAAGCTAACACACCGTTCGCCTTCTTAACAACCCTATCAACCTGGGTGCCAACTTTCAGGGATCTATGCACATGGACACCCAGATCCCTCTGTTCATCCACACTACCAAGTATCTTACCATTAGCCCAGTATTCTGTATTCCTGTTACTCTTTCCAAAGTGAATCACTTCGCACTTTTCCGCATTAAACTCCATTTGCCACCTCTCAGCCCAGCTCTGCAGCTTATCTATGTCCCTCTGTAACCTGCCACTTCCCTCCACACTGTCTACAACTCCACCGACTTTAGTGTCATCCGCAAATTTACTAATCCATCCTTCCACGCCCTCATCCAAGTCATTAATAAAAATGACAAACAGCAGTGGCTGTTTTGAATTGGGGGAGCTGTGATTGTGCGGAGCATGTGGCTGGGGATTGGGAGGTGCTGTGACTGTGGGGAGAATGTGGCTGGGGGAATTGGGGGGGCTGTGACTGTGGGGAGAATGTGGCTGGGGGAATTGGGGGGGCTGTGATTGTGGGGAGAATGTGGCTGGGGGAATTGGGGGGGCTGTGATTGTGGGGAGAATGTGGCTGGGGGAATTGGGGGTGTCTGTGATTGTGGGGAGAATGTGGCTGGGGGAATTGGGGGGGCTGTGATTGTGGGGAGAATGTGGCTGGGGGAATTGGGGGGGCTATGACTGTGGGGAGCATGTGGCTGGGGGAATTGGGGGGTGGGGCGCTGTGACTGTGGATGTGCTAGGGGCAAACGGTGTTCCATAACCTCTACATGTGTTCCTCTCCACCTCCTCTCCCCCCTCTTCAGAGTGACGACATGACTTTTCCGATTCAACCAATTGATCGTGCTGTTCTTTTGGTTGCTGCTGGAGCTGAGGAGAAAGAGCTGGAGGAAGAATTGCGGGCACAGGGGGCCTGGGCCTTAACACTTTCAGGACCAGAGGGAGATGACCACCAGAGGCAGGAGGAGTCCGCCATTCACCCAGAAGGAGGGAGCAGAGACCTCAGCAATTCCATTCACAAGTGTCCTTCAAACAGATGTCGGACACCGTGTGCCACTGCCAACTCCGACTCTGAAAGGAGACCGTACAATACCTGTCCAATCTGTTGCAGGACCTGGCACCGAGCGACAGGGGGTCACCCACTCTTGGTGGCTGTCAAATTGACGGCCGCGCTAAGCTTCTATGCTGCTGGCTCCTTCCAGACCCCTAGCAGAGGTATCTGTGGCACCTCCCAATCTGCTGTGCACACCTGTGTGAGGCAGGTCACTGATACCCTGTATGCCCGGGCTGGCCAGTTCATCAACGTTAACCTGGACCGGGCGCAGCAGGAAGCCCGGGTTCGCAGCCATTGCGCGGATACCTAACGTGCAGGGGGTGTGCACATACATTGCCCTCAAGACCCCCCATAGAATCCGCAGAGATTTGTCAATAGGAAGGGGTTCCATTCCCTGAATATACAAACTGTGTGCGACCACAATATGAACATCATGCACATCTGCGCCAGACATCCAGGCAGCGTGCATAACAGCTTCATGGTCAGGAGCTCAGACATCCCGGAGCCATTTGAGGAGGAGCCCAGGCTGAGAGGTTGGCTCGTGGGTGATACGGGTTACCTGCTTTGTACATGGCTGATGATGCCTGTGCGGAGGCCTGTGACCGAGGCGGAGACCTGCTATAATGAGGCCCATGTAGCCACATGTGTGATAGCGGAGAGGTGCATTGGGCTCCTCAAAATGTGATTCGTAGACCGATCTGGCGGGGACTTCCAATACAGCCCTCTGATCTCTTTCCGCATAGTTGTCGTGTGCTGTGCCTTGCACAATCTGGCACAGCAGAGAGGTTAACTATTGGAGGAGGAGGAGGAGGAGGAGGAGGAGGATGTGGAGGCTGAACAGCCGGGCATCGCTGGGGAGGATGGCCAGCAGGAGGAGGAGGAGGAGGAAGAGGAGGAGGAGGAAAAAGAGGAAGTCAAGCAACAACAACCAGGCGCTGGAGGGCTGACAATCCAAATGAAGCACGCGAGGGTGGCAAGGGAGGCCCTGATCACCAGGCCGTTCAGTCACTAGGGGCAAGTGTCTGTGGGTTGCATCCCACCCCCCAAAAAAAAATTCCTTCTATATCCTGCAACATCATCACACCGGAGTGGTGGGCCTGGGTACTCTGTGTTAGCGAATTCTCTAGCAGGCAGAAGGGTGATGACGACTCGCTAAGCACCATTATGATGATGCCCTGGTGCAAACTAGTCTGGCTCCTTCCTGAGCTCCGCATGCATGCTGGCACCTGGGCCCACGTCTGTGTAGTGGGTAAGGGATCTGAAACCCCCACACAGGGTCCTGGGGCGGGTGGGGTGGGGGACGGGAAGGAATCGCTCGTGGGGTATGCGAGACCATCTTTTCTCAGTGACACCGCATTGAGGGGCCACCCCAACTGACACCAACATGAAGCATCCCTCTGGAGATCATCAATGGAAGAGGATTCATTGTCGAGACAAATTAGTCGCAGATGTTGAAAAAAACATTTACTTACAATAAAGGTGTAACATAAAAACTTGTGAGCAGAAAACGTTAAGGTGTTTACATGCCTTTCTAACTGGTGCAGCCCTTCACCCGTGCCATCTCAGTGCAAATACAACTTCCTAACCTTACGTGGCCTACCACTACGTCTCAGTGACTCCCCAGAATGGACATCGGAGGTGGAGTGGGCCAGCTGCCTATCTCGCCCCATGGCCTGTGATGCATGTGGCGGGCGTCCTCTGGAGGCCCTGGACCTTGGGAGCCCTGGCTCGCTTCCAGGTGTTTGGGATGTTTCCATGACACCCTCTTCAACCTGTTGCCCCTGAGATGCCCAAGTGTCAGGAAGGGGGGAGTCAGAACGTGTAGTCACAGCCACAGTCTCCTGGCTGGAAGGCCCCGGCATGGTCTTGAGCCCTTCCTCCTCTCTTGGGGTTCCTGTGGGCCCCTGGGTCACTCCATGGGATGGCGGTGCTTCTGCAGTGAGCTCCAGAAGTTCCGGCATCACCTGGCACTGCCAGTCCTGGAGGATCACCTGTGTCCTACCGTTGGTGGTCAAACCCTCTGCGATAGCCACTTGAGTCGGGGGCCACCTCTCAATGGCTGCAGCAAGTGCCCTCTGAGACTGGGCCATGCTCTGCAGCCCCTCAGCCATGACCCTCCGCGACTGGGCCATATTCTCAAGGGCTGCTGCCGTAGCCTGCTGTGTCTCAGCGCTGTCCCGCTGGGTATCCTGCAAGCTCTCAAGCCTCTCAGCCATGGGCCGCAGAATCCCGAGAAGCCTGTTCAGTCCCTCAGCTGTGACCTGCTGTGACTCAGCCGCGGCCCTCTAGGACTCTGCTGTGGCCTGCTGTGACGGCCATCGCTTGGAGCCTGCCACTCATGATGGGGATCCCCTGCCCCAGGCTTTCCACCACAGACGCCACCCTTGCAGTGTTGGCCTGGGAAGCACGCAAGACAGGTAATAGCTGGTCCACCTGAAAGCGTTGGGACTCCTCCCAACAGCCTCACAGTCGGTTCAGTGTGGCCGTCAGCCCCTCCTGCATTCTCTGGCTCTGCTGCTGCATCTCCATCTCTGAGGGAGAAGTGAAGTGATCTCAGAGGCCCAGCATGTAGCCTGGGGCTAGCTGAGTCCTTTCCTCCGGCATGCCAGAGGCCTCTGACGTTCCCTCCTCCACCCAATGTACATCAGCAGATGTTTTGTGCTCACCAGAGAGTGACCCAGAAGCCTCACCACTAACTGGACCCACCAACGTGTCAGTATCTGGGATGGTGAGTTGTGAGATGGAAGCTGACGCCAAAATGGTGCCACCCTCAGGGATCCCTTCACCCATATCCTCTGAGGACTCGTCCAAGTTGTCTGGATGGGCGGGAGCTGCAGCAGGGGCCTGTAGTCCAAAAGGGGTGTCCGGATCTGTCCCTGCAACACAGGACACAACGTTAAGTGCAAGGGAGGGAGAGGAATCCGGGATGCCAAGTACATGAATCACATGTCTCCATTGAACATAGAACAAAGCACCAAGAAAATTACATCACAGGAACAGACCCTTCGGCCCTCTAAGCCTGTAGCGACCAGGCTGCCCATCTGATTTGTAACCCACTTCTGGGGACCATATGCCTTTATTCCCATCCCATTCACATAGCTGTAGAGATGTCCCTTAAAGGTCACTATCGTATCTGCATCCACAACCTCTCCCTGCAGCGAGTTGCAGACACCCACTATCCTCTCTGTGCAAATAAACATGCTCGTAAATCTCCTTTAAACCTTGCCCCTCGCAGCCAAAACCTCGTGCCCCCAAGAAGTTGCCTCAAAGTGAGTGGAGGAATGACAGGTGCTCACTTCTTGACGGCAGCCCGACCATGCTGGTGCTGACAGCCCGCATCTCCCTTTCTCTTGAGAGCTCCAGCACCCGCTCCTCAAAGGGGGTGAGGACCCAGAGGTCTGGCTCACCACCCTCTGTCTTCACCCTCTCATGGGTGTTGTGGTCAGTCTTCTCCTGTGGAGACAGAAGGAGCCATGAAAGAAATTATGGCATGACTCCTGCAGAGTATCAGGTGGTGACCCTGAGAGGGCAAGCACAGTGGGACTCTTGGGGGGAGGGAAGGAAGGAGATGCTTGGGGGTCAGGAACTGGAAGCATGCAGGGTGCTGGGGATGGGAGGATCTGGGGGGAGATTTGGGAGAAGATGCAAGATGGGGTTCGGTACTCACCCTTGCTGCACGGATGAGGTCATTAATCTTTTTCCGGCACCACTTCCCGGTTCGGGGGGCCAGTGCCCTGGCACTGACCAAGGCGGCGACTTCCTCCCAGGCCGCTTTTCCATCAGAGCCCCTAGGTCTGCGTCCTCCTGGGGGAAAGAGGGTGTCCTGCCTCGCCTCTGCTGCATCCAGCAGCCTCCCCAGGTCGCCCTCAGTAAATCGGGGGGCTGGTCGTGCGGACATTTTGTGCAGGAATGCCTGCCTGTCCATTCTTGAGTTTCTAATGGAGCTGCCCCTCATTAGGGCAGATCAGCTGCAGGCAGTTTGGCAGAGCATTCCAGCAAGTTCCATGCAGTTTGCTTGTTAGCATTGAGGGGAAGGCAAGTGAGCACTTGCAGATGTGCTGATGGGAAGGGAGGGTTGGGGGCGGGTGGATCAGTGCCTCAATGATTGGGGACAGGGGAGAGAGAGGGAGATGTCACACAGTCATCGGAGTCCAGGGAAGATTGGGGCCTTGTGCGGGAGGGTCCAGGGTGGGGGCGAGGGGGATGCCTGATATCTGTAGGGTTTAGGGGAGAGGGTGGATCTCTCTGCCTGTGATGGGTGAGGAGGAAGGGGGCTCCACTGCCACTCTGCCTGTGATGAGTAAGGGGAAAGGGGGGGTCCGCTGCCACTCTGCCTGAGATCAGTGAGGGGGAAGGGAGGAGGGGCCGTGATCGGTCTGGTGGCAGGCGGGTGGGGGTATAAGGGGGTCAGTAATGTTGTGGGGATGGGACAATGTCTGTGGGGGCCAGGGGGAGGCATTATCCGGCCCGGGAGTGATGTGGTAGGGGAGCAGCTTTCCATCATTTTATTTTCTGCGCATACGCAGTTGTAGGCGCCGATTGGAGCAGCAGTTTTTCAGGCGCGATAAGCTCCACCCACAGGCTTGTGCAGCTCAATTCGGAATCGCTGATATTTTTTCAGGCAGAGTGCGTCTGGGGGCGCCTGAGAACGGGCCTAAAAGTTGGACCTGAAACACTCCCAGTTTCACGTCTGACCAGCACTTAGAATCAAAATGGTAAAATAGGGCCCACCGTCTTTAACCGGGACATTGGCTTTCATGAGTCTTTGTATTGGCTGAAGTTTTGGCAATCCCTAGCCTCCAGGGAACTCCGCAACAGGCTGCCAAGAGCACATGTCTTTCCTCAGTCACTCCCTGTACATGTAGGAATCTATAAAACTAACCAGTCCACTCTCTTTGTTTTCCAGCTTCCATTAAGAAGATTACAAACTTCAAGGCCTGCCAGAATAGATTGTCATTAACCTTCTTCATACAATGATGAGCTGTTACCTGACTAATGTGGAAAAAATCACTCAAGGCAGCCTGTAATCATCCATTGGATGAAAATATTGGACACTTTCTGTACTGGAGGTAATGCTGCGCTTCACAGTGAAGCAGGCTGCAGATCTTCAGTTGGTATAATTCAGCTAAAACCTTCACAACTGTAGCACAGATCACTGACAGCTTTAATGGATGCCTCACTCTTCTCACTCTAACTGGTGGACCTCATTGCTCTGTGCACTTTGCAGCTTTGGGATGCCCTTCTCAGTGCTTTTCATCTTTTTCAAGTTAACTCTGATTTAGCTAAAAATTTTCTCTGTATAACTGTGGTGAACCATAGTTGGTTACCACTATGAGTGCTGAGCCATGGATGGTCAGCACTGTGGGGTTTGTAGATATGTTACTGTAATTACTGTTGGGGTTAGGGTTGGGCTGTTCTACCTGTTGATATTGTTCTGTGGTACACTCCAGTTGGCTCCGCCTACCAGGGGAAGTATAAAGGTCACTGCACTGCCTGGTGACCCTTTAGTCTGGGATTGTACTGTATATAGTGTGCTCCATTCTTGTCAGTAATAAAAGCCTTTATTTCCCGGGTACAATCTAGCCTCTCGAGTGATTTAATCGCGCATCAATAACTCCATTGTTTACACCGCATGCCCATCAGTCTCTTAACATGTCGCTCAATGCTGACCCAAACCCACAATGCTGTATGATTTGTCTTAGCCTTGCTATAAAAGGCTGCAATGGTTTCTCCTGGTACACTGCCCATGGAGTTAAATTTGTTTCTTTGTAGTATTACTGAGGGATTACCGTGGTAACGCCCCTTTGCTAGCTCAGAGTGCTACAAACAATGTGCTCATTCTCAGCATGTGGATCAATCATCTGCAAAAGATCACAATCTTCCACGAGATCCCCCACACTCATTTCCCATCAGGCAATCGAATCACATGACTCTTTCAATACACACCCCTTTAAGGGACTAACTACTACATTTGCAGTAGGGTGAGTAGGTGCCACTGGAGAGAGAGGTCGAGTGTATACATATGGCGGCTTCTGGCACTAAGTGTGGAACTCAGAATGTGGTGAGAACAGCAGTTTGAGGAGTGTTGTCAGTCCCAGAAATACCTGTATTCCTGGGTGGATTCAAAACATGAGGGATAGAACTTCAGTTGGAATCCATGAGGGGTGAGTTAGAGATGAGTGCAGTCATTGAGGAAAGAGTTGTGTCTGTGAAAGTGAGTTTCGATAAGTTTGACACCTTGTCAAACACCAAGAGCAAATGGAAAGCAATGAAGTTGGACATGGCAAAAAAGAAAAATGGAAATCCCATCTGAGAAAAGGAAGGCATTGAAGGAGGCATTCCTGGAAGACAAATGGCAATGAATTATACAGTCAAATAAAAGCAAAATATCATAGATGCTGGAAATCTGAAATAAAAACAGGAAATGTTGGAAGATGTCAGCAGGTCTGGCAGCATCTGTGGAGAGAGGCAACAAATGCTGGCCATGCCAAGGAGGCTCACTCCCTATGAATGAATTAAAACATTCATAATGAAGCTGGAGGAGGATTGCCATTAGAAAATCTATTTCCCAAGTGTTAATTTTAATTTCATCTTAAACTCTCTAATTTTCAGGAGAACTCTCCAGTGAAAGCCCAGAGCACAAAGTAACATATACTGATGTCCTGGGAAAGTTATAGAAAAGTGTAGTAAGTTTGCCAAAAATGGACTTCTCAATTCCATATCAATTCCACTGCATGCTCACATTACTCCCTCTTGAAGCAGGAGTGCTGTTTTTGTGTCGGATTGGGGTACTTATCGTACGGCATGGTGGCACAGTGGTTAGTACTGCTGCCTTACAGATCCAGGGACCCAGATTCAATGCCGGTCTCGGGTCACTGTCTGTGTGAAGTTTGCATGTTCTCTCCATGTCTGCATGGGCTTCCTCCGGGTGCTCTGGTTTCCTCCCACACTCCAAGGATGTGTGGGTTAGGTTCATTGGCCGTGCTAAATTGCCCTGTAGTATCAGGGGGACGAGCAGGGTAAATATGTGGTGTTAGGGGGATAGGGCCAGTTCAGATTGTTGTTGGTGCAGGCACGATGGGCCAAATGGCCTCCTTCTGCATCATTGGGATTCTATTCTATTCTACCGGGAGAGATTTCAGGGAGAGTTATTTTTTTAATTTCCATGGCGCAGGGTGGGCTCAGGATTATTCAAGACTGGTGATTTACAGAGAGAAGAGTTTTGGTGGCCATTTTCCTGGCCAATGGTAAACCTACTGCCACATTTTACCAAAGTCTGTGCCTAAAAACCACCTGAATGGTCTTGAAAATAAACCTTCATGAAAGATTACAGTTGGGCATGCATCAGAAATTTCATCTGAGGGGAAATCTGCATTTTATCAGTTCATTTGTTATGTTCTTTGGAGACAAACATTAAAGACAAACATGGGCAGCTGTGTTTCCCAGAAACCATCAGGTCATCAGAAAACCTTTGTGACTCAGGTTTTTGCACAGCCAACCGAGGAAGAAAGAATTCATTCTATCAGCCTTCAGTTTCCTTTCCAACCCTTCTGATTGGTTTTGACAGCCTGCAGTTGTGCCTTTCAACTAATCTGATTAGTTTGTGTTGCCAACTTTTAATCCCGGTGGAAAAAGTTAATTTTTCTTATAAAACGCTGACAAGCTGACATGCAGGTTGAAAAGCTTATTATCAGGTTGAAAAGCTGATTGTTGGCTTATGAAGCAGCTAGCTGGCATGTCTGAGAAAATGTGGACCTGTGCATGTGATAATTCAGCAGTGGCATTTGTTGTCTGTAATCAGAGAAGGACCCATTCAACTGTGTAAGCTGCAGACCCATTTCCCTTGTCAACAGGGATTTTAAAATCTTGGTGAAAGTTCTTGGACAGAGATTGGCATGGTTCACACAGGAACTTTTTTCCAGAACAATTAAACCTGGATTTATTGAAGACAGGTATTTAAAGGGATATCAAGAAAATGGTGCTTAATTATACATGAGGTTGGTTTGTGGGATATCTTAGCAGTGAACCTCTGTCATCAGAGAGGTCTTTTAACCTGACAGAATGGCACTTTGTTTTTACCTTATTCCAGGCTAATATTTACTTCCAGACAAATTGTGAGGTGATTGAAATGATTTACAATTTGGTGCAGGCGTAATGGACTACTTTCAGACGTGGTGCTCAGACAAGAAATGAAACAAAAATGCCTCTTCTCATTCATTTCTGTTACTGCAATGGAGTGGGAAGCATGTGTTTAGCATGGAGCTGGGCCTGAATGTACGGTAATAGATATAAAAGCCTTCAGCTGTATTTAATCGTGGTCATGCAAGATAAGGAGCCATATCAAGTATACAGAACTGCAGGCTGATTGGGCTGGAAGCGGGTGAGGGCAAGGACTGAATGGAGGAGTCCTGCAAGGCAGTCTCATACAAATCTGCAGTTTGGTCTCCCCAGGATTCAGCACTCCATGTACACCTCTGTATTTCGTGGACAATCCGTTGCCATTTCTGCTAACATTAGCACCAGACACGTCTTCCCCTGCTCTCCCCTTTCAGCCTTCCAAAGAGGCCACATCAGCCTAGTGCACGCCTCAGTCACCTCTAACACACCATCCCTTTTCATGTGAGTGTAGGAGATGCAACACCTTTCCTTTCATCTCTTACTTCTCACCAATTAAGGCCCCAAACACTCCTTCCAAATAACACAGTGATTTACTTGTTCTTCTCTCCATTTAGTACAGTGTAATCGTTGTTCATGATGAGGCATCCTCCACTTCTTTGGAGGAATACCCACACCTCCATACTTTCCCTGTCGCCCAGTGATTTTAGTTTATTCACCTTTAAGCATTCATCCAATTCACTTCCAAATTTATTTATTCTTTCATGGGAAGTTGGCACCACTGGCAAGACAAGCATTTCTTGCCCATCACTATTTATCCTTGGACTAAGTGGCTCGCTGGACCATTTCAGAGGGCAGTTAGAGTCAACAACATAATTGAGGGTCTGGAGTCACATGTAAGTCAAACTAGGTAAAAATGGCATATTTCCTTTCCTAAAGGACATTAGTGAATCAGATGGATGTTTCTGACAACCAATAATAGTTTTTGCGACGAGACTTCAATTCTGGATTTTACTTTATTAATTGAATTTAAATTCCACCAGCTGGCATGGTGGGATTTGAGCCTATGCTCCCAGAGTATTAGCCTGGGTCTTTGGGTCAGTGGGAGTGTGGCGTGAACTACAGGTAAGATCGCGCCTTATATGTTTTCAAGAAGGAGTTAACTATAGCTCTTGGGGTGAAGAGGATCAAAGGAAAAAAGGGGTGGAAGCAATAACAGGCTATTGAGATGGATGATCAGCCATGATCATAAATAATGGAGGAGCACGTTCAAAGGACCAAAATGGCTAACTCCTGCTCCTGTTATGCTGTTTCAATGTATCCTTCTCTCCAATCTGAAATAAAAACAATCATATCATTGCTACTCACTGTTTTCTGACCCTGTCATCCCAGTAATCCCACTGTTAAAATAATCAACTATCTAAAGGAAATTTAAATTCAAAATCCATGTCTTACATTAGACTTGGGGGAGTAAGATGATTGAGCCATTAGTCACAATACAAACACCCTGGTATATGGTGTTTGATATGGTGTTAGTGGACAGATTAGCTGGTCAGCAAAATATCTGGAGGCGATCATACCATTACTCCCCATCGGCCGATGGGTGGGATGAGCTGATAAGATTGTGAGAGAGCCAAGGAATCAGGTTCAAGCCCGATTTCTCACCTCACACGATCTTACCAGCACCGGATATCCGGCACATTTGCGTGAGGCTGAATATGTTATTTAAGTTTATTTAAATGTTCATTTAAATAGAATTGGTGAGCCTGGGACGGAATCGTCTGGGCTCACTGGCCTGTGTGGCCTCACTGGGGAAAATTCTCCCTGGAGAGGATTACGTATGGTCCTTTATCAATGGGGACCAGATGTGATGGCCTCACCAGTAGAACCAAAGGCCATTGAGGCCCCCTGGGAGGTTGGGGGCAAGGGGGCGCCCCTTGGGCAGTGCCAGACTGGCAATCTGGCACTGCCCACTGGACACCCTGGCACTGCCAGCTTGGCACCCCAGCAGTGCCCACTGGGCACTGGGCAGTGCCAAGGAGACAGGGCCTGAGGGGGCGGGGCTTACTGGGGGACAGGTCCAGGCAGAGGCAGGCTGATTGGTGTGGGGGGGATCACTGCGCACTCTGCACAGCGATCGGTGGGGGGAGACTGCTGTGCACTCTGCACAGCGATCGGTGGGGGTAGGGATGGGGGATTGTTGCAGATCTGCAATGGCGATCTGTGGGAAGAGGGAGGGTGGTGATTGTTCCGGGTGGAGGTGGGATCGAAATCGTTCAAAGCAGAGAGGTCATGAACAACCACAGAGCTCCATAGTAGCGTGGATGGGGAGTGGAGGTGCTGGGCCACAGAGCTGATGGCAGCAGGGGCACTGACAGGTCTCTGCTGCCGTCAGAGCACAGAAACCTGAACATGCGCAATAGCGCCCTCTACTGCTATCAGTTGGCTTTTAGATTATTTAGGCCCCACCTACAGGCAGAAAACAGATTGAGGGGTTTTTTTTATTGCGCGGAGTGCATAAGATGGCCTTGCCGAAATAACAGATCTGAAACTCTCCCATTTTCATGTTCATTCTGAGCTGAGGATATTTTTGGTAAGATCGCCCCCTCTGTCTCAGAACATCAGGATAGAGAACCAGAAAGAACTTTGCATCCTCTCTGTGTATTCCCCACAACTTATTTTCCACTAAATTTGGCATTATCAGCTAGACTTTAATTAAAGGCCCTAATAAAGATTGAACTCACAACCGCTGGTTTACAAGGCTAATGGTCGAACCACTGAGCTATGGAATCAAAATATATGCTTTCAACCAGTGATGGGGGATAAGGTGGGAAAATGGAGTTGAGGATTATCACATCAGATCAGTCATGATCTCATTAAATGGCAGACTCAATGGGCCGAATGGCCGACTTTATTTCCCATATCTTTCACTTTAAAAATAATACTGCTGTTCAAAACAGGTAACCAGAGGAAGTAAATGAAATGCTATGTGGTATATGTAAGATGCGGTATGTCGGTATTGCATTCTCTGTGATAGCAGGAACTTAAGCACACTGTGTAAGTGCAATAGTTGGAAAATACAATCGCTGTTTCCCTCTCTCTACACAACAATCACCATTGCATAAGGTAAGCTGGAGAGACTGTGCTATAGCCCAGGCATGGCCATGACAAGGAATGGGAAAAGATAAGTGAGCAGCATTGAGCAGTACGAAGAGTAATCTAGACACAAAACGTTGGCTCTATTCTCTCTCCACAGATGCTGTCAGACCTGCTGAGATTTTCCAGCATTTTCTGTTTTTGTTTCAGATTCCAGCATCCACAGTATTTTGCCTTTAGCATAGAGTAGTTGACTGTTTCTTCCATAACTACCCTTTACCCTGTGGTGCGATGAGTATCTCTTGCAAGTTTAGCTGGTTTAGGTTCACGTGCAGGTCTGAGAGGTACCATTAGAATGAAGATAGTCAATTCATTGTGCAGCAGTCAATAAATGGTGTGTGTTTGTAACTGCACTCACGCCTCCGACAAATATTTGAACCTTGACCATATCTGGCATCCAGCCATTTTCCTTCCCACTGCACTGACCACTACATTGCATGATCAAACGGTAAAACTGCCAAAGTTAGCAAAAAGGACCACACTGTCTACATCACAGGGCGTCAATGATTTATTTTCTACCTGCCAGTTCAGAGCCCCACCACTACCAATGACTGTCTGCAGCTGCACTGAGCTGAAGCCACTAGGGCCTCTCATGCAAGGACCTTCTGGTAAATGGTTCCACAAAACTACACATGAACAATTATGCCCACAGATGCACCTAATAGAGCCCGGGGGGGGAGCATCATGAATAATTATATTCAGGAAGTCTTTAATTGCTGACCTGAACTAACAGAACTCATGCTTATAATTAATTAAAATATAGTCTGTAATCGAAGTAAACAGCAGGCCAGCTTTCTTTTGATAACTGGAGCAACTATTAATATTCTTCATAACTGGAGTGAGCACGCGCTCATTAAAATATCACTTAATATTGTTCCCATATTCACTGTCATGGTGATATTTCCCATTCCTGAGAACAAAAACGAAATAATATTATTCATCAATCCTAGGACATTAGGTTATCTAAACGCTGGTAACAGGGCATGTATTGTATTTCGGTAAAATGCTACTTATAATGCAGATGAAAAGCAGCTCTAGCATCAGAACTGCTATAAAAAACTGCTTTTCCAATTTTCACAGGAATGCTCAACATCAAAAAGGCCACAGAGTTGTCATTCTAGTCACGTGATGTTATTGTAACTGTCACTAAACCCAGGAATTCACACTAAGATGAAAAATAAATGTACTTTGTAAGTAGTAAGCAATGATTGCACTTTGCAGAACAGTAACACAGTCCTGCGGTTTTAATGAAATACTGATTCAGCCTTGCAAATTATGATCTTGTCAGAATCACTTCACTGTATACTGGTCTTCTAGCTCGGAAAACCAATAAAATTCTCTCTGATGTGACTCAGACTGCCTAATGGTCTCCATTCTTTCTTCACAACTCAAGAAGAAAACTCTCAGGAACAGATTTTGCTGGACTGGGGCATTTTGCTGCATGCTGTGTTAGCTGGACCTGTTTATGCACATTCAGGTTTAAAATGTTTAGCCCTATATGCTGCCCGAATTGCAAGTTGATAATAGAATAGAGAGATTAACGGGGCAAGTGGGACCTTGGTGAACTCCAGAAATAAGAGTCTATCTCCTTAACCAATGTGATTTAACGACTGGGAAATAAATAAAGGGAGGGCAGAAGAGAATGAGGGCAAATTGGCTGTGGTAGATTGGGAAAATACATTAAAAGGTACAGTGGTAGACAAGAAATGGCTAGCATTTAAAGAATTAATACATGGTTTACAACAAATTTGCATTCCTTTAAGGCACAACGTCCCAGCAGTAAAAGCAATTCAAGCATGACTAACAAAAGAAGTTAAGGATTGCATTGGATGAAAGGAAGAGGCCTAGAAATTTACCAAAAAGTACTAAGCCTGAGCCTGAGCATTCAGCAAAGGAGAATCAAGAAATTAATAAACAAAGAGAAAATATAATATGAAGATAAACTAGCAAGGAACATAAAAAACGACCGTTAAATCTTCTCTAGGTATGTAAAAAGGAAACGATTAACAAAGACAAATGTGGGCCCATTCCATTCAGAGGCAGGAGAAATTTTAATGGGGAAATTGCAGAGAAACTAAACAAATACTTTGTGCCTGTCTTCACAGGGAAAGTAACAAAAAACCTCCCAGAAATATCAGAGAACCAAAAAACTTGTGAGATTGAGGGCTTGAAAGAAATTGATATAAGTAAAAAAGTAGTACTGGAGAAATTAATGGCACCAAACATTGATAAATCTCCTGGACCTGGTAAATTACATCCTAGAGTGTTAAAAGATTGGCTGTAGAAACAACGGATACATTAGTGATCATCTTCTAAAATTCTATAGATTCAGGAACGGTTCCTGCAGATTAGAGGGTAGCAAATGTTACTCCACTGTTTAAGAAAGGAAGGCAAGAGAAAACTGAGAACTACAGACCTGTTAACCTGGCATCAGTAGGAGGGAAATGCGAGAATCTATTATAAAGGATGTGATAACTGGACACTTTGAAATTAACGATAGGATTGGACAGAGTCAATGTGGATTTATGAAAGGAAATCATTTTTGACAAAGCAGTTGGTGTTTTTGAGGATTTAACTAACAAAATATATCAGGAAGAATCAGTGGATCGGATACTTTTTGGATTTTCAGAAGGCTTTCAATAAGGTCCTACACAAGAAGTTTGTAAACAAAATTAGAGCACATGGGATCAGGGGTAATAGTCTGGTGTAGATTGAGGATTGGTTAACAGACAAAAAATAGAGAGCACGAATAAATGGACCATTCTCAGATGAGCAGGCTGTGATGAGTGAGGTACCATAAGGAACAGTGCTTAGTTGCCATCTATTTGAACCTCATATCAATGCTTTGGATGTGGGGACCAAATGGAACACTTCCAAGTTTGCTAAGTGAGGAGGCAAGAACATGGCAGATGAAATATAATGTGGAAAAATGAAAGTTATCCACTTTGGTAGGAAAAACATTCTTAAATGGTGAGAGATTGAGAAGCATTGATGTTCAAAGGGACCTGTTCATAAATCACTGAAAGCTGACATGCAGATAGGAAGGTGAATGTTATGTTGGCCTTTATTGCAAGTGCAATTGATACTGGAGTAAAGAAGCCTTGTTGCAGATGTATAGAACCTTGGTGAGACTGCACGTAAAGTATTGTGTGCAGTTTTGATCTCCTTATCTAAGAAAGTATATACTTGCCAGAGAGCGAGCACAACAAATGTTCACTGGACTAATTCATCAGATGGCAGGACTGTCCTATGAAGAAAGATTGAGGAGACTGGTTGTGCATTCCCCAGAGTTTAGAAAAATGAGTTCTGAGGAAGAGTCTTTCAGACTCGAAATGTTAGCTCAGTTCTCTCTCCACAGATGCTGTCAGACCTGCTGAACGTTTCCAGCATTTTCTGTTTTTGTGTTTCAGATTCCAGCATCTGCAGTAATTTGCTTTTATCTTAGAAGAATGAGAGATGATCTCATTGAAACAAACAAAATTCTTACAGAACTTGATAAGGTAAATGCAGGAAGGATGCTTCCTCTGGCTGGGGCAGGGTGGGGGTGGGGGGTTGGTGTTGGAGAATGGTCCAGTGGTCTAGAATCAAGGGACACAACCTCAGGAATCGAGGTAAGTCAGTCAGAACTGAGATGAGGTGGGATTTCTTCACACAGAGGGTGGTGAATCTTTGTCATTTTCTACTGCAGAGGACATGGAGACCCAGTATTCAAGACTATGACTGATAGATTTCTAAGCATTAACAATATCAAGGGATATGAGGATAATGCAGGATAATGGCATTGAGTTGAAGATCAGCAATGTTCTAGCTGAATGGTGGAGCAGGTTTGAGGGGTTGAATGGCCTACTCCTGCTCCTATGTTCCTATGCCGCATGCGGTGAATACAGCTTTATTTTATTCTGTTGATTTTAGCAGTGATCTGAAATGATGCATCAGTTATTATGCCGCCATGCCAAGAAAAGACAAAATAAGGTATTGAAATGTGCCACATGCTGTCTTCACACAAACTAAGCCAACTATTACTGAACCTCTTCAACAAAGAAGTCTAGAACTTGCTCCAGTTAATATGGAAATAAATGAAACCATATTTATAAGAAAAGACCAAAATCCCTTCCCTGCTAACATATGTAATTTTCACTGATCAGATCAAATGGAACATAGATGATATAGAAATGCTTTGAATTAATATCACATTATTTTTTCAACAACTAAAAATGTTCTCTAGTGCTCCTGAGTCTTCAGCTTGGGAACTTCCCAGGGTGTATGTTTGCCCCCCCCCCCCCCCCCCCCGCCTCCGCCGCCCCGCCGCCCTCCTATTTCACATCTACATGCTTCCCCTAAATGATATAATCTGAAAACAGATTTTATGACATGTATGTTGAAGGCATCTACTGCCACCTTTCTTGATTCCGCCAGATACTTTACATGTATTTTACCTTGAACTTGAACTTCCAACCCCATAACCTCTATCACCAGTTCAGCCTCCCGAATATCACCCATTCCTGCCCTGCCTCAACCTACCTACTGCAGAAACCTTCAGCTCTTTTATTACCTCCAAACAGGATTATTACAATTTTCCTGGTTGGTCTTAGATTGTTTACCCCCCTTTAAAACTCAACTCATCAAACAGTCTGTTATGTGTATCTTAACTTTGCACCAAGTCCCATTCACCCATCCCACCAGTGTTCATTGGATCTACGTTTGCATCTTGCCCAGCACACCTCAGATATAAATTTCAATCTCCATAACTCTTCCAGCCCTACAATCCTCAGAGAACTCTGTGTTCTTTCAATTCTGCTCCTCAATGCAGGCCTGATTGCCTTTGGTGCCTCAATTGTTGGTATTGTCTTCAATTGTTTTGTCCATATACAGTGAAATTTCCATGCCTAAATATCTCTATCTCTCTCCGCCTTTAAGACGCTGCTTAAAACATCCATGCCTCTGATCAAACTTTTAGTTCTGTCCCAATCTCTAGTTCTGTGTCGAATTACATCTGATAATGCTCTTGTAAAGAACCTTGAGGCACTTTACAAATTAAAAGTGCTATACAAATGCAAATTGTTGTTGATTCACATGTCACTCACTTTTGATTTATGATGGGATACTTATTCCCAGGAATAGAATTGAAGAAAGAGAAGTGATATCCACTCATTGCTGCACATTATCATAAGCATAAATCATATCTGACTCAGTGTTCTATCATCTGTGACAGTGTGCCACAATGTTTGCTGGATATATTTTTGAATAGTAAAAATGTATAGTTAAATATGTAGTCAAAGCAACTGGAAAAATGTTCCAGTCAGTGAGCTCAGATGCAATGAATTTCGATTTGGAGACTTCCAGCCAGTACAAATATGAAATAGTGAACCCAGAGGTGATTTCAACAACCCAAATTGTTCAGTTCTGGTTTACTTAGATGCATTTGAAAGTTGAATTCTAGCCCACATGACACTTTTAATTAAGACAAACAGCTTATTACATATGTGTGATATTACTTCATCAGTTTTTTTGGTCTACTTCCTATATTAGCAATATCATGTGGCCTGTTTAGCCTCACCATTTGGTCTCTGCATGAATGCCATATTGATAAATGGTGGGGTCTAGAAATCGAAGAAACAATATCAAAATTTGTTCATGGCATCAACTCAGGGGAATGATAAAGTGTGACAAGGCTGTTAGATAGGCTAGCAGTGTTCATTCACACCCAGAAGGAGGAGTGGATGGTGAAAGCATGAATAACAGATAGATACTTAGAATTAAGTTGTTGAACTTTGAAAAAGGCTGCAAATCAAATACAAATTTGAACAGATCTTACAAGATGGTTTTCCTTGAGCTTAATGGTCTGGCCCTCTTTTGAACACTTGGCCTTGGTCAAAACAGATAAATTCTGCAAAATGTCACATCTTTCTGTGACTGATGCTGGTTTTTGATCTCTGAAATTACAACATGAGATATGAAGGTTAAATATATTTACCTGAAATGTCCCTCTGCTATTCCAGCAGTCAAGAAATAACCTGTTTTAAGATCAATGACTATAAGTTTTTGCCCAAAGAGCTGATGGAGAAACTTTTAACAAATCCATTAAGCCTACATCTGCTAGAGTCTCTAAGAGGTAGATTTTCCGCTCCTGTTTTTGTGATGCAGGAATGGCTGAGGGAGTGGAGAATCAAGGGGGTGTCCCACAATTACTTTTACGACAGTGGGAATTCTCTACTCGGTTGATCCTGCCCCCCCCACCAATGGTGTGTTGGGAATTCTGACTTTAAAAGTCAGGATCCCCATTACACCTATTTGATTGTGCATATCAGGACTTTACGACTCATAGGCCCCCACATCAAATTGTCTATTCAAGTTGGCATGAGGGCACCAATGTGAGTCATGACAGGTTCCCCCACAATGTGCATCTGGTAAACAGAACCTGTCAGAAGTGCACAAGTAAATACAGCCCCCAGAGAGCAGTGGCAGGGAACATTGTCAGGGGACTGTGCTGGTGGTGGGAGGAGCGGTCTTCAGGAGGGAGCTACGGGAGGGGGGGGGGGGGGGGGGTCCCATGGGGAGTTCTGTGGTCAAGTTGGGGGGGAATATGGTTGGGTGTTCCATGGTAGGGGTTTCCATTTTTATTTGTTTTACATTGGGGTGCCCTTTCTAACCCTTTAAATGCCAAAGTTGCTGGTAGGGCAGGCTCATTCACAGCCCACCCCATCACCATGACGTTGTGGAACCCACCCATTGGATTTCCTTTGACAAGGTGTCTAAAAATATGACAGGAAGAACCGGCAGCACAGCTGGTGGGCTACCCACCGCTTTTCCCACCCAAGGTGACACTTTGTCAACATATGGCAAAATTCTGCCCTTATTATAAGTTCAACGTCTATGTGAAAAAATTGATAAATCTGATTAACTGAATTTAGTGAACATCAGTATGAAAAATATCACAGAACAGAACAGGAAGCTGTTACCTAAACTGGTCAATATAGAAAAACATCAAACAATACATGTTGTAAGTAAGAATAAGGAAATAAAATACACCTTAAATAGTAAGATTTTAAATGGAACAGAGAAGCAGAGCTATTTTACTGGGTAACAGAAATGTTCTGACCAATGACAATATATTAGCCCAAGGAGAGGACTTTATCATAGCTCTATTTTTATGATATATTTTATCATTAACATGCAGTTCATCTCTTCTCTACATTGAAAGATTATAACAAGAACAACTTGTAGTTATAGAGCCTCATTAACATAGCAATACAACTCAAGGCCTATTAAAGGAGCTTTATCAAACAAAGTTTGACCACGAGGTGTGTAAGGAGATATTCAGACAGGCTTTATTATACAGGTAGGCTTTAAGGAACATGCTTTAAGGAACATCTTAAATGAGAAGGGAGGGTTACAGAGATGGAGTGGTTTATGCTGGGAATTCCAGAGCCAAAGCCCAGGCAGTTAAAGGCACGGAAGCCAATAGTCACATGTTTAAAATCAGTGATGTGTGAGAATTATGCAGCAAGCAACACATAGCAAACATTTTGCACACATTTATTCAGCTGTGCATTGCCACTAGAGCTGTTATGACATCTCCATCATTATTTCTGTAGTCCAAAGCACACTTAATAACCAATCTGATTTTATGTCTATAATGCACATGCTTGCAATTATACTCAGCTTCATTCTGTGAACTTTATATCAGTAGGAAGTCATAAATCAGAGATTTAACACTTAACATTAGTTCTCTAATAACCAGCCTTGAAGTCAATTATGCTGTTCAAATAATGTCAGCATATGTGTATTATTATTAATGAAGGAATTATGTGCAGAACCAAACGGTCTATTTTACACTTTGGCCAATCCTCCTTTCATCAATGGAAAAGTATATCAGCTGACGTGTTAACTGGACTGCCGACTTTTCCTTGCCACCACCCAAGACTAATTTAATCATTTTCACCTTATAAAGTTTCATAATCAACAATATCCTGTTGTGAAGTTGAGTTTATAAAGATGTAAAGACTAAAATACTAGAGGGGAAACAACAGTGCAATGGTCCCTTCAAAAACTGGTTTTATGTCAGTCCCTTTAAAAGCTGCTTTTGTTCAATGCTGAGATATTTAAAATGCAGAATACACACACTCTAAGTTGCAACATTTGTTTCGATGACCAATCAACAGGGGTTGCCTTGGTAACAGGCTCTATAGGTTTTGCATTTTGTGAGCCCATGAGATTAAAGAAGACACTCAGCTAACAGCCTATGAGTTTAAAGCAAACACTCAGTTAAAGGGAACCTATCAGATTTGAATTTGCTGTTGTTGTCAGTATCAAACAAATCCTGATTTAGAGAATGCATAGGTCATCAGGAATAGAAAAGACGAACTCAACTGCCTTCAGTTCAGTTCCACCAGGAGTTGAGCCAGGAGTTCAATCAGAAGCAGGGCCCGATCAGTTGAAGCAGGTAAAGGCAGTTAAGGGCAGTTCGATCAACTGGAGCAGTTGGTTCTCAATTTTGCCAGCTTCAGACAGGTCTTAAGATAAATACCCTCTAACCAGTGAAAAGTACCAAATCGGACAGCGCTTACAGACAGCGGACAACTACCGAAGAACTCCAAAACTTCCAAACGCTATCAGACCTCGTTGTATATTTTCTTTGAGAGTGACTAAAATTCTGTTCTTAATGTTTTGGTAATGAATGTTCCTTGTGTTTATTTGAACAGCGTTTCAATTGAACTTTCCTTTCATTAAAATATTACTGGTTTAGTTAAATTTCCTGTTTGGTTAAAAATAAAATTACTTGTTAATTATTCTCTTAAAGCGAGTGTCAGGTCTTTGTTTTGATTTGATCTGATTTATTATTGTCACATGTATTAACATACAGTGAAAAGTATTGTTTCTTGCGTGCTATACAGACAAAACATATCATTCAATGAAAAGGAAACGAGAGAGTGCAGAATGTAGTGTTAGAGTCATAGCTACGGTGTCAAGAAAGATCAACTTTTAATGCAAGGTAAGTCCATTCATAAGTCTGACAGCAGCAGGGAAGAAGCTGTTCCTGAGTCGGTTGGTACATGACCTCAGACTTTTGTATCTTTTTCCCGAAGGTGGAAGAGAGAATGTCCGGGGTACCTGGGGTCCTTAATTATGCTGGCTGCTTTGCCGAGGCAACGGGAAGCCTCAATGGGTGGGAGGCTGGTTTGCGTGATGGATTGGGCTACATTCATTTTGTCGTTCCTTGCAGTCTTAGGCAGAGCAGTCATTGTGTTAATGAACCTCTAAATGTTAAGGTAAAACAGCTAACACCTTCTCAAACACTTTTACCAAATTACGAAGCAAGGTAAAGGGGATTTTAACTTCTGCGTTTTAACAATCCAAAGTGGAGGTTCCTTTGGTAAAATCCAACCCGGGGTCAATGGACCTTCCCATTGCCCGTCCCCTCGCCCGCTCCGATTTCTGTGACAAGAGGGCCAGTAAAATTCCGGCCATCAGATCAAATATGAGCTGCTGATTAGTACCTACTGCCCTTCCTCAGCTGATAAATCAGCATTCCTCTGATGTTGCAGTTGTATAGAACGTTGGTTAGGCCGCATTTGGAATACTGCGTCCAGTTCTGGTCGCCACACTACCAGAAGGACGTGGAGGCTTTGAAGAGAGTACAGAGGAGGTTTACCAGGATGTTGCCTGGTATGGAGGGGCTTAGTTATGAGGAGAGATTGGGTAAACTGGGGTTGTTCTCCCTGGAAAGACGGAGGATGAGGGGAGACTTAATAGAGGTGTATAAAATTATGAAAGGCATAGATAGGGTGAACGGTGGGAAACTTTTCCCCAGGTCGGTGGTGACGTTCACGAGGGGTCATAGGTTCAAGGTGAAGGGGGGGAGGTTTAACACAGATATCAGAAGGACATATTTTACACAGAGGGTGGTGGGGGCCTGGAATGCGCTGCTGGGCAAGGTGGTGGAGGCGGGGACACTGGGAACATTTAAGACTTATCTAGAAAGCCATATGAATGGAGTAGGAATGGAGGGATACAAAAGAATGGTCTAGTGTGGACCAGGGAGCGGCACGGGCTTGGAGGGCCGAAGGGCCTGTTCCTGTGCTGTATTGTTCTTTGTTTTTTGTTCTTTGTTCTCCATGTGTGACAGTACCGTGCCTTTAAGAAATATAGTTTAATCATGTTTCTCCATAAGTTTTTCAAACAGGCACTGGTATTTTATTAGTGCCATGTTGTCTGTGACTGGTGTACTTTATTGCTGCTGAGGCAGTATAATTGATGTCATGCTGATTTTAATCTGGACTAATGCAGTGTTCTGTGGTTTAATGGTCCTTTAAGGATTGCTGAGTGGAGCTTGATTTGGGGACAATTGACAGGTCAGGTGATATGCCTGGGGACAATTCTTTCCACAGAAATATCCAGTTTTTAGTTTCATTTCTCAGTTGCTGCTAGAAGCTGGTATAAGAAGGCAGTGTCTCTGTCTCTCCCTCCAGAGGCTTACTGGAAGCTCCAGGACTGGGAAGCCTCAGTGATTTAATCCAACATTCGAAAGCACCAATTCACAACAGGTGTCAAAAAGCTGAAAATCCAGCATCACATGAGAATACCTGTTTCCCTGCTGAGTGTGAAGAAAGGGGTGTGTCTGTGGGATGGTGTTTAACTTGGAACAGCAGAGAGATAGTTAGCTATTAGAAGTTATACTGTGTCATGTTTAATTTTGGTAATTGGTAAAAGTTATGCTAAATCTTTTTGTTATATTTTAACTGTGTTCTTAAACAAACTTTGTTTGATAAAAGTTTCCTAGTGGGTCATTTGAATCATACTTGGAGAGAAACATCTTATACTCACCGATGCCAAAATCAAATGTAAAACTTAGGATCTAGGCCAACTTCATAAAATACCTTGGAGTTTCTGGCCTGAGTCTTAACACATGTCAAATATCACTTGGAAGAAGAACTGAGAGCAGCAAGGATATTAGATACTGCAAAGTTTATGAGCCCTGGCAACGTTCTGACAGTTGTGCTGAAGAGCTGGGTTCAAGAATTAGTTGTGCCTCTTCCCATGTTGTTCCAGTAAAACTACTACACTGTCATCTGCACAACAATGTGGAAAATTGCCAGGTATGTCCATTCCACAAAAAGGACAGATCTAATCTGGGCAATTGCTGCCTCATCAGTCAATTTTCAGAGTACTGTCCTAGGGCGAACCATTATTAGCTGCTTTATCAATGACCTTCCCTCCATAATAAAGTTAGGAGTGGGGATGTTCGCTGATGGGTGCAGCGTTTGCTCCATTCACAATTCCTCCGATACTGAAGCAGTCAACGTTCTTATGCAGCAAGACCTAACATTCAGGCTTGGGCCGATAAGTGGCAATTAAGATTTGCACCACAGAAAGTATCAGGCAATGACTCTTCAGTAAGAGAAAATCTAGCCATCTCCCTTTTATATTTTATGCATTACCAACACTGAATATCCCACCATCAACATCTTGGGCACCACCATTTGTCAGGAGTGTGATGAAATGCTTAGCACTTGCCTGGGTGAGTACAGCTCCAACAACTCTCAAACATTTCGACACCGTCCAGGACAAAGCAGCCTGCTTGTTTGATACCCCATCCACCACCTTAAACATTCACTTCCTCCACACACTGCATAGTGGTAACAGGATCTACCGTCCACAAGATGCCTTGCAGAAACTGAACATTGCTTCTTTAACAGTGACTCCCAAGTTGAGTTGTGGCTTCTACTGCCTTGAAGAACAAAGGCAGCAAGCGCATGGGAAAACCGTCACCTCCTGTTTCCCCTCTGAATCCTACACCATCCAGACTTGGAAATGCTTTTTCATCATCTTCATTGAGTCAAAATCCTGAAACTCCTGAACTAACAGCACTTTAGATAAAATGGAATGCAGCCATTCAAAAAGGTGGATCACCCTCACCTTTTCAAAGCCAATAAAGAATGACCAGTAAATGTTGACCTTGACCACAACCCATGAACAAAATAAAACAGATATTTAAATAATGTACAGGAGGGTGCGTGTTTTTCCAGTATACGCTCCCATCAGCTTCCCTTTTAAGCACCTTTCTCTGAGAAATGGTCTATCTGTTTATTCTGTTCAGGCAGCCCAGCAGCAACAGAAAACAAACACAGCGATGCTGAGCCTTTCGTTTGACGTCACGGTGGAATAAATATAAAGCTGTACATTTTGGATCACATGCTCAAAAGGAGATCTTCAGAAACTGAAATGTTTTCACTCCACATATCTGCAGGTGGTCTGTGATGTCAAGTATAAAATTATTAATGTGGTTGCCAAATTTTCAGCATCTTCACATGAATCATACATGCTGGCAAACTCAGCACCAACACAAGCTGCTAATGTGCACAAGATCTCCAGGTGTTGGTCGTTAAGTAAGTTATATTCATACTTACTTGGTTGGTGATGACGGTTGCTATGACACTATTGTGTTTGCCATTCTCTTAAAGCGGACACTGGGCATGTGTTGACTTTCACTGATGTGTGTAATGATGTGTGTAGCCCTGTTTAGCTCCTGATCAAAAAAACTACTGACGTTAATGATATGTGTTTGAGAAAGGCCAGTTGGTGCCTCCTCATTTGTGTCTTAATACATAATAGGCTGTGACTTCTTCATTCTGGTTGGGCTGTCAGGTATCTCTGACTGAAGGGAGTGTTTCTCAGAGTGCTAAGGAAAACAAGTGGGTTGAATGAAACCAGATAGATTTTACACACCTTCTTAGTGACTTCAAGTGCAGCAAAGGCCCAGGGCAGAGAACAGATCAGCCACTTGGCAAGCTGAAAATCAAACTCCATGAACAATAGAATGGTAGAATGGGCCCAACTCTCCAACCTCCTCAGACAGCCAGCGGGAATCCCGAGGGCCCAGTGATTGGGGCATTGGCTGAAACTCAGGATTCCGGATGGGTGTGATGGCCATTGATCCGACCTGCTCCTCTGGCTCTGATCGGGTTTCCGTCCAGAGCGGGCAGAAACCTGATAACTATGCAAACCCGCAAATTTGATTGTCATTAGCGGATTTGATGACCAATTCACCATCCACCCGCCATTCACCCAGCCCGCCAGCAGGAACAGCACTGGACAGGTTTTACAGTTGCCACCCAAAGTGGGGACACAATGTGCTGGACTCGAGGGTCTAGGGGAGCACCACAACCAAGAAAGAAGATCAACCCCGTCTCCCCCCCACACATTACGCAAGCATGAGGATGACCTGACCCAAACCCCCTCAGCCCACTCCCCTCTTAGACCCCCATTCAGCTCCTCTTCTCCTTCAAGCCCTCCACTCAGACCCCGTTCCCCCTCAGGCCCCCCTTCTCAAACTGCCTTTCCCTTTCAGACCCCCGCTCAGGTGCCCTTCCCCCTCAGATTCCTCATTCAAGGTCCCTCTCCCTCAGGTCCTCACACAGGCCCCCTTCTCCCTCAGATTCTCCCACTCAGGTCTCCTCCCCCCTCAGGTCCCCACTCAGCCTCTCTTCAGGCCACATGCCTTGACACTGCTAATGGGTGAGGTTCCAGAGGACTGGAGAATAGCCAATGTTCTTCCCTTGTTTAAGAAAGGAAGCATGAAGTTCTGATCACCACACTACCAGAAGGATGTGGAAGCTTTGGAGAGAATGCAGAGAAGGTTCACCAGGATGTTGCCTCATCTCAAGGCTGTTGACTATGAGGAGAGATTGAATAAACTAGGATTGTTTTCTCTGGAAAGACAGAGGCCGATTGAGGTCTAAAAAATTATGAGAGACATAGACAGGGTTGATAGCCAGAGGCTTTTACCCAGAGTGGAAGTGTCAATTACAAGGGGGAAAGTGAGAGGGGGAAAGTTTAAGGGAGATGTACGGGGGAAGTTTTTCATGCAGAGATTGGAGGGTATCTGGAATGCGCTGCTAGAGGAGATGATGGAAGCAGGCACATTAGCAACATTTCAGAGACATCTGGATGGGTACGTGAATAGGGAGGGAATAAAGAGATACGGACCAAGTCTTTTTTAGCTTAGTTCGGGCATCGTGATTGGCACAGTCTTGGAGGGCCAAAGGGCCTATTCCAGTGCTGTAATTTTCTTTGTTCTTTGTTAACTGCCCCCTTGCACCCTGTCACCGTGGCACTGACACCCTGGCCTGGTGCCTTGGGCCCTAAGGGGGGGGGGGGGGTCAAGGAATTAGATCCAGTAGCCATTTACCCCTCCGCTGCTGCCAAACTGCAGGGAAGGGTCCCTCGGGGCTGAGGCACCAGATCAGGGTGTCAGTGCCTTGGTGCAAGGGCTGAGTGCACCATGGGCACTGCCAGGGTGTATTGCCTGAAGGGGGACTCAGTGGGGGTTCTGAGGTGGAAGGAGACCTGAATGGGGGTGTCTGAGGAGGGAGTGATCCTGAGTGGCAGGTCTGAGGTCACAGGAGGCCTGATCTGGGAGTCTGAGGGGGAAAGAGGGATGAGTGGAAGGTCTGGAGGGGAGGTGGACTGAGTGGGGGTCTGAGGGTAAGGGGGCCTTAGGGGGAAAGGGGGGGTGCTGCATGGAAGGTCTGAGGGGGAGGGGAGCTGAGTGGGGGTCTGAGGGAGAAGGGGACATGTGTGGGGAGGTCTGTGTTTGGGGGAGCATCAGGTTTGGTCACCCCCATGCGTGTATGGTGTGTGCTTGCGGGGTGGGGGGGGGGGCGGAGGAGAGGTTAACCATCATTTGTGATGGGGGGGAGGTTGCCCCTCTTTGATGAGGGTTGGTGGTGCTCCCTTGGTCAGTGGGGGCGCCACCATTTCATGTTTTTGGAGGGAGGGGGCCTGTCTCCAAGAGCAGAGATCAGGCCACCCTTTAAAAATGGAACAGTGGGTTGCCCAAATAAGTTCATTTGCATCTTTCATGTAGGTGAATCCTGCCTGACAGACACTGTCAACCCCAGGGGAAAACACTCCCCTTTTCCCAGCAGTCTGAGCACTTGGCCTCAAAACAGGAGAATCGGGCCCAATACTTATCCTGTTAGTTGTAATCGGTCATTACTTCATTGGCTGCTTATTTGTTGCTTTCCAAATTGTTTTGACATGGTGTAACTCCTCCTCAGAGCCAATGATCATTTATCAATACCACAACTGTACTTTATTACCCCTAAGACTTCATTAATTTTGAAGCAATTCGACTGATCATGCTCAGTGAGTTAAAAGTTAATGACCATGAAATTGGGCTCCCTGGCATCACTGGAGTTGATATTGTGGAACTGCAAATGCCTAAACTGTTGCCAAACACACATCTGGCCACTTCTGGCACAGCCCATCAGGTGACCAGTGATGTAAAGGATGCTCATACGGACGCGCCATGTTTGCACTGGGTTACGTGCCAAACTTGCTAATGAGATTGAGATGTAATCAATCTCATGCTAATCACCCTTGTGCTCTTTCTGGGTGTGTTCTGGTTTGCACCATTAGAAAAGGGCTGGGAGAGTTGCAAATTGCTTGGCGCTGGGTGCAAAACAGATTTTTTGGCACGCACGCTACATTCCGGTATCGTGCGATCTAATAACGGCGCGGTAAGGTCGAAGAGTCTGACAAAGTTGTTTAACAAACAAAGACAAAGGCCGGAATTCTCCAGCCATTCACACCCCGCCACTGCTGTCAGAGAGGATGGAGAATTTGGCACTCAGCCCTATCTCTGTTCACTGCAACAGGACCAGGGAATCATGCTGGCATGAACAGCCGGAGAATCCCATTGTGCATGTTGTTCATGCACTTTTAATTCTGGCTGTTTCTAGTCCTAAGAACTGCATTCTGGCAATGAGGATAATGGAGGGTTTTGCATCCTCTGCTGAGAAGGCAGCATATTTATTTACTGATGGAGTTAACTAGATCATTATCACTCTCAGAATCCAGAAGTTGAGGCATTGTACTCCAAGCTCAACTGAAAACACTGTTCATCATTAGCGTGCCAGGAAACCAACTACAAAGCAACAACAACAATCTTGCTAATAAAGTTAGTTCAAACAATGCTTCCACTGTGGTGGTGCCTACCAACACTAGGCAGAGTGTCCCGCTATTGGTAAACAGTGTAAGGTCTGTGGAAAACCCAACCATTTTGCTCACATTTGTCATTCATCAGCAAAGGAAGGATGCAATGTATGTGTACCACAGCAAAAAAGCGAGAGAATGTAGCCAAGGTGAAGATGGCTGAACCTGAACATACTTTGGTGCTCTCCTTCATTCACAATAAGCAGCCAAGTATGACAATGACCATTGGCTCTTTGGATGTAGGTGCTCTCAGAGATGCAGGAGCATCTATTACATGGGAGACAAAAGATACAAGTAGCTTCAGAATTGCCCCAATCTCTTCAAACCAGAGAGTATGAGAATTTTCCCTTTCAACAACGATGAATAATTGAAAATTATCACGGCCTTTGAAACACTGATCTCATTAAAAAAAAGAACAAAACTGTACTTCATGTCCTATCTGGAGAATGTGACATTCTCCACACAGTAACAGATCTGCATATGATTGCCACCATATACAGGATTTCTACGCATAACAACAACATTATTGAATGTGCGCTGACTGCTTCATGGGTATCGGCAAACTGAAAGGTGTTACATACAAGTTGCGGTCTGACCATAATGGGTCCCCAGTGATGGCAAGTTTCAGTTCATGCTAGATGGGAGACTGAGACAGAGGTTCGGCATCTATTTGACATTGACATTATTGAAAAAATTGCGGATGAGCCTACCTCTTCAGTCTCAACCATACAAGTTGTCAAGAAACCCAAGAGCGAGAACCAGATTAGAATTTGTGCTGATATGCGGTTACCAAACCAAGCAATAAAACAAGGAAGACACTTGACATCGACAATCGATATCATAGAGAAAGCAAATGGTGTTAACACTTTGCTAAGATGGACCTCAATGCAGGATACCATCAAATCAAGCTTGCAGAAGAATTGAGGTTTCTTGCAGAATTCTCCATACACATTGGACTGTTTTAGTACAAGAGATTCAGCTTTGGAGGTTGTTCAGCAGCTGTAGTATTTCAGCACATGATTCAGTCTTGAAGGCAGGCTGAACATCAGTGCTGACATTCTCATCTACACTCTCTCTGAAAGTGAACTTGGAGGAAATGAAGTACAGGCTGTCAGAGAACATAACCTCACCTCAAATAAGGACAAGTGCTTGTTCAATGAAAGCAGAATCAAATTCTTTGGTCATGTGCTCAGCGGTGAAGGAGTATCAATTTTCATGGAGAGTTGAAGCCAATTCAATTACTGCAAATCCTACAAACATTTTGGAAGTCTGGATTCTGCTCAGACTTATCGTGTATTCTACATACATACTTCATTCCAGACCTCGCTACACAACGCGATCTGACAAAAGCAACATCAAGTGGGAGTGAATTAAATCTCATAACCAAGCTGTACATCAGATCAAACAGTTGTCAGCAATTTTGACCCTGAGAAAAACAAGTTATGGATGCAAGCTCAGTTGGCTGAGAAGCACTTCTCAAACAAATAGACAAGGTAGGAAACCCATCAATTGTTGCGATGGCAAGCCAATTGCTAACACCCGTAGAGCAAACTTATTCTCAAACAGATAGAGAAGCGCTCTCTATCTTATGGGGTATCTTACATTTTCATCTCCATTTGTAAGTTTGAAGTCATTACTGATCATAAACGGCAAGTAATTCTGTTCAACAATTTATATAGCAAACCATTTCCTCAAATAGAGTGTTAGATACTCAAACAACAAGAGTACGAGTTCCATGTTTAGTATCAAACAGGCAAGCTCAAACCAGCAAACTATCCTTTAGGACATTAGCTCACAACAGTCAATTCTACTAGTTGTGAAGGATAGATTGCCAAACAACATCTTACTCTGTAAGCCTAGCTGCAGTGCCAAAGTTGCTAAAGCTAAAACAAGATGATGCATTGTAACTGTATGATAGCAATGGAATCATGAAGCTGGAAAGATGTGATTGAGAGAGCATCTACTAACAAAATCACTCAAACATTGAAAGTGCTTTACAATGTACAAAGTCAGATCACCATTACAACCACACCTGTTCTTGTATTATGCAACAACTGTATTGTCATTCCACACTCCTTGAGGGAATGTGATGTCGATATAGGCACATGATGGTCATTAGGGAGTTATTAAAACCAGAGAGCTCTTTAAGGAAAAGGTATTGTTCCCAGGAATTGACCACATGTTAGAGCATAAAATTAGTTAGTATTTGCCATGTCAAGCAACCATAAGGACAAATCTTCATAATCCTCTCAAGATGTCTGAACTACCTCCAAGACCATGGATTGAGGTTAGCGTTGATTTTGCAGCTGTGTTCATTGGTGAATATCTGCTTGTTATCACTGATGACCACTGCAGATTCCAGTCATGGAAAAAGTTACATCAACTTCAACGAACAAAGTCATCCCGAAGCTTGACCAGATTCCTTCCTTGTTTGGGATCCCTCAAACTGTGATAAGTAACAGTGGACCCCCATTCAACAGCGATGATTCAGTAAATTAGCGAACTATCTAGGTTTCGCCCATTGAAATTTCACACCCCATTGGCCAAGTGCTAATGGAAAAGTCGAGAGATTTATGCATACCTTGAAAAGACTGATTGGTACAGCTGCAGCTGAGACCGAGTCAGGGAAGCAAGAGCTGGAATGCTTCCTTCACAATTACAGAGCAATTCCTCACTCAACTATAGGAGAGATTTCAGCTATTTTCAGCTTTGTACGTCCTATGCACAAACATCTTCCTGAGCTACCCCACAGAGCTATTGATCAACATGTATGCAAGTGTGATCAATAACAAAAGGATTGAATGAGAGTAAGTACAGAGCAAAATATGAAATTGAGAGCTGCACCACTAAGGTCAGGAGATAAAGTGCTTATGAAACGTGATGGTCATGTTGGAAAGCAAACAACCCCTCATGACAACCAGCCATTTGTTGTGACCAACACAAAATGATCAATGATCCCTGCTAAGCGCAGTTCGCAAATTATCAAATTATCACACAAAATGCGTCATTCTTCAAAGACTAAAAATGCCACTAATAATGATGGAATCCAATTCTGACATCAACATCTCAGATGAAGAACATCATTTAAATAATACCACATCTGATGTTAGACAATATCCTACTCACGAGGGGAATATCCACCGTACTTATGTGGGCAGCACGGTAGCACAGTGGTTAGCACTGCTGCCTCACAGCACCAGGGACCCGGGTTCAATTCCGGTCCTGGGTCACCGTCTGTGTGGAGTTTGCACATTCTCCCCATGTCTGCAGGGGTTTTCTCCGGGTGCTCTGATTTCCTCCTACAGTCCAAAGATGTGCGGGTTAGGTGGATTGGCTATGTTAAATTGCCTCTTAGTGTCTGGGGACTAGCAGGGTAAATACGTGGGATTATGAGGATAGGGCCTGGGTGGGATTGCTGTCAGTACAGGTTTGATGGGCTGAATGGTCTCTTTCTGCATTGTAGGGATTTTATGAAGTGATTATATTACAAAGTGAACTATTTTCAGTTGATGAACAAATCTTTCATTGCATTGTATAACTGAGCACACTCTTAAATTAATACAAAAGATAGAATAAGTAATAAGTTGAATGTTCAACTTACGTTAAAGTTTATTGTTTACGCCTTGGGTGTAAAGTGAGACTTGCTTTGTCTCCCACTTATCAAAATGAAGAGAAAAAGCCCTCCAGCTGCCCAGCCCAGTTTTCACCCCAGACCTTGAGCCTCTCTGAGTAAAGAAAACGTGTGGTCGGGGTTTATGCTGTCACATGTGGTGGGGCTGAGCCTGATTGATGTAGCAAGGCAGGCTCCACATATTCAGTTCACTTATTTCAACATACACCACAGAGATCAAGGTGCCATGTTTAAAGGGTGCCCCTATCAGCAGTGAAGTGGGGCTCCACCCTCCCCTCGCTCCCCCAGCCTCCCCACCACAGAGGTATCGAAAGCTCCCACCACCACTGTGCAAGTACTGCCGGTGTTCCCTTCTCACTGTCCGTTCCCCCACCCTGTGCCTGCAAGTTCCCCCCTCACTGCCCACTCTTCTTCCCGTCAAACAAAACTGGAAATCTCTCTATGGGGCTCCCGTAAGGGCTCGCCCAGCACTGCCCCCTGACACTGCTCCCTGGCACTGCCCCTTGGCTCAGGTTGGCACTGACAGGTTAGGACTCCCAAATATAGCTGAGAGAAGCTTTCAGTAAACTGGCAAAGAAACTATGAGCTTTCATTTGCTGTGAAATAGGCTTGAAAGGAATCCAAAAGCTGCTTGTACATGTGGGTTGTCTGACTTTTGAAGATGGCTTCACCAATACGTATTATTGGGCAACTAGGAGGAGACAGCCATGACTGAGAGTCTTTTGTGCTTTTGTGCAGCAGCTGGACATGTTTTTCACTGTAAATAATATCCTCGAAGCTCCTAATAATCCAGTTATTATTCAAACAGTGGGAGAAAGGGATGGGGTGATATTTCTGATGCACGCAGGCTCAAAATTGGATGAAATGCTTAAGAGTTAGGGCGGCACGGTAGCACAGTGGTTAGCACTGCTGCTTCACAGCTCCAGGGACCTGGGTTCGATTCCCGGCTCGGGTCACTGTCTGTGTGGAGTTTGCACAATCTCCCCGTGTCTGCGTGGGTTTCCTCCGGGTGCTCCGGTTTCCTCCCACAGTCCAAAGATGTGCGGGTTAGGTTGATTGGCCAAGCTAAATTGCCCCTTAGTGTTCCGGGATGCGTAGATTAGAGGGATTAGTGGGTAAATATGAGGGTTAGAGGGATTAGCAGGTAAATATGTAGGGATGCGGGGATAGGGCCTGGGTGGGATTGTTGTCGGTGCAGACTCAATGGGCCGAATGGCCTCTTTCTGCACTGTAGGGTTTCTATGGTATGGTTCTATGGTATGGAGTTTGCTCGATACTGCAAAGGCAAAAGATAGTGGCGGACATTTTGTGTAAACTTGAGCAGCATTATAATCCCAAACCATTGGAGATTGCAGAAAGCTATCAGTTTGGAGCAAGAAATCAGTTTCCAGTAATGACATTGGAAAGTTTAGCATGGCCTTGAAAAAACCTGTCCATTCATTGTCATTTTGGAAATTTCAACAAAGAACACTGCTGGACAGATTTGTTTGCAGTTTATAAATTGAACATGGTTGCGGTGAGTTACTGACATTGCCAAAGTTAACTTCCAGCATCGCTTGCTAAGCAGCTCTATCCATGGACATGGCAGAACGTGACTCAAGAGAAGTTAGAGTTATTTAGTTGACCACCGCCAGTCCAAGTCATAGAGGAGAAAACAGTTCCATAATGGGAAGTATGTCAGTTCCAGTCACACAGTGAGCAATGTGCAAAATCTCCTATTATTGTGGTGAAGGGTGAAAAACCAGCTTTGTTAGGAAGAAACTGGCTTGCAGCACTCAAGTTCAATTGGAAGAAGCTTTCTCCTGTCAAAGTGAAATTCACATTGCAAGACAATGTGACCAACAGGTAGCAGCAGGTGTTTTGTGAAACAGGCAAACTGATTCAAGGGTACAATGCAAATATACGGGTTCAAAGGAAAGTAAGATCAGTTTATTGCAGGCATCATCCAGTACCTAATGCTCTAAGGAGGAAGGTAGAGCGAGAACTGCAAAGACTTGAGACGGAGAACATTTATCTCTAAGGTAGAACACAATTATTGGGCTACCCGCATTGTGGTAGTACCAAAGTCAGATGAGAGTGTACCGATGTGTGGGGATTAAAAGGTAATCGTAAACCAGGTACTAGAATGTAACCACCCGATACTTTGTAAAATATGGAGGATATGTTCACAATGTTGTCGGGAGACCAGATTCTTTCAAAGTTAGATCTGACAAATGCCTATTTGTAACTTGAGTTAGATTATGGCCAGAATTCTCCGAAAAAAAATTGGAAGTGTTGAAGTAGTGTGAAAACTGGAGTAATTCACGTTGGTTTTTTCAGTGGGAGTTCGGAGAAGAATCTCCCACACTCGGTGTCACAAGCGCGTACATCATTATAAATCAGTGGGTGGAACCTATTCCTGCCAGAGAGGCCAGTAGCATCGCGCTAAGTGGGCTCCTGAGCGTGCAGCCATCTGCCAGTGCTGAGATTGGCGCGTGTGCAGTGCCCCTGTCTATTGGCATCCCGGTTGCAGGCCAGCCCTGCAATCCATGCATAGCTGGCCCACCACCCCCCCACAGACTGATCGCTGGCCCCCCGAGCATTCCCAGGACCGTCGCGAACACCCCGTCCTAGCCTGCACCCCCACCCCCCCAACAGTGCCGACCACAACCCCACCCCGCGCAGTCCCGCCACCCCCCCCCCCCCCCCCGTACAGTTCCAACCCCACCAGGCTGATTCCCCCCCACCCATACAGCCTGCCCCGATCGCTGGTCTCCCTGCTCCCCCACCGATCCTGCCTGCAGAGTGGCAGTGGGACACTCACCCCCATAAATCATCCTCCCAGAGGCTCTGCCCCATTAGGTCCCACCCCCATAGGCCCCGCCCCCTTGGCTCTGCCCTATGCTTGATGGGTGCCAAGGTGCTACAAGGGCACTGGACAGAGGCCATCGAGGCCCCCCCCGGTGGTTAAGGGCAGAGGGCTGCCCCTTGGGCAGTGCCAGTCTGGCAGTTCCAGCCTGGCACCCTGGCATTGCCCACTGGACATGCTGGCATTGGCCACTGGGCACCCTGGCACTGGCCACCGGGCACCGGGAACCTGCGATGGGATCAGAGGGGGAGGGACTGGGCTGGCCATCGGGGTTGGCCATCGGGGGGATCAGGGCTGGCCATGGAGGAGGAGATCATGGGTGGCCATTGGGGGCTGCGATTGGGGTTGGCCTGGGCGGGGGAGAGGAATCTGGTAGGCCAGCAGTGATCGGGGGAAGGGTCAGGTAGGCTGGCAATCGGGGATTAAGAAACAATTGGGAAGCTAGCGATCAGGAGGCCAGGCCAGCAAAGGCGGGGGCGGGCGGTGGTGGGGGGCAGTGCGCATGTGCCCATCTCCCCACTGACAGATCGGCGCATGCGCAGTGGCCTGCTCAGCACTATGCTGCTGGCCTCTTCAGCGGGATGAGGTCCCACCCCCCACTTTCCAGCGTGAATCTCTGAGGCAGGAAATTCTCCCATTTTCCCACTTGTTGGACATTTAGTTTTTTTTGGGAGAATCCTGGCCCACATCATTTTCTCTTTGTTTGAAACTCACAAACCTTGACATATTTAGGATATTACAGGATGATGCACTTTCCTTTTTGCGCATAGATAAGTTGCCAGTCACAGCAGATGACCTTGGTAGAACTGACAGGTACACTCACAAGGGTGTATGATTAAATCGCAAATGGGTGGCCAACACAGATACTGGATTTAGAAATGAGGCCAATGTTTTGTGTAGGAATGAATTGTCAGTTGATAAAAGTGGTGTCATGTAGAGCACCAGCGTGGTAATTCCTGAAAGGTACAGATTGCAGTTGCTATGTGATCTTCATGATCAACACGTTGGGATGAACTTGACAAAGAGTCTAGCACGAAGCTATCTTTGATGACCAGGGTTAGATAAGGACATAGAAGAGACAATGAAACTGTGTTGAGTATGTCAGTCAGTGCAAAAGAAGCTGCCATCGGTACCTGTGCAACCATGGAAACGGACAATTAGAGTGCAGCAGAGGCTGCACGTGGATCTTGCTGAATTTGAAGGGCAACAGCTATTCATTGAGATAGATAGCTGTTTGGAGTGGGTTGTGGGGTTTCCAATTATCGAACAACTAGCAAAACTTGAGATATCTTGTATAATTTGTTTGCCCGCCGAAATAGTGCCTGACAATGGACCTCGGTTTTGTTCAGACAAGTTTGTAAAATTCATGAGAACAACTGGGGTAAAACAGACTAGAGTCCCACTGTCTCATCCCGCTTCGATTGTACAAATTGTTACAGATGTTCATAAAATCATAGAATCCTATAGTGCAGAAGGAGGCCTTTCGGCCCAACAAGTCTGCACCGACCACAATCCCACCCAGGCCCTATCCCCATGCATTTACCCCTGACACTAAGGGGCAATTTAGCATGGCCAATCTACCTAACCCGCACTTCTTTGGAGGAAACCGGAGCGCCCGGAGGAAGCCCATGCAGACACAGAGAGTAAAAGCAAATTACTGCGGATGCTGGAATCTGAAACCAAAAGAGAAAATGCTGGAAAATCTCAGCAGGTTTGGCAGCATCAGCAATGGAGAGAAAAGAGCTGATGTTTCAAATCCAGATAATTCTTTGTCAAAGCCAGACCAGACATGGGGAGAATGTACAAACTCCACACAGACAGTGACCCAAGCCAGGAATCGAACCTGGGTCCCTGGCACTGTGAGGCAGCAGTGCTAACCACTGTGCCACCGTGCCACCGTGCCACCTGTTAAAAAATGCTAGATGCAAATTGGAAGAAACGTCAGCTATGATTGAACCACAAGCTAATGATTTTTCTGTTTATTTATCTTAACTCATATCACTACTATCAGCAGATCACCAGCTGAATTATTTCTCAAGAAGGCAGCTTAAAACAATGTTTTCATTGCTGAAGCTGTGCTGAGCACAGTCAGGAGAGCGGAAACAATCCAGGCAGAGAAAGAGTCATGATATGGGATATAGTGAGCGAAAGAAGTCTGAAATTTAACCAGAAGTTTAAGGTGAAAGATCACCATCAGAAATGGTTGAAGTCGGTACCAGGAAGAGTTCTGAAAATATGGGTCCTTACATATATTTGGTCAAGGTGCTTGGTAGTAGAAAGGTTAGGTCTGTACATTTGGGTCATATTTTACCTTCAGAGGTTCACAAAGAAACAAAAAGTTGGGTAGATTCAAACAAGTCCAATAATTTGGATTATTGGGATACCAGTAGAGTACCAACAGTTACTCCAACAGAAGTTATGCCTGAAATCAGTTCAGATCCAAGATGCTTGGGTCCCATGAAAGAAGGAAAATAATGGCACAACAACATGTGTAGCAATTGTAAATCATTCACACCTATTCAACTCTGATTATTAAGATTATGGTCAACGCTAACATTGAAGCATATTGACAACTTTGTCAATCCAATCATGACCTTGTATTTGTCGAATTGTTGTGAGAATATTTTATCTTTGTTTGAATTTAGAAATTTAGAATGAATTTCGAGAAAGAGAAAGAAAGAGATAGCTGTCGATGTCCCCTCTGGCTCATTTGCTAGACAGTAAGAGTTTTAACAACACCAGGTTAAAGTCCAACAGGTTTATTTGGAAGCAAATACCATTAGCTTTCGGAGCGCTGCTCCTTCGTCAGATGGAGTGGAAATGTGCTCTCAAACAGGGCACAGAGACACAAAAATCAAGTTACAGAATACTGATTAGAATGCGAATCCCTACAGCCAACCAGATCTTAAAGATACAGACAATGTGGGTGGAGGGAGCACTAAGCACAGGGCGGCACGGTAGCACAGTGGTTAGCACTGCTGCTTCACAGCTCCAGGGACCTGGGTTCGATTCCCGGCTTGGGTCACTGTCTGTGTGGAGTTTGCACATTCTCCTCGTGTCTGCGTGGGTTTCCTCCGGGTGCTCCGGTTTCCTCCCACAGTCCAAAGATGTGCGGGTTAGGTTGATTGGCCATGCTAAAAAAAAATTGCCCTTAGTGTTGTGCGATGTGTAGGTTAGAGGGATTAGTGGGTAAATATGTAGGGATATGGGGGGAGGACCTGGGTGGGTTTGTGGTCGGTGCAGACTCGATGGGCCGAATGGCCTCTTTCTGTACTGTAGGGTTTCTATGATTCTATGATTCACAGGTTAAAGAGATGTGTATTGTCTCCAGACAGGACAGCCTGCAAGTCCAGGAGGCAAGCTGTGGGGGTTACTGATAATGTGACATAAATCCAACATCCCGGTTCAGGCTGTCCTCATGTGTGCGGAACTTGGCTATCAGTTTCTGCTCAGCAACTCTGCGCTGTCGTGTCTCGTGAAGGCCGCCTTGGAGACCGCTTACCTGAAGATCAGAGGCTGAATGCCTGTGACTGCTGAAGTGCTCCCCCACAGGAAGAGAACAGTCTTGCCTGGTGATTGTCGAGCGGTGTTCATTCATCCGTTGTCGTAGCGTCTGCATGGTTTCCCCAATGTACCATGCCTCGGGGCATCCTTTCCTGCAGCGTATCAGGTAGACAATGTTGGCCGAGTTGCAAGAGTAGGTACCGTGTACCTGGTAGATGGTGTTCTCGTGTGAGATGATGGCATCCGTGTTGATGATCCGGCACGTCTTGCAGAGGTTGCTGTGGCAGGGTTGTGTGGTGTTGTGGTCACTATTCTCCTGAAGGCTGGGTAGTTTGCTGCGGACAATGGTCTGTTTGAGGTTGCGCGGTTGTTTGAAGGCAAGAAGTGGGGGTGTGGGGATGGCCTTGGCGAGATGTTCGTCTTCATCAATGACATGCTGAAGACTCCGGAGGAGATGCCGTAGCTTCTCCGCTCCGGGGAAGTACTGGACGACAAAGGGTACTTTGTCCACCGTGTCCCGTGTTTGTCTTCTGAGGAGGTCGGTGCGGTTTTTCGCTGTGGCGCGTCGGAACTGTTGATCGATGAGTCGAGCGCCATATCCTGTTCTTATGAGGGCACCTTTCAGCTTCTGGAGGTTCTGTTGCGATCCTCCTCATCCGAGCAGATCCTGTGTATACGGAGGGCTTGTCCGTAGGGGATGGCTTCTTTAACGTGTTTCGGGTGGAAGCTGGAGAAGTGGAGCATCGTGAGGTTACCCGTGGGCTTGTGGTACAGTGAGGTGCTGAGGTGACCGTCCTTAATGGAGGTGCATGTGTCCAAGAATGCAACCGATTCCGGAGAGTAGTCCATGGTGAGTCTGATGGTGGGATGGAACTTGTTGATGTCATCATATAGTTGTTTCAGTGATTGCTCACCATGACTCCAAAGGAAGAAAATGACATCGATGTATCTAGTGTATAACATCAGTTGACGGTCCTGTGTGGTGAAGAAGTCTTGTTTGAACCTGTGCATGAAGATGTTGGCATATTGAGGTGCGAATTTGGTCCCCATGGCTGTTCCATGTGTCTGGATGAAGAACTGATTGTTGAAGGTGAAGACATTGTGGTCCAGTATGAAGCGGATGAGTTGTAAAATTGCATCTGGAAACTGGCAGTTGACGGCATTGAGTACTGAAGCAGTTGCAGCAATGCCATCATCATGGGGGACGCTGGTGTAGAGTGTCGAGACATCCATTGTGACGAGGAGCGCTCCTGGTTCAACTGCTCCATGTGCATTGAGTTTCTGTAGGAAGTCCATAGTGTCGCGACAAAAGCTGGGGGCTCTTTGTACAATGGGTTTCAAGATGCCCTCGACATAGCCGGAGAGGTTCTCGCACAGGGTCCCATTGCCCCATACGATGGGACGGCCGGGTGTGTTTGCCTTGTGTGTCTTTGGGAGGCAGTAGAAATCTCCAACGCGGGGAGATGAGAGCACGGAGGGTGCTTTGAAGGTCCGGATCAAAAGTCTTGATCAGAATGTTGAGTTGACGGGTGTGTTCTTTGGTCGGATCTGCGGGTAACTGTCTGTAGTGTTCCTCGTTGTTTAGTTGTCGGTACACTTCTTTGCAGTAATCCGTTCTGTTCAATATGACGATGGCCCCTCCTTTGTCTGCTGATTCGATGACAATATTGCAGTTGGTCTTGTGATGCCCTCAATGTTGCAGATGCCCTCATAAGAACAGGATATGGCGCTCGACTCATCGATCAACAGTTCCGACGCGCCACAGCGAAAAACCGCACTGACCTCCTCAGAAGACAAACACGGGACACGGTGGACAGATTACCCTTCGTCATCCAATACTTCCCCGGAGCGGAGAAGCTACGGCATCTCCTCCGGAGCCTTCAGCATGTCATTGATGAAGACGAACATCTCGCCAAGGCCATCCCCACACTCCCACTTCTTGCCTTCAAACAACCGCGCAACCTCAAACAGACCATTGTCCGCAGCAAACTACCCAGCCTTCAGGAGAACAGTGACCACGACACCACACAACCCTGCCACAGCAACCTCTGTAAGACATGCCGGGTCATCGACACGGATGCCATCATCTCACGTGAGGACACCATCTACCAGGTACACGGTACCTACTCTTGCAACTCGGCCAACGTTGTCTACGTGATACCTTGCAGGAAAGGATGTGGTACATTGGGGAAACCATGCAGACGCTATGACAATGGATGAATGAACACCGCTCGACAATCACCAGGCAAGACTGTTCTCTTCCTGTGGGGGAGCACTTCAGCCGTCACGGGCATTCAGCCTCTGATCTTCAGGTAAGCGTTCTCCAAGGCGGCCTTCATGACACACGACAGCGCAGAGTCGCTGAGCAGAAACTGATAGCCAAGTTCCGCACACATGAGGACGGCCTAAACCGGGATGTTGGATTTATGTCACATTATCAGTAACCCCCACAGTTTGCCTCTTGGACTTGCAGGCTGTCCTGTCTGGAGACAATACACATCTCTTTAACCTGTGCTTAATGCTCCCTCCACACACATTGTCTGTATCTTTAAGATCTGGTTGGCTGTAGGGATTCGAATTCTAATCAGTATTCTGTCACTTGATTTTGTGTCTCTGTGCCCTGTTTGAGAGCACATTTCCATTCCACCTGACGAAGGAGCAGCACTCCGAAAGCTAATGGTATTTGCTACCAAATAAACCTGTTGGACTTTAATCTGGTGTTGTTAAAACTCTTACTGTGTTCACCCCAGTCCAACGCCGGCATCTCCACATCATGACTACCATCGACACCGCAAACTGCCGGCTCCAAGTCGAGAGGATCTCCAAGAAGATCGCGCATATCGACACAGACATCAAGTTTCTATAAACGTGCAAGAAAGCAGACAATATACCAAAAGTACTATGGATCACGAACCCATTCAGGTCAACCTATAACGCAGACTACGCTGAGAGATTTTGCCGTCGCACCTCTCTCGCACTCCTCAACCACCTCATACACCAACTCTACAGCAAACGCTGCAGCCTGGAAACCAAGATCGAATCCATATTCTCAACTTGCGTTCAGGACGCAGACCAGCTGCAAAACTCTGCCAAGCAGATGAGACAAAGGAACTACACCATCTACATGCACACCAAGAACAGGAAACTTGAGAAACTCGGCATCACCACCAGCAGCAACCAAGCCTCCCCCGGTACCACAGTAGAAAACAGTACCACTGCAGGAAAGTCCATTGTCAACTTATCGGACTACACACTTCAGCCAGATGAAATCGAAGTTCTCAGCCGAGGGCTCAACTTTTGCCCTACCACCAAAATAGACCCCATCAGTCTTGCAGCAGACACAGAGGAATTCATCAGGCGAATGAGGCTGCGGGAGTTCTTCCATCAACCCCAAGAGGCCAACAGCGATCACAATGAGACAGCCAATGAACCGGAACAGCCGACAGAGAGATCCGCAGTGCATCCGAAGAGGAAAGAGTCGAATTGGACTCCTCTGGAAGGCCGCTGCCCTCGACTTGACATGTATGCCCAAGCCATCAGGAGGTGCGTCAACACCAAATTCATCAGCCGCACTCAAAAGACAGCACCGAACATCACCCAAGCACAACGCAACGCCATCCGCACTCTCAAGACCAACCGCAACATTGTCATCAAACCAGCAGACAAAGGAGGGGCCATCGTCATACTGAACAGAACAGATGACTGCAAAGAAGTGTACCGACAACTGAACAACGAGGAACACTACAGACAGTTACCCACAGATCCGACCAAAGAACACACCCGTCAACTCAACAGACTGATCAAGACCTTTGATCCGGACCTTCAAAGCACCCTCCGTGCTCTCATCCCACGTACTCCCCGCGTTGGAGATTTCTACTGCCTCCCAAAGATACACAAGGCAAACACACCCGGCCGTCCCATCGTATGGGGCAATGGGACCCTGTGCGAGAACCTCTCCGGCTATGTCGAGGGCATCTTGAAACCCATTGTACAAAGAGCCCCCAGCTTTTGTCGCGACACTACGGACTTCCGACAGAAACTCAACGCACATGGAGCAATTGAACCAGGAGCACTCCTCGTCACAATGGATGTCTCAGCACTCTACACCAGCATCCCCCACGATGATGGCATTGCTGCAACGGCCTCAGTACTCAACGCCGTCAACTGCCAGTTTCCAGATGCAATTTTACAACTCATCCGCTTCATCCTGGACCACAATGTCTTCACCTTCAACAACCAGTTCTTCATCCAGACACATGGAACAGCCATGGGGACCAAATTCGCACCTCAATATGCCAACATCTTCATGCACAGGTTCAAACAAGACTTCTTCACCACACAGGGCCTTCAACCGATGCTATACACTAGATACATCAATGACATTTTCTTCCTTTGGAGTCATGGTGAACAATCGCTGAAACAACTATATGATGACATCAACAAGTTCCATCCCACCATCAGACTCACCATGGACTACTCTCCGGAATCGGTTGCATTCTTGGACACATGCATCTCCATTAAGGACGGTCATCTCAGCACCTCACTATACCGCAAGCCCACAGATAACCTCACGATGCTCCACTTCTCCAGCTTCCACCCGAAACACGTTAAAGAAGCCATCCCCTTCAGACAAGTCGTCCGAATACACAGGATCTGCTCGGATGAGGAGGATCGCAACAGACACCTCCAGAAGCTGAAAGATGCCCTCATAAGAACAAGATATGGCGCTCGACTCATTGATCAACAGTTCCGACGCGCCACAGCGAAAAACCGCACCGACCTCCTCAGAAGACAAACACGGGACACGGTGGACAGAGTACCCTTCGTCGTCCAGTACTTCCCCGGAGTGGAAAAGCTACGGCATCTCCTCCGGACCCTTCAACATGTCATTGATGAAGACGAACATCTCGCCAAGGCCATCCCCACACCCCCCACTTCTTGCCTTCAAACAACCGTGCAACCTCAAACAGATCATTGTCCGCAGCAAACTACCCAGCCTTCAGGAGAACAGTGACCACAACACCACACAACCCTGCCACAGCAACCTCTGCAAGACATGCCGGATCATCGACACGGATGCCATCATCTCACGTGAGGACACCATCTACCAGGTACACGGTACCTACTCTTGCAACTCGGCCAACGTTGTCTACCTGATACGCTGCAGGAAAGGATGTCCCGAGGCATGGTACATTGGGGAAACCATGCAGACACTATGACAACGGATGAATGAACACCGCTCGACAATCACCAGGTAAGACTGTTCTCTTCCTGTGGGGGAACACTTCAGCAGTCACAGGCATTCAGCCTCTGATCTTCGGGTAAGCGTTCTCCACGGCGGCCTTCACGACGCACGACAACACAGAGTCGCTGAGCAGAAACTGATAGCCAAGTTCCGCACACATGAGGACAGCCTAAACCGGGATGTTGGATTTATGTCACATTATCAGTAATCCCCACAGCTTGCCTCCTGGACTTGCAGGCTGTCCTGTCTGGAGACAATACACATCTCTTTAACCTGTGCTTAATGCTCCCTCCACCCACATTGTCTGTATCTTTAAGATCATAGAAATCATAGAAACCCTACAGTGCAGAAGGAGGCCATTCGGCCCATCGAGTCTGCACCGACCACAATCCCACCCAGGCCCTACTCCCACATATTTTTACCCGCTAATCCCTCTAACCTACGCATCTCAGGACTCTAAGGGGCAATTTTTTTAACCTGGCCAATCAACCTAACCCGCACATCTTTGGACTGTGGGAGGAAACCGGAGCACCCGGAGGAAACCCACGCAGACACGAGGAGAATGTGCAAACTCCACACAGACAGTGACCCGAGCTGGGAATCGAACCCGGGACCCTGGAGCTGTGAAGCAGCAGTGCTAGCCACTATGCTACCGTGCCGCCCCTGGTTGGTTGTAGGGATTCGCATTCTAATCAGTATTCTGTAATTTGATTTTGTGTCTCTGTGCCCTGTTTGAGAGCAGATTTCCACTCCATCTGACGAAGGAGCAGTGCTCCGAAAGCTAATGGTATTTGCTACCAAATAAACCTGTTGGACTTTAACTTGGTATTGTTAAAACTCTTACTATATTTACCCCAGTCCAACGTCGGCACCTCCACATCATTTGCTAGATGCAGCTTGGTTGAAATTCTTACATTTTCGTTTGTCTAAATTTCAATCAGCTATCATTCCTCCACTCCTTAAACAAACCACATCCACAAATATTCACTCCCCGCACCACCGACGCCCAGTAGCAGCAGTGTATACTATCTACAAGATGCACTGCAGCAATTCACCAAAGACCCATAGACAGCACCTTCCAAACCCGCAACCACTTCCTTCTAGAAGGACAAGGGCAGCAGATACATTTTTAGTTTATTTATTAGTGTCACAAGTAGGCTTACATTAACACTGCAATGAAGTTACTGTGAAAATCCCCTAATCGCCACATTCCAGCACCTGTTCGGGTACACTGAGGGAGAATTTAGCATGGCCAATGCACCTAACCGGCACATCTTTCAGACTGAGGGAGGGAACCGGAGCACCCGGAGGAAACCCGCACAGACACAGGGAGAGTGTGCAGACTCCGCGCAGACAGTGACCCAAGCCGGGAATCGAACCCGGGTCCCTGGTGCTGTGAGGCAGCAGTGCTAACCACTGTGCCACCGTGCTGCAGAGATAGGAACACCACCACCTGCAAGCTCTCCTCCAAGTCACTCCTTGGAAATATATCGCCGTTCCTGTGCAGTCGCTGGGTCAAAATCCTGGAATTCCCTCCCTAACAGCATTGCGGGTCAACCCACAGAACATGGACAGCAGTGATTCAAGAAGGCGGCTCACCACCACCTTTTTAAGGGCAGCGAGGGATGGGCAATCAATGCTGGCCAGCCAGTGACGCCCATGTCCCACAAATGAATTTTAAAAATCAGCCCTTTATTCCTCTGTCCTTGTAAACTATTTTCGCCATTGCTGACTTCCCTTTCCTGTCCGGAGTCCTCTCAAATCTTTGCCCATCTCTCCTGGATCTCCATGTTTGTATCTCTGCAATCAGATTTCACTGCACTGCAATAGCTCTTATTAAAGCCATAGATAACACATAGATGACTGTGACAAAGGGTGAGTTTCCCATCATTCTCGACCTGTCTGCAACTTCTGACATGGTTGACTATACCATCCTCCGCCAACACCTCGCCATTGTCAGCCAACTGGGTGAAACTGCACGTGCTTGGTTCCATTCTTTACTTTGTAACTACACCCACAGTATCACTTGCGGTCATCTCTCTTCCCATTCCACCCAACCTGGTGTTCCATAAGAATCTATCCTTGGCCTCCTTCAATTTCTCATCTCCCAGCTGCCCTCGGCAACGTCATCTAAAAGCACAGCATTAGTTCTCACATGTTCACTGACAATACTCAGCCCTACCTCACCACCACCCATCTCGGCTCCTCCACTGTTCCTATCCGACTGCTTATCTGACATCCAGTATGGAATGAGCAGTAATTTCCTCCAATTAAGTGGAGGGACCTGAAGCCATTGCTTTTGCTCCTTGTTCCATGCTCCATTCCCGAGTTACTGCCTCCATTCTTCTTCCTGGCAACTTGCTGAGGGATGATATGTGACCATATTAAAGATTATAAATAAACTAGAAAACTAATAAATTCTGTGATATAAGGAAAGAATAACTGCAGCATAGACAATTACATTCAGAAGCTCCTTCCTACTGGAATTGCATTCTTTAACTCCCACTCATTTCTGTCTCTGTGGTAGAGGTGGATTTGATCAGAATTATATTGCAACTTTAGCATGAAAAATCACATTTATTACATTCGGTGCCAAATCTGTTGTATTCTTATTTTTTTCTTCATCTTCCTTGGTGGTCTTTAAAAAATTCTCCTTCCCAATAAGCTATATTTGTTGTCCCATCTTTCTCTGGTCTGATTGTTATTTTCCGTTTAATTTGGATCAATTTAATGTTCCATTATCCCCTTTGTTGAAAACTTAGTCTGTAAACTGCAGTATTAATGCCAGCAGCAGATTGCATGCTATATTTTGATGGTAGTGAATACAGCATTCATTCATGCTCCCCGTCAATCGTTTTCATCAGATGCGGGAATATAAATTTTAAATCAAATTGAATTAGTGATTAAAATGTTGGTCAAATGCAAGCAATAATACATAAAAACCATATCGTGAGATAGATGCAAGTAATTAGCCTTAACCGATGTATTAAAAAATCCATTACATCACAAAGAGAGATCTGAATTGCCAGTGTAAAGGTAAGATGCAGTATCTTTTTGATCTTTTAATAATATGTACATGCTAGTAACACTAGCACGGCAATTTTTGCAACATTACATAATCTGAATAGGGAAAGGAGAGAACTTCATAATAGTTTATAAAATGTTAAGTACAGAATCAAAGAGATAAATGGGTTAGCAAGCTCACAATTTTTAGTACACTATTTAATGTGCTCCAGCAGAACTCCTGTAAGTGCTATATTAAAATAATCATCCAAAGATGTGCAAGTTAGTTTGCCATGGTAAATTGTCCCTTTGCATCAGGGGGATTAGCCAGGTAAATATGTTGGGTTATGGGGATAGGGCCTGGCTGGGATTGTGGTTGGTACAGGCTCGATGGGCCACATGCACTGTAGGGATTCAATGATTCGAATAAACAGGTTTATGACTGTATTAACATAGAATCTGTAGGAATTTTCCTTGAGTGCTTACAATGTGCTAAATGTAAGAATAAATGAATTTTAATTATTTTCACACTAAGCACAAACAAATTTTACGCTTCTTAAATGAATGGCATTAGTTCGTAATGTTTTTATACATAACTTCAATCTAATATCATTTCAATATACCATATTTTATTAGAAAGATGTGGCAGAATCTGTTTTTACTTGTGTGTGGTGTTTAGCACAGGCAGCCAGACTCACAAGAGTTAATGTAGTTGTAGATTTTATTGTTTTACAGTGTTTACATTTCAATAGCCTGGACCTTTTTGGTTGTAATGATACCATTCCTCGTCAGTATTCTGCGAAACTGATACTGGTGCCGTCTCCATGGTACAATTCAACACACAGAACTGGAAGTTGCTATCAGTGATTTCCTGCTCCTCCACAGGGTGCTTGGTTGAAGTTCTTGCAGATGGAAATCAATCAGAAAACATTAATTTGATGTGAACTTTCACTTTGAACTATATTATTCTCACTGCAAAATCATTTGAAAAAGTTATGCCTTGTGCTGTGGTCAAGAGAGAGATAGGCAAACTGCATTGATTTCTTCTCAGCACCTGTCTATCAGCTGAAAGTATTTTGAATTATTTTTAAAGTACGCTGTGGCATGTTTTCCCAAACCCTCAGTTTGTGTAATCCAATTTACCAAGAACCCACAGCAAACTCACATTATGATTAACTCAGAAAGTTAGTTTATATCACAATCAAAACCTGGGAGTATGTACACACACGCACGCACACACACACATGCACATACACGCGTGCACACACACACACACACACACACACACAGGCACACACATGCATGCGCACACACACACACACGCACACATACACACACACCCAAAAGGGAGTTTCATAAGTATAGATATTAATAGTACATGGACCACAGAAACCAACATGAGTTCATATGATTTCCAGAGACCAGAGTCAGAGTCAGGAATTCTATATTGTAGGAGTTGAAGTTCAGCTGGCTGAAGATTAGAGTTTTAAGGTTCATTTTGCAGTTGGTGTGGACACAGCAGATGAAGTAGGAGCACAGAGAATTGATCAGTTCTGCTGGTGATGGTGGGAAATCTTCCAGCAGAAACAAGCTTGGAGGAGTTGAGAAATGATAACCAACTGCTTGCTCAGCCAGGTATACTTTCCAGTTGATGTTAAAACAGCAGACTGAAGATTTCTCAGTTCTCAAAAGCAAAGAGAAATTTCAAAATGGTTATGTGATCTTAGTTCTCTACAAGGACTTCAAGGTGGCTGTTTGTCCAGTGTCTGGAATTGACTTTGATTTAAGGACTGATAAATGTGCCAGTCGTTCGTCATTGAAAGAGTCACATTGAAGGTCTAGTGTCAGGAAGCCAATGTCCAGGCAGACCCACTGACTCTACCAGCAAGTTGAGTTTTTCAGATGTGTTGTGAATTTAATTCACTGTGTTCCTGCATACTAAATTAACAGACTAAGGAGATTGTAACCTTTAAGGTACAGGGTGTAGCAATGCTTGTTACACTGGTTCCTGCCTAGTAACAAGGATGGAATCCTGTCAGAGTGCTTTGATAGGTCTCCAAATCAGTTTGAAAATCAGTGAACAGGTCTTCTTGAGGCAATCTACCAGTCACAAGTGCCACAAAGACGTAAGGGGGCAGAATAAACAAGTCCTAGTTAAGTTAAAGATAAAGCTGTGGGGAACAGACTTTAAGTGTGGGCCATTGGAACAAAGATACCCCTTTGGAGCAGTGGTGTTTTGCTTGGCAAGGCCATAGATCTGAAAGTGTGCTTGTAAATTAGTGTTGAGTGCCTTTGGGAATCCAAGGAGATGGAATCTTGGAAGGTGAAATTGAAACCATGTAAGGTGCAACATTGTTAAAGATGTCCAAGTGGGAATGACTTTTGGAGAGAATTCCAAGGAGAGATCTTTGAAGGTGAAGCTGGGAATTGTAAGGCAGAGTTTCAAAGAAATTGTTTGACTTGGTGTTTACTGACATTTGGTTGGGTTCTTGAAAAATCCATGCACTCTGCCTTAGTTTCATCTGTCATCTAATTTGAGGTATTATGACCTCATTGCGCCCGTTGTGCGGCAGGAAAAAGTCGTAAAATCGGATGTGATGTGACTAGTGGGAATGGCACCCGTTTTCACGCCCATTCTCATTCTACCAAGAAAAAAAATCGGCACAATCGGGACCCCACCCAAAATGGGCATAACATCAATTTGCATTTTTTTGCATTCATCACAATGTAATTAGCGAGCTTCACTCACAATCGTCCCAGCTCACCTGCCTTAACCACCTCGCTTGCTGCAGCAGGATCGGTCAGGAAAACACCTCTAGTATAAAAGCTGCATTCAGGCGCTTGAGCCGTGAGGATGAGTGAAGTGGTAAGCCTCTGCTTTCAAACTGCTCCGTGCTGCTCGGTAGGGATTGTTTCGTGGCGGCCATGTTGTGTTTCAGGCCAGGGGGTCCTGCGAGTGTGTGGGGGGGTGGGGGCCTGCTGTTGTTCATGGGGTCTGACTTCGGCCTCTCAGCATGGACCCAGGTCAGAGAGCAGGAGAGGGAGGGAGCAGAGAACCCTGCAGTTCCGCACACGAGTATCCTTTGAGCAACTGTCGGACGTCGCGTGCCACCAATAGCTCCAGCTCTGACAAGAGAAACTGCAAAACCCGTTCCCTTAGTTGCAGGACCTGGCACCTCAGGGCACAGGGGTGCACCCACTCCCAGTGGCTGTGAAAGTGACGGCTACCTTAAACTTTTACGCCACCGAGTCCTTCGAGACCACCAGTGGAGACCTTTATGGCATTTCCCAACCATCCACAAGTGTGTCAAGGGGGTCACAGATGCCCTGAATGTCCAACTGGCCAGTATATTAAATTTGACCTTGGGTGCATGCAACGTACTAGAGATGTCTCCAATGAGTAGAGGATTGGCAAATGCTCACTTCTATGCTTCAGCCTGACCATGCTGTTCCTAATGGCCCGCATCCCCTCCTCTCCCGCACGATCCAGTTCCCCTTCCTCAAAGGGGGTGAGGACCTGAATCTCAGGCACACCACCCCCTGTCTTTGCCCTTTCCTGGCGATTATGGGCATTCTTCTGTCGGGATGGAAAGATTTGATTTGATATGATTTATTATTGTCAGATGTATTAGCATACGGTGGAAAGTATTGTTTCTTGCATGCTATACAGACAAAACATACCGTTCATAGAGAAGGAAACAAGAGTGTACAGAATGTAGTGATACAGTCATAGCTAGGGTCCAGAGAAAGATCAACTTAATGCAAGGTAAGTCCATTCAAAAGTCTGACAGCAGCAGGGAAGAAGCTGTTCTTGAGTCAGTTGGTACATGACCTCAGAATTTTGTATCTTTTCCCCGATGGAAGAAGGTGGAAGAGAGAATGCCAGGGGTGCCTGGGGTCCTTAATTACGCTGGCTGCTTTGCCGAGGCAGCGGGAAGTGTAGACAGAGTCAATGGATGGGAGGCTAGCTTGCATGATGGATTGGGCTACATACACGACCTTTTGTAGATCCTTGCGGCCTTAGGCAGAGCAGGAGCCATACCAAGCTGTGTTACAACCAGAAAGAATGCTTTCTATGGTGCATCTGTAAAGGTTGGTGAGAGTCGTAGCTGACATGCCAAATTTCCTTAGTCTTCTGAGAAAGTCATGTCAAATCTGGTGGCATGAGTCCTGCAGGGTATCAGGGGGGTGGCCCTTAGAGGGCAAGGTTTGTGATAATCTCCAGGAGGGGCGGGAGGAGGGAGGTGCTTGGGGGGTCAGGGACTGCAAGCATGCAGGGTGCTGGGGGTGGAGGGATCTGTGGGTCATTTAGGGGCAGATGCTAGATGAGGTTAAACACTCACCCTTGCTGCCCGGATTAGGTCATTCAGTCTTTTGCGGCACTGCTTCCCAGTTCTCCTGGCCAGTGCCCTGGCATAAAAGCATGCTGCCACCACCTCCCAGTCTGTGTTTCCATCCTTTTCCCTGGGACGGCATCCTGCTGGGGGGAAGAGGGTGTCCCATCTTGCATCGATCGCCAACAGCAACCTGGCCAGATCAGCATCAGAAAAACAGAGAGCAGTCTTCCTGGAGGCCATTTCTTCCTGCACTGCCTGCCTGTCTGTCCATCCTTGGGGTTTTTATGGAGCTCTCCTTTGTTAGGGCAGATCAGCTGCAGGCAGTTTGGGTGAGTCACATGCCCGTTAGAGCATTCCAGTGAGTTTAATGCAGTTTGCCTTGTTACCTTGAAGTGGAAGCCAAGTCAGCACTTGCTAATGGAGTTGTGGGGGGAGCGGGGGGGTGGAATTTGTGCCTCTGTGATGATTGGGGGAGAAAGGGTCATGTCAGTCAGCCATCGGGGCCGGGGAGGTGATGAGGGGGCTATGTATAAAGGGGTCCGGGGGGGCTGGGGGGTAAGGGGATCAGTAATGTTTGGGGAGGTGTCTTCAATGTCTGTGGGGAGGAGGGGGAGGCTGTGTCTGGCCCAGGAGTATTCTGTCAGGAGTACTCCATTTTTTTTAGCCTTTTGCTGCGCATGCGCGGTTTGTGACCCCAATCTGAGCCGCTGGCTATCTGGCGAATTAGGCCCCGCTCACTGCCTCTAGTGGCTAGAAACAGTCCAGCCCATATTTTCAGACTGACTGCATACGATTCAACGTGAAAACTCGCCTGGAAAACTTTAACTGGACACTTAGAAAAAAACTCTTAAATTCCACCCAATGTGTCCAAGCATATTTCATCTGTTAATTCACATGTACCTCATATGTATCCTGAATGTTACAGTATAAAATACATTGTAAATTAGAGTCATAGAGTCCTCGAGGTTTACAGCATGGAAGCAGGCCCTTCGGCCCAACTTGTCCATGCCGCCCCTTTTCTTTTAAAGCCCCTAAACTAATCTCAATTGCCCACATTTGGCCCATATCCCTCTATACCCATCTTACCCATGTACCTATCTAAATGCTTTTTAAAAGATAAAATTGTACCCGCCTCTACTACTACCTCTGGCAGCTTGTTCCAGACACTCATCACCCTCTGTGCGAAAAAATTGCCCCTCTGGACACTTTTGTATCTCTCCCTTCTCACCTTAAACCTATGCCATCTAGTTTTAGACTTCCCTACCTTTGGGAAAAGATATTGACTATCTACCTTGTCTATGCCCCTCATTATTTTATAGACCTCTATAAGGTCACCCCTCAGCCTCCTACGCTCCAGAGAAAAAAGTCCCAATCTATTCAGCCTCTCCTTATAACTCAATCCATCAAGTCCTGGTAGCATCCTAGTAAATCTTTTCTGCACTCTTTCTCGTGTAATAATATCCTTTCTATAATAGGGTGACCAGAATTGCACACAGTATTCCAAGTGTGGCCTTACCAATGTCTTGTACAACTTCAACAAGACGTCCCAATTCCTGTATTCAATGTTCTGACCGATGAAACCAAGCATGCCGAATGCCTTTTTCACCACTCTGTCCACCTGTGACTCCACTTTCAAGGAGCTTTGAACATGTACCCCTAGATCTCTTTGTTCTGTAACTCTCCAAAGATGTGTGGGTTAGGTTGATTGGCCATGGTAAAAAAATTGCCCCTTAGTGTCCTGAGATGCGTAGGTTAGAGGGATTAGTGGGTAAAATATGTAGGGATATGGGGGTAGGGCCTGGGTGGGATTGTGGTCGGTGCAGACTCGATGGGCCGAATGGCCTCTTTCTGTACTGTAGGGTTTCTATGATTCTCCCCAACGCCCTACCATTAACTGAGTAAGTCCTGCCCTGGTTCAATCTACCAAAATGCATTACCTCGCATTTGTCTAAATTAAACTCCATCTGCCATTTGTCAACCCACTGGCCCAATTGATCAAGATCCCGCTGCAATTGGAGATAACCTTCCTCACTGTCCACCATGCCACCAATCTTGGTGTCATCTGCAAACTTACTAACCATGCCCCCTATATTCTCATCCAAATGATTAGTATAAATGACAAATAACAGTGGGCCCAGCACTAATCCCTGAGACACACCACTGGTCACAGGCCTCCAGTTTGAAAAAACAACTCTCCACAACCACCCTCTGGCTTCTGTCAAGAAGCCAATTTTGTATCCATTTAGATACCTTAACCTGGATCTCGTGAGATTTAAATTGTTTTATTTTTCTGGACTTGTATAATAGTTTGTTTTTGTTTAAAACCTATGGAATCCTGTGGCTTTATTCCAAAAGCAGGTGCTTGAAACTCAATCTTTAACTATCTTAAACAAAATTTTATTTTGTCCCTAACCGGATACCCAGCCGCAGCAGCCCACCCCACCACCACCCCCACCCCTCCCCCCCCCCCCCCCGCCCCCCCCCCCCCCCCCCCACCCCCCCCCACCCCCCACCCCCCCACCCCCCCCACCCCCCACCCCCCACCCCCCACCCCCCACCCCCCCCCCACCCCCCACCCCCCCCCACCCACCCCCACCCCCCACCCCCCCCCCCACCCCCACCCCCCACCCCCACCCCCCACCCCCACCCCCCACCCCCACCCCCCACCCCCACCCCCCACCCCCACCCCCCACCCCCCCCCCCCACCCCCCCCACCCCCACACCCCTCCCCCCCACCCACCCCCCCACCCCCGCATTCATCACCGTGACCCTGCTCCCCCAGCCCCTTGTATTTTTTTATTCATTGCTGGCTAGGCCAACATGTAATGCTCATCCCTATTGGCCTCTAGAAGGTGGTAGCAAGCTGCCATCTTGACCCTCTGTGGGCCATGTGGTGTAGGTACACCCAGAGTGTTCCTCAGGATGGAATTCCAGGATTTTGATCCAGTGACAGTGAAGGGACAACAAGAAATTTCAAGTCAGGATGGTGAGTGAATTGGAAAGGACTTCCAGGTGGTGATGTTCACATGTGTATGCTGCCCCTGTCCTTCAAGATGTGGATTTGGAAGGTGATGTCTCGGGAACCTTTGTGAGTTCCTGCAGTATATCTTATAAATTGTACGCACTGCTGCTACTGTGTGAGAGTGGTGGAGGAAGCAAGTGTTTGTGGAAGGAGTCATTTGGCTTGTGCTCGAGCACAACAGGCCTGTTCCAGTTACTGTTGCTCGGTTCTATTGGTTGGTAGTGCAACATGAGGTTAATCTTCTTCCAAACCTTGGCCAGCTTCTCTGGACCCAGATGATAAGGATGTTGTCTTATGGTAGAGCTAGGTCGATGGTTCCATTCCAATTATCTTCCTGCACCTAATAAGAACATAAGAAATAGGAGCAGGAGTAGGCCATCTGGCCCTTCGAGCCTGCCCCGCCATTCAACAAGATCATGACTGATCTGAAGCGAATCAGTTCCACTTACCCGCCTGCTCCCCATAACCCCTAATTCCCTTATCGATCAGAAAACTAATAAGAGAATCAGAAAACTAATAAGAAAACCAGGAATGGTTTTCTAATGGTTCTAATGGGTAAACTAATGGTCCACTAAAGTAGACTAATTATTCCTGGAACAAGTCACTTGTCTGTAGCCTGAGGCTTACAGTTTGAGGGGCACCACTCTGTGTCAAGCTTGGCTGACCAAGACTCTCTGCTGCTCTTACTGCCATTCATTGGCATATTGGGGAGATTTGCAGGTTGGCACTCAACCTTTTTGACCACATTATGAATGAACCTTCCTTGGCCATCAATTCCTGGGGTGGAACTCAAACTCAGAGCTTTCAGCTCAGAGGCAGGGGTGCTATCCTTTGCATCACAAGACTCCCAGGTTGATGGTTACAAATTCTATTTCATTCTTTAAGCTGATTAGTTTGTTCCTTTGGCTTGGGAGTGGGCGTTTCCCTAACTTGATCCATGTCCTCTGGAACACTCCTGCCCCCAAGTAGATGTTCAGCATCTGTTGTACACCCTTGTGGCTCTTCAGCTGGGTGAAGCATCTCACTCACTACCTGCTGATCTGTTTGGGGACTCCCCTTATTCCTATTTAAATCTGGAAAGAAGGTTTCTCCAGGCCATACTTCAGGCACTTCTGCAATTTTTACATTTCCTGTGTTACAGTTTGCTTTTCCTCAGGTTCATCAATATCAAGTCACACCATCCCTCGTAGGTGCGTTGGATTTTTAAAGTGCAGACATACCTGTTGAATGGAATTTGCTCCAGACGTTCGAACTTAATGCAAGTCTGGGGTTTCTTGTGGGAATTCCAAAATTGCTGCTGATATGCCTTCAGGGCTAACTCTTTTTTTAAAAAAAGTGACAATAATAAAGTTCTGGATTTCTTTTCATCCCCAGGGACCCGGTACTTGTTAGATGAGGTTTACCTTGATTTTTAACTTCATACTTAATCAGAATTATAGCTGTAAAACATCTCTGGCTCTGAAAAAACAATGTTATGTTTGTGGAATGTCCCATTTCTTGATTCTATGTTAAAAGTTCCATCAATTTTAAAATAATAAGTTTTTAAACATTTGTTTATATATTTGTTTTTAATTTAGTGCAGGACAAATCTATATTTGAACCTCTGTAAATAGATGTTATAAAAGTCAAAGAACCTGTCTATTAATTCCTGGTTTTCTGTCTGTGAGAATTATTTAACGTGATTAGTTGCTTAGGCTATTTGAAGACATCACTGTTGTTGGACCCCAAAGATCTCATATACTGAGCATCAGAATTAAATTAACTTTGGGAAAGTTGAGATCCACGTAACAGAGATCACTAAATCTTTGTAGACAGCAATGTTGCTTCGTGGCGGACCACAAAATTTGGGCCAATGTTTTCTGCTTTGACAGCCTGGCCTTACTGTAATGGCCGATCAATTTGCTTGACAAACTATTTACTGTATTCAATTTAATCATAGAACAAGCATAATTTAATATAGAATTGGTCTGAGGCATTGATTTCTGCCAAATGCTTTGTCGGATTAGTGTCACTAAAGCAAGCAATGGAGCTGAACTAACATTATTAGGCATTTCTGCAATTTATCTTAACATAATGAACAGTAAGTGGTGTAATGAACAACAAGATTAATGGATGAATAATGGCAGCATTTTCGGTCAGCTCTACTAATTTTCTTCATCTTATTGTAGATACCTACTGGCACATAGGTACTTACAAAACCAAATAATTAGATCCGATGCAGTCAATGATTCTCCACCTTATCTACTGGTCACAGTTGATTTGATAATCTGTACGACGTCTTTCCAGTTTGGAGGCAGTCAGTAACTATACCATAATACAGATTAAAATTACATTGAAACCAAATATGGCAGAGACAATGGGGGAGAATTGTAACTCATCATAAAATGGGGAGGTAGTAGCATGGTGGTATGGTCACTGGTTTAGTAATCCAGAGATCCAGAGCAATTTTCTGACGACCCAGGTTCAAATCCGACGACTGCAGATGGTGAAATTTAAATTCAATAAAACATCTGAAATTAAAAATCTAATGATAACCATGAAACCATTGTTATAAAAACCCACCTGTTTCACTAATGTGCTTGAGGGAAGAAAATCTGCCATCCTTACCTGGTCTGGCCTACATGTGATTCCAGATTCGCAGCAATGTGGTTGACATTTAACTGCCCCCTCAAGGGCAATTAGGGATGGCAATAAATTTTGGCCCAGCCAGTGACGCCCATGCTCCACGAATGAATAGAAAAAAGCAACACTGATCATCTTAACTTGGTGCCTCCTGATAACTGACCCCTCAGCTAATGGAAACAAATCTTTCCTGCAGTTAAGAATGGAGGATGAATAAGATTAAAACTATGAAACTGGGATCAAATAAAGAAAGGGGGTAAAAGGGGGATTGGTAAGTGCAGCTATCTGAAGGAGTGTTTCGAAGTGTGAATTAGCATACCGGTGAGAAAATGAACTGTTTATCAATGTGACTATGGGAAAACAATGGGGTATAGAAGAGGTAACTTCAAAGTGGAGACACAAGGAAATTGGCAGTTATTGGATAAAAAGCCAGGTGCACAGGGTGGGAAACATCAAAGGGAAAAAATGATATATCCGTAGCACAATAACTAGAGAAAGGGAAACAGTAAAAACAGCTACCATCATAGTCACATTCAGCTGTAAAAAACAGGCTCCCTTGAAAACAAGTTATTGCTAAAAGGTGGGTGGTTAAAATCCAAAACCCGAACAAAGTAGACTATGCCTCCACTGAAACTGAAGACACTGTTTCCAAATGTGGACAAATAACCTGTGGGTGGCAACTGTCTGCTGGATTTAGCTCATAGAGTTATATAATACTGGATGTTGTTTGGGAAAAAGGGGTATTTCTCAGAGTTCAGGAAATGTGGGTAGTTGGGAACAAAGGGGAACTTCATGAGATACTGCATGCGTATAGACATCAGTGCAGCTAAGTGTACTGTTCTAATGTACTATAGTCCTTCTTGTCATGTTTTATTTGTAAATTAATAAATAATCTTTATTAATTGATCACAAAACAACTGGACTGTTCCTCCCTGATTTGCTTATCTTTTCCCACATTGAAAAGATACACCACTAAAAATCAATGTTCCAACTTGCCCTTTTGGATTTTGGGATAACCTTGTATTTAACATCAGCAGGATTCCAAACACTATTTACCCTATCTAAACCCTACTTATACTTTTACTTATACTAATGCTTTTCAGGTCCTCAATCCCATGAGTTTCATGGTTCCCTAGTATTTCTGGGAGTTTTATTGTATCTTCCTCCATGAAGAGAAATGTACAGTATTTGTTTAGTTTCTCTGACATTTCCTTATTCCCCATTAGAAATTGTCCTGTCTGTAGTGGATCCACATTTGTCTTTGCTAATCTTTTCCTTTCTTCATACTGATGGAAGCTTTTGACATCTATTTTTATCATTCAATTTTCTCTTTATCAGTTTCCCTCCTCTTCCTGCACTAAATTCTAAAAAGCATCCAATCCTCAGGCTCAGCACTTTGTTGGCAACTATACAAGCCTCTTTTTTGTACAATACAATTCTTAGCTTCTCTTATTAGCCACGGCCAATCATTTTTCCTGCTCGGATTTTGTGCCTTAAAGGAATGCAAATTTGTTTCTAGCCATGTATTAATTCTTTAAATGCTAGTCATTGTTTGTTTACACATTTTAATATAGTTTCCCAATCTACTACAGCCACAATGACCCTCGTACCTTCACAGTTTCCTTGGTTTAGGATAAAAGACCCTAGTTTTGGATTGAGCTTTATGACTTTCAGCATTAATGTAAAATTCCATGGTGTTATGATCATTCTTTCCAGGAAGGTCCTTTACAACAAGATTATTAATTAGCTCTTTCTCATTGCACAATTCCAGATCTAAAATGATGATTCCCTAGTTGGTTCATCAACATACTGTTCGAGAAAAAAACATCTTGTATAATTTCTGGGAATTCATACTCCATTGCATTAGTGCCTCTGAAGGGTCTTCCTGACTCAAAACGTTGACTCTATTCTCTCTTCACAGATGCTGTCAGACTGGCGGAGATTTCCCAGAGTTTTCTGTTTTTGTTGGCCTATTTCTGTGCTATGTACTATGGCATTGACTCTTCATCAATCAAAAGGAAGATAATCATGTATGACTGCCTAAGATATCGAGGAAGGTGTTATGATATCTTCATTCTTCACCAGTCAAGTCTTTTATAGATCTAGGCTCAAGAAGTGAGTGGATACTCTTTGAAGATGCCATCTCTGTGGATGAGCATAATGACATGTGTGAGGAATCCTACCAATGAAGAACAAGAAAGGAACAACCAAAACCACATATGCACAAGAGAGCTTATTGAGAAAGACATTGGGCTATCATAGCTGTGAGTCAGGTACCTGCACAGGTCTAGAGTGCAATTCAGTATTCTCCAACAAGGATCTCCAGAAAGGTGGTTGTTTGCTATGCCTCTTACAACATATCACTGGAGAGTGGACTGGAGCTGCAGGAGGAAGAAGACGGTGACTGTTCTGCATTGTCAATGGCGGATCTTTTAAATGGTACACATTACTGACACCATGAAGAGAGAAAATGTTTAAGTTGGTGGATGGATTGCTTTGGTGTCAAGTCTTCTTTCATGTTACTGGAAGGGCATTCATTCAGGAGAATGGAAAGTATTCAATCACACTCCTCACTTGGGCCTTGTCATTGGTGCAGTGAGGTAGAGTGGGAAGTGAGGAGGTGAGTTATTTGCTGCAGAATTTTCTGACTTGCTCTTGTAGCCTCAGTTTTTCTGCGGCTGGTCCAGTTCAATTCCTGGTCAATGGTAACCCCCAGGAAGTTGACGATCGGAGAGCCAGCATTGGTAATGCTGCTAAAAATGTTGGCATGCTAGCAACACCTAATTCAACCTCTTTGGAACCATCAACTCTGAAATTGTGAATTAGTTCCTGACAACCTGCAGGATATCAAATCTCAAATGAAATTAAATTTGCTTCAATTCAATATGAACAAAATTGAGACATTTTTGCTTCTCTTAGCAGATTCTTTGCTTTAAGATACTCTGGGATTTTTTTTGCAGAAATGATGTTGCACTAAGTCAAGTTACTTGTTGTTTCAGCTCAATCTACTAGTATTAACAAACTGTTTAAACCCAGGTCTCCGTGGAGGGGACATGCAAGAGAACCTTCTCCTCTCTCTGTCTAACATTCGCTCACTCATTATCAGGCCAACAGCTTCACTGGAGAGTGCTGGAGAACAGAAATCCCAGGTTGTTGATATTTGTAGTCCTGTTGGTTGATTGGGAAATCACTGGGCTCTGCACATGTGATTTTCTGATATACACTTGCAGTGGGTGAGTTTCTCTTCACTTGGACAGTGCTGAGGAAAAGTTGATCATAAAATGATTTTATCAATTTATTTATTACATCTGATCAAACATGATGCTGACGTACTCAAACCCGATAAGGTTGCTCTTGTGAACGTTCACTAGAAATAATGTGCTTCACAGATGTAACAATTTCCAGCTATTCAGAAAACAGATTTTAGCACAGTGCTCAGAACTCAAAAATAATCGATAACAACCTGTTAAGCTGAGTTACTTCTGATGTATTTTACAAAAGGGCGAAATTCATGGAGTAGGCTACATATCAATTTGTGTCGGGTACCATTAAAACCTTAAAATAAAAAATAAAAAGGCAATTGGCCTTTTAAATTATGCACTTTTATGACCTTTTAAATAATGCATTTAATTATGCATTATTCATCGCACTAATTCTAGATGGTTTCCTTTAACGGTTTCTTACCATAAATAAAGGTCATTATTGTGACTAGATTTCAGATGAAAAGTATTTCTTTCGCATGCTATTTGTTCTCTTATCTGATTGAAAGTGGATGCTATCTTAGTCGTCTCATTTTAAGGTGCATTATTAGCAACACTTACAAGGTACAATTAAGTGACTCATGACTCATTGCAATTTCTAACACCTATACTACGAGATGATGAGATGTGACCTTTTAAGAAGTCCAACTTTAAGTCTACTTTACGAATGAAACTTAATCAGGTTAAGGTGGACATTTACCGTATTAAAAATTTAAAATCTCATTTTCTGGCAAGTTAAATCAGATAAAATCATATACTCGGATTACTTACAACAACGTTCACTGACATAGATCTTAAACCATCCAAAAGTTTCACAGGAGTACATTCAAACAAAATTTGATACCAGGCCACATAAAGAGATATCAAGATAGTTATCAACCTAATGATTGGTCAAAGTGGGGTTTTAAAGAGCATTTTAAAGGAGAAACAAGAAATAGAGAGACAAAGATATTTGGGGAGGAAATACCAAAGCTGTATCCGGAGTCTAAAAGGTCTATGGATATGTAAGGTTATTATTCTTAGGATCAGCCCTGTTTGCAGTAAGTGGAACCCATGGGGGTAAATGTTTTGTCCATTTAAGTAAGGCTTATTATGTTGGCCCTGAGATTTTTGTGGGGCTGTTCTTATCTTATACTGTAACCTCATCAAAACAGCAGCAGAACTCTCCCCAAGAAATATTGCAAACCATATTACTCTTGATTGCATTGAATCAGTCCTATTTGCATCTGAATGAGCAGGCTGCATTGCTGATGCAACAACTCCACGTAAATGCAACATATTATTTTGTCCTTCATGGCAATTTGCAAGTTTACTAAGCATTAGTTTGGAACTTTTCATCACTATGAGAATTTCTGTGTGACAACAGATGCGAGACAGTAGGATATGCAGTTTTTGTGAGCCTGTCATGAAGAGGTTATGAATGTACAGTTTAGATTCATAAAATTATGGAATGACTGCGCAATCAGCCATTTGGCCATTGAGCTGATGTAGGCTCTTTGGTGGAGCTGTCCAAGTAGTCTATTCCCCTGCTCCTTTCCCAGAACCCTATACTTTTTTTCCCTTAAAGTAGTTATCCAATTCTTTTGTAATGCTTCTACCAAATCTCCTTCTCTCATCCTTTTCAAGTAGTGCATCCCAGATTAAAACATCTGGGTAAATAAACAATGCTTCCTCAATCATCTCAGGCTCTTTTGGCAAACATCTTAATTCTGTGTCCTCTTGTAATAATTCTTGTTCACCAAAGGTTTTGGATGGAAATGTGACTTTACCAATTCAACAATCTTACTGAATAACTTGGAGTCGGGCACCCGTGGGGGTGGGAATCAAATTGTAAGCCTCAGTCCCACATTCACGCAGGAGGATTGCTTCTCTCTTTCCCAAACGCTCTATGTATTGGTCGGAATTCTCAGGCCATTCATGCTCCACCGCCACCACCAGCAAGGATGGAGAATTTGGTTCTCAGCTAAATCTCTGTTCACTGCAGCAGGATGGGAGAATCCCAGCTGGAGACAAGGTCAGAGAATCTAGCCTATTGTGTCCAGTGCTCCACAGAGGCATCAACAGGATCTAACCACCTAAATAGGGGAATCTTTTGTAATTACACTTCTTTGCCTCAACTTCAATGGAACCTGTATACTCACAGTTCAGGGCTCGCTCTTATCCTTGTTGCCAATGTAATCATTCTTGTTGTTGTTGAGGGAGGCACAATGGCACAGTGGTTAGCACTGCTGCCTCACAGTGCCGGGGACCTGGGTTCAATTCCTGCCTTGGGTGACAGTCTATGTGGAGTTTGCACGTTCTCCCTGTGTGTGCATGGGTTTCCTTCAGGTGCCCCGGTTTCCTCCCACAGTCCAAAGATATGCAGGTTAGGTGGATTGGCCATGTTAAATTGCCCCAGGGTGTGTAGGTTAGTGGGGGAAAATTGTGGGGTTACGGGAAAGGGCCTAGGGGGTAATCTATCAGTGCAGACTCGATGGGCTGAATGGCCTCCTACTGTGCTGCAGGGATTCTATGAATCAATGACCAGTTAAGGGAAAAACAACACAGTTATTTACAGGTTAAAACTATACAGAGCCTCGTGGCTGCAGCCAGTTCCCGAGAAGGTTCTGGAACTGAAATCCTTGCTCCTCAATTGGTTCCCCAGGTCATGTGACCTTCACTCTACAGATTGATCCTTAAAGGGACAATTACTGCATCTCTGTTTACTGGAAACAATTTTATCACCTGTCCTGTTTTCTATAAAGTTTTAACTTGGCTTCCTTGCTTTTATAATCTACCCTCTCCCCTCCATTAACAAAGCCATATGCCAGTGCTAGTATTTCTATATTGTACAGTGGACGCTAACTCATCAATCTCCCCATCAAAGCCCTCAATTGAGTCCTCTGCAGCAGAACCTGTGTGCTACCAGGCCCTCTGGTGAGCTGGCAACTGCATTACCTATCCCCCTGCCCTGGCTGCAAGCCACTCTTTCCCGTAGTCTCACTATGTGCAGGTCCCACCTGCAAGCTAACCTCTAAAGTATGTACAGTGTCAAAGTTGTTGAGCCGTGAGTGTGAGATTGAGTTACCCTGTTTCTTCTTCATCTGACTCTTCCTCCTCATCCACATCTCGCTCCTGCACCACTGCCTGACCAAACCCTAGAAATTAAAGAAGATTTATAATGCAGGAGGATATTCAACCCGTCAGGACAGCTCCACCAAAGAGCCAGGAAAGAGCTACCAACCTAATCCCAGCTTCCTATACTGGGACCTTGGCATTGCAGGTCAGGAAGGTTTATTGGTCAAGGGGGAAATGGGATGTGAGGAGGATGATCAGGTATGAGCTAGCTATCATTTTTGATGTTTTCAGTCCTGCTGCTGGCTACGGTCTCAGTCGTTGCTGCTCCAATGATGCTGAGCACTGGCCGCCGCATCAGAGTGAGGAAAGACAGCCATTTCTGTCCCCAGGCAGCTAGGTGTGGCTGCTTGCAGTTGTGCACCAACACGTCCTGCAACACACGAGGAGGATTACTGGTGATTGTGGTGCAAGGGGTTTGAGGGAGGTGCCTGTCATGGTTGAACAGCTGGCAGCACGTGCCAGGTGTGAGATGTGGCTGTGAGACTTGCAGCAATGTTAAGTGTGTGAAAATGAGGTGAAATTATGAATGTGAGGTATGCTTGATAGAGAATGTTATAAGTGAAGACAGGATGGGGAGAGGGGAGGAGCTGTAATATGGAGCAGTGTGAGAGGCCTATGGTCCACTTATGGAATTTGAAGATGCCTTCAATGACCTTGGCCACTCATGTGAGGGAATTGAACTTCTTGTAACATGAATCCAGGTTCTCAATGCTAGACTGCAGGTAATGACAGCAATGGCTACCTGCTCCCATTGCCTTCACAGCTTCTAAAGTCTCCTAGTCCCCTTTGGATAGAGGGCTCCTCCATACCTGGACATCTCCTACACCAAGGCCTCTAGAGCTGTGTCACAGAACCTTGGAGCCTGCTCTCTGTCCTGTTGTGAATTCTTATCTCTATCACAGGAGACATCACTTCTAGACTGATTTCCAACAGCTGTTGCAGTCAACATGCAAACCTTCTTTCAGAGGAGACTTTAAGCAGTGAGGCTAGTTTGGACTTGCGTTAGTCTCCCACAATTTCACCCCCACCCTCCTCATGATCACTCAGCATGCTTTGCACCAGCTGTACATTCCCAGAAGGAAAAAAAACAGTAAAATGGGGAAACAAGAATACCGGTATGAACTGCCCTTGTATACTTTAAAATTGAACACCAGTAAAACAGGGCGGCACAGTGGCAAGTATTGCTGCCCCATAGCACTAGGGACCTGTGTTCGAATCCTGGCTTGGGTCACTGTCTGTGTGGAGTCTGCATGTTCTCCCCATGTCTGTGTGGGTTTCCGCCGGGTGCTCCGGTTTCCTCCAACGGTCTGATAGACACGCTAGTTAGGTGTATTGACCATGCTAAATTCTCCCTCAGTGTATCCGAACCGGCGCCAGAGTGTGGCGACTAGGGGATTTTCACAGTAACTTCATTGCAGTGTTAATGTCAGCCTACTTGTGACACTAATCAATAAATCTTTTAAAATAATACTGGGTCGAACTGTGTTTTTCTTCTGGGCGTGTAGCAAGCGTGTAAATAAAAGGGTGCCATGATTTGTGTGTGTTACCTGCATCGAAAACAATGGACATGGGTTAATCGCGCACGTGATCCATGCACCTGTTTTAAAGGCCTGCTGAATTGTGCAACTTCCCGAGGGCTGAACCACAACCTAGCCTTAGACTCATATACAGCTTGTCCGCATCAATGTTTATTTCCCTGTCAGAGTAGCTGTGTCCTTCTGACTGAATTTAGCAGCTTCAGACAGGCAATAAAGGCAGCCAGGGTTGAACATCTGCCAGGTTTTTAAGATCCTGATTCGGATTCTGCATTTACAATTCCAATTACATGCACAAGAGCGTTCCTCTACCACTCCTCCTACTGTTGCCACTGCTGAAACAATAAACTGCTTTTCTTCATTAATATTTTGAGTACATTGCCAAGGAAAAACATAGATTGACTCAATAATCAAACTCTCAAATTTCTAATTCAACCAGCTGTACACTGATCATGTACCCCACTTTAAAATCTATTGAAGGAGGTAGTTTTCATAAACCAGTTTAAAATAGTGTGCATGGTAAAATCAATTAAGATTAGCTGGGAAACATGCAGAAACGAATGAGTCTAACAAAAGTAAATGCATTTGAAATAAGCCAATTTAGTTTTATTTTTACACGCTGATGATATGCAATTTTTCATTGTCATGGAGGCATTCATATAGAGGACATAAAGACAGATGAGAAGTAAGTAGTCAGCCTATCAACTACAGGGTTCTCTGAATCCTCATTACCTATCAGTATCTTGTCAGGCAACTGGATGTTAAAAATGTGAACCTTGGTTCCTGCCCTGACATCGTGTTGATCACATAAACTGATAAATAATTACCTTCTGCCCCCACCAGCCAGCCCCCAACAACAGCTGCAGCTCTTCAGCCGCTCGACATGTCCTTGGAGAAATTCTGTGGTCCCTTTTGTACCTCAGCAGCTCCTGCGATTACAGAAATCAATCTGCACTCTGCCTGATGCAACTGGGACAGGAATCGACTGGCAATGGTGTAGCGTAGGGCACTTGGGGCCCATGTTACTGCATCATGGTCTGCAGACTGAGAGAATATTAAACAAAGCATTATTGAGGCCTGAAGCAATGCTATCCAAGTTACTGCCTGCTGCAGGCTTGGGATACTCTTGCTAATATTGTGCATAATATTGCTGGATCTTAAAATTTGTTCTGATTGTTGCAATAATGGACTTACAAAAGTATACACATCCAAACACTGACAAATCTTGATGAGTGCTTTACCTTTCCAAAATGCACACTGTTTTGATTTATCACTGATGCAATTGGACCCAATTTTTGGGCTCAGCAGGGTACTTTTACATCACTCCCAACTTTATTTCCATTACTATCTCAGTACAGATGTGGAAGGGGTTACTGATTTACCAGCATGCTTTTTACATTATCACACGAAGCAACTATCACCCCAACTGCCCTGGCAGCAAGAGATTAGGGAGGGCAATTTGACTATGGTAGGGATATTGTGGTGATTGCCCCTTAAAGGAAAACACAACAGAGTTCGTGCCACCTGACCTGGGTGACCAATGGGAAATCAGAGTGCGGAGTCCCCCAAGGGGTAGAACCCTGGTAGGCAATGGGACATTTTGACAACTAGCTACAGCCATGTGGCTGCTGTACAATTCTTATTAATAAATACCTTTTGTGTTCAGATTTAAGTATGTGGAAGTGCATCTTTACATCTGGCTATGAGAATAAATTATCCTGACACTGCTTCTGGCCAGACACCTATGAGTATCCTGTTTAAATGGAAAAGTCTGGAAAAAGATACACAAAGAATGTCTCTCTTTGGGCAAATAGACCCATCTGAGATATTGACAGACCTTGGTGTGAAATGTAACATCAGAAAAGATGGACAGTTACAAGATGTGTGGACAATGGAGAGAACACGGCAAGAGCCGTGGGTTAGTATCCACAAGAAGGATGAGCAAAATACAGAAAATTACCTGCACTTCCATTGCAGACTCGGAGACAGTCTGGGAGCTGAGTGCTTTGGAGAGGCTGAGGGACAGACACAGAATAATTGAATTGGACGGCAGAGTCATAAGTTTAGAAAGAAAAGTATTAAAGAAAAAGAGAAAATAACTCTGCGAGGAAAGAGCTGTGGCTTTAAGTTATAAAAAGTAGAACTAAACATAAAAATAAGTTGATGCAATATTTCTTTAAAAGATTACACAGTAAAAAAAATGCCCCAAGTGAACTGCAGCAAGATGTCCCGAAGCATGGGAAAATCAAGAAGCTGAAGCGAAGTGACAAGTTCCCAATCAGCAGGATCAGAGGTGAGCCTACAGGGATTCCATGGCAGTAATCAGTGTCCTGATGAACTTCAATCAAGCAGAGAAGTTCTCTAATTTAAAAAAAGTTAACAAGGTTAATTAAAACAATGGCCCCATCGGACCATGAGAGCACCAGGTCTGAGTGTGAATGAAATAGACAAAAACTGTCACATCAAAAAAAAATAAAAACAGACTCTCAAAACATCCAGAACAACAGAATCCGGAGATCACTGAAAGGGCTTTATTTTAGTAAAAGGAGAAGTTTTAAAAGTTAAAAAAAGAGCAGCCAGGTTCACGCCAAAACTCCAAATGTCCGGGAAAAACAAAGAGAGAAAGCTGCCAGCTGCTGACAGCTGAGTGAAAAAGGATGACAGTCTTAAAGCAGTAATACCCAATAAACTGGTAATACGTTTGAAATGGCAATTCACTTAAAGCAGCAATCACAAGAAGGAACAAATGGCTATGGACAGGAAAATTAAAGAAGACCCCAGATAGAGAGCAACTTTCAATGAAGACTTCATTGAAGACTCAACGGAAGATCTCAGAGGAGGCAAAGACCACCTCAAAAAAGAGGCAGCAAAGACACCAGAAAGGAAGCAATTGAAGAGCCTAGAAAGAGGGCAACAGTAAGAACCCAGAAGAAGGGCAGCAAGAGAAATGCAGAATGGAAACAAGTCCACATAACATCGGAGACAGAATATATCTAGTAATAACATGATGGATTCCCCTTGGAAGAAATGCAGAAATTAAAGACTTCAAAAGAAACTGGAATTATTGAACATAAAGAGGAATCAGCCAAACGAATTAAAGCTCAAGAGAAGACTTTACAACAACAAAATGAAATGACTGACATCAAATTTAGAGAATAAAGAAGTTGCAAAAATAAATTACAAAATAAAGTTAAAAAGGAGAAATTAGGGAAACAATATAGAATAAGCTGAACTCCATGATAAAGCAACTAGAAAATAAGAACAAGTCCTGTGAAGAATTGAATTGGGAGGATAAGAACTTAAAGAAGGGAAGCTTGGCAATGAGAAATTAACGGAAGAGGTAAAAACATTGAAATTAACAGCAGAATCAGCAAGTCAGACAGAAAATCTGAGATTACGTGCCAGAACAAGTTTGCTGAAATGGTCACGCGTATGGAAAGCACAAGAACCAATATGATAAAATGCTCAATGAAAAAGATGCTGAATTGAAATGCTGGAAAGAGAAGAAAGTTTAACACACGAACTAAGTACTAGAATCAGAGTGCCACAAACATTCCTTCACACATGACACACCAAGATTGTGAAAGAACTGTCATGACATCTGCTGTGCTTACCAGGCAAGAGATTTCAATTACACGAACAGTGCTGTTAATGGCAACCTTGGTAAACATCCTCAAATCAAGTGCTGCCAAAACCATATGATGTGTCTACCACTTGACAATGCAAGAAATCACCTAACCTTGACTTTCTACCGAAAAAATGGCTGCATCAAACACCACCTATGTTGGTGTCATTTTGGACTGCACACTGATCCTCAAGTCACACCTCCAGAATGTCTCAGCTAAACTGAAAACTCGCAACAATCTCATCAACGAACCTCTTGGGGAGCCAACACCAGAACTTTAAGAACCTCCTCTCTAGCTCTCTGCTATTCTGAGTACATTGTGTCTGGAAGAACACTGCGCACTGACAACTGATAGATAGCCAGCTGAATGAGACCATGAGAAACATCTCAGGAGAAATCCGGTCAACAAACACAAATTGGTGCCACCACAAATCCATCACAATTGCTAGAAAGAGTGCACAAAAATCCAGACCTGGCATTGATAGAAGACATCACCCCCCACCCAGCAAATACCAAAGAGACCAATTTGGACCAACCTGCCCGAGCCAGACAGTTCTGCTGTGGACCTGTAGAAGGACCAGTGACAAAACCAACAACACAACCCTGAATCCGCATCTGGTTGATGATCCTACACTTGAAATTCCAGGCTTTGACCCACCAGTGCGGTGAATGAGTCAAACCGTACAGGTTTGTCTACAAGGTCCCTCATAGCAGGCTGGTGCAAAAGATTAAACCTCAGGGGATCAGGGGTGAACTAGCTAGATGGATTCAGAACTTGTTTGGCCATAGAAGGCAACCCAATGGGTAGAGGTGGAAGGGTGTTTTTCTGAATGGAGGTCTGTAACTAGTGGTGTTCCGCAGGGATCAGTGCTGGGACCTCTGCTGTTTGTAATAATATATATATAAATGACATGGAAGAAAACGTAGCTGGTCTGATTAGCAAGTTTGTGGATGATACTAAGATTGGTGGAGTTGCGGATAGTGATGAAGATTGTCAGAGAATACAGCAGGATATAGATAGACTGAAAAATTGGGCCAAGAAATGGCAGATGGAATTTAGTCCAGACAAATTTGAGGTCTTGCATTTTGATAGATCCAAATCAGGTGGGAGCTATAAAATAAATGGCAGAACCATCAGGAGCATAGACACACAGAGATCTGGGCGTGCAGGTCCACAGATCCTTAAAAGTGGCAGCACAGGTGGAAAAGGTGGTGAAGAAAGCATATGGCATGCTTCACTTCATTGGAGGGGGCATAGAGTATAAAAGTTGGCAAATTATGTTCCAGTTGTATAAAATGTTGGTTAGGCCACATTTGGAATACGGCGTCCAATTCTAGTCACCTCACTACCAGAAGGACATGAAGGCTTTGGAGAGTGTACGGAAAAGGTTTACCAGGATGTTGCCTGGCATGGAGGGTATTAGATATGAGGAGAGATTGAATAAACTGGGATTGTTCTTCCTGGAAAGATGGAGTTTATAAAATTATGAGAGGTTTCGATAGGGTGAACAGTTGAAAGCTTTTTCCCAGGGCAGAAATGACAATTACAAGGGGGCACAAGTTCAAGATAAGAGGGGAAAGGTTTAGTGGAGATGTGCGGGGGAAGTTTATTTACACAGAGGGTGGTGCGGGTCTGGAATGCACTGCCAAGTGAGGTGGTTGAGGCAGTTACTTCAGCCACATTTAAGACTTATCTTGATAGACATATGAACAAATGGGGAATAGTGAGATACAAGTGGCTGGTTTAGATAGGTAAACGTGATTGGCGCAGACTTGGAGGGCCGAAGGGCCTGTTCCTGTGCTGCATTGTTCCTTGTTTCGTTCCACACTGGAGTCAGACCCTGCTGCACAACTGCTTCCATTGGGGCACTGAGACTCACCCCTGTGCATGTGTGGTGAAGTGCTAACCATGGTGAATATAAGCACAAGTGCCCCAACTTGTGCTTCAATGGCCATCTCACTGCCCTACACCAGGCTGGCAAGGAGGTTGCCAACTGGTTGAAGAATTTCGAATTTGACATCTAGCTGTTCATCAGTGCATAGAATAGTACTAGTATTGTCCCTTTAAGGCAACACAGTAGAGTAAGGGTGACCTGGTCTGGGTGAGCAATGGCGACTCAGAGTAGGGAATCACCCCAAGAGTGGAGCCCTCTTCAGCAAGGGCTACAGCCATGCGACTGCGATACAATTCTTACGAATAAATACCTTTTGTGTTCACCAATGAAGTCTGTAGAAGTGCATCTTTACAGCTATATAACACACAGTATCATATCAGTTAACTGTTATACAACTGCCCACCTGATATCCAATTCAATAGAATTGAGTATCATGGGGGAGGGGTAGAGTGTATAACCATCAACCAGTGTGATATCACCAGTTGTATTTCCCATCCAAATCAAAGTTGACTCATTTAGGTTTTGAAATGGTCTTTTGGATTATCAGAGATGGAATTTTCATAAAATTATTTGAATCCGAAACTAGTTGCGGGATTGAAGGAGACAAAGAAAAACAGATTTGTTTAAAAGATAAGTTTAAATAGGTTAAAATTAATGTTCAGAAATTTGTTACAGACAGATAATACAAAGTTAAAGATAAATGAGGGAAATGAACTCAGATGGAAGCAATGATCTTATTTGTTATTAATCTGTGCTTTTAAATTAAACAGTAATAATGATATTACAAACTCAATCGGGCTATTACCATAATAATTGTGATCTTAGAGCCTCAAAATTTGTGAAATGGAATCTTCCAAATTGGCTACAGAATATACCGCCAATGTCAACATTATTGCCGGAACTCTACCACCTCGCCCGCCATGGAATCGGAGTGGGCGAGGGTCCAACAACAGAAATCTCTGTTGACCTCGGGCGGGAATTTCCAGTCTCGCTCGAGCGATGCTGTAAAATCTCGCCCTATGGTTCTAGTTCCAATTGCAGACACACAAAGCATTCATTCAATTTTTCTTTGATCACTTCCATTTATAAAGGCATATAAAATACTGCTTTGGCTTTATATTGACTGTGCAGTCAAACATGAACTTTGAAAGATTATCTTTATAATAAGAATGCTTTCATTGTAGCATATAAATAAGGAACTGAATTTTTATATTATGGAGCCATGAAAAATAACCAGCAGTATAAATGGTATGCGATTTACAATATTGTTCATGGTTCAGGAAGGAACCCTAAAGTGTCGAGATAAATGTGGAGGACTTACCCCAGTGCTGCTGCTGAAGTACAATGTCTGCCATTAAGTCTAAATCTACAAGGTGTCAGGTTAGTGTAAGAAACTGTTTTGCTTTCTTTAGATCCTTTGGGAATATGTTATTCCCCTGAACCTCCAGTGCCCAAGCAACAGGAAGAATTCTGCTGTTTTTGTGACTGTCAGCCTCAGGTTTACATGGGTTTTATGTATTGTTGTAGGCTTTGACATCAAGAATAGTGTGATCATAATAAATCTGCTACATCTGTGTTGCCACAGCAGCCCTGGGTGAGTGTTGTATCTGCCATTGTATCATGCCACTTGCAACTAGCAAGTGTTCATTGTATACAATGAAATGCAGCAACGCAAAAGACAAATAGCACAATCAAACATCAGCACAACAAGACTTTAATGGTGCCAGAAAAATATGGCATCAAATCCTCAGTACGAAGATAGGCATTTATAAAAGTATATACCGTGAAGTTTCTTGGATGACTAGGTGAGTACAAGCCATGTGTGGTTGGATACGAGTCAGATAAGTCCTAGGTTTGACCTCTGCTTTGTGCTGGGTTAGCTGATCCTGGCTGCAGCAAAAGTGAAGGTGCAAAAACTAGAAATGGGGGTAATAAAATATTGCAGACAGGACTTGATCCTTGGCCTGTGCTGAGTTACCTGATTTTAACTTGGGGAACAACAGGACCAATAAATAAAGTAACACCTGATCGATACATACTCACTACTGTAAAGTGTGAAAATGTTGTGTAAAAACAGCATCATCTGCACGATGAAACACATGGTGAACAGCCCAACATAGACAGGGACCAATAATAATGAAGTCCATCAGCTCCCAGGAGACATGGGGTGAAAAATTAGGTAGGCTTGAAAAGGAGCACAGAGATCATGATACTAACCGGTGCCTGTTTGCTTCTATGCAGGTGGCATGCAAACTTCCTGCTGTCTGTTGCTTTAAATAAGCAGCCCAGAACCACTTGCACTGCAAGATGGCTGCACACTTCAGCAGGGAACCCAATCCTTTCGGAGACCAGCACCATTTGAAGCTAGCTTGTACCTCTTAAAGGCAACATAGATCAGGCTACTCTGTGCAGCTGTTTGTGGAATAGCCTCACAGCAGGAAGAAGAGTAAAAATGGCAGAATATGGCAGAGAGCATGCCCCAATAGTGCAGCATGGGAGCCCTTGGTACAGGCGGTGAGCAGGAGGAGAAATATCTCCTATCCACAGGAGTGTCAGGAGAGCTTCCAGAGAGACAATGAAAAGGCACTGGGAGCCAATAGCCATCACTGTCAGTGCAAACATTCCAACTTTGGATGCAACGCAGGAAGAAGTTTAATGACCTAACCCAAGTGCGCAAGATCATTGAATTCATCTTCAAATGCCATGTCCTTACAAATGGACTGCTAGCCTCACACACTGCTCCATTCACCACAACCGTCCCAGCCCCATCCCACTTCACTCAGCTACCAACAAGGGGCAGCACAGTGCCACAGTGGTTAGTGCCAGGGACCTGGGTTCAATTCTCTCATTGGGTAACTGTCTACGTGAAGTTTGCACATTCTCCCCGTGTCTGTGTGGGTTTTCTCCAGGTGCTTCGATTTCCTCCTCCAGGTCAAAGATGTGCAGGTTAGGTGGATTGGCCTTGCTAAATTGCCCCTTAGTGTCCCAAGTTGTGTAGGTAAGGTAGATTAGGGGTTACGGAGATCGGGCGGACGGTGGTAAGATGCTGAGTCAGTGCAGACTGGATGGGCCAAGTGGCCTCCTTCTGCACTGTAAGGATTCTATAATTCTATGACGCGCAAGAGGAAGTTGAGATGGTCAGTGACAGAGGGAAGGTAAAGTGTGTGACTGCTGTAGAGTGAGGAATTGGGGTCAAACTCAGTGAAACTAAATCTGAATGAAGAGATCACAGGGAGTACAGCCAGAAAGGGGACTTTCAAACATTTAAATGGGGGTTAACATGTGATCGCAAAAAAAGCTTTCATTAAAAATAATTCTGCTCAATCCCATCCTGACACATAAATGGAGCAGAAAAATGTAAGCTGAACCTCTCAGAATTAACAATATTGTGGTGAATCCACTCCCATTTGGTCATTCCCACTGCTGCCTCAGCTATACCAGGGAGTCTGAGACAGAAGGCCACCTTTTCCTTCTCGTGGATGAAGATGTAATTCATCCAAAACCAAGTAAAAGCTCCAAATGAAAATGTTACCCAGGGAGCTTGTGCCAGCCATGCTGTGATGCAACAACTCGGCAGAATCATTGCTGTTCAAGAGTCTTACTGAAAGTATCACCTGATACGTCACATGGATAATTTACAACTCCTTCATTATGAATTACATTTTGGGAAAAAAAACAACAAATTGTTCTTGTCCAAAAGCAAATCAAGAGCATTTGAAAATGGGGCATAAAAGACAAAACAGCATATTTATTAGCAGAAGGCAACATTGTTATAAAACAGATCACCTGGGACCACATCCACAGCAGATATTAATCAACACACTGTGGATAAATCTGATATTGCATTTTGACTTATGAGGTGGCATGAATAACGCAATTTAAGTCAAAGTGATGACAATGGAGTGAAATGCTTACAATACTCTACAGAACTCCAAACTAAAACCCACCCGGGAGTCAACCCACAATTCATTTGAACAAAAACAAATCAAGAACATCTGCTATCTGAAAATCCACAGCGTGATCTCTTTATCACCTGCAAAGCCTTTCAGCAGTACCTACCATGCAATGTGCCACATGGATGGTCCTTTCTCAGCTGACACAGGACGTGTAGCACAACAGCACAAGAATGTGTTAGTAGGATTAAACCCAAATCAACACTGGTGAAAATGATATGTCAGTGTGACGGCATCCAAACCACTTCAGAAACAGGCAATAAATTCAAAAACTGTACAGGGGACTTGCAAGTGTAGTGGGTTTAATAGCAGCCGTTTACCTCTCCAAGTTGTTTCAAGTTCATCCCAGACCGACATGGTGAAAATCTCCTCTGTCAGCTGGCTGTGGTGAGTTGGAACAATTTTAATCAGGTTGCCAATGGGCCTGCAACACAAAACTGCCTAACATGGGAGTAGTGGCCATAAGCACAAAGGACCTGACATTTCTGTATAACAGCAGGCAGGGAGCAGGTGAATCACCTACAATGATGGCAGGGGCTGAGAGCAGGAGTGGGGAAGGTTTTTGAGGGAGCTGCCATTTTGGATGGAAATGGGTTCTTCTGGAATCCTGCCCCATACAACAGATGCTGTGAGTTGTGGTTGGGGGGAATTTGTGTGAAGGCAGAGCCTGAGCTACTGAGGGAAGTTCCACCTCACAAACCTTTGTAATGTCTCAGTGGAACATTAGCCAGTAATCAGAACTTTAGAATCCAACATGTTCCATTTCATTAACTTCAATAGCTGCGAAAGAAACAAAAGCAATAAAAACAACTTGAATTTTAAAGATTACACAAACTATCCCAGTTTTTAATTACTTTGATACAGTGATGCCCGGTAAAGGCATGTCATTTTCAGAAATTTAAATATGGACTCTGTGCTCATATGGATGTTTCTGGAACTATATTTTATTTAATATGGACACTGATGAGCTGTAAAGATAACTGCTATGAGTGAGCTGACCTTTGCAACTTTAACAGAGACCATCTGAAGTTTCCAGAATGTTCCTGTGGTAACATAGCTCTTTCAAGAGGCGATCCTTTGTGGGCCACATGATCAGGCAAGCCCCTATAGAGAGGCCACATGGGAATCTGGGCCAATCAGGAGCAAGGGTGCATGTCCTGGGACAAGGGGGACCTTCAGTTGGAGCCAGGGAGAAAAGAGAGTCGACCTATGTCTATGTTCTGTCAGACCCTTACCTTTTCTTGTGGGAGCCATAATGAGTCGCTTCCAAAGTTATTACACTGGCGACAAGGAAAAAGTACATCAGTTGTCAGGAGATCACAGTGCACAATTAGAGAGGGAGGAAAATGATCATCAAAGCAAGAGGAAATAGGTGCAGACAACAGAAACTACAAAGGGTTGTGAATATAGCCCAATCCATCACGCAAACCAGCCTGTCATCCATTGACTCTATCTACACTTCCTGCTGCCTCGGCAAAGCATGTCAGAGCATATTAAGGACCCCCCACACCCCAGACATTCTCTCTTCCACCTTCTTCTGTCGAGAAAAAGATACAAAAGTCTGAGGTCACATACCAACCGACTCAAGAACAGCTTCTTCCCTGCTGCTATCAGACTTTTGAATGGACCTACCTTGCACTAAGTTGATCTCTCTCTACACCCAATCTATGACTGTAACACTACATTCTGCACTCTCTCGTTTCCTCCTCTATGAATGGTATGCTTGGTCTGTATGGCGTGTAAGAAACAATACTTTTCACTGTATGCTAATAGATGTGACAATAAATCACTAAGATACCGTTAATCAGGAAGGTTGAGCCATTTGACCCAGAAGTTGAGATCTGGGGGCAATATTTTGAAAGGGGCAATCCTTTGCAGGCCACATGATCAGGCCGGACCATATGGAGAAGCCGCGTAGGAAGCTGGCCAATCGTGAGCAAGGGCATGCATCCTGGGATGGGGAGGACCTTCTGTTGGAGCCAGGGAGGAGAAGTGAGTAGACCTGTGCATAGGTTCTGTCAGACCTTTGTCTTGCATGTATATAATATTAGTTTAATAAACCGTTTTTTGTTGGAGCCACAACAAATTGCCTCAAAGTTTACTGCAGTTCTTATCTGCATCACCCCTGGAATGGGTGAGTTCAATTTCTAAATTGACCACACACACGTTGGGAGCTAAGAACCACATGTATCTTCCTCTCTAAAACCACACTGATTACACCAAGTAAGGGGAAGGGAATTGAGAGTTTGAGTTAATCTCTCCTCCTCTGTCAATAACAATACAGAAATGGTGAATCCCTACAGTAAACTCATTAACGTGCAGCAAACAAACAAAAAAAATACACAGTCCTACCAGTGAATAAAATAACAAAACAGTCCTGACTACGGCCGACATGGTGGCACAATGGTTAGCACTGCTGCCTCACAGCGCCAGGGACCCGGGTTCAATTCTGGCCTTGCGTCACTTTCTGTGCGGAGTCTGCACATTCTCCCTGTGTTTGCGTGGGTTTCCTTCGGGTGCTCCAGTTTCCTCCCACAGTCCAAAGATGTACAGGTTAGGTTGATTGGCCATGCTAAATTGACCCTAGTGTCAGGGGGATTAGCAGGGTAAAGGGGGATTTACCCTACTAATTAGCAGGGGGATTAGCAAGGGTTACGGGAATGGGGCCTGGGTGGGATTGTGGGTAGTGCAGACTCGATGGGCTGAATGGCCTCCTTCTGCAGTGTAGGGATTCTATGATTCTACATGAAGATAGAATATTGTCTACACCCTCAGATGTAGACCATATAGAAATATAGAATCGCTGATAGGTGATCAGAAATGGAGGCTCTGAATGGGCTATGATACCCTTCATGGTGCAATAACCTGCTGACATTCGATTGTAGATAAAGAATGATGCCCATTTGAGTAAATAGGACTCTACTTTCCCGAGGAGGGAAGAAAATCAGTTAAAACATATACGGCAAATATCTGTCTATGAATTTCCACCAAATGAACAATTCAGAATTGTAACCATCAATTCTTGACTAAACTAAAGGTATTGCTCGAAGTATGATATTCACTCTGTACACTGAGCATCAGCCCAAGCATTTATTATGAAACCTAATGCAGAGATCAAAAAATGACATTACCTGATGACTGTGAGAAATGATTTCCCTGTCTGCTGCGGGTGGAAATTCAGCTGAAGCTTCATGCACACATGTAAAATGGTAAACGGCAAGGAAATTGATCCCAGTGTACTGCATATTTCAGAAGCAGCACTGTGGGAGCACCTTCCTCATGTGGGGTGAATCGACCTAAGAATATGGCAGACCAGCATTTTCTCAATTGGAACTAAGGGTGGGCAACCTACATTAGCTTTGCCAACGACGCCCTCAACCAAGAATGATTTTTTTTTAAAAAGCGACTCTCTTTCACAGATCTTTGTTCATTCTGGAATTCTGTGACAACTATGAAGAGTCAAACCAATTACTCACAGCCCGTTTCTTCCTGGCTGCTAAAACTTCAAAAACTCCCTCGAATAAAGAAAAGCATTGTTGTCGAAAATCAAATGTATGGCCACTGATCACAATACTGTACTTAAATGAATGTATTCCATCATCATTATGTGATGTGGCATTTCTTTGAACATCCACTTTATAGTGACTAATTCCGCTGCAGAGTTTTAAAGCCTAGTTTCTTTCATAAGTGATGTCACCTCATTTTCAGCGACTATCAATACGTCAAAAGAACACATTGCCAACAGATTAATCGCACCCAGTGTTGATGCCAACAAAAACCATCAATTAGTTTGGAACTGCACAATTTGCAGTGTTGGATGGAAGTCACAAATTTATTAATGTCATTGATGATCTGATTCAGAGCTATGTTGTTAAATTCACAGACGTAACATCCATTGAAAACCCAGCATTGTTTCAGAAAGCGTGGTTATCCATCGAGAATGATTACACATTACAAAGGTGAATTCCACATCTTTTTTTTCCACAGATCTATATCTGATTTGCAAAATATGTTCACCAGGTTAGCGCACTCTGGCAGCCACTAACCTCTACGAAGAATCCATGCCATTCTGTGGATGGAAATACAAAATTATATCCATACTCAGTTATATACGATATCCGTTTTCTTCTTATGAGTCAGGGGCACAGTATCAGTGTTAATGCATATTGTTTCCAAGCCAAAAGTCTGATTGCTTGGATTGAACTATGGGCTGTTTATATTCTCCAGACGCAATTTCAGTTAAAGATGCCTCTCTTACAAGAGCAATATTCAATTTGAGTACTAAGATCCATTTCAGGGAGGTGATTAAGTAGAAGGGAATGTGTACCACCCACCCCTCTGGACTACATGCCAACATTTCTGATTGGTTTATGCAGACCACTTTTGTCTATTGTATTGGCTTACAAAGAATAAAAAATATGTAACTTCACAAAGAAATATGTCATAGGTCCTTAATAAGTGCTTTTTTCACCCGTTTTGTTCCGTCTTTGTGCCTGGAGGTTAGTAGTTCATTCAATTGTACAACTTAACTGGGCAATCTGTTCCTTAGTGTCTTGCCCAAGTTCTGATTATTTGTTCAAAATGATTTTGGAAACCACGCCCAACATCATTTGACATTAATTACCTTTGGGCAGGTTGGGCACATGCTCCAAAAGTAAAATTCTGGCCTATGTTACTGCACTAAATATCCAAAGAACATGAGCTCAAATCCCACTTTGATCATTTGAAGTCAGTTTAAAACACCAGGAAATAAAAAGTTAGCACCAGCAAAGAGACCACAAAGCTGTCAGGGTGCCATAAAATTCTAATATGTTCACTAGTACCCTCCTGGCCAATATGTGAATCCAAGCTTACACCTGCTTGGCACCTAACTGTCTTCTGAAGGTGTTTAGCAGGCCATCCAGATGTATCAATCTGCTTGATATGGTTTAATAAGGCTCAATATGCACCCATACTTGTGCAAGTCCCTACCAAAAATATCTAAATTAAATGACCCAGAATGAGGCCAGGAGCATCGATCACTCGCACTCACTTCACACATATTGCAGGATGTGCTGGTCCTTAATATCACAAGGCTAAGTCATAGAGTCGTAGAGGTTTACAGCATGGAAACAGGCCATTCAGCCCAACCTGCCAATGCTGCCCAGTTTTACCACTAAGCTAGGCCCAATTGCCCACATTTGGCCCATATCCCTCTATACCCATCTTACCCATGTAACTGTCTAAATGCTTTTTAAAAGACAAAATTGTACCCGACTCTACTATTGCCTCTGACATCTCGTTCCAGACACTCACCACCCGCTGAGTGAAAAAATTGCCCCTCCGAACCCTTTTGTATCTCTCCCCTCTCACCTTAAACCTATGCCCTCTATTTTCAGACTCCCTTACCTTTGGAAAAAGATGTTGACTATCTACCTTATCTATGCTCCTCATTATTTTATAGACCTCTATAAGATCACCCGAAGCCTCCGATGCTCCAGGGAAAAATGTCCCAGTCTATCCAGCTTCTCCTTATAACTCAAACCATCAAGTCCCAGTAACATCCTAGTAGATCTTTTCTGCACTCTTTCTAAATTAACAATATCCTTTCTATAATAGGGTGACCAGAACTTTACACAGTATCCCAAGTGTGGCTTTACTAATGTCTTGTATAACTTCAACAAGACGTCCCAACTCCTGTATTCAATGTTCTGACCAATGAAACCAAGCATGCCAAACGCCTTCTTCACCACCCTGTCCACATGTGACTCCACTTTCAAGGAGCTATGAACCTGTACTCCTAGATCTCTTTGTTCTGTAACTCTCCCCAATACCCTCCCATTAACTGAGTAAATCCTGCCCCAACTCAATCCATCAAAATGCATCACCTCACATTTATCTAAATTAAACTCCATCTGCCATTCATCAGCCCACTGGCCCACTTGATCAAGATCCCGTTGCAATCCTAGATAATCTTCTTCACCGTCCACTATGCCACAAATCTTGGTGTCATCTGCAACTTACTAACCATGCCTCCTACACTCTCATCCAAATCATTAATATAATTGACAAATAACAGCAGACCCAGCACCGATCCCTGAGGCACATTGCTGGTCTCAGGCCTCGAGTTTGAAAACCAACCCTCTGCAACCACCCTCTGTTTTCTGCCATCAAACCAATTTTGTATCCAATTGGCTACCTCACCCTAGATCTCGTGGGATTTAACCTTATGCAACAACCTACCATGTAGTACCTTATCAAAGGCCTTGCTAAAGTCCATGTAGACAACATCAACTGCACTGTCCTCATCTACCTTCTTGGCTACCCCTTCAAAACACTCAATCAAATTAGTGACAAGCTATAAGAATCACAGCCCAAATTAACTGCACCCAATCTCTGCATTTACCTTCGGAAATCAGTCTGTAAGAAGTAGAAGTGAAAAAACAATATTACCTTTCTCTTAATCAAACGAAACTACAGCCACCTCTCGCATCCCTGCTGTAGCCAAATTCATTATTTAATCAGGTTAAACAGTCACATAACAGGGGAAAATGTGTTCACATGTTTTTATAAACAACCTCCAAAATATGTGGTTCACAAATCTTATCTGTCATGTTTTGATGTGAAACCAGGCATGAATATCCTTATTTTCAGTAAAAAATCTCAATACAATAGCAGATAATTGTATGTTATACATACAGTCCCTACAGTGCAGAAAGAGGCCATTCAGTCCATCGAGTCTGCACCGACTCTCCGACAGAGCATCCCACCCAGTCCTATCCCCATAACCCCAAATATTTACCCCACTAATCCTCCTAATTTACACATCTTTGGACAAATAGACAATTTAGCATGGCCAATCCACCTAACTTGCATATCTTTGGACTGTGGATGGAAACCAGAGCACCCGAAGGAAACCCACACAGACCAGGGGAGAATGTGCAAACTCTACACAGGCAATCACCTGAGGCCGGAATTGAACCCAGGTCCCTGCGCTGCGAGGCAGCAGTGATAACCACCGTGCAACCGTGCCGCCCTATGCATGAAACACATAAATAGGCAATGTTTGGTACATTGAAAATATACCTGTTTGAAAAATACCCTGGTCTTGACTTCAGGCTGCAACTTTCAAGAGGAATTAGGCTGATGTTACATCAAGCTGTATTTTCTGGACATCGTGGCAGACATCCAAGTAAAATTCTTCGACAACATCTAATCCCTTTTGAGCAGTTAAACATGTAACGACTCTTATGGTAACTAACAAAACAGCAATTAACAGCACAAATTCTCAACCACTGTACTAGGCACCAGCATTGTACGCCTTATATAATTTTATCAGTTTTGAGGTTTAGTTCATGGCTGGGCTGGTTCCGCTGCATCCAGCAACTATGTTAATTCAATAATTTTGCTTCCAATCAAACTGGCGATTAATAAGATGAATGTGCGGTTGTTACTCAAAGATGTCAACTGTCAGTGTTATCCACTGACGGCCTGTGTTTACTAGATTGTGTTCACTTGTCAATATTTGCTGGCGAAGAAAGAAAAGTGGCATTCCAGGATGCACCTCAAAAAACCTTTCTGACATCAGGTAGAAAGGTCAAATGCGTCAATTGCAATGATTTGTATTCTGTACCTTCGGGTAACTGTGCCCTGTTTATTCAAAGCTACATGTCACGGCTGAGTGTTGTCCTTCATTCCTGCTCTTCCTTGTTTCCTCGTCATTTATTTTTCTTAGCAATTTCTTAAAGGCAACACACCCACCGAGCCTGTTGACTCAGAAGCAGGAGCGGTATGAACTGGACATTGAAGCAGGAATTTTGTGCGCCACCTCCCTGAATGGTCAACGTGTCTCGTGAATGATCCACAAATGGCAAAATTAACTGAAATCCAGATTCATTTTTCTTAACTGCCGAGAAATATTGCAATTCATAGAATCATAGAATCCCTACAGTGCAGAAGTCTGCACCAACAACAATCCCTATCCCCGTAACCCCACACATTTACCCCACTAATCCCTCTAACCTACGCATCCCAGGACACTAAGGGGAAATTTAGCATGGCCAATCAACCTAACCCGCACTTCTTTGGACTGTGGGAGGAAACCAGAACACCCGGAGGAAACCCACGCAGACACGGAGAGAGCGTGCAAACTCCGCAGACAGTGACCCAAGCCGGGAATTGAACTCGGGACCCTGGAGCCATGAGGCAGCAGTGCTAACCACTGTGCCACTGCGCCACCCATCAATTCAATGTTATGATCAGTCTTAAGCTAAAAGTCTAATGTAGATACATAATAAAAGTTATGTATTTACAATGGATCTTTGGAATTTTATGATGGGCCAGAATTTGATGCTTTCAGGTCCTGGCCTAATTTGTGGCCCCGCTTCCTTCCCAGCCACTGGAATATTGACTCACACATCCTTAAAACTTTGGAGTGCTATTTACATCTTTTGTGGTATTTTTGAGCTCTTCACACCAGATTCCACTGGCCTATAGTGGGCTACATATTTGTGAGAGATTCACTTAACTAATAGATAGCATCTGAGATCAACACAGGAATTGTCACCTTCTGAGGAAGGGTTCATGTTTCAGGCATTGAAAGGCTTCAATATCTTCTGAGGAATTGGCAAATTTCACCTTCCACTCTCAACCATGCCAACAAAACACTACAGATTCACAGGCCCATACTAAGGAGTCCAACATTTGGCTGTCCACACTGATCTTCTGGCTTCTTACAAGCCTATTTTACTTTGGGTCTAATTCCTGCAGCACTGTATTTTACCTCTGTTCCTCACTCTCGACTTCACAAGCAGGACTTCATTACCGATTCCCGTTCTTTCCCTCTGGGACCTTTCTCCTGTTCCACTCCCTGGGTTTGGGTTCTTCTTTAGTTTGGGATTTGCAAGCTGTTCATTTTCATTGTCCTGCCAGTTCTGGCATTTTGTGGAATCATAGAAATCACCCTACAGTGCAGAAGGAGGCCATTCGGCCCATCGAGTCTGCACCGACCACAATCCCACCCAGGCCCTACCCCCACATATTTACCCGCTAATCCCTCTAACCTACGCATCTCAGGACTCTAAGGGGCAATTTTTAACCTGGCCAATCAACCTAACCCGCACATCTTTGGACTGTGGGAGGAAACCGGAGCACCCGGAGGAAACCCACGCAGACACGAGGAGAATGTGCAAACTCCACACAGACAGTGACCCGAGCCGGGAATCGAACCCGGGACCCTGGAGCTGTGAAGCAGCAGTGCTAACCACTGTGCTACCGTGCCGCCCACTGTGCTACCGTGCCGCACAATGTTGCTTCCTTCTGGGTCACCTTGTATATTTGTGTGTCTCTGCCTGATCCCCTGTTGCTAAGCAACATCACAGTTTATTTCTACTTCGTGTTTGTTTTAACTTCTCTTCAATAGTCATAAAACTTCGATAGAACGCAGGCATCTTTTAAAATGAAACCAAAACTCAAGTTCCCCCTTTCTTAACACACAAATATTCCTAACACCCACAAATACAAATACTTCTTCTGGCATCCGTAGCAGTTTTCTATCTTGGTCTTGCGATATTAAGTAACTTCATTGAGGTTAGAGCAGCAACCAACATCACGGAAGTAATTAGGGCTGCCAAGGCATACCAGAGGATAGAAGAGTCTGGCCATAAGTGTTCTTATCTGCTCAGCCAACTGTCAATTACTGCAGGTGCAAACTTCACTAGATCAACAACCTCACCAAGTACTCAAACACTTCTCAAAGCTAACTTCAAAAACCCAATAGAACTTGTTCGATACTGAATTTCTCTCTACAGGTACAGTGAGAAAAGCATCAATCTCAGGTTTGTACTGATTCGTGGTAGTTTACTGCCATTGAATTTTGCTGATTCCCTAATGGTTTACTTAATAAACTGAAACTGACCTGATTCCAGGAAATTTCACTAGGTTGAAGAAACAATTCCTGTTCAACATTAATACCCTGATGCCAATAGGGTCAAAGTCTTTAGTCCAGGGAGGGGAGTGTGTACAATACCTGCTCCAGACACTATATAATGATTCCTTAAAGAAGTAGGTTTACATTAACACTGCAATGAAGCTACTGTGAAAATCCACTACTCGCCACACTCCAGCGCCTGTTCGGGTACACTGAGGGAGAATTTAGCATGGCCAATGCACCCAACCAGCACGTCTTTTGGACTGTGAGAGGAAACTGGAGCACCCAAAGGAAATCCATGCAGACACGGTGAGAACGTGCAGACTCCGCACAGCCATTGACCCAAGCCGGGAATTGAACCCAGATCTCTGGCGCTGTGAGGCAGCAGTGGTAACCACTGTGTCACTATGCATCCTGCTGTTTAAGCTGGATATGGGTGGTGCATGAGTACAGAACCGGGTTCGACTGTGGCCCTCACCATCCCTTCCAGACCAGTGATTGATCACTGATTACACATTAGAAGTAGACAATTAAAGAGGTAGACTAAAATCAGAAGTGCAACAACTGGTGCAAATGCGCTCTAAAAGGAGAAGACAGTCAGAAAGTACAGAAATCAGAATAGTGGAGCAGAGTAAGCTGTCACTGCATTCAAGAATAATTTCTGGGTAATGAAGAGGGAGGTCTGCGTTACATCTGAAGGATTGATGTCTACTGCTGTGCCTGCCTCCAAGGTGGAAACAGCAAACTCCCATTTCACACTCCCAGCATCCCTCAGTCTAGAACTGCAACTATGCAAACCAACAGGCACACATGTTCATTGTCAGGAATACTAAATGGACTGCCTTGAAAACACAGGCCAAACCGAGTTTATTTAATTAAATGCCAATGATGTATAAATTTGCTTTAATCTTACATGAATGTTTTCATTATTTTGCATGACCTTCAGATTCATTTTCTTTAATGCCGGTGGAAAATTGAAATAATAAAAACTACGCTTTGGAAATGCTGCAATACATTTTAATCACATCTTAGTGGCGAACCAGTTATCTGGGGGGCTATGTTCGTGTAGGCATTAAACCACCTATTGTAAATGTCTTTTAAAAATGATCCTGAAGTTTCCATAAATCCAGCCCAAGGCAACAAAACTGCCAAACGAAAACGCACAATGATCTGCACTGATGAAACATCGGTGAACTCCTAAATAGCACAATATGGCTCAATGCAGCAAACATTTCCTCAGTGCACTGGAGCTAAGCTTCTGCCTAATGATGCTGCCTTTCTAAACAACAACAGTATATTAATCACCAGGAAAGTAAAAACCTTGCTTCAGGTCTGCTCACACCTCTCCTGTGAAATCACATAACGGATGTTGCTCTCAAGCAAGTAATTTTGAAAGTGACAAATATTACAGATGCTGAATTTATGGGAGTGCTTGCTCCATGTTTATTAACTCATCCATCTTAACCAAAATAAAATGACTCCACTCCCAGAAAAGTGAGCCCTTCTTATCCTGTCAGCTAGCAGATTTCTACAGGTAATCAATATATTTAATTACTCAATCCCCGCGCACCCATTTAACCCTTGAGCTGCTGACATAGATTAGTGGCACACGGGGTGGCAGCGCAACATAATCACAAGTCAATTACAAAGAAAAATGTTTTAATTATTGTACTTTGGTGCTCTGAGGTGACCTTCATCAATATTTTAGGATAGTCTCTAAATGTATTTAATCATAATGTCAGAATATGTGCTGCTTTGTTGCATTTTTAAAAGGTTATAAATGATGCTATATATTCATTACCAGATTAATATATTTTCGCTCTCTGGGATTAGCCTATTCAAAAGATACCCATCGCATAATTTCCATTAATATTTAAATCAAGATAAACGGATTTACGCGGCTTTCATTTCTGCAGCTTTAGTGTGTGTGGATGATGGGGTTTTCCAGAAGAGATGAAAGATTTTCAATAAAGATGTGTATTGTCCTTGAGGAAAGGTGATCAATTAAAGGCGATCATGCTAATGAGAGAGCTGAGAGGATACTTGAAAAGCACAGAATAGAAGAAAGGGTCAAAGGTCACAGTCTTTGATAGACTACTTAATGGTGACATGTTAGGAAATAAGATTCCCTCAGGCACACAGTGACCAAGAGAAACTTCTCATAATGATAGTTAATCTCCTATGGTGTTACTCAAGGATGTAAATTAAAGGCTGTCGAAGGGAGCGGTGATTTGTCTTCTTATGCATTTCTCTTGCCAGGGTACATCCCTTCAAGTTGGTTTTCGTCTGTCAAAATGTACCGCTGTACTCTGGGTCATGTCCTACTTGTCTGGCAATGGTTGAGAGGTTTGACATCTGACCACTACGCAGTGTTCAGTAAAATTTTAGAGAAAAGATGGATTTAATGAATATCCTGATCGCATTATTACTGAAAGACCCCCAAGCCAGTTAGCATATAATAGGGATTCGGGGATCCCCGGGCATCCACAAAAGGCTTTCAGAGGGTCCGCAGAGCTAGCGGCCGCCATGTGACTGGCAAACACTGGTTCGAAAGGAGCACCTGACCAATTTCAAAAATAGTTCCAGCAATGAAACATGCCAGTTAGCCTATCAGCATCCAGGCCTTGCTCTAATTTTCTCATTTGACTAATTTCATTTCGCTGTTGCTGAGCAGAAAAGCTCATGGGCCAATTGTGAAGAATGGGCCTGAGGCGGGAGCCAGCAGCAAAAAGAGTCTGTAGTGTGGAGAGGCAGCAGCAGCATGGAGAGAGCCTGAGAGTGAAGCCGGGAGGATAAAAGAGAGTGAGAGAATGTGAGATCAAGAGCAGAGTTGGGAGGATAAAGGAGCCTGAGAAAGGGTGAGACTGAGCGCAGAGCCAGGTGGATAAAGGAGCGTGAGAAAGAGCGAGGATGAGAGAAAAGTGCTAGTTTGGAATTTAGAGATCCTGAGGTAATGTCAGGATTCAAAAGTTGTGCAGGCCAAGTGGAAGCAGCTCATTGCGTGGGTACAATTAGGTAAATATTTGCTAATTTCATCACTTATAGTTAGTAAGATATTTTGTTGTTTTATATTTCGTAAGGGCTACATTCTGTAGTAATGAGGACCAGGGAAGAATTGCTGGAGTAATTGATATCATTCAATTTTAAACCAAAACATTTAATTTAAAGGGATAAATCATGGCAAGAGAGCTCGAAGTTTTGATGTGCTCCTCCTGCCCTATGTGGGAAGCCGGGAACATTTCCAGTGCCTGGAGCCAGCACATGTGCAGGAAGTGTCTCCAGCTACAGCTCCTGGACGCAAGGGTTTTAGAGCTAGACCGGCAGCTGGGGATATTGTGTAGCATCCATGAGGCAGAGAGTATCATGGATAGCACATATAGCGAGGTGGTCAAACCATAGGTTAAGCTTCCACAGGCAAGAATGTAATGGGTGATCTCCAGGCAGAGCAAGGGGATTAGACAGGCAGTGCAAGAATCTCCTGTGGCCAGTCTCCTGCAAAACAGATATACCACTTTGGATAGTGTTGGGGGGAATGGCATTACAGAGAAAAGCAGCAACAGCCAAATTTGTTGCACCATAGATGGCTCTGCTGCACAGGGGGGGAGCAAAAGTATGGAAATGCAATAATTATAGGAGATTCAATTGTAAGGGAAATAGATAGGCACTTCTGTGGCCGCAGCCAAGACTCCAGGATGGTATGTTGCCTCATGCTAGAGTCAAGGCTATCTCAGAGTGGCTACAGGAGATTCTGGAGGGAGGGGAAGTGTATAGCCAATGGTCGTGGTACACATCAGTACAAACAACTTGGATAATAAAAGGAGGTTCTAAAAGCAGTATATGGAGTGTTAGGAATTAAATTGAAAAGTAGGACCTCAAAGATAGTGATCATGCCATCTGCTAATCAGAGCAGAAACAGCAAGATCTATAGGATGAATACATGGCTAAAGAGATGGTGTGAGGGGGAAGGTTTCAGATTCCTGGTGCTTTGGGACCAGTTCCAGGGGAGGTGGGACCTGTCCAAACTGGATGGGTTACACCTGGGCACAACCAGGACTAATGTCCTAGGTGGAGCATTTGCTAGAGTGTTTGGGGAGGATTTCAACTAAAATGGCAGAGAGATGGGAACCTAAACAAGGAGTCAGAGGTGGGGGAAACAAAGCCAAGAACAAAAGACAGAAAGAGGAATAAGAAAAGTCCTAGGTAGAGAAATCAAGGGCCAGAATCAAACAAGGCTACACTGAAAAATAATGGGAATGGGACAAGGAATGTTAAAGAGACAAGCCTTAAGGCTTTGTGTCTTAACGCATGGACCATTTGCAATAAAGTGGATGAGTTAAATGCGCAAATAGATTGAAATGGGCATAATATAGTCAGGATTATAGAGACATGGCTGCAGGGTAACCAAAGGTGGGAACTGAACACCAAGGGGTATTCAATATTTCGGAAGGACGGACAAAAAGGAAAAGGCAGTGGGGTTGCATTGTTGGTTAAAGAGAAAATTAACGCAGTAGTGAGGATAGAAATTAGCTCCAATGATGTGGAATCTGTATGGATAAAGCTGAGAAATACAAGGGGCAAAAATGGAGGTTGTATATAGACTCCGAACCATAGTGGTGATATTGGAGCTGGCATTAAATAGGAAATTAGAGACACATGCGAAAAAGAAACATCTGTAATTATGGGTGACTTTAATCTGCATTCAGATAGGGCATTTCAAGTTGGTAACAATACTGCAGAGGGGGAATTCCTGGGGTGTGTACGGGATGGTTTTCTGGACCAATACATTGAGGAACCAACTGGAGAACAGGCCATCCCAGACTGCGTATTGTGTAATGAGAAAGGAATAATTGGCAATCTAGTTGTATGAGGCCCTTTGGGGATGAGCGAACAAATTCTTCATCAAAATGAAGAGTAATGTCATTGATTCTGAGGCTAGGGTTCTAAATCTTAATAAAGGAAACAACAATGGTATGAGGCATGAGTTGGCTAGGATGGACTGGGGAACATTGCTTAAAGGGATGACGGTGGATAGGAAATGGCAAATATTCAAAGAGTACAAGGGTGAATTGTAACAATTGTTCATTCCTGTCTCATGCAAAAATAAAATGGGAAAGGTGGCCAAATCATGGCTGACAAGGGAAATTTGAGATAGCATTAGATCCAAGGAAGAGGCATGCTAATTGGCCAAAGAAAAACAACAGACCTGAGGATTGAGAACAGTTTAGAATTCAGCAAAGGAGGACAAAGGGATTGAATAAGAAGGGGAAAATAGAGTGTGAGAGTCAACCTGTGTGGGACAGGACAAGACAGGGTAGATGTTCCCAATGGCTAGGGAGTCCACAACTCGGGGTCACAGTCTGAGGATACAGGGTAAACCATTTCGATGGATTGAGATGGGGAGAAATTTCTTTAGCCAGAGTAGTGGGCCTGTGGAATTCACTACCACAGAAAGCAGTTGAGGACAAAACATTGTGGACAGAATTTTACCGTCCTGCCCGCCACGGGAATTGGAGCAGGCGAGGGGCAGACAATGGAAAGGTCTGTTGACCTTGGGCGGGACTTTATGATTTTGGGAATAGCCAGGCTGTAAAATCACGCTCTGTATGTTTTCAAGAAAGAGTTAGACATAGCTCATTTGGTGAAGGAGATCAAAGGATATAGGGGTAAAGTGTGATCAGGTTACTGAGTTGGATGATCAGCCATGATCATAATGAATGGCAGGACAGTCACAAAGGGCTGTGTGACCTACACCTGCTCCTAATTTCTATGTTTCTATGATTGGCAGCAGGTGAGATTGCTGTCCTCAGTTGGACGGAAATCCCACATTGCAGAGCTGCCACCCAATCAAATTGGCTGACAGCTCCCCACCTATCCGGGCAGAGTGCAGTGCTACATCTGAGACTAAGTGTTGATAAGCACAAGGTATCTGGGCAAGGAGAGGAGAGGAGATGTTCCCTGTGTAGAGGCAAACCTGAGTATTCCAATGCCACAATGTTAAGACATTTACATTCTATATACTTACCTCCACTTCAATGTGTAAGATTATTATTTTTACTTCATATAAACAGTTTTAAAGAAAAAAATTACCTGAGCTTTTGGAAGAAATTTGACAAAGCACTTCTCACACTCAAGAGGTCTATTAAAGTTCTTCACACCAAGCAATTATTTTTGAAGTGCAGTCACTGTTCTAACGTAGGCAAATTCAACAACTGCTCTGTGCACAACTAATGTGATAAATTGCATTTCAGTTGTTTTTTTGATCATTTTAGCACTAATGTAGAACTTGGGAGAGACATTTGTTTAATATGTCCGAATTTTGAATTCCTATTTCTTTTGATCTAAATTTCAACTGCTCCCTTTAGTAGAATCTTATGTCCGTTATTACAAACCGAGTTGTCAGAAGAGAGGAATTATAGATTCTTCTTCAGCTATGAGACTACTGGAAGGCACAGAACATATCCACCTTAATGTAAACCCAAATGATACAGACTCCAAAGACAGCTTGAGAATGACTGAAACAAATCGCACTCTTAATGAACAGAAACTTTTACTTCAGCTCAAACTAAAAACTGTGGGCATGAGATCCTTAATTGTTACTTTTTCATATTTTTAATTTGCTTTATCTGAAGCTCTGGATCACGCTTTCAAACTGAATGGATGTGACCATTGCAACCAAACATCCAGCATGACGCCACCACCAACAATTGCTTCCCCCCTCTGTCGTAGTCCACGAAACCCTGCTCAACTCTCCAATCACACCCAACACCCCCTGATCTTCCTACTCACTTCCCTGTGAAATGCAGGAGATGCAAACATCTGCCATTTTATCTGTCCCCGTCCCATAATCCTCAACCATTCTTTCCAGATGAAATAGTGGTTTAATAATACGCCTTTCAATTTAGTATACTGTATTCGTTACTCACCATGTAAGCTCCTCGACACTGAGGTGAGCAAACACGCATTCAATGGTCAACTTGCAGAGTTTCTCCTTTCAGTTTGCAAGCATATCCCTGAATGTCCGCTTGCTTGTCGTTTTAATTCTTCCCCCCAAGTCTCATTCTAATCTCTGTCCTCTGCCTCCTGCATTCTTCCAATGGATGTTAACAGAAGCTCAAGGAACACCATCTCGCCTTTCAATTAGGCAGTTTACAGTCTTCCAAAGTAAAGATTAAGCTCAACAATTTCAGATGATAATGACTGTTCCCATTTATTCGGACAACAGCAGTTGTACAACTCCTCTGGACCCATCTTTTGCTTTTTGTCACATAACCACCCGCTTTTGCCTTGCACCATTGTCTCTTCAGTCATTTAATCCTTCCTGCCCCCCACCCTATCACAGGCCTTCCTTGTTGTTCTTTCCCCCTTTCTCTTGCATCCCAGATTTGGTTGTGGTGGGGCTGGATAAAGTGGTGAGACATTCAAAAGTCTATTAACCGCAGCAGAACTGGCAAATCCCACTGGTAAGTGGAGCTGGAAAATGTACTCCAGTGTCTCTGTGTTTGCTGAATACCCAATACAAGTATAAACTTCTCCAATCCTGATGAAAGGTCATTAACCTGAAACGTTTAGCTGATGGAGCCCTGAGCTGAACCACCCAGTTAACCTGTTAATGCTAAGAATGGCTGCCCCAACGCTGCTAAAGGCGCTAATGACCAATTAGATTGGCTCACCAAAGAGGCTGCATGACATTGGTTAGCACTGCAACTACCGACCAATCTCACCAGCGACCAGCTGAACAGGAATAAGGGAGTCATTGGTGAGAATTTTGAGTGCTGCTTAATGTCAAGCTCAGCCAAGCTCGGCTTTCAAAGTTCACTTGCTGTATGAGATCAACTGATTATATTGCATTTGAAGACTTTTTAGTTATCTGGAATACTTTGTCAAGACTTTACCCATATTCTGTCAACACTTATTCCAGAAATACTCTGGGGACTTCACCTAAAGAGAGTGAGAGTTGTTTCACTGTGCCTTATTGCAGAGCAAAGAAGAGTTTGGTGATGGAGATCCTGCTCGAGACCTGCCTTGATTTGGAGGAAGAATGGGGACGGAGAGGGGGGGAGGTGAGGAGGTCAGACACAGCAGCACCAGCAGCTGAAGGCAGGGCAGGAGGGTGGGGAGGATTCTCGATTTATGGTGACTTGCTGCATGCTCTATAATCTCAGCAAGCTTGAGAGACCAGTGTTAACATCAGCAATTGTGCCATTAGATCAAACTCAGGCATCACGAGAGGGGGAGGAGAAGGTTGAAGAAGAGGAGGAGGAGATGAGAAGGAAGTGGAAAACAATGGGTATCAGTGAAAATGCCGGAAGGTTTCAGCAGACTGCCTGCACCTGGGAGGGACTCTTGCCAAAATCAAATTGAAGATCACTTTTGAGAACATTCTCCACCATCAGATTTCAGAGCTCTGGTGACACATTACTTTCCTCCCATGGCTGAGGATCCACCCATCTGCACTCGATCCTTTCAATCCCTCCCCCATGGAGAACACCAGAACACCACTAATTTCAACACTATCCAATTGTCAATCGCTCTTTATCGAGAGCAAACATGAACAATGAAAACGTGACACAAGTGCATCAGTTAAAAATATTAAACTATTCAGCATGGTGCTTACCCTGTTGCTCTCATGTGAGTCCTCTTGTCTACTCTGGTGCTTCTCTGAAATGATCTCGAGTGGCAGCAACAGGAGAATGGGATGGCTGCTGAGAATGTGAAGAGCACAGTTCGGCTGTGATGCTGGTGAGCAGCTGGGGGTTGTAATGGCTGCCCCTCAGACTGCACAAACCAGCATTGGATTCAGTACTTTCAGTCACCTGGCTGACAGACTGATGAAAATCATGATGGAGGGACAGGTGAGGAAACAGCAATGCTGTCATCCAGAGAGAGGCCACTCGGCCCCCTCATTTTAATGCTATGAGCTCAGGGTCTTTATTCACCCAGTCCACTCATTTGTTAGGAGAAAGTCTCTGGAAACCCCTTTCAACTGAGGATCCCTGAAGCATCATGGCAGTGCCTGAGCTTCCACGCTTTGCCATTCCATGCTGGTGTGTCTCCGGTTAATGCGATGCATCAGGTGCATTGGCAGAGTGGCTGGTGCATTGTGGTCAATTTGGTTGTCAACTCTTGCTTTTAGCTCTCACAGCTGGTTGACAGCATAACTATTGCGAGTAGAGAGCTGAATGTACAAGCCTTTCCTACCTATACAGAGCCTGTTCATCAGCTAGCCCTATGTAGTGCCTCCCCTGACATACATAAACTGGGCACCTCACAGCCAGACAAAGCTACAAAAGACTCAGAGGAGGCCTGGTATCCCCTAGTGGGTTGGCATACAGGTGCACTGGTATGTACTTATCCCATGGCTCCCACGAACCAGACATCCATCAATGGGTAAATAGCCCCTCTACCTTGTGGGTGTTTCACGAGGTAGGCTAAAGGAGCAAACCATGACGGAAAATGCAGAGTGACATTCCCTAGGTAAACATCTGTAATCTATCAGGCAGCTTTCCAGCACACCAGCAGAGCTGGTGCTAAACTGTACTGATTTTATCCTTCTCTTTGGATAAGACAGGCAATGCCAAGAGCAGGCCCCTAATGGTTGGGCAATTCAGGGTTTCCATGCAATTTGCCCAGGTCTGAACCCTGGAGAGGACACGTACATTGATTTGATTTGATTTGATTTATTATTGTCTCCTGTATTGGTACACAGTGAAAAGTATTGTTTCTTGAGCACTAGAGAGACAAAACATACCATACATAGAGAAGGAAAGGAGAGGGTTCCGAAGGTAGTGTTACAGTCATAGCTAGGGTATAGAGAAAGATCAATTTAATATGAGGTAGATCTGTTCAAAATTCAGATGGCAGCAGGGAAGAAGCTGTTTTTAAGTCGGTTGGTACGTGACCTCAGACTTTTGTATCTTTTTCCCAATGAAAGATGGTGGAAGAGAGAATATCCAGGGTATATGGGGTCCTTCATTATGCTGCCTGCTTTTCCGAGGTAGCGGGAAGTGTAGACAGAGTCAATGGATTGGAGGCTGGTTTGCGTGATAGGCTGGGCTTCATTCATGACCCTTTGTAGTTTTTTGCGGTATTGGACAGAGCAGGAGCCGTACCAAGCTGTGATATAACCAGAAAGGATGCTTTCTATGGTGCAGCTGCAAAAGTTGGTGAGAGTCATAGCGGACATGCCAAATTTCTTTAACTTCCTGAGAAAAGAGAGGCATTGGTGGGCTTTCTTAACAATAGCGTTGGTGTGGAGGGACCAGGACAGGTTGTTGGTGATCTGGACACCCAGAAACTTGCAGCCCTCGACCATTTCCACTTCATCCCCATTGATGTAGACAGGGGCATGTCCTCTACGACACTTCCTGAAGTCGATGACTATCTCCTTCATTTTACTGACATCGAGGGAGAAATTATTGTTGCCGCACCAGTTCACCAGATTCTCTATTTCTTTCCTGTGCACCGTCTCATCATTGTTTGAGATCTGACCCACCACGGTGGTGTCATCAGCAAACTTGTAAATCAAGTTGGTGGGGAATTTGGCCAAATGCTGATTTGTGGTTTACATTAACACAACATGGGAAATAATTGGTTACTGGTTATAAGCTCTTGCTCGAATTGAGTAGAGCAAGTGTCAGGAGTTAGTTCCAACGATAGTGTAGTATCAGAGTTAACAGATGGGGTATGCCGATGTATAATGTGGATGATGATGTACCACTGACATCAGTTAGTTGAGTATTAGACTCCTGAGAGAGAGGATGGAACATCATGAATCAGAGGAACATGCCTACACTGTAACTTGTTTAGATGTAATATTAATAAACAAGTGTTAAGCAAGTATCAGAATATGACTGCAGCTTGTCTAGTGACCATGTACTCTTTATGCTCTGGGTCCATCAGCAGATGACTTTCTCCTAAGGCACAAGTTGGAGGTGTCTACCATGGACTTTGAGACCACCCTCAAGGCCTTCAAAGCCTATTTTAGTCCGCCACGGAATCCCATAATCGATCAAGCAGTCCAAAACATGAGGCAAGCTGAGATTAGAGAGACAAACAGGGCTATAATTCAGTGCGAAACTGATGTTTCACATGACTCCATTGATGGGTAGGCTTTTGGACAGTGGTCCTACCCATAAGAAAGCCCAACAGACCAGGCGAAAGAGTGGGAAAGTCCACACCAGCAGCTTGTGCTGTGATGCAAAGAACCAAAGTTGACACCAGGACTGCCCAGCAGGAGGTGCGGAATGATTCCAGTATGACAATTCAAGCATTTCTACAAATCCAATAACTTTAATCAAGATAGTAAGAAGTCTCTCAACACCAGGTTACAGTCCAATAGGTTTATTTGGTATCACGAGCCATAGATGAACAGGGATATCCACTGCTTGTTGAAGTCCAGATCTGAGGTGTTCAAGTCAGGCAACACTGACCTATACAAGAAAGTGATGTGGAGATGCAACCTCCTGTCTGGAGACAATACACATCTCTTTGACCTGTCTTGGTGCTCTCTCCACTCACATTGTTTGTACCTTTAAGACTTGATTAGCTGTAAGTATTCGCATTCCAACCATTATTCTGTAAATTGAGTTTGTGTCTTTACATGCCCTGTTTGTGAACAGAATTCCCACTCACCTGAAGAAGGAGCTTAAGGCTCCGAAAGCTTGTGACTTTTGCTACCAACTAAACCTGTTGGACTTTAACCTGGTGTTGTTAAACTTCTTACTGTCTATACAAGAAAGCCAGATACGATCTAAGGAGATCCACCAAAGATGCTAAAAGACAATACCGGACCAAGCCAGAGTCCCAGGCTAGCAACATAGACCCCCACCGACTATGGCAAGGTCTGCAAGACATAACAGGCTACAAGATGAAGGCATGTAAAATTGCCGGCTACAACGCACCCCTCTCTGATGAGCTCAATGCATTCTACGCCCGTTTTGAGCAAGAAGTCAGCGAGAGCGTGCCCTTCACCCTGGAAGCCCTGAATGAACCTGTATCTATGTTCACCATTGTAGATTTCAGAGCAGCTTTCTCAAAGGTCAACCCACGGAAAGCGACTGGCCCGGATGGGGTACCCGGACGAACACTCAGATCTGCACAGATCAGCTGGCGGGGGTATTCGCAGACATCTTCAACCTCTATTTACAACAATCTGAGGTCCCTATTTGCTTTAAGAAGATGACCATCATCCCGGTACCTAAGAAAAACCAAGCAGTGTGCCTTAATGACTATCATCCGGTGGCTCTGACATCCATCATTATGAAGTACTTCGAAAGGTTAGTCATGGCACGAATCAATTCCAGCCTCCCGGACTGCCTGGATCCACTACAGTTTGCCTATCACCACAACAGGTCCAAAGCAGACGCCATCTCCCGGGCCTTGCACTCAACCCTGGAACGCCTAGATAACAAGGACACCTACGTCAGACTGCTATTTATTGACTACAGCTCAGCCTTCAACACAATTATTCCCACGAAACTCATCTCCAAACACCGTGGCCTGGGCCTCAGCTCCTCCCTCTGCAACTAGATCCTGAACCCCCTAACTCACAGACCACAATCAGTAAGGATAGGCAACAAGAGCTCCTCCACGATCATCCTCAATGCCGGTGCCCCACAAGGCTGTGTTCTCAGCCTCCCTCTATACTCCTTATGCACCTATGACTGTATTGCCAAATTCCCCTCCAATTTGATTTTCATGTTGCTGATGACACCACCGTAGTGGGTCAGATCTCAAACAATGACGATACAGAGTACAGGAATGAGATAGAAAATCTGGTGAACTGGTGTGGCAACAATAATCTCTCCCTCAATGTCAACAAAATGAAAGAGATTGTCATTAACTTCAGGAAGCGTAAAGGAGAACATGCCCCTGTCTACATCAACGGGGACAAAGTAGAAATGGTCGAGGGCGTCAAGTTTTTAGGTGTCCAGATCACCAACAACCTGTCCTGGTCCCCCCATGCCGACACTATAGTTAAGAAAGCCCACCAACACCTCTACTTTCTTAGAAGACTAAGGAAATTTGGCATGTCAGCTACAACTCTCACCAACTTTTACAGATGCACCATAGAAAGCATTCTTTCTGGTTCTATCACAGCTTGGTATGCCTCCTGCTCTGCCCAAGACCACAAGAAACTAGAAAAGGTCATAAATGTAGCCCAATCCATCACGCAAACCAGCCTCCCATCCATTGACTTTGTCTATACTTCCCGCTGCCTCAGCAAAGCAGCCAGCATAATTAAGGACACTATGCACCCTGGATATTCTCTCTTCCACCTTCTTCCATCAGAAAAAAGATACAAAAGTCTGAGGTCACGTACCAACCGACTCAAGAACATCTTCCCTGCTGTCAGACTTTTGAACGGACCTACCTTGCATTAAGTTGATCTTTCACACCCTAGCTATGACTGTAACACTACATTCTGCATTCTTTCATTTCCTTCTCTATGAACAGTGTGCTTTGCATAGCGCACAAGAAACAATACTTTTCACTGTATGCTAATACATGTGACAATAATAAATCAAATCAAATCCTTCATCAGCTGAGTGGACCACTGCCCTGATGAAATAGCAGCGCTCCAAAAGCTTGTGATACCAAATAAACCTGTGGGACTTTAACCTGGTGTTCTGGAGACTTCTTCGTGTCCACCCCAGTCCAACGCCAGCATCTCCCGATCATGGCTACCACCTTTAATTGAGATAGAAGACCAGAAAATATCTATGAAATACACTCCATCCAAGAAATTGGAAATCAAGATAAATTCAAAATTATGGTTTCTAGTGGAAGTTAACAGTCTCAGTTCCGGATATTGGTCAGTTATATTGCAAGTTTGAGGCTTCGATACCACCTTTCAAATTGATACTGGAACTTTTGTAATTATACCAGAAGATGATTTCAATTAGCTTCAGCCATCAACCTTTCATCCATCAAACATCAAATTACAAGGTCTAGGTGGTACTGACCTTCCAATTAAATACAGTAAGAGTTTTAACAACACCATAAAACTCTTACTGTGTTCACCCCAGTCCAACGCCGGCATCTCCACATCATGACTTCCAATTAAAGGCAGGATTATTACTCCTCTTCACTACAAAGTGCGCCAGATCATTGATTCTCTCAAATAAAAAGAGAAAATGCTGAAAAAATTCAGCACATCTGACAGATTTTGAAAGATACAAACAGAGTTAATGTTTTGTGTCCACCTGAATTCTTCAAAGCTCTGTTTGAGGTTGTCGTGTGAGAGCTTGGTCTGTCTTTCCAGTCAATAGATGTACCACATGATATTTCTGACGTGTTTATTGACAAGTCAGCTGTGTTTCTCGAAACAGAGCAGCTTTAAAATCTTTGTTCCACTGAACTTACCAATGTAGTACCTAGGCTTTCACTGGTTTTTCATGAAGAGTCTAACAGAGGCAATAACTTGCCTAATCCCATGTCAGGGACAATGGTGGATCACACTGTCAAAGAGCTGGTACCTTCCAGGGGTGAAAGTCAAGTCAAACCCTTACCCAGCTGGAAGTCTTCTTCCCTTCAGTTGGATCTCAGCACAGAAGCCACAGCAGAATCTTTAACACTTCTGAACTTTTGCATTACTATACTGCAAACTTTTCTCTAGGTTGTACATCTACATTAAATTTGTCTTCATTTTGTTGTTGTAATTTGTCCCTTGGGTGAGAGTTCACAGATTATCTTGGCCCATTTAGTGGCTTGATGTTCCTTTTGCTGGTGGATGCCCATTCGAAATGGGTGGAGGTTTTCAAAATGAGATCCATGACTTCATACGCCACAGTTGAGAAACTGCACCAATGGTTCGCCACCCACAGTGTACCAGAGGTACTTATCTCAGACAACGGAACAGCATTTACAAGTGCTGAATTCCGTACCACAGCTTATCAATCCTCATCAAATGTGCTGGTTGAACACACAGTGCAAATGTTCAGGGCCAGTATGATGAAGCAAGCACTTGCTTCAATAGTGGTACATTTTCCACTAGTTTATAGAACCACCCCGCATACTCCTGGAATAGCTCCAGCCGAGCTGCTAATGGGTTAATGCTTCATGGTCAGGTTGAACCTGGTTGTTCTGAATTTGATGAGAAAGATGGAGACAAGGTAGAGTTGTCAGAAAAGTAACCATGATTTGCCGAAAGTAGAAAGAGCATTTGAGATAGATGATCCAGTCACTGTGAAAAATTTTATAAATGGACCAAATTGTATCTCAGCAGTTGTGGTGACCAGGATGGGGCCACTGTCCTATGAGGTGAAAGTGCTGGACAAGTTATTGAAGAAATACATGGATCATTTATGGAGGCAGGAGCCATCCCAAGAGCCAACATTACTACGTGATCCAATTGTACCAGCAAGTAGTGTTGTTTGTCCAAGGGATGAAGTGGCTGATCAGCCAGTGGAAGATTGAAGTGCAGTTCTCAATGAAACTGAGGGAAGTGAGTCACAGATTCCAGAGGAGAGTCCTAGCAAAGCAAATTCAACTGAAATTACCTCAACAGTCAAACCTGAACCAGTTGAGCTATGTCACTCACAGAGAAAGAAAAACTCCCCTGTGTGACTGAATTTTTGATAAATTATGTTAAAAGTGTTTCCCAGTACTAATGTTTCAAAGATTGTATAAATTCTTTATATATCATGTAATAAGAGACTTAAAGGGTGAGGGATGTAATAACTGGCCCTTTAAAGGGGCATACACGAGGAAGGACATATAACTCGATTGCTCAATGGGGAACAAGGAGGGGATCTTGGTGCAGATTGCGGGCTTTTACAGCCGGAGTAGATCCTAGTTCTGGAAACGTTAATGTCGTTAAAGTACTCTGTATATTTATCTGTTTGTAAGTGAACAACTATAGTCCATCATACTAACTGGTAGTCACTAATCCATGCAATTACTATACAATTAAAACATGACTTTACTACTCCTTTACTGGAATCTTTTGCGATAAAGGCTAACATACTAATTGCTTGCTGCACCTGCATGTTAGCGTTCAGTGACTTATTAATGAGGACACCATGGTCCCTTTGTACAGATACACTGTCTAATCTCTCATCATTTAAAAACTCCTCTGCACATCTATTTCTCCTACCAAAATTGATTATCCACACCCACCCCTTTTCCACATTATATTCCATTTCCTTGCCCACTCACTGGGTGGCATTCTCTCATCCCGCCCACAGCAGGTTTGGTTTGTGGGCGGGAGCAGAAAATCTGGTGGGAGCCAAAAAGCCAGAAACCTTTCGGCATAAAATCACATTGCAATTCTCCCAGAGGTGGGTTAATGGCGGGTTGGTCTTCCAGCTGGCTGGTAGTGTGAACACCATTTGCATCTCATGAATGCTCATTAAAACATTTACATCCCATTAGGCCTTTCAATCTTTGATCATGCCAGTGGGAAAACACGTTAGTATCAAACCTGATCACTAGTGAGTGGAATGCACAAAGCCATTCTTAGTGCACCAGAGACATCAGGGTGAGTGGAACCACTTTCTGCCATAGTGCTGAGCTGCTCCTGTACATCACTCTGCCAGGGCAGACACTTTCCTCCCCTCCATTTCCATACCAAGCTGGTCTTCATAGACAGCATTGTATTGCTGGATCCATAGACCCACCTGTGTCACTGAATTGGATCAGTCTTGTTTCTGGGCACACAGATGGATAAAGAGGTTGATGATCAAAGGAGGGCAGATGGGAGATCGAACAGAAGGAAGTTGGACCTCAACAAGGCTGAATGAAATGTTCACAAACAAGGGAGTCAAAGGGATACCAGATTGTCTACTGGAAGAGAATGCACAAAGTTTCCAGATGTGGTGGCTAAAGGTCCAAGTGGGACATGGGCACCTCGTAGGTGATGGGCTTAGGGTGAGCTCATTGAGAAGGCTTTTTCTTGAGGCTGCTAGCCTTTTTCCTCTGGGTTGCTGACATCCGTAAGAAGTCTCACAACACCAGGTTAACGTCCAACTCTTTACTCACCTGAAGAAGGAGCGACACTCCGAAAACTTGTGCTACCAAATAAACCTGTTGGATTTTAACCTGGTGTTGTGAGACTTCTTACTGTGCTTACCCCAGTCCAACGCCAGCATCTCCACATCATTGCTGACATCCTGCACAGTCTGGTAATGGATCCACATTTGTCTTAGCTAAACATTTCCTTTCTACATACCTATAGCAGCTTATGCAGTCCGTTTTTATGTTTCTTGTTAATTTACTTTCATATTTTACTCTTCCTTTCTTTGTCAGTTTCTTGGTCCTCCTTTGCTGCATTCTGGGATGATTTACTACTGTTTCTGACAACTTTATAGGCCTTTTGTTTTAATCTTTTATAATCCTTAACTTCCTTTGTTTGCCATTGATGACTGACTTTTCTTATTAGGTTTTTGTGCCTTGAGGAATGTAAAGTTGCTGTAAACTATGGAATAATCCTTTAAAGACTGCCCATTGCCTATGCACAGTTCATAACTTTTAATATATTTTCCCAATCCACCTCAGTCTTTGCCCTCAAACCTTCACAATTTCCTTTGTTCAAATTTAACACCCTGGCTTCAGGTTGAATTACCTCACTTTCAAATTGTCATTCATCCCAAAATGTTCCTTTATAACAAGATTATTAATGAACTCTTTCTCCTGGCAAGACAGAGTGCTGAATATGAAAGTGTGCCAGTATGCAGGGAAAGACATATTATATGGCAAGCTGCCATAGTAGTAAATCTGTATGAGACCAACAGGTTGCCCACGTCTGCGATACAAGGATGTCGGCAAGCAAGACTTCAAGTTTACAGGGATCACTTGATGCATGGGAAGCCCATGCTGATGACCAGAATGCCTGGAGACAAGCAATTAGGAAGGGTGAGGATAAAAGAGGGCCCATCAGAAGGAAAAACCTCAGGTCAATGCTGTTCATCTGTGTCAGCTGCGGAAGAGGCTGCTACTCACAAATCAACCTCTACAGTCACAACAGATGATGTTCAACCGAGAAGTGATTCACATTCTGAGTGCAGTCCATCGTCTCTCAAGATAGCTGGATGCCAATAGAAAGCGGCCATGGCTGTAGTGATCAGACACTGCAGGATATCGGGTTATATAGGTTATTGGATGGAGTAGACCAGCTCCTCCAAGCTGGAGAGAATGGGTTCTAAGCTCTGAATCAAGCCACAGGCCAAGCTGCAGGAGGATTCCTCCATCCCCCCCCTCCCCCCTCCCCCCCACAGTGCCCGTAAGTTTTCAGGTAGGTTTTTCAATATACGAAGAACTTAGTTTGTCAAAACGATCAACCTTTTTTGACATTTGGCCCTGCAAGATTCTCATCTGAATCATTTAGACTGGAATATGTATGCAACCTCAGCCCCTGGAAAGGTGACACTCTCCATGGTTACTGCACAATAGTGTTGTTCTAACCTGGCCTCTGGGTGTCAGTCTCTGAGCTGGTGTCTGCAGCATAGTAGTGAATAACGTAGGGCTTTCTTCTCACTCTCCTCCTCCTCCTCAATAAGATGGTTCTCCATCCTCTTCCAGTTACTCAGAGGGGTGAGATGGGAGCCTGCAATGAATAAGCTAGAAGAATTAAGATGCAGCATGTGTGGCTATTATAGGAGGATGGATGTGTGATAAGACCATACGGACTTTATGAGTCAGGATAGGTTTGTGGGATCAGGGATTTGGAACAGCTGTGAATAAGTAAGCAAGATGGAGTGGCCATGTATCTCCGCAGCTGCCTGTTATGTGTTTTTTTATTCATTCATGGGACATTCACGTCACTGGCTGGCCTGCATTTATTGCCCATTCCTAGTTGCCCAAGAGCAGTTGAGAGACAACCACATTGCTGTGGCTCTGGAATCACATGTAGGCCAGACCAAGTAAGGACAGCAGATTTCCATCCCTGAAGGACATTGGTGAAACAGATGGGTTTTCCCAACAATCGACAATGGTTTCATGGTCATCAGTAAATTCTTAATTCCAGTCATTTTTATTGAATTCACGGCGGGATTCAAACCCGGGTCCCCAGAACATTATCTGAGTTTCTGGATTACTAGTCGAGCGATAATGCCACTAGACCTCCCCACCTATCTTGCACTATCTTATTCTAGAGCAGAGCACATGGTGCTTACACAGTGTGTGTGTGTGTGTTGCATTATTGCATTATTGATTGACAAGTGTGACGGCGAGATGGAATCTTACCGTGACCATTCATACCAAATCAATATTTTTTTGCAGAATTGGAGCATTGTCCTGGGGGCAATGCTCTTGGCTGTGGATTATTTGACAATTCCTTTCTCCATTTGGTGCATTATTTGGCCCGATGGCCTTTCCACCCCCCCCTCCCCCCCCCCACGGCCCCCCCGGCCCCCCTCCAGGAAAGGAGGACATCGTCCCTCCCTGTGCCTCTTCCACTAGAACATACATGTGTACCATTTTTCTCGGTCCCCAAGCCACCCTGTTACATATTTTTGTTTGTTGCTGCATGTATGGACACTAATATCTCTCATCGAAAGTTGCTCCTATTCAATACTGAAGCATGTAGCTTTCCAGTTTAGTGGCTCCAAGCACAGTTAATTCGTGGGGATATATAATAAGTCCCAAAACTGCAGGTTAAAACCAGATATTTAACAAACATGTCTTATTAGCATAACATCCAGTTTAACATCTGTTGCCTCCCTTTGCTTAATGTCACCATCAAGCTCTGTTTTTCTCCACAGATGCTGCTGCACACACTGAGCATTTCCAGCAACTTCTGTTTTAATTTCAGAATTCAAGCATCAGGAGTATTTTTTAAAATTCGTTCTTGCATCTGGATTTTTAGCCTGTTAACATAACTCGCGTTTCATTTTATCTAACTTTAAAGCCTCGGTGCAGACCTTTCACATTAGATTTGTGGAAGACAGAAACAGCTAGAGCCAGTGGCTAAAGAGTGGAAAAATAAGTCATTATTAGTAATATTGCAAGCACATTCATACCCAGTAGGCACAGCAATGGCTTGCTACCAAAATGTCACTCATAGATCCTACCAACCAAAACTTCTTTATTGTGGATGTCAAAATGATCCATTTAAGGAATAGATTTATTGGTATTTCTTATCAAGGGGCCTAGTAGTGGGCTGAATTACTCATTTTTCAAGGAATAATTTCAGCTGCTGCAACCCTGTTCGTGGATGGAAGCTGTTATTAAGGCATTAGTCATGATATCTCTTCCACATAATATTGAGGGCACTAACAATCACATGAATAGAGGGAGAACAATGCCTTCATGTGTTTTGCTGTGAACTTTCTCACGCTTGACAAATGAGGAGCTTTCTCGACATGGTGTTAAGGCTAATTTGTTTTACTTGGCAGTAGTTTTAATACCACTTTTCCTTTGTTTGAAACAAAGCTTTTTTGGTTCCTTTCATCTTTTAACAGCTCATTCTAACAGTGGAGAAAAATAATCTAAAGGTTAAAAGTGATGACCGGAGGGATGAACAATATGAAAATTGAAGCAGCCTGGAGTAATTAAAATGTGGCAAAGGGTCCACTGGATGATTTGCATTTACGATTGTAGAATACCATTTATCTGTGCTGGAAAATAAAGCATAGCTTCTTGAGAGGTTTAGCATGAATACAAGATGCTGGGGGCGATTCTCCCAGCCTGCTGCGCTGCTTTTGCAATGCCGGGAGACTCAAGCAGAGGACTTTTCGCCGGCTTCCCGCTGGGGCCCAGCCTCCACGAGTCTTTGGGCACCAGATTTCCAGCATCGTCAGCTCCGTGCCAGAAATCGGCGCAAAGCTGAATAAATTATGTAGATACTGCTTTCCATACAATTTGAATCTGATTAGCGGGCCCGAGGCTGAAGTCTCCGGGTCTGCTAGACCCTCCTCACCCACCCCGCTCTGCGCCAGGAGTGGTTCACTCCAGCGGGGTTTACAATAGCTCCCCACTTGCGGCCTGACCCCGCTGGAGTGACGGGGGCTATCGGGGCCCCCCAGACGGTCGGGGATGAGGCGGGTGCCCCCTGAACATTGCCACTTGGCAGTGCCAGCCTGGCCCCATGGCACTGCCTAAGGGGCAAAGTGCAAATGTCAAGGGGGCACCTTGGCACTGCCCACTGGGCATCGGGCAGTGCCAATGGGGTGGGGCTTAATGGGGCGAAGGCAGATCAGTGGTGTGGAGGGGGTCCCACTGCCACTCTGCATTTGGGATCACGAGCAGAGGAAGGGTGGCCAACGATCGAGACTGATCTGGAGCGCCAGCGATGAGGGGTCATGGCGAGGCCAGCAGTGGGGGACCACTGTGCATGCGCCGATCTCAATGCTGACAGATCGGCGTATGCGCAGTGGCCCGTTCAACGCTATGCTGCCAGCTTCTCCAGCGGGAATAGGTGCTGCCCACTGATTTTTCGCAAGATTCATGCTAGGGCACTCTGCAGTGCACAGAGTGTGGGAGATTCATTTTGAAACTCACACTGAAAAAAGCAGCGGGATTTACCCCAGTTTTTACATGAATTTGACACTTAGAATTTTTTTGGGAGAATCGCCCCCGCTGAGTTGTTTTGTTAGTTGATGTAACATTGTTCAAGTATGTCCAAAATGATCGAGGTTGTTAGGCTATGATCCATATCTCCAGAAGATAGGGTGAAAACACATAATTTTATTGCTATTCAATGCAGTTGTTATTTCTGACACACTTGTGCGCACACTTGTACACATAGGCCGGAATTTTACCGCCCCACCTGCCACAGGAACCGAAGGAGGCGAGGGGTGGACAATGGCACGATCCATTGACCTCGGGCAGTATTTTACAGTTTTGGGACGAACCTTAAATTGATTAGTTTCTCCTGAGCTTCTTTCCAATGGACAGTCACTATTGCTTGGGTTGGATTTTTATACTGCAGTGATAGGGCCTTTCCTCAGAAAGAGAGAGATTCCTTGTTCCCTTCAGCAGTTTTTGCAGATGGCTTCAGTGACTTCTCTCTGTGTCTTGCTTAGTAAAAGCCTTGGCCGGAATTCTCCGGTGCCATATGCCCCGCCACCACTGCCAGTAAGAACAGAGAATCATCGCTCAGCCAAAGCTCCATCACAGCAGCGGGACCAAAGCATCCGAGCCGCGGACAAAGTTGGAGAATCCCAGCCCTCCTGTCTATATATTCCCAAAAAGGAATTTGATTCATTGTTGAAACAAACATTCACATTTTGACCTTATGTCTCTGAAACCTTTCACACATATCAAGATAGTGGAATCTAACAGGAGATCAGGTTATTTGTCCTTCTCTGAGATGTTTGTGTTTATCTGGCTGGTGAGTAGTTCCCATTGTCTTACTGTTGATTACAATTCAGCACTTTGCATTATTTATCTCCACCTTAATGTTGGGTTTTGATGCCTGTAGGTTTCCTTTGAAATGTCTCTTTCTTCAACTTCCATTTGGAGGGGGTTCTTGTTTGCTTTTCTCATCTTCACCTTGGAAGGTGGCCCCACAAATCAAGAGGAAATGGTTAGACCATTGCCTGGCACTTGTGTGACATGAGTGTTACTTGCCAGCCCATGCCTGAACATTGTCTAGGTCTTGCCTCATGTGGGCAGGAATTATATCAATATCTGAGGAACAAAGAAAATTACAGCACAGGAACAGGCCCTTCAACCCTCCAAGTCTGCACCGACCACGCTTGCCAACTGAAGTAAAACCCCCTACCCTTCCGGGGACCATATCCCTCCATTCCCATCCTATTCATGTATTTGTCAAGACGCCCCTTAAAAGTCACTGTCGTATCTGCTTCCACTACCTCCCCGGCAGCGAGTACCAGGTACGCACCCCCGTCCATGTAAACAACTTGCCTCGTACAGTAGTGGACTCGCCAACATTAAGGGCATTTAAATGGTCATTGGATAAACATATGGATGATATTCGAATAGTGTAGGTTAGATGGACTTTAGATTGGTTTCATTGGTCGGCGCAACATCGAGGGCCGAAGGGCCTGTACTGCGCTGTAATGTTCTATGTTCTATGTTCTATCTCCTTTAAATCTTGCCCCTTGCACCTCAAACCTATGCTCCCTAGTAATTGACTCTTCTACTCTGGGAAAAAGCTTCTGACTATCCACTCTGTCCATGGCCCTCATTATCTTGTAGACTTTTATCAGGTCACCCCTCAACCTCTGTCATTCCAGTGAGAATAAACCAAGTTTCCCCAACCTCTCCTCATAGCTAATGCCCTCCATACCAGGCAACATCCTGATAAATCTTTTCTGTACTTTCTCCAAAGCCTTTCTGCTGGTGTGGCAACCAGAATTGAACACTATATTCCAAGTGCAGCCGAACTAAGATTCTATAAAGCTGCAACATGACTTGCTAATTTTTAAACTCAATGCCCAGCCGATAAAGGCAAGCATGCCGTATGCCTTCTTGACTACCTTCTCTATCTGCGTTGCCACTTTCAGTGACCTGTGTACCTGTACACCCAGATGCCTATCAATACTCTTAAGGGTTCTGTCATTTACTGTATATTTCCTATCTGTATTAGACCTTTCAAAATGCATTACCTCACATTTGTCCAGATTAAACTCCATCTGCCATCTCTCCGCCCAAGTCTCCAACCAATCTATATCCTGTTGCATCTTCTGATGGTCCTCATCGCTATCTGCAAATCCATCAACCTTTGTGTCGTCCGCAAACTTACCAATCAAACCAGTTACATTTTCCTCCAAATCATTTATGTATATTGCAAACAGCAAAGGTCCAGCACTGATCTCTGAGGAACGCCACTTGTCACAGCCCTCCATTCAGAAACGCACCCTTCCACTGCTACCCTCTGTCTTCTATGACTGAGCCAGTTCTGTATCCAGGAGTTGTGAAAGATAATGAACACTACATGAGGAATACCTTAGGCAATGTCTTGAGCTGAAATTATTGATCTCCAGTAAATATAATCATTCTCCTTTGTGCTTGGTATGATTCCAATAAGTGAAGAGTTTTCCCCTTGATTCTCAATGACTTCCATTTTATTGGCTCCTGTCATTACATTTGATCAAATGCTGTCTTGATGTCTAAGGTAGTCATACCCATCTCACCTGGAAGGTCTGCTTTTTTCTCCACATTTTACCATGGCTGCAATGAGGTGTGGAATTGGGAGGCCCTGGCCAAACCCAAACTAAATATGGAAACATAGAAAATGTGTTCAGGAGTAGGCCATTTGGCCCTTCGAGCCTGCACCATCATTCAATATGATCATGGTTGATCATGCACTTTCAGTATCCCACTCGCGCTTTCTCTCCATACACCTTGATCTCTTTAGCCACAAGAGCCACACCCAGCTCCCTCTTGAACATATCTAACAAACTGGTCCCAACAGCTTTCTGTGGTAGAGAATTCCACAGATTCACAGCTGGCGCTAGAGGCTAGCGGGCCCAGAGACCTCAGTCCTGGGCCCACTGATGAAATGTAAATTCTAATTAAAATAATTTATTCTCCCCCTCCCCCTCTCCCCGATTCCTTTCATACTCTCACAACTAACCCGTGTCTCTTGCAATTCATTAGATGCCCCTTCCTCAAACTCACAAACTCCAATCTACACCATGCCTTCTAGGGCAATAGGGCTGCCACTGAGCTGAAGATTGTCAAGACACATGCCTGTAGCTCAGATGTTGCTAACATCCTGATAAATGTGCTTCACTTACAGGTCAAAGCTATTTAAACCATCAGAACAGAACCACAACAGGCAGTGGACGATGAAGCAGCTGTCTCAGTTTGAGGAATGATCATTGTCATCTTTGGTTATGAGTCAGGACAGGTTTTTGGCAAAGGCAAATTCAGAGATGTGATGTCATCACCCAATCAGTAGCATCAATTTATTATGTGCATGTGACCCTTTTTTTCAAATGTGCCATGCACTTCTGGAGAATGAAGGAATGTGGCAGAGAGATCAATGTTCTTTGCATGTTTTGCAGCTTATCTCCCGGAGGGTATAGCAGATAGAACATGCACACTTGGTGCCCCTATGCAAGGGAAGAATAATGATGCATACAAAGATATCCATCTTGGCAATTTTGATAATGCCACTGATGTTTGTTCCCCGGCTGGTCTGGGAGATTATATTCACTTCCACCCATGCAATGTGCATCTGAGATATTTTAGATGACTGGCCTTCAATACTAAACAGAAACACTCTTCTTCACTGCAGTTCCTGCAACACTACTGAGAAACCGTAGCTGAAGGCACAAGTCTTTAGAACTACCCTTATCATTCATCTGATGCTTCCAAATCAGCACGTTCAAGTGAATGACAACAATTTAAAATCTACAAACCTGACAGCTAACCAGCTTCCAAACCTGAGTCCCCACGAATCTTTGTCCATTCACAAAGCATCTATTCAATTCAATATATAGCTGTTGGAATGTAGTTCCTTGGATTAATTATTTTCAGGACAAAGCAAACAATCTGCACAAAGTTGTGTCCACTCGCTTTGTAATCAAAATGTACTTGTATGAAGGTACTGCTCTGTCTCTGCAAACCAATTCCATTATAATCGCAATGTCCTTGCGAAGAGAATTAGCTGCATTGTGATGTGTTGAAGTTTGGTTAAAGACAGGCAGGAAACACAGTTGAGAGTCCCGAATGATAGGCAAGAAGAGGGATTGCAGGTGGTCGAAGCAACTGCACAAATGGTTTTGATTCTTGGACACGTTGATTTCTTCTAAACAGAAACATATTTGGCATGGCGAATGTTCACAATGGAACCTCACTCAATCGTTAATTGGACCTCCCTCTATAATAAGAAATGCAGAGAAACTTATTGGCAAATTGCAGGAGAGCATTTGCTTCACCTCGATTAGGAAGAACTGATTCCATTAACCCACGGAATTCTTCTTACTACTTGCTATTTTTCATATTCCATGAATGATTTATTTTACACCTAATTTTAAGAAAACGCCCAACATCTCTAAATATCCATTCATTTATGAAGAAAGCCTTCACATGGTATTTCCAGAGTATATGCTCTGGATGACATGCTGCTCCCCTGCTTGGGAAACTATCAGCCTTCATGGGATTAACCCGCAGAAAGTCACTTTGAACGGCCCAGGGACTTATTCTTTATGCTTTCTTCTTAATGCTGGAAAAAAGTAATATGACATGCTGTGCTTCTCTCAGAAACAACAGGCTTAGAGATTAGCAATATCATGAAACAAAAAGATAAACTGTCACAATCATACAGCAGCTTCACTGGTTGATCAGTTGGAAGCTGTGTCTAACGGTTCATCAAAGTCTTAAAATAAGACAGAACAACCTGCGGTGCTTGGCATGAGGGTAAAGTCTGAATCCTCCACAGCTTCAGCAACAAGGCTTTCGACAAGGGCCAGGAGCATCTTGCTGGTGAATATAATGAGCATTCTTCGCCAGCTTAGGGCATCAACATTGCTTCTGTTTGCCAACAGGAGGACATGTGCACTGTAACTTATGGTGAAATATTGCACCTAGTTATCAAAGTCCAGTAGGTATTAAAGAAAAAAGACTAGATAAATCTATATTAAGGTTCATATACAAGAATGTAAGAAGCATTGTTTTGTCCTTGTAATGTTAGAAACATCCAAACAAAATAATTTAGTACAAAGTCAAAATACAGCAGATGCTAGAAATCTGAAACACAAAAAAAGCTGGAAAAATGAGAAGGTCAGGCAGCACCTGTGGACCTTTCAGCCTGACCTTTCGTCCTTCAGGACTTCAGATGAAAGTGTACTGATCTGAACTCTGTTTCTCTTTCCAGATGCTGCCGGACCCACTGAATAATGTATCAGATTTTTTTGTATAATCCACACCTCTAACCACCCACTCGTCTTTCACAAGAGTCAATTTACATCCAGGGGGTTGGTAAGCTTGGTTAACTGGACGGCTGGTTCATAATATAGAGTGATGCCAACAGTGCAGGTTCAATTCCCAAACTAGCTGAAGTTATTCATGAAGGTGTTGCCTTCTCAACCTTGCCTCTCACCTGGGGTGTGGTGATCCTCTGGTTAAATCGCCAACAGTCAGCTCTTCTCCTCAGCCTTTGGCCATCTGAAACTAGGGTGACTTTACCTTTTGTTTAACCTATTCAATTTATATTCATTTGAATGTAGTTCAATAGATGAATTATTTTCAGGACAAAGCATACAATGTGCACTACATTGTGCCCATGTGCTTTGCAAACAGGAACAGGAACCTTTTGATATTTTCAATTTTACTTGTAATTTAAGAGCAGTTTAACTTTTTAGTGGCTAAAGTGAGAAATTGAATACTCTTGCTATTTCTTCTTATCCAATGCCTTCATTAAGCAAACTCAGGTCAAATATAAAAAGCCAGATGCTGAAATCAGTATAGAAGTATTGGGTTGCAATAACTGGTGACCAGGGACTAATAATAATAAAGGTTTATTGATAATACTGAGCAGCTCTTACATGCTGTGTGTCTGTCCGTGCCCAGGGGAGAACTCCCGCGCTTCCGACACATGACTCTTTTGTACCCGTGTCATCCTAGCATTCACATGACCACCTGGTCTGCAGCTTCCTTGTTTAAGTTGGGCCAGTCGGTGGCACTGAGGTGTAACAGTGTACAAGAAGAGTAACAAGGTGTATCTATTTGCAACATATAAAGATGAAAAGGGCTGACAACACAAAACTATTTACACTGTGCAAAACACTGATTGGGCTGCCACAGCACGTATAGCTCCTCACATCTCCTGCACCACCCCCCCCCCCCCCCCCACCTTTCCAAAAAAAAACAAAGTCCATTTGTAGGCTAGTTTATTACATCGTCTTTCTACCTTGTATTTCTTTTATTTAAGCACCCTGCGCATGTGATTGTGCCATTTGGCTGTCCTTGAGATGCTGGGGTTGGTGTCCTCAGTGTGGATGGCATCAGGCAGCCACAGGGTTTGTTGCATTGACCCCTGGAGGATCTTCCATTTCCTTTGGTGTAGGGGGCCAGGGTTACAGGCTGGGTGCCTCGGGTATAGCGTTGGTTGGTGGTGCTGGTTCAGATACCTGCAGAAGGTGACTCTAGTTTCGTACATAATGAGTACTATCTGAAGCAACCACGTAACTGTTTGGCTCTGAGGTATGGTTGTGTACTACCGTCAGTTTGTCATGGCTGCGTGTGATCTGAATTCTGACAGTTTGACCAGGTTCTAAAGGGCAGAGTGTGTGAGCATTTTGATTTCTAATGCCTCTTTCCCCTTTGTCGCTGCTTGATGAAGGCGTCACTCACATTGGTTTCAACTTTCAGTTGCAATAGGCCTTGGCAACAGGGATCATGGTCTCGGTGTGTCTGGAGAACAGTCGCAGTGCTGATGAGGTAAGATTCTGTCTTGGCACGTTTCACAGGCATTGCAATCTGTGTGGTCTCGGGCACATTTCTCGAGTAGGTGCATGGCTGAGTGTAATGTCCATTCTGCCAGGCCATTGGACTGTGGGTACAGGGGGCTACTTATGATGTGCTCAAAGTCACAGGTGTGTGAAAAGTTCCAAAACTCACAGGAGATGAATTGGTGAGCTTTGGCCGTCATTATCCTCTGAGGGATGCCATTTGTGGCAAAGTGACTCTTAAGTTTGCCTTCATGTCTGGCAGGTGGTCAAATTCAAACCACCTGGAGTACAATAGGCTGATATAATGTTCCTGTTGTGGCACCCGCTGGTAGGGCCGGAGGGCATCAGGGATCTAGCATGGGTTCATGGTGGCCAGTTAGTGTGGGTGGCATGTGCTTGATACAGGACTACATGGCAGGGAAGGCTCTGACATCTGATGGCCATGCAGGAGCGGATTTCATATTTGAAGGGCAACCAGGCCTGTCTTTGAAATTGAATATGTTTTGGAAGTTCTTAACGCAAGCTGCGCAGTTTGAATCTCTGTCAACTGAATATTTGAATTTCATCAACATACAAGGTCCAGGGAGAAGAGTCCACTAACACTCCACAATTTAATTCTGTTGCATTCATGAGGTAATCGAAGAGGACTGAAATGTCAATGTGCAGCCAGTGGATGACTCTTCTGTTTAATGATGCCCTGCTGCATAATCTCCTCCAGGCTGCCCTTTAGTGTAAACATATTTTCTTCCCCGGAGAGGGCCACAAGAGGCCCACTTGGATGACCAAACAGGCTAAGACAGAGGTCATGCAGAGGTGAACAGCCATGATCTGCATGGAAGGGACTGAGTCCAATACAGGAAAAAGATGACTGACCAACTCCACACCACGAGGGTGTGTCTAAGTGACAAACTGGAAGGAAGTGAGTTAAAATGTCATTAAATCATTATGGGTTTGGATGAAGATTGATTTGTACAGGTTGTTGCCTCACCAGTTTTACTAATTGCGATGGCTGCTTGTGTCACAGGAATCAGATCTTCCTCTCCATGTTGTCCAACTCTCTTGAGAGGGTAAATTTTGGAAGGATAGATGGGCACACCACCCCTCATGGGACAGGGGGGTAGTCGGTAGTCAGCCAGTAAGTTCTCCTCAACAACACCTGCTCTCTCCTTGTGCTTTAGGACAAATGGGCCCACAACAGTGAAAGAGTGAAGACTGTGGGTGGAGTGCCAGACACCAAACGAGAGCTGACCAATGCTAAGCTGGAATTATTGGAGCCGGCAGAGGAACAGGAGTGATGCCCTGGAAGGTACAAGTAGCAGAGAAACTAAGCACTGCTGTGACATTGTGAGTAACTGGCATGGGGTTACCACCCTAGACACTCAATGATGGTCAGTCACCATGGGGGCAATTCTCCCAGCCTGCTGTGCTGTTCGAGCAGTGCAACGTGTCAGGAGACATCAGCGGAGGCCATTTAGCGGGCTCCCCGCTGGGCACCACGACCTCTGCGTGTCTCCGGCTCCAGATATTTGGAGTCATCAGCTCCATGCTGGAAATTGGCGCGAAGCTGGTTTCCATATTTAAATTTGAATTTAAATCCCATTAGCGGGCCCAGGACTGAAGTCTCCTGTCCGCTATTGTCTCCCGCTAGGGTTTACTCCTGCTCCCCACGAACGGGGAACAGGCGGCCGACCTTGTTGAAAGGAACAGAGACCATGGAGACCCCCCCGAGGAGGTCAGAGATAAGGGGGTGTCCCCTAGTTAGTGTCAGCCTGGCAGTGCCGGCCTGGCCCCCCTGCACTGCCCAATAGGCAAACTGGCAAAGCCCATGGGGTGCCTTGGCATCAGGCAGTGCCAAGGGAGTGTGGCCTGTGGGGGGAGTGATCGGTGGGGGTGAGGGGTCCCGCTGCCACTCTGCAAAAGGATCGCAGGCAGAGGGAGGGAAGGAGTTGATCAGGGCTGGCCATCTAGGTGAGGGGAGGTGGGGGGAGGGGGTTGGTATGCTGGGGTGAGGTTGTCAGGGTTGCCGAGGGTTTGGGCTGCTGGGGGGTGTGAGTCGTTTGGAGTGCCTGGGACTGCCAGGGAAAGGGGGTCGGGGCTTGCCCGGAGAGATCCGGGAGGCCTATGATTGGTGGGGGTGGGGGGGGGTGAGGAGGGGGGTCAGAGAGGCATCAATGTGAGGTCGCGGAGATGGTCAGTGATCGGGAGGCCAGCAGTGTGAGGCTACTGTGCAATCTCTGCTCTGACAGAACAACGCTTGCACAGTGGCCTGCTCAGCCCTCTGCTGCTGGCCTCTCAGGCAGGAATAGGTCCTGCCCATCACTCTTCACTAGGGCACTCTGCACTGCTCAGAGTGTGGGAGATTCATTCTGAAAATCATGCTAAAAAAATCGGCGGGATTTACTCCAGTTTTCACACAAATTCAGCACGTAGAATGTTTTTGGGAGAATCACGCCCCATGTGTGTGCATAGCTCTGTGATGTTTTGGCAAGAGAGCAGTGTCGCAGCTGGCACTGCCTCTTTGCCATTTGCAGCTTGGTCAAGTGACTGTGAAGAACTCTAGGCTGGGCATGGCACTGACTTCTGTATCTCCCTTGCTGCCTGCCACTGCTGCTCTAGTGCCTCTGCATCATTGTGCTGGTGAATGTTGTGGACGCCCTCAAACCCACATGGATTGAGCATTACAGGCTGGATTATTCCATTGTTAGTCCCTGTAAAGTCAGTCCACACATTTGCACTGTCCCTCTCAAAATGGACTTCAACTCCTACACTGAGAATGTCCACTTTTAGGGCCTGGTCCTCTGACTGCCAAAGAGCAGCTTCCTGAGCCAGGCTCCATCCTGCCTCACCTTAGCCCTGTCCCATTGGAAGTTCCAATTATTCAGACTGGGTCAGAAACAGCGATAGACTAAACTTCTGTGCTGGTCAGATCCAAGGTGACCCCAAGTTAGGTTCAAAACAGCCACTAGAGATGTGGGGGTTTCATGCAATTTGCAAGGCACAACTAAATTACAGCCAGTTTGAACTACTTAAATAAATTCACATTCCTCAAGTGACTTTCCCACATTGACACCATCCGACTGCTGACTTAATCGAGGGAGGTTTCTGTGCCCTCAACAACCTGATGTGGGGCCTCCCCCATAATTAAATGTCCCCAGTTGCCATCTTTCCCAGTGTAAAGGACTGGATTAAATTTCACCCACTATGTCCATTGTGTAAGCATACATTCTATACAGATAAAAATACTGACCCTACACACATACAAAAGCACTGATACATCAATTGTGCTAAAAGATGAGTTAATTTCAAATGAATCCAGCTTTCTAGAAACACAGAATCCCGACAGTGAGGAGGGAGGCCATTCAATCCACTGAGCCTGCAGTGACAACTACCCCACCCAGGCCCTATCCCCATAACCCCATGTATTTACCCCATGGCATTAAGGGACAATTTAGCATGGCTAATCAACCTAACCTGCACATCGTTGGACTGTGGGAGGAAGCCGGAGCACCCGGAGGAAACCCACGCAGACACGGGGAGAACGTGCAGATTCCGCACAGTCACCCAGGGCCAGAACTGAACCCTGGTCCCTGGTGCTGTGAGGCAGCATTGCTGAACACTGTGCCACCGTACTGCCTAAAAAGGTGCCAAGAAAACGTTACAATAATTTCAAGCTGCATGACCCCACCTTTTACTTTTGTATAACTGGTTGTTGCATTTGTAAGTACGAGCTCCAGCCACAGATTATGCAAAATGCAATTTTGATTAGAAAATGTAAGCTGCACACATAGTACCACGATCGAACCAGAAACAGAAATATGAATCGGTTTCATTAATTTCAAGTGTAAAAACTGTTTTTGAGATATTTGATTTGGTGCTCATTATCTTATAGTCACTATCCAAAAGAACTGGTTGTGCAGATTTAATGGTGAAGATAAAATTTGTGTAAGAGCTTGGAGCAGTAAACAGCAGGATGTCCACTCCCTCAACAAAACACAGAATACTGGAAATCCAAAGTGAAAACAGAAAATGCTGGAAGCACCCTGTGACTCTGTCAGCATCTGTGGAGAGAGAAAAACAGACTTAATGGCCGAACATCTACCACTTATCCGCCCAGAATCGGAGCAGGCGAGGGTCCGACAATGGAAATCTCTGTTAACCTTGGGCAGGAATTTCCGGTCTCGCCCGGGCGAGGCCATAAAATCCCACCCAGTGTTTCAGTTCTGATGAAAGGTTATTGACTTGAAATGTTAACTCTTTTATTCTCTCCATGGACGCTGCCTGACCTACTGAATGTTTCCAGAATTTTCTATTTATAGCCACTCACTTAACCTGTGCATGTTCATTTGCACCTGAACTTCCAAATTTGGGTATAAATAGATTGGCTGGGAACTCACATTGCCTTTCAATACACAAGCGCGGAAACGGCATAGTTACAGCTATATTAAGCAGCGAGAAATTGCAATGTTGTGAATGCAATGGACAAAAGTCCTTTTGATAAAACTGACAGGCTAACAAAGACACATTCTCAAAAATCACAGGTTTTGAAAAACACATAGCCATGTGATTTCATTGCAAAATTGCTAATTATGGAGGAAAAAATCCAGCACTTTCCATGGTTAGTCAGAGGGGAAGTTTCACTCTCGCAAGATATTTCCATTTTAGTCATACTGACGGACAGAAAGAAAATAATATCTCCCAGTACGCCATGAGATAGGAGGAAGATACGTGAATCAACATTGTCAGGACAAGCTTAGGAGAGAACAGAATAATACATTTTACAGACTCTTCCAGACAGCAGTCAACTTTCTTTTCTGCAGAAGCATACACTTCATGCAGTGCCAGAGACATGATGAGAAATGCTTGCTCCCTCCATCCACAAACTTTACGCTGTGTTGCATCTGCTTTTCACGGGATACCACAGACAGAAGTTTCTTATTCAGGACTACAGAAATGTATTGATAGATACTCCAGGAGACCAATTTTCAGGGCTTAAAATTACTAGAACTTATTATACGTAATTGAAACCATCTATGACTATCAGCAGTATCTACTACCCTGCAGTTAGGAAAACTCTTTTGAGGTTAGTCGTCTCACGCTGACACTGTTCTGTTTGAGCTCCCTGAAAACAATTTCAGAATTGAATCTCGTAGATTGCATTTCCCTTGAATTCCTTTTATTAGGCTGTTTAAATGTTGAGTAAGACAGTACTATTCATCATTTGCTAAGCGTATTAAAGTATGTAATTAAGTAAAGTTTTCCCATGCTGACTTACATTTAATGAATGCCACCAGAAGGCAGCTGGAGACTCCAAGCTGAGAGTCACTCTCTAACTGTCTTCAGAATCTGCATGTTGCTCGATCCGCAACCTCTTGTTTCTAAGTTCTGCCAGTGTTGCAATTATAATTTCAGCGTGGGTTATTCAACTTACCTTCTAATATAAAATGCTTCTAATGTTGGCTCATTGAACTTCTGACCTCACAAAAACCAGAGACAGAAAAGGCCTTAATAACTTCTCCAGTGATGACGTCCCATTGGGTTAATGGTCCTGGTAAAGCTACCTACTGTTTTTATTGATGAAGAGCTGAGAGCAAAGAAAGACTAAACTGAAGCACTTAATAAAGATCATGGTCCATGGAATTGCTCACTTATGTAAAGCAAACACAGTGGAGCCAAAAGGAAATGTCCAATAAGGAGCTAAAGAAACACTGTCAATTAAAATTGTGGGTTGGACAATACCATGATAGAAGTTGGTAGGCGCAGATCAGAAAGAAGTTAGCTTAAATATTTCTTACTTGTGTCTCATTCATGATAAAGTGTATGTGATCTTTTACACCTTGAAATAATTAAAATCACTGGTGAGTGATTGACGTTATGGGCTGAGATTCACTACCCTAGGCAGTTATCTGGATGTCATGCTGAGGACAGTTCCGGGTTTGATGAAACAATTTGAATTGCTGCAGCCTCAGAGATAATAGTTTCACCTCATGATCAGACCCAGATGAGTGTGATTTTCAGGTGAGTGGAAGTTGTGTGGGTGAAGGGGAAAAACGTCTGACCATAGTCCCCCCCTCCACTCCTCCCCCACCTCACTGCCCTCGCTCCCCCCTCCCCCCGCTCCGCCCCCACTGATGCCCTCAGTGAGAAACTTACAGTGAAGCCTCAGGAAAAGAATGTTGGTGAGATGCCAAGCACTTATAGTTAGCACAGAGGTCAAGGGTGAGATGGAGGGGGCGGGGGAGGGGGTGGGGGTGGGGGGGGGGGCTGCTGGAGGGTGCAAGGAGTGGGGGTGGGGGTGGGGGTGGGGGTGGTGAATCCAGCAGCTCTTCCCCAGAGTATAAAAAAGAGAGGAGGCAATCAAGGACATTGAGGGACTGGTGGAAATCCTGAAGATCAGCAGACTGTTTTTTTACTCGCCTCACTGGAATGGTTTCCGGCTTTCCCTTTAAGGACAGTTGATTCATTCACTCAACTCATTCTAACAGGGAGTATTGGAATCCAACAGGGCATTTACAGTGGCAGCGGCACATCCACTGATCTGTCAGGGCGGAGATTGTGCGGTGCATGGGCAGTGGACCAGCACTGCCAGCCTCCTGATTGCCCCGCGACTCCTGCATCAATGGTCCTCCATTCCCCATCCCCATGGCCTGATCGCAGGCCTCCCCAAACATGCATGGGCCGGCCTCGACTGCCCCCACCGCCCCCAGCCGGCCTCAATGTCCCCCCCCCCCCGACCCCGGCAGCCCTGATCTCCCAATTCCACTCGCTGAACCCTACCCCCATTTCCCCTGCAGTCCTGACCACCTTCTCCTGCAGTCCTGATCCCCCCAGCAGTCTGACGCCCCTTCTCCCACCACCCCCACTCCAATCACTAGCCCCAATCTCTAGCCTCCCTCCCTCTGTCACTCAGCTCGAATGCAGAGTGGCAGTGGGACCCTCCGTCCCCACCGATTGCCCCCAGAGGCCCAGCCCCCTTTAGGGCTCACCACCTTGGTACTGCCTGATGCCAGGTGAGCAGTGCCAAGATACCCCCTGGGCATTGCCACTTTACCCCTTGGGCAGTGCCAGGTGGCCAGGCTGGCACTGCCAAAGTGGCAATGCCCATTGGGCATTGGGCAACTGCCCCAGTGTCCAACCCTCTGTCTGGGGGGCCTCAATTGCCCCCCTTAATTCCAGCAGTGTTGGGCCCCCAGCTGCTTGCAAGTGGGGTGGCATTGTAAACCCCGCTGGAATGAAACACTCCTGACGGTGGAGGGGAGATGTTAGCAGGCCCAGAGATTTCGGTCCTGGGCCCGCTAATTATATTAAAAATATATGTAAATGTTCATTTGAATAATTTATTCAGCTCCGTGCCGATTTCCAGTATGGAGCTGAAGTGCCGAAAATTCGGCTGCCGGAGGTGCATGGAGGCCTTGGTACCCAGCGGGGAGCCCGCGAAACGGCCTCTGCTAGAATCTTCCGGAGTATCACCTCCCCCTCTCCCTCACATATCATGAAGCAAAATGCAGATATTATAATGGCAAATGTCTTAAGCCTAGAAAGGTATTGAATCAGTTCCTATCAGAATTTGAATCAAGTTGAAAGATTCAGTAATTTTTTTTATCATGAAGTTTTTAATGTTTTTAAGTATAATGGAGGTACAATTCTCACTCGTTTCAAACTGGTCTTCATATCTCAAGCTCTGACAGAAGAGAATACGAGACATGGGTTAAGCCATGGTTAGAGTATTGTATGCAGGTTCAACCATGCAAAATAGAGCCATGGAGAAATGCAATGCAAATTCACGAGGACTTGAGAAGGGCGGGATGATATTAGGGAGAATTTTTATTTTTGATAGGAGCTGGAGGTAACAGATCAGCAGCCAGTTACACTGCCTGCCCAAAGGAAACAGTGCAGACTGGGCAGCCAATCCACTATCATCGTTACAGCTAATTGGTTACTCACAACTCAAAGTAAGAATTAATCTCATTGTTATGAGGAGAGATTTCAAAACCTGGCGTTGTATTCACTGGAGCATTGAAGCTTAATCTAATAAATACGTTCAAAATTATCAAATAAAAGTGGAAATAGAAGACAATTTGATTGGCAAAACGAATGAAGGAAGCTTAAAGGGAGGAGGTTCGAAGAATTTATTAACTATGGAATGCATTACAATAAATGGCGTTTGCAAACAAGGTTCACAATTGATTAAAATATTGAAGGTTACGTGAAAAGAGCAGGAAAATGGGATTGGAACAGATAGCTCAAGTCAGATTCAGCGCAGGAATGATGGGTGAATTGCCTTCTTAAATTATGGTCAGAAAACCCAATGTGAGTATCAATTTATTTTTTATACATTTTTTTTGCAGAAGATGAAGTGTTTTAATGTTCTTGTCACTGGAGAAACAATTCACTTTCTCCTCATTGATAAAAGCATGCTGCAGATGTTGTGTGGCTGAAGCTATTTTGTCATCTTTACCTCTGCCACTGAAGGTAGGTGGAGGTCACGTTTTTGCCCCTGTTTGTTACTCTTTCTCTATTTGTCCATTAACGTTATAATTCAAAAACTAACAAACGAATTTCAATGAAATTTGGAACACAGATAGGGTATGGTCCAAAGAAAAACTGATTAGTTTTTAGCGAAGATGCTGATCAGGATGAGGACTTGAGAATTTTTTTTAAAGGATTTGTCAACATTGGGAAAGAACAATTTTTTTTTGACTATTGTGGGTTGTGTTGTTTAGAATGTTGCTGATTGGTTTAGAATGTTATGGGTTGTCTCAGCTGCTGTGGTAGAATTTATCATGGCTATCAAAATGTGGTAACAGTTTTAACAACACCAGGTTAAAGTCCAATAGGTTTATTTGATAGCAAATGGTATTTGCTACCAAATAAACCTGTTGGACTTCAACCTGGTGTTGTTAAAACTGTTACTGTGTTCACCCCAGTCCAACGCCGGCATCTCCACATCATATCAAAATGTGAGCAGAGTTTTTAGAGCAGGTTATTGGATGTGGGTGGCTAAAGCCGTTCAGTGAGATGGAAGTCCTTAATAAAGTTTTGAGCTTTGTAGCTATAGGACGTTAACCAGGTACAAAAAGGCTCAAGAAAGAGCTGCATAAATGTAATAACATTGACTTAACACAGTGTGGTGGAGGAAGCGCTCTACTGATCCCCTCCTCAGATCCTTCTTATGTAATTGCAACAATCAAATCATTAGGAATATGCAGAATCAGTCACAGAGCAACACAAAACTACAACATGATATCAGGAAACTGAGAACCGAGGAATTGTTTAAAACTCATTTCTTAAAAATGATTACAAAGTAATAATTAAAATTGATTTTAGTTTTCCAGTATATGAATATTGGTTAATATCAATTAGTCCATGGTAAGTTTCCAATCAGAAAGGTCCAACCTTTGTAAATGAATTATTAGGACAAACACAGTAAACTCCCTGATTTTCAACAGGAAGTTTAAAAAGAGAATAAGTATGTTACTGAATGCCAAGGTAAGGTCAGCACAATTTATTAAAATGGGCTTTGGACTATGGCCGTTGACAGTGAAACTATATTCAGCGGCTGTGTTCACAGAAAAACACCAACAATAAGTCTTCACAAAATGTTAATTTGTCAATGCGTGACCTATATATCACACAGGAAGACATGATAAATTGCCTGAAGAGTCCATTAATTTAAAAATTTTGGTGGCCATTTCCCGCTTTATCTAACTATATTCTTCCCAAAAGCTATTTATATTGTAGGGGTCACACAAAGTAATGGTGCAACATCCTTTTGTGTAGTCAGCAAGATGACTGTGATATCATACGGGCAATTTTTAATCAACAGTGAGACATCTTGTCTCCAAGTCTGTCACATATTCATAAAAATCTTCCTGAAGTGCTTGATCTGCATTCTTCAGAATGTATTAATGCAGCCTCTTATAAACAGTAACCATTGCTAAAGATGCCTATATTCATAACAACCCTACAGAGGCCACAAAGACACAAATAAGGTAAAATACAAAATTATTCTCCAAATAATTGATATAGGTTGAGCACTTGACTGCAAGTTCTCAGAGAAACAATGTGGGAGTCAAATGGATCTGTGCATAAATTAAACAATCAAGGAATACAAATTTCATACACAGACCCATCTCATTAGAAAACAGCACACTTCACCCAGGCACACCTACACCCAGACACACCTACACCCAGACACACCTACATCCAGGCACACCTACACCCAGGCACCTACATCCAGGCACACTTACATCCAGGCACCTACACCCAGGCACACCTACACCCAGAGACACACCTACACCCAGAGACACACCTACACCCAGAGACACACCAAGACACATCTACTCCCAGACACACCGACACACCTCACTCAGACACACCTACACACACACACACACACATATGCCTCAATGTTTGGGGAGCTGGAATGGACCTGATTTGCCCTTGGTTACATCTCACTGGCGCCTTTGGGTGCAATAACTTCAGAGGACCTTGGCTCTGAACAAATCATTGTCACCTCGGCTGGTTACTACATGCCTGCTGTGGGATACTGGATATGAACTGAATGTTTGATTTCACTTTTGCTTTGAGCAGAACACACACACACAGCTCTGATATCGTCAAACTTTATATCTATGGATAACTATTCTCATGCCTTAATAAATGAGCCCACAAAGTGTTGAGCCAATACTTTATGAGTGATTAGATAATATATCTTTATAATAACAGCACATGAAAGACTTCTTTACTCAGAGAGCAATTTGAATGGGGAACATGCTTCCAAATGGTGTGGCAGAGATCAAGAATAGAGATGCATTTAAAGGAAATTAAGCCAAATATACACATGAGGGGGAAATGAATAGAACAATATGTTGATTAGATGAGATGAAGTGGAGTTTCACATACAGCATGAACACTGGCAAGGTCCAGTTGAGCTGAATGGCCTCTTTCTGTTCTGTGAAGTTTGATGTAATGATTTGTAGCAGCTCCCATTGTTTTCAATTAGCTTCTGCACTGATATGTTATTGAGAGTGTTTTTGGAATGGTTAATTAATTCCTAATAGGTTTACTGCTTATGTGGAGGGTGGGGTGGAGGGGAGGTGGGTGGTTCTGGTGCAGCCTTTAGGTTATATCCACACAGTAATTCATCCTTCATAAGACCATACAATTCTTTTGTCCGTCTCACACGCAATAGCTGGATTTATTTGCTCATGCAGGACAATTAGGGGTGTACAATAAATGCTGGCCTTGCCAACAATACTCATATCCAAAGAATAAATATGTTAAAAAATTTCAGTACATGGCTACTCATTCAGGAAGTCAACCCACCATTGATGCACTGCTGACCTTTGCTGGTGTCAAGCTATTTTGTATAATTGAATCAAGCTCCTCTCAGTTGGGGAGTCTATCTGTATGCAGAGAGGGTCACAGAGAATGTTCTGTTCCTTTTAGTCCTAACTATAAATACTTCCATAACTGTTTCCACTTCTTAACTCTGCAAATATCACTTCTCAGTCTTTTGGCTAAGATCAAGCATTAGATCAAGCCCAAGATGAGGTCCAAAGCCTTATCTTGTCAGCTTGGATCTTCTTTCTCTCTCTTGTGAGGACGTTGAACTGGATTCAATTGGATTTTGAATTTGGTTTTTGGAGCCAGCAAGGAATGGATTTGGGTTTGCCCGGTCCACTCTGAGCATTGGCTTTGCACCTTTAAGAATGGAGCAAAACATTAAAAAAACATACTCATAAAAACTTTCCAAACATGAATTTAGTCTATTTTTCAATTTATAAATAATGTTATTTCAATTTATATATTACGTTTTGACATCAATCAATTAATATTACATTGCCCAGCTTGTGAAGGTGGAGCCAGATGCCATGATCATGGGCTGGAGTGTGGGCAGAAGGGAAGCATGGTCCAAGTGCCTGGAGAACTAGTGAGGAGAACTGGAGCAGGCAACCAGCTGCTAAGAACCAAGGAGGACAGCCTGGACAGCGTGTAATTCCCCTGAGTCTGAGAAACCTCAAGATGTGGAGATGCCGGCGTTGGACTGGGGTAAACACAGTAAGAAGTTTAACAACACAGGTTAAAGTCCAACAGGTTTATTTGTTCCGAGGCATGGTACATTGGGGAAACTATGCAGACGCTGCGACAACAGATGAATGAACACCGCTCGACAATCACCAGGCAAGACTGTTCTCTTCCTGTTGGGGAGCACTTCAGTGGTCACGGGCATTCGGCCTCTGATATTCGGGTAAGCGTTCTCCAAGGCGGCCTTCGTGACACACGATGGCGCAGAGTCGCTGAGCAGAAACTGATAGCCAAGTTCCGCACACACGAGGACGGCCTCAACCGGGATATTGGGTTCATGGCACACTATTTGTGACCCCCACAGAGTTTCACTGGCTGTCTTGTCTGGAGACAATACACATCTTTTTAGCCTGTCTTGATGCTCTCTCCACTCACATTGTTTTGTTTCTTAAAGACTTGATTAGTTGTAAGTATTCGCATTCCAACCATTATTCATGTAAATTGAGTTTGTGTCTTTATATGCTCTGTTTGTGAACAGAATTCCCACTCACCTGAAGAAGGGGCTTGCAGCTCCGAAAGCTTGTGTGGCTTTTGCTACCAAATAAACCTGCTGGACTTTAACCTGGTGTTGTTAAACTTCTTACTGTGTAAACCTCAAGATGCCAGAGATTCCAGTTGTGATTCAGATGGCAAGGTACTCTGGTTTGAGGGGATCCTATAACAAGGGTGCCACAATCACGCAGGCTCCCAACTTTGCTTTTCTCTGCTGCGCTTCAAGTCTAATTTTAAACCCAAACTTATTTTGTGAGGAGTGGGGACAAGAGATAAAAGAGAAAGGTCCAGGATCATTATCCTTCAGTCCTGCTGAACAGAAGGCTCCCATTCATAACAAACTCTACTGATTGGAGACAAGGAGTTAAGCTCTCAATGACTTTTCTGTCTTTTAGAGTGTTGAGCGATGGTTGTTCACTGTAAGGTGTTTGTTTCGTTAGGTTAAGTTTTTTTTTCATGGGTGTACCTATAAGTCTGGTGTGAGTCGAACAAAGGCCCACTGAGTGATGCACATCAATTTAGACACGAGGCTCGAGGCTTCAGTAAATGAAGGCTTTTATTTACTATTAATGAAGCTATCAGAACTTAAGTACACTATCCCAGACTGAAGGGGTCCCGGCCATAGCAGGGACTCTTATACCTCTCCCAGGAGGCGGAGCCCGACTGGGATGTGCCACAACAGTAACAAACACAGGTGTAACAACCCCACCCTAACCCAACAGCAACAGTAGTACAATCCAACAGTAACATATGTACATCCTTGTAGTACTGGCCAGCCCTGGCTCAGTACTATCCAGTGGGAACCAACGATGGTTGACCACATTCACCCCTCCTTTGAGAACAAAGGCCGGCGGGGTACAAAAACAGAATAAAGTGTCAGCAGTCTATAAGTTCAGACGGTCTGGAGGACCGCACCGTCATTGTGACCTCCTCAATACCGGCGGTGACACCGGAGTAGGCACTTGCGGTGGCGTTCTCCCCAAAACGGCGTCCAGCTGTTCTTCCATGGACTCACAGGCCGGTTGACCCTGATGAGACGGTAGTGCAGGGGATCCTGACACGCCCTGCGGTGGCGACGATCTTCGGGGCTCAGGCAAGATGTGCATTGGAGTAAAATTGTTAAGCAATGGTCCCGATGCTGCCCGCGCCGTGTCCGGGGAAGAAATTAGAGATAATGGATTTGTTACTGGGGGTATGGGAGCGACAGGAGTTGCTACGTCCCCTGGAGGCGCCAGGTCTCGGATCGAGACCATGTCTTCTCGCCCGTCAGGATATGCCACATAGGCATACTGAGGGTTGGCGTGGAGGAGGTGGACCTGTTCGACCAAGGGGTCGGACTTGCGGGTCCTTACATGTCGCCGCAGGAGGACGGGTCCTGGGTACGTCAACCAAGCTGGTAAAGATATCCCCGAGGAAGACTTCCGAGGGAATGAGAACATCCTCTCGTGGGGAGTAGCATTGGTTGCCGTACACAGGAGGGAGCGAATGGAGTGAAGCGCATCAGGGAGGACCTCCTGCCAGCGGGAGACTGGAAGACCTTTGGATTTCAACGCCAGTAGGACAGCCTTCCAGACTGTAGCATTCTCTCGTTCCACCTGTCCATTACCCCTACGGTTGTAACTCGTGATCCTACTAGAGGCAATCCCGTATGAGAGCAGAAATTGCCTCAAGTCATCGCTCATGAACGACGAGCCCCTGTCGCTATGGATATAGCTGGGGTACCCGAACAGGGTAAAAAGATCACGGAATGCCTTGATCACCGTGGCAGCGGATGTATCCGAGCAGGGGACAACAAACGGGAACCGGGAGTACTCATCGATTATGTTTAGAAAGTACATGTTCCGATCTGTTGAGGGAAGGGGGCCCTTAAAATCAACACTCAGCCTCTCGAAGGGACGAGTGGCCTTGACAAAATGTGCCCGGTCAGGTCGGTAAAAGTGCGGTTTGCATTCCGCGCAAATCCGACAGCTCCTTGTTACCGACCTGACGTCCTCCACCGAGTAAGGCAGGTTGCGGGCTTTTACAAAGTGGTAGAGTCGAGTGACCCCAGGATGGCACAGATCATTATGGAGGGCGTTCAAACGACCCTCCTGAATACTAGCGCATGTTCCGCGCGAGAGAGCATTCGAGGGCTCATTGAGTTTCCCTGGACGATACATGATATCGTAGTTATAGGTGGAGAGTTCAATTCTCCACCGCAAGATCTTGTCATTCTTGATCTTGCCCCTCTGCGTGTTGTTAAACATGAACGCTGGTCCGTGATCAGGGTGAACCGTTTTCCCGCCAGGTAATGGCGCCAGTGTCTGACGGCCTCCACAATGGCCTGGGCCTCCTTTTCCACCGCTGAATGCCGAATTTCGGGGCCTTGGGGGGTGCGGGAAAAAAATGCGACGGGCCTGCCCGCCTGGTTAAGTGTGGCAGCCAGGGCGAAATCAGATGCATCGCTTTCCACCTGAAAGGGGATGGATTCGTCTACCGCGTGCATCGTGGCTTTCGCGATGTCGTCTTTCAATTTCTTGAAGGCCAATTGGGCCTCTGGCATGAGGGGAAAAGTCGTGGACTTAATAAGCGGACGGGCTTTGTCCGCGTAGTTGGGGACCCACTGCACATAATAGGAGTAGAAGCCTAGGCATCTTCTCAGTGCTTTTGCGCTAGCGGGCAAGGGAAGTTCAGCAAGGGGGCGCATATCGTCTGGATCAGGGCCAATTACCCCGTTTTCCACCACGTATCCCAGGATGGCTAAACGGCACGTACGGAACACACACTTCTCCCTGTTGTAGGTCAAGTTCAGGCGAGATGCAGTGCGTAAGAGGTTTTGGAGGTTTGTGTCATGGTCCTGCTGATCATGGCCGCAGATGGTGACATTATCCAGATACGGGAAGGTAGCCCGCAGCCTGTTCTGGTCCACCATTCGCTCCATAGCACGCTGGAAGACTGAGACCCCATTGGTGACACCAAAGGGAACCCTAAGAAAATGATACAAGCGACCATCCGCCTCAAAAGCCGTGTATTGTCGGTCCTCTGGACGAATGGGGAGTTGGTGGTAGGCGGACTTGAGGTCTATGGTGGAGAACACCTGGTACTGTGCAATCTGATTGACCATATCAGATATGCGCGGGAGAGGATACGCATCCAGCTGCGTATATCGGTTAATGGTCTGACTGTAATCAATGTTCCCGCTCTTGACCACAACAACCTGTGCCCTCCACGGACTAACACTGGGCTGTATGATCCCTTCTTTGAGGAGTCGCTGAACCTCAGATCTAATGAAGATCCGATCCTCAGTGCTGTAACGCCTACTTTTAGTAGCGATGGGCTTGCAGCCTGGTACCAGATTCTGAAATAAAGAGGGTGTGGTGATCTTTAACGTAGAGAGATTGCAGGCGGGGCGCGTTGGGCAATTTGGAGACTGCAGCTGTTCTCCCACTGCCAGCGAAGGGAGTGGCCCACCGTACTGTAGGATTACACTCCTCAAGTGGACCATGAAGTTTAGTCCGAGAAGTATTGGCGCGCAAAGATACGGCAACACAAGGAGCTTGAAGCGCTCGTAAATTGTGCCTTGTACTTTCAAGGTTACCACGCAACTCCCTAGCACGGCAACAGACCGGGACCTTGATGCCATAGATATTGTCTGTTTGGCAGGTTGAATCTGGAGTCCACACCTCTTCACAATGTCTGGGTGGATAAAGCTCTCAGTGCTCCCGCTGTCAAACAGACAATAAAGCACATGATTGTTTACCTGGATATCCATCATTGAACGATCGAGCCTATGAGGCTTAGCCTGGTCCAGGATGATCGACGCCACCGTTGGTTCATGAACGCCACTGCAGGCAGCTGAAGTCGATGCTGAGGACCCCTGCTGGTCGCTCGTGGTCATTGTCGACCGACATGGCCGCCCCCATGAATCGCACGTGGGTGAGGGCGCCAAACTTAGCGACCCCTGATGGTCATACTCCTCCGACTCCGTCGACAGTAATGGCGTCGTCCTGGACTCTCACGTGGACGAACCCCGCGACGACTTCGAGGGCGGCACGGTAGCACAGTAGGGCGGCACGGTAGCACAGTGGTTAGCACTGCTGCTTCACAGCTCCAGGGTCCCGGGTTCGATTCCCGGCTCGGGTCACTGTCTGTGTGGAGTTTGCACATTTTCCTCGTGTGTGCGTGGGTTTCCTCCGGGTGCTCCAGTTTCCTCCCACAGTCCAAAGATGTGCGGGTTAGGTTGATTGGCCAGGTTAAAAATTGCCCCTTAGAGTCCTGGGATGTGTAGGTTAGAGGGATTAGCGGGTAAATATGTGGGGTGGGATTGTGGTCGGTGCAGACTCAATGGGCCGAATGGCCTCCTTCTGCACTGTTGGGTTTCTATGATTCTATGATGCTATGATGGTGATGATCCAAGCTCCGAAGAATCGCAGGCCGCACTGCCGTTCCTGGGTTTCGATCTGCACACCTTTGCATAATGACCTTTTTTACCAGCTCGGTGGCGTCGATCATCCTGGACCAGGCTAAGCCTCATAGGCTCGATCGTTCAATGATGGATATCCAGGTAAACAATCATGTGCTTTATTGTCTGTTTGACAGCGGGAGCTTTATCCAGCCTGACACTGTGAAGAGGTGTGGACTCCAGATTCAACCTGCCAAACAGACAATATCTATGGCATCAAGGTCCCGGTCTGTTGCCGTGCTAGGGAGTTGCGTGGTAACCTTTTTTACCGCAGATTACTGCTTTAGCGGGACACTTTTGTCGGGTATGTTTTGCTCCTCCGCAGAAATAGCATCGCGGGCCGCATGGGGCTGCAGCCGTCGTCTGTCCCAAATGGGAGCACGCCATAACACAGCATTTCGAGCCCGAGGGGCGAGGAGGGATTTGCGACTGCTCCTGCCATGTTGTCTCCACGTGGTCCTCTGGATATAAGACTAAGCTCTTTGAAGCCGTCTCGAACATTTCAGCTAATTCGATGGCCTGGGTAAGGTTGAGATTACCCTTTTCCAGCAGTTTGAGACGGATGTATGATGACCCGACCCCGGCCACAAACGCATCTCGGGCGAGGTCGTACATGCTCTGCTCAGCCGACACAGCTTTGCAGTCACAGCCCCTGGCTAGCTGTAAGAGCTCATTGGCATAGTCCTCCATGGTTTCGCCCGACTGCCGACGTCGTGTAGCGAGGAGGTAACGAGCGTGTATCTCGTTAGGCGGTTTTGTATAGCGCTTCTTTAGAAGCTCGAGGGCCTTAGGGTAATTAGTGGCCGCACGGATCGCGAGGTAGACTGTGTCGCGTACCCTCGCATGGAGGACCCGGAGTCTGTCATCATCTGTAGTGACCGCTGCGGAGGCTGCTAGGTAATCTTCGAAACACTTCAGCCAGTGGTCGAAGGTGTTAGAAGCGCCCACCGCACGTGGATCTAGCGTCAGACGTTCTGGCTTGAGAATTTGCTCCATACTCTCCTTTCTTTTTTTTCTTCCGTCGAGAGTTTAATAATAGTAAATAAAATTGATGCACATCAATTTAGACACAAGGCTCGAGGCTTCAGTAAATGAAGGCTTTTATTTACTATTAATGAAGCTATCAGAACTTAAGTACACTATCCCAGACTGAAGGGGTCCCGGCCAGAGCAGGGACTCTTATACCTCTCCCAGGAGGCGGAGCCCGACTGGGATGTGCCACAAAGACAGGTGTAACAACCCCACCCTAACCCAACAGCAACAGTAGTACAATCCAACAGTAACATATGTACATCCTTGTAGTACTGGCCAGCCCTGGCTCAGTACTATCCAGTGGGAACCAACGATGGTTCACCACACTGAGCTTACACCTTTGTGTGTTCCATGTGCTTTTTCCTGCATTACATTTAACCAACATTCATTTTATTCAAACACACCCCAGAGTCCGACTGCAGCTTGGCAAGGCAATTAAAGAGACATTCAAAGTTTTGTAAATGGCAGGGCTGGGGATTTGAAATGATCCATGTTTCAGGGGATTCAAAATGTATCTACCAATTGCCATGACAAAGTTGGATGTTTAGCATTGCTGAGGCACAATTTCAAAAAACATTATACTGGTGATTTGGGCATTGATGGCAAAGCTGGCATATACTATCCATTACTAGTTGCCCCGAGAGAGCCACGGTGTGCTTTGTTCTTGGGCTGTTACAGTCCCTGCAGTGAAGGATACCAAAATGTTCTTAAATAGGGGTTTCCAGGGTTTTAACACAACAACACTGAAGGAATGGCAATATATGTACAAAAACCCAATGCATCCTTTGACTCACTTTGCAAAATCTATTAATATCTATAATTCATTGAGCAAAGGAGCATAAATAAAAATGTCTCTTTTTAGAAATTTAGTTTGCCTCAAAGAATTTTCTGTGGATTCAATACTTCTCAACAAAACTGGAAACAGAGTGTTGAATTTTGATGCAGTCATATTTGACTCAAAACGATAGCTCTTTTTCCCTCCACGGATGCTGCCAAACCTGCTGAGTTTTTCCAGCACTTTCTGTTTTAATTCAGAAATTAATTCTGTTTTAATCCCCAACATCTGCAGTACTTTGCTTTTATTTCAGTGCTAAATTTTGATGAATCTATACAATGGCCTTTTTCTGAATAAACTCCTTTATACTTTGCTTTTGCCCTCTTAATTCCCTTCATTTTCACAGTGAGTATTAGTGTAACTATTACAATCTATGGAAAGTTCGAGCACACAAAACTTGTAATCCATGAGGGGCTATTGGCCATTAGTAGCTGAAGTATATGTCATGACAGTCAGTAACCACATAGTAAAGAAAGTCCCTTATCCTTCATTCCTATGCGTTGGGTGATCAAGTTCAACAGAGTGTAGGACATACCTAGGGCAAACCGGCCACTGCTTGGCTTGGAAATATATAACCTTTCCTTCATTGACATTTAATCAAAATTCTACAATTCTCTCCTCAACACCATCATTGAAACACCATCACCACAAGGCCTGCAACCATGCACGGTGAAGACCCAAGGTCACTGCCATCTCATCAGGGTAAATAGGGATGGGCAATGTTCAGGGAGTCAGTATCACCCATATTGTGAGACAAATATTCGTCCTAATGGCTGTACTAAATATTGTATTTTTTGTCAAGGATTTTAGGGAATAGTATTTAGAAGGAAAATAATGCATGGAAAACAACGTGGTCTTGAAAATAAGAAGCAAAACACAAAGAAAACCACTGAATTCTTCAACCTTGCAATTATACTGTATAATTAAAAAATATGAAGTAGTGTATCCATCCGGAACTCAGCTGCTCATTATTTTAGCAGAAGCATTGCCCCCTCTAAAACAGGGTTAGATTTTAACTGTTCCTGCTGGGTGGGAAATGGAAAACAATGGATCAACTGTCCAATATATACTTGGTCTTATTTTCCTTTTTAATTGAAGGTGGATGGGGTGTACAACAATTGGCTGACTCCATTTGGCCCATTCCCACTTGGCAAAAGAGTTTTACATCAACTCTCATGGAGGGTCTAAGACTTTTAAAGTAGCAAAATAAATAGATTTTGTATCACATAGTTAAGTGTTTGTCCACAATTAATTCAGAGGCCTTCAGTTTTGTATTCCTTGATTCTTTTCTATGTTCTCATATGGCATTTCATCTTTATTATTTTCAAACAATGGAACATTCAAGGTCTCTAAACATGTGCTCGAATCAAATACAATGTATTGAGAGTTGCTATGGAAACAGGATTTTACCTGATTCACTATGGACATTCCAGGAATCTTTCAACCCATCAGCTATCTAATAGCTTAGAAAAAAATGGTTCTGGACAGGTTAGTTGTGTATTAGGTACCTGTTCCTGTGGAAAGTTTCTTCCATGTTGCTTGTGTAATGCTAGATATAGTGGGATATTGTTTGGGGTGAATCTTATCAGCTGTGTGGAGATGGGCAATGGAGGTGGGAGGGCAGGGAAAAAACAGCGGATAGCTAATCATCAGCGATTTGTTTCCCACCTCGAGGCAAGTTAGGATCTTACCAGCAGCAGGCAGGTTCCCCATTGAGGCTGAAGCCCAGTAGGTTCCTGGAGGCAGGCTTCCAGCTGATTAATGGAGCCAGCAAGGCTTCCTTTAACTTCCACCCATCCCAGGACAGTGGGTGCCACAGGGCCAAAGCTCCAGCAATAGATCACCTTGTTGGACAGCTTCCCCTCCACATTGATAGCCTGAAAGTTGAAAATATTCAGAGCATACTTCCCTCTTGAGATGCTCTGAGGGTGGCAGTTCCTATCTCTGCTACTTGGGCTGCCAGCTGCCCAGAACCTCGGGCACTCCCATTGGCCTTCCTGGTTGCAGAACCCACTCACTGCCCTTATTTGGATAGAGCTCCCAAATTCAGCTTGTTAATTGGTCACCTCTGGGAAGATCATGCAGGCAGGCAGGTTCCAAGGACAATGAGGATTGGTACACACAAATGGTTCTGGTCCCTGCTTAAAAACTCAGGTGGCAAGATTCCCCCCTTTGGCTTTGTGGTGTAGTGTCAAACAGCCAATAGCAAATCAACAGCTGGTTTTACAATTTACAAAAATGTAGACAGATATAAAGCTGGTGGCTGATTATCAATAAGCCATTTTAGACAACTCTACAGAGACAAGATCTACCCCACTGATATTGTTTAATCTTTTCTTCAATTTAGGACCAGCATGTTTATTCTGTCGACTCAAAACAAGCAAGGTGGTAAATTCAGTCAGAAATGTTTTACATAATGTTAGTTGGAAGCTGTAGGGAATCGCTTAAAATAGCACAAATCAATCAAATTGTGGCAGAACTTTTCTAGTAGTTTTAACATAATGTGCCAGTTGGGAACATAATGGGTTTGTGTTAGATGTCCAATGTATATCCTGTCTGACTTTATTTTCTATAAAATTCACTGGGAAGTTAAATAAGGCAGAGTGTAAAAAACCCAACCAAATCAAACCTGTCTATCTCATGCCCTGCAAGTTAAATGATTCCGTATAGCTTTACATTTATCTTAAATTATACAAAAAGTACTTTTCTTTACAAAGCACCTTCCATACCTGCAAAGAATCTTAAACCATTTTACAACCAACGAAAAACATGTCAAGGGTAGTCACTGGTGTAATGTAAGAATTACAGCAGCAAATTTGTACACAGCCAGGTCTCACAAGCAGCTGTTAAATATTGAACCAGATCATGTTTTTTGGTGATACTTGTTCAGGGATATTGGTGAGAAAATATTGGTGAGAAAACCAGGAAAATGTTCCTGCACTTCTTTGAATACTTCCATTCCATCTTTTACAACCACCTGAAAATAGCAATAAGATCTTGGTTAAATATCTCATCAGAAAAATGGCCCCTATTGTTGTGGATTTATAATGAAGGCAACAATTGCTCATAAGGGATTGTGCACACATGTTGTGGGTTCATTTATTGAGAGTATAAATATCCATCTTGTTCACTAATGTCTTTTAGCGAAGGAAACCTGCTGTCCTTACCTGGTCTGACCCACACATGACTCCAGATTCACAATAATGTGGTTGACTCTTAATTGTCCTTAGGGATAAGCAATAAACGCTGGCCCAGCCAGCAACACCCACATTCTATGAACGAAGAATGAATTTTTAAAAATAGACACATGGGAACAGATATACTTCGATAGAAAGTTTGAAGATTTCAGAGCTGTGTGTTTGTGTGTGTCTGTTCTCTGCTCAAAAGTGAAACACTTCCTTTCCAGTGATGTTATGCTGCAATCCCTTCAAGGTATATTACCACAAAGTTTCATTAGGGTGTCAGACTAGATTTTGTGCTTAAATCACTGGAGTGAGAGTTGAACCCATTTTTTGACTTAGTGACTTCTTCCTAGGTTGACTCAATAGGAAGCTATATATTTTTGGACACAATTACTTAATCTATTCTCACTGATTGAATAAACTGTTGCTTGTCCAGGTGATGTTACAATTTAGCTGCTGTTTTGAATAATAAATGCTTTGCATGATAATTTACAAAGCAATGGGGCCACTTTTTATCGGTATAATGGAGAAATTATCTGAGTATAAGTGAGTTAGCTATGTTAAATAATGTTGAGTGATCAAGGTCTGAAATTCAGAAGGTTTCAAGATATAGATTAACTTGCATCTGTTGAAGTAACAAATAAAAGAATAAAACAAACTGGCATATGATCTACAAAGTAACTTGATTAGGTGCATCTGATCCTCTAGGACACTGATCAGTTATCTACAAAGGCACTGTGAAACATTTTTTGGAGCAGATTGGCATTTTAATCTTCTCAATCCAATAATAGAATTGGCCATGTATTTGTCAATTGTCCCCTCATTGGCTGAAAATCTGTCTTTGAAATAATTTTAAATCAGGTGTTGATGCAAATCCAGTTTAGGAATAAGTGTCATTTTCATGGAGGTTTAAAATAATAAGCACATTTACAATTTAAAACGTTAACGACGTAAGGGAACATATTTTGCATTGTTCCCGAAAGCCTGTACTGTGATCTTGAACCAAATTAGGAGGACAGTGTCAAGTTAAATAGGGGAAGGCACCTGTACCAATAACAATGTAACGAGGGCTTAGAAACCCTTGTTCTGATCTTAGAAGGGGCAGGGAGAGATAGAGATAGAGAGAGAGAGAGAGAAAGTCTGAGCGAGTGAACAAGGGAGGGAGAAAGCGAGGGACAGAGATTGAGAGAGAGAGGTTGGCGTGATAGGGAGAGACAGGAAAAGGAAAGGAAGAGATAATTCCCCTCTGGTGGTCTTCCCTCTATGGTTTCCAGCTGCACACTCCATCAACTCACTTCTATCTGCTTCCCAAGGTTCATAAACAGGACTACCCTGCTAGTCCATTGATTCAGCCCCATTGAAATGTTTTCTCCTATTTGACTATTTTTTTCCCCTTTATCCAGTCTTTATCCTACTTCCATGAATCTTCCATGAAACTTCCATGAAACTTCCAACAGTTTAATTGTTTCTTCAAAGTGGAAGACTGGGAAACCTGTCATTTGAAAAATCTGGCCCAATGTCCTCCTATTTCTGACCTCTTCCCATGCACTTTACTTCTTATTTACTTCCATTTTAAAATAAATTGTCTATCTGATTTTCTTGTCCTCTTCAATTAAATCTGGCCATGATTCAATAGAATTTTTATTCGGTCCCTGCCTGACTGAGAGTCAATGGCAAATTTACTATTAAAAGCCAATCAGGGGAACTAAACATTATTGTCTGGAAATTACTATCAGGCACATTATCCTCTGAATGCTTAACACACCCATATCCACTGGGATACAGATGTATGTTAGGGTTTGTACAATAAGATAGTCAAAAATAATTGAGATTTCATACATTTTAGTATTTTGACAACTTGAATAAACCAAAGAATCCAACAAGGTATGTGAAATGAAGCCAGAAACAGAACTTTTATAGGCATAAAAATAGTTTAACAAACAGTAAAGTCAATTTTAAGCTTTCCATCTGACCACCCATGGTCTAACACCCAGGCCTAAAGTGCTACCCCAGGCTGTACAAGAAAACTTTCAGCCTTCTAATCAATGGGTTATCCTAACAATACCTTGGCCAGAATTCTTTTCCATAGCATTAACCTCGTTCCTGGGATTATTCCCATGGGCTCCCACCATGCAGAAGTTGATAAATGAATTCAACAGCAGGACCTCATTATTATTTTAGTATTCAGTTTCCTTACTGGCATCTATATTGACAGACGGGGCAGCTAGCAGGCAGTAACACCACATACCGATGGTCCCTGGCAAATGGGAAGGATTGCAGGATGGAATGCAGGGAGAGATATGATCCAAATCGTCATTCTAATAAATTCATGGGGGTGGCGGCAAATTGAATTATGGTCAGGAGGTAGGCTTGGATTTGCAGGTTTATGGCTCGACGTTGGTTGATTGCAGGGTTGGGTTGGGGGGAGGGTGTGGCGAGTGGTATCAGTCAATGGTGGGATAAGGGGCTTGGGACTGCAGGCTTGGGGAAAGGGGGATTAGTCAATCACGAGGAAGGGTGCCTCAGGATCTCAGGGTTACAGGTTTGGGCAGGAAGGGGGAGTTGGCCAGGGAGGAGGCTCAGCTTTGCAGGATTGTGGTGGCAGTGGCAGTCAGTAGATTTCTGGAAGACAGTTTGGAATTGTAAGTTCTGGAGGACAGCAGTTGGCTGGTCATGGCAGCAAAAAGAAGCCACGATGAGCAGAAGGTTTGTTTGAGGGACTGGGAGAAACGCTACAGCCCCTCTTGAATTATAAGCTGTGTTTTAAAAGGTATTTGCAGCCAACAGCTGCCTGCTCCATTTAGCCAGAGTTTCCAGATCTGGGCAGTACAGCCACTGTCACTAAATTTCAATCAGGTTCCCAGCTGATTTGAATATTATAATGAAGTGTCTTGTCTTCCCAGGCCAGGATAGACATTCCACCCAAACCACCACCATAACAACAGCAGCAGGTTAGATTCACATTTTGCCATTTTTATTTTCTAACACTCTTCGATCCTTTCCCGCCTGTGGTATGATGTCCCAGCATCACAAAGCAGCAGTGATTTATAATCTTCAGTGGACTACCAGATACCAAAGTAAAGTCTTCTGCTTATTTTGTTTCCAGCAGAGGACATGAGATGGTTTTGGAGAAAACACAGAACGCTAGACAACCATAGCAAGATACTTCACTTGCCAAATGCACATCAGAGTATTGTAAAGAACTAAAGAGAATTTAGAAAATTGATGCTTTAAATGATTTTTCAAAACACAATATAAAGTCTTGTGCTGGACAATAAATATCTTTGAGGCATGTTTATAGAATTTAGCGAATATTAAAAGAAAATTGACTGACGTTATTTCCTTCACACAACAAACCTTTACTGGGTGCCAATAGCACTAGGAATATTTCCACGAGTGCCGACCAATGTATCCAGTAACTTATTCAGTTGCCATTCTTCATGCAAGAGGCAAGACAGTGAGCATCAGTAGAGCATTTGACCACAGAGGTCTTTAGAGGTCAGAGAAGCTGAGCCCCATTTTGTTCTTGCCCCATATCACATACACTTTGTAGCAACGAAGGCCCATAAGAGTGTAGGCAGAATCCTGTTTTATTGTTTTCCTCCTTTCCTGAGATCAAACACAGTTACTCAAACATTGCTTGGCTCATCTGCTAATCCTTCACAAACTAGGTATTGATCCAAGTTCCAGCCTGGGTCTCTACAGCTTGTTCATTCAACAGGTAGAATTTTTTTGACTGTTGAGATGCATGGAAGCAGCCAGAATGCTTTTGATGCAGGCACACGTACAGAAGCAAAGTGATGACTCCTGGCACAGCAAAGTCTGTAATTCAGTTGGACTTTCAATTGATATCCTCTCTAAAATTTTCATGATAAAACTTTAACTGGGATTATATCCAAACCAAGTAGTTCTACATAAAACAGTTTTATAACATTTTTGTCTGGTTCTTTTTATGCAGGCAGATATTAGTTGTTTTTTATATTATTCAGGAAAAGTAGATGATATGATAGTTGCTTTTCCCCAGTGGGTACTTTGTAAATTTTCTCAATCATGTAAGTCTCATTTATTTAGACATCTATAATAAGTCAGAGGCGGCTTAGAATAATTTACATTTCAATCTCTCAAATGCATTTGAAGTGGAAAACAGTTTCATGACAATAAAATTTTATTATCCAGGCAAAACGTAATTTACAGTTAATATGTGAAAAAAATTCTCATTTCATTTCATTCAGTGTGATAAAAAAAGGAACAGCATTACTATAATATGCCTATGAAGTGTTTGAAACTGCTCAAGAGATGTACATTACTCGGTGTCATGCTGTTTCCTGCATGAAATAATAACAAGGTCAGGCATATGCAAATACCAAATGTTGGAATTTTTGCACACCAACATAATAAATATCTTTTCTGGCAGTGCAATAATAATTCACATGGACAACAGAAGATGCCTTCTCTAATTACTAATATATAAAGAATCTGACAGGTTAGGTATCAAATTTTAAAAGGACACTACCATTGCAGGAAATATTCGTGCAAGCTTTTTGATTTGAACTTTTCTATACATTTTTTGAATTATTAAAAAAGTCCTTCAAAGGGTAGATTAATTGGCAAAGGTGATTATTGTCTGCATCTCCCTTCTTCCGTTCTTTATACATTTGCCCTTATTTGGTTCCCCTTCTATCCAGAGTGGCACGGTGGCACAGTGGTTAGCATTGCTGCCTCACAGCAGCAGGGACCCGGCTTTGATTCAAGCCATGGGTGACTGTCTGCGTGGCGTTTGCATGCTCTGCCTGGGTCTGCGTGGGTTTCCTCTGGGTGCTCCGGTTATTTCCCACAGTTCAAAGATGTACAGGTTAGGTGGATTGGCCATAGTAAATTTCCCCGTAGTGTCCAAAGATATGTAGATTAGATGGATTAGCCATGGCAAATGCATGGGGTTACAGAGATAGGGGAGGGTCTTGGTGGGATGCTCTTTTGGAGAGTTGGTGCAGACTCAATGGGCTGCATTGCCTCTTTCTTCACTGTAATGATTCTACGGTTCTATGGCTCTATGGCTTTATTTGAACACACCATGTTGATCTCCAGCAATATCTTTTCTTTCCATCTTGTATGCTCACTTCAGCAATCTCCCAATAGATTCATCCTTGGAGCCCTCTCTTCCTCATCCTCACTGATATCATAAGGTCATTTTCTACATTCATCTGTGTGGGCATGATGGACATACCAAACAGTTTTCTACAGGTTTCCTCCAAGTGCTCCAAAGATGTGCAGGTTAGGAGGATTGGCCATGTTAAATTGCCCCTTAGTCTCCCAAGATGTGTAGGTTAAGGGGATTAGTGGGGTAAATGATGGGTTTACAGGAATAGGGTGCGGATTGGGCCTGGGAAAGATGCTCGGTTGAAGAGTCAGTGGAGACTCGATGGGCCGAATAGGTTCCTGCAGCACTGTAGGGATTTTATGATTCTATACAGTCGTGAAGCAAACAGGGATTTCAGGAATTATTTCTTACCCTGTCTGTAACATCTGGGATGCTGCAACATGCAAGCTTTCTGTCTCATCCAGATGGGGAACAGATGGCATAGCAATGGCATGTGGGCAACACTAATCCCTATGATATTGAGAGTTAGGGAGGACAGTTTACTCTAGTTTATGCTCATCATCCATAGGTATCTTCCTTTAAACCAATATGTTCTTTGATCTAATCTTGGATCAGTTGTCCTATGGAATTATAATTCCTTAATGGAATACATAAAAGCTGAAAATTATGAATTAAATCTTTAAGTATATGTCATGATGTTGTTAATCTTTTTCCAGTCTCCCTTAGTCAACTCACCCATCACACCTACATAGTTTGCTTTGTTCAAATTTAAGACTATGGGCGGGATTGCCTGGCCGTGCTCGCTTGAAAACCAGAGATTCCCATCTGACTTCAATGGACCTTAACGTGGTCCGCCCGCTCGCTATAATTCCAGTGGTGGGTGGGATGGGAGAATTCTGGCCTCTGTTTGCGATTCTCCCAAAATTCGCAAATAAACTGGAGTAAACCCACTGTTTTTTTCAGCGGGAGTTTCAAAATTAATCTCCTACACTATATGCATCACAGACTGCCCAAGCATGAATCTCATTAAAAATCAGTGGGCGGGGCCTATTTCCACTGGAGAGGCCAGCAGCATAGCGCTGAACTGGCCACTACGCATGCGCCGATCTGTCTTAATGGAGCTCAGTGCTTGCAAGGTAGCCTTGCACTGCTGGCCTCCTGATTGCTGGCTAGCTCTGCGACCCCACATCGCTGTCCCTCTGATCCCCCCATCCTCCGATCACTGGCCTCCCGGACCACCTTGCTCCCACCTCAGCCCGCCTCAATCTCCCCTCCCCCACTCCCGGCAGTTCCGATGTCCCGCCCCCCTGCACCCTGATCACAGTGGGCAGTGTCAGGGTGCTCCTTGGGCATTACAGCTTGCCCCTTGGGTGGTGCCAAGCTGGCAATGCCCAGGGGCACCCCACCCCTTACCCCCGGCATCGTGGGGAGGCCCTTCACTGCAGTGGGGTCGGGTTGCCAGCTTCCTGCAAGTGGGGAGCTGTTGTAAACCCTGCTGGACTGAAGTATTCCCGGTTGGGGGGGAGACTTTAGCGGGCCTGGATACTTCAGTCCCGCGCCCGCCAATAGGATGCAAATCTTCATTTGAAAGCAAAACAACACAGTAGGCTGGGAGAATCGCCCCCAATATTTTTGGCTTAACAAAATCACTCTCAAAATCAATCAAATTCTGTCATTTTCGGATCATTCTCCCCCAGAAGGCTCCATTAGTACGAAGGTTATTAATTAACCTGTCACATTGATGTAAAATAGTCTGTTCCTTAGCCAGTTGCTTGACACACTGATTTGGAAAACTTCTTGAATACATTGCATCAGCCCATCCGATGCACTATTACTGCAAATCTTGTTTGCCCACTCTATGTGAAGATGAACATCCCTCATGATTATTGCGTTACCACCATGTTACATTCACCTCTAATTTTACTCAATATACTTTGCCCTAAACTATTGCTGCTCCCACCAGTGTTTCCTGTCCCTTTGTTTCTTAGCTCCACCCAACCTGAATCTACAGTTCCTGCTATAGTGAAGAGTTCAATCTGAGCTCCACCTGTGGTCTGTTTGGGCTGTCATACATCAATGGCTCTCCAGCTTATTTAGCTTGGTACTTGCTACATCCGCCGCACTGGCCAATGCAGTCTTTGATTTCATTGTTCAGGCTTGGCCGGCAGAGTACTTCTCTTGCCTTTCTCAGACTTGATTCAATTGCTTGGTGGCTTGCTTGAATACACTTCAGCACTTCCCCTCACATCTGCTTAGAGATCAAGACTCTATTTCCTTTGTACAAGATGCCCTATTGGGCTCTCCATTCATCTCAGTATGCCCAATATGCTCTTGTGACCACAGATGTGTCCTTGATACTTTCTGGCCATCCTTTCATCACTACTTCCATTTGATCTTCCATTGCATCTTGTTGTGTAATTCACTTGAATTGCACAAGGTGCTTGTCTGTTAAAATCACTGGGCAGGATTTTTTTCGTTGGTGCCCTGAATGTAGTGACAGGCGGGAAAATCAGCCTACTTCAGCCAGTTGCAATGGCAGCTTTTTACACCATGTTGCCTGCTACCTGCCACATTAATAATGGTAAGAAGTCTCACAACACCAGGTTAAAGTCCAACAGGTTTATTTGGTAGCACAAGCCACAAGCTTTCGGAGTGCTGCTCCTTCATCAGGTGAGTGGGAGTTCTGTTCACAAACAGGGCATATAAAGACACAAACTCAATTTACAAAATAATGGTTGGAATGCGAGTCTTTACAGGTAATCAAGTCTTAAAGGTACAGACAATGTGAGTGGGGAGAGGGTTAAGCACAGGTTAAAGAGATGTGTATTGTCTCCAGCCAGGACAGTTAGTGAGATTTTGCAAGCCCAGGCAAGTCGTGGGGGTTACAGATAGTGTGACATGAACCCAAGATCCCGGTTGAGGCCATCCTAATGTGTGCGGAACTTGGCTATCAGTCTCTGCTCAGCGATTCTGCGTTGTCGTGTGTCGTGAAGGTCGCCTTGGAGAACACTTACCCGAAGATCAGAGGCTGAATGCCCGTGACTGCTGAAGTGTTCCCCAATAGGAAGAGAACACTCCTGCCTGGTGAAGGTGCCCCATGCAAGGCTTATTGAGAAAGTGAGGGGGCATGGGATCCAAGGGGACATTGCTTTGTGGATCCAGAACTGGCTTGCCCACAGAAGGCAAAGAGTGGTTATAGATGGGTCATATTCTGCATTCGGGTCGGTCACCAGTGGAGTGCCCCAGGGATCTGCTCTGGGACCCTTACTCTTTGTGATTTTTATAAATGACCTGGATGAGAACAAAAAGAACAAAGAACAATACAGCACAGGAACAGGCCCTTCGGCCCTCCAAGCCCGCGCCGCTCCCTGGTCCAAGCTAGACCATTCTTTTGTATCCCTCCATTCCCACTTTGTTCATGTGGCTATCTAGATAAGTCTTAAACGTTCCCAGTGTGTCCGCCTCCACCACCTTGCCCGGCAGCACATTCCAGACCCCCACCACCCTCTGCGTAAAATACGTCCTTCTGATATCCGTGTTAAACCTCCTCCCCCTCACCTTGAACCTATGACCCCTCATGAACGTCACCACCGATCTTGGAAAAAGCTTCCCACCGTTCACCCTATTTATGCCTTTCATAATTTTATACACCTCTATTAGGTCACCCCTCATCCTCCGTCTTTCCAGTGAGAACAACCCCAGTTTACCCAATCTCTCCTCATAACTAAGCCCCTCCATACCAGGCAACATCCTGGTAAACCTCCTCTGCACTCTCTCTAAAGCCTCCACGTCCTTCTGGTAATGTGGCGACCAGAACTGGATGCAGTATTCCAAATGCAGCCGAACGAACGTTCTATACAACTGCAACATCAGACCCCAACTTTTATACTCTATGCCCCGTCCTATAAAGGCAAGCATACCATATGCCTTATTCACTATCTTCACCTGTGACGTCACCTTCAAGGATCTGTGGACTTGCACACCCAGGTCCCTCTGCGTATCTACACCCTTTATTGTTCTGCCATTTATCGTATAGCTCCCCTCTACGTTAGTTCTACCAAAATGCATCACTTCGCATTAGTCACCACTAGTCACAGGCATCCAGCCAGAAAAAGACCCTTCCACTACCACCCTCTGTCTTCTGTGACCAAGCCAGTTCTCCACCCATCTAGCCACCTCCCCCTTTATCCCATGAGATCCAACCTTTTGCACCAACCTACCATGAGGGACTTTGTCAAACGCTTTACTAAAGTCCATATAGATGACCTTCCCTCATCAACCATTCTAGTCACTTCTTCAAAAAACTCCACCAGGTTAGTGAGGCATGACCTCCCTCTCACAAAACCATGCTGACTATCGTTAATGAGTTTATTCCTTTCTAAATGCTCATACATCCTATCTCTAAGAATCCTCTCCAACAACTTCCCTACCACGGACGTCAAGCTCACCGGCCTATAATTTCCCGGGTTATCCTTCCTACCCTTCTTAATTAACGGGACCACATTAGCTATCCTCCAATCCTCTGGGACCTCACCTGTGTCCAGTGACGAGACAAAGATTTGCGTCAGAGGCCCAGCGATTTCATCTCTCGTCTCCCTGAGCAGCCTTGGATAGATTCCATCAGGCCCTGGGGATTTGTCAGTCTTTATATTCCCTAAAAAACCTAACACTTCCTCCCTTGTAATGGAGATTTTCTCTAACGGGTCAACACTCCCCTCCGAGACACTCCCAGTCAACACATCCCTCTCCTTTGTGAATACCGACGCAAAGTATTCATTTAGGATCTCCCCTACTTCTTTGGGCTCCAAGCATAATTCCCCACTTTTGTCCCTGAGAGGTCCAATTTTTTCCCTGACAACCCTTTTGTTCCTAACGTATGAATAAAATGCCTTGGGATTCTCCTTAATCCTGTCTGCCAAGGACATTTAGTGGCCCCTTTTTGCCCTTCTAATTCCTCGTTTGAGTTCTTTCTTACTTTCTTTGTATCCCTCCAGAGCTCCCTCCATTTTTAGCTGCCTGGATCTAACGTACGCCTCTCTTTTCTTTTTGACCAATCCCTCAATTTCCCTGGTTATCCACGGTCCTCGAATCCTACCCTTCCTATCCTTCTTTTTTACAGGCACATGCCTATCCTGCAGCCCTAACAACTGTTCCTTAAAAGACACCCACATGCCAGATGTGGATTTACCCTCAGTCTCTCCCAATCAACAGCTGCCAATTTCTGCCTAATCCCACGAAAGTTAGCCTTCCCCCAATCCAACACCTTACCCTTGGGACACCACTCATCCTTTTCCATCACTATCCTAAAGCTAACAGAATTGTGGTCACTATTTGCCACATGTTCCCCTACCGAAACTTTTAAGACCTGACCGGGTTCATTCCCCAGTACTAGGTCCAGTGTAGCCCCTCCCTGGTCGGGCTATCTACATATTGTTCCAAAAAACCTTCCTGTACGCATTTTACAAATTCCTCCCCATTCAGTCTCCCAGCCCTACGCGATTTCCAGTCTATACCAGGGAAATTGAAGTCTCCCACTACAACAACCCTATTTTTCCTGCACCTGTCCATTATCTCCTGACATATCCGTTCTTCCACTTCCCTTGGGCTGTTGGGGGGCCTGTAGTACACCCCCAACATAGTGACTGCGCCCTTCCTGTTTCTGAGCTCCACCAACAGTGAATTGTTACACGACCCCTCTGAATTGTCCTCCCTCTGCACCGCTGTAATATGCTCTCTAACTAATACTGCTACTCCCCCACCTCTTTTGGCCCCTCCTCTGTCTCGCCTAAAACACTTGTACCCCGGAATATTCAGCTGCCAGTCCTGTCCCTCTTTCAACCAAGTCTCTGTCACCGCAACCACATCCAAATTCCTCGTGAGCATTAAGGCCCTAAGTTCGTCTGTCTTACCTGCTACGCTCCTGGAAGTGGATGAGGAAGTGGAGGGATGGGTTGGTAAGTTTGCTAATGACACAAAGGTTGGAGGTGTTGTGGATAGTGTGGAGAGATGTCAGAAGTTGCAGCGAGACATTGATAGGATGCAAGACTGGGCGGAGAAGTGACAGATGGAGTTCAACCCAGATAAGTGTGAGGTGGTTCATTTTGGCAGGTCAAATAGGATGGCGTAATATAATATTAAGGATAGGACTCTTGGCAGTGTGAAAGATCAGAAGGATCTTGGGGTCCGAGTTCATAGGACCCTCAAAGCAGCTGTGCAGGTTGAGGCTGTGGTTAAGAAGGCGTATGGTGCACTGACCTTCATCAATCGAGGAATTGAGTTTAGGAGTCATGAGATAATGTTACAGCTATATAGGACCCTGGTCAGACCCCACTTGGAGTACTGTGCTCAGTTCTGGTCACCTCATTACAGAAAGGATATGGAAGCCATAGAAAGGGTGCAGAGGAGATTTACAAGGATGTTGCCTGGGTTGGGGAGCATGCCTTATGAGGATAGGTTGAGTGAGCTCGGCCTTTTCTCCTTGGAGAGACGAAGGATGAGGGGTGACCTGATAGAGGTGTATAAGATGTTGAGAGGCATTGATCAAGTGGACAGTCAGAGGCTTTTTCCTAGGGCTGAAATGGTTGCCACAAGAGGACACAGGTTTAAGGTGCTGGGGAGTAGGTACAGAGGAGATGTCAGGGGTAAGTTTTTCACTCAGAGGGTGGTGGGTGCGTGGAATGGGCTGCCAGCAACGGTGGTGGAGGTGGATTCGATAGGGTCTTTTCAGAGACTTTTAGATAAGTACATGGAACTTAGTAAGATAGAGGGTTATAGGTAAGCCTAGTAATCGCTAAGGTAGGGACATGTTCGGCACAACTTTGTGGGCTGAAGGGCCTGTATTGTGCTGTAGTTTTTCTATGTTTCTATGTTTCTATCTGTAACCCCCATGACTTGCCTGGGCTTGCAAAATCTCACTAACTGTCCTGGCTGGAGACAATACACATCTCTTTAACCTGTGCTTAACCCTCTCTCCACTCACATTGTCTGTACCTTTAAGACTTGATTACCTGTAAAGACTCGCATTCCAACCATTATTTTGTAAATTGAGTTTGTGTCTTTATATGCCCTGTTTGTGAACAGAACTCCCATTCACCGGATGAAGGAGCAGCGCTCTGAAAGCTAGTGGATTTTGCTACCAAATAAACCTGTTGGACTTTAACCTGGTGTTATGAGACTTCTTACTGTGCTTACCCTAGTCCAATGCTGGCATCTTCACATCACATTAATAATGCACATCCACCTCTGATTTGTCCGCATCACCATGAGTTCATTGGTACCTCAGTGTGGGCACCATATTTAAAGATCTACCACATACAACAGTCTCACTAAATATGGCACAGGAATGCTCCACTGAATACAGGCTCCAATAGGCAAGAAGATGGCAATCCCCAAGGTTCAGTGACGCCTCCCTGGGCCATCTACTCAACACCATGGAGGACCATTGGGATGTGCTTTACCCCACTTTGTCCGCAGGGGGTTCACCAATATCACCAGGAGCTGACAGAGGCAGTCATTACCGATGATCCACAGGAAAGGTCAACCATCCAGTGCAGAAAAAAGATGAACGATCTTATCCACTCCACCAGGGTAAGTCAGCCAGGTTATTTATTGCCCATTCCTGAGGGCATTTAAAAGTCAACCACATTGCTGTGGATCTGGAGTCACATACAGGCCAGACCAGGTAAGGCCAAGGGATTTCCTTCTCTAGAGGGTATTAATGAATCAGATGGGCTTTTTGTGACAATTGACAATGGTTTCATTGTCATCATTCGACTTTTAACTCTAGACATCTATTGAATTCAAATTTCACCTTGTGCCATGGTGGATTTGAATCCAGGTCCCCAGGGCATTATCCTGGGTCTCTGGATTACTAGCCCAGTGACAATACCACCATGCCACTACCTCCCCTCAGCTTCAGGTGCATCTGGCAACTTCTCTCTCGCAGTCATATTAAATTCTGATCATGGTCAGCTATGACTTCTTCCATTGTGTCTCCACATCTATAGACTAGATCATCATCCACATTGGCTTCCACTCTGGGAAGATCATTGACTATCTCATGTTATCTGCATTGATACTTTTCAGGAGCTGTGGAAATACCAAACAACAAGTGCAACCATCTGTACTTCCCAAACGGAGTCCAGAATGTCATTAGAAAACCACTGCTTTCATCCAGCTTCACTTGGAGTAACCATCATTCACATCTAGGGTAATGAATACCCTTGCCTTGGAAAATTGTGGAAACATATCTTCAATGGTTAGCATGGGGTAGTGAACAAAGAACAAAGAACAAAGAACAGTACAGCACAGGAAACAGGCCCTTCGGCCCTCCAAGCCTGTGCTGCTCCTTGTCCAACTAGACCAATCGTTTGTATCCCTCCATTCCCAGGCTGCTCATGTGACTATCCAGGTAAGTCTTAAACAATGTCAGCGTGCCTGCCTCCACCACCCTACTTGGCAGCGCATTCCAGGCCCCCACCACCCTCTGTGTAAAAAACGTCCCTCTGATGTCTGAGTTATACTTCGCCCCTCTCAGCTTGAGCCCGTGACCCCTCGTGATCGTCACCTCCGACCTGGGAAAAAGCTTCCCACTGTTCACCCTATCTATACCCTTCATAATCTTGTATACCTCTATTAGATCTCCCCTCATTCTCCGTCTTTCCAAGGAGAATAACCCCAGTCTACCCAATCTCTCCTCATAGCTAAGACCCTCCATACCAGGCAACATCCTGGTAAACCTTCTCTGCACTCTCTTCAATGCCTCCACGTCCTTCTGGTAGTGCGGCGACCAGAACTGGACGCAGTACTCCAAATGTGGCCTAACCAGCGTTCTATACAGCTGCATCATCAGACTCCAGCTTTTATACTCTATACCCCGTCCTATAAAGGCAAGCATACCGTATGCCTTCTTCACCACCTTCTCCACCTGTGTTGCCACCTTCAAGGATTTGTGGACTTGCACACCTAGGTCCCTCTGTGTTTCTATACTCCTGATGACTCTGCCATTTATTGAGATCCCTTCAGCTTGTTATTTAGATCCTTTGGGTCTAAATAAACTCTCAGCTTTCCAGGTTGTTTTACTACTCCCATGCTGCTGATCCAGTCTGTCAGTGTTGTCACTTTCTTGATCACTCTCTTCTTCACCAGCTCTTCTGTCTTGTCTTTTAGGCTGCACTTGGGACAGCTGGAACTCTTCTCAGCAGATGCTGAATTGGTCTTACAATCTCAACTACTCCTAGGTAATGTTCTCCTGGTAGACAACCCAACCCTGTTAACACATCTTCATTGTTCTCTGGGATTTGAGGTGAAGAGAAATTTCTTCACCCAGAGGTTGGTGAATGTGTGGAATTCATTACCACAGAATGTAGTTGAGGCCAAAATGTTGTCTGATTTCAAGAAGAAATTAGATATTGCTCTTGGGGCTAAAGGGAACAAGGGATCTGGGAGGAAAGGGGGGGTTCAGGATAATGAATTTGATGATCAGCCATGATCAAAAAGAATGGTGGAGCAGACTCAAAGGGCTGAATGGCCTACTCCTGCTTCTAGTTTCTATGATCTGTTCAGCAGTCAATGGTGTTGTGTGCTTCAATACATTGCAAATTTCTGTTACACATTCAGTATTACCAGTCCAAGCTTCAGCCTTGCTCCAGCTGAGATGAGTGGCTTATGCATCCCATCCGTAATATGGAACTCTAGCTCTTTGACCAGCACGGTGGTGCAGTGGTTAGTGCTGCTGCCTCACAGTGCTAGGGACCCGGGTTCAATTCCCAGCTTGGGTTACTATCTGTGTGGAGCTTGCATGTTCTCCCGGTGTCTGCATGGGTTTCCTCTGGGTGCTCTGGTTACTTCCCACAATCCAAAGACATATGGGTTACGTGCATTGGCCATGCTAAATTAGCCCTTAGTGTCCCGGGATGCCTAGGTTAGAGGGATTAGTGGGGTTATGGGTCTAGGACCCAGATGGGATTGTTGTTGGTGCAGACTCGATGGGCCGAATGGCCTCTTCTGTACTGTAGGGATTCTATCTATTTTATCTTCCATCTTGCCATTGTGTTGGGCGATCAGACTAATTTGCTCTCTCAGTATGAGTATTGTGCTATCATAGAGCTTCAATCTTACTTTTGAGGGCTTCCTGTTCAGACTGCCATGTTGAGCCAATTCATACAGATCTATGAAAGTCATAATGTTTTATAACTGAATGTGTATTTTATATTAAGCGCAGCATGTAAATGGTTAGTATGTAAAAGAATGAAAAAACAAAGTGCCAGAAGTACTCAGCAGGTATTAGTAGAGAGAGAAATTCGGGACAGGATTTTCCAGCCACACTCGCCCCAAGACTGCAAAATCCCACCCGAGATCAATGGAGATTTGCGTGGTCCTGTCCTGTTTGCTACGATTCCTGTGGCAGGCGAGACAGGAAAATTCCGCACACAGAGTTAACAGGCTGGATTTAATGCTCCCTGCCTGCTGGTCTGAAGATGAGTGGCATGTTTATTCCAGCAGTTGGCCTGCTCAATGCCTGACAATCTGCGTCTGCTCCCACCACAATTCTACCAGGAGTGGGGGTGATATCGGGTGCAGATAACTCACAATTATTGCTCAGTTAAGGGCTCCATCTTACCATCACCTGGATTAAACAATGGTGTGAAGAGGCCTACACTCAGTGGCCAGCCCAGCACGTGTTCCTGTGTGGGCTGGTGGTGGGTGGAGAGGACAGCCAAAGTGTTCCCCCACACCCATCAGATTCTTCTCCCGAGGCCTCTCAGATTCTAGCCCCAATCACCATCCCAAACCCCTAAACACTTTCGGAGTAAAAATCTAATAGATACTATTCAGGTTTTAACTCTACTCGGGGTTTGGGCACCAATAGCTCCTCTGCAGTAACAAGGGTAGTAACTCTGTTCCCTTTGCCCAGATGCTGCCTAGCCTGATCCATGCATAAGGCATTTTCTGTTTTTATTTCAGATTTCCAGCATCCACACTTTTTAATTTTAGTTGCACAAAGCTTTTTGTCAACAGAAAGCCATGAGCACAAAAGTGACAAATTCTCTAGTAAAGGACAGATGTGTTTGGCTCACATAACGTTGAAATGCTAACCAATTAATCAACAGGAGGAGAAATGGTTCACCCTTTTGCAATGCCAAACAAACGATTGTTAAAGATGGACTACATTGTCCTTAACACCCACTGTGTGCAGAGGAGGTGCCGGTACATTATGGATAGAATGAATGCGATGTATAAATTCAGGAGTACAAAGATAAAATATGAATATGGGTGTGAAATATGGAAAATTGTAGTTGCAAATGAGCTTTACAATTAAAAGCTATGCTGAGAGTCATAAATATTAGCATAAAATGATAAAATATCAAAAGTGAAAACAGTTGGGTAATGATATTTATGACATGTACACCATAATGAGAAAGTATTAAATACTGTACTCGATGTTTCCTCCACTTCCATTGTTCAGACCAGTCTATAGCACTGTCACTCTCTCAAGAGGAAATCACTTAAGCATTCCACACTTGCTGTGATACATTGAAATAATACATCCATGCAGTAAATTTTCACTTCTGATGATCGTCCATCACTGTTTAATTCTGCACATTGTCCCTTGTTTGATCTAATAAATTAAACTGACCACTTCTTATGATGTTCTCAAATTACTTTTTACTGAAGATATCAATTCTGAAATCATCAATAGCAAAGATTATTCTGTAGCGCTTTCCTCGTAAAGACACTGTTATTTCCTTGTGTCTATGTTTTCATTCACTTTATTGATCGAAGAACCCTCAGGCCATATGTTTTACTGGATGGCTTTCTTCACAGCTGTTTCTGCTCTAAACGTAAACTTTCCCTCCTTCTTCTTCTTAACCTCTCTGCAACCTTTGACACGTTGACCATATCTCCAATGTCCCTTGACTGTTGGCTAGCTGGGTAAGACTGTTCTCCCCTTTTTCCATTCATATTTATCTAATCGCTGACAGAGAATAACTTGCAAATGCTTCTCTTCCTGCTCCTGCACCACTACCTTTTTTGTGTCGCAAGGATCCCTCCTTGGCCCCCTTTGATTTTGCCTCAACATGTCCCTTGGTGACATCATCCAACCCTCATCTGTATTAGTTGTTCATAGAATCATAGAATCCCTACAATACAGAAGGAGGCCATTTGGTCCATCAAGTCTGCACCAACAACAATCCCTCCCAAGCCCTACCCCTGTAACCCCATGTATTTACCCTCCTAATCTCCCTGACACTAATTTAGCATGGCCAATCAATCTAACCCACACATTTTTGCACTGTGGGAGGAAACCAGAGACCCAGAGGAAACGCACGCAGACGTGGAGAACATGCAAACTCCACACAAACAGTGACCCGAGGCTGGAATTGAACCCGGCTCCCTGACGTTGTGAGGCAGCAGTGCTAACCACTGTGCCACCGTGCCACTCTACAGACCATACCCAGCTCCACTTCACTGGAGTATCCAATTGTTTAGTTATTTAGTGTTTAATTATGTGTGTCTGTCAACTTATTTCTGTTCTGTGTACTGTTAGCCAAACCTGGGTATGGTTACTGAGAAAGAAAAACTAAAATTAAACGATTATCCTCAACACTAGTGCCCTGCAAGGCTGTGTCCTCAGCCCCTTACTATACTCTTTATACACGTAGGACTGTGTGGCCAAATTCTGCTCCAACTCCATTTTCAGGTTTGCTGATGACACCACCGTGGTGGGTCGGATCTCAAACAATGATGAGACGGTGTGCAGGAAAGAGATAGAGAATCTGAGGAAATGGTGCGATGACAATAATCTCTCCCTCAATGTCGTAAAACGAAAGAGATAATCATTGACTTCAGGAAGCGTAGTGGAGGACATGTCCCTGTCTACATCAATGGGGATGAAATGGAAACGGTCGCAAGCTTCAAGTTTCTAGGTGTCCAGATCACCAACAACCTACCTCGGTCCCTCCAGTTGATGCTATAGTTAAGCAAGCCCACCAATCCCTCTATTTTTTGAGGAGGCTAAGGAAATTCAGCATGTCAACTACGACTCTCACTAATTTTTCTAGATGCACCATAGAAAGCATCCTTTCTGGATGTATCAGTTTGATATGGCTCCTGCTCTGACTGAGACCGCAAGACACCACAAAGAGTCGCGAACAAAGCCCAGTCCATCACTGAAACCACCCTCCCATCCATTGACACTGTCTACACTTCCCGCCTCCTCAGAAAAGCAGCCAGCATAATGAAGAACCCCACACACCCCGGACATACTCTCTTCCACCTTCTTCCATTGGGAAAAAGATACAAAGTTCTGAGATCACGTACCAACCGACTCAAGAACAGTTTCTTCCTTGCTGCCATCAAACTTTTGAATGGACCTACATTATGTTGAGCTGATCTTTCTCTACACCCTAGCTATGACTGTAACATTACATTCTGCATCCTCTCCTTTCCTTCTCCCCTATGTACACTATGAATGTTATGTTGTCTGTATAACACACAAGAAACAATATTTTCACTGTATGTTAATACATGTGACAACAATAAATCAAATCAAATCAAAAGCAAGCAGTAAGTTGGAAACTTGGGCTTGTTAGGAAAACAAACGTACTTTTCAGGGATTTATACTTGTATTGATAAATTAGAAAAAAGGTATAGTTTTAAATGTGTTCAAATTAATGTTTCTGTGCCTGGAAGAGTAAAACCTATAGTTAGATTCAGGCTAGACAAAGGTGTTTGTATGAGTGGGGGTTGGCTAAGTTCCTAATGTGACATGGTTACATGGTTTCTCTGGCTGTTTGCTGTAGCAGTGACCCACAAGAAGGCGATATTCATACATTGCCTCAGAGCAGAAGGTCAGTGAATATTTGAGCAGCTCACAGCAGACAACTGTATGTTTAATATGGTGGTAAGTGCTCTCAAAAAATACTTCTGGCCGAAGAAAAGTGTGATGCTTGAATGATATACATGGCCCTGCTGACAGCAAACCCCTGCCACAGGTTTCCTGGTGGCATGAGGTACATTCAATGGGGAATCCCATTGACAGCAGCAGGACCAGAAGATTCTGCCACTGGTGACCAGAGCACCACCGCCTGCCACAAGGAACACATCATGGAGAGGCAAGGGAAAAACCCCCATGTGTTTCTATTGTGCTTAGAGAGGGCTGCAACATGAAGAATAAATAAAAGGCATAAGCATCTGGATGTTGTTTAGCAACAGAAGGCCCTTTTAAGGGGAAAATCGTTTTAAGTTTAGTTTTAGTTGTAGTTGGAAACAGCACACTGGAGAGCAAACTTCTCTCAACCATGTCAGGAGAAACTAGACAGGACAATGGAGTAGCAAAGATGCAAGCTTCCTAAGGAACATGAAACAGTCCAGATAACCAGGGAACTGGGACAGAAAGAATGTCTAAGATGACTGGAAATCAGAGAACAGAGACCAAGACATTGTTCAGAAGAAATCAAGGAAGATCAAACAAAGGTAACCAGACAAAAGTGGAAAAGCTAACTTCAAGGGTAAAACAAAAATTCGATGCCATTTTAATACAGTTGAAGAATCAAGAGTTTTAAAACTCCTTTAAAAAGTGTTTAGACTGTTACATGGGTAAGATGGCTACAGAGGGATATGGGCCAAATGCGGGCAATTGGGGCCAGCATAGTGGTTAAACAAAATGGGGGCAAGGACAAGTTGGGCCTAAGGGCCTGTTTCCATGCTGTAAACCTCTATGACTATGACTCTAAGAATTAAAGCAATTGTGAACGGTTTGCACAGCAGTCAATACAAAGAAATCCTAAAAGGAGTTGCTGCAAATCCTGGACAGGATCTGCTGCTAAAGATGGAAAGCTCTACTTTAAAAAGTCATTTGGAAAATGTGGACTGGGTTTCGGAATGCAAACTGCTAATGGAAAGCATTATTAAGCATTATTAAGGTCCCAGAGGATTGGAGGATAGCAAATGTGGTCCTGTTATTTAAGAAGGGTAGCAAGGATAACCCGGGTAATTATAGGCCGGCGAGCTTGACGTCCGTGGTAGGGAAATTGTTGGAGAAGATTCTTAGAGATAGGATATATGCGCATTTAGAACTGAATAATCTCATTAGCGATAGACAACATGGTTTTGTACGAGGGAGGTCATGTCTCACAAATTTGGTTGAGTTTTTTGAGGAGTGACAAAAACGATTGACGAGGGAAGGACCGTGGATGTCGTCTATATGGATTTTAGTAAAGCGTTTGACAAGGTCCCTCATGGCAGGCTGCTGCAAAAGGTTAAATCTCACAGGATAAAAGGTGAGCTAGTTAATGGGTGGAGAACTGGCTTAGCCATAAAAGACAGACGGTAACAGTGGAGGGGTCTTTTTCCGGTTGGAGGTCTGTGACTAGTGGTGTTCCGCAGGGCTCTGTACTGGGACCTCTGCTGTTTGTGATATATATAAATGATTTGGAGGAAGATGTAGCTGGTGTGATCAATAAGTCTGCGGACGACACAAAGATTGCTGGAGTTGGGGATAGTGATGAACATTGTCAGAGAATACAGCAGGATATAGATAGGCTGGAACATTGGGCAGAGAAACGGCAGATGGAATTTAATCCAGATAAATGCGAAGTGATGCATTTTGGTAGATCTAATGTAAGGGGGAGCTATACAATAAATGGCAGAACCATCAGGAGTATAGACACACAGAGGGACCTGGGTGTACAAGCCCACAGATCCTTAAAGGTGGCAGCACAGGTGGAGAGGGTGGTGAAGAAGGCATATGGCATGCTTGCCTTTATTGGACGGGGCATAGAATATAAAAGTGGCTGTATAGAACGATGGTTAGGCCACATTTGGAATACAGCATCCAGTTCTGGTCGCCACACTACCAGAAGGACGTGGAGGCTTTGGACAGAGTACAGAGAAGGTTTCCCAGGATGTTGCCTGGTATGGAGGGTCTTAGCTATGAGGAGAGATTGGGTAAACTGGGATAGTTCTCCCTGGAAAGATGGAGGATGAGGAGTGACCTAATAGAGGTGTATAAAATTATGAAGGGCATAGATAGGGTGAACAGTGGGAAGCTTTTTCACAGGTCGGAGGTGACGAACATAAGGGGGTCACGCGTTCAAGGTGAGGGGGGCAAGGTTCAACACAGATGTCAGGGGGACGTATTTTACACAGAGGGTGGTGGGGGCCTGGAATGCACTGCCAAGCAAGGTGATTGAGGCGGACACGCTGGGATCGTTTAAGACTTCTCTAGATAGCCACATGAACAGACTGGGAATGGAGGACAGTGCTAACCACGGCACGGTAGCGCAGTGGTTAGCACTGCTGCTTCACATCTCCAGGGTCCCGGGTTCGATTCCCAGCTCGGGTCACTGTCTGTGTGGAGTTTGCACGTTCTCCTCGTGTCTGCGTGGGTTTCCTCCGGGTGCTCCGGTTTCCTCCCACAGTCCAAAGATGTGCGGGTTAGGTTAATTGGCCAGGTTAAAAATTGCCCCTTAGAATCCTAAAATGCGTAGGTTAGAGGGATTAGCGGGTAAATATGTGGGGGTAGGGCCTGGGTGGGATTGTGGTCGGTGCAGACTCGATGGGCCGAATGGCCTCCTTCTGCACTGTAGGGTTTCTATGATTTCTATGAAAAGAATGGTCTAGTGGGCACATGAGCGGCGCAGGCTTGGAGGGCCGAAGGGTGCGTTACTGTGCTGTATTGTTCTTTGTTCTTTATTCTAAACAAAGATTTTAATTGTGTTTTTGAGAATGGCATTTGGAAACTCTCATGTGACAATCATCGGGGGAATTCTGAGCAGAAATCCACAGGCACTAACTTGGGTTCAGAACAGAGTGCATGTATTTGACCGCAGTCATCTTGTGTGCTTAAAAGGGACTTTGTGTTAATAAAACCATCGTAGCTTAAGGCGTTCTTTGTAACACATATTAATCTTAAAATCTGCATGTAGTTGTTAAACTAAGGAGGAGTAAAGTATTGTATCATAATCCAATTTTTTCATGTTTAATAAATGTTTTTTTTTCTTTTTGTAAGACTAACAAACCTGTGACTCTGTTCCTCCATGTCTTATTAAAAAAGGTTAAAGTTATATCTTTGAGCCAGGGTTCCATTCTGAAATCTTCCCATCCAGTTAATACATCAACTGTCATGTAACAGGCTGAAGATATTTTAAAAACATCCATCTGTTATGATCTCAACATATCTCTGAGGCACAATACATAGCAATCACCGATGAAGGTGGAGAATAATTGCCATGCAGCTCCACCATCTCTCCTTTCTTCTCTCAGTGATCTATCCATGCCGTGGGATCAATGCATTTCAAGATTCAAATGAGCATTGACAGTCTGGTTGTAGCAGTAACCAACAAGAAGGCAATACTCATACAGTTTCTCAGAGCAGAAGATCAGTGAATATTTGAGCAGCTCACAGAAGAAAATTCTATGTTTAATATGGTGGTAAGTGCTCTCAAAAAAATACATCTGGCCAAAGAAAAGTGTAATGGTTGAATGATATACATTTTGCCAGAGATGCCAGGGAAATGGTAAGCCCTGTGGCAGCAGTGTGGAAATTGGTTTCTACATGTAAATTTGACACACTCACAAACTAAGTTGTGACCAATTAATTGAAAAGACTCCACTGCCATGAATTGGTGAATGTCTCCTCCTGGAGGAGAATGATTCAATCTTGGGAAAAGCCACAACCTTGGCAATACAAATTGAATCTGCCATTTTTGATTTGAAGAGACCGCACAAAAATGCACCCTCTGTCCCAGGGTTACAGACAAAGCTTGCTCAACTGGGTCAAGTGCAAGAGTTATGGGCAAAGAGACAGGCTTATCAATATAAGGGCAGGCTTATCAATATGTGTCCCATAGCAGTTGGATGCAATCAAACGTGTGCAGATTGTGGAGGCACCCAGCAGTTCCCAACACCATGCCCAGCTCAAGGGAAAAAGTGTAATTCCGGCTTAAAGCAGAATCACTTTGCAAAGGAATGCAGGTTGAAGAAGGAGGACTTCAACAGCTCGACATATGGGAGAGTCACGTGCTGAGAGTGAGCATGTGTACACCATCAAGGAATTTAAGGATTGCTCAGTTGGGTTTGCAGGCAGCTCAGTGATGCTCCTCATCAATGTTGGTTCAAAAATATCTATACTGAATGACAGACTCTACCATCATTATTTTTCGCAACTTTCTCTCATTCCTGTGACAGACATTTTTCAAGCAAAAATGATTTTTCTCTTCTGGTTTTGGGAACAATCAAAGTTACAGTTAGACCCTAGACAGGTTCACATTCTATGTATCTAAAGACAGAAGGTTTGTGGTGGTTATCCTGTTTGACAAACTCGGCTTCAGACTTGAAGACTTCACCAGAACACACTCTAACATGACTATACACAGCAGTATCCTTCCTTATTTACCAGATTTGGGAGGTCCAGGGTCTGATCATGCTCCTCTTATTGACCCATCAATTCTGCCAACTTAAGAAAATTTGAGATGGTTGCCAATTCCAATCTGAGCCAAAGTATCACAGGGATCATCGACAGTACTATCAAGTGGCACTTGCTCAGCTATAGGTAAAGTCGCCATAGTCCCAGATGACGCTTTTCCCTTTGAAGGGGAAGAATGGACTGGTGGTGATTTAACCTGAGGATTACCACACCTCAGGCAAAGGGCAAAGTTGAGAAGGCAGGCCTTCATGAATTACAGAAATCGAACCCAAGCTGTTGGCATTGTCCTGCGTTACAAACCAGCTGTCTAGCCAACTGAGCTAAACCGACCCCCACTCAGCTATAACCTGCTCACTGACACCAAGTTTGAGTTCCGAACATGGATAAAAGAGTTGACTCAAGAGATGAGATGAGAGTGACTACCTTTGATATCAACACAGCATTTGACCGAGTGTGGCATCAAGAAACCCTAGCAAAACTTGAGTCAATGGGAATCAGGGGAAAACTCTCCACTAAAGGAAGATGGTTGTGGCTGTTAGAGGTCAATCATCTCTGTCTGGGACATCACTGTAAGAGCTCCTCAGGGTTCCTAGGCTCAACCACTTTCATCTGCTTCACTAATGATCCTTTCTCCATCATAGGGTGGCACAGTGGTTAGCACTGCTGTCTCACAGCACCAGGGATTCGAGTTCGATTCCCAGCTTGGGTCACTGTCTGTGCAGAGTCTGCACGTTCTCTCCGTGTCTGCGTGGGTTTCCTCCGGGTGCTCTGGTTTCCTCCCACAGTCTGAAAGATGTGCTGGTTAGGTGCATTGGCCATGCTAAATTCCCCCTCAATGTACCCGAACAGGTGCCGGAGTGTGGTGCCTGGGGGATTTTCACAGGAACTTCATTGCAGTGTTAGTGTAAGCACACTTGTGACACTAATAAATAAATTTACTTAGGGTCAGAAGTGGGGATGTTCCTTGATGATTGCGCAATGTTTAGCACCGTTTGTGACTCCAGATGCAGTCCATGTCCATATGCAGCAAGACTTGGAAAACATTTAGGTTTGGGATGATAAGTGACAAGTAACAGTCACACCACATAAGTGCCTGGCAATGACCACCTCCAACAAGAGGGAATCTCCATCTCCCATTGACATTCAATGGCATAATCATTGCTGAATCCCCCACTATCAACATCCTGGGGGTTACTATTGAACAGAAACTGAACTGGATGAGCCATATAAGTTCTGCGCGACCAGAATAGGTCAAAGGCTTGGAATCCTGCACCAAGTAACTCACCTCCTGACTCCCCATACCCTGTCCACTATCTCCAAGGCACAAGTCAGGAGTGTGATGGATTACTCTCCATTTGTCTGCAGCTCCAACAACAATTTTTCCAATCAGGACAAAGCAGCCTACTTGATTGGCACTCCCTCTACCATCGATGGACAGTGGCAGCAATGTATACCATCTACATGATGCACTGCTGCAACTCACAAGATTCCTTCAACAAAATCTTCCAACCCAGACGGTCAAGGGCAACGGATACATGGGAACATCACCACCTGAAAATTCCCCTCCAAGTCATTCACCATCTTGATTTGAAAATATATCGCCCTTCCTTCACTATCACTGGGTCAAAATTCTGAAACTCACTTCCTAACAGCACTGTTGGTGTACATATACCTCAGGGACTGCAGCAGTTCAAGAAGGCAACTCACCATCATCTTTTGAAGATTGATTAGGGATGAGAATAAATGCTGGCCTAGCCAGCAACAGCCACAACCCATGAAATAATCATTAAAAATGAGCACTTTGCCGTGCATATCAAATCTAGTCATTGTGCAATGCAAAAGCGGCAAACTTGGAATATGCATCAACTTGAAGGCAGTCAACAAGATAATCATTTCAGACAAGTATACATTTCATTCAATCCAAGAACTATCAGCAACACTTCATGACTCCTCAAAACTCAACATGTGTTGAAGCTACCATCAGATATCACCAGCAGAGCAAAGTGCTGCAGGGAACCTGAAATAAAAACAGAAAATGCTGGAAAAATTCAGCAGGTCTGGCAGCATCTGTGGAGAGAGAAACAGAGCTCGGGCAGGATTTTATGGCCTCATTCATCCTGAAAACATAAAATTCCGCCCAAGGTCAATGGACCTTCCCATTGTCCGCCTCTCACCCACTCCGATTCCCATGGCGGGTAGGGTGATAAAATTCCAGCCTTAATGTTTCCAGTCTATACAACTCTTCTTAATAACTAAAGAGAGGGAGAAACGTAATAGGTTTTATACTGTTGAAGAGAGGGGGTGGAGCAAAATAGGTCAGGGGTAGATAGGAGTTTAGGCGAATTTTGACAAAGATATTATGGACACAGGACAAAGGTAATGGTAGTGTATTGAAGACTAAAGCAGGTGTTAATAGTGGCAGAATGTCAGATAGTGGAATGTGTTAATGGCAGAACAAAAATCAGTGCTCTCTGAAAGGAAAACATAAAAGCAAGCTGCAGTCTGTCCATGTCGGGGGAGGAGCAAAGAAAAAATTGGTCAAATGGAAGACAGAGTTGATGGACTGAAGATGTTGAACTCTATGTTAAGTTCAGAAAACCATGAAGTGCCGAATCAGAAGCTTTGGGCTTCACTGGAAGACTGCAGTAGGCCAAGGATGGAAATGTGAACATGATGTTGAGTTGAAATGGCAAGTGATAGGGAGGTCAGGGTCATGCTTGCAAACTGAGTGTTCCACTTGCAAAAAGTGTCCCACAAAGCAATCATCAAGTCTGCATTTAGTCTCTCCAGTGTTGAGGAGACCACACCAAGCATGTATGCTGTATGTTGCAGAAATCCTGATCAATGCCTTCATTATCTCTATATTTGACTATTCCAACACTTACCTGGCTGATCGCCCACATTCTCTCCTCCATAAACTTGACGACATCTAATAATCTGCAGCCTCTGTCTTAAATTGCAATAAGTCCCGTTCCCCTATCATCCCTGTGCTCACTGACACACATCCACTTCCAGTCAAGCAATGTCCTGACTTTAAAATTCTCATCCTTGTTTTTAAATCACCTCCTCCATGGCCTCCCTGTAAAATCCTCTTGCCCTACAACCGTCTGAGAGCTCAATGCTCCTCCAAAACTGCTCTCTTGTGCATTCCCAATCATAATTGCACCACTGTTGGTGGTTGTATCTTCAGTTGCCTAGGCCCCAGGCTCTGGAACTCCCACCCTCCAACTCTCCACCTCTCTACCTAGCTTTCCTCTCTCCCAACATTTCTTCAAACCTACCTCTTTGACCAAGCTGTTTGTCGTCTTGCCTAATAAACTCCTTATGTGGCTCAGTATAGTATTTTGTTTTTTAGTTTTAGCCTTGGGACATTAAAGGTGCTATGTAAATATACATTGTTGTTGTTTCTGCTCCGCATCCATTACTTTGGGGGAAATGTCATGGACGCCACATTTATAGGAGACGCACCAAAAAATATCGCCACAATTATTTTCCAGCAAGATCAACAATACTTGGTAACAGTTCACATGATAAATAGCCCCCAATATTCTTGTCAGAGTCATAGAGGTTTACGGCATGGAAACAGGCCCTTCGGCCCAACTTGTCCATGCCGCCCTTTTTTTTAAAACCCCTAAGTTACTCCCAGTTGCCCGCATTTGGCCCATATCTCTCTATACCCATTTTACCCACGTAATTATCTAAAAACTTTTTAAAAGACAAAATTGTACCCACCTCTACTACTACCTCTGGCAGCTTGTTCCAGACACTCACCACCTTCTGTCTGAAAAAATTGCCCCTCTGGACACTTTTGTATCTCTCCCCTCTCACCTTAAACCTATGCCCTCTAGTTTTAAACTCCCCTATCTTTGGGAAAAGATATTGACTATCTAGCTTGTGTTGTGAGTATTCTGGTCAACAGCAGGAGGATAAATCAAGAGAAGTCAGGATATTGCCAGAGACGGGAGTTGTTATTAACTGAAAGACTAGCTGGTGTGCTTGCTTGATACTATCTGATAAACACCAATCATGTAAGGATTTTGTTGTTCGCAGTAATCACTTAAAATGATGGCACCAGGCATAACAGAAATCTGCATTTACTTACACATTACCAGTCTCCAAGGGCAGACAATTCAAGGTAAAATGCTTGCTGGATATTTCCTAATGCCTATATGCATGACCACTTATCTTTGTACTTTTACGATGATTAAATTAACTGTTGATTCTCATAGCTCTCAATGCCACTTACAGATGTACTGGCTTAAAAGACACCAGAATTTCTATTAAATCAGCTTCCTTTTACTTCTCATTGCAATGCATTACAAGTTAATTTAAGACTGAGATTATTTGGTCAGGCAGCAAATCTTACTCCAGAGTGCACCATTAAGCAGGCAGAGGGAAAAAAATGGATAAGGCCTGAAAACAGAGCTGAGAAATCACTATGTGCAATTAACTCATGCCCGTTTGTTGCAATGTAGGCAACACAGCAACTTCAGCTGCCAGCTAATTAAATTGCAACAGCATCAGTCTAGTGTGTGACTGAGTGGCTGAATGCCCCAACACAAGGCCCAAGTTGAATGGCTGTATGCCTCAACACAAGGCCCAAGTTGAATAGTTCATGCCTCAGCTCAAGGTCCAAGTTGAATGGCTGCATGCCTCAGCTCAAGGTCCAAGTTGAATGGCTGCATGCCCCAACACAAGGCCCAAGTTGAATGGTTGCATGCCTCAGCTCAAGGTCCAAGTTGAATGGCTGCATGCCTCATCAGAAGGACAATTTCATACAAGGGTAGTACCACTCAAAGCTAACCTGCACTACTTTGGACCAGTCTGCACCTATTAAAGGGGAAGTGCATTATGGCAAAAACAGGTGCTAGAAGTGACTAAGGAAGAGTGTGTGACATGCAAGAAGAGGGACCATGGCCCAACTGGGAAGAGAGTGGCCCCAAAGTTCTGTGAAGCACTACTGGAGAACTTGGGCATAGACCAGAAGAGCGAAGTCCCCTGTCCACGGTGGACCAGGAAAACCGTCAGGGCAAATATCTACAGCTGAATCTTGTCAGAAGTTAAAAAGTTCAGCTGGCCAGGACTGGATGCATGAGCCAACTCCTTGCTGGTGAGAGGCAGGAACCCTGGGAGAAGTATTTTTGCCACCACTGGCTAATTAACAAGCTGCCGCAGGGACCACTGTCCAACAGAGAATGGCAAGAACAGTCTGCCCAATCAGGGAGCCTGCAGCTCAGCAGCCTCAGAGCAGCATCACTATTAGCAGAGGCTGTAGGATAAGAATAAGGTCACCACCATATGATGTGTTCTCAAAGACATGCCGTTGCAGGGCTGGAAAATATTGGTCAATAAATCAGGATGTGGTTTGTCCATCTAAGAACATCACCTTATTTGGTAAAGAAACCACAGTCTTGAGGAGTCACATGACGGAACAGCCATGTTTGACCTTCTGAATCTTTAAATTTTTAATGCTGTCCGCATTTTCAAAAATATGGGGCAGGTAGGCCCCGGCGACCAGTGGCAGCCTTAGCTGACAGGAGGCTTCTTCTGTGCACCATGAAGTGGCCATTAATGATGGTTCCCACCCATCCCCTGGTAACCCACTGGGAGTCTACCAGAGTTTAACTTGCCCAACATGGTAAAATCTCCATGGGGACAGAAATTTAGCCCATATTTAGGCAATTATGTGGTTCCCAGAGGGCATCCATACAGCTGGCAATATGCCATGGCAACAAGAAGGTGTCAGGCTCCTCTCACAATACCTTCCCTCTCCATATTGCCAGCCTGTCACTATACAGCTGGTAAAATTCAGCCCAGAGAGTGTGGTTGACCAGTTAATCACCACGATCGATATGAACACTGATAACTTGTGGGTTGTGCTGCAAGAAGTTCAAAGGCCTCATGGGAATGGAAAAGGTTAGTGAATGTATCTTCAAATGCCATACCCTTACAAATGAACTCGTGCACCACTCACCATACCCACTTCACTCACCTACACTCTCAATCAGCCATGAATCATCCTGGCGTGCAGAGCCAGGTTGAAAGAAGACTCCAGACAATTCCTGTCCCTTTTTCAAACTGCCTGTATCTGTATTAGCCCCATTAATGTGTAGGCAGGAAATTGTACATCAGCAAATGTTCAGGAATTCGCTTTAAAAAGGTGATTGTTTATTTTTCAAACCACCCAAAAATGAATGCCTCTTCACTCACACACACGTCTGATGTAATCTGAAGATCAAGGTTGCAGGCCTGATGAGATCTTCTTTAGTCGAAGAGTCGGTTAAGGGATTCAACAACTGGGGGCGAAGAGGTTTGCAGGAATCCTGGGAAAAGGATGAGGTTGGTTTCTGGAAGTTTCTTCAGCCAGTGAACAGTCAGTCTTTATGTGAGTTGGAGTCCAGTTAGGTCATCTTCCATTGTGCAGGCCAGAGAGAGCACAGGCTTCGTGGAGTTGAGGTGAGCTAGGTATTGCTGCCTTTTCTGTGTCTCTTTTTCTGCGGATAGCATTAATAATTTAAAGGATCAGAAGGTCAAACATGGCTGTTCTGTCATGTGACTCCTCAAGACTGTGGTTTCTTTACCAAATAAGGTGATCTTCTTAGATGGATAAACCACATCCTGATTTGTTGACCAAGATTTTCCAGCCCTGCAACGTCAGGAACCACCGCTGAATGTTCTCCCTGTGTCTGCGTGGGTTTCCTCCAGGTGCTCCGGCTTCCTCCCACTCTCCAAAGATGTGCGACTCAGGTGGATTGGCCAAGCTAAATTGCCCTTAGTATCAGGAACACTAGCTAGGGTAAATACATGGGGTTATGGGAATAGGGTCTGGGTGGGATTGTGGTCAGTGCATACTTGATGGGCCAAATGGCCTCCTTCTGCACCGTATGATTCTATGCCTCCTGATGGTGTTTGAGGATTAGTGTAATTAACACTTTTTAGGCTGGAAAGCAACTTTTGTCCTGAGACAATGTGCGGAATTTTCCAGTCCTCCCCATGGTGAGTTCAATGCCAGGTGGAGGGACGGCAATTTGACGGGAGCCATAAAAATCATTTCCTGCCAGCATTGAATGACAGCAGGAACATGCGCTCCCACCCCTCATGACAAGTCACAATTTCGCCAGAGGCCAATAACAGGATGCAGTTGAAAGTCCGACCGGAATTGAATTCCTCCCTCCCCCCTGCCTGATTATCCACGCTGCCAGCACATCTGGAGCAGGGTGCTGTGGAGATGTCAGGACCTATATGCGAGGAGGCCTGGGGCAGCCTCCAGAGTTCAGGATGGAAGGTGGAGGCCTCCAGACTGGACCCTGGAACACAGCGTGCAGCAGTGGGTGGGTGGAGCATCAGCCTATGGATCTTCTCACCGCAGCAGCTTCCAGGGAGGTGGATCTTCAAGCGGCAGATGGACGCCTAGACGCCAGGAGGTGATGCTCTGTGCCCGGAGTGGGAGTGGGGTGTTGGCGGGGGGGGTGGGGGGGGACTGGTTTGCAGAGAGGGGATTAGATGGGGAAGAAAGGAATGAAGTGGTGGAGGCAGGTGTGGAGATCTATAGGGGCTGGAGGACAGTTGGCAGTGGCAGAGGAAAGAGGAAATGCTACAAGGATGGAGTGTGAGGATGGTAAGGGCGCCTGTTCGGGTACACTGAGGGAGAATTTAGCATGGACAATGCACCTAACCAGCGCATCTTTCAGACTGTGGGAGGAAACCGGAGCACCCGGAGGAAACCCGCACAGACACGGGGAGAACGTGCAAACTCCACACAGACAGTGACACAAGTCGGGAATTGAACCTGGGTCCCTGGCACTGTGAGGCAGCAGTGCTAACCACTGTGCCAAAGGACATTGTAACTGTCACTGGCAGATGAGAGTTAAGGTGTGGAACAATTGTAAAATGGGGAATTGACATTGTGTTCATTGGAACCGCAGCCAGATGAGCCTAAGATAGGCATTCATATAGCCAGAGAGAGGATGTACTGGCTGCCACCTCCTCCACTTCCTCATCCTCTTCTTTGGAACTGTTCCCTGAATCCCTGAGGCAAGAGCTATGCCCTCATGATGGCGAGGCCCTGGAGGATACAGCAGATGAACAAATCATTACGCACACTCCAGCAGGTATAATAGGGCTCCTTCCGAGTGATCTAGACAGTGGATGCATTATTTAAGCATCCCAGTTATCTTCTCGAGGATGTTTTGTATGGCAGAATGGCTCTCATTATATGTATGTTGACCATGTGTGCATGGATTACACATTGGTCATGAAGCAATCAGTCTGTGAATAGCTCTGATCACCCAACCACCACCCTCTGCTTTAACCTGGTGGCTCAAATACAGTTGGAAAAGGGGACCAACACCAAATAAAAGTAATCAAATCAAATCGAAGGACTGCCAAGCGCTCACCCACATGATGTACTAAGTATTGTCACACTCCACATTTAGGCATGGAACCCTTTGTGCCAGTGGGTATTTCTCTGCATTTTAATCTGGTGCCTGCAAAGTCACGTGAATGCAATTGTTGGCACCTTACGTCACAGTGATGCTCACTCTCCTGGGGAAGCCACACTCCACCTGCTTCTTTCCTGGAATAAAGACCTCCAGTCCTTTCCACAGTAGTGGATGACAAAGTGTGAGATAATAAAGATCTCGCCTGCTCCAGCCTGGAAGAATTGGGACACAAAGAACCTAGGGCCAAGGTAACCATCACAGCCATTCGTAGCTCCATCCTCATCCCCATTCTGAAGCTGCAAAGGAATGGATGGCCGATTTCTATGAGCATCTCTTTTGTAAAATGGAGACGATGTAGTTTCACCACGTGCAATGGCTGGAGCAGCAAGACTGGAAGTGCCGACATCAAATCAGTATTGCAGTACTGACTGATATCACAATCTGACTGCTTATTTCCAGTGCACACTCCTAACAACCGCATTAAACCTCTGACCAAAATGGTGTACAGTGTGGATCATGATTTAAGTGCCTGCATGCAGTACAGATGCTATTTTAAAACAACAGCCCTAACATCAAAGCTACAGACACCATGAAGCTAAATTTTGCAGCATTAAACTTAGTGCAAAGTCGGGGTTAATGAAGTAATACTCATGAATCTGATGTGCTTTGTATAATATACATAGTACTTGTTCACAAAATCACAGAATGCACACGCCACAGAGAAGGCCATTCAGTCCATCATATCTGTGCTGGCCCTCTGAGAGGCAATGTACCCAATGCCACTCTACAGTCTTCTCCCTGTAGCCATGCACATTCTTCCTTTTCAGATGAGAATCCAGTTCCCTCTTAAATGTCTCAATTGAACCTGCATGCCCTCTCCACACTCCCAGGCAGTGCATTCCAGACTAACCCCTCAGATAGCAGGATTATTTTATGAAGAGAGACAATGGAAACTGGTCTGTATTCTCTGGAGTTTCAATCTCATTGAAATTTAAACAAGGTAGATGTGGATAGGATGTTTCCCCTGGCTGCTGAGTCTGGAACCAGTGAGACAGTCTCAGATAAGGGGCAGGGCATTTCAGACTGAGATGGGAAAAGATTTCTTCTCTCAGAGTGTGGCAAATCTTTAGAATTATCTACCTCAGAGCACTGTGGAAGCGCAATCATTGAGTATATACAACAGAAATCAATAGATTTCTGGATACCAATGACATCAAGGGATATGAGGATAGTGGGAAAAAATGGCATAGAGGTAGATAATCAGTGATGATGCATTTGAATGGCAGAGCAGGCTCGATGGGCTGAATGGCCTACTCCTGTTCCTATGTTTCTATGGTCTTATGTTCCCAGATTCCAACCAGTTGCTGCGTAATAAGGGTTTTCCTCGTATCTCCATTGAGTTTTTTACCTTAAATCTGTGCCCTCTTGTTCTTGGGTCCTTCCACCATTGGGAACATTTTCTCCCGATCTACTCTATCCAAATCCTCATGATTTTGAATCCCTTTTATCAAATCTCCTCTCACTCCTCTTTTCTCCAAGGAGAACAGTCTCAACCTCTCCAATCTACGTCACTAAAGTTCCTCATCTCTGGAAACATTTTTGTGAATCTTTTCTGCACGCATCTCGTGAATGAAAACTTAACCTTTCCAATACTGCAGAATGGCAGATCCAGAGAATTGAGTTCCTCCCTGCAGGCAGCCAGTTTTATAATTTATTAGCTCCTGATCTGTGAATGAGGAAAAAAACATTTGAGCTGAACCCGCCCAGTGGGAAGCTGAAGTTATTGGACCTAACCCACCCATCCCCCCACCAACATCAATGAAGTATAAACTCAGACAGGATGCTGAGAAGGTTGTCAAAGTGTACGGCCACTTTCCCACCACCTGGTTAAAATTACACCTTAATATAATGACATAAAGCTGCTGACTAGGTAGGAGCATCTCGTTTGTTTTAATATTTATCCTAAACTAGTTCAAATGCTTTGAATTTAAAACAAAAAAATGTTTGGATAATTTCAAAGACTCTCTTTCAGGTGCCTGATTTAAGCCATTCTCACATCTCTAGGGCAAAGCAAAACTGTTGCTCAGGCATCTTATTACCAATCCCTTGTTACGGGAAGCCATGATGTTGGCGCAACAATGACAATCTGGCATAAAGAAATCAGGCAAATAGTGGAAAATGGAAACATAAACCGGAAAATTCTGTAAATACTCAACAGAGAGAAAAGGCAGCTAGAATTTAGCCCATTCATTGGAAAAAGAGAGCAACAACTTGTATCTACCTGGCACTTTTAACCTAATAAAACATCTCAAGGTGCTTCACAAAAGTTACATAATACTGCTGCCTCACAGTGCCGGGGACCCGGGTTCGATTCCCAGCTTGGATGACAGCCTGTGTGGAGTCTACACATTCTCCCCATATCAGCGTGGGTTTCCTCCGAGTGCTCCGGTTTTCTCCCACAGTCTGAAAGACGTGCTGGCTGGGGACATTGGCCATGCTCAATTCTCCCTCAGTGTATCTGAACAGGTGCTGGGGTGTGGCGACTAGGGGATTTTCACAGTAACTTCATTGCAGTGCGAATGTAGGCCTACTTGTGACACTAATAAATAACATAAAGCAGAACTCAACATTGAGTTGCATTCAGTGATATTGGGGGAGAAGACTAAAAGCTTGGTCAAAGAGGTAAGAGTTAACAAGCATCCTCAAGGAGGAAAGAGAGGTTGAGAACAGGGATTGAGGGAGGGAATACCAGAGAAGGACATTGGCAGCTGAAAGCATGGTGAAGCAATTAAAATCAAGGAATCTTAAAAGGCCAGAATTAGAGGAGTGCAGGTGTCTCTGAGAATTTTGGGGATGGAGGAAATTACAAAAAGTATGGCCGGGATTAAATGTAGGTGGGTTTGATGGGCGGCCTCTCTGGATGGTGCTCCCCCTGCACATCACTGGTTGAATGCCAGCAGGGGTGGAAAGAGACACTAAAGTGGTCACTTAAGGGTTTCAATTGGTCTCCAGGTGGGAAGGCCACCCACAAGATTTTTTCGCTCAGACTCGATTAGTAGTAGGTATGAAGGTGGCGGGATCACCACTGCACGCCCTCACCCTGTCAAACACTCCCCAACCCCCACCCACTCAACCATCCCAGCCTCCAAACTGAAGGGATTTGAAAAGGTGAAAGGTTACTCTCATCATTGTGGCAATTTTTATTGGTTAAATGATGCACAGTTTATTTAAATGTGGAAAATAGATCAATTCTACAAAATTCCAGAATTTTCCGGCCGTTCACATCCCGCCATTGCTGCATGCGAGGACGGAAAATTTGGTGCTCAGCCAAATCTCCATTCATTGCAGCAGGACCGGAAAATCCTGCCAGCATGAACGGCAGGAAAATTCCACCCCGTATCATAGAAACCCTACAGTGCAGAAAGAGGCCATTTGGCCCATCGAGTCTGCACCGACCACAATCCCACCAGGCCCTACCCCTTATCCCTACATATTTACCCGCTAATCCCTCTAACCCACGCATCTCAGGACTCTAAGGGGCAATTTTTAACATGGCCAATCAACCTAACCTGCACATCTTTGGACTGTGGGAGGAAACCGGAGCACCCAGAGGAAACCCACACAAACATGAGGAGAACGTGCAAACTCCACACAGACAGTGACCCAAGCCGGGAATCGAACCCAGGTCCCTGGAGCTGTGAAGCTGCAGTGCTAACCACTGTGCGACCGCGCCACCCAATCTACAAGTAATGATAATTATTATCTACAAGTAATGAAGATACATTAGAAAAAACAAATATTGAAAAAAAAAAATTAACAGAAACAAACTATCATGCACCATTTGAAGAAACGGTCAGACTGAAAGTACTGACTACAGCAATCAATTTAAACAAAGGTCAACCTTTGAAGCTGGGGTCTACACTTTCACACTTCCACTGTATGTAAAGGCAAAATTATTTTCTTCATTGTGCAGCCAGCAAAAGACCACTATTTAACCAAGCAGTAAGCTCATAGGAAAACCCGTTGTTCATAAAATCAGGAAGCAGGCCATTCAGCCCATTGAGTCGACACCAACTCTCTAACAGAGCATTTCACCCAGACCCTAACCCTGTAACCCCATGTATTTACCCCACTAATCCCCATAACCTGGGACACTGAGGGGCAATTTAGCATGGCCACTCAATCTAACCTGCACATCTTTGAACTGTGGAAGGAAACTGGAGCACCCAGAGGAAACCCACGCAGACATGAGGAGAATGTGCAAACTTCACATAGGCGGTCATCCCGAGGCCGGGATTGAACCTGGTCCCTGGAACTGTGAGGCAAACAATGCTAACCACTGTGCCACTGTGCCACCATGAATTGAAATTTGTTGAGTCAATATTGGTTCATCCCTTGCCAAGATGATCATCCTTTTTGCCTCCTTGAGCAAATTTCCAATTTGGTTCCAACCAGTGCTGAATCATGGTCATTTTTAACACCCTTGAGCACAAAGAACTGAATTGAGACAACACAAAGGTATGTGATATCCAACTAATATAGCCGACAGTAAAAGAAGATTGCACCCTTTCAGTCTGAGTTGGATTCAAACATGGATACCAAAAGTGAAAGGCAGAATTAGGATGAATAAATTAAAACAATTATAAAGTGAATCTGAACCTAAGTACCAAAAGTGTAAGGAAGTGAGATAGGACATCTACCAGGAAAAGATTACTTAAAACTTAGATCTTGGGAGATTTTGTGAAATTGTTCTTTCGGCATGTGTTACATTCATGGCTCCAAGGTCCCCCACTGTTTTAGTCCAAAACATGAAAATTTCTCCCCATGTCAGAGTTATCATTTTGGTCAGACCACAAAAACATTTTATCCTATTTTCTATCTCACTGGGATTATTATCATCTATGCTTTTCACCTTCAGTCGTCCCTACCATTTATACTGCCCACACATGTGACAAGCAAATGTTTATACCAGGCAATTAATTATAACTAATTACAACTCTGTGCCTGTGGCAGTACATGCCTTTCAAGATTGGCCTTCATAGCCATCAGCAAATGTGTACCAAATGAATACCCCACCTAAATGGATTGTTTGCTGCATGTCCATCATCTCCTATAGATAGAAGGATGACAAAAACAATTAGAACTGTTTTCCATCATCGTGAAGTCGGTTTCAAGGCACCACTTACAACATCTAAGGCATGTCAGCTATTTAACTTATCGAAAGACCAGTGGCATGAGCCAAAGGGCGGCACGGTAGCACAGTGGTTAGCACTGCTGCTTCACAGCTCCAGGGACCTGGGTTCGATTCCCAGCTTGGGTCACTGTCTGTGTGGAGTTTGCACATTCTCCTCGTGTCTGCATGGGTTTCCTCCGGGTGCTCCGGTTTCCTCCCACAGTCCAAAGATGTGCGGGTTAGGTTGATTGGCCATGCTAAAAATTACCCTTAGTGTCCTGAGATGCATAGGTTAGAGGGATTAGTGGGTAAATATGTAGGGATATGGGGATAGGACCTGGGTGGGATTGTGGTCGGTGCAGACTCGATGGGCCGAATGGCCTCTTTCTGTACCGTAGGGTTTCTATGATTTCTATGAAAGATTACAATAATGATGAAGAAATTGAAGCAGTGACTTTAAAAGATCTGAATCTACCTCCTATTGTGGTGTGTGTATTTCTTTGAATTATTAGGATTACTAGGATGAGAACGTCTGAAATGTTCTTACAAGAGTGGACAATGTGCCCTGATATGATAATGATATTGGCAATTCAATTTGAAGTGAGGCCTGTGGAAGACTTCATGTTCCACTTGTCACTAGACTATGCTCTTTAATTTTCAAAAATATGACTTTTCAACTTTCAACTGACTGGAAATTTTGTAATTTGAAATGAGACAGAACAAACTACTTAAAATGAAAGGCCACTGTCCAAGGTGATAGTGACAAAACAAACAAGAAACGCTCAGCGGACCCAGCAAAATTCATCACTGTCTAAGGAAGAGACTTTAAAAATGCAAAGTACTGAATATTGAAACAATAGCTGTCACAGATAGGGCCACCCAAAAATTCTTTAGAAATCTATGCCTCTAAGCCAATCTAAGGACACTTAACCATATATTCCTTTAACCTTTTTTATTGGTCTCTAACTTCCCTTATTTCTGATCCATGTGTGTATGATGTTGTCTTCAAGTTTAGTGGTTAATACATTTTCTCTTTCGTTTACTCAAAAAACCTTGTTTGATTGGCTCCTTATTGCTCATAGCTTAAATGGTTAAATGCTTTTGGATTCAAAAAATACACGTCCACTTGAAAAAGAAACTTAACCTTTGTTGAGACCATCCAAAGAGGCTGAAAATAGGGGAGGCAGTTCACCCCTTTGCATCTGCTGGTGAAGTGTGTTATGAAACTAAAACCTACCTTGATGTTGAGCACTAAGATTAGAAACTTCAACTTCCAATGGGCCTGGGAACATTTGCACATGTGCAAACTGGGAGTAGGCTACATATAAGTAGATCAGCACTTTTACATTCTTTGGAACCAAGTGCACTTGTGCCTAAAGAAATGATGCAAAAACCCAAGTCAAGTGACTGGGTGTGGAGTCCATAGCCAGCAAGTGTCTCAGGCAGGGGACAAGGAGAGGGGACAGGGAGAGGTCCTAAATGGGGGAGAGGGAACAGGGAGTGCTCCCAAAAGAAAGTCCCAGGTAAGGGACAGAGACAAAGGACAGAAACATGTGCAGTTAAGTCAAGGAAAAGGAGAGGAGCAGAGAAACAGGCTCCAAGTAAGAGAAAGAGCTATGGAGAGCAATCTTTAGGTAAAAGAGGCCTCAGAAGAAGCCCCAGTAATTAAAGAGGCTCATTTGAGCATAGATATCCTTTGGATCAGTAGCATTTAGTTTGGCAGAGCCAAAGAACTGAAATTATGTTTGTGAGCTGATGATTGAGCGCAGATTCAGGATTCTGGACAATGGTATTTATGGAGGTGATATTGAAAGCCTATGAGGCGAGTTGTTGTTGTCATCTGAATTGGAGACACTTTGGAGAGAATTCCAAAGCGGGACCTTCGGAGACAAAGATTGGAAACCCTTGTGTCAGAGATAAAAATTTCAGTGAGATTGGTTGACTCACAGTGTGGGTGGGTTGTTAAGAAATACATGGAATCTATTTTGGTTGCATTTGTTATTTATTTTGTATAGTGGTGTGTTTGAGCTCAGTTTGCCTGTTAATTCATACGCACCTCATCATAACTCTGAATGTTAGAAGACAAGACAAATATTTTACGTTGTTTTATCTTTCCTTGTATAGTAAAGTTTATTTTTTGTTTGTTCAAACCCCATCAAATCTTGTGGTTTTATTCACTGTGCAAATGTCTTATATCTCAAACTTTGTCAACTTTGGATCCCCAACCAAATTTCATCAATAACTTTGGGATCTGGCCTAGGATCATTACAATATTCCAGAATATTAGCACCAAATCTTCAAGTTAGAAAACAACAAGGAGACAGGCTTGCACTCATAAAGTAATAAATCATCCCGAGGAACTTAGAACACAGCCAAAATTGTTACCAAAATAAAACTAAACAAATATTTTAAGGGTGCAGCAAAATGAAAGTAAGAGCTTTATTTAAAGTTCAAGGTCTGTGATTAACGAGTGATAATTTATTATTTCACTTCCAGATAATAAATGAGTGGCACATATCGAAAGAATGCTACTATCAACTTCCCAGTGACCTTGCAGGCTCCAACAATGAGTAAATTTGAACCTAAAATAACAGGAAGAGCAAAGACACAACATGTCCCTTTTGTTACCACCTAGTTATGAAAACATCCAGTCCAATTATATGGAAAGAGTGAGTCTTCTCCAGGGTTACGTTTCTGTTGAATTCATTAGATGTGGATGGTTCTTAACCTATTTTTTAAAAAAATCTTGGCAATGAATTGCCGAGCAGTTAAAGTGCTTAAAAGACATGCCCTTAATTGGCACATTTCTTTCAACCACTTTTTTGTTACACCATGTTCACATGAACAATAAACGTAATTGATATGGGAAATAGTAGAGGGCACAAAGGAGTATTTTGGTAATAGTCCCCTTTATTTATGAAACGCTTCAAATAAAACATGATCTATTGCTTTTTTTCTCTGGCATCATAAAGTCTGAGGCTGAGACAGAGCAGGGAATTCATACCATCGCAGTCACACAATCAGGAAACAGCCTTCTCCACAACACAGGCCAACTCAGGTGAGTGTAGGGATTATCCCCATGACCATATGGAGAAATCAATTGCACATGTATATCACTCTTTGCTTGAAGCAGAGCCACCTCACAGCACTCCTAACTTGGTCTGTTGCCAGCATGAACCTTGTATCTTGTCACAATTTAACTTGAAGTAATGTTCTGGATCCATCTTTTCTATCTTAATTGCCTGTATGACACTTTCTTGGTATCTTCTTTGAAAGCAGAGGAACCTACACCTCTCATATCTCCTCATTACAGTATGGAAACCTGTAACAGTGGAGATTAGTCTCATTATTCTTCTCTGCACTACCTGCAGTGTTTTAATGTCTGTCCTGTGTCCTGGTGCTCAAAATCGGACACTCAAGGCTTGCTCTGACCAGAGTATTGTACAATTCAATGCATGTTCTCTAACTTATAGGTCTTCTATTCCTCTTCACTGTTTTCCTGAATACTCAGTTCTGGTAAGTTAGACTTCGTTACAACCATTGAAGGGAACCACTCTGATATTGGGTCTGATGCTTTTGCAGGTGTCCCTGGCAGCGACCTTAATCATCCTGCATATATAAATGAGAGACATGTCAATTATTTTAGGCCCCTTTGCAAAATTCAATAGCTCAAAGCAGAAGCCAGATGTTTCAACAGGCAGTTTTTTTCGAAGGCCTTAAGGCCATCTTAAGTCCTGCAACTACCCACGTCTTGAGTTGGAGATGCATCTTTGTTCCCACCCATCTTTCCATATACAAGGCCCTTTCAAGCAGTGTTCCTATGCCAGGAATGTGACCAAGGCATAACAATGATCCAATCCAGTAAATTAAAACTGCAATTTGTATTTCTATAGTATCTGTAACATCATAAAATGTCCTAATGCACTTCACAGGAACACTATAGAGCGAAAATTAATATGGAAGATACTTGGGCAGATGATCAGGGAAGTAGGTTTTAAAGAATCTTTGAAAGGAGAAAGAGAGGCAGAGATGGTTAGGGAAGAATTCCAGAGTTTTAGATCTTGGCAACTGGAAGAACAGCCACCAATGGTGGAAAAACGCTCAAGAGGCAAGAGTTAGAGGGCTGCACATATCTCAGAAAGTGATGGAGCTGAAGGAGTTAACAGAGATAGGAAGGAGCAAGGTCATGAAGGAATTTAAAACAAAAATGAGAATTTTAGAGTCAAGGCATCATTTAACAGTGAATCGGCGAGCACAGGGGACTTGGTGTGAGTTGGAATATGAGCAGCAACAATTTGGAATGCCTCGACGTTTACAGAGTGTTGAATCTGGGAAGCTGGCCAGGAGGACATTGGAATAATCGAGCATAGAGGTAACAACATCATGGATGTGAATTTCAGCAGCGGACAAGTTGAGGCAAGGGCTGAGTGAAGCAAAGTTCCTCGGGTGATTCTGAAGTCTAAAACAGGTGAAATGAACTTTGGGCACATGCTGCGCTTGCACAGTGCCCTTGCGAAGGGAGGAACTGGAACTATTTTCCATTGATTTGTTCAGGGTTCTATTTGCTTTGCTGATTATTGTTTGTTGTGACATGCTCAGTAAGTGGTTTATAAATGATTTAGCACAGTAGAATTAGACACTCTTGGCAGAGAATGCACTTCACTAAAGCTCTGTGGTGTAATTGAAAACCTCATTTATTAGAAAATATACTGTATTTATCAGTAACAGTGGGGATCAAACTGCTTACGGAGTGTGAAATATGATTTCTACAAGCTTGGTCAAACCAGAATAATTTATTAAATCAAATCTTCCTTTGGATGTAATCAGGAAGACTTGGTTAAAGATCTACATTTGTTTTCCTATACATATTGATTTTTCTTTTTTGCTTAGCGTAATGCGTGTATAATTTTCAAAATAAAAATGATTGTTTTTCAGCCATATCCACTCACTAAACTAGAAGACATCAACTGTTCAAGATTCCCATTTTTGCCACATCAGATTTATCAACTGAACAGACAGGGGTGCTCACTGCCCAAATATACCATCATGCCCCATTTTTGCCATTTAATTTTGGGTGGGATCACAAAAGAAATCTGGCCCAAGATGTCCTTAAGTGGTCCACAGGAGGCCATTCAGAAAAAGTAACGATCTTCTTTTAAACTCAACTTCATGTGTAGCCAGAGGGAGCTGGGATGCTGCTCCTGGCTCCACAGCACGACTGAAGCTCTCTGGGAAAGTTCGATTGTCACCTCCCATTCTCAACCCCCTCCTACTCCCACACCTCCAGTTGTCAAGAAATCTGGAGGTGCACCGAGTACACAAACCAACAAGCTTTAGGAAAGGGACTGAAACTATTTCAGTTTCTAAAACTGTTGCATAATTTCCCAGTCCTTTTATAGGACTCTGCTGTAACAGAATAGCCCCAGCATTTCAGTCTTGCTAGATAACTGTATTTCCACACACCAGGCAGCATCTTAATGAATCTCTATAAGAAGGGTGCCTCCTTCTTAATATAAAGCCAAAAAAAAACTTTATTTATTAAAAACCACACCATGTGGTCGAACTGTTTTATAAGATTCACCATCACATTTTAATTTTTTATTTTTGTTGTAAAACCCTCATCCATTTGCTTTTTTATGGCTTAATTTACTTGAGATGCTGTGTTTGCTGTCCTGTGAACCTGAATGACCCTATCCTTCTATTCTTTCACATCATGCCACCAATCCCAGTTCACAGAAATGGATGGTGCAAATGAGAGAAGGGATTAAGAGGGCAGAGGTTCTTACACTGCATTAGCGCACCTCACCACCTTATCTGAATCAGGCGTGGGATGGTTGCCCTCAACCTAAGGTAACAGGGACCTCAATTACAAAGTGAAGTCGCGCATCAATTATGTCACTGGAACGTGCACCCGCAGTCTCAAACCCACCTGCAAAACCAGGCAGCAGGCAACAGCCTGGTCACGTCCTGGTAACTTTGTTAAATACTTTTTAAGACTTTTACAAGATAAAGATTCTCTTTGGACCCAACAAGGAGACAATGGGTGTCAAATTGTGCCACTGGTGCTTACACTATAGAAGGCTAATACTGCAAAAATGTCAACCAAGATACTTCTAGCCACCCCTGGTATGCCCCGTCTGCAAGGACCGTAGCAGGGACATGACTTACATGTTCCTGAAGCATGCAGAGTGGGCAGATTGTAATCTTAAACAGCCTCTAAACTTAACTAGGTGTTGATCTTCCACGCTGGATAGTGCAGGTCCAGTTAATGCCTTCCCTTAAGCAGAGCTGGCAGAAAATGCATTAAGCTGCATGAGGAACCCATGCCACCACTCTGCCCAACCCAAATAGTGGTGGTGAAAGGGTTAACCATCCAACTTCCCAGTGAGGTGCCTTTGACTTTCTTTAGCTGGTGTGGTGTTACTGGAAGCACTGTGACCTGTGTTACTGGCAGAGTTTTGCAAACATTTTGTATTTACAATGGAGTTGCGCAGGATCTTGACAAAGAGGTCAGGGAAGGAGTTACAAGACCTCCCCCGCCCGCTGAAAGCCTGCTTCAGGAATAGGATTTGTATTTGTAATTTCTCTTGAGCTGCAGCATAATTTGGAAATGGAGAAGGCAGCGGAGAGGGCAAGCTGTGAAAGAGGAGAAACTTGAGAAGGTTGCACACAGGTTTTAAGGGAGCAGATCTCCTCCCACCACGTATCCAGGAACAGTGTGTGAGGCACTTTCATTTCACCAAGGAGGTGGTCATTGAGCTGGGTGCCTCTTCCAGACAACGGTTTAGACTAAGGGTGGCAGATGAAAAACAGAATTGAGGAGTAATTATTTCACTCAAAGGGTCATGAATCTGGAATTCTCTACCCCAGAGTGCAGTGGATGCCAGAACACTAAATAAATTTCAGGAGGCGATAAATAGGTTTTTAATGGATGAAGAGTTATGGGGAGGTAGATGGAGATGAGGCTTAGATGAGATCATATTGAATGGTGGAGCAGGCTTGAGGGGCTGAATTACCTACCCCTGCTCCTACTTCTTATTATCTTACATTGACCTGCATCCACACAGCAGGGAGAGGATGGTGGCCGTCATGATCACATAATTTTCTACAGCAGTGGTTCCTTCCAGATGGGAGCAGTGGCATTAGCAACATCTCACAGGTCATTGCCTAACTACCCATCATTGAATCCAGGAGGTGACAGAGCCCTGTATAGAAGGAAAGGGTCTTCACCATCTTCTCATTGACCAGAGAGAAGCAGGAGGAGAGCACATGTCTTTGCAGTCCCTACATGTTAATGGGGAGATGTACCAAAACCAGAAGGCCTAACACTCCATTAACATCTAGTTGGTGTGTCAGGTTGCACACTTGGTAACAGCATGGAAAATTCACTCTGTACCAATCAGCCAAAACCATCATCTTTGGCTCACCACAAAGAACCTGAGGCTGGCTGCTGATTGACAAGAGATACCAAATCAAACCCCAACTTTTGCATTTCTACTTTCGCATACCCAAGAAATGCCACCTATCCAATTAGTGAAACCTCACCATGAATGGAAAAGGCAAATCTCTGACGACAAAGCACCTTCATGTCACCTGATAATTACAGCCAGCAGCTCAGATGCTGGCACGATGACAGGGTAGTACAGAGTAAAGATGAGCACATGGTGAGTAACCGGGCACAACTAAACAACAGCTAGGTTGAAAGAAAAGGATGGTACATGTGCTCTATCCCCAAAGAGCGAAGCTCCAATTGAGTTCTGCTGCCAGGGTTCATCAATATCGATGGGGGCGGCCCACAGAGATGCTTGGTACATTGGAAGGCCTAGCAGACATCCTGGCATCCCTGTCAAAGAGCAAGCTGGCACATGGTGCCAACCTAGCAGTGCCAACTTGTGCCAAGGGGCAGTTCCAGGGGCCTGTTGAGAACCGAGCCAATGTGACGACACATCGCCGCAGTTTGAAGATTTGGCAAGGATCAAGATACGTCACGGGGGGGTCAATGATATTAAAATGCATACAAATGCATGCAAAGCACGTTCGCTGGCGAGAGGTGGGGAAGATCCAACATCGCTGGTGAGAACTGCGATTTGCAGACCCTGAGCTCCTGCCGGCAACCTCACAAATGGCAAACATGGGCTCAAGATTTCGCCCAGAATTTTCTGAGTTCAGAACCTTTGCTCATAACATACAAATTGCAAAAACCATTTCAGCAGCTGTTTCAAGTTTCCCTTTGGGATTTAGGCAGCTCAGCATTTACCATCAGCCGTGCCTTAACAAGAGCATCCCTTTGGACAGAGTTTATGACACCTTCCTCCAACAGGATTTTCCAGTCCCGCCAAGGGCAATGGATATTTGAATGGTTTATTACACTTTTGTGCCTTGCCCCTGCTGTGATGTAGCTGTAAATTTCCACCCACCATGTTGAAAGTAGTCAGCCAACATAATTTTCAATGGCTTGGCCAATTCATATCCCCTCTGCACACACACTGTCCAATTAAGGACAGCAAGTGGGCACCAAAAACTGGAGGACCAATAGGATGACCTCCAGTACTAAGAGGGCAACACTCTACTGGTGTAGGTAAAGGAGCTAGAGAAAGCACTCAAGATGGCAGCACCCTCTCAACAGTTCTTACAAACATTTAAAAATGAAATGGCCACAGCTGTGGGACCAACATTATAGAGAGGGAGTGCTTTCACCAGACAGCCTGCAGCTACATGGAGGAAAGGCAGCTGTGAGAGGGTCATCCAATTGATCATGACCCTGCCTGACACTGGGAGGCCCTCCTCAGGCATTTTCCATGCTCTGGACATCACACGACCCACAAGCCAACTAGACAGTTCTAACCAACCTCTGATCATTGATTTTAATAAGCCTTCTAACTATGTTGATAAGCTACTTGACGCTTGCAATGGGTAGTCATCACCCTGTCTATCCTGCCTCCATAAAAATACTTCAGAGTCAGGAAATTCCGGGACGAACTCCCATCTCTCTTCCCACCTCAGGCGGTTTTCCAAAATCCAAAATGGTGTCTGGCTCCCTTTTCCAACCCCAACACTGAGGTCTTCAACACCACATCCAAAAACCTGGGAACTGTGTCCATTGCCTTTTGCTCCATTTGCTTTCCTTTACCTTCCAGCCAAGCTTTATTGAAACTGTTGCACAGCTTCTAGTGCTGGATTAGAGTTCCTCTTAACCTTTAAGAGACCCAGACCAGCAATGCATTGCTCTAGCCACAAATGCTGCTGGGCCTCCTGTGGAGCCTGCGGGCGGTCAGCAACACCTTACATAGTAAGCAGCACACTACAGTCACTGAAATGAGAAGGCAACGTGTAGTTTTCTGTTAGTTGCCTCAATGGAATTGGTTGCAAGATAATTGCACATCAAGATCACCGTACTTGAAAATTGAATGTTTTGAATATTTTACCCTTGAGTCTTGTCTATCCCTGTCTTATGCCTCTGCCCTGATTGAGAACATTACTGATTTCCCCTCTATCACCACCCAACCGCCAAACTATTTCCTCACTTACTTTCTGGGAGTGTTCCAAATGTTTTTGATAGCAACTTGACACACCCTCACACACTCCGACTCTTGTGTATCCACTCCTGACCCAGAGCTGTTACAGGCGTTCCCACTTGCTAAGTAGGAATCAGTATTGGAGTTTTCAAATGTGGCCAACTGTTGTAGAATCTCTCCATTCTCATGCTTTAGAGCGGGGAGGGAGGGAGGGACAGACAGATTGTCATCCAATTCAAACCCTACACACACAATTCCTGACCTCAATTAAAATTAGGGCTTGGGTAGACAGTGTGGAGGTCACTCAAATTTGAGAATAACTGTAAGTTACTTAACAAGGAAGTGAAAATGAAATGAAAACAATACTTGCAGCTCCAAGGGCAATGGGACAAGAAGGTACAGGCTCATGCGTTGATGGATAAATTTAAGACAGCTATCAGGATGTACCTCCTGTCACAGAGAATGGTTAATATCTGGAACAGACTGTCAGGGAGCTTGGTTGAGTCAAGTCCTGTTTATAAGCTTAAACAAAGACAATAAGTACTCCGGAAGGATGTGATAAAATGGTCTTGAAATCCTTTTGCATCCCAACCTATCATCTAAGCTTGCGATCTGCTCCAGGCAAAAATAGAACTGACACAAAAATAAGTTTGAGCTGATTGATTTCCCCGCCGAGGCTATTTTAACTGTACAAATAGTTGGTGCCTATCTATAAAGAAGATTGGATAAAAATTTGATACATTTAAAATTTTGAGTCTAACCTCATATCTGTAGGTAAAACATATGTTCAGCATTTCACTTTTACATTAACATTTTGATATCAATTAAATTTTATTTGATTAAATGCAAAATTTCATTAAATCCATTCAGGTCAGTGCATTTAGTTAAAATCATTCTTTGATTAGTATGAAAACTCCAGGAATACATGTGAACATCTATCATCATTATACCAATTAAACACAATGTTATGACAACTGTCGCATTGGAGTCACATTCAATTTTCAGTCACCAGCACTTTTTACAGTTTGGACCCAACCCAAAGGGCAGTCAGAGTACACATTTTGTGTTGATGGTGAATGCTTTCAGCTGCACATTGATTCAAACTGTATTTAACTATGCAGCAAACCATGAGTCCTTGATGAACATTAAATATGACCAGTATTCTGGGAATGGTGAGCAAAACAAGACTGAGTACAACTGATGAGAGTTTAATTCATGGCTGTTTACATTGGCAGCACCAGCCTTAAACCGGCTTCTGTGGAATTACAGTTCAATAATTTGGAATTAATAGATGAGTAATACATGACTTTTTGAAGAACTTTCTTTTTAGGTAATTAGCAGTTGGTTGAAGTTTTTTTCAATCTCAATTCAATCTTCAGATCTCCTGTCTCTGGGTTAACTGCTTTACCAAGGAATTGTTAATTTGATTTGATTTGATTTATTATTGTCACGTGTATTAGTATATAGTGAAAAGTATTGTTTCTTGCCGCTATACAGACAGAGCATACCGTACATACAGAAGGAAAAGAGAGGGTGCAGAATATAGTGTTACAGTCATAGCTAGGGCGTAGAGAAAGATCAACTTACTATAAGGTCAAAAGTCTGACAGCAGCAGGGAAGAAGCTGTTCTTGTGTCGGTTGGTACGTGACCTCAGACTTTTGTATCTTTTTCCCGACGGAAGAAGGTGGCAGAGAAAAAAATACAAAAGCAAGAGGGTCACAGGAAACAGTCCTGAATGATTAATCCAGAAGCACACTCAAAATTGCAGCTTGAACATTGTCAAATAATGGAGTCCTATTGGTGCAGAGTGCTTGTGCTATCGAAACATAGAAACTAGAAGCAGGAGTAGGCCTTTCAGCCCTTCAAGCCTGCTCTGCCATTCAATTTGATCATGGCTGATCATCAAAATCAATATCCTGATCCCACCTTCCCCCCATATCCCTTGATCTCTTCAGACCCAAGAGCTATATCTAATTTATTCTTGAACTCATATAATGTTTTGGCCTCAGCTACTTTCTGTGGTCATGAATTCCACACATTCACCACTCTCTGGGTGAAGAAATTTCTTCTCACCTCAGTCCTAAAATGTTTATCCCTTATCCTCAAACTTTGACCCCTAGTTCTGGACTCCCTCACCATCGGGAACATTCTTTCTGAATCTCCCCTGTCTAACCCTGTTGGAATTTTATAAGTTTCTATGAGATCCCCTCTCACTCTTCTAAACTCTAATGAATACAATCCTAACTGAAGCATATGACAGACCTGCCATCCCAGCCTGGTAAACTTTCACTGTACTCCCTCTATAGCAAGGACATCCCTCCTCAGATAAGGACACCAAAACTGCACACAATATGCAGGTGTGGCCTCAATAATGCCCTGTACAATCACAGTAAAACATCTCTATTCCTATACTCAAATCCTCTTGCTATGAAGGCCAACATACCATTTGCTTTCTTTACTGCCTGCTGTACCGCGCGCTTACTTTCAGTGACTGATGCACGAGGACACCAAGGTCTCACTGTGTATCCACCTCTCTCAATTTGCACCCATTCAAATAATAATATGCATTCCTATTAATTGGTTTATCTTAGTGTTTATACTGCAGGAATTGAGAAATTTGATGATATATAATTTTTAGCCATTTCTAATCCGGTTCCAAAGACTATACTTTGGTGTCAGTAAGTACATACAAAGATGACACATTTTTCAACTGAAATATTTGTTAAACTTGTTCAACATTTAGCAGACCTGATCAAACATCTTACTCCAGCTGTGACATAGAAGAGATAGGCTCAGCACAGAGGTAGTCACTAACCGTTGCCAGTTCCTGCAACCAGAAAAACCAGGACAACTCCATCATAGAAACATAGAAACCCTACAGTGCAGAAGGAGGCCATTCGGCCCATCGAGTCTGCACCGACCACAATCCCACCCAGGCCCTACCCCCACACATTTTACCCGCTAATCCCTCTAACCTACGCATCCCAGGACTCTAAGGGACAATTTTTTTCCTGGCCAATCAACCTAACCCGCACATCTTTGGACTGTGGGAGGAAACCGGAGCACCCGGAGGAAACCCACGCAGACACGAAGAGAATGTGCAAACTCCACACAGACAGTGGCCCGAACCGGGAATCGAACCCGAGACCCTGGAGCTGTGAAGCAGCAGTGCTAACCACTGTGCTACCATGCCGCCCCTCAGTGACAATCAAAAATCCTCTGGCTCTTTTCAGGCACCATCCAGGAGATAGAAATTCAGTGCACACATTTTTGGACAAATGAAAGTCACAGGAAACAATTCTGAATGATTAATCCTGAAACACTCAAAATTGCAGCTTGAACATTATTTTCATATCGTCAATCAACAGTGCCGAGTAGCAGGTAAACTAGCAGTGAAACGAGTTTGAAGACCACATTATTAATTTGTCAATCAGATCTAGGAGGATAAAGTTAAAATTACATTCAAGCAGGATAGTTAAAAACAAATGGGATAGTAACATTCAAGAATTTTTCATTAAATAAGCTAAGCTATAATGTTTAAGTTAACCTGCCTATAAGACATCAGCACAAGGCAAGGAGTTGATTGATGAGTAGCTGGTTTGTATAAGTCTCAAGTTTATTTCTCTTAATTTCATAAGTAGCCAAGTAAAAAGAAGCATAACAGGGTATCTCAGACTCATGGAGTGCACATCCTGTGATATGTTGGAACTCAAGGACACTTTTCATGTTCTGGACAACCGCATGTGCAATAAATCTTGGAAGGGTCTTTAATTCCAGATTTCAGAACTTAAGCGGCAACTGAAGTCACTGCTGCTGACAAGGTTGAGACCTACACAGATAAGATGGTCACCCTGCAGCCTAAGAATGTGCAGGCAGAGAGGGAATGTGCAATGTCCAGGTGGTCAAAGAGCAACAGGGAGGTAATGCAGGAGATCACTGAGTTCATCTTGGTCTCCAACTAGTTTTCAGTTCTGGGGGAGTGCAGCCAAGGCCAAGTCCACAGTACCATGGTCAACTCAGCTGTGCAAAAGGTGGAGGAGGGAGTTTGGAAAAGCAAATGTGACAGGGGATTCCATAGGTAAGGAAATTGACAAGTGTTCCGGAGCCCACAGGAGCCCACAGTGATTTCAAGATAGTATGTTGCCTCCTTGGTTTCTGGGTCCAGGATGTCACTGAATAGTAGTGGAACATTCTGAGGGAAAGGGTAAACAGTCAGAGGCTGTGTGACACAACAGTGTCAATAATATGAGTGAAAGGAAGGATGAGGTCCTTTTTAGAGAGCTATTATAGGGACTAAGAAACTAGACCTTCATCATTCCAGTGCCATGTGCCAGTGAGTTTATAAATATAAAGATAGAACAGCTGCCTACATGGCTGGAGAGATGATGTAAGAGTGAGCACTCTGAATTTCAGGGACATTGGAACGACACTGGGGGAGGTGGAATCTGTATAGATTGAATTGTGCCTCAACAGAATTCAGAATAATGTCCTCACAGAGCCATTTCCTAGCATTCTCTCATTTTTCTTTTAGTCATTCTTTGCTGGTTTTTAGATTATATCCAATCTTCTAACCTATCACAAATATTTGCAGAATTGTACAAATTTTCTTTCAATTTACCTTTCACTTCCTCAGTTAGCCTATGGTACAGCCTTGTTTGAGAGTTTTTCTTACTCACTGGAATGTATTTTTGCCAAATGTTGTGACATATCTCCTTAAATATCTGCCACTGCATTGCTGGAATTATACTCTTTAACCTAACTCCCCAGTTCATTTTAACCAGCTCTGTCTTGCTAACATTACATTATTTAATTAATTAATTTATTTATTATTTATTTAAATTTAAAATATTAATATTAGAACCATTCTTCTCACCCTCAAACTGAATGCAAAATTTAATTATGTTATCTCGCTGGTGCAAGTCCTATTTTTTGCCTTATGCAATATTTAGCAGCAATTATCGGATTTGCACCCACAGCTAATGTACCTGCTAAATTACATCCCTTTTTTTGCAATGAGTGTTTAGGACTAGGATTGTACTGCCTGAGATGATGGTTGAGGGGAATTCAATTATGGTTTTCAAAAGGCAAAGTACATGAAGAAAAACCATTCATCAGCCTACAGGGAGAGAGTAGGGGAGTAGGACCACGGTAGCACAGTGGTTAGCACTGCTGCTTCACAGCTCCATGGTCCCGGGTTCGATTCCCGGCTCGGGTCACTGTCTGTGTGGAGTTTGCACATTCTCCTCGTGTCTGCGTGGGTTTCCTCCGGGTGCTCCGGTTTCCTCCCACAGTCCAAAGATGTGCGGGTTAGGTTGATTGGCCAGGTTAAAAATTGCCCCTTAGAATCCTAAAATGCGTAGGTTAGAGGGACTAGCGGGTAAATATATGGGGGTAGGGCCTGGGTGGGATTGTGGTCAGTGCAGACTCGATGGGCCAAATGGTCTCCTTCTGCACTGTGGGGTTTCTATGATTCTAACTTAATAATTCCACAACTTATGATTGGGCAGCCACAGTGGCACAGCACTCTTCAGGTAACTGTGGAAAAGAGTTGACCAGAAAGGCAGAGACAATCAAGAGATTGGACAGGAGTGGTTATTGGGGATGGTGACAGCTTACGTTCTTTTCACGTGGGATCAAAAGGAGCAATCCTGCTGTGCATTCAGGTTAATATATTTTTAAAACTTTTTAGTTATAGCTTAACATCAGATCCTATTAGAACTTTTGGTAGCTTAGTTTTCCTTAGTGCCGCTGGCACTGGCCCTGGCTGCTCCAATGCAAACAAATCTTGTATTGAGGGCTAAAGGCAGACAGTAAGCCTTTTTTTGCACATATAAAGGACCGACTGTGGCATTCAGACATTGGCACTACACGCCAAATATTTGGCCTTCACCAAAAAGCAGACAACACCCCTTGGAATAAGCGTCCCTCGATGGGACCAGAAAATCCTGTTGCCATAACATTTCACCCCTTGTCCTTGATGGGACTTCGCAGACATATTCTCTCCATCCCAATGGATTGGAATGTGGAATGTACGGTGATGCAATGTGGAGCAGCCATCTTTTAGCTTCCAGCTCAAATTACCTTCAGTCTGCATCTAAAAAGTCACTGCTTTTAAATGTTCAATTCATGTTTCCAGCTTTGATTTAAAATCACTATTTAACCAAAACAGATGTTCATGTCACAGGATGAGAGTAATGAGTAACAGTGCGAATCTTCCTTTCTACTGTTATCTCCTACCCTCCATTCTTGGCTGGAATTGCTTACTTCATGAGGAATCTAACCTTTCAGAATCTAATATTTCATTAACAGCTGGGGAAGGCCTCTCCTAGCAGAATTAAGTATGGGTCTTTTATTGATTTTGGAGTTTCATTAAGATTAATGACATGAAGACATGATAAATAAGGCCATAAAAGTCCAACCAAGCATCAGGGTTTATATCTAGAGGGGTTGAATTGAAAAGCAGTTAACTTATGCTAAACTCGTATCGAACCTTGTTTAGATCATGCTTGGAGGGCTGTGTAGATTTGTGCTCACTGTATTCCACAAAGAAAATCCAGACCCTGGAAATGGTGCAAACATTCTTACGAGGATAATACTGTAAGGTTGTGCCTAATAGGAATGATAAACATCGTGAAAAGTGAAGACTGACAGGTGACCTAATAGATGTCTTTAAAATTATTCAACGTTTTGAGAGATTATACAATAGAACTTTTCTTATGGGAAAGATCAGATCCAGAGACAATCAACATATGATAGTCACCAAGAAATCCAACAGAGAAGTCAGAAGAATTGTTTTTCTCATCAATTGCTGCTACCACACTCAGCAGCTGGGGCGAAAGGTGTAAATGCGCTTTAGGGAAAGCTAGAAAAGCATGTGAGGGAGAAAGGAATACAGGATTGGAGAAGGATGCGAGGAAGCACAAGTGAAGCATAAATGCGCGAATGGCTTAATTGGGCTGAATGGCCTCTTATATGAACATATGACATAGGAGCAGAAGTAGGCCATGTGGCCCCTCGAGCCTGCTCTCCCATTCAGTAAGATCATGGCTGATCTGTTTGTCTTGAGTTCCACATTCTATTTTCCATCTGCCCCCGTGTGCTGTACATTCTTTCCATATTCTATGTAACATTAACAAAAATATAGAGATCTGAGATTTACATAATTGATTTGTCTGATCATTGCAATGATACTGGTATAAGTAAAACAAAAACTGCAAGAAAAACCCGGCAGATCTAGCAGCATCTGTGGAGAAAGAAACAGAATTAATGTTTCAAATCCTTGATAACGTTTCTTCAGAATTTGATTGGTCTATGCTGTTGAAAATGGGGGAGGGGCAAGTGGAGCAAAAGCAAAGGTCAGGGTTAAAGGTTGGGAGAGATTAAATGAAAAAGATTTCATGGAATAAAAGGTAAACGGGATGGTAATGGTAGTATTGAAAACAACAAAGCATTTGGTTTAGAATAGGTGTGAATAGCAGAATAAAGGTCAGTGTTGACTGAAAGCAAAGTAGCAGAATGTATAAATAGCAGAATAAATGTCAGTGTTAGTTGAAACCAAAAGAGCAGAATGTGTGAATAGCAGAATAAAGGTCAGTGTTATCTGAAAGTAAAAACATAAGAATAAGATACAGACTGGCCCTTGGGGAGAGAAACATTTAAACGTGAAGGAGAAGAGTTCATGACCTAAAGTTGTTGAACTTAATATTGAATTTCGAAGGCTGTAAAGTGACCATTTAGAAGATGAGATACTGTTCCTCCAGCTTGGGTTGCACTTCACTGCAGTGTTGTAACAGGCCGGGAACAGAATGTGAGCATGAGACCACGCTGGGTGAATTGAAATGGCAACCACCCAGATGGACACGATTATGGTTCGCTTCAAATAGATCAACAGCTTTTCAATTAATATTACAATTTTATCCCTGATATCCTGAAATGACTCCTTGTTGTTATCACCCAAGTTTACGCCTGCTTTTCCTATAACCCCATATTGACTCTGTCTAATCAAGATTCCATCCTTTGCCACAACAATGGGAAAGACTTAATCAAAATGACAAAGAACATCTTCTATAACTATGACCATGATTCATTCAAAACCCTGCTCACAGAATCACAAAATTGTTACAGTGCAGAAGGAGGCACATTGTCTCTATACCAGATCTCCAAATAAGCATTTCAGTGACAGCCATTCTCCTGCCTCCTCCCATAATCCTGCAGATTGTTTCTTTCTAAATAATCAACTAACTCCCTCTTGAATGCCTTGATTGAACCTGCCTCTCCCACGCTCTCAGGCAGTGCATTCCACACCCCAACAACTCACTGTGTGAAAAGTTTTTTTCTCATATTACTTTCCCTTCTTTTACTAATTACCTCAAATTGGTGCTCTCTAGTTTTTGATGTTTCAGCCCTTGGGAACAGTTTCACCCTATCTGCTTTGTCCAAGTGATTTTGAACATTTACTCTCAGCCTTCTCCAAGGAGTCCCAACTTCTCCATTCTATCTTCATAGCTGAAGTTTCTCATCCCGTCTTAATCTTTTCACACATTCTGCTATTTTGCTTTCAGTCAACACTGACCTTAATTCTGCTATTCACACCTATTCTGAACCAATGCTTTGTTACTTTCAATACTATCATTACCATTCCCTTTGCCTTTTACATCGCTTCTTATGCTCCACCTATTTTTATCATCCTCCCCTTTTTAATCTCAGACTGAACCACATTGTTTGGAAGCAAAAACAATAAGGCAGATTGCTACCTGAATGGCTGTAAATTGGGAGAGGAGAGTGTGCAGCGGGACCTGGGTGTCCTTGTGCACCAGTCACTGAAGGTAAGCATGTAGGTGCAGCAGGCGGTAAAGAAGGCAAATGGCATGTTGGCCTTCATTGCGAGAGGTTTAGTACAGGAGCAGGAATGTGTTGTTGCAATTATACAGGGCCTTGGTGAGGCCACACCTAGCGTATTGTGTGCAGTTTTGGTCTCCTTTTCTGAGGAAGGATGTTCTTGCTCTCAAGGGAGTGCAGCGAAGGTTTACCAAACTGATTCCGGGGATGGCGGGAATGATGTATGATGAGAAATTGACTACGTTAAAATTGTTTCCACCGGAGTCCATACGAATGAAGGGACCTCATAGAAACTCATAAAATTCTAACAGGATTAGACAGAGTAGATGCAGGGAGGATATTCCTGATGATGTGGGAGTCCAGAACCAGGGGCCACAGTCTGAGGATTCGGGGTAGACCATTTAGGACGGAGATGAAGCGACATTTCTTCACCCAAAGAGTGATGAGCCTGTGGAATTCATCATCACAGGAAGTAGTTGATGCTAAAACATTGAATGTATTTCAAGAAGCGGCTGGATATAGCACTTGGGGTGAATGGGATCAAAGGTTATGGGGAGAAAGCAGGATTCGGCTGTTGAGTTGGACAATCAGCCATGATCGTGATGAATGGTGGAGCAGAATCGAAGGGCCAAATGGCCTCCTCCTGCTCCTATCTTTATGTTTCTATGTTCACAATACTCGCTTCCTACTCAACCCTGAGACAAGATTACAAGCTTCAATTACTAAAGCCCTCTACTTCTACCCTCACTCAGTCTATCTATTGATAAACTCCTTAACCCTTTCGTTATCACTTCCAAACTTAACTACTCCAGTTCTCACCTAGCGGGCCCACTGTCCTACATTCTCTCTAAACCTCAGCTCATCCAAATCCATGCCCATATTCTATCCCACATCAGGACAATCTCATCTAGCAATGCCGTGCTTTCTGGCCGGCATTGACCACCCAATGCCTCAAATTTAAAATACTCATTGTCATGTTTACATCATCCTGTCTTTTGCAGTAACTCCTTCAGCCATAGTAACCCTACTCCCAACTCATGCTTTCCTTTGAGTTTTGGTGTATTCCATTCACCTTTCATGGAAATGCCTTCAAACATCACAGTCTGAAATTCACTCCCTAAACTCTTCTACCTCTCTGTCACCCTATCCTCCTTTAAGACTCTCCTTCAACTCCATAAGGATGATCTTACCAGCTTGTAATGCCGGTCAATCAGTGTGGCGAGCCTGTAAGATCATGTGAGAGGTGTAAAATCAACTTCTCGTCTGGTTTCTTGCCTCTCGCACAGTGGTTGGCACTGCTGCCACTCCAGGTGCTCCGGCTTCCTCCCACACTCCAAAGATGTGTGGGTTTGGTGAATTGGCCATGCTAAATTGCCCCTTAGTCTCAGGGGGACTAGCAGAGTAAATGCATGGGGTTAAGGGGATAGGGCCTGGGTGCAATTGGTGTTGGTGCAGGTTCAATGGGCCGAATGGCCTCTTCCTGCACTGTAGGGATTCCATGATATAACCGGCCCTGTTCTTCCTGTGTGAACAGCCTTTTAAATATTTAATATCTAATTTAAATGTTATTAGTGAAAGCAATTATTGGCCTTAACGGCCTCACTGGTGGAGGTCCTCACAGGTGAAGATCACATATTGTCCCCTACCAATTGAGACCTAACTTGATGGCCTTGTCAGTTGGACCGGAGACCATTGAAGGCCCCACCGGGTGGTTGGGGTCAGGGACAGGCAGTTCCCCTTGGGATCTTGGTTAGGCCAGCCTGGCACCCAGGCACTGCCCACTGGGCACCCAAGCACTGCCCACCAGGCACTGGGGAACACCAAGGGTTGGGGCCCAAGGGGAATGGCAGGGCCTAAATGGAGAATGGGGCCTGAGGGGAGCGGTGGGGGGCGGGGAATGACACTGGGAGCTGCGTACTCTGCGTTGGGATCATGAGGGTGTTGACGTTCTGGGGGTGGTGAATGGGGGCGGTGATTGGTAGGAGGGGAATCGGGGGCAGCAATCAGCTGGGGGGGAGGCACATGATCAGGGGTGTTAATTGGAGGGGGTCCATGATTGGGGGTGGGATCAGGGAGTGAAGGTGCGATTTCCGGGGGGGGGGGGGGGGGGGGGTGGGGGGGGTGGGGGGGGGGGGGGCGGTGGGGGTGGTGGAGGAGTGACAGATTCCCAGTGTACTATGTAGTCTTGTGTATCCTCTATACACTCTCTAGCAGTCTGCAACTGGCTTCCCAGCATGAATAGACTCCGTCCAGTCCCCCTACTGGCGAGAATTGCATTTGGGATTTTTTTGTTCTAAGTGCCATGAGATAGTGTATGGGAGCTCACTGAAAAAATGGATGCAACCCTCTCCCATTTTCATGCTCATTCAGTATTTCGAGCTTTTTTGTTAAGATCAGCCCATGTCTTTGATCTCTTCCTTAAGCACAGTATCCATTTTTGTCTAGTTAAATCTTCGTGAAGTATCTTTGGATATCCTCCCACATTAAACGTGCTGTAGAAATACATGTTGTACTTGTTATTAATTTTGAAATCTTAACCTCATTAATTTTGATTTTAAAGTGCGATACAGGAGCACTCAATGAGCTAACTGGTGCAGCACAATATTAGTAAAGAGCTCCTTAACATAAATTTCTGAAATCCCTTCGTTATATCAACAAGGGGGTGAACAGATTTATTTTGTATGCGCCAAATGTTCATTACTAGTATTATACAGCATGATTTCAAAATGTTTGTACATAGTAGTTTCTCTGAAGTGCTTACATTGATGTCCAGAAATATATTAATGATGAAGAGGCAGTCTCTAATCCACACTTGCCCCAATATTGTTCAGTCCTCCAGTGGCTTGTAATATTTTGTAATCTTCTTTAGCTTCACAAATTCCTTGGGATTTGGGGTACTTTGCTCTTTCCGGACCAGCTTACATTCCTTTCAACTGCTGAATAATCTCTGCTGTTACTCCAACTGTCTTGAGACAGCTTAATAACTGATTTCTATTAAAAACACAGCAACATTTACATTCATGAGAGCAAACAGCTTCCAATAGGACTGTTGGAAATTGATGTAGTTGGTTGAAAGTTTATTGTTAAATAAACATTTTTTTTTTAATTTGATAAACCTAAATTGGAAGACCAGAATAAAAAGCTCAAAGCTGATGGATTTTTTTTAGAATACACAGTGGTTACAAAGGTTTCAGAGCAGCTGGGGTTTATGAAAGAAAGCAACAGGATCTCTCAAGTGAAATTGAATGTTCCTGTCCATCAAAGCACTTCAAAAGGTTGCAGAGCTGCTGGGACTCATGAGAGAAAGCAAGGGGATCTCACCAGTGAGATTGAATGATCTGTCAATCAAAACATCTCTAAGAGGTCTGGTAACACCTGAGGCTTCTGAAACCAACCAAGGGCAATCCTTACTGTGAAATAGAGTGCTGCTGTGATTTTGAAGGCTTCCAGGTGTTCAGGGGGCATGGATTTTAATGAGACCAGGCTACTTCAAAGGTTTTACAGAACACAGACAATAAATATTTTTAGCAGGAAGGTGCCTGAAATCACCATCCTGAGAGTGATTTCCACATTTTCCAGGACAACAGGAAGTCCAGTCATGAGAGTCGCATCCTGAGGGAGAGCCCTTGCCCCCATCCTGAGCCCCCCCTCCCAACAAACCCCAGGTCCCTTGAAGGTCCCCCCTCTGCAGCTTGGCAGTGGCACAAGAGCCCATAGGCACAGTTGGAGGAGGTACTTACCCCTTGCACCCCCGTCGGAATCCGTGGTGCCAAGTCCCTAATTGTCAGGATCAGGACGAATTGGCACCTGCGTTGGGCGGGGTGGGGGTGGGAGCATCCCAAGAGGACACAGAATCAGGCTTCCAGCCTGTTCATTACATTAAAATTTATCTGGCCAGGCACAGAGGGCTGAGAGACTCACCACAGTTTTGACACCTGGCGAAATTTGTAATTTGACTCTCAGGTCCGATTAAACAGGCCATCAGGAATCCCAGCTGGGACTAGTGCCCCCAGAGAATCGCCCCCATCGATTCAGGTGACAGCCTTATTCCTCACTAACATGTCCTGCACATTGCATCATTTGTACATGGTAACAGTAGATTCATATTTGTGGGAAAGATTCAATGTTTGTGAAGAGCAAAATTATTAACCAGCTAATAAAGTTTTAGACAGAATACATAAGGTCCTGACAGCACTACCAGCAAAGAGTTAAATGATTCTTGAAACAAAGTTAATAAGATAATGAGACAAATAATTTACACATATGTGGATGCAATAAGAGAATTAAGCAAATAATTATAGAAACATAGAAAAAACTACAGCACAAACAGGCCCTTCGGCCCACAAGTTGTGCCGAACACATCCCTACCTTCTAGACCTACCTATAACCCTCCATCCCATTAAGCTCCATGTACTCATCCAGGAGTCTCTTAAAAGACCCTATTGAGTTCACCTCCACAACCACTGACGGCAGCCGATTCCACTCGCCCACCACCCTCTGTGTGAAAAACTTACCCCTAACATCTCCCCTGTACCTACCCCCCAGCACCTTAAACCTGTGTCCTCTCGTAGCAGACATTTCCACCCTGGGAAAAAGCCTCTGAGAGTCCACCCGATCTATGCCTCTCAACATCTTATACACCTCTATTAGGTCTCCTCCCATCCTTTGTCTCTCCAAGGAGAAAAGACCGAGCTCCCTCAGCCTATCCTCATAAGGCATGCCAGTCAATCCAGGCAACATCCTTGTAAATCTCCTCTGCACCCTTTCAATCTTTTCCACATCCTTCCCATAGTGAGGCGACCAGAACTGAGCACAGTACTCCAAGTGGGGTCTGACGAGGGTCTTATATAGCTGCATCATTATCCCCGGACTCCTAAACTCAATCCCTCGATTGATAACGGCCAGTACACTATACGCCTTCTTAACCACCTCCTCCACCTGCGGGGCCGATTTTAGCGTCCTATGGACCCGGACCCCAAGGTCCTTCTGATCCTCTACCGTACTCCTTCATCCCATTTGTCCTACCAAAATGGACCACGACGCATTTATCTGGGTTGAAGTCCATCTGCCACTTCTCCGCCCAGTCTTGCATCCTATCTATGTCCCTCTGTATGATTATGATTTTAAAAATTATATATTGATATTTTAAATGTATTTTAAGTATTGAATGAATTGTTGTTCATTTCAGCCAAAAGGAAGTTACTGCAAGGAATGATGGTAAAGGCAAAGGGTTCAGAGCCAAAGGCCTGGGAACCCGGGTAGTTAGCAGAATTCATATCCGAAAGTTTCTGGAGAGAGAACACATTTTGCAGCTTTATGAATAGGGACAATTATTGTCTAGACATAGAATAGATATGTACCTGGATGCAGGATCATGTGTTTATCCAGTTTTGGCAATGAGGCTGTGGAAATATTCACTTTGACCTCTATGTTGAGCATCCACAGTTACATAGCAACAGGGAAGTGAGCTCAGCCAAGATGGGAGTCAGCGTCCCGGATTAAATGGACGAATAAGATATCATTAGGCCAGATGGCAAAATGCGATTGGCTAAGTTACTTGTCAGGAATTATTATTAATGTATGTTCACTAAATGTAATTGATTTTAAACTAATATGAGGCGGGAATGATCGATAAGAAAATCGATAATTGATTTGTCTTTGATTGTAATCATTAGATCCATTGGAAAGGTTCTGTCACTCTATTCCAGAGCTCCTTAACCCTTTTGGTGATCTCCAAGCAGCTGCTTGTTGTGTGTTGTTTTAATTAAATGTTACGTCTTTATTCAGAGATATCTGCCTCATGAGTTATGTATTGTCTGCAGTTAAAGACAGTGCCGGCCATCTCAATTCACCCCACAACAATTTACAACCCAGATTGAAAGAAAATCCTTTTGGTTTTCTTTTAAATATTTTGACCATCTGTTCTGTTTAAAAAAGAAAGTCCTCATGATGCAGCTCACATTGTTTCGTTATTGGAGGGTTGTAGAAAGGAAAGAGGGAGAGAGGGAGGGAAGGAAAGAGGGGAGGAGGAAAGAGGATGGTCCCATTCACTTGTTGCTGCCTAAGCTTTCTCCTCCCTCTCCAGACATACTGACACAGCACTCACTCACCTCATTCAAGATAACTCTGCATCACCAAGAAGCAAAGTTCCAGTTCCCTGGCAATGATTCATGTCACAGATACAGACGACAACTGTGTCTGACCTAGCACGAGGCTGAGTGACAACCTGCCTAGCCCTGCTCCATCCTCGTTACTGACGGAGACTCCCTCCCGTTCTTTCATTTTCCATTTCTTCGCCTCAGCCTCCCAGAAGATGTTGTCACAAATCACTTCGCGCAGCATGATGGCCAGCAGGAATGACCAGAATAAATGTTCCTGCTCCTCCAATCACGGATTCCCACTCTCCCACATTTACTACTCCTGTAATCAGAGATTCTGGGGGGAATTTTCCTGTTCCGCCTGCCACGGTGGGCGGAACATGCAACGGTCTATTGACCTCGGGTGGGATTTTCTGGTTTTGAGGCGAGCACGGCTGGAAAATCCCGCCCTCTGTCTCTGTAGGAGTGGCAAGCGCAGGAGGGATGGAACCTGTGATTGGAGGAGCTGGATCAGTGATTAACTTGAGCACTGAATGCACAATCTTGTCTTGTCTTATTGGTTTCCCCAATTCAACAGGTTTTATCTTTAAGAGAAGATAACATGAGTGTTTCTAAAGAAAGTCCTCAAAAGTACACCTGCACCTGCAGATTTTAACTTGTTCATTCCTTTCTCATATATAAAATGAAGTACATTGCTGGATGGCCCTTACAGACCAATCAGCATGAGGGAGAGAGGAACAGATAACACCATGCTGAGCCCTGAAAAATCAACCTGGCAAACAAATCACCAGAAATCACAGGACAAAAGAAAGAATTTACATATATCCAGCATGGGAGAGACAAAGCAGCTCTGCCTTTCCCGTGCCTACTGCTCCTTCAATCATTGCTCTGCTGTCAGTTCCCACTCTGATAATTTAACTGGCAGTTATATATTTTTTAAAACCTTCCTGTTGCTGAGCGTGAGAAAGACCTTCGAGTAACTTCATTGTTGACTTGTTCATTGACTGCAAAGCTTTGGGATGTCCTGTGTTATGAAAACTATTTAAACTGCACAAGGCTTTCTCTATTCTGTAGAATAAGTTTTTTAAAAATTCATTCATGGGACATGCGCGTCGCTGGCTGGCCAGCATTTATTGCCCATCCCTATTTGCCCGAGGGCAGTTGAGAGTCAACCACATTGTTGTGGCTCTGGAATCACATGTAGGCCAGGCCAGATAAGGACAGCAGATTTCCTTCCCTAAGGGACATTAATGAACTGGATGGGTTTTTCCTGACAATCGAAACTGGTTTCATGATCATCAATAGATTCTTAATTCTAGAATTTTTTATTGAATTGAAATTCATCTGCGGTGGTGGGATTTGAACCCGGATCTCCAGAGCATTGGTGAGTTTCTGGATTAATAGTCTATCAATAATACCACAAGACCATTGCCACCCCCGAGTAGGAGACATTCTCCTGCTTGGGTACATCATATTAATCAATAGAAGTATTTCATATAAGGGTGTAATTGATTCTATTCTATCGGTAATCACACAGGGTAGAAAGATCCAATGACTCCTAAATAACAAAGTGGAATGATTAAACTTCACTGTCAGTGAAAGCATTGGAACCCTCAGGTTTTCCAGCGCAATACAACTTTTAAACGGCCAGACAATAAAGACTGACCAGTTCACAATTGTATCTGTGTTTTCTTGATCAGCAAGTCTGAAGATTCTGCTTCTCACTACAATGTATTTTCAGTATCTACACTACAACACAACTTTATCATGACATTTCACTACCTCAAAAACTCATAAAAGCACCAAGTTAGAGTGGGATAATGCGAAGGTAAGTAGACAAATAGGACAAGATTGAAGTCAATGGAAAATACGTTTGAGAATCATGTAGGGTGTAAAACAGGTTACTGATTCACTCTGAGTCAATAAGGTACTCCTGGCAATTTGACTCCATAAAGCCTGTTCAGAGAAAACTTCCACTTGTGATAGAATAAACAGAAATCCAGCCATAATTCCACCCTCTGGAAAACAAAAGCCATCTCGCCCAGTTCATTGCATCCATCCAGAACAACCTTAAATGACCTCTCCTCATGGAATCCAATTGGCTCAAAAGCATTTCCAGTGATTTCACTTAACCAGTTTTTGACCAGGTTTTCAACAGAGAGTTGCTGCAAATAGGAGCTGTTGCTGCTGCTGCTAACCTTCGGGCAGGCTTTTCAAAAAGAGTTCGAACTATTAAACCGCCTGAAGGTTGGAAACAGCAGCGCAGCAACTGTTAGTGAAACTTATCTAAACGGATGGCTTTTTAAAAAAATCACAACTATTTGACTGACAGTTCTGATTTTATTTTAAAGCCTGTCTTTCAGGTCTTGCAGTTCAGCCCAGACAATGATAAGAACTCTGTTTATAACACAAGGTTGGAGTCCTCTGGGCCCTGGGCCCCACTGTTTTGCGCCATGTGCACACACCTCTCCCAGGCCCTACATAGGATGAGTGCATTGAGTTTTGATTTGAGCACAGGCCCACCAGCTTTGAGGACTTCAGCAGGACTACCATCAGGCCCTTAGCCTCTGTTGTTTGTCAATGATTTGATTGCTTATTGCAATCTCTCATCGATGGTAATTCATCAATAGATTCTAGAATCATAGAAACATAGAGGGCCCTTTTTTACCATTTGGAGTCTGAGGGCCGGATCCGGGCGTAATACAGATCCAAGCCCGGAATCCACTTTGCAGCGCACCCATACGCTTTTTGCCAGCTCCGGTCCGATCCGCACAGTGGGCGGGGCTTAGAGCTGCCGGAACGAACGGAGCTCTGAACTGCGTATGCGCAGTTCGAAAAAAAATCTGAAGCAGCGCGCCCGGGCAGGAAAGAACAAAAAGCAGAGAGAGCGGCTCTCTGACACATGGAAGAGTTGGCAATAATTAGACCTGCTCTTGTTGGAGAAAATATTGTTCTAACAATCTGACAACGCTATTAAACCCAAAGCTTTTGTCGAAAGATTACATTTGCATCTATTTCAACTGTCTACTTTTGTCTCAGTAATGAATGTGAGCTGCTTGGGTTATTTTGGGCTGATTGTGTCTACTTGCAGGGCTCAAGGGGAAAATAAAATGTGCATTTCTGAGAATCTTCGACCACACAGAACAAAGTACATCCATATCGTTTTGAGTGTCTGTTCATTCCTGTTGTCACAGAGACGTCTCCCCATCAACATATTGTAAAATAAATATATAACAAACCCAGTACTTGTAGCATATATCCTGAAGCAACAGTTCTTTAGAACAAATTTCTAGTCCAAGGAACATCTAGGATATACTTAAACAATATCAGAAGTTTAATATTTTAGATCAAATGAATGTAATGGTAGTTTATGCAGAAAAACTAGTTTATTAACTTTCTAAAGTGTAACAATATTTTGAAAAGAGATGCTTTTTACTGTTAAAGGATAGGAATTAAAACATTCAAATGTTTCAATTCCTATCCTTTAACAGTAAAGATAATGAATGGTTTACGTGCCTGGAATGGTTTACGTCCTCCCCCCTAACAACCAGAGATCCACCTGCGCCCGCCCCCCTCCTCCGGCGGACGCCAGCAGAACGGTGTGAAGCCCGGTCACTTCAGCCGTGGCTCCAAGTCTGTGGCCAGGAAGGTGCTGCAGGCTCTCAAAGGACTGAAGATGATCGAGAAGGATGGTGGAGGGAGACCAGAGATTGAGGTAAGTTGGGGGTGTGCTCTGCCGAGGGGGGCCTGCCTCCAAGGGTAGGACGCAGGTGGTCCTCCAGGACTGGCAGTGCCAGGTGACGCCGGAGCTTCTGGAGCTCACTGCAGAAGCACCAGTGTCCCATGGAATGACCCAGGGGCCAAAATGGACCCCAAGGGAGGAGGAAGGGTGCGAGCCCACACTGGGGCCTTCCAGCCAGGAGACTGTGGCTATGGCAACACCTTCCGACCCCCCCCCCCCCCCCCCTTCCTGACACTGGGGCATCTCAGGGGCAGCGGGATGAAGAGGGTGTCATGGAAACATCCCAGACACCTGGAAGCAGGCCAGGGCCCTCAAGGTCCAGGGCCTCCAGAGGACACCCACCATGTGCATCACAGGCCACGAGGCGAGGTCGGCAGCTGGCCCCCTCCACCTCCGATGTACATTCTGGGGAGTCATTAAGGCGCAGTGCGAGGCAGCGCAAGGTTAGGAGGTTGTAGTTGCACTGAGATGGCGAGGGTGAAGGGCTGCACTAGTTAGAAAGGACTGGAGGCACCTTAGTGTTTTCTTTTCACCAGTTTCTGTGTTTCACCAGCTTATCTTTATTGTAAATAAATGTCTTGTCTCCACAACCACCTGCGAATAGCTTGTCTCAAATAGGATCCCTGCCCCATTGACGATCACCCGATGGATGCCTCATGGTGATATCAGTTGGGGAGGCCCCTCAATGCGGTGTCACTGAGCAAAGGAAGCAAAGGAAGCCATTGGTCTCTCATACCCCACGGGCGATGACCTCCTGTCCTCCAACCCACCCGCCCCAGGGCCCTGTATGGGGGTTTCGGATCCCTTACCCACGAGACAGGCGTGGGCCCAGGTGCTACCGTGCATGTGGATCTCAGGCAGGAGTCAGACTGGTTTGCACCAGGGCATCATCTGAATAGTGTTTAGCGAGTTGTCATCACCCTCCTGCCTGGAAAATATATCGTGAGCCCAGAGTACCCAGGCCCACCACTCTGGTGTGACAACGTGCAGGATAACTGGAAGGCACTTTTTGGGGGTGCGGGGGGGAGATGGAATCCACAATCACCATCCCCTAGTGACTGAACCGCCTGGTTATCAGAGCCTCCCTAGCCGCCCTCACATGCCTCAGCTGCGCTGCCAGCCCTGCACCACCTGGCAGGTGTTCCACGGCGCCCTCAGCCTCCTCTTCCTCCTCCTCCCCTTCCTCCTCCTCCTCCACGTCCTCTTCCTCCTCCAAGAGGTCACTTCGCTGCAGAGCCAGACTGTGCAAGGCACAGCACACCACCACTATGCGGGAGAAGACCAAGGGGCTGTACTGGAGGGCCCCTCTGGATCGGTCCAGGCACTGGAACCGCATCTTGAGGAGCCCAATGCACCTCGCTACTGTCGCGCGGGTGGCTACATGGGCCTCATTATAGCGGGTCTCCACCTCAGTCACAGGCCTCCGCACAGGCGTCATCAGCCATGTCCGAAGCGGGTAACCCATATCACCCAGGAGCCACCCCCGCAGCCTGGGCTCCTCCTCAAATGCTTGCGGGATGTCGGACCCCCTTATAATGAAGCTGTCGTGCTCGCTGCCTGGATGTCTGGCGCAGACGTGCATGATGGTCATATTGTGGTCACACACGATTTGTACATTCAGGGAGTGGAACCCCTTCCTATTAACAAATTGTCGTGGATTCTGTAGGGGGGCCCTGAGGGCGACATGGGTGCAGTCGACCGCCCCCTGCACATTCGGCATCCCCGCAATTGCAACGAACCCCACAGCCCGGGCTTCCTGATGGGCCTGGTCCAGGTTGAATTTGATGTACTGCCCAGCCCGGGCATACAGAGCTTCAGTGACCTGCTTGACACAGGTGTGGACTGAAGACTGGGAGATGCCACAGACATCTCCACTCGGGCTCTGGAAGGCGCCAGTCGCATAAAAGTTCAGAGCGGCCGTCAATCTGACAGCCACTGAGAGTGGGCCCCCCCCCCCCCCCACCCCTCGGCGCCAGGTCCTGCAACAGGTTGCACAGGTGTCGCACGGTATCCTTTCGGAGTCGGAGACGTCAGCGGCATACGGTGTCCGACATCTCCTCGAAGGACACTCGTCGACGGAAGTGGCCACCTCCGGCCTCTGATGGTCGTCTCCCTCCGGTCCTGCAGGTGGTATGGCCCAGGCCTCCTGGGCCCGCAGTTCTTCCTCCATTTCCTCCTCCTCAGCTCCAGCAGCAACCAGAAGAACAGCAAGATCGATTGGTTGCATCGCGAAAGCCATCTCGTCACTCTGTAAGGCAGGGGGGGCGGGGTCTCGTCACTCTGTAAGGCAGGGGGGGAGTGGGTGGGGGAGGTGGATTGGGGGGTGGCTGGGATGAATGAATGTGGGAGTCATGCAACACTGCTTGCCCCGAGCACATCGACAATCACAGCCCCCCCATGTCCCCCAATCCCCCCAGCCACATGCCCCACGCAGTCACAGACCCCCCCATGCCCCACGCAGTCACAGAGCCCCCCATGCCCCACGCAGTCACAGACCCCCCCATGCCCCACGCAGTCACAGCCCCCCATGCCCCCCAATCCCCCCAGCCACGTGCTGCACACAGTCACAGCCCCTGGTAACATTGAGAGGCTGCAGCAGTGCTATCTGCACTTTCTGCACATCCTTCAGCCTGAAGTGAGCTATGGTGCTGGGATCCAGCTGCACTGCAGGACCCGAGGTCCGTGCTGCCAGACAGACATCGGAGACCAAGCACAGCAACAGCCCCCCCTCCCCCCCATACACTCGCAGAGCCGCCACCGACCCGGGACAGCGGAATGGCTGCGACTACAAGACACCCGCAAGTACCGGAGAGCTTTCGGACGCCATGCACCTACCTCCTCGCCAACCCTCACTGAGGAAGCGCCGGTTTCCGACTTTTATTTAGCAGGTCGCTAAAAGCGCGGATTCGGATTGGGCCGTGTGGTGGTCAAGTGGGATTGGGCGGTAGAGTTGGGAGCGCAGTTCATTAAATCGATTTAAATGCATGCTAATGCATTTAAATCATCGGGCCGCCCAATTCGGGCGCGGACTGGATCCGCGACCAAATCGGGTGTTGGTAAAGCCACGATCTGCTCGGATTCGGGTGCAAATCATATTAAAGGCCCGATGCCCGAATTTACCGCGATTTCGTGCCCGAAGACGGGCGCGAATTCTTGGTAAAATAGGGCCCAGAATCTCTACAGTGCAGAAGGAGGCCATTCGGCCCATCAAGTCTCCACCAACCACAATCCCTCCCAGGCCCTATTCCCGTAACCCCTCATATTTACCCTGCTAATCTCCTGACACGAGGGACAATTCAGTATAGCCAATCAGCCTAAAGCACATCTTTGGACTGTGAGAGGAAACCGGAGCACCTGGAGGAAACCCACGCAGACAGGGGGAGAAAGTGCAAACTCTACACCGACAGTGACCCGAGACCGGAATTGAACCCAGGTCCCTGGCGCTGTGAGGCAGCGGTGTTAACCATTGTGCCTCTCCAGGCTTTCCTTCTGTCCCTAATACAGGGAACGGTGGGATAGCTTAAAAAGTATCAGCTGCTATGGATTTACAGCTGAGGAGTTGTTCAAAATGTTCTGACTAGCATTGAAGAATGAATGGCATTGTCACCCTGAAGAAAAGAAAACCAATCCTGTGAATGAAGGGGCTTTTGTCCATTTGACCGTGATATACAGATAGCCGTAAGGTTTTCAAAAAGTCTTTTCATGTCATGATGGTCAGCATTATTGTTGAATCTCCCAGGATTTCTCTTCCCACCACTTGTGGTTTATCTTCTGGATTTGTATTTGGACGTCAACCTTGAGCTGATGGAATGCTGCCTTCTTGGCTTGCAACCTTGGGTTGTTCTGCCAGAAGGCTTCCAGTTTTTGTTCTAAAAGGTCACATACATTTAAGCTTAATATTTGTCAAATAGGTTCTGGTGATGACAATGCTCAAACTCAATGGTTTGTGGGCACAGGAGCCTGGCACAGTTGACTTCATTTGATCCCAATATTCTGAAATTGAATTGGGTGTGTGAAGATTTTACAGATGGGTTATGGGCTGCATTTGGAATTCCTCCCTTTGACTGAGCTGTTTTGGAGCTGAGACATTGATCTTCCTCTGCTTGAATCTTGTACATTGCAAAGTTTTGGTGCCAGATCAATGTCCATCACTGGTCGGACAAATCGATGATTTCTTAGCAGGCATCAATCCCCCACATGAGTCAAGGAAATAGTCATCTTTTTGACCTTGGACACTTGATCTGAACAATGACCTAATCTAGGAGATGACAATGCTTTGATATTCCAAGTTGCAAAATTTTAAATTTTTCTTCTTTTCATCACAAAGAATTATTGAAGGGACTGGTTCTCCACCCAGGAGAAAGTGGGAAGCCTATTTTTAGGGGCTTTTGTGGAGTGTACGTGGTCTAGCACCTCCCTCTGACCTTGCTGACATGGGTGGCCCCATCAAGAGCAAGAAACTCCCGATGGCATTACTCAAGGGATCATCAGAATGCGCAAGCCTCTCTGCCCCTTCTCTGGGGATCACCACCTTGACATGGCACTGTGGACAAACAAGCAGGAAAGAAAGAAGCTGGCCATACTGAGCACTTGTGGACAGATCCCCATGACATGGCACCAGTTGCCTTATTCCCTGCTGTGTTCTCACTTCTCTTTCACTAGTCAGTTCCAAGAGACCCAGAAAATCCATGGACCCATACGTAAAGTAGGAATCTCATGCCAGTATTTATCTAATTGATCAATTAGCATATATTAAGTGCCATCCCACCTCTCCCTAGAGATTGCTTGCACACAGTCTAAAACGATGCAGTGAAACGCAAAAACCGGCTTCCTGATGAGCTGCCAATTTTGCCGGTTTTGACCTCCCGCCCACTCCTAAGCTTACAAATTCAAATCCAATCCCTGGTTTCTCCCTGCTGGTTGTCCCCATTCTTAAATAACTTGTGTAATTTTCCAATTTGATAGAGACAATTCCTGACACTAGAGAGATTTATAAGAACGTAACAAATGCATCTACAAGGTCCTCAGCTTAAAGACCAGGATAAAGAGCAGAACAAAATTTGAACTGAAATTCAAGCACTTACCTAATTATTTATGGACCACTAACATTGATTTTGGATTGTTGTGTGGGCGTAATGTTATTTTAAGATTTCAAATACAACTAGCATGTAGAAATGAGATAGATATTTCCTAATAAACAGCAAAAGAGGTTATTTCCGTTGTAATTCCATCGATGGTTATTTTCTTTAAAATAGCAGTAATCAGTTTTTATCATTCACTGAGTTGCCTTCATAAATGATGATAGCCAGGCAGCTTTGCGGAGCAATGGTCCAGTTAACTTTTAATTAAGTAACAAATAGCCAGCAGCATTAAAACAGCATTATGTTTGACAAAGCTACGCAGCAGTCAAAAGGAAAATTTGACTTTCGAGCACTGTTTTATCTGTAAATCTTTATTCAGACAATTCTGAAGAACATGTACCAAGACAAGGGCTCAATCCATATGACAACTAAACACTGAATTGTTTGAATATCATGGCCTTATATGACCTCATGCTTACATGCCCAGAAGCGACAAGTTTCAAAAGACATTTCTCGATGGAATGTGCTTTTGCACATTTCTTTGTCATGGGTGGATTTGACAGAGGGTCTGATTACCCATCTCCTGAACCTTAAAATCAGTTGACACCTTGCTGACATGAATTCTGACTGCCCCGTAGCAGTAATATGCAAGGGGCAGTCTTAATTGTGCAGTGTGGAACTTCTGCCCCCCCAGGTATGGTCTATATTCCCGTTAGCCGTAGCAGATCACCAAGGGGAGGTAGCGGCATAGTCGCAATATCATTGAACCAGTCACCCAAAGGTCCAGGGTAATGGACTGAGGCCATGGGCTCAAAGCAGCTGCAGCAGCTGGTGGAATTTAAATTCAATTAATACATTTAAAATTAAAAGCTAGTCTCAGTAATGGTGACCAGGAAACCAGTGAACCCATCTGCTTCACTAATGTCTTTGAGAGAAGGAAATCTGCTGCCCTTACCTGGTCTTGACTACATGTGACTCTAGGCCCACAGCAATGTGGTTGACTCTGAAATGGTGTGACAAGCCACTCAGTTGCTTCAAACCTCTACGAAGTCTAAAAGGAATGAAACAGGACAGGCTACCTAGCATTTACCGGGCCTGGCAGAGTTCTAAAGGACATAATTGCTAGACTAGGTCTTCTGTGGGTGGTGAGGAGAACCAGCAAGAGGGAAAAACCAAACTGATCTGGTCCGCTCCAGTTGCAGATGTACCTCTCCGTGACAGTATTGTAGAAGTGACACCACACAGTCCTTGTGGAGACAAAGTCCCATCTTCATATTGATGATACCCTTCATTGTATTGTGTGGAGCTACAACCTCGCTATAAATAAGAATATTTCTGAACAGATCCAGGAACTCAAAACAGGGCACCCATCAGGTACTGTGAGCCAACAGCAGAAACAGGACTAAATATAATTCAGAGTGGCAGAGGACATGTCAGGAGCAGCAACAGGCATATCTAAAAATGAGGTGTCAACCTGGTGAAGCTACAGCACAGGGCTACTTGCGTGCCAAGAAGCATAAGCAGCAAGTGATAGACAGGGTTAATTGATCCCACAGCCAACAGATCAGATCTAAGCCCTGCAGTCCTGTTGCATCCAGTCGTGAATGGTAGTGGACAATTAAACAATTCACTGGAGCAGGAAGCTCCACAAATATCCCCATCCTCAATGATGGGGGAGCTCAGCATATCAGTGAAAAAGACTGAAGCATTTGCAGCAATCTTCAGCTTGAAGTGCCAAGTGGGTGAACATAAACATGATTCATGTTGACCTCCTCCTGAGCTCATCATAATCACAGATGCCTTCTTCAGCCAATTCAGTTCACTCCACATGATATCAGGAAATGGCTGAAGGCACTGGAGACTGCAAAGGCTATGCTCCCTGACAACATTGTGGCAATTGTATTTAAGATTCTATAGACTCTGGAACAGTTCCTACAGATTGGAAGGTAGCTAATGTAACCCTACTATTTAAAAAGGGAGGTAGAGAGAAAAGAGGGAATTATAGACTAGTAAGCCTGATATTGGTAGGGGGAAAATTCAGGAATCCATTATCAAAGATTTTATCGCAAAACACTTGGAAAACAGTGGCAGGATCGGACAGAGTCAGCATGGATTTATGAAAGGGAAATCATGCTTGACAAATCTACTGGAATACTTCAGGGATGTAATCAGTAGAGTTGATGAGGGGGAGCCAGTGGATGTGATTTATTTGGACTTAGAGAAAGCTTTCGACAAATTCCCACACAAGAGATTAGTGCGTGAAATTAAAATGCATGGGTTTGGGAATAATGTATTGAGATGGATAGAAAATGATCGGCAGACAGGAAACAAAGAGTAGGAATAAATGGGTCTTTTTCCAAGTGGCAGTCAGTGACTAGTGGGGTACTGAAGGGATCAGTTATTCACAATATATATTAATGATTTAGATGAAGGAATTAAATGTAATCATTCCAGATTTGCAGATGACACAAAGCTGGGAGGGTGAGTTGTGAGGAGGATGCAGAGATCCTTCAGTCTGATTTGGACAAGTTGAGTGAGTGGGCAAAGGAATGGCAGATGCAGTATAATTTGTGTAAATGTGAGGCTATCCACTTTGGTAGCAAAAACAGGAAGACAGATTAATAAGAACATAAGAACTAGGAGCAGGAGTAGGTCATCTGGTCCCTCAAGCCTGCTCTGCCATTCAATAAGATCATGGCTGATCTTTTCGTGGGCTCAGCTCCACTAACCCACCCACTCACCATAGCCCTTAATACCTTTACTGTTCAAAAATTTATCTATCCTTGCCCTAAAAGCATTCAATGAGGTAGCCTCAGCTGCTTCACGGGGCAGGGAATTCCACAGATTCACAATCCTTTGTGTGAAGAAGTTTCTCCTCAACTCAGTCCTAAATCTGCTCCCCCTTATTTTGAGGCCATGTCCCCTAGTTCTAGTTTCATCCGCTAGTGGAAACAACTTCCCTGCTTCTATCTTATCTGTTCCCTCCATAATCTTATGTGTTTCTATAAGATCTCCCCTCATTCTTCTGAATTCCAATGAGTAAAGCCCCAGTCTACTCAATCTCTCCTCATAAGCCAACCCTCTCAACTCCGGAATCAACCTAGTGAATCTCCTCTGCACCCCCTCCAGTGCCAGTATATCCTTTCTCAAGTAAGGAGACGAAAACTGTACACAGTACTCCAGGTGTGGCCTCACCAGCACCTTATACAGCTGCAACATAACCTCACTGTTTTCAAACTCCATCCCTCTAGCAATGAAGGACAACATTCCATTTGCCTTCTTAATTACCTGCTGCACCTGCAAACCAACTCCTTGTGATTCTTATGTTCTTATTGTGTTCACTGGAGTTAGGAAGAATAAGGAGGAATCTCACAGAAACCTATAAAATTCTAACAGGACCAGACAGGGTAGATGCAAGAAGGATGCTTCCAATGGTGGGCGCATCCAGAATCAAGGGTCACAGTCTAAGGATACAGGGTAAATTGTTTAGGACAGAGATGAGGAGAAATTTCTTCACCCAGAAATGGTCAGCCTGAGGAATTCGCTACCACAGAAAGTAGTTGAGACCAAAACATTTGGGGGCCGATTCTCCCCCAAAACAATCTGTGTTGGATTTGCGTAAAAACTGGAGTAAATCACGTTTTTTTCAGTGGAAGTTTAAAAAAGAATCTCCCACACTCTGTGCACATGTGTGAGTCCCATTGAAAAGGTGGGGGCGGGGCCTATTTCTGCTGAAGAGCCTGGCAGCATAGTGCTGAGCAGGCCACTGAGTATGCGCCAATCTGTCAGCGCTGAGAACGGTGCATGTACAGTGGCCCCTGTCTGCCAACCTCCTGATCACTGGCCAGCCCTGCAACCCCGCAATGCCGGCCCTTCCACCCTCACCACAGCCTGATTGCTGGCCTCCTGGACATGTCCGGGCCAGCCTCGCCTCCCCCCCCTCCCCCACGCCTCCCACCCCAGCTCGATCTCCCCTCCACTCTGATCTCCCCTGGTCACTGGCAATCCGAATATCCCTCCCACACAGTGCCGACCACCCCCTGCCTCCCGCACTGCCAATCCAGCCCCTGCCACCACCCCCCCCCCCCCCCCCCAATCTCCCCCCCCACCCCAATCTCCCCCGGCCACTGACAGTCCGAATATCCCCGCCACGTAGTGCTGACCACCTCCCGCCTCCTGCACTGCCAACCCAGCTTCCTGGCCCCCTCAATCTCCCCCCCCCGACCCCGATCTCCCCCCACCACAGGGAGTCAGAATATTCCCCCCCCCCACAGTGCCAAACCCCCCTCCCAGCCTGCCTCGATCTCCCCCCCCCCCCCCCCCCCCCCCCCCCGCACCCTGCCTGATCTCCACCCGCCACCGGCATTCCGAATATCCGCCCCCCCCTCCGCTCCCCCACGCAGTGCTGATGCCATCCCCCCCCCCCCAGCAGCCCCCCCATCCTGATGGCCAGCCCCAATCGCTAGCCTCCCTCCTCCACCGATCCCAACTGCAGAGTGGGACCCCCCGCCCCCACCGATCATCCCCCATCAGGCCCCGCCCCCATCCGGCCCCCCCTTGGCACTGCACCATGCCCGGTATGCAGTGCCAAGATGCCCCCTGGGCATTGGCAGTTTGTCCCTTGGGCAGTATCAGTGCACTCAAGGTGGCAATGCCCAGTGGGCACCCTCCTGAGCATCCGACCCTCTGGGGGGCCTCAATTGCCCCCTTTCACTCCATCAGGGCCGGCCCACCAGTGGAAGTTAGTATAGTTCCCGCAAGTGGGGAACTATTCTAAATCCCGCTGGAGTGAACCACTCCTGGCAGGGAGGGAGAGGATAGCGGGTCCGGAAACTTTAGTCCCAGGCCCGTTAATGAAATTTAAATCATACGGAAATTGCTCCCTGCATATCTAATGCAGCTCGGCACCTATTTCTGGCGCGGAGCTGATGGCGCCGTAAGTCCGATGCTGGGCTCTCAGGGCCGGACACTGAGCACGAATTTCACAAATTGGCCGGTGCTTGAATCTCCCGGGAGAATCACTCCCTTTATGTTTTCAAGAAGCAGTTAGATATAGCACTTGGGGCAAAGGAGATCAAAAGATATGGGGGGAAGGCAGGATCAGGCTGTTGAGTTGAATGATCAACCATGATCATAATGAATAACAGAGCAGACTTGAAGGGCCGAATAGCCTCCTCCAGCTCCTATTTTCTATGTTTGTATAAGACTTGTCCTCCAGAAATAGCTGCATCCCTAGCCAAGCTGTTCCAGTACAGCTACAACGCCCAGCATTATGGAAAATTGCCAAGGTAAGTCCTGTCCACAAAAGTCAGGATGAATCGAACCTGGCCAATTACTGCCCCATCAGCCTGCTCTCAATCATCAGCACACTGAACGAAGGTGTCATTGACAGTGCCACCAAACGGCACTTACTCAGAAATAACCTGCTCACTGATGCTTAGTTTGGGTTCTCCTGGGGCCACTCAACTCCTAACCTCATTACAACCTTTATCCAAACATGGGCAAGAGAGCAGAACTCAAGAGGTAAGGTGAGAGTGACTGCCCTTGACAATAAAGCAACATTTGACCAGGTATGGCTTCAAGGTGCCCTAGCAAAACTGGAATCAATGGTAATCAGGGGAAAAACTCTCCACCAGTTGGAGTCATACCTGGTCCAAAGGAAAAATGTTTGGTTGTTGAAGGTCAATCATCTCAATCCAGGAACACCAATGCAGGTGTTCCTCAGGGTAGTGTCTTAGGCCCAAACATCTTCAGTTGCTTCGTCCATGACCTTCTCTCTATCATAAGATCAGAATTGGGGATGTTCACTGATGATGACACAATGTTCAACGCCATTCATGATTCCATAGATACTGAAGAAAGACCAGGACAACATTCAGGCTTGGGTTCATAAGTGGCAAGTAACATTTGTGCCACACAAGTACCAGGAAATAACCATCTTCAGCAAGAGAGAATCTAACCATCGTCCCTTGCGAGTCAATGGTATTACCATCGCTGAATCCCCCACTATCAACATTGTGGAGGTTACCGTGGACTAGAAACTGAACTGGACTAGCCAAATAAATATTGTGAAGGGCAGGAGCTGGGAATCCTGTGGTGAGTAACTCACCTCTTGACTCCCCAAAGCCCATCCACCATCTACAAGATACAAGTCAGGAGTGTGATTGAATACCCTCCACTGGCTTGGATGAATGCTGCTCTAACAATACGGAAGAAGTCTGACACCATTGAGGACAAAGCGGCCCACTTGACTCAGACCACGATAAACATTCACTCCCTCCATTATCGGCACAAAGTGACAGTAGTGCGTATCATCTACAAGATGCACTGCAGCAACTCAATGGATGGATGTTAGGGAACTTGGGGAAATAAATAGTAATGTCTTGAGGAGTGTACATATTACACAGAAGGAGGTGCTGGAAGCCTTAAAGCGTATCATGGTAGATAAATCCCCGGGACCTGATGAAGTGTATCCCAGGATGTTGTGGGAGGCTATGGAAGAAATTGCAGGTCCCCTAGCAGAGATATTTGAATCATCGACAACCACAGGTGAGGTGCCTGAAGATTGGAGGGTGGCAAATGTTGCGCTTTTGTTGAAGAAGGGGTGCAGGGAAAAGCCTGGGAACTACAGGCCGGTTAGCCTCACATCTGTGGTGGGTAAGTTGGTGGAAGGTATTCTGAGAGACAGGATCTGCAGGCATTTAGAGAGGCAAGGGCTGATTAGGGACAGTCAGCGTGTCTTTGTGAGAGGAAAATCATGTCTCACGAATTTGATTGAGTTTTTTGAAGGGGTAAACAAGAAGGTAGATTAGGGCAGTGCAGTCGATGTTGTCTGCATGGACTTTAGCAATATTTTGACAAGGTACCGCATGTTAGGTTGTTGCATAAGGTTAAATCTCAGAGGATCCAGGGTGAGGTAGCCAAATGGATACAAAATTGGCTTGATGACAGAAGACAGAAGACAGAAGAGGGCGGTTGTAGAGGGTTGCTTTCAAACTGGAGGCCTGTGACCAGCAGTGTGCCTCAGGGATCAGTGCTGGGTCCACTGTTATTTGTCATTTATATTAATGATTTCGATGAGAATTTAGGAGGCATGGTTAGTAACTTTGCAGATGACGCCAAGATTAGTGGCATAGTGGTCAGTGAAGAAGGTTATCTAGGATGGCAATGGGATCTTGATCAACTAATAAAATTGTAAACAAATATTTGCAGAAACAATGCTGTGTACATGTATGATTAGCGCATCTCTTAAAGTAATCTCAAGCTACAAATTAGTATTTTATATCGAATTCCTTATAAGGAAAACCTAATTTATGGAATTACATTGATCTCAGCACTGGATAACCTACAACTTGAATCCTATACTTAATAAAATTCAAATTCGTTGCAGGAAAGGGGACAATCTTTATCCACTCATCTATTATTTGAATTTGAACCTATTGTAGGAAACATAATAACAGGGTACTTAGGAAATCATAGTAAGACAGGTTTATAAAAGGGTTATCTTGTTTGACAAATCTTTTGGGTTTTTTTGAGGATGTAACTAATAGGATGGATAAGGGCCAACTAGTCGATGTAGTGTATTTGGATTTTCAAAAAGTGTTCGATGCAATGCCATGTGATCGGTTATTGCATGAAATGATGAAGTGTTTTCAACCATATTCAACCAGATCTCCAGTATCATAGATGCCAGTTTTCAGCCAACTTGGTTCACTCCACATGATATCAAGATACGGCTGAAAGTATCAGACATAGCAAGGCATTGGCTCTGACAACATACCAGCTGCAGTGCTGAAGGCTTGTCTCCAGAATTAACTAGGCCCCAAGCCAAGCTTTTCCAGTCAAGCTATAACACTAACATCCATCCAACAATGCCAAAAATTGTCAATGTATGCCCCGTCCACAAAAAGACAATGCTATCAAGTGCAATAACCTGCTCACCAAAGCTCAGTTTGGATTTGACCAGGGGTACAGTTGGCTGAACAGCTGGTTAATGGTGCAGAGCGATGCTAATAACGCGGGTTCAATTCCCGGCTGAGATTATTCATGAAGGCCGCCTTCACAACCTGGCACCTAACCTGAGATGTGGTGATCCTCAGGCTAAATCACCACTAGTCAACTCTGCCCCTCAAAGGGCAAAGCAACCCATGGTCATCTGAGACAATGATGACTTTACCTTTTACCTTAAGATTGGTGCTATCCTAAAGAACCTTTGTGGCAAATCAGACTGAGGCAGGCATAGTAGGGCCTCACAGCGATCCATCTCTGACCTGGATATGTTTAACAAATCTTCCTACAGCATTGCTTTGCAATGACACCCTTTGGGAATATTAGGCCATGAATTTTCTTCGTAGTTCTCCTGCACCAGAAGTGTGGCAGAAATCCAATTTACACATGCTTCTAGTGAGGCAGCTGAAAGAAAATTCCAGATATTAGATTCTGCATACAGATTCACCTAGGTATGAAAGATCTGGGGGGGGGCGATTCTCCCATCCTGCTGCGCTAATAAATTAGCGCAGTGGGCCGGGAGATTTCAGCGGTGCTAGATTAGCACGATCCACGCTGGGAGTCTGGCCGCAAGCGCCTCTCCCAGCATTAGGTTGCTGGCACTGTCAGCTCCGCCCCAGAAATAGGTGCGGAGCTGCAATGGGTGTGCAGGGGGGCGATTTTAATGTTATTTAAATGTGATTAGCGGGCCCGGGACTGAAGTCTCCAGGCTCACTAGCAACTCCCCCCACACCAGAGTGTTTCACTCCGGCGGGGTTTACAATAGCTCCCCACTTTCAGGAGCTAGCAGCCCTACCCTGCTGGGGAGAATAGGGGCCCCCCAGAGGATCGGGCATGGGGGTCAGGGTACCCCCTGGGCATTGCGACCCTCGTAGTGCCAGCCTGTGCCCTCTGGCACTGCCCAACTGGAAAAGTGCCAATGGCCAGGGGGCACCTTGACACTGCCCAACGTGCACAGGGCTATGCCGAAGGGGCGGGGGGTCCCGTTGCCACTCTGCATAGGGATCGGTGGAGGAAGGAGGGACGCCAGCGATTGGGGCAGGCTGGAGCGGGGGGGAGGGGCAGCCGGGATGTCAGCCTGCTGAGAGGGTTGGGACTGCAGGGGGATGAGGGAATTGGGGGGGGGAGGGGGGTGGGGGCATGCTGGAGATCAGGGTGGGCAAGGAGGGGGTTAGAACATACAACATAGAACATGGAAAAAATACAGCACAAACAGGCCCTTCGGCCCACAAGTTGCGCCGGTCATGTCCCTACCTGCCTAGGCTATATATAGAACATAGAACATAGAACATTACAGCGCAGAACAGGCCCTTCGGCCCACGATGTTGCACCGACCAGCCAAAAAAAAAAACTGTGACCCTCCAACCTAAACCAATTTCTTTTCGTCCATGAACCTATCTACGGATCTCTTAAACGCCCCCAAACTAGGCGCATTTACTACTGATGCTGGCAGGGCATTCCAATCCCTCACCACCCTCTGGGTAAAGAACCTACCCCTGACATCGGTTCTATAACTACCCCCCCTCAATTTAAAGCCATGCCCCCTCGTGCTGGATTTCTCCATCAGAGGAAAAAGGCTATCACTATCCACCCTATCTAAACCTCTAATCATCTTATATGTTTCAATAAGATCCCCTCTTAGCCGCCGCCTTTCCAGCGAAAACAATCCCAAATCCCTCAGCCTCTCCTCATAGGATCTCCCCTCCATACCAGGCAACATCCTGGTAAACCTCCTCTGCACCCTCTCCAAAGCCTCCACATCCTTCCTGTAATGTGGGGACCAGAACTGCACACAGTACTCCAAGTGCGGCCGCACCAGAGTTGTGTACAGTTGCAACATAACGCTACGACTCCTAAATTCAATCCCCCTACCAATAAACGCCAAGACACCATATGCCTTCTTAACAACCTTATCTACTTGATTCCCAACTTTCAGGGATCTATGCACACATACACCTAGATCCCTCTGCTCCTCCACACTATTCAAAGTCCTCCCGTTAGCCCTATACTCAACACATCTGTTATTCCTACCAAAGTGAATTACCTCACACTTCTCCGCATTAAACTCCATCCGCCACCTCTCGGCCCAACTTTGCAACCTGTCTAAGTCTTCCTGCAAACTACGACACCCTTCCTCACTGTCTACCACACCACCGACTTTGGTGTCATCAGCAAATTTGCTAATCCACCCAACTATACCCTCATCCAGATCATTAATAAATATTACAAACAGCAGTGGCCCCAAAACAGATCCCTGAGGTACACCACTTGTAACCGCACTCCATGATGAATATTTACTATCAACCACCACCCTCTGTTTCCTATCCGCTAGCCAATTCCTGATCCAATTTCCTAGATCACCCCCAATCCCATACATCTGCATTTTCTGCAGAAGCCTACCATGGTGAACCTTATCAAACGCCTTACTAAAATCCATATATACCACGTCCACTGCCTTGCCCCCATCCACCTCCTTGGTCACTTTCTCAAAAAACTCAATAAGGTTAGTAAGGCACGACCTACCTGCCACAAAACCATGCTGACTATCACCTATCAATTCATTACTCTCCAAATAACTATAAATCCTATCCCTTATAATTTTTTCCAACATCTTGCCGACAACAGAAGTGAGACTCACCGGTCTATAATTCCCGGGGAAGTCTCTGTTCCCCTTCTTAAACAATGGGACAACATTCGCTAACCTCCAATCTTCTGGTACTATACCAGAGGCCAACGACGACCTGAAGATCAGAGCCAGAGGCTCTGCAATCACTTCTCTTGCCTCCCAGAGAATCCTTGGATAAATCCCATCCGGACCAGGGGATTTATCTATTTTCAGACCCTCCAGAATATCCTGCACATCCTCCTTATCAACTGTAATACTGTCTATTCTACTCCCTTGCAACCCAGTGTCCTCCTGAGCTATATTCATGTCCCCTTGCGTGAACACCGAAGAGAAATATTGGTTCAATGCTTCACCAATCTCCTCCGGTTCCACACATAACTTCCCTCTGCCATCTATAACTGGCCCTAAACTTGCCCTAACCAACCTTCTGTTCTTGACATACCTATAGAACGCCTTAGGATTCTCTTTAACCCTATCCGCCAAAGTCTTCTCATGTCCCCTTTTAGCCCTTCTAAGCTCGCTCTTCAACTCCCTCTTAGCCAATCTAAAGCTTTCTAGTGCACTACCCGAGTGCTCACGTCTCATCCGAACATAAGCCTCCTTTTTCTTTTTAACCAACAAAGAAACTTTTTTGGTGCACCACGGTTCCCTAGCCCTACCAATTCCTCCTTGCCTGACAGGGACATACCTATCACAGACTCGCAGTAGCTGCTCCTTGAAAAAACTCCACATGTCGGACGTTCCCAGTCCCTGTAATCTCCTAGTCCAACCTATGTTTCCTAATTCTCTCCTAATAGCCTCATAATTACCCTTCCCCCAGCTAAAACCACTGGCCCGAGGTTCATGCCTATCCCTTTCCATCACTAAGGTGAACGTAACCGAGTTGTGGTCACTATCACCAAAATGCACACCAACTTCCAAGTCTAGCACCTGGTCTGGCTCATTTCCCAGCACCAGATCCAATATAGCCTCACCTCTAGTTGGCCTGTCTACATACTGAGTCAAAAAACCTTCCTGCACGCTTTGAACAAAAACTGACCCCTCTAACGAGCTAGAGCTATAACAATTCCAGTCAATATTAGTCAAGTTAAAATCCCCCATAACAATTGCCCTATTACTTTCACTCCTAAGCAGGATTAACTCCGCAATCCTTTCCTCAACCTCTCTAGAACTTTTAGGAGGTCTATAAAAGACTCCCAACAGGGTGACCTCTCCTCTCCTATTTCTAATCTCCGCCCATACTACCTCAACAGATAAGTCCTCATCAAACCTCCTCTCTGACACTGTGATACAATCTCTGACCAATAATGCTACCCCTCCCCCTCTTCTACCTCCTTCCCTACTTCGACTAAAACATTTGAACCCCGGGACCTGCAGCATCCATTCCTGCCCCTGCTCTATCCATGTCTCTGAAATAGCCACAACATCGAAGTCCCAGGTACTGATCCACGCTGCAAGTTCACCCACTTTATTGCGAATACTCCTGGCATTGAAGTATACACATTTCAAACCCTGCTCCACCCCACCTCTGCAATGCCGTGCATTGCAGTCCCCATCCATGCATCCCTCACTTTCAGCCCCACTACTCAGGATCCCTCCCCCCCCCCCGAATCAGTTTAAACCTCCCTGCATGGCCTTAGCAAATTTACCCCCCAGGATATTGGTCCCCTTCTGATTAAGGTGTAGACCATCCTTCTCATAGAGGTCACACCTTCCCCAGTACGAGCCCCAATTGCTTAAGTACCTGAACCCCTCCCTCCTGCACCATCCCCTCAGCCATGAATTCAAACCTTCCCTCTCCCTATTCCTCTCTAAACTATCCCGTGGTACAGGCAAGAGTCCAGAGATAACCACTCTGTCAGTCTTGGCCTTTAGTTTCCACCCCAACTCCATAAATCCCTGCCTAATATCCCCTTCCCCTATCCTCCCTATGTCGTGTGTCCCCACATGCACAATAACTTGTGGTTTATCTCCCTCCCCCCTAAGAGTCCTGAATACCCTGTCAGACACATCCCGGACCCCAGCCCCTGGTAGGCAACACACCAACCCTGAGTCCCTACCTTTAGTTCCGACCCTCCTATCTGTCCCCTTAATTGTGGAGTCCCCAATCACAAGGCCCAGTCTTTTACAGCCCCTAACCACCTGAGCTTTCTCACTCGGCTCACCCCCAGAGATCTGCTCTCTATGCTCAGTTGATTCCTCCTCAACTGTAGCCTCCAGCACCGAAAACCTATTATGGAGGGGAACCGCCCCAGGGGATTGTCTTCCCGATTGCTTCTTACCCCTCCTCCTGGCATTGACCCAAGCCTCATTTCTAGGAGTTACTATTTCTCTATAACTCCTATCAACTTCCACCTCCGCCTCCCGAATTATGCGGAGTTCCTCTAACTCCCCCTCCATCTCCTTTACACGCTCCTCCAGAAGCTGCAATCTAATGCACTTCTTACAACTAAAATCTCCTGAAACACTACTGGATTTCCTCACCACATACATCCCACAGGAGATGCAGCATACTGCCTGAACTGCCATCCCTGAAGCCATTACCAGCAAGAAAAAAAGAAAACAAAAAACTTCCCCACACTTATAATTAGGTTAGAGGAGGATGGAAGGGTGGGATCCTCTACCAGTGTAGAGGATCGGGTATCTCCTCTGCACCAATTTATAGGGCTAGGGGCCCGAGAGAAAAAAAAAACTACTACTGAGGGGGAACCACCCAGGTAACTGACTTTTAAAGTTAAAATAAAAACCCTTCCCAGACTCCTTTGCTGCCCACTTCTAGTTTTCACTTTAAATATATAGGCTTACCTATAACCCTCAATCCTATTAAGTTCCATGTACTCATCCAGAAGTCTCTTAAAGACCCTCTCGAGTTTGCCTCCACCACCACTGACGGCAGCTGATTCCACTCACCCACCACCCTCTGAGTGAAAAACTTACCCCTGACATCTCCTCTGTACCTACTCCCCAGCACCTTAAACCTGTGTCCTCTCGTAGCAGCCCCCATTTCAGCCCTGGGAAAAAGCCTCCGAGAATCCACCCGATCTATACCTCTCAACATCTTGTACACCTCTATCAGGTCACCTCTCATCCTTCGTCTCTCCAAGGAGAAAAGACCGAGCTCCCTCAACCTATCCTCATAAGGCATGCCAACCAATCCAGGCAACATCCTTGTAAATCTATTCCCTTCATAATCTTATATGTTTCTATAAGATCTCCTCTTCATTCTTCTGAATTCCAATGAGTATAGCCCCAGTCTACTCAGGCTCTCCTCATAAGCCAACCCTCTCGACTCCAGAATCAACCTCGTGAATCTCCTCTGCACCCCCTCCAGTGCCACGTAAGGAGATCAAAACTGCACACAGTACTCCAGGTGTGGCCTCACTAGCTGCATCATAACCTCGCTGTTTTTAAAATCCATCCCTCTAGCAATGAAGGACAAAATTCAATTTGCCTTCTCAATTACCTGCCTGTACAAGTTGCTGAAGGTAGTTCCTTGATTTAACTGGTAAAAGTTGTGAAATTGCTATTTTAACACAGACACACACAGACACACACAGACACACACTCCAACGTTGCCCTCGTGCCCAGAGGGCGTCTCCATCCCCCGCGTCACCGCACCCATTGGTTGAGAGGGTTGTTCGGGGCTGGCCTGGGAATGGTTGGGGGCCAATGCCATTAGCTTTCGGAGCGCTGCTCCTTCGTCAGATGGAGTGGATATCTGATATCCACTCCATCTGACGAAGGAGCAGCGTTCTGAAAGCTAATGGCATTTGCTACCAAATAAACCTGTTGGACTTTAACCTGGTGTTGTTAAAACTCTTACTGTATTTACCCCAGTCCAACACCGGCATCTCCATATCATGGTTGGGTGGCCAGCGATCGGGCTGTGGGCAGGCAGTGGGCCGGCAACGCAGGGGCCGCATGAGAGGCCAGCAGTGTGGGGCTACAGTGTATGTGCTGATCTCGGGGCTGACAGATCAGTGCATGTGCAGTGGCCCGCTCAGCACGCTGATTTCAGCCTCTCCAGTGGGAATAGAGTCCGTCCCCTGAAATTTAATGATATTCATGCTGGTGGCCTCTGCAGTGCACAGAGTGTGGGAGATTCTAGTGTGAAATCCCACTGAAAAAAACAGCATGAGTTACTCGTTTTCACACAAATTCAACACTTAGAATTTTTTGGGGAGTATTCCGGCCCAGTCCTCTACATATGACATAGGTGAAAATTGATCATCTATACTACAAGCATGCCTCTCATACCTGATATAGTTCCTATGAATCACTTCTCCTTTACCTCCAAAATCTACAAAGTGGTTTGCCGTTAGGTCATTATATGTCCCTTCAAAGGTTCAACAAAAGCCACTCAGTGGAAGTAGGCTTGGATCACTGAGATAGGAGAACTTCAAAAATCTGTCAGTAAATATCCCCAAAGTTCCACTATCTAACTTTTCCAAAAGTATCAATGTCGCAAAGCTACACTATCAACAATAATGTACCTTTCAGAGCTGGGACCCAGCTGAGGTCTACCTTGGACAGCCCATTCTACTTGGGTACTCAGCCTTTGTAGCTTTGCTCCAATGTTCTGATTACAATATTGGTAACTCTCCTGATGTGCATGATAATTGTACCTCATGATTCAAAATGGTACACTAAATTGATTCTAAATGATTTTAAATTGTACACTAGTTCCATTGCCTCCAGTACTTCTGGTTCAGAGTTTTAGGCGTATTGGCATCTCGGCTACTTAAGCCTCAGTATCACATTAGAATTCTTTGCATCCAAAATCATATCACTATTTCTTGTAACCTTCAAAGCCAGTCCTGACCAAATATTCACCCAACTCTTTTCATGCATAGTAACTGAGACAACAGTAACTGCTTAAGCTCAAAATCTATTTGATATATCAATTCCTCTGTGGGAAAAATCCGGCTTATCTCAATTCTTGCCAATACTGCCATTAAGAAGATGATGCTGATCCAACTTCTTGAACTACTGCAGTTTGTCTGGTTCATTTACTCCCACAGTGTTGATAGGATTTTGATGCAACTACAAGAGATGAATGGTGATATGGTTCCAAGTAGATAGTTTGTGGATTGGAGGGGAACCTGCAGGCTGTAGTGTTCCCATATGCCTGCTGCCCTTTTCCTTCTGGGTGGTAGAGCTCATAGATTTGGAAGGTGCGGTCAAAGAAGATCTGGGGAGTTTCAGCAATGCTTCTTGCACATAGTACATGCTGCTACCATTGTGCATCAGTGAGTGAATGTTTATTGTGCTGAAAAGGGTGATGATCAAGCGAATTGCTTTGATCTGAATGGCATCCATCTTCTTGAGTATTGTTGAAGCTACACTCATCCAGGCAAGTATATTCCATCACACTTCTCACTTGTGCCTTCTGTACAGACATTGAGGAGTTAGGAGATGGGTGACTCTCCTGTGGATTCCAAGTCTTTGACCTACTTGTGGTGGACCTCAGTTGTGCCTTTGTCCTATATGGACCACCGTTGTGTGTGTTTGTCATACCTGGACGCATCCCCTTCCAGTTTGGTTCCTCCCCTCAGCACCTAGTATAAAGGTGGCTGTCTCCTCCCCCTTGTTCAGTCCAGGTCGGTTAATTGTTGGGATCTGCTCCTGATTCTGTTGTGAATAAAAGCCTACACTTATATTGGCATATCGGTAGTCTTTCGCCTTATTGATAGCGCATCAATTTTATTCACAACAGTTACTAGTATGGAGCAGTTTCTAAAACCCGACAAGTTAGCATTAGACCCTCAAGAGGTTGGAGCCTCTGATAAATTTGATCATTGGTTGGACTGCTTCGAAGCATTCGTCGACACCGCTACGGCCATCGACACCGACGCTGCTAAACTCCACGTGCTCCGCGCCCGGGTAAGCGAAACTGTCTATGGAATCTTCCAGGACGCTGCTACTTACGCGGACGCTATCGAACTCCTAAAAGGGCAGTTCCGAAAGAGCCCTAACGTGGTTTACGCCAGACACCTCCTAACTACCCGCAAACAGCAGCCAGGAGAATCGTGCGCCCAATTTCTGCGCGCCCTGCAAGTCCTCGCCCGAGCATGCGACTGTAAGGCTGTTTCAGCAGCTCAGAACACGGAGGATCTGATCCGCGACGCCTACGTTGCGGGCATTGAGTCTACATACATCCAGCAGCGTCTGCTGGAACAAGATGACCTAGACCTCCGGAAAACGGCCACGATGGCTGAAACGTTAGAAGCAGCCTCCCATAATCTCGGGTCTTACCTTGGATCCCGTTCCACCGACGGCTCCACTGCGACGGCTGCTCCAGCAGGGCCCAAATGTTACTTTTGTGACCTCCATAAGCACCCTCGGCGTCACTGCCCGGCAAAGGACGCGATTTGCTCCGGATGCGGTAAGCTAGGCCACTTTGTTAAAGTCTGCCGAGCAAAGCCGCTTCTGAAGACTCGTGGAGCCATGTGTGCTCCGAGGGCGCGGCCATCTTTGATGCAGGCGGCGGCTGCGCGCGAATCGCCATCTTCGATGCGGTCACCGGAAGTGCGGGAATCGCCATCTTTGATGCGGTCACCGGAAGTGCGGGAGTCGCCATCTTTGAGACTGGCATCAAGGCAAGCTGAGCAGGAAGCTTCATCCGTGACGTCATCAGACGGCGACGAAGATGGATTCTTCTTTAATTCAACAGTGGCATCGATTTGCCTGGGCCAGTCGCAGCCACATCAACTCTCCAAGTCCATAATGGAGATCAAGGTAAATGGTTATGCAGAAAACTGCCTGTTTGACTGTGGGAGCACGGAAAGTTTTATACACCCTCGCACAGTGCGTCAATATGCCCTTCCCGTGCGACCCTGGAGCCAGACCATCTCCATGGCCTCGAATTCTCACTCAGTGGAGGTCCTCGGGTGCTGCTTGGTGACGCTGACGGTACAGGGCACAGTCTACGAGCGTTTTCGGCTCCTCGTGCTGCCGCGACTCTGCGCAGCTGTACTGCTGGGGTTAGATTTCCTCAGCCATCATAGAAGCGTCATCCTGCAGTACGATGGCCCTTATCCCCCGCTCTCCGTCTGCAAGGCGCCGTCACGGCAGCGCCCCTCGCGCACCACCTGCAGTCTCTCGACCCTCAAGATCACCCCCCCCCCGTTATTTGATAACCTCACCCCGGATTGTAGGCCTATAGCCACCAAGAGTAGGCGCTATAGTGCGGATGACCGGGCCTTCATTCGGTCCGAGGTACAACGTTTGCTCCAGGAAGGGATTATCCAGGCCAGCACCAGCCCCTGGAGGGCGCAAGTGGTCGTAGTTAAATCGGGGGAGAAACACCGCATGGTGATTGACTACAGCCAGACCATAAACAGGTATACCCAACTAGATGCATATCCTCTTCCCCGTATCGCGGACATAGTCAACCGCATCGCGCACTATAGGGTTTTTTCAACGATCAATTTGAAATCGGCTTACCACCAGCTCCCTATCCGCTCGGAGGATCGCCCATACACTGCCTTTGAGGCGGATGGCCGCCTCTACCAGTTCCTCCGAGTCCCCTTTGGTGTCACCAATGGGGTCTCAGTCTTCCAACGGGCCATGGATCAAATGGTGGACAAGTACGGACTACGGGCCACTTTCCCGTATCTGGATAACGTCACCATCTGCGGCCATGACCTGCAGGACCATGATGCCAACCTACAAAAATTCCTTCGTACGGCCACTCTCCTGAACCTCACATACAATGAGGCGAAGTGTGTTTTCCGGACACGCCGCCTCGCCATCCTTGGGTACGTGATAGAAAATGGTGTCCTTGGCCCCGACCCAGCCCGTATGCGTCCCCTTATGCAGCTTCCCCTCCCTACTACCCTCAAAGCACTGAGGAGATGCCTGGGCTTCTTCTCCTATTATGCTCAGTGGGTTCCCCGTTACGCAGATAAAGCCCGTCCGCTCCTAAAATCGACCTCTTTTCCCCTGGCGGAGGAGGCCTGTCGGGCCTTCAATGACATCAAAGCGGACATCGTGAAGGCCGCGATGCACGCTGTGGACGAATCCATCCCATTCCAAGTGGAAAGTGATGCGTCTGACTTTGCCCTAGCTGCCACCCTTAACCAGAGGGGCCGTCCGGTGGCCTTCTTTTCCTGGACCTTACAAGGCCCTGAGATTCGACACTCCTCGGTCGAGAAGGAGGCCCAGGCCATCGTGGAAGTCGTCCGGCACTGGCGCCATTATCTCGCGGGCCAACGATTCACCTTAATTACGGACCAGCGGTCCGTTGCCTTCCTGTTTAACACCAGGCAAAAGGGCAAGATTAAGAATGACAAGATCTTGCGGTGGAGGATTGAGCTCTCCACCTACAGATATGACATCATGTACCGGCCCGGGAAGCTCAATGAGCCCCCAGACGCCCTGTCCCGTGGATCATGTGCCAGTGCCCAACTAGACCAGCTACAGTCCCTCCATAACGACCTCTGTCACCCGGGTGTCACCAGATTTTTCCATTTTGTCAAGTCCCGTAACCTGCCCTTCTCCCTTGAGGAAGTCCGGACGATTACCAGGCAATGCAGGGTCTGCGCTGAGTGCAAACCGCAGTTCTACCGGCCAGGTAGGGCGCACCTTGTAAAGGCCACTCGCGCGTTCGAGCGCCTTAGCGTTGATTTTAAAGGCCCCTCCCCTCCTCTAACCGCAATGTTTATTTCCTGAATATCATTGACGAATACTCACGTTTCCCTTTTGCCTTCCCCTGCTCGGACATGACCACGGCTACAGTGATTCGGACCCTGAACAAGCTCTTCACCCTGTTCGGCTTCCCAGCCTATATTCATAGCGACCGTGGGTCCTCTTTCATGAGTGACGAGCTGAGGCAGTACCTGCTCGCCAAAGGCGTTGCCTCCAGCCGCACCACTAGCTATAACCCCAGGGGCAATGGTCAAGTAGAGCGGGAGAACGCAACCGTCTGGAAGGCCGTTCTATTAGCGTTACGGTCTAGGGGCCTTCCAGTCAGCCGTTGGCAAGACGTCCTTCCGGACGCATTACATTCCATTAGGTCACTCTTGTGCACAGCGACCAATATGACCCCTCACGAGCGGATGTTTGCGTTTCCCAGGAAGTCCTCCTCGGGTACTTCGCTCCCGGATTGGCTGATGTCCCCGGGACCCGTCCTGCTTCGGAAGCATGTCCGGACCCATAAGGCAGATCCCTTGGTCGAGGAGGTCCAACTGCTCCATGCTAATCCCCAATATGCTTATGTAGCGTACCCTGATGGGCGGGAGGACACGGTTTCTGTCCGTGACTTGGCACCCGCGGGTGCCCCGGAGGTCACCACGTCCTTCCGCCCCACGGTCCCTGGTGTCGTCCATTCGGAGACTACTACGCCTCTTCCTCCCTCAGTCCCTGTCCCCAATGTAGTGTGCCCAGAGCCTGTTGCAGCCCCCCACCCCCCAGCTCCGGTTCCCACTGTTCCCCATACGCCACCAGGGCCACTGCTCATTCCTCTCGCCCCTATGTACAGCTCGCTTGAGTCGCCGGAGCCGTCGCCACGCAGTACCCGACGACTGGACGGGACGACGGATCGGTCCGCTTCACACCACCCAGCGCCTTCTCTCGACGCTCACTGTACGGAGCCTGGGCCGACATCGCTCCCTGCTCGGACGACTCTGCGACCTGCACTACGACGATCACGACGGCGGATCAAGCCACCGGTTCGTCTGGACTTGTGATATTGTTTCCGCTTCACCCCCGTGTTGTTTTTTTTAAAAGGAAGGGGTGAATGTGGTGGACCTCAGTTGTGCCTTTGTCCTATATGGACCACCGTTGTGTGTGTTTGTCATACCTGGACACATCCCCTTCCAGTTTGGTTCCTCCCCTCAGCACCTAGTATAAAGGTGGCTGTCTCCTCCCCCTTGTTCAGTCCAGGTCGGTTAATTGTTGGGATCTGCTCCTGATTCTGTTGTGAATAAAAGCCTACACTTATATTGGCATATCGGTAGTCTTTCGTTTTATTGATAGCGCATCACTACTCTTGTAGTCATAGTGTTTTTCTGGCTAGTCCAGTTAAGTTTCTGATCAATGGGAACCCCTAGGATATTGATATGGGGGATTCAGCAATGGTAATGGCATTTAATTTAAAAAGGAGATGGTGAGATTCGCTCTTGTTGGAGATGACCATTTATGGCACTTGTATGGTATGAAGGTTACTGCCACTTAGCAGTCCGAGCCTGAATGTTGTCCAGGTTTTCCTGTATATGGACATGAACTGCTTCAGTGTCTGAGAATTGTGAATGGTACTGAACATTGAGCAATCATCAGTGAACATTCCCACTTTTGACCTTTTCATGGAGGTGGTGCTTCTAGTTTTATTCCCTTTTGATTTTCTGTAATGGTTTGGGACAACTGAGTGGATTGCTGGGTTATTCCAGAGGGCAGTTATCATTAAACCTAATTGCTGTGGGTCTAGAATCACATGTTGGCCAGACCAGTTAAGAATGGCAGATTTCCTTCCCAAAGGACATTAGTGATCATCTACGGCACCATTGCTGAGGCTAGCTTTCAATTCTAGAGGTTTAATATTCTCATATTCAAGTTGTCTAGTTCAGTTCTCTCCGTCCATGGCAAATAATAATTTATATGTATCCATTCCTCTCAACACTTAATAAAGGCGGACCATGTTCCACTGTTTTTTTTTTCAAAAAATGTAAATTTAACTCAATAAGAGTCATGCTTTCCTTCCAGAATAGTCCTAGGCACTCTATAAATTTTCTTCAATCCAACAATTAAAAACAGAAAATGCTGAAAAACCTCAGCAGGTCTGGCAGCATCTGTGTAGAAACAAATAGAGTTAGTGTTTTGAGTCCATATGCTTCTCCTTCAGATCTGCCAGACCTGCTGTGTATTTCCAACATTTTCAGTTTTTATTTCAGATTGCCAGCATCTGCAGCATTTTGCTTTTATATTAATCGCTTGAGAACCAAATGATCAAAGCTGTATACAATATGACAAAAAACCTTTTACAGATAGTCACTGAAGCATAAAGTAAGCCTTTAGTCACACTCTGGAATCGATTCCAGTACATTACTAGCCTCAACAAAACTTTCGTTTTGCCTAAAACCATTCAATGAGTAATCACATCAAATAGTTTTTCTTTCCTGTCCCTACTAATCTACAAAACCAAACACCGGTTACATTAAATCGTTCCCATTCCATAACCTAACTGTTTGATTAGGACCGTTCCCTTTGGATGATGTTAATATCTCTATTTGTTACTTCATTGGAGACATCATCAAGCTGTAAAATATTGCAAGAAGTAACTTGCTGCACAAGGCAGGGTAACTATATTTTCCTCAGTCCATTACAATAATTTGCTATTCATTCCATAAGAATTAGTGTCAGCAAAATCTCACTTCATCAAATATTTTTTGTAAGTCCCTATAGATTGTGGAATAAATTGAGCAAGGCAACTGTCCATGAAGTCAGGGATTTAAATCCTATTACCATAAAACTGGTGGTTCAGTGAATCAAGAACACTGGCCTCAGTATTTGATCTGCACTCCCATGAAGCAAGGCTACATGTCAGCATTGTGGCATTGACGTTTTTTCTTTGATGAGATATGGGTGTCACTAACAAGGTAGATATATGTAGCCCCTCCTTAATTGCCCTTGAACTGAGTGGCTTGCGAGGCCATTTCAGAGGGTAGTTAAGAGTCAACCACGTTGTTGTGGGTCTGGAGTCACATGTAGACCAGATTGGGTAAGAATGGCTGATTTCCTTCCCTGAAGGACATTAATGAACCAGCTGAGTTTTTACGACAATCAATGATTGTTTTATGGTCCCCATTACTTGGACTAAGATTATATTCCAGATTTATTAACTAAGTTTAAATTCTACCAGCTGCTAGTTGTGGGATTTGAACCCTGATTCTCAGAACATTAGCCTGGACCTCAGGATTACTGGACCAATGGCATTACCACTACACCACCACCTGCCCAAATTTGTTCTTATATTTGTTGCATAGAGCTTTTTAACCAAATTAGAACCTCTTCACATTGTAATGACTTCAATCAAGCCATTGAGATTGGCCTATTGGAGCATGAACTCCCTGATTAAGGATCCAATTGATGGGCCAATCAGGGAGTCTTTACCTTGTACTTAACCAGGAGTGTCAGTTCCTCTGGGACTCCCAAAGGTAGACTGCTAATTGCGAGCACTACGTGTACTGTTGTTAGAGTTTGTAAATAAAGGGATTTTGATGAAGGGACTTCTGCTTCTGAAGACTTATTACAACATCCTGACCAATTATTGCTTATCATGCTTGGGGATGAGGAAGTTCTGTGGAATAAAGGGACCTTTGTGTGTTTGACTTTCGATTTCTGAAGGTGGAAGGGCATGTTAGTCGGGTGGTGAAAAGGCATATGGGACATTTGCCTTTATCAGTCGAGGCATAGATTACAAAAGCAGGGAGGTTACGTTGGAACTTTGGTGAGGGAGAGCTGGAGTACTGTGTGCAGTTCTTGTCACCACATTATCAGAAGGATGTGATTGCACTGGAGAAGGCGCAGAGTAGATTCACCAGGATGCTGCCTGGGATGGAACATTTAAGTTATGAAGAGAGGTTAGATAGACTTTGGTTGTTTTTGTTGGGGCAGAGAAGACTGAGGAGCGACCTGATTGAGGTGTACAGAACTATGAGGGGCATGGACAGTGTGGATAGGGGGCAGCTATTCCCCTTGGTTGAAGGATCAGTCACAAGAGGACACAAGTTCAAGGTGAGGGGCAGGAGGTTTCAAGGGGATGTGAGGAAAAACTTTTTTACCCAGAGGGTGGTGATGGTCTGGAATGCGTTGTCTGGGAAGGTGGGAGTCTCACATCCTTTAAAAAGTACCCGGACGAATACTTGGCATCATAATGTTCAAGGCTATGGGCCAAGTGCTGGTAGATGGGATTAGGTATGTAGGTTAGGTGTTTTTCACACATCGGTACAGACTCGATGGGCCAAAGGGCCTCTCCTGTACTCTGTGATTCTGTGAATCTGTTTTTGTGAGGCTATTCTGGAATATCAGATCAGGAGTATTTTTTTTAAACAGCTTTATCATTTTATTGGGCATTGCCCTTGCGATGTTTGCTGCTGCCAAATTATTTATGTTATTATATTTTATTGCCACTCTATGTGCACTCGTTTTCTGAATCGAAAGATGCCGCGTGACCCCCAGGAAATACTGTGGAGATTTTGTGCACTTAGATTGTTAGGCTAATGGGGATCATGCCTTACAGCCTTGTTCAACTCTGAGATAACACTCACTATTTTCCAATCTTTAGGTGCATTGTCACTGATTATTTTCTATCACTTGGTTACAATGGGATTATGTCTCAAAGGCTTCATTACACCGCATAGGATTTTTTAATGGCATCATTACTCTTGAAAGAAAAAGAAGGTAAATGCATCTTTGGACTCAGCAAATTGCCCCTTGAGAAGTATGCATAGCGAATGGCACTACAACAAGAACGACCTACGTTTATAGCAACTTTAACAAAATAAAATGTCCCAAGACACTTCTCAGGAACATTAGGAAACAATGTATGACTCCAAGGCAGCTTGTTCAGATCGCAGGATTTCCCACCCTTCCAGCTGAAGAGTTGCTGAGGACCGTTTCCCTGCCAATACCAACTGCCCTGCAGCCTTTTAACAATGTGTTCATGGTGAGGCCTCTGCCCATACCTGCAGAGGAAGCCCTACCGGCCAATTGGATGGCTGATAATTCTGTAGTCTAGCAGCACCAGGTTTGATCGGTGGCCACTGCTGAGACTGCAGCCCAGTCCCAATGAAGAGGTGTTAATGGACCAAAGGTAAGTCCAGGCTATTGATGGGCTCTTGCTGCCGGGCCCCTGTGAGGGGAGTGAGAGGACTGGGGGGGGGGGATGTCTGTATTTGAGAGGTCGGGATAGGGGGTGGTGGGGGGGAAGGTTAAGTAGAGACATGACTTTGGAAAGGGTGCCTCTGAAGGGCGGAAGGAACCTCCAAAGTTGGTATTCCCTCTTGTCCATCTTAGAGCACACAACTAATGCCACCAGACTATGCACTGCCATGGGCCTCTCCCTGCTGCAGGTAAAATAGTAGAGGGAGTAGGATGAGGCACTTAATTGATTAATAATTTGCAACTCAAGGGAGCCACATTCAACCCCCCCCCCCGCCACTTTTAACTGTTTCTACACTCCTCCCCACGCCCCCCCACTGTCAAATTGGAGACTGGTTGATGGTGGATGAATAGGCCATGGGTAGGCCACACGCTGCAATTTACCAGCACCCCACTTTCAAACCTGCCAGCAACGTTCTGTTAGATTTATCATTCGGTCAGATGACCAAAAATCTGGTCATTGAGGTAGGTTTTAGAGTGTCTTAAAAGAGGAAAGTAAGGTAGAGTGTTGCAGAGGTGTAAGAAAGGATTTCTGGAGCTTAAGGCCTAGTCAACTGAAGGTACCTGGCTACCGAGTGTTGTGGGGCTGGAGGAGATTTACAGCAATAGGGAGGAATGAGGCAATGGAGCGTTTTGAAAACAAAGATATTGCTTGACTGGGAACCATTGTAGGTCAGCGAACACAGATGTGATAGGGGAACAGGGCTTGGTGCAACTTAGGACATAGACAGCTACATTTCAGATTACCACAAATTTACGGAGGGTTGAATGCGGGAGACCAGGGTAGAGTGAGTTGGAATAATCAAGTCTAAAAGTAACAAAGGCATAAATTAAGGTTTCAGCAGCAAAAGACCTAGATAGGGCAAAGATGGATGATGTTGGAGGTGAGAATGTCACTGATATTGCGAATCTATGGTTAGAAGTTCATCTCCAGATCAAATCCTAGTTTCACTCTTTGATGAAGTGTGGGCATTACCAGAAAGGCTAGCATTTGTTGCCCATTCCTAATAGCCATTCAAATGAGTGACTTGCTAAGCCATTTCAGAGGGCAGTTCAGAGTCAATCACTGAAAGTAAAGTTTATTTATTAGTCACAAGTAAGGCTTACATTAACACTGCAATGAAGTTACTGTGAAATTCTCCTAGTCGCCACACTCTGGCACCTGTTCAGGTGTCAATGCACCTAACCAGCATGTCTTTCAGACAGTGGGAGGAAAACGAAGCACCCGGAGGAAACCCATGCGGACACGGGGAGAACATGCAGACTCCACACAGACAGTGACCCAAGCCAGGAATCGAACCCAGGTCCCTGGCACTGTGAGGCAGCAGTGCTAACCACTGTGCCACCGCACCACTTAGCTATGGTTCTGGAGTCACATGTAGCCCAGACCAGGTAAGGACAGTAGATTTCCTTTCCTGTAGGACATGAGTGAACCAGATGGTTTTTTAACGGTTATGGTTTTATGAGGAGAGATTGAATAAACTGGGTTTGTTCTCCCTGGAAAGATGGAGGCTGAGGGGTGACCTGATAGAAGTTTATAAAATTATGAGAGGTATAGATAAGGTGAACAGTTGGAAGCATTTTCCCAAGGCAGAAATGACAATTACAAGGAGGCACAAGTTCAAGATAAGAGGGGAAAGGTTCAGTGGTGATGTGCGGGGGAAGTTTTTTTACACAGAGGGTGTGGGGGCCTGGAATGCACCGCCAAGTGAGATGGTTGAGACAGTTACATTAGCAACATTGAAGACTTATCTTGATAGGCATGTGTACAAACCGAGAATAGAGGGATATAAGTGGTTGCTCTAGGTAGGTAAACGTGATCAGCGCAGGCTTGGAGGGCTGAAGGGCCTGTTCCTGTGCTGTACTGTTCTTTGTCCTTTGTTCTTTGATGGTAGCTTCACGGTCCGAGATAGCTCAGGGGTGGATTTACAATGAAACACACCATGCTCGAGCAAAGGCAGGAGGGTCTCTGATTCATATTGCCCACAGCCAATCAGGTACAGACATATGTTGCAAACCCACCTACAACTAAATTGTCAACTACTATTCCTAACCAAGCACAGATGAGAGGGTGATCCACTGTAGCTCTCAGTTCTGTACAGGCTCTATGGAGCTACTCACACATTCAAAAATACTTTGCCCATGCTGCATGTATCTGTAGAGTGAGGAGAATCAGCATGGAATCAGGGGGAGACCCAGCCCACCGTGGCTGATAGGAACGCAGCGGCAGTTGACACCCAGTGTTTGGGAGTCCAAATTAGAGAGCACACAAGAGTGGGAATAGCTGTCATGTGGGCAGGGCAGGAATGTGGCCCAGCAAGATGCTTTTGTCAAGCTCATAAATCTCTGATGTGACCAGAAATTCAAGCCAATCCAGACTCGCCAACAATTGTAGCATCAAAACATCATCTGCAGCCCTGCGCACAGTGTTGTTTCAAGTTCAAAGAAGGGACAAAGAAGACCACTTTTCTTACACCTCATGGGGATGTGAGGAAAAACTTTTTTACCTAGAGGTGGTTATGGTCTGGAATGTGCTGCCTGGGAGGGTGGTAGAGACGGGTTGCCTCACATCTTTTAAAAAGTGTCTGGATGAGAACTTGGCACATCATTTACATTCAGGGTTATGGCCAAGTGCTGGCAGATGGGATCAGGTGGTTGTTCAGGTGTTTCTAATGTGTCAGTGCAAACTTGATGGGCTGAAGGGCCTCTTCTGCGCTGTATGATTCTATGGTTCTATCATTCAATGATCTCTCGTAGACATAGAGAAGCATTATGCAGCCATTGCGATAGCATCATGCAGCCACAAGAGCCTGTGAGAAGTTCTCTGATTACGTCACTGCACTAAGGTTTAAAATAGAAGCCAACCACTAATCTTTGGTTATTCTGCTTAACCTGAAGGAAATCACAAAAATTCTGCCTAGAATTAAATGTTCAAGGCTAAGGCTCATGAGATAGAGTCATAGAGGTTTACAGCGTGGAAACAGGCCCTTCGGCCCAACTTGTCCATGCCGCCCTTTTTGTTTAAACCCCTAAACTAATCCCAATTGCCTGCATTTGGCCCATATCCCTCTATACCCATCTTATCCATGTAACTATCTAAATGCTTTTTAAAAGACAACATTGTACCCGCCTCTACTACTACCTCTGGCAGCTCGTTCCAGACACTCTCCACCCTCTGTGAAAAAATTGCCCCTCTGGACATTTTTGTATCTCTCCCCTCTCACCTTAAACCTATGACCTCGAGTTTTAGACTTTGAGAAAAGATATTGACTATCTAGCTGATCTGTGCCCCTCATTATTTTATAGACCTCTATAAGAACACTCGTCAGTCTCCTACGCTCCAGAGAAAAAAGTCCCAGTCTATCCAGCCTCTCCTTATAACCCAAACCATCAAGTCCCAGTAGCATCCTAGTAAATCTTTTCTGCACTCTTTCTACTTTAATAATATCCTTTCTATAATAGGGTGACCAGAACTGCACACAGTATTCCAAGGGTGGCCTTACCAATGTCTTGTACAACTTCAACAAGACGTCCCAATTCCTATATTCAATGTTCTGACCGATGAAACCAAACATGTCGAATGCCTTCTTCACCACTCTGTCTACCTGTGACTCCACTTTCAAGGAGCTATGAACATGTACCCCTAGATCTCTTTGTTCTGTAACTCTCCCCAACGCCCTACCATTAACTGAGTAAGTCCTGCCCTAGTTCAATCTACCAAAATGCATCACCTCGAATTTGTCTAAATTAAACTCCATCTGCCATTCGTCAGCCCACTGGCCCAATTGATCAAGATCCCGTTACAATCGAAGATAACTTTCTTCACTGTCCACTATGCCACCAATCTTGGTGTCATCTGCAAACTTACTAACCATGCCTTCTATATTCTCATCCAAATCATTAATATAAATGACAAATAACAGTGAACCCAGCGCCGATCCCTGAGGCACACCACTGGTCACAGGCCTCCAATTTGAAAAACAACCCTCTACAACCACTCTCTGGCTTCTGTCAAGAAGCCAATTTTGTATCCATTTAGATACCTTACCTTGGATCCCGTGAGATTTAACCTTATGCAACAACCTACCATGCGGTACCTTGTCAAAGGCCTTGCTAAAGTCCATGTGGACAACATCAACTGCACTGCCCTCATCGCCTTCTTGGTTACCCCGTCAAAAAACTCAGTCAAATTTGTCAGAAATGTTTTTCCACTCACAAAGCCATGTTGACTATCCCTAATCAATCCTTGCATCTCTAAATGCCTGTAGATCCTGTCTCTCAAAATACCTTCCAACAACTTACCCAACACAGATATGAGGCTCGCTGGCCTGCAGTTCCCAGGCTGTTCCCTGCAGCCCTTTTTAAACAAATTCGCAGACATCTTCAACCTCTCTTTACAACAATCTGAGGTCCCTATCTGCTTCAAGAAGATGATCATCATCCCAGTACCTAAGAAAAACCAAGCAGCGTGCCTTAATGACTATCATCCAGTGGCTCTGACATCCATTATTATGAAGTGTTCGCAAGGTTAGTCATGGCACGAATCAATTCTAGCCTCCCGGATTGCCTGGATCCACTACAGTTTGCCTACCACCGCAACAGGTCCACAGCAGACGCCATCTCCCTGGCCCTGCACTCAACCCTGGAATACCTAGATAACAAGGACACCGATGTCAGACTCCTACTTATTGACTCCAGCTCAGCCTTCAACACCATTGTTCCTATGAAACTCATCTCCAAACTCTGTGGCCTAGGCCTCGGCTCCTCCCTCTGCGACTGGATCCTGAACTTCCTAACTCACAGACCACAATCAGTAAGGATAGGCAACAACACCTCCTCCACGATCATCCTCAACACCGGTGCCCCACAAGGCTGTGTTCTCAGCCCCCTATTATATTCCTTATACACCTATGACTGTGTGGCCAAATTCCCCTCCAACTCAATTTTCAAGTTTGCTGACGACCCCAGATCTCAGATCTCAAACAATGACGAGACAGAAGCACAGGAGTGAGATAGAGAATCTGCTGAACTGGTGTGGTGACAATAATCTCTCCCTTACTGTCAACAAAACGAAGGAGATTGTCATCGACCTCAGGAAGCATGGAGGAGAACATGCCCCTGTCTACATCAACGGGGATGAAGTAGAAAGGGTTGAGACCAGATCACCAACAACTTGTCCTGGTCCTCCCATGCTGACACTATAGTTAAGAAAGCCCACCAACACCTCTATTTTCTCTAAAGACTAAGGAAATTTGGCATGTCAGCTACGACTCTCACCAACTTTTACAGATGCACCATAGAAAGCATCCTTTCTGGTTGTATCACAGCTTGGTATGGCTCCTGCTCTGCCCAAGACCACAAGTAACTACAAAAGGTCGTGAATGTAGCCCAATCCATCACGCAAACCAGCCTCCCATCCATTGACTCTGTCTACACTTCCCACTGCCTCGGCAAAGCAGCCAGCATAATTAAGGACCCCACGCACCCCGGACATTCTCTCTTCCACCTTCTTTCGTTGGGAAAAAGATACAAAAGTCTGAGGTCACATACCAATCGACTCAAGAACAGCTTCTTCCCTGCTGCCATCTGACTTTTGAATGGACCTGTCTTTCATTAAGTTGATCTTTCTCTACACCATAGCTATCACTGTAACACTATATTTTGCACTTTCTTGTTTCCTTCTCTATGAACGGTATGCTTTGTCTGTATAGCGTGCAAGAAACAATACTTTTCACCGTATGCTAATACATGTGACAATACTAAATCAAATCAAATCAAAACTTCTTGAGTGTTATTGGAGCTTCACTCATCCAGGCAAGGGGAGAGTATTCCATCACACTCCTGACTTGTGCCTTGTAGATGGTGGACAGGCTTCGGGAAGTCAGGTGATGAGTTATTCACCACAGGATTCCTAGCCTCTGACTTGCTCTCATAGCCATAGTATTTATATTGCCAGTCCAGTTCAGTTTCTGGTCAATGGTAACCTCCAGGATGTTGATAGTGGGGGATTCAGTAATAGTAATCTATTGAATGCTGCAGGGAGATTCTCTCTTGTTGGAGATGGTCATTGCCTGACACTTCTGAGACATGAACATTACTTGCCACTTGTCAGTTAAAGCCTGATACAGTCGAAATCTTGCTGCATTTGGGCTTCCATATCTGAGGAATCGCAAATGGTACTGGAAATTAGGCAGTCATCACCGAACATCCTCACTTCTGACCTTATTGCGGAAGGAGGGTAATTGATGAAGCAGTTGAAGATGGTTGGGACTAGGATGCTTCCCTGAGGAAGTTCTGTAGTGATGTCCTGGACCGTAGATGATTAACCTGCAACAACCACAGGCACCTTCCTTTGTGCTCAGTATGACTCCAACCAGCAGAGAGTTATCCCCACAGTATTTATATAGCTAGTTCAGTTGACTTTCTAGTTAATAGTCATCCCCAGGATGTTGATAGTTGGCGATCACGATTCTCTCTTGTTGGAGGTGATTCTTGCCTGGCATTTGTGTGACGTGAATTTTACTTCCCACTTGTCAACCCAGCTGCAAACTGCCCAGGTCTTGTTACATTTGGACATGAACAACTTTAGTATCTGAGGAGTCGTGAATGTTGTTGAATATTGGGCAATCATCAGTGAACATTCCACTTCCAACCTTCTGATGAAAGGACGGTCATTGATGAAGAAATCAAAGATGGTTGGTCCGAGGACACTCCCCTGAGGAACTTTTGCAGTGATGTCCTGGAGCTGAGGTGACTGACCTCCAACCACCACAACCATCTTGCTTTGTGCTGGATATAACTCCAACCAAAAGAGAATTTATCCCCAAATCCCATTGATTCCAGTTTTACCAGGACTCCTTGATGCCACTTTTGGTCAAATGTGGCCTTGAGATCAAGGACAGTCACTCTCACCTCATCTCTAGAGTTCAGCTCTTAGTCTATGTTTGAACCAAGGCTGTAATGAGGCTGAGTGACCCTGACGGAGCGGTTGTTGCTAAGTAAGTGCCACTTGATTGTACAGTTTATGATCCCTTCCATCAGGCTACTGATGATTAAGAATAGACTGATGGGGCAGTAATTGGCCGGGTTGTAAGTATCCTGCTTTTTGCGTACAGGACATATTTGGGCAATTTTCCACAATGCTGTGGAGATGTCTGTGCTGTAGATGTACTGGAACAGATTGGCTAGAGATGCAGCTAATCCTGGAGTCCAAGTCTTCAGTACTATTACCAGAATGTTGTAAGAAGCCACAACCTTTGCAGTATCCAGTACTTTCAGCCATTTCCTGATATCATGTGGAGTGAATCGAGAGATAGTAGTAGAGGCGGGTACAATTTTATCTTTTTAAAAGCATTTAGATAGTTACATGAGTACGATGGGTATAGAGGGATATGGGCCAAATGCGGGCAATTGGGATTAGCTTAGGGGTTTTTTTAAAAAAGGGCAGCATGGACAAGTTGGGCCGAAGGGCCTATTTCCATGCTGTAAACCTCTATGACTCTGTGGCTGAAGACCAGCTTTTGTGATTGTGATGAGCTCAGGAAGAGGTCAATATGAATCATCCACTTTGCACTTACCAGCTGAAGATTGCTGCAAATGCTTCAATCTTTTTCGCTGATGTGCTGGGCTCCCTCGCTGATGAGGATGGGGATATTTGCAGAGGCGCCTCCTCCAGTGAGTTGCTTATTTGGCTTCAGCTGCTTCTTGATACCATGCGAAGTGAAAGGGATTGGTTGAACGCTAGCATCTGTGATGTTGGTGACGTCCAGAGGAGGCAGAGATGGATCATCCACTCAGCACCCCTGGCTGAAGATTGTGTGAATGCTTCAGCCTTACCTTTTGCACAGTTGTGCTGGGCTCCTCCATCAATGAGGATGGGGACATTTGTGGAATCTCTTCCTCCAGTGTGTGGTTTAATTTTTCACCACCATTCATGACTGGATGTAACAGGACTTCAGACCTTAGATCTGATCCATTGATTGTAAGATCATAGAACCATAGAACCATAGAAAATTACAGCTCAGAAACAGGCCTTTTGGCCCTTCTTGTCTGTGCCGAACCATTATTTGCCTAGTCAGCATCACTTAGCTCCGTCTCTCATAAGATTTGTTGCTTATTCTGTTCAGCACACAGTAGATCTGTGTTGTAGCTTCATCAGGCTGGCACCTCATTTTTAGGTATTCCTGGTGCAGTTCTTGGTCTGACCTCTTGCACTCTTCATTGAACCAGAGTTGATCCACTGGTTTGGTGGTAATGGTAGAGTGAGGGATATGCTGGGCCATGAGGCTACAGATTGAGTATAATTCTGCTGCTGCTGATGACCCAAAGTGCTTGCAAATCCCAGCCTTGGGTTGTTAGATCTGTTCAAAGATGATCCCATTCAGCACAGTGTTAGTGCCACACAACACGATGGAAGGTATCCTCACTGTGAAGATGGGACTTCCTCTTCATAAGGACTGTGTGGTGGCCACTCCTATTGATACTATTATGGACACTTGCATCTGCAGCAGGCAGGTTGGTGAGGATGAGGCCAAGTATGTTTTTCCCTCTTATTGGTTGCCTCACCGCCAGCTGCAGAGCCAGTTTAGCAGTTACGTCCTTTAGGACTTGACCAGCTCAATCTGTGGTAGCGCTACAGAGCCACTCTTGGTGATGGACATTGAAATACCCCACCCAGAGTACATTCTGCACCCTTTCCACTCTCAGTGATTCCTCCAAGTTGTTTTCAATCTGTAGGAGTACTGATTCATCAGCTGAGGGGGGGACAGTACATGGTAATCAGCAGGAGGCTTCCTTGCTCATGTTTAACCTGATGCCTTGAAACTTCATGGGGTCTGGAGTCAATGTTGAGAACTCCCAGGGCAGCTCCCTTCCGACTGTATACCACTGTGCCACCATGTCTTCTGGATCTGTCCTGTTAGAGGGACAGGACATATCCATGAATGGTGTTGGTGGTGTCTGGGACATTGTCTGCAATATATGATTCTGTGAGTATGAATATGTCAGGCTGTTGCTTGGCTAGTCTGTGAAATTGCTCTCCCAATTTTGGCACAAGCCCCCAGATGTTAGGAAGATGGAATTTGCAGGGTCGACAGGGCAGTTTACCATTGTTGTTTCTGGTGCCTTGGTCGATGGCAGATGGTCCATCCAGTTTCAGTTCTCTTGGTAAGTTTGTAGTGGTTGGATTCAACTGAGTGGCTTGAGAGGCCATTTCAGAGGACATTTAAAAGTCAATCACATTGCTGTGGGGTCTGGAGTCACATGTAGGCCAGGCCAGGTAAGGACAGAAGATTTCCTTCCCTAAAGGACATTAGTAAACCAGATGGCTTTTTACAACCAATAAAGGTTTCATGGTCATCATTAGACTTTTAATACCAGATTTTTATTGATTCCAAATTTTGTCATCTGCCATGGTGGGATTCGAACCCCGGTTCCCAGAGCATTACTTTGGGTCTCTGGTTTACTAGTCTAGTGACAATACCAATATCCCGCTGCCTTCCCGAAAAGCAAAAACTAAATTACAGCTCAGACCTGTCATTAATCAGCTTAAGGAATGGAAATATATCCAAGAATCATTATAACTGTGAAAGAAGGATTTGCAATACTGCAGACATTAATTGCTATGTCACAGTGAAGAGAGAAGCACAAGGGTTAGAGAAAACAGTGGAAATGCATGCCTCGGTGGCTATAACCCCAAGTGAATGTATTGCAATACACTCAGCTATCCACTGGGAAAATAAGGTTTGACATTGCAAACGCTCACCAGAGATAATGATTCAGTTTTCCCAGCTCATTCAAGTAGACCTGCAGGTGCCCTGGGGAGAGAGAGGCAGAGGTTTGGGGAGGATGGTACATCAGTGATAAATCCTATACATTTATTGCCCATACTGAGTTGCCTCTCGGAAGGTGGTAATCGGCCTCCTCATGGTTTGGGCAGTTTACACATCTGGGGGCAGTTAGGAAAATGTTGGTATGGGACTGGAATATAGGCCAGTTCAGGGTTTTTTTCTTCTGTTCATATAAATGTTTTCTCACCTTTTTAGTACACCAGCACATCTCTCTCTCTCTCTCTAGCAGTCAGCTGCAAGGGAGGTTGATTGAAAACTGAGCTAATTTTCTTCCCAAAATAGCAAAGAAATGGATACAACAAACTGTTCTGCATCTAAATAGCATTGCATCCAAATCACATATGTGGCTTTACCAGTGTCTGCACCACACTGTGCCTGAAGAGGGTGCAGCAATATAAATCTCATATAAACTGATGGCAGATGCCTTTGTACAGATATATTGTCAGGTGTAGATCAAGGGCAGACTGTCCCTTTAGAAACCGGTGCTATAATTTCCTGAGCTGTCATTTAGGTGCTATCTGTCTTAAAAGGACAGGCTGAGATTGTCAAGGAAGGGCTTTTTGGCTTTTTGAATAATAGTTGGTTTTGCTGCTTCAGAATTTGTTGCAGAAATCTGTTTACAGTATGGTGCTATCTCCCCTTTTTTCAATGTGCTTTATTTGAAGGCAGATGAAGGGAAAGAACAATGAGCTCCTTGACAGTCACTGTGCAATTTACTTGGCACTGTGCCTTGACTGTCTGGCTGCATTCTACAGCATCTCAACATGGGCTGGGGCAGTTTTGCCCAGTTGACTGTGTGGCACTGACAAGGTGCATTGGCAGAATGGGTGATTGGGGGAAGCAGGAATGCTGTCAGCCCAACAGAGGTCAAGAGATGCCTCTTTCACAGAGCCAGGGGCATTTTCCTTGGAGCCGCCCCACAACACTCCTACAGCTCTATGTGACAACAGTAAACGAGAGTGTGTTAATGCTGAATGTCACTGCTGGCCCCCAGAGCTATTATGGCAGCCGAGATTGCAGAAACAGTGCCCAGGGAGGGAAAGCGAATTGATGGAGCTTGTGGCAGGGGCTGAAAGTAATGGTTGAGGTTTTCTAATATTTACTGACAATTACACTTCTATAGGAGTAAGAAAATCTATAGCTAGGTACATAATGCGCTTAGAGTGTGAAAGAAAGAGAAAAAGAGAGAGAGATAAAGACTGAATCTAAACAAATGTGTGTATTTATTCCATTTAAGATAGCAATGGTGAACATTCCCCCAGGATTCAATAAAAAATCAGTGCCTGAAATACAACAATAAGATCACTTCTGCCTTCTTAGTGACATTTCAGGAATTAAAATAATTGGGCAAACTGGGAGCAGTACTGTGCGAAGTTTAAATCGGAATGTGCAATGACAATGGGCACTTAATACCATGAAACTGCATTACTAATTATATCTTTGCTTATGGTTTTAGTCAGGGTGTCTGAATCTCTCTACTTTCTCCCCAGTTCCTCTGTCTCTCCGCGATGGGGAAATCACAGAGGCAATATTGTTGTGTATTTGGAGACATGACGCCCAGGAGCACTTTGGCAAAAACAAACAAAACTTTATTTATGGTGTGTGATCTCTTTCCATGGCTGCTGTCTCTCTCTCTCTCTGTTTCTCACTCTACATCTCATGACATCACTCCTGTTTGCATTCATTACTTCGTTACAAAGAACAAAGAAAATTACAGCACAGGAACAGGACCTTCGGCCCTCCAAGCCTGCACCGACTATGCTGCCTGACTTAACTAAAACCCCCTACGCTTCCAGGGACCATATCCCTCTATTCCTATCTCATTCATGTACTTGTCAAGATGCCGCTTAAAAGTCACTACCGTATCCGCTTCCACTACCTCCCCCGGCAACGAGTTCCAGGCACCCACCACTCTCTGTGTAAAATATCTGCCTCGTACATCTCCTTTAAACCTTGCCTCTCAGACCTTAAACATTTGCCCCCTAGTAATTGACTCTTCCACCTGGGAAAAAGCTTCTGACTATCCACTCTGTCCATGCCTCTCACAATCTTGTAGACTTCTATCAGGTCTCCCCTCAACCTCCAGTGAGAACAAACCAAGTTTCTCCAACCTGTCCTCATAGCTAATGCCCTCCATACCAGGCAACATCCTGGTAAATCTTTTCTGCACCCTCTCCAAAGCCTCCACATCCTTCTGGTAGTGTGGCGACCAGAATTGAACACTATATTCCAAGTGCAGCCTCACTAAGGTTCTATAAAGAGTCAACATGACTTGCCAATTTTTAAACTCAATACCCCGGCCGATGAAGGCAAGCACGCCGTATGCCTTCTTGACTACCTTCTGCACCTGTGTTGCCACTTTCAGTGACCTGTGTACCTGTACACCCAGATCCCTTTGCCTATCAATACTCCTAAGGGTTCTGCCATTTACTGTATATTTCCTATTTGTATTAGACCTTCCAAAATGCATCACTGCAGATTACTACAGCAGGTTTCCACAGTGAGCCAATAGGAACAAATACAAATAAATTACATTTCCTCCGCCCCTTAATTTGAATGTCACCAAAACAAATACAGCTTGAACAAGAGACAATAAGTCAGTCACTGGTAATAAGTCAGATGGTCAGGAGGTCATCGCCCTCGAAACGGTTGATGGCGAACCTCTGGTGTCTTCTTCTTCATCCTCAATCTGATGTTAATTTCTGGCATCTTCATCTTCCTGCTGATGTCATTGATGGTTGGTTTAACTAGCGTTGACGTAGGAACTAGAGGTTGTCTCTGCATTTGAACCGAGGGTGAGGTATTGACTTCCTCAGCGATGTCTGGTGGTGTCAGATTGTAGGAAAGTCCTTATTTGGTAAGACTGAACCTGAATTTACCACAGGCTCTAATCTTGGTGGATGTGTCTCCAGCCAGCAATTGGTCTGCATGTCTCCTCCAGATCGTGTTATCTCTAGTCTGAACAGGTCCAATCTGCCCAAAGACTGTGGCAGGAACCCATTTCTCCCCTGTGGACTGGTTCCGAGCTAAAACTCCTTGTCCTTGGTGGAAATCTCTGTTTTGCCTTGCTTTCCCGCCATTTCACTTGTGCTTGTTGTTGCTACTGCACAATCTCCTTAGTTTCTGAAGGTTTTAAAAGATCAAATATGGAATGCAGTAAGGCAGGAGAGGTCTTGCTCAAGGAATGTGTGGTATCCCGGTAGACCAGCAAGAATGTGTTAAGGTGCTTCATAAGCGAATTTTGTTTCTTAGTTGCTTTCACAGTGAGTTTCAGAGTTTGGATGAAGTGTTCTGCTAATCCATTAGTAGCAGGGTGATAAGGTGCAGAAGTAATGTGTTGAATGTAATTTTCTTGTAGGAAGTTCTCAAATTCCTGTGAGACAAATTGTTGCTACCAACTGTTCAGGAAATCCAAAGCAACTAAACACTTCTAGTTTCTCAATAGTCTTCTCAGATGAGGTAGATGTCATCACACGGATCTCTAGTCATTTGTTGTGAGCTTCAACCATTACAAAGAACATATGTCCTTCGAAAGGTCCTGCGAAAGCCACATGCACACATTGCCAAAGCCTCTTCAGGCCATTTCCATGGATGCAGCAGTGCTAAGGGCAGCAAGTTTATAACATGTTCTAGCTTTTTCCTCAATCCCCGCATCCAGTCCAGGCCACCAGAAATAACTTCTTGCTATTTCTTTCATGCAGTAGCTTTCATGTAGCTTCTCTAACACTTGTTTTTTCAGTGATGGTGGAATAATCACTCCGAGGCCCCATAGAAGACATCCTGATTGTGCTGACAGCTCCAATCTTTTGGAGTAATAGGGTTTCAGACTAAGTGTTAGTTCCAAAGTCTTTCCTCATAAAACCATATCCATCACTTCTGAGAGCAAAGGATCGAATCAAATGTGTTTTCTCACTTGCCTAGAAGTGTTTGGTGTGATGTCTACTTGTTCAAAGTAGAAAATATTCCCTTTTGAGCAGTCTGAACAACTGCCTGGAAGTGGCAATTTTGAAAGTCCACCTGCATTACAATGTAGACTTGACTGTCGGTACTTAATGGTGTAAGTATGTGCAGACAAGACCAATGCCTATCTTTACATTCTACTTGCCTCAAGTGATGGAATTCCCATGTGTGGCCCAAAATTGGTAGTGAATGGATCATTGACCATCAGTGATGTAAACTCTCTCTGACAGGAACTGATGGAATTTGCTGGCCCTGAAAATGATTCCGAGTGCTTCCCGTTTAATTTGGGCATAGTTGATCTCAGTTTTGCTCAAGGTTCAAGAAGCAAAAGAATGAATGGGTCTTTCTTCACACAATGACATGATGTGGGAAACTACTGTTCCTACACCATAAGGAGATGGATGCCAAGCCAATTGTAAGGGTAAAGTAGGATCAAAGTGCGTGAGAGCTTCAGACTTAAGTAATGCTTCTTTGGCTTGAGTGAAGGATTGTGGCATTGATCCGACCACTTCCACATCTTGTTCCAGCACAAGAGGTTGTGTAATGGTTTCAGAATTGCTGCCAAGTTTGGGAAAAATTTTCCATAATAATTCAATAACTCCAGGAAGGAATATAACTGGTTAATATTCTGAGATGTAAGCACCTATGTGATGGCTTAATCTTGGAAAGAAATTTGTGAAGGCCATTGGCATCAAGCACATGTTCCAAATACTCAAAGGAGGATTGAAGGAACTCACACTTGTCTTTATGGACTCTCAGACTATAGTCTTCCAATCTCTGGAAAGTGGCAAATTTTGAAGAGTTCCTCTTCATCTCTTCCAGTGACTAGGATGACATCCTAGCGGCACAGTAGCACAGTGGTTAGCACTTCTGCTTCACAGCTCCAGGGACCTGGGTTCGATTCCCAGCTTGGGTCACTGTCTGTGTGGAGTTTGCACGTTCTCCCCGTGTCTGCATGGGTTTCCTCCAGGTGCTCCGGTTTCCTCCCACTGTCCAAATATATGCGGGTTAGGTTGATTGGCCGTGCTAAAAAATTGCCCCTTAGTGTCCTGAGATGTGTAGGTTAGAGGGATTAGTGGGTAAATATGTAGGGATATGGGGGTAGGGCCTGGGTGGGATTGTGGTCGGTACAGACGTGATGGGTCGAATGGCCTCTTTCTGCACTGTAGGGTTTCTATGATTTCTATGATTCTTTCTATGACATCCAGATAGAACGATACTCCACTCAGCCCGTTCTGGATCTGATCAATCACCCTTTGAAACAATGTAGAAGCAGATGTGGTACCAAACAGCAATCTTTAGTATTAGAACAAGCCTTTGTGTGTCACGATTGTCAGAAGTTGCTGTGATTTCTTGTCCACATTCATCTAGTAGTAGCCCTGGCTCAGGTCAATTTTGCAGAAATTTTGGCCTCCTGCCAATCGCGCAAACAGGTCTTTAATGCGAGCTAATGGGTACTGTTCAGCACATAACCCTGGATTTATGGTGACCTTGATGTCCCCGCAAATCCTTACAGATTCATCTTTCTTGATGACTGGAACAATGGGCATGGCCCATTCATTGATGCTGACAGATTCCAGAACTCGCATCTGTACCAATTGCTCCAAGACAGTATCCTAGCATATTGTACAGACCTTGCCTTCAAACATTGTACTTGGCTTTCATATTTAATTTTCAGTTTGACTCTGATGTCCTTCACGCTCCCAAATTCTCCATCAAAAAAAGTGTGCATTTTAAAAAAGATTTGTGAGAGTTGATTCTCCATTGATCATTATGTTGACTTAAGCCCAGTTGAGTTTATTCTTCTCCAGCCATGCACAACTCATCAATACTGGGTAGTTTCCCTTCACTACATGTCGAGGCAAATCTGCTGTTTGCCCTTTGAGTTGCACAGCTACTTCAATGGGGCCCTTCAGTTGGACTACTTCTCCTGTGTACATTTTCAACACTACCGTTGATGGCTCTATGGGAATGTGTGTCCTTATAAATAGTCTCTGGCACCAGCAAGACTGCTGTCCCAGTGTCAACATCCATCCTTACTGGTTGTTCTTCCAGCAGTGGAATGTCCCAGTATCTGTGTGTAGTGTCAACAGTGGATAGCACCATTAGTGATAGCTCCCCCTCTAACTGTGAATCTTGTTCCTTTTTTTGACCCTATTGTACAACATAGACATTTATCATTTTATTCTGTTTAATTGCTATCTTGGTTTGTTCTTGCTTCTTATTTTTATTTATAGCTTGCTCCTTCCTCCTGCAAGTATACTCTATGTGTCCTTTTCTTCCACATCTTCAACATTCCATGACTTTACAGAATGCTCTAGTTTTGTAAACCGGTAACATGTACAAGCTCCAGAAATCTTGGGTATCATTTTAGTGGACATTTTGTGTACTCGAGTATATGAACTCAATTGCTGGGCTTCCTTTGCTGGCAGCTCCATAGAAACAGCAATTTCAATGGCTTTCTGCAGAATAAGATTAGTCTCAGTTAACAGATATTTTTGTGTTGCTTCACTGCGTACACGCAAACAAATCTGTCGCAAATAGTATCATTAAGCACATCTCCAAACTCACGATATTGTGCAAGCACTGCCACAAATTGTACGATTGACTCCCCCTCCTCTTGGTTTATTTTATGAAATCTAAAGCACTCTGCAATTATCAGAGGTTTAGGAGAAAAATGTGCTTGCAAATTATCCACAATTTGCTTGTACATGTGAGTGCCTGGTTTATCAGGTTCCACTAGACTGCAGAGGAGAGTAAAAAATTCTCCCCCCATCATGCTCAGGAAAGTGGGCACCATAATATCTTCCTCTATTTTGTCCGTCAACACAAAATAGTCAAAACGCTCAGTGTAAGAACTCCTTTGCTCCACATTTTTGTCAAAACAATGCTGAAAATTCCTGCTATTTTTTCCTAATGCATGTTTCCCTTATGTACACTTCGCAACCATGATACCAGTAGCACCTCGATTTTCTTTACACACAAGGTACAAATCTGAGCTTTTGCTATGGTCAGCTCTATAATTTGTTTGCAAGTATCCTTTACTGACATCCACACTTGCCCACTAGTTCTCTGTGATACGTGTGAAAATGTTCTTTTTCTGGATTTTCCTCGCTAAAATTTTTTCTTCGAGTGGCTCAGCAAGCATATGTCCATAGTCCTCGTCGCCAGTTTTGTTGTGCAATTGGAGATATGAAACCTGGAAGCACTTTGGCAAAAAGTTTATTTGTGGTGTGTGATCTCTTCCATGGCTGCTGTGTGTCTCTCTGTTTCCCGCTTTACATTTCATGAAATCACTTCCTTTTGCATACATCACTACAGCAGGGCTACAGAGTGAAGCAAAGGAACAAATATAAATACATAAGAAATTTGCTCTGAAATCATCAGGGTAGCCATTTGATTTAGGTATGTATTTCTAAATCAGCTATGACTCATCCTCTAATGTTGACTCCCACTTGTGGAGGAGTTGATTTCAGCTTTGCGCTTTTGCCTGTAAAGCAGAACCAGAAGGGATCAAAACTGCATTGCTTGTTGCTACAGTGCTGACCTTGGTGTTTAAACACTGTGCCACTGCAGACTTCTGTGTGAAATTAAACACTAGATCACTTGACTTAAAGGACTGTGGCATGACCTCTTATTTGGCTTTCTGTACCAGGGAAATAAGATAATGCATATAGGATAACAGATTGATGGCTGTAATATAGGCTGAATAATTTGTAGGATATTATAAGCTACAAGAAGTAAGTGAACCTGATACAAGAGCATCAATAATCCTGACAAAGTGTACAATATCCTCGATATAACTATAATATATGCTACATGGTACATTTATTTAAAATTGGGATAGATTTTGATTACATCCAATTGACATAGCACAATGACTGCTTACTCATTGGACTGACATCAAGGCCAGAGTCATTTTGATCATTGGGCCTTATTGGCATGACTTTGGTGAGCTGCATGCCCTGATTAAGTGTCAATCTTCAGCTCTCCCATTGACCATTCATATATCCCAGCTGGAGGGAGGAGTGGTATTCCAATTGCAATGGAAGGCAAACTGAGAGCAGTGGCAAATTCAAGGAAACATCATTTGTGTTATTGGTTCTTCATGAAACATAAAAAACAAATGGCCTTTTCACCTGGGTCGGGTGGAGAGATAGAAAGGAAAAACAAAAGGAAACATGAAGTAAATAAACTATAGACTTGTAAAGTGCATGGGAAACCTGCAATTTCTGCCCCACAAAAGTTATATCCAAAAAGACTCAGGACCGTTTTGGAAATTAGCACCCAGGACAAATAGTCTGCATGGTGAATCCTCCATCTATTAAGGTCCCTCAGATTTGCATTGGCGTGCTATGCATTTCACAAAAACACCTTGATTAGTGTACGAAAGGGATCTACCAATGCAAACAGTTGCTGCTTCATAGATGTCGGTTGATGGTTGTCAAAATAGCATTATCAACAAAGTAGCGAGTGATCCAGCAGCATTTCCAAGTTACCTCTGCTCTTTTACACAGGCTGGCCTCAAAACAAACTCGCCGATCAACATAGTCATGGAATGCTTTAGATTGCTGGCATATTTGTGTCTTAGAATAGCAGAAGGCAGATTTTTAACTGTAACTTCTTATGTACTGAGTGACTGATGTTAGTCATGCTGCCAAGTTCCTGCCTGAGAGGTGGGTGGGGCATACCCAAGCGAGCAACACTTTGCGTTATTGGTTCTTCATGAAATGTAAAAAGCTCCTGGGTAAGGTGAAAAGCTGGAAAGGAAAAACAAAGGGAAACATGGAGTAAATAAATAAATGGTTTACTAAAGACAAATATCTTAGTTTTATCCTTTCTTGCTATTATTATGTAGGATATATATCAAGTACAGCAGAGGCAATTAAGCTAATAGTGATATATAGACACAAAGGTACTGGCAGATAAATGCATGCTTCAAAGTTTCATAATTCACTCAAATGATGGGAAGGAATGCCTTCAATTATAGAAAAGCAACAATGTTGGAAACACTGTCCGAAAAAGAAAAGACAGCTTATGGCATTTTGGGTGGATAATCCTTCATCAAGACTGGAGACTAAAAGGTGAACTAGAAAAGATGATAATATATATAAGGAAAGGGTGAAGGAGGGGGAGAAAATAAACAGATACACCAGTAACAGAGGAAGAGGAACAAATGACCTCCAAATTGTTAAATAGAGTTATGTTAAATAACATGAAATAGCAAAAAATGACAAAAGAATATACATGTAGTGGTGGGGTGAAAGACATTAGAGATCCAAATAATAAAAAATTGGTGGATGGACAGAAAAATCCAGGAAGGTGTCCAGCTCTGTACTGCCAGTATTCCATTCCAAAGTGAAAGTTAAAATCTACCTCAGTGAGTTTGTTCTGAGATGTGAAAAAATGGTGGACAGCATGGGTTCAGAACCTCATCAGCACCGACAGTGAAGACAGGTCGGCAGAACATACCATTGGAACACACAATAGACCTGGCAGTAGACCAACACAATCTGATGGACAAGTCTCATTAGAATTAGCACGGAGAACTGATTTCAGACATTGAGTGCCCCAGAGCAACCTAACAGCTCCAGACCTCTGCAACACTGGGGGTCTGACCAGCCTCCAGCAGAAGAGTTGGGTTCATGGATAGAGGGCTGCTGTTTTCTCGGAAGAAGGGACAAGATTGATTTTGTGCAGCCTGGAGGAGTGAACAGTTTCCCTTCTGGCCCAGAAAAATAAAGAGGAACTTAGCAATACTGTGTGGAGTTTGGACATTTGCCGTGTCTGTGTGGGTTTCCTTGGGGTGCTCCGGTTTCCTCCCACACTCCAAAGATGTGCAAGTTAGTTGGATTGGCCACGCTAAATTGCCCCAAGATGTGTAAGTTAGGGGGATTAGTGGGGTAAATGCATGCAGTTACGTTGATAGGGTGGGATGCTCTCGGAGAGTCAGCGCAGACTTAATGGGCTGAATGGCTTCCTTCTGAACCATAAAGATTCTATGAATACAGAGCAAGCGCAGCACATTCTGCCCAGCTTAGACAGTGAAAAAAATAGAAACCAAGATCCTTTGTACTGTTGCCCAGTGGTAATCTGGTGGTATTGTCATGGCAACACAGCAATGACAGATGTGTCATCACCCATTATTTGTGGGCCAGAGAGGGGGCGGGGCTTTCTGGCCACACTCACCACAAAACAGGAGAATCCCGCCCAAGTTCAACGGACTTCTGCATGGTGCGCCCACCCGCCCACTTTGATTCCTGTGGTGGGCAGGATGGGAAAATTCCCCCCCAGGGAGTCTGAAAATTCACCTCAGTCTCTCCACCCCTCTCCCTGTTCAGAGACCGTGCAGACCACTCAACTAACTAGTTGGATTATTATAAATCATAACTCAACAATTTATTTCCAAAATATTTTTTAAAAACTCAGTGAAGCAAGATTTAGATGCGTTGGCTGCAGCTGGTTTCTCATATGTGTAAGACAAAATATGAAAGTCAAGATAAAAATGAGCAGTGAAACATGCCAGCAATGTGTTATCCACCTGATGTGCCTGAGGCATTGCCCAGAGACTAATAACCCATCTGTAGTTAGGCTGGGAACATGGGAGACATTACAATCATCAGGTCAAACATAGACACAATAACAGAAAGTACTGGAGATTGATCTTTCAGCTCATGATCTGTTCATTTAAAAATGCATTAAATGCCACAAGACAACATTAGCACAATGACTCCACAGTGACAATGTAATTGCAAAGCAATGGAAAGTGAAACAGAGATGGATATCATGTGCTCTGATTGAAAAATAGCATAAAGGTTTCTAATACGTGTCCTATTGCAATTTACCACGTGACTGCACAATAATGCTGGTAGGAAAATCCTATGTTCGCAATTTGCATAATATGGTTGTTGCAAATTTACAGACTACATTCCAAATTATTTTGGGGAAAGTGTTCGCTGCAATAGCTCCCATTAAGTCACAGTCACCCCGTCACCCTTTTAGATTTAACCTCTTGGAAATCAATGACTTGCTGCTTTTGCTGTCATTCTCATTTCCTGAAGTTGTTGCCTGAAATTTATCTATCTTGCTAAATTCAGAATCTGCAGTGCCTTTAGGGCACTGTAAGAAGCCTCACAACACCAGGTTAAAGTCCAACAGGTTTATTTGGTAGCATGAGATTTTGGAGCGCTGTTCCTTCATCAGATGAGTGGAGAGTCAGGTTCACAAATAGGGCATATATAGACAAAGACTCAATTGCAAGATAATGGTTGGAATGCGCATCTTTACAGGTAATCAAGTCTTTACAGGTATAGACAATGTGAGTGGAGAGAGGTTTAATCACAGGTAAAAGAGGTGTGAATTGTCTCAAGCCAGGACAGTTGGTAGGATTTTGCAAGCCCAGGCCAAATGGTGGGGGTTACACATGGTTTAACATGAATCCAAGATCCCAGTTGAAGTTGTCCTCATAGGTGCGGAACTTGGCTATCAGTTTCTGCTCAGCAACTGAAATTAATTCCTTTCAGACGGCAAGGTGGCACAGTGTTTAGCACTGAGTTAGATCCAGGGATACAGGATCAATTTCAACCTCGGATGGCTATCTGTGCAAAGTTTGCATGTTCTCCCTGCATGTGTTTCCTCCGGGTGCTCCGGTTTCCTCCCACAGTCCAAAGATGTGCACGTTAGATGGATTAGCCTTGCTGTATTGCCCCTTAGTGTCCCAGAGGGGGGATGTGTGGGTCTGATTCGGATGTGGGCCTCCTTCTGCACTATCGGGATTCTATGATACAAATCTCTATCTCACAAAGGCTGAGTGCCAGATCACAGACACTTCCTCCTACCACTCCCTGGACTGTGACCACACCACCAAGCATCATGACATCATTTCCAGGACTGTCACTGAGTTCATCTCCTCTGGCGATCTTCCCTCCACAGCTTCCAACTCAGAGTCTCCCAAACCTAGACAACCCGCTTAAACCTCCTTCCCAAAATCCACCAACAGGACTGCCCCAGTAGGCCCAGCGTGGCAGCCTGTTCCTGCCCCACTGAACTCATTTCTTCCTATCTTGATTCCATCCTCTCCCCTCCTGTCCAATCCTTCCCACTTACATCCGCAATTCCTCTGATGCTCCATGTCACATTTACAACTTCTAGTTTCCCGACCTTAACCACCTCTTTTTTACCGCAGATGTCCAATCCCTTTAGACCTACATTAACTTGTCACACTTCCTCCAAATAAAAGGTGTGGCTATGGGTACCCATATAGGTCCCAGTTTTGCCTGTCTCTTTATGGGGTATGTGGAACATTCCTTGTTCCGGTCCTACTCTTGCTCCTCCCACAACTCTTTAATTGGGACATCAACACTCTCCTCTGGACTTGGAAAAATGTATCAATTTCACTTCCAATTTCCAACTCTCTATCACCTCCACATAATCCATCTCCCAATGCATTCCTTCCTTCACTTTTTTGTCTCCATTTCTGGTGCTAGACTGTCCACTAGTATCCATTACAAATGCATTCCCTCCCGCAGCTATCTCGACTACAGCTCTTCACACCCCATATCCTAAATGGACTGCATCCCATTCTCTCTTGGCTCTACTCTCTCCCCACAGATGCTGTCAGACCTGCTGAGATTTTCCAGTACTTTCTGTTTTGGTGTCTGCAAAGTTTTCTTCCATCTTTCAAATGGCAGTTTAATTTTGGCTGCTGTCATGAGTTTAAATCAGGCCCACACATCATTTGACCTGCCTATGTTCCTGCTTCTTGCAGCTTTTAATCGGACAGTAAGTCACCTCCATATCAATTAAGGGGTCAACCCTGTGAAAATCATAACAAAACTCTGTTCACACCAAGGGAGGGTTTGAGGTCTAGAGAAGTCTGAACTTTGGTTTCCCGCCAGCTATGTATAAATTTGACCCAAATGAAGGTCATAAATTGAGGTCGTATCCCAGAATGTGTACTCCTGGCTGACAATTCACTACCAAACTGAGAGTGCTGCACAGTTGGAGGCACCGTCTTTCTAATGAGAGCTTTACAGTGGTGCTGTCTACCTAACTGATGGATGTACAAAATCCAACCGCATTATTTGAAGAAGAGCAGATCAATTTTCTTTGATCCTGGTCAGCATTAATCTCTAAAACAATTTCATGAGAACACTTGGTACTTATTTCATCGCTGCTGGCAGAAGTTTGCTGTCTTCAATTCAGCTGCCACATTTCCTTACGTTACAACAGTGACTACATTTCAAAAGCATTTTATTGACTGTGAAGCATCCTGAAATCATGAAATGTGCTTCAAAAGTACATGTTCATTCTCTCTTTCAAAGTAATTTTCAATTTTCTTCCCTGGAGAAGAATAAAACATAATGCCCTCAGAGGAGTATTGTTATGCTGAAGATGTATTGCAATAAAAACCAAATTATTCAATGCTGGTCAAACGTTTACTTTTGTCAATATTTCTACACAGTCCTACATTCTCAGGAATAAAACAAGAACAAAAGTAACTTTGATGACAAAGGACCATTTGGATAAAATCTTATTTTCTCAGTTCATGCCACTATATGTCCCAAAAGATACTGATATTGATCAAAGAAGGTTAAATAGAGTTGAGCGGCAGATCTGCCATGATCTGATTAAAAACCAGAACAGGCTCTAGGGGGCTGAATGGCCTATGCCTATTCCCTCATGTATTCAAGCCACTGCTACTAAATATTGATGAGGTGCAGAGTATTAAACAGATTTTTTCAGTTATGTTCCGATAGTTACTCTGTACAAGAGGGAGGGGTCACAACTAAGTTGGAAGGGCACAAATATCCTGGCTGGGAGCTTTGCTAGTGCAGTTCGGGGGGGTTTAAACTAGTATGGCAGGGGGGTGGGGATCAAAATATTAGGTCTACAAGTGTGGAGGCTGGGGACGAGCTTGGGGCTGGGACAAGGCTGGCAAAGAAGAAGAGCACTCTGGGGGAGGACGACCTCACTGGGCCTGGAGGTCTGGAGTGCTTATACTTCAATGCAAGGAGCGTAGCAGGTAAGACAGACGAACTTGGGGCCTTAATGCGCACGAGGAATTTGGATGTGGTTGCGGTGACAGAGACTTGGTTGAAAGAGGGACAGGACTGGCAGCTGAATATTCCAGGGTACAAGTGTTTTAGGCGAGACAGAGGAGGGGCCAAAAGAGGTGGGGGAGTAGCGGTATGAGTTGGAGAGCATATTACAGCGGTGCAGAGGGAGGACAATTCAGAGGGGTCGTGTAACGAGTCACTCTGGGTGGAGCTTAGAAACAGGAAAGGCGCAGTCACTATGTTGGGGGTGTACTACAGGCCCCCCAATAGCCCAAGGGAAGTGGAAGAATGGATATGTCAGGAGATACTGGATAGGTGCAGGAAAAATAGGGTTGTTGTAGTGGGAGACTTCAATTTCCCTGGTATAGACTGGAAATCGCTGAGGGCAGGGACTCTGGATGGGGAGGAATTTGTAAAATGTGTACAGGAGGGTTCGTTGGAACAATATGTAGACAACCCGACTAGAGAGGGGGCTATACTGGACCTGGTACTGGGGAATGAGCCCGGTCAGGTCTTCAAAGTTTTGGTAGGGGAACATGTGGCAAATAGTGACCACAATTCTGTTAGCTTTAGGATAGTGATGGGAAAGGATGAGTGGTGTCCCAAGGGTAAGGTGTTGGATTGGGGGAAGGCTAACTTTAGTGGGATCAGGCAGAAATTGGCAGCTCTTGATTGGGAGAGGCTGTTTGAGGGTAAATCCACATCTGGTATGTGGCAGTCTTTTAAGGAACGGTTGTTAGGGCTACAGGACAAGCATGTGCCTGTAAAAAAGAAGGATAGGAAGGGTAGGATTAGAGTACCGTGGATAACCAGGGAAATTGAGGGACTGGTCAAAAAGAAAAGAGAGGCATATGTTAGGTCCAAGCAGCTAAAAACGGAGGGAGCTCTGGAGGAGTAGAAAGAAAGTAGGAAAGTACTCAAACGGGGAATTAGAAGAGCAAAAAGGGGTCACGAAATGTTCTTGGCAGACAGGATTAAGGAGAATCCCAAGGCATTTTATTCATACGTTAGGAACAAAAGGGTTGTTAGGGAAAAAATCGGACCTCTCAGGGACAAAAGTGGGGACTTATGCTTGGAGCCCAAAGAAGTAGGGGAGATCCTAAATGAATACTTTGCGTTGGTATTCACAAAGGAGAGGGCTGTGTTGACTGGGAGTGTCTCGGAGAGGAGTGTTGAACCGTTGGAGAAAATCTCCATTACAAAGGAGGAAGTGTTAGGTTTGTTAGAGAATATAAAGACTGACAAATCCCCAGGGCCTGATGGAATCTATCCAAGGCTGCTCAGGGAGACGAGAGGTGAAATCGTTGGGCCTCTGACGCAAATCTTTGTCTCGTCACTGGACGCAGGTGAGGTCCCAGAGGATTGGAGGATAGCTAATGTGGTCCCGTTATTTAAGAAGGGTAGGAAGGATAACCCGGGTAATTATAGGCCGGTGAGCTTGACGTCCGTGGTGGGGAAGTTGTTGGAGAAGATTCTTAGAGATAGGATGTATGCGCATTTAGAAAGGAATAAACTCATTCACGATAGTCAGCATGGTTTTGTGAGAGGGAGGTCATGCCTCACTAACCTGGTGGTGTTTTTTGAAGAAGTGACCAGAATGGTTGACGAAGGAAGGGCCGTGGATGTTGTCTATATGGACTTTAGTAAAGCGTTTGACAAAGTCCCTCATGGTAGGCTAGTGAAAAAGGTTGGATCTCATGGGATAAAGGGGGAGGTGGCTAGATGGGTGGAGAACTGGCTTGGTCATAGAAGACAGAGGGTGGTAGTGGAAGGGTCTTTTTCCGGCTGGAGGCCTGTGACTAGTGGTGTTCCGCAGGGCTCTGTATTGGGACCTCTGCTGTTTGTGATTTATATAAATGATCTGGAAGAAGGAGTAACTGGGGTGATCAGTAAGTTTGCGGACGACACAAAACTGGCAGGACTTGCAGATAGTGAGGAACATTGTCAGAGGCTACAGAAGGATATAGATAGGCTGGAAATTTGGGCAAAGAAATGGCAGATGGAGTTCAATCCTGATAAATGCGAAGTGATGCATTTTGGTGGGAATAATGTAGGGAGGAGCTACACGATAAATGGAAGAACCATAAAGGGTGTAGAGACGCAGAGGGACCTGGGTGTGCAAGTCCACAGATCTTTGAAGGTGACGTCACAGGTGGAGAAGGTGGCGAAGAAGGCATATGGCATGCTTGCCTTTATAGGATGGGGCATAGAGTATAAAAGTTGGGGTCTGATGTTGCAGATGTATAGAACGTTGGTTCGGCCGCATTTGGAATACTGCGTCCAGTTCTGGTCGCCACACTACCAGAAGGACGTGGAGGCTTTGGAGAGAGTACAGAGGAGGTTTACCAGGATGTTGCCTGGTATGGAGGGGCTTGGTTATGAGGAGAGATTGGGGAAACTGGGGTTGTTCTCCTTGGAAAGACGGAGGATGAGGGGAGACTTAATAGAGGTGTATAAAATTATGAAAGACATAGATAGGGTGAACGGTGGGAAGCTTTTCCCCGGGTCGGTGGTGACGTTCACGAGGGGTCATAGGTTCAAGGTGAAGGGGGGGAGGTTTAACACAGATATCAGAAGGACATATTTTACACAGAGGGTCGTGGGGGCCTGGAATGTGTTGCCGGGCAAGGTGGTGGAGGCGGACACACTGGGAACGTTTAGCTAGACAGCTATATGAACAGAGTGGGAATGGAGGGATACAAAAGAGTGGTCTAGTTTGGACCAGGGAGCGGCGCGGGCTAATTGTTCTTTGTTTCTCGTTTCTCGTTTCAAGGCTTCATTCTATGATCATCTTGCTGGTGCCAGTACAGAGCGAGACTGCGGATAGTTGGGAACCTGTCTCGGGGGCAGGGAATTCAGATGGTGTTCGTAAAGCAGAAGTGGAAATGAATAGGGTTGGGAAGCATTTTCTGATCTGGGCCAGTGTGATCTCCTGGACTCGTTTCGATCGCCACAGGGGGTCGGAGAGGAATTTCCCAGATTTTTTTTTTCCCCATATTGGCCCTGGGGTTTTCACTCTGGGTTTTCACCTCTCCCTGGAGATCCCATGGTCTGGAATGGGGGGGTGGGGGTGAGTTAATAGGTTGTGATGAACAAAGCATCGTAGCTGTGAGGGACAGCTCGGTGGATAGGATATTAGGATGTGGATAGGCTGGAAAATTGGGCGGGGATCCTGGATTCAGGATTCAATCCTGGACCAGGGAGCGGCGTGGGCTTGGAGGGCCGAAGGGCCTGTTCCTGTGCTGTATTGTTCTTTGTTCTTTGTTCTTTGACAGATACTCTAAATGTGGGAGGGAAACATAAGAGGAAATCTACAGATGGATCTGACTGATGAATGGGAATAATGAAATGATTGTTTTGAGTTGCATATAACTTCTTACCTGGATTTCCACTAGAGCAAAGATTAAGGTGGGTATTGTATGTGCCTGCATGTCATTGTAATATAAAGTTACTCGGCAGAGCAAGAGATGATGTGGGGCTGGGGAGCAGCTCCATCCACTCTATGATATATTGAGTCATATGGTAATGGGAGATTGGAGAACAGGAACCAACCTGCATGGGAGCAGCACCATGAATGGCAGTAACTAGGGTCTGTACGTAGTTAAAGGTTACCAATAAAGTGTTCATGTTTAAACATACAAGTCTCAAGGTCTCAACAATAAGACACCAAATGAATCCAAAACACAGCAGGGGTTACTCTAGTGGAATTGGAAATTAACGAAACTTAGGAATAATAGATAGAACCATAACCTAGTTCACAATATATTTCCATTTCATACGACAATTGTTATTCATCTTTACAAAGAGATTTCCATGTCTCAATAATTCAGCTGGTATCTTGTTGATTCTGGGTACCTTATTGTCCTCCAGGCTCTTGATGCTTCTGATTTGACAACTTGTCCCAGGGTTAATGCTCAGCTGCTAAGATATGCTACTGTCATCAAACTCGAATGTGAAGCTGGGTTGATGAAAGATCTCCCAAAATTGTCCCACCAACTTCATCTCCTGCTCCTCACCCATCAATAGCATCCTGCCATCTTTGTCCTTGATTGGTACAATAGTGTTGCTTCATGTACCGGCCAGTTCCTGCATGATCCTGCACAATGTCTTAGAGTCGTCCCAATTTGCTGCTTCTTGTGTCTCCCCTGCCTCTTAACTCTATCCATCTTTGTTTGTCTCTCCTGCAGCTCTTCTTCACAACTTTACCTAGTCTTCTTGGCTTTGTTCACTGTTCTTTTCCTGACCACTTGCTCTACAGCAGCTTTCTTTCATCAATCAACTTCCAAGCTGAGTCAGTAATCCAACATACTTTGTTGGTTCCTCTCCTCTATCTTCCTTTGGCTGAAAAATCTTGCTTCAGACACCATGAAGTAGGTTTCGAGTCTAGAGTATGTCAACTGAAAGTCTTTATTAACAACTCTTAACCACGTACATATTTACAGTAGAAAGTACAGATATGGAGCTGACCCTATTCTAGACCTTAGCCCAACCATGTTAATCTCCAGACTGACCTTGTGCAGGATTTTCTGGCTGTGCTCGCTGCAACACCTGCCTTAGGTCAATGCACATTTGCATGGTACATGTCCCACCCGCTGCAATTCCCGTGGCAGGCGGGATGGGAAAATTCCACCCCTTGTCTCTGGGTTAGGTGTCTTCTTACATCATTGCATGGGCAGTACTGTCCACAGTCCCATGTTGACACTTTATACATCAGACCTTTCTACTGCACCTCCCCCAAATCTTTATCCCATGATTATAGAGTTACCTTAGTTTACTTCCAAGTCTAACATTGTTATAAGTCTTGTGCATTAACACTGTTGTTACAATCTTAATCTTATTCTAACATTATTGCTATTACAGTATTAACATTAACAACATTCTCATTACCCCCATCTCTTCCCTCCAAGTCCTTGAAGTTAGAGGTTCAGGCGATCTGGAGGCTTTATAACCATTCCACATCTAGTTCACTATTCAGTCGGGAGAATCGTAGTTTCTGATGTTGCTTGTTCTTGTTGTTGGATTGGAGCTTGGATATGATTTTATCCATTTCTTCCATTGCTTGATATTAAAGCACGCCTGGTTGATCTGGCTGGTTTGGCAGCATATGGTTGTTGTTACTGTTGACCACTTCTTGCTGAGTAGAATTGATTTATTAGTGTCACAAATCGGCTTACATTAAAACTGCAATGAAGTTACTGTGAAAATCCCCTAGCCGCCACCCTCTAGCACCGGTCCAGGTACATTGAGGGAGAATTTAGGCATGGCCAATGCACCTGACCAGTATGTCTTTCGGATTGCGGGAAGAAACCAGAGCACCCAGAGGAAACTCACACAGGCACGGGGAGAACGTGCAGACTCCGCACAGACCGTGACCCAAGCTGGGAATCGATCCTGGGTGCTAACCACTTATGCTTCTTCCTTCTCTGTTTGGACTGTCTAGAAGCTCTCTGACACTGAGGAAGAATGTTGCTGTGGCAAGAAGAAGATTGAATAGCATGCTCACCTCTGCTTTTTACTGTTGATGGGATGAGACTGCTGCAAGGTTCCAGTATTGCCTTGTGGTTTTGGCACACTGACTGGAAATTGCTGTGTGCACAGTGGTTGGATGTGCCAATCAACTGTATTGTCATTGTAGTTGGGGGTAGAGGCTCTTCAGACTGTTTACCCTTCTCTGGTACCACGTCCACCAGATGTGCTATGGTAATCCCATTGGCGGTAGGTTGGTGGGGACTGGTAACCTCCCCGAACCCGGAATGATGAGGGATAACCTGCTCTGTAAAAAGAAAAGAGATGACAGGTGAAATCAGAGTCTGAATACGCTTTAGTGTTTGAGGACTCAGGACTGTGCTGTTCTTGTGTTAGCCTTGACACCTTTCACAAGTGGAGAAGACTGGGGGTTACACAAGGATTTTTGCTCATGATCGAGAAAGGCTGATTCTAGACAATGTACATCAGCTCAAAGATTGATTTGCCATCATACCTCAGTGGTTCAAGGATCATGTTGATGACCGAGAGTGCAACACCCCCTGCTCCATACAGTGGAGTGTCTGTTGTTCAAATCCAATGACCTTGAAGCCATGCCTCATCTGACAGGACTGTCACACGGACATCTGAATCTAATTTAACATTTGTTAGATAACCATTTACCAGGATATCAGCATTCCAAAACGACAAACTGCATTGCATCTACTGGGTCTTCGGTCTCAACCTCATGGATGAACTTTGGGATGTCTATGCAGTGCTGGGGTTTGACTTGCTAAAGTTGGCCAAAATGTTCTCACCTGTTGCAGTGGAAGCATTGGGTAGTACTTGCAGGACACTGATCTTTCCTGTGAGGGCACTTTGCACCGCAGCACTGGCAATGTCGCTCTACTGGGGTCCCTGACTTGGGTGTTACCTGCATTTATGTGACCTGCTATGGTGGACTGAGGGTTGGTTTCTGCCCATTGTCCCATATGGGACTGGAGGAACTGTGTCGCAGCAAGTAAGTTACAAAGAGCATCAACACAGTTCAACTGAAATCTCAATTTGCCAATCAAACTAGAATCTTCACATTCCCTTGAATTTTTGATTGACTAAATAGGACTTGAAAAATTGGGGGCGATTTTCCCATCGCGGCCAGCAAATTTTCTGGTGGATCAGGTCAGGAGATGCACGTGTCGGCCATTTTGTGGGTTCCCGCGAGCGTTTACGACCTGTGCGCATCTCCCAACCGTAAAAAAATGGCGCCACCGGGACCGCACTGAAAACTGGTGTGCCGCTGATTTGCATTACTTACCATACCTGAGCATGTCATTATCGGGATCGACACGGCAATCTCTTCCCACGTTTGCATCTCCCACCTCTTTGGTGTGAGGTCACTTTGACGTGAATCAGAGTAGATATATAAAAGTCTCAACCCAGCGTGGCAGCCTTGAACTGGTGTGAGGAGGTAAGTGCTGCTTGGGGAGTGCGGGGGATGTTGCAGGCAGGCCCTGGAGATGCCTGGTGGGCTTCCTCCTGCTGTCTTCAGGTACTGGCCCGTGGACCAGTGATATCTGGGGTGGAGGGGGGCTTCTGTTTCCTCAGAGCTCTCTGGGTGATCTTCTGTGAAGGACTCCTGCTCAGACTTCCCCTCCAGGGCAGCGCTGCAGCTCAGTGTGGGAGGCACCCTCAAGGACTCTTGCTCAGCCTTCCCCTCCAGGCCACTGTGCAGGAGCATTGTCTTGCCGCGGGGTGTGGTCAGGGACTCGACTGAGAGCTGGTGTTCCGGGGTGGGGGAGGACTACACCATGTGCTGACTGAGGCCTAACCAGATGAAGCAGCTGCTGCTCCAGGCCGGGGTGCAGAGGTTCAGACATGGACTGTCTGGAATCTGCTGTCTCTGGACACACATCTGGTGCTGATTTGCAGTCCGTCCCTGCCCTGTGACACGGACCAGCAACACATGCCTGTAACAGATGCTGCAGTTACACACATAGCAATGGCTCAAGGGTACGCATTGCCCACGGCTGCACACCGACCTGCATAATCTGTGCCAGCATTTGTCATGATGGGAATCTCACACAACCCTAATCGGGTGACGCATGGCACCATGGATTTTGTGGTGTTGCCAGCTCCCACAAGTGGGAGTACTGGCCCAAGTGAGGGATTGGGGTGGTGCTGGGTCTATGCCGCCAATGATAATAATCCATCATTCTATGCTCTTTCCAAACCCCACTGTGCAGATAGATCTCGGACTGATCGATTTGGAGCTGGCCATTATGGTGGCCATGATGTGGAGATGCCGGCGTTGGACTGGGGTAAACACAGTAAGAAGTTTAACAACACCAGGTTAAAGTCCAACAGGTTTATTTGGTAGCAAAAGCCACATTATGGTGGCAGCAGAGGACACGGTGGCTCAAGAGGTGGCGGTCGTGGAGAGACCACTGCAGGAGGAGCCACCACCAGTCCCTCAGGAAGGAGGGCAAGGGGCTGTTGCTGAAGGCCAGGAGGTGGGTGAACAGGCTCCTGAGAGGGTGCACAGAAGGCCGAGGGTACCGAGGGCAAGGAGGTACAGGTGCCGCAATTCATTCGTTAAGAACACAATCAACTTTTAATTGCACCTCACAGCTGTGACTAATGTGTCTCTGATTCCGCCTCCCCCCCCCTCCCCCCCCGCCTCCCACCCCGCCACAGAGTGGGCTTGGGGGCCGAAGGGCCTGTTCCTGTGCTGTATTGTTCTTTGTTCTTTGTTAGTGATGAATAAACCCTGACTACTGGTGACCTTCACCCGTGCCCTCTTAGTGAACTACAATTTTCTTACTTTGTGCGGTCTACTGCTTCTTCTACCCCAGGATGCACATCGGAGGTGGAGGTGTCCAGCTGTGGTGCACGCCCCATTGCCTGTGATGCCCTTGGCGTACGTCCCCTGGGTAGCCGGGACCTGGAGGGCCCCAGTTAACTTGCGGATGGCACTGTTTCAGTCCCACCCTGTTCATCTCGCTGGCCCTGAGATGCCCCGGTGTGAGGAAGGAGGGAAATCGGAAGGTCTCGGGACGGCCAGGATCTCCTGGGTGGAAGGCCCTGGCATGTGCTCAAGCCCTTCCTCCTCCCTTGAGCTGCCCAGAGGCCCCGGGAGCACTCCATGGGATGCCGGGGTTGCCGGACTGAGCTCCAGAAGCTCTGGCGTCACCTGGCTCTGCCAGTCTTGGAGGCCTAGATGGGTCTGCCCCTTAATGTGTGATCACTCAGCCCTGGCCCTCTGAGACTCGGCCAAGCTCCAGAGCCCCTCCGCTGCAGCATTCTGTGAGAAAGCCAGGCTCTGGAGCCCCTCAGCAGTAGCCCTCTGAATCTGGGCTGAGTTGTCATGGTTCACAGCCACGGCCTGCTGTGTCTGCAGAATGCCAGCGAGAGTCCCAGCCATGGCCAGCAGAGTCTCCCACATGCTCCCAACACCCATGGCCATGGAACACTGTGCCTCCTGGATACCGGAAACACACTCGTCCGAGGCCCATTGTGTCTCCAGGATGGCTTGAACCCTGTGACCCATGACGAAAGACCCCTGAGCCAGACTTTCCACTGCGGTAGCCACCCTTGCAGTGTTGGCCTGGGTCTCACGCTGTGTCGGCACCACCTCCTGCAACAGCACTCTGTTGGACTCCCCAAAACAGCCTTGCAGTCGCAGCATGGTTGCTGACAGCCCTTCCACAACTCCCCGGATTTGCTGATGTATCTCCACCAGCCTTGGGATGAACACACACCGAGGCCCAGTATCTGGCTTGGGGACAGCTGAATCCTGGCCTCCGGCAGACCTCCGTGTGCCCGAGCCCTCTGATGTGCCCGCCTCCACCCGATGTGCATCAGTGTCTGTGATGTGCTCACCAGTTCGTGACCCAGAAGCCTCAACACTAAAGGTATCCCCCGTGGTGATCGTCTCTGTGTTGGTGGGTTGTGTGGTACATGCCGGTGCTGCTTCAGTGGTGCTGCCCACAGAGGATTCCTCAGTGCCTCCCTCCAAGGTGTCATCCAGGGAGTCGTGGGAAGTTTGCTCCAAAGCAGCAGGGGCGGCACCAACACCTGAAGGGCCGGGTTCCTCTGGGTCCAGAACTGCAATAAAGAGGAAGTGAGATCAAACATTCCATGTAGCATTGCATTTACTTCAAGGAGGACCTAGGTTGAGGGTGCGCTTCTGCTCACTTGCACGCTGGACGCTGACCGCGACCATTCGGGATGCCCCATCACCCCCTGCCAGCTCCATGGCACGCTCTTCAACGCTGGTCAGCTGTCGCAGGTCAGGCACACCACCACCAGTCTGTGTTGTCTCACATAAGTTGTGAATGTTCTTCTCCTGTGGGAACATAAGGTGGATAGCAATCATTAACGTATTTCAGTGCATGGTGCACAATGCATGCCTGTGTCTTGGGCATTGTGCTGGCAATTTCGGGGAAAGCGGTCACCACTGAAGGATGCTCATTGAGGGGTGAGGGGAAGGGGTTAGATTCTGTTCCTGGGGTAAGGGTAACTTGTTGCATGCCCTTCAGGTGTCTAAGCAGGGTTTGAGATCCGTGCCAAGCATGTGCGGGGTTCCAAGTGGGATGCTCACTCACCCTTGCTGCTCGAAGAAGGTTGTACAGTTTTTTCCGACACTGCTGGCCTAATTGTTTCCTGGGGAGGGACATCAGAGCTAGAGACTCCAGGTCCTGAAGGAGGGTTGGCGGCCATGAAAAGCTTGCTCATAGCCCACAAGTGGCATCCAGAGAAGATCTTCCTTCGATCAATTTTTAAATTCAAACTAGCTTCTTGAAGTTGCCTCAATGTTGAAGTACCCTGATGTTTGCCTGTCAGCTCCAGCTGCACTCACCCCTACTGGTGGTGCTGAGTAGAGGCTTCAGAGCTGTTGGTCCTCTGATTAGACTGGTAGCATCAGCATCCTTAATAGGATGATGAGCCTAATAGCAAACATTAAGAGGCTGCCTTGAGGGAAAATAGCTAAAGCAGGCCCACTGCCTGGCCATGCAAGATTGGGATCCTCATATGATTCTGACATTGGGACCTTCCCCACTCCGGATTAAATTCAACCCTTTCTATTTGATGACAGGAGCCCATATTGTGATATTAGTGTGTTCAGGGTTGAAATATGTGAGCCTGGAGAAACAGTACCATTCACTTGATGATATAAGAGACACACATGACCAAATGTTTAGAAGGAGAAAGTTCATGCATAGACCTGTAGTCTTGTATATCTGTATATAGTTATTTTCATCCAAAAAGCCAGTTATTGTTCTGTGATAACGCCCGCTGATCACTGATTGATCTCCCTGTGGGGCTCATTGAGTATGAGCTCCCCTGGAAACTCATTACCTGAGCCCTTTATATGGCAGGCCCAGGACTGAGCTTGCTGAACAGTAGTCCCAGGCTGGGACTAGTGTGTACACCATGGCAGTGGTTTTACTTTGCATTCTGCAATAAACTATGTTCCATTCCAGTCAGACTTCCTGAGTCATTACATGTTCAATAATATCTTTGTATCTGCAACTGCTCCTTGACCAGTCACAACCAACATATAACATGGTCTCAGAACTAGGATATTCCAACACATGTCATAATGCAGTTGTAAAATCATGCAAACACTGGACAATTTTTTAATATGTGAGCTTGTCCACAAAAACGGGGCAGTGCTCATCAACCTTTTAGACTGATGTCTATTCTTCATGGTGATCCATTTAGTGTTTTTGATATATTTCTTAAAATCCAGATACTGACTAAGATTTTGGCCAGAATTCTCCAATGTCATACGTCCCATTGCCACGCTGGTGAGAATAGAGCATTTGGCGCTCAGCCAAAACTTCATTCAGTGCAACGGGACTGGAAAATCCCAGTCGCGGGTGAGGTCGGAATATTCCAGCTTTTGCTTTCACTTGATGTGCTCAAACTATTGGGGGCAATTCTCCTAGCCCGCTGTGCTTCTCTCCCCACCTACCAGGAGTGGTTAACTCCAGCAGGGTTTACAACAGCTCCCCACAAAGGAAGCCTTACCCCATTGGAGTTAGCGGGGATATCACCTGGACAGTGCCAGCCTGACCCCCTGGTATTGCCCAAGGAGCAAACTGGAAATGCCAGTTTGGAAGGGGGGTTCGGAGCTGCCCTGAAGACGTCGAGAGGCCAGCGATCAGGGAATGGGGGGAGCTGGGGGGGGCAGCGGTGTGGAGTCGCGGGGCTGGCCAGTGATCGAGCTAGCCAGCGATCGAGTTAGCCAGCGATCGGGAGACCGGCAGTGCAGGCTCCTGCACATGCGTTGATTTCTGCTATGACAGATCGGCACATGCACAGTGGCTCACTCAGCGCTATGCTGCCAGCCTCTTCAGCGGTAATAACCCACTGATTTTTGACATGAATCTCACTAGGGCACTCGGTAGCGCACAGTGTGGGAGATTTAGTTTGAAAATCCTGCTAAAAGACCAGCAGGATTTATTCCCGTTTTGACACGTATTCAGCGGTTAGAATTTTTTTGGGAACATTCCGGCTGTTTTGTTTCAAATTGGAATCAAACAGTCCATGCTTATTTTCTATAACAAGTGAATTTCATGGTTACAGTAACTGCATTAGAAACAAGGTAATAAGAGTACCAAAAAATGTTACAAAATAAATTATTTAATAAAATAACAAGACGGAATCCAGGTCCCTCAGCTAGCAATGGCTCCCGGGAGCCAATCTATCTTTCTTTTATATTACTTGGTAGCAAGATTCCACAGGGACAATTCTCAGCTCACAATCAACCATTTTTCTGCTTGAACAGGGTTGCACCGAGACAGAAATTTGTAAAAGTGCAGCTCACTCACCACATAAAGCCCAGCTCACATAGCTTTTAAAGGGACTTGAATAGATGGCTAACCCTCTCGCACATTCATTTAAGTCAATGTGAGCACCCCAATTCAATTTTGGCCTTCCACTAGGCAGACTGAGCCCACAGGATAAGCTTTTTTTTAAAAAAAAGGACAGAATTTTAGGCTGTCAAAAGTAATACAAATACACAACCTTATTCCAGAAAAATCATATCGGGCGGAATTTTCCCATCCCATCCACGACGGGAATCGTAGTGGGCAGGTTGGAGGGGAGAGGTGGGGGGGAAACCATGCAAAGGTCCATTGACCTTGGGTGTTAATGTCTGGCCTTGGGTTGAGCACGGCCAGATAATCCCGCTCATCGTCTACTGCTGGCCTTTACCCCCAGCCACTGAATTACATACCGCCTCCATTTCCAACAAAATTCTGCCAACTCGCCATCATGGAAGAGGAACAAGCTCTCGTCAGCACGAATTAAAGGCTGACAATTCTCCAATTTTATTTCACGCTGACACCAAAATGGATTTGACGTCCCACATGTGACATCTGATGGCCCAGTTGCCGACCTGACATTCACTCCATTGCCAAGCATGATTATTCCAGACACACTTTGACTCAACCGGCCCGACCCCACCGAATATTCACATCAAACTTAAGAAGGTTCTTAGGGGAAATCTCCACACTCTCTGCAGTATCGGGCCAAGGTTTACAATAGATCATTCCTGTTCATGGGCATCTGAGCAGCTGTGAAGCGATGAACAAAAGGCAAGGACAGAAGGATAACCAGTGGGAAAATGCATTTTGAAACATAATTTTTCAAATTGTTATCTAAGAAAAATCATGTCGACATTAAATATCCATGTTCCATAAAAACTGTCTTTACAAGTGAAATTTCTTCTGCCTTTTGTGATCTTGAAGCATCAGGAAGAAGCAGAAACTCTCAGCGGACTGTGCACATCAATTGAGTGGTGTGCCTGCATCCCAATGGCAATATCAGCCAATATACAAAGGAGATTGGGGAGTTTATATAAGTTGAAAGGTTCCCAGTCAATTAGCTTAGTATTCCTGAAGATGAAGGAGGGTCCTCTTGAAAGTAATACCATTGTTAAAGACTCAGACCTCCTATTGAACGTGATATAAAAGAGAAGCAGAGCTAAAAGCAACTGTCAGTGAGAATCTTTCTTCAGTAGCTTTAGAATCCTAGAATTCTTACAGTACAGAAGGAAGCCATTGAGCCCATCGAATGTGCACTGGCCGCAATCCCACCCAGGCTCTATCCTCATAACCCCATGAATTTACCCTGCTAATCCCCCTGATACTAAGGGGTAATTTTAGCATGGCCAATCAACCTAACCCGCACATCTTTGGGCTGTGGGAAAAAACTGAAGGAATCCATGCAGACACAGGGAGAACATGTAAACTCAACACAGACAATGAACCAAGGCCAGAATTGAACCCGGGTCCCTGGCGCTGTGATGCAGCAGTGCTAACCACTGTGCCACCGTGCTGCCCCAATTTTTGACAACATCTAACAGGAAGCATATAAAAACTGAGCAGCTGGTTGTGAGTTCTGCCGTTTGTTGCATTGCTGGTTTGCTTGTACTTGTGTGTCTCACCATACAAACTCAGTGGTTTCTATGCTGAACAAGGAATGTGTTAGATACCATATATAGCACAAAAATAGGCCCTTCGGCCCAACTGTCCTTGTTTATGCTCCACCCAGGTCTCAATCCATCCGATGACTCCTATTCTATCAGCATATCCTTTTATTGCTTTCTCCCTCGTGTGGCTTACCATTTTAGCTCAGCATCTGTGCTATGCATCTCAGTAATAGCAACTTGTATTTCCATAACAACTTTAACATGAGATAAAATCACAAGACCATTCTCAGGAGTGTTAGCAAAGAAAATTTGACACGGAGCCATATAAGGTTGAGATAGATGACCAAACATTGGTCAAAGAGGTAGACTTTTAAGGAGCATCCAAAAGCAGAGTGGTAGAGGGGTGAAGAGCTTAAGCGAGAGAATTCCAGAGAAAAAAAAAGAATGGCCGCAAAGCATCAGGAGGAAAGAGAAGGGATGGGTGTGGCTCAAAGCATCACCCAAAGGGCACATGAGTGCACACAGGGAAACTCAAGTTACATCAGCCCCAATTGCTCCAGGTGGCAACAAATTTTTTAGAATTTAGTGCAGAAGGAGGCTATTTGGTCCATCGAGCCTGCGATGACGACAGTCCCACCCAGGTCCTATCACCGTAACCCTCCTAATCCCCCTGACACACTAAGGGGCAATTCAGCATGGCCAATCAACCTAACCAGCACAACTTTGGACTGTGGGAGGAAACCGGAGCACCCAGAGGAAACCCACACAGACATGGAGAGAATGTGCAAACTCCACACAGTCACCTGAGGCCGGAATTGAACACAAGTCCCTGGCGCTGTGAGGCAGCAGTGCTAACCACTGTGCCACCGTGTCGCCCCATTTCATGTTCCTATCAATATCTGGTTGAAGAACATTTTCCTAAGTTTCTTATTGGATTTAGTAATGACTGTCTTATATTATGACACTGGTTTTTTTTCCAGTGCAAATGTCATTGGAACAATACAGTAATTCCCTGAAGCAGCTGTCAACCTTCAGGGATATCGTTGGAAACGCCAATGACATTTGCACTGGAAAAATGCTGTAAACTCTCTCTATAATGCAGAAAATCAAGCAACTGGCAGCATAATACCTAACACCTCAACCCTCAAACGGTTTATTTTATCCCGGATGTTTCATCACGCCCCGGATCAGGAATTGTGAAAAGTCATGAATGCCACCTGGCAATAATGCCAATAACATACTTAATAGATGTAATTGCCCTTTCAATTGCCATTGGCTGCACTTCTGACTCTCGCGTGTTCCCAGTGAAATATTGGGCAAGGGTGCCATGACACTGAGTTGCGCCTCCAACATTTTCTCATTCGGTTTCACACGAGTTCGAGACAAGTGTGGGCCCACTCAGACGCTGTAAAATTCTGATCCAGGTATGGACTTACCATGATCCTGTGCAGCTGCAGTAAGATGTTCTTGCTCCTGTTCTCAGGTTTTCTTGCAATGAAGACCAACATATAATTTGTTTTCTTAATTGTTTGATGTATTTGCATGCTTGCTTTCAGTGATTGGTGTACAAGGGCCAGGGCTTTGTATGTCAACATTTCCCAATCTATCATGACTTAGATAATAATCTACTATTCTGTTTTTCCTACCAAAGTTGATAACTTCACATTTATCCACATTATACTCTATCTGCCATGCATTTGCCCATTCAATCAGCTTGTCCAAATCACCTTGATGCCTTTTAACATCCTCCTCGCGACTTAGATTCCTACCAAATCTGTGCCATCAGCAAATTTGGAAGTATTAAATCATCCAAATCATTGATATATATTGTGAGTAGCTGGGGCTCAAGCACTGATCCCTTGGTAACCCACTAGTCACCACCTGCCACTCTAAAAAAGACTATTGAAAGTGTAAAGGTGGCACAGGTATTCATTCACTCTATATACTTTGCACTTTTGTGGGTATATTTTTCTTCTCTGAAACTTTTATCTAGTGAATGGATCCTCCAGATGATGCAATGCTCTGAGGTCATACAAGTGTAACAGATGGCAGCCCCCCTCACTTATCTCCAATCATGTCCCTCAGGTCTATGGTGTCTCACGCAATCTCAGTACAATGAGTCACCTTTCTGCTCTCAGCAATGACATGAGCAAAGCCTCTTGCTCTATCAACATGGTGATTGGGCAATGCATCTTTTAGACTTGTCTCAGAAGATTATGTCATGTGGCCTCATGAGTATCGATTTTGCAGGTTGGTTTATTCTCCTGATGCTGCTGTACTGAAGACTAGTCAATGCAAATCTTACAAGTTTTATTGGTGACACACATTGGAGCCAATCTAACTTGGTGCATCTTTCAATGGCCTCCATGTAGCGTCCATAAGGCTTGGGTGTGCGTTACATTTTAAGGAATGGCCGGAGACCTCGGCAGCCTGTAGTATGCCATTGCGACTGCATGTACACTCGACATCACCCCTTGGCAGAGACAGATAGAGATAAAGCAGCCACAAACACCGTGCTGTGAAAGGTAGATTGAGCGCTGCTCATACAAACCTCGAAGTCGCTAGTGGAATGCAGTTTGCCAAGCGCATGTCAGTTATATCTGGTCATGATTCACTCCGGTCTAATTACCTGTCGGTATGACCATTGGATTTGGAGTGGGGGCATGATTCCAGCGAGCTGAGTTTTTAATTCGCATTCCATGAGATGCAAAGACATGCAAATATAGTTCCCAACACGGCACAGCGAGGCTACCCAGCCTGCCATATGAAATGGCGAAGGGAAAATTGCAATCCATTTATACACCAGCAGGAAACTGACGTTTGGCTGCACTCTGAATTTTCCAGTCCCATGCACCTTAAAGCCTGCCAGTGGCAGGACTGGAAAATCCCACCCAAAACAGCAGTCTTGATGCTGTCAGATTATAAAGACCTAGAAAGTAAGGTCTTGTAGTGGAATAGGATACTGGCTCTGTGCCTGAAATGATGAAGTCAAAGACTCATTCAGATTTGGGCCTTGGAACTCATTAATATCAAGCTAATGAGGCATTAAGAGCCCTCTGGCAAATGGTGAATGCAGTGGCCCTCGGCTCAGTGAGAAACCAGCCTGGGAATTGGTGGTCAGTGAGCAAAGACATCAGAGACTCTAGAGGGAGAGAAATCAAAAGCTGAGGTGTAGAGATCAGAGCTCCTGCCAGTTAACGTCATGCTATACAGTTTGAATTCAGCATCGCAAGTACATTTGCTCACAGAAGACAAGCAGAAGTGTAATTTAAATACTGTCAGCAATTTCACCCTAAACTGATGCCGTGTTATGGTATCCAGAACCAGATTCACAGCGAGGTGACTGTCCCTTTAAGGATCAATCTGGAGAATAAGGGTCACATGACCTGGGGAACCAATCAAGGAGGATGATGGGAGAATCATCCTGGTAAGTGCGGCCTTCTGTACTCAGTCATCTCGGGAGCTGATTGCTGCAATGATGCTGCAAGCCTCTGTATAGTTTTAACCTGTAAATAAATGAGTTGTATTTTCCCTGAACTGGTGAATGAACATCTTTACACACAGCCACATAAATACCAAGAAAACTTGTTATCAGGCCAACGATAGGAGTAATAGATTAGTACTCATTCAGCTGAACTAGAGATGCCAAAGTTTTAAGATGAAACCCAGCAGTCTCATCTAAACATAACAGACCTCATCCCAATTGTTATATGTGAATGTGGATGACAGGCAGGAGAGAGAATTCAAGTGCAGATTTTTTAGTTGACAAGTCAATATTGCAATCACTAAGCTAGCAGCCGCCTGTAAAAGTCAGGTATGTGAATGAGGATTTTACACCCCTGTTATCCAGAGAGAAAATCGACAGGAAAGACTGCTACTCACAGAAACTGGCTGCTGATGTAACAACACATTTACTTATTGTAAAGGTTGCAAGTGATCCATCAAAGCTGCCAATTTAACAATAAATAAATAATTTAAAATGCATTTAGTAATTTCACATGGCAGCTCCCTTTCTGAGTTAGTGCCCTGCTGGGGCAGGAGTTCTGTTTTTTTGTTTTCACTTTTAGCTGCTTACTTGGCAAAATCGCACATTGGGGAAAGTCTTATTTCAATTCTGCTTTCAATAACCTTCTCTGGAACTGAGAGGGCAATGGAATAGAAAATGTACCTTCAGATGAAGCTACTCTACCAGCCACACTTCCAGCTGGATAGTGTAATTCCCAATCATCTCACTTGTATTTCAGCCAGGAATTCAGCTCCTCCTCTTGAAAAAATCTTTTTTGGCCCCTGTTTATGGTATTTAAACCTTTAAACGCAATCCATGTTTGACAGTTTATGGCCCTATTTTACCATTGCGGGCGCAAAAACGTGGTAAAGTTGAGTGTGAGGCCATTAACGTGATTCGCGCCCGCGCAGATTGCTACTTTACTGAGACCCGGGAATGGCCGCAATCCGATTCGAGCCGGAAATGGGCGCAACGGCGATTTAAATGCATTTACATGGATTTAAATTGAATTAATGAAGTGCTCGCCCAACTTTATCAGCATTTCCCCCTTTACCATCGCGTTTGCCAATCCAGAATCGCGCCGAAATGGACATGCTGAATAAAAGTCTGAATCGGACGCTCCAGCTGCTGAAGAGGTGAGTTCAGAGCTTCCAACGGCTCTCTGACTCGGATCGGTGGTGGCGGGGGGTGGGGGGGGGGGGGGTTGGGGGGGGGGGGGAGGGAATTGAGACCAGGTCATTCTCTTGGGGGGAGGGGGGGGGGGGGAGGGGGGGCGGAGTGAGGCCAGATCGTTGTCTAGTTGGGGGTGGGGAGGTGGGGAGAGGGCCGATCGTTGTCTGGTGGGGGGGGGGGGTGATCGTTGTCTGGTTGGGGGTGGGGTGGCAGGCCAGGTCATTCTCTTGGGGGTGGGAGGGCGGGGGGGGGGGAGGCGGGCATGAGTCCAGATCATTCTCTTGGGGGTGGGGAGGTGGGTAGGATGTATCTCTGGTGGGGGGGCGGCCCGATCGCTCTCTGTTGGGGGGATGGGGGGCGGGGGGGGGGGGCAGATGGATCTCTGGTGGGGGGGGGATGGGGGAGGCAGGGGGGTCCGCTGCCACTCTGCGGATGATCGGTGGGGGTGGGGGGGGAGGGGACAGGGGGTCACGATCGGTTTGGGTAGCAGGGGGTGGGTGGATAAGGGGGACAGTGATGTCTGTTGGGACCATCGCTCCCGCTTTTCACTCCTGGGTCGCTTTCTGCGGCCCGGGAGCAATCTGACACAGGCGCGCTTTTTCAAATTTATTTTCTAACTGCGCATGCGCAGTTCAGAGCTCCGAGCATTTCGGGCGCAATAAGCCCCGCCCACAGCGTAATTCGGACCCGCGATTTTTTTTTCCAGGCTAAGTGCTAATGGGGGCGCCTGAAAGCAGATTTCCAAGTCGGATCTGAATTGCACCCAGATTCAGCCCTTAGAATGAAAATGGTGAAATCAGGCCCTATATGTCCACCTTTGAGTAGACCAATCAGAATTCCTAAAAAGGGACCATCAGAGCATATCTTATTGCTGAACTCTTCTCTTCTGTATAACCTGGTCCATTTTGATGCCACTGTTTGATTGGCCTCTCCCCCACTTTCCAATGATACGCTACCCATTCAATAACATAACCTGATATCAATCTTCTCTTGTGTGTCAGCCTTGATTGATAGCTCTCTTGTCTTTGAGTCAGAATGCCTGCTCCAGGACTTGAACATGCAAATCAAGGCTGGCACAGTATGCAGTATTGAGGAAGTGCTGCACTATCAGGAATGCCATCTTTCATATGAGAGGTTAAACTGAGACCCTGGGTGAGATTTTGCAACCCCTCCTGCTGACAGGATTTTCCAGTCCTGCTGAATTGCCGCAGCGGGGCCAGAAAGTCTCTGCTGTCTCTGTTAGATGTAAAAGATTACAGAAAAATACTGCCAATCTTACAATAAATAATTTAAAATACATTTAGCAATTTCATTTGTCAGCCCTCTGTCTGAGCTCTGGCGCCCTGTGGTGTTAGGAGGTGCTGGATTTTTATTTACTGATATGAGCAATGGAGTTTTCCTGAGTTCTCTTGGGCAGCACAGTGGCACAGTGGTTAGCACTGCTACCTCACAGCGCCAGGGACTAGGTTCAATTCCCAGTTTGGGTCACTGTCTGTGTGGAGTTTGCACATTCTCCCCGTGTCTGCGTGGGTTTCCTCCAGGTGCTCCAGTTTCCTCCCACCGTCCAAAGATGTAGGTGGATTGGTCATGTTAAATTGCCCCTTAGTGTCAGGGGGACTCGCTAGGGTAAATGCATGGGGCTATGGGTATAGGGCCTGGGTGGGATTATGGTCGATGCAGACTCGATGGGCCAAATGGCCTCCTTCTGCACTGTATGATTCTATGATGTCCAGGGCAATATTTATCTCTCACCCAGATTATCTGGTCATTATCACCTTGCTGTTTGTGGGAGGTTGCTGTGTGCACATTGACTACGGTGACTCTGAAATTACAATGGTGAATACAACTGAAAAATACTTAATTGGTCGTAAAACACTAGAGAGCATTTGGTTATCATAAAAGGCGCTATATAAATGCAAGTCTTTTTTCACCAAGGCAATATAGAGATTTACAAGTACACAGCCATACTCTGCTCTCCCCAAACTAAACTAAACTCCCTACTTTTTGCATTAAAAGTTAATAAGATTCAAAAAGTCAGATTGCTTAGGAATATAGAAACATTGGGAAAGATATAGGCCGTTCAGCCTCTCGAGCCTGTTCTGCCATTCAGTGTCTGATGCGCGATTGTACCCGGGAAATAAAGGCTTTTATTACTAACAAGAATGGAGCACACTATATACAATACAATCCCAGACTAAAGGGTCACCAGGCAGTGCAGTGACCTTTATACTTCCCCAGGTAGGCGGAGCCAACTGGAGTGTACCACAGAACAATATCAACAGGTAGAACAACCCAACCCTAACCCCAACAGTGACAACAGTAACATATCTACAAACACCCATAGTGCTGACCATCCATGGCTCAGCACTCATAGTGGTAACCAACCATGGTTCACCACAGTGTCACTGTCAGATCTGCAACCTGATCCATAAACCTGGTTTGCCTCATATGAGTGAATACCTTTGATTAACAAAAATTAATCAATCTTGGTTTTAAGTGCAATTGCTCGAGCATCAGTTGCTATTCACGGAAGAGAGTTCCAAACTTCTAATACTTTTTGCACATAAAAGTGCTTTCTAATTTCATTTTGGAATGGTTTGGTTCTATTTTTTAGACTCTCCTCCCTAATCCTACACTCTTCAACCAGCGGAAACAGAGTGAAATTTTATGATACCCCTCCTACTGTTTGAAGGCAGGGCATTGCCCACCACCACCTGCCCTGAATCTGTCTGCCACTTTTTGTGGGGGGAGGGGAGCTTTGGTAGTGGAATCAGGCAGCCTACATATCCTTGGGCCGGTTGAGGGATTTAAGTGAAATTAATGGCCATTCTCGTATCTCATCCTGCTCACATTGTTACTTTACCTGCAGCAGCAGGTGGCCCACTCGAGTTGGGCAGCAGACTGGCTTTTACTGGAAAGTTGGTGTTAGCCAAGGGGAGGACCTATTTTGGGAGTCATCTCTACCCATTAAGGCAGCCCCCATGTGTATGCCCCTGCTTTAACCCCTTGGCCTCCCAAAACTGGTCGCCCAGCCCCTCTCACCCACCTCACTGTGGCCTGTCAGTCAAACTTCACCAATACCACGGACTGAGCTGAAATCCAGTATACATAACCTCTTCTCCTTCAGGCAGCCTGTCATTCCACCAGTCGCCACCACTCAAACTTGGCGCTGCTGGGACTACAGAGCTGCTAGATAATTATTAAAACATAAAGCATTATCAGTTTGGTATTTCCAGGCAGAGAGAAGAGAAGGTTGAGGACAACACAGAAGTTAAAGAGAGCACATTAAATAGTAAAGGCAGTGTCAGTAATCCTAGTACTAGACAGATCAGGCAAAAGCAAGACAGAGAGCAAGGGAAGTCCAGATTAAACTGCATTTATTTCAATGCAAAGGCCTGACGGGCAAGGCAGATGAACTCAGGGCATGAATGGGTACGTGAGACTGGGATATTATAGCAATTACTGAAACAAGGCTAAGGGAAGGACTGGACAGTCAGTTCAATGTTCCAGATGCTACAGGAAAGATAGAACAGGAGGAAAGGGAGGAAAGGGAGTTGCACTTTTGATTAGGGAAAACATCACGGCTGTATTGAGAGGAGATATATCCGAGGGTTCGGCCACTGAGTCTAAATGGGTTGAACTGAGAAATAAGAAGGGGGAAATCACTTTGATGGGGTTGTACTATGGGCCCCCAAATAGTTAGCGGGAAATTGAGGAGCAAATATGTAAGAAGATTACAGATAGCTCCAAGAAAAATAGGGTGGTAATAGTAGGGGATTTTAACTTTCCCAACATTGACTGGGACAGCCATAGTATTAGAGGGTTGGATGGAGAGAAATTTGTTGAGTGCATTCAGGAGGAATTTCTCATTCAGTATGTGGATGCCTGACTAGAGAGGGGGCAAAACTTGACCTCCTCTTGGGAAATAAGGAAAGACAGGTGACAGAAGTGTTAGTGAGGGATCACTTTGGGACCAGTGACCATAATTCCATTAGTTTTAAGATAGCAATGGAGGTCTGACCCAAAAGTTAAAATTCTAAATTGGGGCAAGGCCAATTTTGATGGTATCAGGCAGGAATTTTCAACAGTTAATTGGGGGAATCTGTGGGAAGGCAAAGGGACCCTGGTAAGTGGGAGGCTTTCAAAAGTGTGTTAACCAGGGTTCAGCGTAAGCACATTCCTCTGAGAGTGAAGGGCAAGGCTGATAGAAGTAGGGAACTCTGGATGCCTCAGGATATTGAGGCCCTGGTCAAGAAGAAGAAGGAAACACATGACATGCATAGGCAGCTGGGATTAAATGGATCCCTTGAAGAGTATAGAGGGTGTAGGAGTAAAGTTAAGAGAGAAATCAGGAGGGCAAAAAGGGGACATGAGATTGTTTTGCTAGATAAGGCAAAGGAGAATCCAAAGAGCTTCTACAAATACATAAAGGGCAAAAGAATAACAAGGGAGAGAGTAGGACATCTTAAGGATCAACAAGGTCATCTATGTGCAGATCCACAAGAGATGGGTGAGATCCTAAATGAATATTTCTCATCACTATTCACTGTTGAGAAATGCATGGATGTTAGGGAACTTGGGGAAATAAATAGTGATGTCTTGAGGAGTGTACATATTACAGAGAAGGAGGTGCTGGAAGTCTTAAAGCACATCAAGATAAATAAATCCCCAAGACCTGGTGAAGTGTATCCTAGGACATTGTGGGAGGCTAGGGAGGAAATTGCGGATCCTCTAGCCAAGATATTTGAATCATCGATACTCACGGGTGAGGTGCCTGAAGAGTGGAGAGTGGCAAATGTTGTAACTTTGTTTAAGAAAGGGTGCAGGGAAAAGCCTGGGAACTGCAGGCCAGTGAGCCTCACGTCTGTGGTGGGTAAGTTGTTGGAAGGTATTTTGAGAGACAGAATCTACAGGCATTTAGATAGAAAGATAGAAACCCTACAGTGCAGAAGGAGGCCATTTGGCCCATCGAGTCCGCACCAACCACAATCCCACCCAGGCCCTACCCTCACATATTTTACCTGCTAATCCCTCTTAACCTACGCATCTCAGGGGCAATTTTTAACCTGGCCAATCAACCTAACCCGCACATCTTTGGACTGTGGGAGGAAACCGGAGCACCCGGAGGAAACCCACGCAGACACGAGGAGAATGTGCAAACTCCACACAGACAGTGACCCGAGCCGGGAATCGAACCCGGGACCCTGGAGCTGTGAAGCAGCAGTGCTAACCACTGTGCTACCGTGCCGCCCTAGAGACGCAAGGACTGATTAGGGACAGTTAGCATGGCTTTATGAGTGGAAAAGCATGTCTCACAAATTTGATTGTTTTTTGAAGGGGTAACCTAGAAGATAGATGAGGGCAGTACAGTTGATGTTGTCTACGTGGACTTTAGCAAGCACAGTAAGAAGTCTCACAACACCAGGTTAAAGTCCAACAGGTTTATTTGGCAGCACTAGCTTTTGAAGCCCCAAGCCCCTTCTTCAGGTGAGTGAGGACTCGTGTTCACAAACAGGGCATATAAAGACACAAACTCAATTTACAAGATAATGGGTGGAATGCGAGTCTTTACAGGTAATCAAGTCTTAAAGGTACAGACAATGTGAGTGGAGAGAGGGTTAAGCACAGGTTAAAGAGGTGTGTATTGTCTCCAGCCAGGACAGTTAGTGAGATTTTGCAAGCCCAGGCAAGTCGTGGGGGTTACAGATAGTGTGACATGAACTTGGAATACTACGTACAGTTCTAGTCACCCTATTATAGAAAGGATATTATTAAACTAGAAAGAGTGCAGAAAATATATTTACTAGGATGCTACCAGGACTTGGTGGTTTGAGTTATAAGGAGAGGCTGGATGGACTGGGACTTTTTTCTCTGGAGCATAGAAGGCTTAGGGGTGATCTTATAGAGGTCTATAAAATAATGAGGGGCATAGGTCAGCTAGATAGCCGATGTCTTTTCCTAAAGGTTGGGGAGTCCAAAACTAGACGGCGTGGGTTTAAGGTGAGAGGGGAGAGATACAAAAGGGTCCAGAGGGGCAATTTTTTCACACAAAGGGTGGTGAGTGTCTGGAACAAGCTGCCAGAGGTAGTAGTAGAGGCAGGTATAATTTTGTGTTTTAGAAGTTACATGGGTAAGATGGGTATAGAGGGATATGGGCCAAACGTGGGCAATTGGGACTAGCTCAGGGGTAAAAAAATGGGCAGTATGGACAAGTTGGGCCATGCTGTAAACCTCTATGACTCTATATCCAAGCTACAGCACAACCTTTATAGAAACGCGAGTAAGATAATATGAACTCCAGAGCGCAGGTTGGAAGTCATGGAGGACAATAATATTGGGGGTCATGCCATGGGCGTTGTTCCCAGCGCCTACACGCCCATCCCCACAAGCAGTTTTACCCACAGTGGGAATGGCATCAGGGGGCCCATCTGTCCATAGGCCAATTGAGATCCTTCAGTGGCCAATTAATGGCTCCTTAAGAGCTTCATCCTCTGCTGCTGGAATCTACCTGTGGCACACACTAAATGTACAACCCAGCAGGTTTCATTGCTCAGGCTGGTGAGGAGCATTGGAGGTACGTCCTTCATGGGCTTTTGTGCCCATTGAAGACCATGCCAAGGTCTTCCTAGCTCTGTATTTTTCCTCTCCCCTGCTAGCCCACCCAACATTTTTACCAGAGACTGACAGACCGCACAGGATGCACTCCACTTACCTTCACAACTGGCTCCGTTGACAATCACCATTGGGGACCAGATGCAGTCCCAGCAATGGCCACTGCTCCCAGTGGTGCTGCAGGGACCAGAAGCTGAGGAGCTGCTGGTCATTTAATTGGCTAGCAGCTCTCAGAGAGAGAGGGGGAGTAGGCCCTGATTCAAGCAAATTAATGGCCCTAAGAAAATAAACAGGCCTGCTCTATCCTGTAATCAGATAATGGACAATCTGTACCTCAACTCCATTTACTCACTGTTCAGCTAAATCACCTGATAACCTTACATACAAAAAGAACCGATTGATTTCAGTTTCAAAATGTAACTGACCCAGCAAACAATAAATTCCATTCACTTTTCTGATTTTCTTTTGCATGTGTTCAGTAATGTGTCCATAAATACCCACATTCCTTTGTTCCTCCAGTTCCGAGCCCAGAGGCATATGGAAAATAGTTTGGTTTTATCAATCTTAAATCCTAAATGGGTGGCATCACGTTCATCCACATTGTACTAGAACCATAGAAAATTACAGCTCAGAAACAGGCCTTTTGGCCCTTCTTGTCTGTGCCGAACCATTTTTTGCCTAGTCCCACTGACCTGCACTTGGACCATATCCCTCCACACCCCTCTCATCCATGAACCCGTCCAAGTTTTTCTTAAATGTTAAAAGTGACCCCGCATTTACCACTTTATCCGACAGCTCATTCCACACTCCCACCACTCTCTGCGTGAAGAAGCCCCCCCGAATATTCCCTTTAAACTTTTCTCCTTTCACCCTTAACCCATGCCCTCTGATTTTTTTCTCCCCCAGCCTCAGCGGAAAAAGCCTGTTTGCATTCACTCTATCTATACCCATCAAAATCTTTTACACCTCTATCAAATCTCCCCTCAATCTTCTACGCTCCAGGGAATAAAGTCCCAACCTATTCAATCTCTCTCTGTAACTCAGCTTCTCAAGTCCCGGCAACATCCTGGTGAACCTTCTCTGCACTCTTTCAACCTTATTTACATCCTTCCTGTAACTAGGTGACCAAAACTGTACACAATACTCCAAATTCGGCCTCACCAATGCCTTATATAACCTTACCATAACACTCCAACTTTTATACGTTTTATACGATTTATAACGGCCAATGTGCCAAAGGCACTCTTTAGGACCCTATCCACCTGTGACGTCACTTTTAGGGAATTCTGTACCTGTATTCCCAGATCCCTCTGTTCAACTGCACTCTTCAGAGTCCTACCATTTACCCTGTATGTTCTACTTTGGTTTGTCCTTCCAATGTGCAATATCTCACACTTGTCTGCGTTAAATTCCATTTGCCATTTTTCTAGTTGGTCCAAATCCCTCTGCAAGCTTTGAAAACCTTCCTCACTGTCCACTACACCTCCAATCTTTGCATCATCAGCAATTTGCTGATCCAATTTACCACATTATCATCCAGATCATTGATATAGATGGCAAACAACAATGGACCCAACACCGATCCCTGCGGCACACCACTAGTCACAGGCCTCCACTCAGAGAAGCAATCCTCCACAACCACTCTCTGGCTTCTTCCATTGAACCAGTGTCTAATCCAATTTACTACCTCCCCATGTATACCTAGCGACTGAACCTTCCTAACTAACCTCCCATGAGGGACCTTGTCAAAGGCCTTGCTGAAATCCAGGTAGACAACATCCACCGCCTTCCCTTCATCCACTTTCCTGGTAACCTCCTCGAAAAACTCTAATAGATTGGTCAAACATGACCTACCACGCACAAAGACATGTTGACTCTCCCTAATAAGTCCCTGTCTATCCAAATATTTGTAGATCCTATCCCTTATCACACCTTCCAATAACTTGCCCACCACCGACGTCAAACTTACTGGCCTATAATTTCCCAGATTTCTTTTGGAACCTTTTTTAAACAACGGAACAACATGAGCCACCCTCCAATCATCTGGCACCTCCCCCGTGAATACTGACATTTTAAATATGTCTGCCAGGGCCCCTGCAAGTTCAACACTAGCTTCCCTCAAGGTCTGTGGGAATACCCTGTCTGGTCCTGGGGATTTATCCACTCTGATTTGCCTCAAGACAGTGAGCACCTCCTCCCCTTTAATCTGTAAAGGTTCCATGACCTCCCTACCTGTTTGTCCTATTTCCGTTGACTCCATGCGCGTTTCCTCAGTAAATACGGATGCAAAAAAACCATTTAGTATCTCCCCCATCTCTTTTGGTTCCATACACAGTCTACCACTCTGGTCTTCAAGAGGACCAATTTTATCCCTCACTATCCTTTTGCTCCTAACATACCTATAGAAGCTCTTTGGATTTTCCTTCACTCTGTCTGCCAATGCAACCTCATGTCTTCTTTTAGCCCTCCTGATTTCCCTCTTAAGTAGCTTCTTGCACTTTTTATACTCCTCGAGCATCTGATCTGTTCCTTGCTGCCTGTACATTTCATACAACTCTCTCCTCCTCTTAATCAGTGTTACAATCTCCCTCGAGAACCAAGGTTCCTTATTCCTATTTACTTTGCCTTTAATCCTGACAGGAACATACAAACTCTGCACTCTCAAAATTTCTCCTTTGAAGGCCTCCCACTTTCCATTTACATCCTTACCAGAGAACAGCCTGTGCCAATCCACACTTCCCAGATCCCTTCTCATTTCATCAAATTTGACCTTTTTCCAGTTCAGAACTTCAACCCGAGGACCAGATCTATCCTTATCCATGATCAAGTTGAAACTAATGGCATTATGATCACTGGATCCAAAGTGTTCCCTCACACACACACACATACATCACCTGCCCTAACTCATTTCCCAATAGGAGATCCAATATCGCATCCTCTCTAGTTGGCACCTCTATATACTGATGTAGAAAATTCTCCTGAACACATTTTACAAACTCTACCCCGTCTAAACCTTTAACAGTATACGAGTCCCAATCTATATGTGGAAAATTAAAATCCCCTACTATGACAACTTTGTGTTTCTTGCAGTTGTCAGCTATCTCTCCGCTGATTTGCTCCTCCAATTCTCGCTGACTATTGGGTGGTCTACAATACAACCCCATTAATGTGGTCATACCTTTCCTGTTTCTCAACTCCACCCATACATAGGGCCTTTGTCGACAAGCTCCCTAATCTATCCTGCCTGAGTACTCTATCTTACGCAGGTCTGTCCACTCAATCTATGTATGTATGCTTTGCAACTTATCACCATCCCCCTTAACCAGAGCCTTCATTCTTATACTCACTCTACTTCCTGTACCTGTGTGTCTCTACTGCAGTCTGGAGTAAACTGTCCAGATATTCTGCCCTTTCTTTACTTGTCAGAATGTTTCTAATCCTTGCCCCCACCCAAAAACTCAAAGTTGAAAGACTCAAATCACAAACATTTGCTACATACGTGGCTATCCATTCAATCTCACTAATCTTCACATTCCGCAGTTTTGCCTGTACTGTCAATATCTATTTTGTTTATTTATTTAGTTGTTGCACAGCAGTTCTTAATTTATCTTAATTTATCCAGTGCTAACTGATTCACCTGTAATATTAAATAATGGTTGTCAGCTGGGTTTAATTTGGTTTTTTTTAGTTACTTTAAGTTCTCAATTCAGTTTTGCTAAGTCTATTCCATCTGTTATAGATCCCAATTTTCATTTACTATTATTCACTTGCTGAAAAATGCCATTAGGCTTTTGGCCTAGCCTCTTATTTCTTTTTTAAAATTTAGGCCCTTAATCTATAGTTAAGTATTTGAAGTACGAACAAATAATTAAACACTTAGCTTTTGTTCATCAGTTAATCTATTTAGCACTTCCTTCCTACACCTCCTAATTCCCACTCTTATCAAATTCCCATTTTAGAAGCCACTTTGTTCCCATCAGACTCCATTACCAGTTCACTCTGCTCAATCTCATAGCATCACCACTTATGTGCCTTTCACAAACAAACCAGTTTCAACCAGTCAGTCAGCCCCAGCCGCATGCAACTACAGTTAACTGCAAACTACCAGCAATTTTAAAATTAAAAACTCACCATAAATTCCAGTTTATGCTAATACAAGTTTAAAACATTTTTGCAATGGTGTAAAATTGGTGCTATAACTGTTCTAAAACTATTCTGCCATTTGAGAGATTTCTGCAATACAGCATCCTTCATGGAATCGTCGGGCATGCCCACTTAACAGTGTCACATTCACATCGAGAGGAGGATAATAGCCTTTGAAATGTGGGTAAGGCAGGTGGATGCTTAGAATCAGCCGGATGGGCAGAAAGCCAAAATTAGTGGGTTAGAACAAGAGTAGAAATTCAGGAACCAGAAGTGTTGCTAAATACAGTTAGAAAAAGAAAGATAGCCAAGGGCGGCACGGTAGCACAGTGGAGGACGGCACGGTAGCACAGTGGTTAGCACTGCTGCTTCACAGCTCCAGAGACCTGGATTCGATTCCCGGCTTGGGTCACTGTCTGTGTGGAGTTTGCACATTCTCCTCGTGTCTGCGTGGGTTTCCTCTGGGTGCTCCAGTTTCCTCCCACAGTCCAAAGATGTGCGGGTTAGGTTGATTGGCCATGCTAAAACAAAATTGCCCTTAGTGTCCTGAGATGCTTAGGTTAGAGGGATTAGTGGGTAAATATGTAGGGATATGGGGGTAGGGCCTGGGTGGGATTGTGGTCGGTGCAGACTCGATGGGCCGAATGGCCTCTTTCTGTACTGTAGGGTTTCTAAGTACTGACATTAGAAACAAGGATGTTTCTATATTTATCGTGGCAACAGTTGAAGAAGAAATTGAGGGTAAAAGCAGAGGGGAAGATGAAAGATTGAATGGGTGGATAACACTGAGATGTAGACTGAGGGACGCTTGAAGGAAGTTAAGGCAGAAACAAGACAATGCCAATGGTTCCGCCAATGCTTGTGGTGAAAATAAACAGTAGATGTTGAGATTTACTTTTGAAGGCAATAATTTGAAGGCAATAACACCGAGATGAAATAATTAGGAGTTGGTGGATTAAATCACACATTTTTCTAGATAGTCGTTTTTATTTAATTGTATGGATTTTTCATACTATTTCCCATTGATGTCAGAGCAGAATGCATCATGCAATCTGACTACATTGTTGCACTACAAAACTGTTAAAAGAACAAGAGGCAACTAAAGAAAAGAATGAGAAAATATTATTCAGTTATACTGGTTTGTATTGCTCAATATAATTACAAAAGGTAAGAATTCATTTATGAAACATAAAATTGCACAGCAGACTGAAATATGGCAGATGTCTCACCAGTGGTGAGCAGTTTTAATCTTTTTTTTAAATTGGGATTTGGGCATCATTGGCTAGGCCAGCATTTATTGCTCATTCCTAATTGCCCTTGAGAAGGTGGTGTGAGCTGCCTTCTTGAACCGTTGCAGTCCCTGTGGCTATAAGTATGGTAAGAGTTTTAACAACACCAGGTTAAAGTCCAACAGGTTTATTTGGTAGCAAATGCCATTAGCTTTCGGAGCGCTGCTCCTTCGTCAGATGGAGTGGAAATGTGCTCTCAGACAGGGCACAGAGACACAAAATCAAGTTACAGAATACTGATTAGAATGTGAATCTCTACAGCCAACCAGGTCTTAAAGATACAGACAATGTGAGTGGAGGGAGCATTAAGCACGGGCATTCAGCCTCTGATCTTCGGGTAAGCGTTCTCCAAGGCGGCCTTCACGACACACGACAGCGCAGAGTCGCTGAGCAGAAACTGATAGCCAAGTTCCGCACACATGAGGATGGCCTAAACCGGGATGTTGGGTTTATGTCACACTATCAGTAACCCCCACAGCTTGCCTCCTGGACTTGCAGAATCTCACTGGCTGTCCTGTCTGGAGACAATACACATCTCTTTAACCTGTGCTTAATGCCCCCTCCGCTCACATTGTCTGTATCTTTAAGACTTGGTTGGCTGTAGAGATTCACATTCTAATCAGTATTCTGTAACTTGATTTTGTGTCTCTGTGCCCTGTCTGAGAGCACATTTCCACTCCATCTGACGAAGGAGCAGCGCTCCGAAAGCTAATGGCATTTGCTACCAAATAAACCTGTTGGACTTTAACCTGGTGTTGTTAAAACTCTTACTGTGTTTACCCCAGTCCAACGCCGGCATCTCCACACCATGGCTATAAGTATACCCACAGTGATGTTAGCAAAAGAGTTCCAGAGGATTTTGACCCAGTGACAGTGAAGGAATGGTGATATATTTCCAAGTCAGGATGCGGAGTGGCCTAGAGGGAAACTTCCAGGTGGTGGTTTTCCCATGTGTTTGCTGCCCTTGTCCTTCTAGATGGTAGCGGTCGTGGGTTTGGAAGACGCTGTCCAAGAAACCTTTGCGAGTTCCTGCAGTGCATATTGTAGATGGTACACACAGCTGCCACTGTGTGTCAGTGGTAGAGGGAGTGAATACTTGTGGATGAGTGCCAATTACATGGGCTGCTTTGTCCTGGTTGGCATTGAGCTTCTTGAGTGCTGTTGAAGTTTCATTCATCCAGGCAAATGGCGAGTATTTAATCGCACTGTTGATTTGTGCCTTGTTGTTAGTGGACAAACTTCGGAGAGTCGGGAGGTGAGGTATTCACAGTAGGATTCCTAGCCTCTGACCTGCTCTTGTAACCACAGCATTTGTATGGCTAGTCCAGTTCAATTTCTAGTCAATGGTAACTCCAGGATGCTGGTAATGTTATTCACTCAGATTCAAAGGGGGCGATTCTCCCAAAAAAAGCGAAGTGCCCAACGGGTGGGAAAATGAGTTTTTACCGTACATTTTTTGGGCGTACTTAGTTGAACGAATCTCTAGCATTCTGTGCTCTTGATTCCATTTTCATCCTCCACCATTTCCCAAAGGGCAGGAGAGGGAACAGGTCCAGGGACAAACCCTCGCTTATTAATGAGGTACTGAATAATGTTGTGGGCTCATTAAGAGGAAATCCCCAGTGATTTTTCTTTCAATTTCAGTGAGGTGGTTTTAGCAGCTCCTGGTATCAGAACAGCTCAATGGAGGTGAGGACAGAGTGAGCTGCCAGCTTACGTGACAAGATAGTTTCTGATGGCTCAGAATGGCGAGGACTTCCATTCCATTATATTAAAAATCATTCATTTAAAGAACACATCACTGGCCTATCCTGACTTGAGTTGTAGACCACCACCTGCCCTTCAAAGTGTGAGAAATTTTAACTTTGCCAACTTTTGTCCTAAAAAACGTTGAAGTGGAAATGACAGTCACAACTGCTGAAGTGAGTCACAAAGTGGCCTGTTTTTTGACTGACCCACCTCTGTTCAAACCCTCATTGGAGCGCTGACCTATCCTTCAGACAATTAACTCCCCAGCATGGTCAAAATAGCAGCCACCTCCTGTTTCACATTGGGACTCATGATTGAACCATCTCCAACTCACACCTCTAATGGGAAAATCCCATCCCTGGTGTGAGACGCATAGGCTGCCATTATGGAGCAAAAATTGCACTTGTGGTACCAAATAAACAGGCATTAAGGAACTGAACTTTGCAATAGTCTTCACAACCTATTGCCGGTAGAAGGAGAAATTTGTGTTACATTCCTTCCCTTTCCATTAACATATTGAAACAATAAGAAATGTGAGACAAACGGTAAGTCTATAGATTTTCATTTTCTTTTGGATATGCTGTCAAAACCATTTAATTAGCTGCTTCAAAAAGTAGTCACACAAGACATAATAGGCCAACATGACCTAAAACTTTAAATGGGGAGGATTCTATTCTTAACAACTCAAAAATATAAAACAAGAAAACTAAGTAGGACTTTGATGCACCTCAATGAGCACCCGGAAACAAGGCTTTAGAACTGAAGGCTTTAATACATTAACAATGAAACTACTAACACAAATTCACCCGTTCAGACTGAAGGGGTCCTGCCGGAGCAGGGGGTCTTATACCCTGCCACCGGAGGCGGGACCCCACTGGAGTGTGCCATGATAACCCTTAGGACAGGTAAACACCCTAACCCAACAACATAGTACAACCCCCATAACAACAACCCCAGTGGTGAACCAACGATGGTTCACCACATTCACCCCTCCTTTAGGAACCAAAGGTGGCGGGGTGGATGAAAACAGACAATGACAAAAAAAATAACAGGATTCACAAGTCCAGACGGTCTGGAGGACCACACCGACGCTGCGATCTTCTCAACACCGGTTGCGAAACCGGAGCAGGTGCTTGCGGTGGCTCTCTCAAAGCAACATCTGGCTGTCCCCTCAAAGACTCCCGGGCCGGCCGGCCCTGATGAGGCGATGGTGTAGGGGATCCTGGAACGTTTGGTGGTGGTGGTGGTGGTGATGATGGTGGCGCCGATCTCCGAGTCTCAGGCAAGCTGTACATGGGAGTAAAAGTGTTATGCACTGGTCCCGGTGCTGACCGCGCCACGTCTGGGGAAGTAATGAGGAGTAGTGGATCTGTGACTGGGGGAATAGGAGCGACAGGAGTTGCTACGTCCCCTGCGGGCGCCAGGTCTCTAATGGAGACAGTGTCCTCTCGCCCGTCAGGATATGCCACATAGGCATACTGAGGGTTGGCGTGGAGGAGTTGGACCGGTTCGACCAAGGGGTCGGACTTGCGAGCCCTCACATGGCGCCGCAGAAGGACGGGTCCTGGGTACGTCAACCAGGCTGGCAATGAGGTCCCCGAGGACGACTTCCGAGGGAATGAGAACATCCTCTCGTGGGGAGTAGCATTGGTTGCCGTACACAGGAGGGAGCGGATAGAATGGAGCGCAGTTGGAAGGACCTCCTGCCACCGGGAGACTGGAAGGCCCTTGGATTTCAGTGCCAGTAGGACAGCCTTCCAGACTGTAGCATTCTCCCTTTCCACCTGTCCGTTACCCCTAGGGTTGTAGCTCGTGGTTCTACTAGAGGCAATCCCGAATGAGAGCAGGAATTGCCTCAAGTCGTTGCTCATGAACGACGAGCCCCTGTCGCTATGAATATAGCAGGGGTACCCGAACAGGGTAAAAAGCTCACTGAATGCCTTGATGACGGTGGCAGTCGACGTGTCCGCACAGGGGAAAACAAACGGAAACCGGGAAAATTCGTCTATTATGTTAAGAAAATAGACATTCCGATCCGTTGAGGGAAGGGGGCCCTTAAAATCTACACTCAGCCTCTCAAAAGGGCGAGTGGCCTTGACCAAATGTGCCCGGTCTGGTCGATAAAAGTGTGGTTTGCATTCTGCGCAAATCCGACAACTTCTAGTAACTGACCTGACCTCCTCCACCGAGTAGGGTAGGTTGCGGGCTTTTATGAAGTGGTAGAGTCTGGTGACTCCAGGATGACACAGATCATTGTGGAGAGCCTTCAAGCGGTCCTCCTGCATGATGGCGCATGTTCCGCGCGAGAGGGCATCCGAGGGCTCATTGAGCTTCCCTGGACGATACATAATATCGTAATTATAGGTGGAGAGCTCAATTCTCCACCGCAAGATCTTATCGTTCTTGATCTTGCCCCTCTGCGTGTTACTGAACATAAACGCCACGGATCGTTGATCCGTGATCAGGGTGAACCGCTTACCTGCCAGGTAATGGCGCCAGTGTCTGACTGCCTCCACAATGGCCTGAGCCTCCTTTTCCACCGCTGAGTGCCGAATCTCTGGGCCTTGAAGGGTGCGGGAAAAAAACGCGACGGGCCTGCCTGCCTGGTTTAGTGTGGCGGCTAGGGCGAAGTCCGATGCATCACTCTCCACCTGGAAAGGGATGGATTCATCCACCGCGTGCATCGTGGCTTTCGAGATGTCGCTTTTCAAAACCTTGAAGGCCAATTGGGCCTCCGGCGTAAGTGGGAAGGTCGTGGACTTAATGAGCGGACGAGCTTTGTCCGCGTAGTTGGGGACCCACTGTGCATAATACGAAAAGAACCCGAGGCATCTCCTCAGTGCTTTCGTGCTAGCGGGCGAGGGAAGTTCAGTGAGTGGGCGCATACGGTCTGGATCAGGGCCAATGACCCCGTTTTCCACCACGTATCCGAGGATGGCTAACCTACGCGTACGGAATACGCACTTCTCCCTGTTATAGGTCAGATTCAGGCGAGATGCAGTGCGTAGAAAGTGTTGGAGATTCGTGTCGTGGTCCTGCTGGTCATGGCCGCAGATGGTGACGTTATCCAGGTACGGGAAGGTAGCCCGCAACCCGTTCTGGTCCACCATTCGGTCCATAGCACGCTGGAAGACCGAGACCCCATTGGTGACACCAAATGGAACCCTGAGGAATTGGTATAGACGACCATCCGCCTCAAAAGCCGTATATTGTCGGTCCTCTGGGCGGATGGGGAGTTGATGGTAGGCGGACTTAAGGTCTATGGTAGAAAACACTCGGTACTGCGCAATCTGATTGACCATATCAGAAATGCGCGGGAGAGGATACGCATCCAGCTGCGTGTATCTATTAATGGTCTGACTATAGTCGATGACCATCCGAGGTTTGTTCCCGCTTTTGACTACCACGACCTGCGCTCTCCACGGACTAGCACTGGCCTGTATGATCCCTTCCTTGAGGAGCCGCTGAACCTCAGATCTAATAAAGATCCGGTCCTCAGCGCTGTAACGCCTACTTTTAGTAGCGATGGGCTTGCAGCCAGGTACCAGATTTTTAAAAAGGGATGGTGTCGTGATCTTCAGGGTGGATAGATTGCACGCGGGGCGCTTTGGGCAATTTGGAGGCTGCGGCTGGTTCCCTACTGCCAGTGAAGGGAGTGGCCCACCGTACTGTAGGATCACACTCCTCATGTGGGCCATAAAGTTTAGTCCGAGGAGAATTGGCGCGCAAAGGTGAGGTAGCACAAGGAGCCTGTATTGCTCGTAAACTGTGCCCTGTACCTCAAGAGTTACCATACATTGTCCTTGGATCGGTACAGACCGGGACTGTGATGCCATGGAAATTGTCTGTTTGGCAGGGAGAACCCGGAGTCCACACCTTTTAGCAGTTTCAGGGTGTATGAAACTTTCGGTGCTCCCACTGTCAAACAGACAATTCACAGTTCTGCCACTAACCTTTACCTCCATCATGGAATGTTCCAGTCTGTAATGCCTGGTCTGATCCAGAGAGATCGACGCCACCGTTGGCCCCTGGGCGTCACTGCATGCTGCCGATGTGGATGCTGAGGACCCCTGCTGGTCGCTCCTAGTCGTCGTGGACCATGATGGCCGCCCCCATGAATCGCATGTGGCCGAGGGCTCCAAGCGCAGCGACTCCTGGTGGTCTTCCTCCTCCTCTGTCTGCCACGATGGCGCCGTCCTGAGATCGCACGTGGTCGGACCTCGTGGGTACTGCGACGCCGAAAGAGATGGTCTCCGTTCAGGAGGGTTACAAGCTGCACTGCCGTTTTTAGGTTTGGACCTGCAGACTTTGCCGTAGTGGCCTTTTTTACCGCACTGGCTGCAGATTGCCGTTCTTGCCGGACACTGCTGCCGTGGATGCTTAGCCCCACCGCAAAAATAGCATCGCTGGCCACCTGGAGCTGCCGCCGTCGTCGAATCGATCTGGGAGCGCGGGTTCGCGGGGCGAGGAGGGAGCAGAGCTTGCTCCAACCACGTTGACTGCACGTGGTCCTCGGGGTACAGCGCCAAGCTCTTCGACGCCGCCTCCAACCTCACGGCCATCCCCATTGCCTGGGTCAAGTTGAGTTTCCCCTTTTCTAATAATTTAAGTCTGATGTACGAGGACCCTACCCCTGCTACGAACGCGTCTCGGGCGAGGTCTTGCATGTACTGCTCGGCGGAGACATCCTTACAGTCACAACCCCTGGCAAGCTGCAGGAGTTCATTGGCGTAGTCTTCTATGGTCTCGCCCGACTGCCGACGTCGTGTAGCGAGGAGATAACGAGCGTGAATCTCGTTGGGTGGCGTAATGTACCTATTCTTTAGGAGCTCGACGGCACCCTGGTAAGTGGAAGCTGCACGAATGGCTAGGTAAATCGTGTCGCTTACCCTTGCGTGGAGGACCTGGAGTCTATCAGTGTCTGTAGTGATAGCTACCGAGGCTGCCAGGTAGTCCTCGAAGCACTTCCACCAATGTTCGAACGTGTTAGCTGCACCGACCGCACGTGGGTCCAGTGTCAGACGATCCGGTTTTAGGATCTGTTCCATATTCTCAGTTAATGTATTAAATTGATGCACCTCAATGAGCACCCGGAAACAAGGCTTTAGAACTGAAGGCTTTAATACATTAACAATGAAACTACTAACACAAATTCACCCGTTCAGACTGAAGGGGTCCTGCCGGAGCAGGGGGTCTTATACCCTGCCACCGGAGGCGGGACCCCACTGGAGTGTGCCATGATAACCCTTAGGACAGGTAAACACCCTAACCCAACAACATAGTACAACCCCCATAACAACAACCCCAGTGGTGAACCAACGATGGTTCACCACAGACTTGCCATCAAATTGTGTCACCTATTGAATCTAAACTGGGAAAAGTAAAGGATCTTCATCCTACCACACACATGGTTCGTGCTGTCTTTCAATGCAGATCATTTACACTATATATGTACATTCTCACCGAGTTATAGAATTGATGTTGCTCTCAAATGCCTTCTTTTGTAGCTTGTATCAAATTCATGTTGCATACTGGATGAATTAAAGCTTTTATATGCACTGATTGAATCAGTTTTGAATCCAATTGTCCATAGATCTTTACATTTATCAGAAATACTGCAAAACCTAACATGCACAGTGCTTATTAAATGAGAAAATTGTTGCAGTAGCCTGTTTGAATACATTTTAGACAACAACAGAGTATCTGTCTAACAAACGTATGCACTGGGAGTCCAAATGTCTAGGAGGGATAGATTAGGTGTCTGATTCTTATCTTAAATGAGTGTAATTTGCCAATTTTGAATTTAAAATCTACATCCAATATGCAGGGAGTAACACTGAGTGACAATAATCTAGATACTGCTTAATTTAAATCAGAGGTAGTGGAGCAAATCTGAATAAATTAAGATAAGGGAACATTTCCTTTAATTGTCTGTAGATGACTTGCTGTCTCTCCTCAAATGAACTAGGATGCTTCGGTGAACCGACTGAGCTCTAAGAGAATAAGAGGGCTCTTCTTTACATTTGTAATGATAGCTGGTTATTAGCACTGTGCTGCACTAAACGCTTCTGCATGAACGGCATTATCATTCTGAGCCAACTCAGGATCTCACTTGTCCTGAACTTAATATATTCATTCCAGCTATTTTATCGATGCTCCAGAAAACAGTCCTTTTATTTTTCTGCACTCTGTGACACTTGTAATAAATATTTATTTACAAAAAAACTAAACACACGTTTTTCTCTGTTTTTACTGAGTTCTTCATTTTGCCAAATCCTTCATTCCGCAAAAGGAAAGCAAAATTACTGAATCAATAACTTTGATATTCAGAAGCGTGTGAACTATTTGCTGAGAAACTCTATACGTTGTGATGTTTAGAGATTAGGTCAAACCATGAATGATTGGCAGAAAGTTACGCATATTCACATGTCATCTGCTATGTAGTTATCTATATGGATGGTTTCACAAAGAGCCATCTGATTGTGACAAAGAGACAGGTGGACCGGTGGTGAGTATGCCGCTAATGGCAAGGGGGTCCTAAATTACACTCTTGGGTGGCCGCTAAAATTCAGCTCTTTGCCTAAGTCAGGAATATAGACCATAAATATAATCATAGAATCCCTACAGAACTGAAGGGCCATTTGGCCCTTTGAGTCTGCACTGACAACAATCCCACTCAGGTCCTATCCCCATAACCCCATGTATTTACCCTCCTAATCCGCCTGACAGTAAGGGGCATTTTAGCATGGTCAATCAACCTCACCTTCACATCTTTGGACTGTGGGAGGAAACAAGAGCACCCAGAGGAAACCCACGCAGACAGAGGGAGAACGTGCAAACTCTGCACAGACAGTGACCCAAGCCAGGAATCGAACCCACGTCCTGACGCTGTGAGGCAGTAGTGCTAACCATTGTGCCACCGTGCTGCCCATTAGCCCAATAGCTGAACCTCCAAACCTGATCCTTGTGCCATTCCACTAGCTACTTCCTGCCAACGTGAAAATGCCCATTTATCCTTATTCTCTGTTTTCTGCCCATTAACCAATCATCTATCCGGGCTACTATATTACCCCTAACTTTCGTGAGCCCTTAACTTGCCTATTAATGTGGCAGCTTATCAAGTATCAAGTATCCAAGTATACTACATTTTCTAGTGCCTCTTTATCTACTCTACAAGTTATATACTCAAAAAACTGATAAATTTGTCAAACATGAATTCTCTCTTATAAAACTTTGTTGACTCTAACTGCCAAAATTATGATTTTTTACGTGAACTATCAAAACTTCCCTCGTAATAGTTTTCAGAAGTCTCCCTCTTTTCTTGAATAGTGGTGTTACATAACTAACTTCCAATCCAGAGACCATTCCAAAATCTGGAAACTTTGGAAAATCACAGCCAGTCTATCTGCTATCTCTCCAGTTACTTCCTTTAGAACTCTAGAATGTAAGCGATCAGGTCCTAGGGATTTGTCAACTTTGTGGTCTCTTATGTTTCTCCAATATTTTTTCTCTGGAGAGATTGATTACCTTAGGTATGTCACTCTTATTAGTCCCTTTGTTACCCTCCGTTTTTCATGTGAACTTTTACCTTCTACTTTGAAGGCCCAGACAACAAAATATTTCTTAAATGTCTCTGCCATTTCCTTGTTCCATAAATGTTCTTCTCTCTCTGCCTCTAAGGGACCAAGGTTTACTTTAGCTACTCTCTTCTTTTCCATACACTTGTAAAAGTTCCCGAGAGTCAGTTAGCTCAGTTGGCTGGATGCCTGGTTTGTGACACAGAGTAACATCAACAGCATGGGTTCATTTCCCGTATTGGCTGAGGTCATTCATGAGGAGCTGCCTTCTCAACCTTGCCCTTGCCTGAGGAGTGGTGAATGTCTGGTTACATCACCACTAGTCAACTCTCCCCCTCACAAAAGAAGAACCGCCCATGGTCATCTGGGACTATGGTGATTTTACTTTAAAAGCTTTTACAATCTGTTTTATATCATAGCCACTTTACCCTTGTATTCTATTTTTCCCTTTTTTTTCAACCTTCTGGCTATCATTTATTGCTTTCTTAAACTCCACCAATCCTGGTTCTTATTCCTAATCTTTGCAACATTATAAACTTCTTATTTTAATCTAATACTATCCTTAACTTCCCTAGTAAACCACCGATGGATCCTTCTTTCCAAGTTTATGTTTCTAAAGGAACACATTTTTGTTAAATATTTTGAATTATTTATCTTAATGTTTCCCACTGGTTATTTACTGCCATACTTTTTACCTCTGAGCGTCTCCATAGCAGGAGGGTGGATAATGCAGCTTTGGAAAGGTACTTCAGGAAGATGTTGATGTCACCAGCATGGAAGAATAAAAGTTGCTGCCCATTAGTTATATTGAATCTGATATTGTATATTGAGATTCTCTGAAACTTTTTGACAGAGCTCTATATTGGTGATTAATGGTTATGATGAGAATCCACAGTATTGAAGGTAAAGATAGAAATGGATAGCATTTTGGAAAGCAGAAATGAAGGATAAATAAAAATGGAAACTTTTCAATTCGAACATGTGAAGAATCAGGGGTCCATCTTGAAACCCATGCTGTCTTTAATGATATGGATGAACAAAGCACCTGATACCTCCAAGATTATACATTATGGCCAGAATACTCCAATCTCGCAAGCCCTACCACCGCCACCTGCAAGAATGGAGGATCTGGCGCTCAGCCAAATCTCCATTCACTGCAGCGGGATCGGAGAATCCCAGCCGCGGGCAAGGTCAAAGTTTTCTACTCTATTTTTTTTTTAAAAGGAGCAAGGACAAATAGTGAGGAACTTTTTAACTAGATTCAGAAGGATTTAGATCTTTTAGGAATTTCTACCAAATGAATTCAATGTAATTTCAATAAATTAATTAGCACAGCGCAAGGAATCAAAAAGAGAGAGAGAGAAGCATTAAATGAGTGCTAGTACAGTATGCCGATTGAGAAAAAGACCTTGAAATGATGTTAGATAAATCAATAAAACCTTCAGCACAGTGCTTAACTGCAGTGAAAAGGGAAATAATGACTTGTGTTTTATTAGGATAGCAATAGGGTACTGTTCTTTTCTAAAGAATTTATGCTTTTGTTTTACAACATGGGGAACAGGCCCCTTCTGGTTATATTTGGTGCAGTTCCAACATAGGGAAACTGTATTGTTTATAGTACAGAGGCATCGTACTTTCAACAAAGGTGAAAGAAAAACAAAAACACAACAGATCTGGCAGCATCTGTGGAGAGAAACAGAGTTATCGGCTGGAAGGTGGCACGGTGATTAGCACTGCGGCCTCACAGCGCCAGGGACCCGGATTCGATTCCAGCCTTGGGTGACTATCTGTGTGGAGTTTACACATTCTCCTCGTGTCAGCATGGGTTTCCTCCGGGTGCTCCGATTTCCTCCCAAAGCCCAAAGATATGCAGGTTAGGTGGATTGACCATGCTAAATTGCCCCTTAGTGTTCCAAGTTGTGCAGGTTAGATGCATTAGACATGGTGGGAAAAGGGTCTGGGTAAGACACTCTGTCAGAGAGTCAGTGCAGATTCGACGGGCTGAATGGCCTTCTTCTGCATTGTAGGGATTCTATGAATTCTCCGATCTTTTTTGCCCTGCCAGCAAGAATAGAGAATTTGGTACTCAGCCAAATCACAGCTGCAGAACCAGAGAATCCCAGCAACGGGCAAGATCAGAGAATTCCAGCCTACATCTCAGGTTGATGATCTTTCATCAAAACTGAAGAAGGATAGTATTGCAAGAGTTTAGAAGCCAATGGAAGGAAACGAGCTAGAGCAGAAGTACAAGGAAAATTTGTGAGGTGTAGGCTAGGGGAGATTAAATAACATAAGATTTCATGATGCAACAACCAAAGAGAGTGGGATTGGATATAGTGAAGGAACACAAAGGCTGTATCCAAATGTGACTCTGATTACAAGAATTTAAGTACTGATGAAAGACAAGAGATTACAAGATGAACTAATTAAAGTTTTCAAGATTGTGAAGGGAAACAGGAAATGTTTTCACTGTGGTGAAGAATCCACATACTTTGGCACTCAAGCTAAAAGTTAAACATATTGGACCAGAAATTGAAATCAGTAAGAGATATTTGCAAAGTTTGGACTCCTCTATTCTCAGTTGATCTGCCACAAACCAATGTCCAACAAGATGCTGAGTCCTTGAAAGCGGGCCAGGAATCTAGTGCATACGCATTGCGGGATACCCAAAGACTTGGATGATATTCATGCAGCATGAATGTCCGATGGTGTCGCAAGGCCCTAAGGCTAACCCAGACATACATATCTGAAGGCCCAAGAAAAGGATTGGAATGGTCATCCTTAGCAGGCACAACTATATTCACCACACAAAATGCACGACATCCTTAATGACAGATCCAAATTTGTATCCATTAGACCCGCTGTCAAGCATGATAACACAGCCCTGCTCAAGAGCAAGTTACAAAATTATCTGTTCGGCTTGTGTAAGAGTAACAAGCTGCCTCAGGCAATTATGAGAGGATTTGCCATCATGGTTCACTGCATCCGCATATGTACAGCCTGCCCAAAACACACAGATGTGATGTCCCATTATGCTCTATCTTATCTATGACTCGTTCTGCACAACAGAAATTGGCCAAATGGTTGAGCAAGTTGCTACAACCAGATCTGCGTGAATATTCCACATGCACAGTGAAGGATTCTTTCACTTTTACAAATACTACTGGGGGATTCTCTGGCCTCCCCATGGCATGTTTCTCGCAGCAGGAGACGGCGCGCAGTTTACACCGATGGGATCTTCTGGTCCCGCCGCTGTCAATTGGATTTCCCATTGACTGTATCCCATATCGCCACAAAGCATACAGCAGGAGTATGTCATCAGCAAGACCAGAAGATCCCGCAAGTGTGAACAGCCAGAAAACTCCAGCCTATATGAGACCTGCATATTGAAATCAATGCTGTGTCTATATGCTCATTCAAACAATGTGACCACTAAGGAAAGCCGTTCAGGAAAGCCGTAGATATTTATAGCGCATCACTCTAACATAGCAACCAGGTATGGCGCCATGTTCTTGATCTATATTCATTAAACTTACTAACTGAGCAACTCACACAGTTGAATTCAGCTTTAATGACACTATGTATGTCCAAACTAATGGTGTTGACATGGGTTCCCCTCTAAGGTCAGTTCTCACTAACATTCTCATCGGTTTCCAAGAGAACCGTGTTTTTGAGATATTGACCCCATTGCATATTTCCAATATGGAGAGGATTGTTTGCTGCATTTGAATCTGCAGCTGCACTCACCTTCAAAGAGGAGAGCTGAGGGGCAAACCTGCAGGAGATACTCACAAAGTGGGGAGAGAATAAATACAGCGCAGGAAGCACAGCCTATATCACTGTCTTCAGAAAGAGGAGCCAAGAGTGTGTGAGAGATACTCACAGAGCAGGGGGATGGGCCTGTGGGAGATACTCACAGAGCAGGGGGATGGGCCTGTGGGAGATACTCACAGAGCAGGGGGATGGGCCTGTGAGAATGTGGTAAACCACTGTTAAGCTTATTGCCTGTGTGTGTGTGACATGCCTGGACATGCCCCTGCCGGCCCTGCCTGAGACTCTTCCCCCCCTGGTCCAGGTATAAAGGTGACTGCTCCCCACCCCCCTGCCTCAGTCTCTGGACCAGTTCATCAGCATGGGTGTGCTCCAAGTCTTTTGCGAATAAAAGCCTATTTGTTCTTGCATACAAGCTCATCAAATCCACCTCTTTTCCCCTGATGGCAGAGGCCCACCTGGCCTTCGACCGCATCAAAGCAGACATCGCGAAGGCCACGATGCACGCTGTAGACGAATGCATCCCGTTCCAGGTGGAGATGCGTCTGACTTTGCCCTAGCCGCCACCCTTAACCCTTAATCAGGCGGGCAGAGCCGTGGCCTTCTTCTCACGAACCCTCCAAGGCCCCGAAATTCGACACTCCTCTGCCGTGGAGGCGGCCCAAGCCATAGTGGAAGCTGTACGGCACTGGCACCACTACTTAGCTGGTAAACGATTCACCCTACTCACGGACCAACGGTCAGTTGTATTCATGTTTAATAACACGCAGCGGGGCAAGATCAAAAATGATAAAATATTGAGGTGGAGAATCGAGCTTTCCACCTACAATTACGACATCTTATACCGGCCCGGGAAGCTCAATGAGCCCCCAGACGCCCTGTCCCGGGGAATATGTGCCAGCGCACAAATAGACCAATTGCAGACTCTCCACAACGACCTCTGCCACCCGGGGGTCACCAGGTTTTTTCACTTCATTAAAGCCCGTAACCTGCCCTACTCCATTGAGGAAGTCAGGTCTATAACCAGACACTGCCAGGTCTGCGCAGAGTGCAAGCCGCACTTCTATCGGCCAGACAGAGCATACCTATAAAGGCCACCCGCCCTTTCGAACGCCTAAGCGTCGACTTCAAAGGCCCCTTCCCCTCTTCTGACCGCAACATATACTTCCTCAACGTCATTGACGAATATTCACGTTTCCCCTTCGCTATTCCCTGCCCGGATATGACCTCGGCCACGGTCGTCAGGGCCCTGCACAGCCTCTTCACCCTGTTCGGTTTCCCTAGCTATATCCATAGCGACCGGGGATCCTCCTTTATGAGTGATGAGCTGCGACAGTACCTGCTTTCCAAAGGCATAGCCTCGAGTAGGACCACCAGCTACAACCCCAGGGGGAACGGACAGGTAGAGAGGGAGAATGCGACAGTCTGGAAGGCCGTTTTACTAGCTCTGAGGTCTAAAGGTCTTCTGGTCACCCACTGGCAAGAGGTCCTCCCTGATGCACTACACTCGATTAGATCACTCCTTTGCACAGTTACCAATGCTACCCCTCACGAAAGAATGTTTGTTTTCCCCAGGAAGTCCTCCTCGGGGACCTCACTACTGTTGTGGCTGACGTCCCCAGGCCCTGTCCTGCTCCGGAAGCACGTGAGGGCCCATAAGTTGGACCCCCTGGTCGAAAGGGTCCAGCTCCTCACGCCAACCCCCAATGCGCCTATGTGGCGTACCCCGATGGGCGGGAGGACACGGTCTCCATTCGGGACCACGACGACCCACAACCCCACACCCCTAACCCCCGTATACAGCACGCCTGAGCCCCAGGAGCCACCACCACGCACCCGCCAATCAGAAGGGACTACAGACGACTCGAGCGACTACAGCCTGGCGCCTGAACCAACACCACGGCCACCGGAACCGACACCACAACCTGCACTACGGCGGTTGCAGCGGCAGATCAAGCCCCCAGAGAGACTGAACTTATAAATTTGTAATTCTGTAAATATTGTTCCACCCACCTCACCCCCGCCGGACTCTTTTTTAAAAGCAGGGGGTGAATGTGGTAAACCACTGTTAAGCTTATTGCCTGTGTGTGTGTGACATGCCTGGACATGCCCCTGCCGGCCCTGCCTGAGACTCCTCCCCCCCGGTCCAGGTATAAAGGTGACTGCTCCCCACCCCCCTGCCTCAGTCTCTGGACCAGTTCATCAGCATGGGTGAGCTCCAAGTCTTTTGCGAATAAAAGCCGATTTGTTTTGCATACAAACTAGTCTTTGCTTGATTGATAGTGCATCAGAGAAATAGTCACAGAGTAGGGGGATGGGCCTGTGAGAAATACTCACAGAGCAGGGGGATGGGCCTGTGGGAGATACTCACAGAGCAGGGGGATGGGCCTGTGGGAGATACTCACAGAGCAGGGGGAAGGGCCTGTGAGAGATATTCACAGAGCTGGGGGAAGGGCCTGTGAGAGATATTCACAGAGCAGGGGGAAGGGCCTGTGAGAGATACTCACGGAGCAGGGGGATGGGCCTGTGAGAGATACTCACAGAGCTGGGGGATGGGCCAGTGAGAGATACTCACAGAGCAGGGGGAAGGGCCTGTGAGAGATACTCACGGAGCAGGGGAATGGACCTGTGGAAGATACTCACAGAGTTGGGGGATGGGCCTGTGAGAAATACTCACAGAGTAGGGGGATGGACCTGTGGGAGATACTCATAGAGCAAGGGTATGGGCCTGTGAGAAATACTCACAGAGCAGCGGGATGGGCCTGTGAGAGATACTCAGAGCAGGGGGATGGACCTGTGGGAGATACTCAAAGAGCAGAGATGGGCCTGTGAGAAATACTCACAGAGCTGGGGGATGGGCCTGTGAGAAATACTCACAGAGCTGGGGGATGGGCCTGTGAGAGATACTCACAGAGCTGGGGGATGGGCCTGTGAGAGATACTCACAGAGCTGGGGGATGGGCCTGTGAGAGATACTCACAGAGCAGGGGGATGGACCTGTGAGAGATACCTCCTACCAAAGTGGATAACCTCACACTTACCAACATTATATTCCATCGACCATGTTTTTGCCCACTCACAAAGCCTGCTCAAAGTTCCATGAAGCCTCTTTGAATCATCTTCACAACATGTATTTCCACCCAGCTTTGAGTCATCCGCAAACTTGGAAATATTACCGTTGGTCCCCACATTTCCGTCATTGACATTGAGTGTGAGCATCTGGACATGTCTGCCTGTGGACACAGGAGATCACTCTTTCTCTCCACCTCCTCCATCAAAGCTTCCAGTGCAACGTCGGAAAGCCTTGGAATCCATTCTCTTCAATGTTGTGCCAATTTTCAATGTTTCCCAGCTGAGCTTCATTTCCTACACAATTACCAGCTCCTGCTCCAGACACTACATACCTCCCTTTTAAACAGTGCAGACGAGCTGGATGTTAAGCAGTCGTGACAATGGTTCAGCCAAGGGACAGAGCGACTTGTGCTGGCTGGACACTGAAATGATTGAAATGAGCAGGTAGCACCTAGCCGGTGTGCTCCCAGCAACATAATTAATGGGTGCGGGTTAATCATGCATCACAATCCTCATGTCCATTTTCAGCATTATCAAATATAGCCCCCAGAAGCTTTGCAAAACATTGGTGACTTCATTCACACAATATTGATTTTACACTACAGCCTGAAAGCATGCAATTTAAAATGATAGAAGGGAAGGGGAAAACTATCTCTCACTCTCACTCCCCTGCAAATCCCAATGAATTGGACACATTTGTATTGTACAATGAAGTATTGGCAACTGTGTAGTTCAAAATAAGAAAGGAAATCAGGCAGAACTTTATCACCTCAAGACTAATATAATTATAGAATAAGCGTCTAGGTGAGCCTATTAAAGCAGACATGGTAAATGGATTTGAAGGACAATTAGATGTGATTCTGGAGAGCCAAGGGCTTTGGTGATAATGTAAGCAGGTGATTTAATCAATGAAACATGGGTGACTTCTTCAAGCATGGTAGCTTTTCCTGTTCCTAAATATGCAAATTCTACTTAATCAAATTTCCATTAACGTTTCGGTGCTCAACTCATATATTATTCCTGTTACTGCAAACGTAAACTATGTTCCATTTGTAATCTGCCTCTTCACATTTTTAGCAGTTTGATAGATTAAAATACAAAGGCAGAAAATACAGCATTTTGATTTCAATGCCGAGGTTATCCTGATTGGTTTTGGGTATATAAATCTAAGAGTGATATTATGCAGTGTTCAACTGTGATACTTAGGTTCCTGAAATCATGGACACTGCGCTTTTTTAAAGTTTGGGATAGCAATAAGCATTTGGTGTAATGTCACCATTCATATTTTAAAACAGAACTAAAGACATTGATAAAGGTCTCATCAGAACTAAAGATATGCCCAATCTATCTGGGACGGCACGGTAGCACAGTGGTTAGCACTGTTGCCTCACAGCTTCAGGGACCTGGGTTTGATTCCCGGCTTGGGTCACTGTCTGTATGGAGTTTGCACGTTTGTCCCGTGTTTGCGTGCTCCGGGTGCTCCGGTTTCCTCCCACAGTCCAACGATGTGCGGGTTAGGTACATTGGCCAAGCTAAATTGTCCCTTAGTGTCCCGGGATGCGTAGGTTAGAGGGATTAGTGGGGTAAATATGTTGGGTTGCGGGTATAGGGCCTAGGAGGGATTATTGTTGGTGCAGACTCAATGGGCCGAATGGCCTCCTTCTGCACTGTAGGGATTCTACAGTATGGTTCTATCGTCTTTTCTGAATACGCTTCACTGATTCCACTGATTCACTGTATATTTCTCCCGATCATTCACTGTATTTTTGACTGAAAAACCCCAGAAAAACAAACAAAATGGCATTGATGCCATTCCTCTAAGATTTTTGCAGATCTTTTGGCCAAGTTCCAGAAACTGACCAGGAAGAAACTCCAGAGAAATTCACCCCTACAGCAAACATCATGTGGAGCTGGATGTTTTGACTCTTCAATAACTAACCGAGAAAGAAAACTAGTTTTAAAACTTTGCAAGGGTTATGGGGTTATTCTGAAGTCTGGGCATGAATGCTTTTGTTTTCCTCAACTTCAAAACCAAAAAAAACTTTTGTCCTGAAAACCAGCTGGAGTTAGATTATTTTTGAAAATTCAAAATGGAAAAACTCACCGGGAGATTGAAAGAGGGAGAAGTAGAGAAACTCAAGGTTTTAAATCAGGTTTGGCCAACATTTCACTTGAGGGGAATCGCATTTCCATTTTCTTTCTCCCTCAAGAGAAAATTTTGGAAAAAATAAGGTTCGGCATTACATTGAACCAAATGTCAAAAATAAAGTTGAAATATTAAGAAAAGAAACAATTGCTAGCAAAAATAAAGCAACATTATAGGAATAGTTGTTAGGTTTTCAGCAAACTGTATTATGTAGTTCACAAATATCTCCTAGCAGTGAACGTTAAAACTTTCTTCTTTCCCCTTCCCTCAGGAATCCATTTTAATTCTCATTTCCTGAATGTCACATAGCAACAAATAGGAGAGAAAGAAAACCAACCATATCCCTGAGCTGCCAGCTCTACCCTCATTCATGGCACAATCACCTCTCTCTGCCAAACATTAATGAGTGATGTACATGTGAACTGGAGGGAGATATTTCTGCTTGATGAGTCAGGAGACATCACCACTTGGTTGAAAAGTCACAGGGCCCAGGTCTCAGCAGACCTGTCTTCAAAAGGATCTTTCCAGAGCACTGAGCATTTGTGCAGGCATGGGAGCTCAAAAATGGTCATTGATATGTACAATGTCAGGTCAATTGAAGGCATGCACCTCACACAATGCTGCTGTCCGTGAGATGAGAGACATGTGTGTTCTATACCATAAAGCGCAGGATGTACACTCTGCAGTAGATATATCTCAAGACATAACTGCCATGAGGCAAATACCAGTTCAGTTCCAAAAAAATACAACTGCACATCAACTTATCCATTCCTGCTTGGCAAGACAGAAGAGTTCAGAGGCACACACAAGCAACATGGATTTTGGTTAAATTTATGAGGTCAGATTGAACAGGCTGGGGTTGCTTTCTTTGCAGCAGAGATGGCTGAAGGGTGATTTAATTGATGTGTATCAAATCATGAGGGGTGGAGATAGAGCGGAGAAGGTGGACCTATTTCCCTTCATAGAGAGTTCAGCGATCTGGAGGCATAGATTTAAAATAATTGGTAGAAGAATTGGAGGAGAGTTGAGGAGAGAATATTTTACCCAAAGGTAGTCGGTGTCTGGAAGTCAGTGGCTGGAAGGGCATAGAGGCAGCAGTTTCATGCATTTAAGAACTACTTGAAGTTACAATGCCATGGGCCAAGAGCTGTGAAGTGGAATTTGGCTTGTTAGCTCTTTTTCAGTCAGCGCAGGCAAGATGCGTTCTTTCTGTGCCGTGAATTTCTAAGATTCTACAATTCAATGATTTTTTTTAAGGTGTTGCAATTTTAAACTCAGTGTCATGCACTTGGTGTTCAAGTGTCCAGAAAAAATATATTCTGCTAAAAACCAAGTTAAATACTAATGAGTCACCAACAATGATTAAAGACATAAGGAAATAACTGAGGGTAGAGACATACACTAATTGCACAGATAGCAGGTGAGAGCATGACAAGGAAAAAATTAGAAAAGAAGTTTAAAAGAAACAATTAGGAGGGCAAAAAAGGATCAGTGAAATTAAATTATTGAGGAACATAAAAAATGTAAAATATTGTACAGGCGGGTGAGGAGAAAAATGGCAAATGGAATTCAGTCTGCAAAATTGTGAGGTAACATATTTGGGAGGACAAGCAAATCAAAGGAATTTATAGCAAATGGTAGGATTCTGAGATGAGTCGAAGAACTTTTTCTAGTTCTGATGAAAGGTCACAGACTGAAACGTCAACGCTGTTTCTCTCTCCAGTGGCTTGTACCCACTGGAGGCAACTTGATTGAAACATAAGATCCTGAGTGGTTTTGACAGGGTGGATGTGGAGAGGACATTTCCTCTTGTGGGAGAGTCTAGAACTAGGGGTCACTGTTTAAAAGTAATGGGTTGACCATATAATAACAGTAAGAAGTTTAACAACACCAGGTTAAAGTCCAACAGGTTTATTTGGTAGCAAAAGCCACACAAGCTTTCGAGGCTCTGAGCCCCTTCTTCAGGTGAGTCTGCTCACCTGAAGAAGGGGCTCAGAGCCTCGAAAGCTTGTGTGGCTTTTGCTACCAAATAAACCTGTTGGACTTTAACCTGGTGTTGTTAAACTTCTTACTGTGTTTACCCCAGTCCAACGCCGGCATCTCCACATCATTGACCATATAAACCAGAGATTAAGCAATTTTATTTTTCACAGAGGGTCACGAATCTTTGGAACTTTCTTTCTGAAAAGACAGTGGAAGCAGGAAGTTTGAATACTTTTAAGGCAGAGGTGGATAGATTCTTGGTAATCAAGGGGGTGATAGGTTATTGGGAGTAGACAGGATCTAATCCACTTACTTGTCTTTCTGTCCATCCAACTGATTCTGAGCATCCTCCACCACACCCACATTTCCAAAATTTTAATCCTTCTCCTATCCTCTCTTTTCACAGTTCAACTCTCACACACCAGTGATTATAGGAGACTTTTTTCAACTCATGTTGTTGCCTTTGACCTTTCAGGTGCTACTGAAATCAGTAGTCACACCTCTCTCCGTAGCTAATCTGACCTGGAATTCATTCTATGACGTGACTTTTGTGTTTATCAGCAAGCCAAGATACTAGAAATTGACCATTGCCTCTATCTCAGTGTTTCCAATCTTAACATTTTCATTGCCATTTAAAGGCATAAGTTGTGTCTTTTGCCTAGGCACGTCATAGTCTCCAACTCGTTGGTTGTTCTGGCTGTGAGTGTGCTGTCATCTACATACCTGAGGTTCCACATGCTACAATTTGCTATGATGCAGCCATATCTCTCTGGTAACTCTTTCTGCATCAACTTCATTACCTAAATCTTCCAGTATCCAGATTTTCAGACATGGAATTTAAGATCAGAGATATGAGACAGGACCCCACAGAAACCTCTGGTGCACACACATGCACTGAAATTTTCTGGGAGGCTTAAGCTCCAATGGGCTGATTTTTACTGCTCTGGACCCTCCATGAATGTCTCCCACCCCGAGCTCAGAATCTGAAGCTTTGAACTGATGTTCAGGACTTACTTGGATACTTAACAGGAAATGTTGCACTGTTTAGTATCTGGTTAAGCTCAGTGAGTAGCCAATGTATCTGAACTGAGTACCACTCAACTATTCACCACCCAACCACGCATTAACCCATCTCACCTACCTCACCACCTCACCCCTTCAATCTCTCACCAACTCACCTATTTACCCACATAATGCACTCACCCACTCACTCAGCCACTGAAAGACTTGGGCCTTTTAAATGTATCTGAATACAGGGCCGCTGTTGGGTCCATGTCCCCTCCTTGTCCATCTTTTCTTGCGCCCAACAGCTATCTCTTTGGATAACCCGTGCTGATCCTCTAATACTTCAGCTGGGATCAAAAATCCCGGCTGAAATTTCACAAAAGGCAATTCACAAGATGCTCAACATTTCCGCTGACTGGACAATCTGGGCCATTGTCTTCTCTCCCACAGCATTAAGCAGCATGGGTGACAGAAGATAGCTCTGCCTGACTCCCTTCTCAAACTGGGATTAGTTTGTTTGCCCAGCTCCAACTCTGTGACTCCTGAAGCATTTCTGTATAGTTTTTGTATGATCATCTCAAGGTTTTGGGTACACCAAGGTGTATAAATGTCTTCCATAGAACATCATGCTGGATAGTGTCAAAAGCTTTGCAATAGGCTAAGTCTGAGTCAAATCTGGGTTTACTGCTTATTTTCACATACTCCATGAGATTTGTGAGCACAAGCATAGCATTAGTTATGCCCTTTCCAGGATTGAAGCCAAACTCCTCCTTTGCCATTTCATTGTTCACACAGCAGATGACTCTCTATCTGATGACATCAAGTGGTACTCTAGATGTATGACTGATTAGAGCGTATTGTGTTTTGGACAGTGCTGTGTGCCTGCTTATCGAGTATTGTGACCATTTCAGATATATTCCACTCAGAAGGCCATTCACCTATTGTCCATATTTTATCAATAATCTTCTTAATTGCATCTACTATTGTTTCATCTCTCACTTTTCATGCTTTTCCTGGTATCTGATCTTGTCCTTCTGCATTCTTGATGTTCTTTATAACTTTTCTTATTTCATTTTTCAGTAATTCAGATTCTATTTCTTCCTCCTTTAACTTCAAATCTATTTTGTTTGGCTTCTCCCGTTCCTCTTCAGTTTCCAGTGGTCAGGAATACCGGGAATAAGTGCACAACATCACAGGCATAGATAGAGAAATGGCAGAAATATAATTTAATTCCCCTGGCACTGCCCAGTGGGCATTGCCCAGGTGCCAGGCTGGCAGTGCCATGGTGCTAGGACACCTCCTCATTGCCTTCGGCCTCCCCAGGGGGCCTCAATGGCTTCCGGTTGCACTGGCGAGTCCAACACGACTGTTCCCCCGTTCGTGGGGAGCAAATATTTTCCTCTCCAGAGAGAACCTTCTCCAGTGAGCCCAGAAAGGCAAGCGAGCCCAGATGATTCAGTGCTGGGCTCGCTAATCCTCATTACAATATATTTGAATAAATTATTCAGCCTTTCGCCCATTTCTGGTGAGAGGCTGACCTCGTCAGAAATCACGAGGCCTGAGAAATCGGGCATGATCCTAATGTTTTGGCTCGCTCTGCCCATCAATGGGCGGGGCAATCTGGTACAATTCCGCTCAATGGGCACGATCTTACCAGCTGTTCACCCCTCACTCCCAATGCAGCGAGGTCGGAGAATTTGGCTCCCAGCCAAAAGTCCGTTCACTGCAGCGGGATGGGAAAATCCTATCGGCGTGAACCACTGTAACCTTCTGGCCAATGGCTTTGAACATTCCAACACTTAATTGGAAGAAATTTCTGTACATCCAGTATTGGAAATTGGGCAAACAATGTGACAAATCAGTGATAGTGGAGCGGATGAGAAATGTGGTGATGAAGTAGACTGGGTTGTCATCATGTATGTAACCCTATGTTTTTGTATGTGGCCAATTAAGAAACAGCATATAGTTGAGAAACAGGCAAGGATAGATTCTTGGGTATTTGCTGGGGTAATCGTGTGGAAATGGGGAGGAAAGGTGTCTCAGATGATCATCTGGCTATGACTGAATAGATGGGAATGGTGCAAGGAGAGGATATTCCTAAGAACTAGACAATGGACAAGCAATGAAGATGGTGTGATCAGCCAGGTCAAGTCTGAAGAAAAGTTGCGAGGATGAGGAAGGATAGTTTACAGTCACATGATATACCATATGTGACAACAAACAAACAACAAATAACAGTAGTGCACAGGAAACAGGCCCTTCGGCCCTCCAAGCCTGTGCCGCCCCTTGGTCCAACTAGACCATTCGTTTGTATCCCTCCATTCCCAGACTGCTCATGTGAGTATCCAGGTAAGTCTTAAACGATGCCAGCGTGTCTGCCTCCACCACCCTACTTGGCAGTGGCATAACTCTGATTGGAGAGATTCAAACATGGAGTTGCAGGAAAGTTGGGCAAGATGTTAAAGGATTTGGGAATGAAAAGGAAGATGGTTTATAGTTTACAAAGATAGACTTGTCAGTGGTGGATCTGTGAGGAGGGGAGGGTGATAGAAACAAAGTTAAAAGTAATCAATAACAATATCACTTAGCAAAGTCTCACTAACTGTCCTGTCTGGAGACAATACACATCTCTTGAACCTGTGCTTAACCCTCTCTCCACTCACATTGTCTGTACCTTTAAGACTTGATTACCTGTAAAGACTCACATTCCAACCATTTTGTACTTGTAATTTGAGTTTGTGTCTTTATGTGCCCTGTTTGTGAACAGAACTCCCACTCACCTGATGAAGGAGCAGCGCTCTGAAAGCTTGTGGCTTATGCTACCAAATAAACCTGTTGGATTTTAACCTGGTGTTGTGAGACTTCGTACTGTACTTAGCAAGGAGGTCAGGAAGTGAGGTTGGTTGTTTAGTGGGAGTAGTATTGAGGAAGCACCAGGTCGGTCTCCTGGGTAAGATGAGCTCAGAGAGGCCATGAGGAGAGATAGGAGGAAAAAATAGAGGAAGCTGCAATTTTTAGGCTGGCTACAGGGCAGAAATTTGGTTGAAGTTTGACTTGGGCAAGGAAAGGAAGGGAAGAGGCAGGGGCAAGTGGTTTCAATCCTAATGACAAATAAATCCTTGCACATGTGGTAGATCAGAGTGGAAGGAGTAATAGAAAGAGATTTAAGAAACTAGATTGCAACAAAGAACCCAAAACATTAATTCATCAATTTTGCCAATTGGAAAATGAGAGAAATAGCGCCCTTAATGTAGAAAAATGATGAAAGTTTGCAATTTGAAAGTACCCTTTCATGTTCCTTCATTTTCAATGAACTTCCTGTACAACTGAACACTTGTAAATGCTTTAATCACAGTCAGCTTTCTGGTAATTTTGCAGACAGTGCTTAGCTGCTTTTGCTCAAGATAAAGCAGGAGACGGGAAGATTTCAAGTTGCATCGGGCCCCAGTGGGAACCCACTCCGGCAGCATCAGGAAGCCTAAAGCCACTTTAACTGCTGGGTCTCATTTAGATGCTGCCAGCTCACTTCCCTCCCATTCCACAGGAGAAGAGCACACGGCTAGCAAAGGTCAGGCTGCTATTGCTAAACTTGATAATTAGCGTTAAGTCTTGAAAATGTAAAGAAAGATATTAAACGTTATCTCCGATTTTCACTTGGGAAATTTAATTTTGTTGAAGTTTTCTTTTGCAATTTGCAGTAAGTTTAAAACATGAAGCAGAAAATAAAGAACCTGACCAATACAGAACTACTCAAAAACAAGTTCCACAGTTAAGATTTAATATAATTTTAATATATAAGGTCAACCTAACTACAGGAGGAAAGCTAATAATTTGGATATGAACAGACTCTTTAATTATTTATTGGGGAGGAGAAATTCCTTATTATTTTTGCATCTGAATCTATTCCTTGCTTGGTTGGGAACTAACTCAAAACATATTAGCCATCAGGATCTTGTAACTCATTCTAAACTTTATCTGGTTTTGAATTCCTTATTTAGAATATTTTACAAATTTCAAACACTAACACATATGAAATATATCAGCCTATTTTGAAAGGCATCAAACTGTATAGGTTGACAATTATTTTTTATTTCATGTTTAATTCGGTGCTTTCTAGTATTACAGGTCAAAACATCAGCACACAGAACTTACCATGGGTTGCAAGGTCACAGATACATCTGATGCTGAGCTTGAAAGGAGAAGACTGACATTCAAGGTCAAGGTTCAAAGAGATAGCTGGCTTCTAGAGTAGTGGTTAAGACAGATGAAAGTGGTGCCACCAGGCATAAAAACAGAACATATGCATTTCATCAGAGGTACAGCTTCTACCAGCACTGAAGACAAACTCCGACCCCTTAAAGCAGCATAACCTGCCAAATAAAGGCACTTTGTTCTGCAAATAGATTTGAGTGTTGTTATGTTACTACCCCCATAGAATATTCAGTTTCACTCACAACTGGATTGTTATTGTGGTCCCATTTTAGCCAGGTTTATGTTTTCCACTATCAGCTTAGTGTTATATTTCTTTCCCACCATAGCATAGTGCAGGAAATGCTTGCTTTCCACATTGTCCTGGTGATGTCATCAAACTACCAACATACTGGAACTATTAAGGCTTCTTACCTCCACTGATGTCAGTCAGAGAAGGGTGTTAAACTCACACTGACACCTGGTTTTCAAGTTGGCAGCTGTTTCAAAAACCTCAGATGTTAAACAAAAAACAGCATGCTAAAACAATAGTCCAGATGTGTCTGAGAATAATGCTGAGGCTAACAGCACACACCGTTATTATGGGATAAGATGAACGGCAACTTTCAGAGTCCACGTACGCACAGCCAAAATGTGGAAATCAGAAGTTGCGTTCTGAGTCACTCTGCTTCTTCACAGGCTGCATTATAACTCTGTCAGAGAGTCGGTACAGACTCAATGGGCCGAATGGCTTCCTTCTGCACAGTAAGGATTCTATGATCACAGTACCACACCAGTACAAGCAGCCGTGAAATTAATGCAAGGGTATGAGTTTGCTGCAGTTGCCCACTAGTCGCTCATTAATAGTGACAGAAAAAGTTAGGTACGCTGGATTCAGGTGTAAATGTATTCTCATGATTACTGCCAAACGACTTACTGAACCCTGAAAATGTAGCTTTCCTAGTCTGCCTTATTCCTTCAGAATTTCATTATTGTTAGTGTTTAAAGTAAAAATTAACATTTCTTTAATACTTTTTCTGCCTGTGAAGTTATTGAGAAGAAACAGTAAGATTCAGTGAGAAGCCAAACTGCTGCATGTGCTTTTAAAACATGAATTCATTTATTCCTCTAGATTTTCTCTGCTGGTATATGGGTGTATGGAGGCCTTAAATGGACAAACTGCACGATGCAATTTTCAATACATCCCTCCCCTTCTTAGTAAGTGTGAGGCATTAGGACAGAATTTTCCGGCCGCGCTCGTCCCAAGGCCGGAAATTCCCGCCCGAGGTCAATTAACTTTTGCATGGCCCGCCCCCGCCCGCTACGATTTCCGTGGTGCGTGGGATGGGAAAATTCCACCCATAATGTGTTTCAATGGGCGAAATCTTACCAAAAAATGGCAGAGTATTGATTCTGGTGCAAAAAACAGAATGATTCCTGTCAGTGGCGCCGGTGTGATTTTGAACCAAATTCAATTCAACTTTATTGTCATTGTATAATGCACAAATACAAATACAACGAAAAGTGAGCTTGCAGGCTCCCAAGACACAAAGAAAAAACCAAATGCAAATAGTCATTATAAAATAGTGCCAATAGTCATTAAGTGTACACATGCACATTGCACAATATCCATCGCCTGGGAATGTGTTAAGGACTGAGTTCAGCTGGGTAACAGCTCTGGGGAAGAAACTGTTCCTCAGGCTGGTTGTACAAGCTCAAATGCATCTGTAGCTTCCTTGTGGAGCCCCAGTGCTGAGGGTTAGGGTGAGGGAGGTAAGGTTACCTAACCTAACAGACTGGGGCCTGTTGGTTAGGAAGTCCAGGGTCCAGTTACAGAGGGAGGTGTTGACTCCAAGGGTATGGAATTCATGGACAAGCTTGGTGGGGATGATGGTGTTAAATGCTGAGCTTTAGTCAATTAACAGCACTCTAACATAGGTGTCCTTGCCTTCCAAATGAGAATCTTATGCATCATTAGTAATAACTTTTTTTTGCCCACGAGAATCACGCCACACCTAAGGTGTATTCCCTCTGATTTTCCCACCCCACAATCACTGCAATCACTGGGAAGTTCTGGATAAACGGTTCCCCAACACGTGTTGCAAAACGACTGCAGGGGATGGCAGCCCAGAAGTCCACACCTTGCTTCTCGGAAGGAGCCCTGACCGGACTACGAGATGGAGTGCAGCAGAGGCGGGACACACTCTACCCCTGCTCCAGGAGATGGCCATCCAGCAGGGTCACCACCCCTGCCTGGGATGCAGTGGCAGCCCTGGTCAGTGCAAGCACACTCCAGAAGAGGGCTGGACATCAATATCAGAAGGAGATGAATGATCTCCTTTGCTCAGGCAGGGTAAGTGAACCATTCCCAGCTCCTCCACTGGATCCCTTGCACACCCCTCCCACCTCCAACTCCATCTGTCACCCAACCACCTCGGGTGTTGCCAACATCAGGCACGAGACCCTTCTCTCCCTCCCGCAATCACCATGTTCCCTCAGTAGCTGCCTTGCTCCTCACACTCCAGCTCCCCCCAAACCCCACGCTTGCCACACCTCATCACCATCTTCAATCTCACCACTTCTGCCTACACTTTCCCTCTCTGCGTCATTGCAGGACAAACTCAACCACAACAAGCGTGAAGGGGTGCAGCGCGCTGGAATCATGCCCGAGTTCAGAACCCTCACACATTTTGAGGAGTGAGCCCTCAAGCTGGCCGGCGAGGAGGAGGAAGAGCATGCTTGTGCTGCTGGTGAGGTTGGGGCAGCAGAGAAACGTGAGAATCCTCAATACATACACTGTCATTCCTCAAGTCTCAGTGAGTAATCAATGTTCCCTCTATATACTCTGTAATGCACAGATGCCATGTCCCTTCTCTTGCAGGCAAACCAGCCAAACAGGTCAGACCATCCTCACGCCCCCTGGACCCACCGGACATGACCAAGGAAGCTTCTCCAACCCCACCATTGAAGAGACGTCACAGCTGTCACCCATACCCGGCACCACAATAACACTCAGACCTTGGTGGGATCACTAAGTAGACATGTTTCTGGGTCACTCATTGGTGAGCACCTCACAGCTGAAGATCCACAGCAAGTGGAGGCAGGGGGTCCCAGGGAACTGGCATTCATGGGGATGCCAGAGCCTAGGACACTGTTGAGCCCCTTGCCCATGTTGTCCCCCTGGGTCCGGTCACCCCAGAGCTGCTGGAGTTGCAAAGGTAGAGTCACGACCATCATGAGGGAATGACAGCATCCCTCCTCAGAGTGCAAGGCTGACTGGCAGAGTCCTATTGCCTTCCGTCCAAGGAGATGGTGCTGTCACTTCAACACATCAAGACCAACACTGCTCGGGTGGCATCTGCAGTGGAGACCTTGGTGCATGATGTGCATCTCCAATGCGGAAATGTCCGCACTGTGGCTCAGCTCATAACCTCCATGCTGGGGAGGTAAGCTCCATGGTGCGGGGCTTCGACTGCATGGTGCCGGCACTGGTAGGAATCCACAAGTGACAGTGCCAGAGAACGGCCAGAGGATCTCACTCCAGCTGCCCCTCTATTCCACGGAGGAGCATAGGGGACCCCCGGAACCTGAAGGGAAAAGGATCAGCAGGAGTACAACCTGAGGCCTTCCAGCCAGGGAATTCTAGACATCTCCAGCCCATCTGACACCCCCTCCCTTTGAGCGACACACCTCCAGTCCCAAACACTGAGGAGGGCAGCAGTCAAACATCTGTGCTGCCTGAAAGTAGGCTTGCACCTTCAAGGTCCCAGCACTGCAGGTGTCGCCCTCCAAGGTCATCTCAGGCAACAAGGCATGGAAGTCAGCAGGCCGTCTCAACCTCAGCTGTGGATCCAGGGGATACACCTAGACATAGTGGGAGGTTTAGGAAGATTAAGAAACCGTAGGCACTTACTGGGCACAGGTGAACATAGGCACTAGTGTAGATAGGTTATCATTGTATGGAATATTTATTATTAAATTTCACTTTGTTCACCCACAGAGCCTTCATCCTTTGTGCTCATTCCACCAAACATGGGGAACCACTGCGCTCACCCAGCACCTCATCCTGTGGAGTGTGAGAATGGTAGTGTTATGTCCCTCCCTCATCAGTGACACAATAAGGAGGTGCTGCTGCTGACAGCTGTCCCCGCCCCAGGAGCACACCCCTCCAACCTTCACCTCTGGAAGGGTGAACCCCCCATGCTCCCACCTTCCATTAAAGCTCACCCCTCTCATATCCAACACTGTTCTCTAGAGATCATGAGGCCAAGGGCTATCGAGGTGCTGTCAGGCTGCGCACCGCAGCTGTAAGATGAAGTGAACACCAGACCCCTGACGTAGGTGGGTCCAATAATACCTGATGCCGTGTACTATGAGGTCATCCCTAATGCATCTTGAATTCAATAAAGGTAACTATGATGGTGTGAGTTGGCTATTATGGACTAGGAAACATTACTGAAAGGAAGTGGTCAGGCAATGGCAGGCATTCAAGGAACAAATAGGTGAACTCCAGTAGTTGTTCTTTTCTGTTTGGCACAAGAGTGGAAAGGGAGCTGTGACCAAACCATGACTTACAAGGGAAATTAGAGATAATGTTAGACTCTAAGAAGCATACAAATTGGCAAGAAAAAGCAATGGACCTGAGGATTGGGAGTTGTTCAAAATTCAGCAAAGGTGGATCAAGAGGTTGATTCAGAAGGGAAAATAGAATATGAAAGTAAGCTAGCAGGGAACATAAAAACTGACTGTAAATGTTTCTATAGGTATGTAAAGAGAAAAAAGATTGACCAAAACGAATATAGGCCCCTTACAGTCAGAAATGGGGAAATTCGTAACAGGGAACAAATAAATGGCTGAGGAACTAAGTTCGTACTTTGCTTCTATCTTCACAAAGGAAGACATGAATAATGGACTGGAAGTTCTGAGAAACACAAATTTTAGTGAGGAGCTGAAGGAAATCAGTATTAGTAGGGAAATGGTTTTGGGGAAATTGATGGGATTGAAGGTTGATAAATCTCCAGTACCTGATAATCTTCATCCCAGAGTACTTAAGAAAGTGGCCCTAAAAATAGGTGGTCATTTTCCAAAATTCTTTGGACTATGAAATGGTTCCTATAGATTGGGGGATTAGCTAATATAAGACCGCTATTCAAAAATAGAGGTAGAGAGAAAACAGGGAACTATAGATCAGTGAGCCTAACATTGATAGTAGGGAAGCTGCTACAGTCCATTATCAAGGATTTTATATCACAGCATTTGGAAAGCTGTGGTATAATCAGAGTCAGCATGGATTTACAAAAGGGAAATCATGCTTGACAAATCTACTGGAATTCTTTGAGGATGTAACCAGTAGAGTTGACCAGGAAGAAACAGTGGATGTGGTTTATTTAGACTATCAGTAGGCTTTCAACAAGGTCTCACATAACAGATTACTATGTAAAGTTAAAGTGCATGGGATTGCAGATAATGTTTTGAGAGATAGAAAGCTGGTTAGCAAACAGGAAACAAAGAGTTGGAATAAATGAGTCTTTTCCAATTGTCAGGCAGTGACACGCGGGGTACCACAGGGATCTGTGCTAGTACCCCAGGATCCCAATTGTTCATATTATATTTTAATAATTTAGACTAGAGAACAAATTTGCAGATGATACAACGTTGGGTGGGAGGGTGAGCTGTGAAGATGATGGATGCCTCCGCGTGATTTGGACAGGCTGAGCGAGTAGACATATGTATGACAGATGCAGTATATTGTGATTAATGTGAGGTTATCCACTTCGGTAGCAAAAACAGGAAGGCAGATTATTATTTGAATGGCTGTAAATTGAGAAAGGTGGATACTCAGCAAGACCTAATTGTCCTCGTGCATCAGTCGCTGAAAGTAAGTGTGCAGGTCCTTCAGGCAATAAAGAAGGCAAATGGTATGTTGACCTTCATAGCGAGAGGATTTGAGTACAGGAATAGGGATCTTTTGCTGCAATTGCATAGGGAGTTGGTGAGGCCACACCTGGAGTATTGTGTGCAGTTTTGGTGTCCTTATCTAAGGAAGGATGTCCTTGCTATAGAGGGAGTACAGCGAGGGTTTACCAGGTTGATTCCTGGGATGGCAGGTCTGTCATATGAGGGGAGACTAAGTTGGTTAGGATTATATTCATTGGAGTTTAGAAGAGTGAGAGGGGATCTCATCGAAACTTATAAAAATTCTAATAGGGTTGGACAGGGTAGATTCAGAAAGAATATTTCCAATGGTGGGAAAGTCCAGAACTAGGGGTCATAGTTTGAGGATTAGGGGTAAACCTTTTAGGACTGAGGTAGGAGGAATTTCTTCATCTAAATGGTGGTAAATCTGTGGAATTCATACCACAGGATGTAGTTGAAGCGAAGGAATTAGATATAGCTCGAGGAATATAGCTAAAGGAATCAAGGGATATGGGGAGAAAGCGGGATCAGGGTATTGAATTAGATGATCAGCCATGATCATAATCAATGGCCGAGCAGGCTCGAAGGGCCGAATGGCCCACTCCTGCTTCTATTTTCTATGTATGCTTTTATGTATTCTTGAACAAGCTTACTAGTGGTGTATAATTGGTTATTAGTTCAAACTCACTTCCATACAAGGAAAGTTGAAAGTGTAAGATACCCTATGCACTGGAGAGAACTTACGTCTGTCTGCAAATGAAGTTGCTCAAGAGTGTTAGTGATCTGCTTACTATCACAAAGATGGATGGGTTGCCTGCCTTGTCTATTGTCATGAGAATTGGACCTAGGCCAACTGGCCTGTATGTATGACCAGCTGGGTGGTTTTCTTAGGGCCAAAATAGGTATTAGTGCAACTTGCTGACAACCATAATTTGATATGGTGTTCAGTATGTTTGTTCGATTTAGTCCATTCCCATTTGGTGGTCTGTTTTGCCAAATCATGCAGGGGGCCAAATCTCATAGTGCGGTCAGGAATGAAGTGACTACAGTAGATGATGAGTCCGAGCGTACCCCTGACGTCCTGTACATTTATATGATCCTCAGCATTTGAAATGGCTTCAACTTTCCATGGGTCAGGTGATACTCCTTCACCACCTAAAGAATATGATTCTGCTTTCAATGAACACGCACTTGTCTTTATTGGGCGGCACAGTAGCAGATGGTTAGCACTGCTGCTTCACAGCTCCAGGGTCCCGGGTTCGATTCCCGGCTCGGGTCACTGTCTGTGTGGAGTTTGCACATTCTCCTCGTGTCTGCGTGGGTTTCCTCCGGGTGCTCCGGTTTCCTCCCACAGTCCAAAGATGTGCGGGTTAGGTTGATTGGCCAGGTTAAAAATTGCCCCTTAGAGTCCTGGGATGCGTAGGTTAGAGGGATTAGCGGGTAAATATGTGGGGGTAGGGCCTGGGTGGGATTGTGGTCGGTGCAGACTCGATGGGCCGAATGGCCTCCTTCTGCACTGTAGGGTTTCTATGATTCTATGATTCTATGATTCAAGATGAGGTTACATTCTCTAAGTATGTAGGTGTGTCTCGAGTCCACTTTCAATGCAACCGGAGATAAGATTATCACCACTAATAATCAGCATGCCTTTTAGTCCTTAAAATGCTGACTGAGTCACGTGCAGAAATACCTACAAAGTTGAGCCTCATTTATCAAAACTGCAGTGAGAGTGGAGAGCAATGTAAGATACCTAGATTCGGCTGCAAACTCAATTTGATGGGAGCCTGTGTTAAGGTCAGGTTTAGCAAAGTTTTAGTACCATTCACTTTCTCTGATATCAATTGTCAGTGTCAACTTTCTTTCCCATTATATTGCTTGATTTGGTTTGGTGATCACATACCATCTTGTTCTTGAGTTCCTTGGTCACCTGTGTGGATGAGATTCAAGGGATAGGCTCATCCCCAACTTTCTCAATAATGTCAAGGTCAAGTAGGCACAAAAGTTAATTTTCTGTCTGCGTTTTGACACAAAGTTCCGTCATTGTTGATGCACGACTAGGGGGCACATTAGAGTCTACATGCAAGTTGGAGCACCTTTCATTCTGCTGATGGCAGTGAAATACGATTCGAGAATGTTGTTGGTAAGCACAGGAATTGCATATGTAACTGCAATCATGCTGATCTGTTGTGGTGTTAAACTAATGAGTTTGTCACATTCTCCAGATATGATATAGAACTCATTCTAGTATATTTCAATGAGACTAACATTTCAAATGTCACAAGAACTTCCAGTGGTTTGGCACTGATGTAAGGGAACATTTTTGTAATCCATGGTGACAGAGAGAGGGGTAATCCTGACATATGTTGAACATTTTATCAACCAGGACATAAAAAGATGCTTCTAGTGTCTACGAAAGTATCTGAGGGCGATTGTACCAAAAAAATTCTCAGTGCCAAATGAGGAAACGTGAAAACGGCAGAGAATCACGCCAATTTTTTTGGCGATTTGAAAATCCAATCTTACCACACTCTGAGGAAAAAATGAAACAAGATCTGTTTCCCTCCAGCAGGGGAGGGGGCAGGGCCATAGCCCGCCCAAAAACCAGCAGCTTACAGCAGAGGGTGCAATTGTGCATGCGCAGATTTCTCCGTTCTGTTGCACCGAACAGAAAGATCTGTCACTGCTTCCCCCCAGCTATCGCTGACCTCCATGGCCGACTGCCCACTCAGCGCATGGGCTGGCCAATCACCCCCCCCCAACCCCCCTGGGCCGGCTCATCGCTGGTTGCAGACTGTGCAATGTTGCTCCCCCCCACAATCCCGGTTTCAAAATGCACAGCCTCCCCCCGTCTGCCTCCCCTTAGACCCTGCCCTCCTTCAGTATCCACCTCCTCGCAGTAGGCCCTGCCCCCTTAGGCCACACCCCCTTGGCACTGTCAGCGAGGCCATCACGACAGGTCCCCATTGATGGGAACCATACGTAACCTTCGCTTCACCAGTGAAGCCACGAAGGCAAGTGAGCCCGGACATTTCCGCCCCGAGCTCACTTGTAATATTTTAATTCTACTTACCACAGAATTTAAATATTGAGATAACTGATTGGCGAGGTCAGCTGATCTCGTCGGATATCTGGTGTTGGTAAGATCGCGCGAGGCAAGAAATTAGGTGCGAACCCAATTTTCCGCTTTTTTCACAATCTTACCAGCTCACCCCGACCATCGACCAGCGGGATGCGAAGTTAAGATTGCCCTCTGTGCCTGAGCTGCCAGTTGCCATTCTCACCACTGGCTGGCTGCTGTGTCTGAAAAAGAGCACAGAAGTATAATCAGGGTCATCCGCCACGACACTGGCTACATTCTCTCATCCTTTTGCTGTGGTACATGCACCTGGCACCCTTCTGTTAGTATTGATCTCTGTCGTTGAGTTCACTGATGAGCAACAAATTTGAGAAAAGTGGTGAAGTTTTCCGCAGGCTTTATACTGTTTACTCAGTCTCTTCCCAAGCTTCTCCCTGTTCCTGAACTCCTCCAGGCAATCTGAAAAATGAGGCAGGGTGGGAAATCGCTGTGAAGTGGCCACTCATGATTAATCAATTCATTCTATTGAGGGCGTCAATTGGGGCAAGGGCAGGCAGGCTGGCTTAGGCCTCGCCTATCCCATTGTAAAATTGTGAAGAGGTGGGGCAGCTGAAGGCTGATGGTAAGGCCATCTGAGGAATGTTACAGGCTGCCTCACACACCACTCTGGCTAATGAACCCATCAGCGGGAACATAAAATTCTGCCCTATGTACGTGGATCAAGTCTCAACTTCAACTAGTAGGTATGGAGGAAAATTCTACAAAGAGAAGGAAAGTTCACATTTATTTATGTGTATTTTATGCATGTATTGCACGTACACAAACACCTTGAACAGTTAATGTAGCTAAAAGAGAGGCACAAATGCAGATTGAAGAGCAGATCCAATTGGAATAACAGCTGGATGTATGATAAATGGCACTTTAAACAAGTTACACAAACAGGAAGTTAACTACATTAAGGATACTTTTTCTTGTGTCCTGCACAAAGGCCCTAGTTTGCTGTAAATAAAAGTGTGACCTTACGCACAAAGAATCTGATAATGTGACATGCCTGGATGAACAATGAACCCTTTACTCTGCTGATGGACTGACAAGAAATAGCCTCACTTGAAATAGTGCGAGATGCCCTGTGCACTTCTGATCCAACTGACACGTGACTAACACTCTGACAGATTGTATACCTTGGGCTATGAACTACAAATGAGGATTATTATGAAATAAAATTGCCAGAAGCAAAAATCAGAGAACAGCAGGTAGATGAATCACTGTGGTTAAATTTGCAACCAAGTAATAAAACGTTTTGAAATTCTCATAGATCTAGCTGTGCTCTAGAGAAGTTTGCAAAGGAGTGGTGGTCTGAAAACAATTGTTTTTTTTCGCAATGTGTCTTATTTAGTAATGAGCTAGGTCAGCCTCAATCCAGTTCAAAATAGAAACCAATCACAGAAAAAATCGTGATGTTTTGGCATCATCTGGCAAACTTCACTCTGAAAGACTATGTGGGGATAGTTCATTCAGATAGACACAATAGGGCTTACTCTTCTGAGGCTGAAGAATGGGCTAAGTGTCAAAAGAGCTTAAATCTGCATCTGGCTTTAAAGCGCTGGGAGTGTTTGATGCTGACAATGGTTTGACAGAAGCATTCCCTTTGCTAGCAATAATATCAGTTATCTTGCACAGAGCAAAAATTCATGCCCGTCCCAAAATATAGCATTAAAACAAATTTAATTTTTGTGTCGCATATGTTTAACGTGGAGAATAGGAACATGCAGGAGGAAAATGCTTCAAAGATCATTCAAGCAAGTGACAGTTTACGAAAGTCTGAAGAGTTCAAATTCCACTGGTCTTCCATCATAGCTCCAAAGGGAGGCCTGCACAAATAAATCCCCAAGGGTACAGCTGTTTATACCATTTTCCTGCATGATTCCACTGATCTATCTCTGGAGTGATTGCAAAGACAGTAAAGCCTCTGCACATTTTCATTCCTGCATGTTTAAGGTTCATACTTTGATCAGCTTTCATTAGCTGATGCTAAAAGGAGCATAATTTGAAAGAGGAAGCTAATGTTTGAGAACAATATTTCTATAATTAAGTTTTATGTGATTAAGAATATCGGGTTTAAAAAAGTCCATTGGGCCCTACAAAGCTGGTACTTTTTAAAATATGTGTCTCAATATTGTCTCTATTTCTAATTTCCACTTGGATCTTTTAAAGCTGTTTGCTTCAAAAGCCTTTCTTACTTATTTCATATGTCTATTGTTCTTGGTACATTGATGTTCCACCTGACATCCTGTCTTGCTTACAACTTCATTTCTTCCGTTTCTAGATTTTGAAATTGGGATTTATCTTTTGCTCAAAGCTAATATTAAACGGATTTTGTCAAACGGCCTTGAAAATCCTTTTGGACGTTTTTAGAGCCAGAAATTGGTCCTCGCGCTCCATCTAAACATTTGGAGCAGCTGCTGGTATCTGTCTCCCCCCAATGGGAGATTTCAATGTTGGTCTAGTTATCTCATTGGCAGCAGCCTAATTCTGGAGTAGAGGGTGAAAAGAGGCCCATTTGCAACAGGTGACAGCCAGCAGAGGCAATATAGAGTCAAGATAAGGATACCTTATCCACCCGGCTCCACTTAATGTGTAGGTCACCCCACTGCTAACGTGGTCAGTACCCAGCCCTTTTTTACACCCAACAATTAGATGCGGTGCGTAACACTTTCTAATCCAACAAACTGTGGCCATTTTGTGTTTTTTCTTTATTTTTGATCCTTAAATAGGATCATCAAAACATATTTGTTGAAGTTGTTGGAACACTGCCTGAAACAGAAACAGATTAAAGAGCACCTTCCAAATTGAATAAAGAGGAAACATTTGCACAAGAATGGGACTAATTGGACAGATCTTCCAAAGAATCAGCACAAGGCATGATTTGCTGAATGGTCTCTGTCAGTGGTGTGTGGTCCTGCCAATAATGAAACTCAGTGGGTACAATTCACAAACTGCCAGTGCCAGTTCTGGTAGAGGTGGGCAGCAATCAAATTTGGTATTGTCACTTCATTTCCTTAATTGTAGCATCGGGGCCAAGCTCCTGTACTGCCAATAGATAGCCAGGGGTGTTAGTTCCCAACATTGGTACCTGAGGACCTGGCAGCAATGCCACAAGAGGTCTAATGATATTAAGTAGGTATCAGTATCTTCACATGACATCTCCTACATATCATGTCATAACATCCAGATGCTCCACCTCACACACCTGCCAATTTTATCATCCTGACACTCACCTCTCACTGCCTCCCCACAACAATAATTATTCAGCAATGGCAGATGTACCTGGCAAACACAACCACTGACATTCTACTCTCCCTCTCTTGCAGACAAGATGTCCCACAATAGAAGGGAGCAGAGCAGAACCAGGGAGACAAGGACACCTGCATCTTCTGATCCAGTAAGAAGTCTCACAACACCAGGTTAAAGTCCAACAGGTTTATTTGGTAGCAAATACCATAAGCTTTCGGAGCGCTGCTTCTTCATCAGATGGAGTGGAAATGTGCTCTCAAACAGTGCACAGAGACACAAAATCAAGTTGAAGGAGCAGCGCTCCGAAAGCTTATGGTATTTGCTACCAAATAAACCTGTTGGACTTTAACCTGGTGTTGTGAGACTTCTTACTGTGTTCACCCCAGTCCAACGCCGGCATCTCCACATCAAATCCTGATCCATACAGAGAAGATGCCTTTCAGCAGCATGGAGGTGACTATGATGGAGATCGGGTCTGATGTTGCCAAGACATTGAGGATGATGGTATGTTCCTGCCTTATGCCCATTCTCAACACCCAGCTCACTCATCCTGCGATCTGGAATGAAAAGCAATTGCAAATGGGACATGGAATTTTTGTTTCCCACCCAACTCCCTTCTTTCACACTAAAATTCTCCTTCTGTTCCTGCTTTTAGACTCCCAAGAGCTGCCCCTGCCTAGCCCCAAGAAAATGAAAGAGAAAGAGAACAAATACAGCACTAATGAAGAAGTCCCATCACTTGATTTGATACTTGTAGCTACCAGCTCAGATACTAGCACTGCACTTACCATCGATGTTGGCAACATGTTAGAAGACTCCTGCTGAGTCACAGGAGTAGCTTCTGTTGCCCCATCAGAAGTACCCTGAGAGGCGCTACCGGGTGGCAGCAGTCTGTCCATGTACTCTGAAGAGTGAGTGATGGGGGATTGATGGGGGATACCTTGCAACCAGGAAGCTTCCCTGCCTTTGAACACATAAACCACACATGTACTATTCATGTAGCCATGACAGGTCTCAGTCACCCTCCTCTTAACCCTTCCCCCATCTGAGTTCCAGATCTGGCTTCAGCCCCTTGCAACCTCACTAACTCCATGCCTTCGTCCAACTTTGCCTCTGCTGATGAAGAGCAGGTACATTCCATGGAGGACACCAGCAGAACCTCCCCTAGCAGCGTGAGGGTTACCAGATTGGGCCGACCACCTCTTGTCCTGTTTCTCTCCCGGGAATTTTGGGCCGCTTTCCTGAAGGAGTGTCACATTGTAATGACGATTACTCTCAAGTATCTTAATTTTATCGCACCTCCAAGGTGAGGGATACATGATTTGCACAATGGTTGGCTGCCAATTCCTCATGTTCCTTCCTCAAGTCTAAGGCCTTATCCCACCACCACCACCCCCACCAGAACCATTACATCTCCACAGAGGTATAGGGGCCACAGAGAGTGATTTTGTTATATCAACCCCAGAGGTACTCGCAAGGTTCCAACATTTTCCAGCTTCCTTGCACAATAATACAGAGTGAGAACTTACTCACCCTTGCCAATCTCAAGAGGTTGTTCAGCCTCTTCCTGAATTGGTTCCAGTTTCGAGGCATGACCCCACACTGCTGACTTCTGTGGTCACCTCTTCCCAGGTTAGTCGGATTATAGAGGGAGGTCTCTTCTTGCTGTCAGATGACTTAAGGGCCTCACCCTTGGTGAGCACGGCCTGGAGGAGGGTACAGAGGGCTACATGATTAAAATGCAGGGCAGTCCTACCTCTTCTCCTCTGCCTCACCACTCACTCCATGTCTTGGCCATTTATGGAAGAAAACTTGCTAGAACCAAGCAATTGATCAATTTTAATACCTTAACATCTCATGCAAGATCAGATCGGATGTCACTGAAAATAATCAACTCAAGGGACGCAATTTTCAGGCCATTCACGCCAGTGGGATTTTCTGGTCCAGGAAGCTTCCCTGCAGTGTGTGGAGATTTGGCTGGGCACTGCGGGGCGTAAACGGCCAATAAGATCGCGCCCAAAATCTCTGCAGAATTAAACACATTTTACAGAATAGTAATACTCACCTTAAACAATATAATAGCCTTCCTGGAAAAGAAAACACTTCTTTGTGGCTTTTACCTTGATACATTCGCAGCGTCACCTGACACTGCCCCATGCCAGGTTGCCCCTTTAAATGAGTATCCGTGACCACCTTCCAGGTCACAGAGAATGATTACGGCTGCTGAACATCCCGCCTTCCTGCATGGATTGGGCGCACTAACATGACTTCACAAGACCACGACCTGCCCTTAAGCCATCGATCGGATAATTGCCATTTTCTACAGCATGCAGCAATGGTGGAGGCAGAAGTCAGAAATCCACCCACTTTCAGGTGTGAACCCTGCCCACCTGCGCGTGATGGATTATTCCATCCAGGGAAAAACCTACATTGGTGTCTTTCTCAAGATGGTGAGCTGTCTGGGCTGTGCCAGGAGTAGCTACTAACATAGCCTGCATTCCAGAGGGATTGCAACGCTGTGGAAAAAAGAAACTTCCATTTATATAGTGCTTTTCACAACTACCAGATGTCTCAAAGCACTCTACAGCCAATGGAGCACTTTTGAAGTGTAGTCACTATTGCAACAGTGAATTTGCGCAAGCAAAATTCCACCAAAAGCAATGTGATGACCAAAAAAATCTGTCCTTTTTGTGGTGTTGATTGAGGGATAAATATTGGCCAGGACATCATGTGAACTCTTCTTCTCTTCTTCAAAATAGCGCCTTTGGACCTTTTACGTCCTCCATCACAGCCAGATGGGGTCTCGGTTCAACATCTCATCCGAAAGCTGGCACCTCTGACAGTGCAGCACTCCCTCAGTTCTGCACTGGAATGCCAGCCTTGCTTCTTTATGCTGGAATGGGACTTGAATCCAAAGCCTCGTAATTCAGAGGCAAGGTGAATCTCAAGCCCCGATGTGTTTCTGTTTGAAAGAGAGGTTAAAAACTAGAAATGTTGAGCTTCACTTTTAGCACAGCAACACATGCAAAGTGTGTTTGAAGAGAAACAAAAATGTTTTTCATGATGATGCTGTCCTTTAAAGAATGTTTCCAATTTCCCAGAAGAAAGAAAAGGTCTAACTGGATTGATTTTGAAAGTCAAGTACTTCTGGTATTTTTGCAAACAAACTGTTCAACATAAACACTTATCCAAGCTGTTCTCACTTCTTCAATAACACAATTATTATACATCATACAGTGAAATTACTTCTGGTTACCACCTCAAGCTAAGATCATCATCGTAAATAAAGGCCGCAGCAGCTATGAGCTCTCACTTCAATAGTGCTAACGACGCAATTTCCACCCACAAAACAGAATACAACCTTTCATCTGAATGAAGTGGATGGTGGTTGAGCCTTTCATTTTAAAATTTCGTACTAATAATAAATTAAATCAAAAAATAAAGACTTTTTTTCCTCTGACGGCCAACTTATGTTGGCAATTACTGCTGAACCGAATACTTCAATCATTTCAATTTCAGAGGTCTGCTTCACTAAGTGCAACAGTTTAGCACATGAATGATTATTTTATTAAACAAATGGTTTTTCATACATTTAAAAGATCATAAATTTTAATATTCGTATCAGCTTTTAATTTAATCAGTTTCAAGATATGAACTAGGCATCGTTATTTCTTTTGGGGAAACGGAGAACTTACGGTTCCTCACATTTACTTAATCCTGGGGCAATTTCGATGTTATATCCTTAACAGGTTTAGTTGGTTAATACGATGATGTAGTCCTCTAGCCTGTCCATAAATTGGAATAATGCTATTTGTCATTTTGGCTCAATTAAAATTAATTAATAGAATGAAAAGCCTTTCATCAGGACATTAAATATCAGAAAGTGGCGACCACTTAAACATGGTTGTCCGTCTTAATGGTCTAAATGAAGGAAAATTATTTACATTATAAATGCCTTGACTGCCATTCTGCAGGTATTATTGCCTCATGGGAGTTTTCCTGGCAATTGTTAAAAGATGAAAGCGCTGCTTTTTTTCATTATCATGAAACAAATGGAGAATGAAGTTAGTATCAGTTTCTTGCATTTCTTTGTTGTGAGTGTGGAGCAGCTGCTTGCAGTTACTGGAATGGAACACAGCTGATAAAGGGTCGTGGCTGTTTTTAAGGAGATTTTGTGCAACCCAACTATACCTCAACATGTAGAATTGCTTTTAAATGTGGGTATAATTCTTACTGGTGCTGACAAAAGAATGAAGCCTATAAAGAAAAATTCATAGACTTGGTCCAAAACTTCTGCGATATGATCGAATAGCGATTACATTTTGTTTTCTTCTTGCCAAATTATCATAAATATAATGAACTCCCCACTGAAAGCGAGAAGGTTTACTGCAATTTCCATGCAGATTCATCACTATACTTTCTTATTGATTTGATTTGATTCATTATTGTCACATGTATTAGCATACAGTGAAAAGTATTATTTCTTGTGCACTATACAGACAAAGCATACCGTTCATAGAGAAGGAAACTAGAGAGTGCAGAATGTAGTGTTGCAGTCATAGCTAGGGTGTAGAGAAAGATCATCTTAATGGAAGGTAAGTCCATTCAAAAGTCTGACAGCAGCAGTGAAGAAGCTGTTCTTGAGTTGGTTGGTATGTGACCTCAGACTTTTGTATCTTTTTCTTGTAGATATCAATTTAATTGGAATAACAGTTTTCAAGACACCTGATAAAAACAGATTAAATTATGGACCTAAAACATTTCAGGAGGTGATTTTAACCTTACTCACCTGTCAAAAACCATGTGGGTGGATGATTAAATCAGTGAGGTTTCATTTCTGTACTGGACCCTCTGGGAATTGAACATTACCAACATTTAACCAACTCTATTGGGAAGACAGCACGTATACTTGCCTAAAGCCAGCAGGGTCATTGTAATGATGCATATTCACAGACATCCGTATGGTGGCACAGTGGTTAGCACTATTACCTCAATGCACCAGGGATCTGGGATCTGGGTTCAATCCCAGCCTTGGGTGACTATGTGGAGTTTGCATGTTTTCCCTGTATCTATGTGGGTTTCTCCCGGGTGGTCCGGTTTCCTCCCACAGTCCAAAGATTTTTTTTTAAAGTTTATTTATAAGTGTCACAAGTAGACTTACATTAACACTGCAATTAAGTTACTGTGAAAATCCCCTAGTCGCCACACTCCAGCGCCTGTTTGGGTACACTGAGGGAGAATTTAGCATGGCCAATGCACCTAAGCAGCACATCTTTCGGACTGTGAGAGGAAACCGGAGCACCCGGAGGAAACCCACGGAGACATGGGGAGAACATGCAGATTCCGCACAGACAGTGACCCAAGCCGGGAATCAAACCCGGGTCCCTGGCGCTGTGAGGCAGCACTGCCACCGACTGTGCCACCCCAGGTTAGATGGATTGGCCATGCTAAATTACCCCTTAGTGTCTCAAAGATGTGTAGGTCAGGGGGATTAACCATGGTAAATGCACGGGGTGACGGAGATGGGCTGAGGTAAGATACTCTTTTGGAGAGTTGGTGTAGCCTCAATGGGCTGAATGGATTCACTGGGATTCTGTGAAACACAAAAGGTATTTATTAAACAAAAATACTGTACAGAGGCCAACAGCCTACACAGCTGCCTTAATCCCGACATGTCTTCTGCCTAAAACAGGACGCCACTCCCTGGAGTGATTACCCACTCTCATCCTAATTGGTCCCCAAGCCAGCTGACCCTCTTCCACTGTGTTACCCTTAAAGGTACAATCACCATATATCACCACAGTCATTTTTGACCTATGCATGTCTAGTGCTGATGATGTGATTTTTCCTGACCATAATTTTAACTCAATAGTCTGAGCAGGAAGTTACAGTGGCTTGAATGACTCAAGGGGCGCAGTTATGAACTCTGGAAAACACAGGTAGGCTGCAGAAGTGTGCTGCCCTCTGATATGACTCTCACCAATGACCTACAGCAACAAGGACGTTCATTGCTGCAAATGTTCAGAAAACTTTCCACAAGCAGAATCTCACCAAAAAATGGCAAAGTGTCAGGATCTGACTGAAAGCCTGTGCTGCTCTGCAGAGGAGCAGGTGGGTTTTCTCTCCGGATCTTATGTCACTTTGTTAAAGAAAAGCAGGGGGTTGTGCATTCATACCGTGATTTTAAAGGGCAGCACAGGCTTTACCGGCACCACAGGGGTCATAGCACCATTTTTAAAGGGTGCCTCGATCAGAGCAAAATATAATATCCCCCTACCCCACCATGGTGGAATCAGGGCTCCCCCGGCCCCCCAAACAGACATCGCCGACATCTCCCACTTTCCCCTCCCCCCATCATCACCGGCATCTACCTCCCCGCCTATATCAACCCGCTCCCCCTGCCATCATCACTGGCATTCCCCACCTTCCCTGCGATCATCGCTGGCATCGGCCCCCTTCCGCTGGAACGTCGCCAGCGAAAATCAGAAATCATGATCTCGTTGTCAAGATTCGTGATTTCCAGGTTTCACCGGATCTTGAGGCCCTGCCACCGATTCCATACACAAAGAGTGCGGGCTCAAAATCACCCCCATACCTTTCATCGCTTTAAATCAAAGGAATGACCAACTCAACTTCACAAAGTGAATTTAGGTCTCATTTCAAATATGAATTAATTCCAACTTTCTTCACAGACGCTTGCGAATTATCGGTGAAATCTTACCAAAAATTGGCGACTTTTGTTCCAGCACAAAAAACAGAGCGGGCAAACTTCCCCAAAAAATTCTAAGTGCCGAACAAGCATGAAAACGGGAGAGAACCGCACCGACTTTTTGGGCGAGCTCCCAGATGTTACCTTATGGTCCATGAGGAAAGATATTAGGCAAAGTGTGATTCCTGCCAGTCGGGAGAGTGGACAGAGTCTATTCATGCTGGAAGGCCAACTGCAGACTGCTGGAGGATGCTATTGTGCATGCACCCTGATCTCCTAGTGTACAGTCACTCCCCCCCCACCCCCCCCCCCCACCACTCCAGACATCACACCCCAAACCCCGATTGCCCCCCTGATCGCAGCCCCTAGATTGTGCCCCAATTGCGGCCCCTCGATCACTGCACCTAATTGCGGCTCCCCGACCGCTGCACCCATTCGCAGTTCCCCAATCGCCTCCCTCGATTAGGACTTCCCCGATACCTACCCCTGATCCTTCCCTCAGCCAATCGCCACCCTCATTCATCCCACGGGCGTTTGCCACCCCGGCAATTCCCGATGCAGGGTATGCAGCTCCCATATCCTATCTCCCCTTCAAGCCCCTCCCCTTGGCACTGCCTAGTGCCCAGTGGCAGTGCCAGGGTGCCTGGCGGGCACTGCCAGGCTGGCAGTGCCAGTGTGCAGTGCCCTGCATCACTGGGGAGCCTCAATGGCCTCCAGTCCCACTGGCAAGACCATCACCTCTGGTCACCATTGATGGGGACCATAAACAATCCTCACCAGCGAGGATGTTGAGGCAAGTGAGCCCAGACAACTGAGTCCCGCGCTCACTAATAATATCAAAATTACATCATGAATATTAAAATCAATCTCCCGACCTTCCCGGGCACAAGGCTGATTATGCTGGCAGAACATAGCCGGTAATATCGCAAGAGGCGAGAAACTGGGCGCAAACCAGCATGATGAGCCAGTAAGATCGTCCCTGGAGTGTTTCCCACCAATGGCGCCGACGTGTTTTCAGATCAAATCTTATGCCTCAGTGGTGATGATTTTTCTGCCCACCAGTTGAGCAGCATTTTCCCGCTGAATTGCCCACCCCGCAACAACTTAACTGCTGCAAGCACTGGGGAGCTCCATATCAACAGCTCCCCAGCACTTGTTCCACAACAACTGCAGGAGATGGCAGCCAAGAAGGCAGCACCATGCTTTTTGGAGGGGACCCTCACCAGGATGCTGGATGGAGTGGAGCAGAGGTGGGACACTCTACCCCCTCTCCAGGAAACAGCCTTCCAGTGGGGTCACCACCCCTACCTGGGTGCAATGGCAGCCCTGGTCAGTGCAAACACACTCCAGAAGAGGATGGGGCAACAGTGTTGGAAGAAGATGAATGATCTTCTTCGCTCAGCCAGGGTAAGTGAACAACACCCGGTCTCTCACTGGACCCCCTCACACCCCCAACCCTTTCTTTCACTCAGCACATTGGCCTTTGCCAACACCAGGCACCGGGTTCCCCCCTCCCTTCCACAATCACCATGTTCCCTCAGTAGCTGCTATGCTCCGCACACTCCGCACACTCCAGCTCCCACCCAAGCCCCACACCTCATCACCATCTTAAATGTCAACAGTCCCACCTACACTCTTACTCTCTGTGTCAACCACAACAGGCATCAGCGGGTGCAGCCAGCTGGAGTAATGCCCGAGCTCTGAACCCTCACACATTTTGAGGAGCAAGGCCTTGACCTGGCCGGGGAGGAGGAAGAGTGTGCCCGCACTGCTGGCGAAGTGGGGGCTGCAGAGAAACGTGAGTATCCGCACCACATACGCTGTCATTCCTCCAGCCTCGAGCGAGTAATTAATGTTCCCTCTGAATTCCTTGTCATGCACTGATGCCATGTCCCTTCTCTTGCAGGCCGGCCAGCAGAACAGGCCGGACAATCCCCATGCCCCCTGGACCCACCGGACTCCAGCAGTTCAGAGGGGGACTTCTCCAACCCCACCCTTGAAGAGGCGTCACAGCTGTCACCCACACCCACCACCAGCGCAGATACTCACACCTTGGCGCATCAAATGCATAGGCAGGTTTCTGGGTCACTCACTGGTGAGCACCTCACAGCTGAAGCTGCACAGCCGGCAGAGGCAGGGACATCCCAGGGAACCAGAGCCCAGGACTCTGCTAAACCCTTTGCTGATGATGAGCTCCTGGGCCAGGCCGTTCCACAGCTGCTGGAGCTCAACGGCAGAGTCACATGTATCAGGAAGGGATGACAGTAGCCTTCCTCAGATAAAGAAACTGCAGGCACTTGATGGGCATGGATGAATATAGGCAATAGCGTATTTAGGTCACCATTTTGTTTTGAATGTTTGGCAAAAATTTTACTTTGTTCACCCACAGAGCCTCCACCCTGTCAGTTCATGCCACCAAGCTTGGGGGAACCACTGCACTCACCCGACACCTCATCCCTGTGGAGTATGAGAATGGCATTGCTATATCCCCCCATTCCTCTCTGGTGTCCCCTGAGCAGTGCACAGCACGGAGGGTTCTGGCTGTCTGAGCGCTCACCTCCGAAATCCCCCTCAGAGATGAAGATGCCAGGTTCACGCTTATGTGGAACTGTTGTAAATGGTTCTGGTGTGACATCACGCTGCTGCTCACTGAATATCCGGTGGGGGGGAAATCCTGGAGAGAGTGCTCGCTAATGACATTAGCATGTCATTAGCGACCACTCTCATGTCATGGCCATCACTAAGAAGAAGGTGCTAGGGAAGCTGAAAGGTCTGAAAGTGGATAAAACACCTGGACCGGATGGACTACACCCCAGGGTTCTGAAGGAGGTAGCTGAGGAGATTGTGGAGGCATTGGTGGTGATCTTTCAGGAATCACTGGAGCCAGGGAAGGTACAGTAAGAAGTTTAACAACACCAGGTTAAAGTCCAACAGGTTTATTTGGTAGCAAAAGCCACACAAGCTTTCGGAGCTCCAAGCCCCTTCTTCAGGTGAGTGGGAATTCTGTTCACAAACAGGGCATATAAAGACACAGACTCAATTTACATGAATAATGGTTGGAATGCGAATACTTACAGCTAATCAAGTCTTTAAGATACAAACAACGTCGGGAGACAATACACATCTTTTTAGCCTGTCTTGATGCTCTCTCCACTCACTTTGTTTGTATCTTAAAGACTTGATTAGCTGTAAGTATTCGCATTCCAACCATTATTCATGTAAATTGAGTCTGTGTCTTTATATGCCCTGTTTGTGAACAGAATTCCCACTCACCTGAAGAAGGGGCTTGGAGCTCCGAAAGCTTGTGTGGCTTTTGCTACCAAATAAACCTGTTGGACTTTAACCTGGTGTTGTTAAACTTCTTACTGTGTTTACCCCAGTCCAACGCCAGCATCTCCACGTCAGGGAAGGTCCCAGAGGACTGGAAGAAGGCTAATGTAACACCCCTGTTTAAGAAGGGAGGAAGGCAGAAGATGGGAAATTATAGGCTGGTTAGCCTGACCTTGGTCGCGGGTAAGATCTTGGAGCCCATTATTAAGGATGAAACTTGGAAATGCATGGTAAAATAGGGCTAAGTCAGCATGGCTTCATCAAAGGGAGGTCATGTCCAACAAATCTGTTAGTATTCTTTGAGGAGGTAGCGAAGAAGTTAGACAAAGGAGAACCAATGAACGTGATTTATTTGGTTTTCCAGAAAGCCTTTGACAAGATGCCTTACAGGAGGCTGCTCAGTTTCAAGTCTGTCAGCACTTCAAATTAAAATGGTGAAGTAGGTCCCTGAGTGTGGCTTAAAATCACCCCTCATGTAAGTGTTCAGAGGAGCTTTACATTAACATTAAAACATCGTCATGCTGCAACTTTAGTCCCAATTGACTGCATTTGCCCTCGCGAATAAATAAACTGATGAATTGATTAAAATAATTGGTTTTGGTGACGTTGATAGGAGAATGTGAAGCTTCTTCATTGATCATGAACACAGGAAAACATATGTCCAGCTCTTCATATCTGAACTCAGAACACAATCCATGAAACTTACATTTCAAATGAGTAAGTTTTGCATTTCATGGAGTTAATGATTTACTTGAGAAACATTGCAGGCTTCTGACAAAATATTCTTAATAGTGAAATGGACACGCTAGACCCTGAGAATTCACATTCTGCCTAAGAAACTACACAACTGATTGAAAAACCCTGCAGCAACTTCGGGCAAGTAGCAAGCCAGGCAGTTTAGGAATTAACAATTTTCCAGCTCATATCCACTAATTCTTGCCAGCATTATCACAATTGTCAGCTTTGATTACCATGTCCTTCAATGATTTTGTCTAATAGCACATTACAGAAGCAGTGAAAGTAAATAAAAGGAGACAGTTGTTTTTTCTATGCCCTTTTTTGTGCAAAAACATATTCGGCAAAACAAAAGATTGAAGAGAAATAAGCCAGCAAAACCAATATTCACAAAAATCAAAGACAATTCAGCAAAGATTAGTATTGTGCTAAAAATAACTCTCTATGTGGTATTGTGCCGGTCTATGTATTGTTCCTAGACAGAATAATGAATGCTGCGCTGAGCTGGGTTTAAGCTTTGATTGCATTTACTGAGTTGGATGGCTTAAAGAAAACAAGATCATATTATGGCCATATCAGGCTGAGAGACTGTGCATTGAACCAGGACTTGAAAAGTTAGTCTGCAAAGGTATTTAGTATGGACATTGCATTTAAGGTATTTAATATTGGATTTATGGTGGTATCCAGTCAATTCACAGTGGTAAAATCCAGGATTCTTACTGTTTAAAATGCAGAAGTCCCTGACTTTTTAAATCTCACTGTGCAAGCAAAGAGAATACACACCAGTGTGCTGACTTCAAGTCACCATATCGACATCTCTCGCTGCCTTGAAACACATCAGGAAATTTAATGCTGTTACTTAGTATTCGAAAAAGACATTCACATATTAATCTGTTGAATCCGACATCCTCTTGGAGTCTGACTCCGATTCAACCAGTAAACCTGAGCTTCAAAATTCTCCAAGACACATTGAAACCTTATTCCCAAAATGATTCAGAGTTCATTTACTGACTGACAACTCCATGGGCACACAAATTATGCATGCCTAAATTCATAGCCACAACATCCCTCACTCACCCACCTCTTCCTCCCAAGACCATCTAATACGTCCCTTCAAAGGGTCATTTCCTGATTAACTTTGTTACCGGGTAGGGTTTGGGCAGAAAGAATTGGAATTAAAAGGGGACAAATGTTACTCATGCGCGAGCTCTATGCTTGTATGGCTATGTTCATATAATACACCTACTTTGTCAATTTTTAAAAATAGAAACATTAGCTGGTTTTGGTTAAAGACTACCTTCGGTCACGGGAATACTTTTAGACTGTAAACGGTTTTCAGAAGAAATTTGTTAGATTAATGCTAATTTTCCAGGAGTCAGTTTTTAATGTATTTAACACAGCTTTATGCAGAACAAGGTTTACCAGTCAAACCAGCGATATAATGGCCTCTGGGTGCAATGGGACATCTGCAGCCTGAGGCATTACTGCAGGAAACTAAAATCTGTTAACTGCATCCAGAAAAAGTGTTTGCCCTATAATAAAAGCTTTATCAATGCAAGGGTATTGGCATAATGCTCAAATTTTGCTCAGTACTGTATAAGCCACTGAAGCTGCAAATTTATCACTTCTTTAACAACTGTTTTCACAAGAATACGAAGTTTAGCAATCTAGAATACATTGATTATACAAGCTCAACCTTCAAACATTGCTTCCGCATTTCTCAACTTTGCCTGCTGCAGCATAGTATGCGGAACTAGTGAACACTACTTCTCATCACTGCTGGAAAAACTTGTTCAAAGATTGTGTCTTATTTTTGCAGAGCCAGGGGTCAAGCTCCACAGAATCAAGCATGCGAAAAGGTTTTAGTTGGACTGTAATTACTTTTGTTATGGTTACACCAGTGGCTCCCGAGATATTCCATTAAGAGAATGTCTATGTAAAACAGTATTCGTAATTGGCTCATGTTCAAAAATGACAAACATCCCAGTAACCTATCATAAAATTGCCACCTTTTCAACGGATGACATGAGAAAAGTTATTCAAAATGTATTACTTTTCAGCTTTGTTGCGAAAGCTCTATTTAAACCTTGCATTTCATTCTGGAGTAAATTTACCAAGGCCTCAATGTCAAGTGAAACAGCTGAAGTGTGCACTGTCAGGCCAATAAAATAAACTTGCAATAAAATGTTTAAATCACTTTGGAGAGAATGACAATCATATGTACCCTCTGAAACACTGCTCTGCCGTTTGTTCGTGTTACTTCTGTTCAGAGCCAGAGCAATGATGTGTTGCCCCTGCATTCTCATCCGTCCTGGGTGCCTGAACAGATGGATTTCAGGGCTCTCGGGTCCGTGATGGTATGACCAAAGTTGGCCTTAGACCTTCATCTCGGACTAGGTATTGATGTAATGACACCATATACACTGTAAACATAATAATCCATTCTGTATTGAGTACGTGGTGAGTAATAAGTTTTATTACTGGCCTGATCTCCACTGGCTTTCTGCTGCCAATACCTTCAGATTAAGTTTGTCTCTGCTGCCTCCTTGGCCATCTCAATAACCTCAGTGGCCAGTTGCAGTCACCATTTTAATAAAAGGGCTATTCAAAGTAAAGATTATTTGCCTCCAAAAATCCTGTGGAAATACTTAAAAATTAGGAAGTATTGTGCAGATCGGCAGATAAACAATAGCAACAAATAATATGTGTGTGGTACCATTAACGTAATAAAACCTCCCAAGCTGCTTTACAGGAAGAATATAAAACCAAGCCATACAAGGAAATATTAGTTGGGTTACTAAAAGCTTAATCAAAGTGGTGGGGTTTAAAGATTGTCTTAAAGGGAAGGCGGAGAGGTATAGGGAGGAAATTCCAGGCTTGGGTCTAGCCAACAATGATGCAGCAAGTATTCCGGGCTGCTCAAGAAGCGAGAATTAGATGAACAAAGATATCTTGGAGGGTTACGGCACTGGGGATGGGGAGGGGATGGGGGATGTGGCAGGTGGATGCAGAGATAGGGAGGACCAAGGGCATGGAGAACTTGTGAAAACAAGGATGAGAATTTTAAAATCAAGATTGTTTTGCACCCGGAGTCAATGTAGATTAGCAAGCGCAAGTGTGATGTATCGACAGGACTTGGTGTGAGTTAGGACAGAGCGGCAGAGTTTTGGATGGCAACAGAAAATACGGACACATGGGATTGAGGGTGATTTAGTGGTTTGGATCAGGAATTGGCTAGCTGTAAGAAAACAGAGGGTGGTGGTTGATGGGAAATATTCATCTTGGAGTTCAGTTACTAGTGGTGTACCGCAAGGATCTGTTTTAGGGCCACTGCTGTTTGTCATTTTTATTAATGACCTGGATGAGGGCATAGAAGGCTGGGTTAGTAAATTTGCGGATGACACTAAAGTCGGTGGAGTTGTAGACAGTGCAGAAGGAAGTGGCAGGTTACAGAGGGACATAGATAAGCTGCAGAGCTGGGCTGAGAGGTGGCAAATGGAGTTCAATGCGGAAAAGTGCGAAGTGATTCACTTTGGAAGGAGTAACAGGAATACAGAGTACTGGGCTAATGGTAAGATACTTGGTAGTGTGGATGAACAGAGGGATCTGGGTGTCCATGTGCATAGATCCCTGAAAGTTGGCACCCAGGTTGATATGGTTGTTAAGAAGGCGTATGGTGTGTTAGCTTTTATTGGTAGAGGGATTCAGTTTCGGAGCCAGGAGGTCATGTTGCAACTGTACAAAACGCTGGTGCGGCTGCACTTGGAGTATTGCGTACAGTTCTGGTCGCCGCATTATAGGAAGGATGTGGAAGTGTTGGAAAGGGTGCAGAGGAGATTTACCAGGATGTTGCCTGGTATGGTGGGAAAATCGTATGAGGAAAGGCTGAGGGGCTTGAGGTTGTTTTCGTTAGACAGAAGAAGGTTAAGAGGTGACTTAATAGAGGCATACAAGATGATCAGAGGATTAGATCGGGTGAATAGTGAGAGCCTTTTTCCTCGGATGGTGATGGCTAACACGAGGGGACATAGCTTTAAATTGAGGGGTGATAGATATAGGACAGATGTTAGAGGTAGGTTCTTTACACAGAGAGTAGTAAGGTCATGGAATGCCCTGCCTGCAATAGTAGTGGACTCGTCAACATTAAGAGCATTCAAATGGTTATTGGATAAACATATGGATGATATTGGAATAGTGTAGATTAGAGGGGCTTTAGATTGGTTTCACTGGTCGGCGCAACATCGAGGGCCGAAGAACCTGTACTGCGCTCTAATGTTCTATGTTCTACGTTCTATGTTCTAACACATTTACAGAGGTGGGAATCCAACCATGAGTGAGTTTGAATAATCAAGTCTAGAGGTAACAAAGGCATGAATGAGGGTTTAGCAGCAAATGAGAGAGAATCCTTCATATCTAGACCCATAATTGAGACTACTTAGCTATTAAAAATTTTTAAAAACTACATAAAGACTAAACACAGAAAAAGTTGTACAGCTGAAATAATAGATGTTAAATTATGGAATGTGCCTTGATTATGAATCCCGGCCCATTAGAAATATATCGGGCGAGATTCTCCGACCTCCCAGCCGTGTGCTTCCTGCTGGCGGGAGGTGGTGCATTGTTTGCTAGCAGCGGGATTTTCTGGTCCCACTGCTGTCAATGGGAATTCCCATTGACGTCACCGCACGCCAGTAGGAAACCTGTGGGCGGGATGCGCTGCCAGTAAGACTGGAGAATCCCGCTGGCGTGAACAGCTGGAGAATTCCGGCCATAATATGAGCGCTCTGGTCGATGTGTCTAGAACAAGGGACATAACCTTAAATGTTGAGATTGATAGATTTTTATTTGGTTAGTGTTTTAAGGATTGTAGGATCAAGGAAAGTTAATGGAGTTAAAATACAGAATAGCCATACTCTGACTAAATGACAGAAGAACTCAAGGGGCTGAATGTCCGACTCCTGGTCTTATGATCCTGTATTCGTCTATTCCACATATCAAAAATTCAGATAAGTGACGTCCACAATTTTCCATTTAAGGAAAGTCATGCGAGTGAGTCTAAGGCCCAGATTTTGGACCTTCCAAATGGAAGGCAGAACCTGAATGTAGAGGTCTGTCTCCATTACCAACAAATCCACATTTTGAGAACAGGGGAAAGGGGTGGGGTGAGATTCACACACGAGGGAACCCCAAACTCAGCAGGGCTATTTAAATCAATGCCGTGTTCAAATGGACCTCATTTTGATTGTTGCAAGGGCTTTAATCCACAGTATGAGAGTCACAAATTTATAGAGTTGTCATAATTCCATAAATTCCTAGAATAACGAAGGATGAGAGGTGACCTGATAGAGGTTTACAAGATGTTGAGAGGTCTGGATAGGGTAGACTCTCAGAGGCTATTTCCAAGGGCTGAAATGGTTGCTACGAGAGGACACAGGTTTAAGGTGCTGGGGGGTAGGTACAGAGGAGATGTCAGGGGTAAGTTTTTCACTCAGAGGGTGGTGGGTGAGTGGAATCGGCTGACGTCGGTGGTGGTGGAGGCAAACTCGTTGGGGTCTTTTAAGAGACTTCTGGATGAGTACATGGGATTTAATGGGATTGAGGGCTATAGATAGGCCTAGAGGTGGGGATGTGATCGGCGCAACTTGTGGGCCGAAGGGCCTGTTTGTGCTGTGGCTTTCTATGTTAATAAGGTCTGTATAACTGTCATGATGTGAAGTTATTTAATTTGTCAGCCCCTTAGAAATTAAAACAAAAACAAAAACAGGCAACAAATTTCAGGAAGTGTTTTAAAAAACTGTTCTAGCACTTTCAATAACTGTTTGTTGACATTTCTCTAAAGTCTCTTTATGAATGCTTGGCTGATTTCTAAAGGCTACTATTATCTCAACAGTGGCTATTCAAAAGTTCGCTGTCTTTGAATGAACAGAAATGTGTTTGTTTTTATAAGAGAGATCTTGTAAGCTAGCTTGGAATTCAAGAAATAGGTATTAGGTGAAATTGTGTTCGATTGACGTGTGTCCTTTGGCAAAGCTGTTTCTAGTACTTTTGGTGGAGGGCCTAAAATCTTTGAAACACAACTGTGCTGAAGTCTCAGGGAACAAAGGGGAGCCTTTTAACCAGCCCACCTCAGCATTTAGATGCCCCCTTGTCTGCCTACACTTCAGTGGGTCTGACTTCATCCTGCAGCTGCACGCCCAATCTCCACCTGAACTCATTGGCGTGCCATTCAGGAGCCTTTCTACCGAGGCAGGTCCAGCAAGTTGGGAAACTTCCCAACTTAAACTATCTACCTCAGTGGCAAATATCTGGGCCTAAGACCTTGATTTGGATCATGGTTTTGTAAAAAGATCCCTCATGGGCACACAGAAAATAACATGACTGATCAAAGAGTTCAGCTTCTGAGCAACCTTGCTGGTTATAGGGTCAGAGTGGCAGGAGCTATTTACCTAGCCGAGACAGGTAGCCAATTAGGCCCATTAATAGACTAATTGGGGAAAAGTTGGTGCTGGCACAGATGCCAGACAGGCCACCCGCTGAGGCTGGAACCTGGACTTGTACTGGAGATATCCCACTGTAGCAGAGCAGGAGGTCACACAATCATCTAGGATGCTACGGCAATGGCAACGGCTCTGAGCCTTAATGTGGAGGGATTCCCCTCCATTATGAAGACTTGACAGCTGTGATTATGAGTGATTTTTAATTTTTCCCAATTCTGCAGCAAGCACCTCTATCTTATAGGCTCTTGTGGTCTATGCCTGGCTCAGTACAGCCCACCTCTTTCACTGCAGTAGTGATCAAACATCACTGTGAGATCTCCTATTGGACCTCCCATTTTCCTAGTCCACCCTTGAACCGGGTTTCTGGAGGCAACCTTTTAATTCCCATCTCCGGGAAGATTGTGACTGACTTCTAACCTGGAATTGAGGCCGATGTCAAGATCATGATGCAAATGGGAAAATTCAGGCTTTTGAATATATTCTGGTCCAGGCAAATATTTACTTCACTGATTATTACGCTAATTATTGAAACTGGAAACTCTCTGGTCTTGAATTTCCATAAGGGTTATCCCATTCTCCCCTTTCGTTCCCCAAAAGTTAAGTAATAGATTGTCAGAACATCCAGGAAGAACAGTGCACTTAAGCTATTTGTAGAGAGAGTTCTGCCAACTTCTTGGTAAAATTATGGAGGCAGATAAGGATAAACCTGTGGAAATTCAGGCCTATTAATATTAAACTACTGGACTCCAAAAATAACTAAAGACGTACTTAGTATGTAAAGATAGTGGGGTGAAAATCTCGAATGAAAGGTCTTGACCTGAAACATTAATAGTTTCTCTCTCCAGAGATGCCGCCTGACTTGCTGCATATCTCCAGCATTTTCTGTTTTTAATTACAGATTTCCAGCAGTATTTTGTTTTTTTAGAAATTTGTTATGGCCAATTGTTGGATGTACAACTGATGTGAAATTTTGAACATTAGCTTGAGCCAAGAGGACTTAGACTCAATGGAAATTGGGCATCATAGCATATTTTTTAAAATATATTTTTATTGAAGATTTTTTTCCATTTTTACAAACAATGCAACAAACACTCAAGGATTATCACTTTTCCACATATACATACAGAAAGAGGCAAAAGAGAACCATAGCAGTTGGGTTTGGATTGTTAATTATTCACAAGTGGAGCCTCCAAAGATGCAAACAATGAAAGGATATTTCAGAAATTGAGGGCAAACAGAATAACAAGATAAAGCCATGAGTACATGGCATAATGGTGCACGCCCTCCCTTACAGAGTACTGGAGATAGAGCCATTTAACTTACCTTCCAGGATTTTCAAAGTAGGTACTGCCTTTGTATATTCAGCCAAGGAGAGGAAAGGGTATTGATGCAACTAAAGGAAATGCTGATCAGCCAAAGATTCTCACAGTACACTTAGGCGTGCACCAAAGCATACTTCCCCAGCTCCAGCTATATCAGAAGCGCCATTGATACAAAAACATGTCTTTTCCCAGGCTATATGCTCTGTCTGCATCTTTCCAGGAGCCTGTCAGGGATTGTTATATAATTGTTACATAATGTGGAGTTGCCGGCGTTGGACTGGGGTAGGTACAGTAAGTAGTCTCACAACACCAGGTTAAAGTCCAACAGGTTTATTTGATAGCACGAGCTTTCGGAGCACTGCTCCTTCATCAGATGAGTGCAGGAATTGTTTCACAAACAGGGCATACATAGACACAAATTCAATTACAAAGATTGCGTTGTCTGCGCCTGTAAAGACTTGATTACCTGTGAAGACTCGCATTCCAACCGTTACCTTGTAATTGAGTTTGTGTCTATATATGCCCTGTTTGTGAAACAAATCCTGCACTCACCTGTTGAAGGGGCAGCGCTCCGAAAGCTCATGCTACCAAATAAACTTGTTGGACTTTAACCTGATGTTGTGAGACTACTTACTGTGCCTACCATAATAACATAAGTACAGAAACAAAGTACCATTCGCTCTAAGGGGTTTTCCTCACCAGTTGTGAAAACACGTTGGGCCATACCCACAACCTCTACGCCAAACCACCGACCCACTTTCCCGCAGTGGTGCTACTCATATTAGCCATGACAAGAGTAAAGGAATACACATAGTATATACCACCATTATAAATGCAAGATTTATAAGAAGAGAAAAACAGATGAATATCGCACAGCCCTAGCGCCATACAACATTCCCAGCACACTCCCCAGCACTCTCAAGCTCTTTAAGGATATTACACCACAAGGATTCAATTTTGACACACGACCAGAAGCAATGCAGGTGGTCCCAAGTGCCAACTTTCATCCCTGGCATCACGAGGAGATAGTAGGATCAGATCTGTGTGTTAAGCTTGGAGTAAATAAAGGAGCACACTGAGGGATGCATTCAGTTCTAAACAAATGGTCGCCCTTGGTTTTCAAAGGATAACAGATGAAATTTGCCACAAACTAGATCAGCCCTGTCAACATGATAAAAAACATCACAAAATCAAAAAATGAGTGCAATGACAAGGGGTAAAGTTCAGATAATGGCTCCAAATAATTGCCATTCACAGAGTTTAGTGTTGCCAAATCCTTAGTAGGATTGTCAAATAGCCTTAAAATTCTATCTGAAGTCACCAAGATAAAGCAGGGCAAACTGCATTCAGGTAGCTTTCAGACGCTTTCCAGCTTCATCAAAACCTCTGTAACCAAAGCTATGAAAATGCATGATTATTAGCCATGGGTCAGGCCTTGAAAACAGGATACGATCTGCCCGTTCAAGATTGATACACCCAGCTTTCAGATTGAGAAAATGTGGTAGCCAATTCTCAGAAGATTTATCTGGGAGCTAACCTTCAGCTTCTTCTGGAAAGCTGGTCACACAGACACTCCTCCTCCAGTCCAGGCTCGCCACATCGATCAGGATATCTGACATAACATTTTGCCGATTTTCCAAGGATTGAAAGCGGGCCTCACTGAGACAGCACCATTCTCGACAGTAAGAATTCTTCCTTCTGCTTCATCAAGTTTCTTATCGGTATTCTGCAGTTCGGCAATATCAGCGCTGAAATTCTGTGTCAAAAAGCTGAGTTTGTCGCCTATACCTTAATCATATTTGCAGTCATCCTCTACAATACCTTCGACGTCCCCGGGTTGAGAGCCCAACCCGAGGACATCAAAGGTGTTGTAGATGATGACTGCCAATATGCCCACTGACCAAATCACCATATTGAAGACTTGGCTTCACTCTGGCTGCATCGAACTGCTTCTTTCCATCGAGGATTTTCAGTGACTCTACTGGGCACTTTGTCCTAAAACTTTACCAGAAATCTTCAGGGATATAGAATGGAGTTTTCACTCCAAGATTAGGTACTAATGGGCTGTGTATCAGAATAATGAAAGGGTTAAAAGATGAGAAGTGCCAGAGGTCACGGAAGCACAACCATTCCCGCGCTCATATCACGTGTCTTCCCATCATAGCACACTTTGATATTAGTGATGAAGTGTCAGCATGCGTTGTGAATAGAGACGCTGTTTGACACTTTGCTTTGCTTGAATCTGAGCTAACTGGCAGTAGCCTCTGGTAAGCCTCAAGTGGGTAGGTAAACAGGAAGGGTGGGCAAGCATGGATGTACAAACTAGGAGCAGGAGTGAGCCATTAGGCCCCTTAAGCCTGCTCTGCCATTCAGTAAGATCAAGCCTGATCTGATTGTGGCCGCAACTCCATTTTCCTGTCCCCATTCAACAGTCTTTGACTCCCTTGATGGCCCAGAATCTACCTACCTCAGCCTTATAAATATTCAATGGCCCTGCCCCACCACCCTCTGGGGAAGAGAGCTGCCCAGACCAACAACCATCAAAAAAAAAGTCTCCTCATTTCTGTCTTAAAGAGACTCCTAATTTTAAACTGTGCCCCCTAGTTCTAGTTTTTCTCACAAGAGAAAACATCCTCTCAGCGTCAACCATGTCACACCCCCTTAGGGTCTTATATGTTTCAATAAGATCACCTTTCATTCTTCTAAACTTCAATGGATACAGGGTCCAACCTTTCCTCATAAGATAACAACCCCTCCCCAGATCCCCCTGTACGTCAGAGTTCTGCATTCCTTTCAAATAATATACTGCTTTTCTACTCTTCCTGCCAAAAGTAGACAGATTTTCATTTTCCCACATTGTACTCCATCTGCCAATTTTTTGCCCACTCACTTAACCTATGGTCCTGCCTTTTCAGAGTCTACCTTGATGTAATAAGCTTCCCTGATGGCCTAAGATGCTGAAGGATTTAGCAATGGCCTGGATGCACTGCTAAACTCATCACCATGAATGGGTATAACGATGTGCAATTTCTCCACAATAGCCTTGGAGATTATTAATTCAGCAGGTTTTTTTCCTATTCTATTTTTTAAGTCTGCCCCATTGCCTCCCTGAAAATTAAAAAATCAACGTGCAATTTTCTCAACAATTTTCAAATCATGAGATGACAGAATTGCACTGCAGCGCAATAGACATATATCTTTCATTAAAAAAATATAATTGAATCTGGGGTTACCTCTGCATGACAAAAATGAAGTACTGAAAGTATTAAAAAAATTATAGGTTGCTGTTGTTGTAAATTGGTAACATTTTATGGCTCTGCATCCATCTAAAATCTATCCCAGTTTTCAAATAATCCAGATGACATCTAGTCGAATAAACATGCAAATACTCAAAAGGAGAAATATATAAGTGAACCATAATTGACAGCGGAATGTTATCATCTCCGATAACCTTCTTTTTATTGAACCCCCCACCTGGGCCAGCCTGGACCTTTGATCTACAAACTGAACTTTCTGTTGTTGTTTCGATTCATTACCCACTGAATGTAGTTGTCATGATGTTTGTTTATTCTCCTCAAAAAGAATGCCTTTCAGGCACAAATGTAAGTCTACTGTATCTTCATCCTTCAAAGCCTAAGGAAAGATTTTATTTTGCATCATAAGGACCTCAAAATTCCACAGGGATTCCTTTGATCACTCGCCGCAGTTCCAGCAGTAGATTGAGGGAACACCCAGGAAAATGATGGACATCTAATTAAATTGGGTTTCCTCTGTTTCCAGATATTTCCTGACCACCTTGTAATGGCAGACTTCCAGCTGACACTTACATTGCAGATAGTGGGCAGGCGCTATCGCCAGGAAAAGGGACCCCCAAACCAGGGGTTCCTATTTCTGAGGTTCATTCAGGGTCTAATATTTCTCTGACAAGCAGTTCACAAGGACATCTGCGTGGACCCCATTGATGAGATCTACGCTAGGCAAGTAGTCAGGGTCCCCAAGTATCTGAACTTTGGCCGGAAATTTACCGCATCGCCCACCCCAGAATCGGCTCACAGAATGCATTCTCTGTTGGCCTGGGACGGGATCTTATGAGCCTCGGGCAGGTGAGGTGGTAAAATTCCGGCATACATTTTTCAAAAATGTTGCCAAATCTGCGCTGTTTTTCAGCAAGGTTGTTAGGGAGCACTGGCACGGTCAGATGAAGCAGCAGCCTCTATCCCCTATGGTGGACTAGGCATTAGATTTCAAGCAGTTATTGGCAGACAGGAGCGCTAGCACAGTGGCACAGTGGTTAGCACTGCTGCCTCACAGTGCCAGGAACCCAGGTTCAATTCCAGCCTCGGGTGACTGTCTGTGTGGAGTTTGCATGTTCTCTCCCAATCTGCATGAGTTTCCTCCGGGTGCTCCAGTTTCCTCCCACAGTCCAAAGATGTGTGGGTTAGCTTGATTGGCCATGCTAAATTGCCCATTAATGTCAGGGGGGATTAGTGGGGTAAATACGTATGGTTACGGGGATAGGTCCTGGATGGGATTGTCGTCAAGGCAGGCGCGATGGGCCAAATGCCATCCTTCTGCACTGTAGGGATTCTATGAAATGTGACACCCTACGCCTGACCTGCAAACTCCAGTGGGGTCAGCCGTAAGACTACTTCACCCTTTAAAATCTAAGGAAATCTTTTATTTTGCATCAAAATGACCCTGAAATTCCAAATGGATTTATCTGGTCGCTGACTGCAGCTCCAGAAGGAGATTGATGGAACATTCAGGACTTGTGGCACCGTCAAGTGTGATTCTGACACCCCCACATCTGACCAAAGGAATTTAAAGGCTGAGATTTTTCAGCTTGGTATGAGAAATTTAGAAATGTAGCCATTTCCCTTCATTGTTTTAAATATGCAATATTAGAAACCTGCAACATGATACATGTTAAACAAAAGGTAGATTTAGAAAATTATCTTGGAAGTTGACAGCATCAAGGCCTCAGTATAAACAGGACGGCAGATCAGGTGCAGAGGTGTGCAGTAGCGGGTGAAGAATCCAACAAGGACATTTATGATCTTAATGGCAGAGCCTCATTTTAAATAGAACACTTCAGATTGCCAACCGATAGGCTTCCAGAATCTGGCTGGAAGGCAGGGTGGGTAAGCGGGAGTGGAAATTAGCAGTCGGAGGCTGCAGCCCAGTTTTCATACAAATGCTGTGGTGAAGGCTGAGATTGGTGGGGGTGGGGAGCACAAATGATCAGAAAGTACAGGGTGAGGTGTACACCTCTGAGGTGAGGTTAAAAATAAGTTCTGGCACCAATGTCATTCATCGATTTTTGTATGTAGGCCTGCCTTTTGCAATAACGTTGTCCAGGCTCTGAACCGACCCAAGAACAGCTTCTTCCCTGCTGCTGTCAGACTTTTGAATGACTTACCTTGCATTAAGTTGATCTTTCTCTACACCCTAGCTATGACTGTAACACTATATTCTGCACTCTCTTGTTTCCTTCTCTATGAACGGCATGCTTTGTCTGTATAGCGCGCAAGAAACAATACTTTTCACTGTATGTTAATACATGTGACAATAATAAATCAAATCAAAAATCAAATTGCCGCTGTCAGGTAGAATTCAGGATGCTTGATTCTGATAATTTAGTACCTACTTCTAACCCTCTTCTCCCTTTCAGCAGGGCATGGTGGGAGCGGGTGTTTTTGTGGTTTGACAGGCTGTTAAAATTCAGGGCAATACGTTGCATTCACAATCCATTTCCCTTTGATTGGGGTTTTAAAATTGTTTATAATACCTGAAATTCTTTCAGCAATTGGTTTTCCTCATTGGGCTTTTAAAACATTCCTTCTGTCCATTTAGCCGATAATGGAAGCTTTCTTGCAGCTGTCAGTCATATGGTTTTCACGTCAGGGATAAACAGTTAATTATTGTTTCACAGAACCTCAGAACATCTGAACATTTTGTCGATGGAAAATAAAACACTACGTTCATTTTTCATACACAGTTTCATGTGAATTATAACAAGAAGAAGGAAAGAATCCAATCCTGTGTAGGCTGTGAATACAAATACATCTAAAACTCATGAATGCCATCAAATTGGACATGAAAGCTTGACTTTCACTGATAATCATCTTCCTGTCCTTGTAGAGACGTAAACGCTGAGGTTTTGTTTGCAAAGTTTCCAAATCTTTTATTTCATAACATCCTTTGAATTCCTTCCTTTAATTGGTTTTCTATATCATGTTGACTCCATAAATCAGTTTATTTTGGCTTCTGCAATTCTTTGTCAGTAGTGGACTGCCTGAATTTATGTTTGCAATACATCTTCATTGTAGCTTCACCATGAACACCTACAGCTGAATGCAGCCAAAGCGTCCAGTTCAATTTTATTCAGTATACTGAGATACTTGCCTTATCTTTTGGGTCAGATACAATTATTCATCATGGCAGGTCTATCATTGAACAGAAAGAAGATACTTGGGATCCATTGTGGGAGATTTTCAACATCCTTGTTCATAGCCTTAAAAGGCAAAACCAGGACCAACTTTGTATTGTAACGGGCTGCACTTCAGCATTCACCTGACAGTTTCATTAGATGTGAAAAGGCTTCATATCAATATTGATAAGTTCCTGCATGTCTTTCAGTGTGAGCTTATTAAATTCAATTACATTTCAATCTGTAGAGAGAATGGCTGAAAAAATAAGCTCTGTAGTGCCTGTAGCTTCGGCGTTGAAGATGCCTTTTCAGTATCAAAATGGCATTCATGTCACGTGCACTCATCTCTGGCATGGTCCATGCTGATCACCCTCTTGTTGAGGTTATTAGCACAGGCATTAGGTGAGTGAGCTGGAAGTATGCCGAGCTGGCAGATCATGACGTCATTTAATGCTGATGTGATTCAAGCACTGCCATTTTGGACTTTGTTGTTCTAGTTCTCTCTCTCTTGGCACAGTCACACATGTGCTCAGCTGCAGGGAGGACCTCCATTTAAAGGAACCATCAACAACTCACAGTTTAATTCATAGAATCCCTACAGCACAGAAGGAGGCTGTTTGGTCCATCAAGTCTGCATTGATCACAAACCCACCCAGGCCCTATCCCTTAAACCCAAGTATTTTACCCTGCTTGTCCCTCTGACACTAAGGGGCGATTTACCATGGCTAATCCACCTAACCTACACATCTTTGGATCATGGGAGGAAACCAGAGCACCCGGAGGAACCCACACCGATACAGGGAGAATGTGCAAACTCCACACAGAGAGTCACCTGAGGTCGGAATTGAACCCAGGTCCCTGGTGCTGTGAGGCAGCAGTGCTAACCACTGTGCCACCAAGCCACCCTTTAATATCTACTGGCTCCATTTGAGTTTGTGGATATGCTTGGTGTTTTCAGGAGCTGGTTACAGTTGGCTAAATCTGAAGGCAGTGGTGTTGCACTTAAAGAAGTGGTTGTGACTGGAGGAGTTGTGGACACACCACAAGCTCCAGTCATAGCTGCTATGGTTGCAATGCCTCTTGGGCTGGACATGGAAGGATAATAGAGCAGAAGCAGCAAGGAAGAGAATTTGTAGAAGGAAAATTGGAAGAAGGTCTCTCAGCAAAAGGCCTTAAACATTTAGCATATTTCAGGAGCACTTTCTGTACCTCCACCTGAAGTGTACAATGCTCAAAGAATTCCACCACTTCTTGGAATCAAATCTGCAGCCTCACAGGTGGGCAAGGATAACATAGAACATAGAACAGTACAGCACAGAACAGGCCCTTCGGCCCACGATGTTGTGCCGAGCTTTATCTGAAACCAAGATCAAGCTATCCCACTCCCTATCATCCTGGTGTGCTCCATGTGCCTATCCAATAACCGCTTAAATGTTTCTAAAGTGTCTGACTCCACTATCACTGCAGGCAGTCCATTCCACACCCCAACCACTCTCTGCGTAAAGAACCTACCTCTGATATCCGTCCTGTATCTCCCACCACGAACCCTATAGTTATGCCCCCTTGTAATAGCTCCATCCACCCGAGGAAATAGTCTTTGAACGTTCACTCTATCTATCCCCTTCATCATTTTATACACCTCTATTAAGTCTCCCCTCAGCCTCCTCCGCTCCAGAGAGAACAGCCCTAGCTCCCTCAACCTTTCCTCATATGACCTACCCTCCAAACCAGGCAGCATCCTGGTAAATCTCCTCTGCACTCTTTCCAGCGCTGCCACATCCTTCTTATAGTGAGGTGACCAGAACTGCACACAATATTCCAAATGTGGTCTCACCAAGGTCCTGTACAGTTGCAGCATAACCCCACGGCTCTTAAACACCAACCCCCTGTTAATAAAAGCTAACACACTATAGGCCTTCTTCACAGCTCTATCCACTTGACTGGCAACCTTTAGAGATCTGTGGATATGGACCCCAAGATCTCTCTGTTCCTCCACAGTCTTCAGAACCCTACCTTTGACCCTGTAATCCACATTTAAATTTGTCCTACCAAAATGAATCACCTCACATTTATCAGGGTTAAACTCCATTTGCCATTTTTCAGCCCAGCTTTGCATCCTATCTATGTCTCTTTGCAGCCTACAACAGCCCTCCACCTCATCCACTACTCCACCAATCTTGGTGTCATCAGCAAATTTACTGATCCACCCTTCAGCCCCCTCCTCTAAGTCATTAATAAAAATCACAAAGAGCAGAGGACCAAGCACTGATCCCTGCGGCACACCGCTAGCAACCTGCCTCCAATCCGAAAATTTTCCATCGACCACCACCCTCTGTCTTCGGTCAGACAGCCAGTTACCTATCCAATCGGCCAACTTTCCCTCTATCCCACACCTCCTCACTTTCATCATAAGCCGACCATGGGGGACCTTATCAAACGCCTTACTAAAATCCATGTATATGACATCAACTGCCCTACCTTCATCAACACACTTAGTAACCTCCTCAAAAAATTCTATCAAATTTGTGAGGCACGACTTGCCCTTCACGAATCCGTGCTGACTATCTCGGATTAATCCGCATCTTTCTAAATGGTCGTAAATCCCATCCCTAAGGACCCTTTCCATCAATTTACCAACCACCGAAGTAAGACTAACCGGTCTATAATTACCAGGGTCATTTCTATAATCTGCTTAGCAATTTCTTCCTCCACATAACATTGACAGTAACTTTGAAGATGACCGTAGTCAGCCTTCTGGACTGTAACAGTAATGTCTCCCAGTTGGAGGAGCTGGCTGCCTCCTCCCTTCCAAGGGAGAGTGTCACCTGTTAAGAAGTACAGTCTGGTTTTAAGTAGTGCAGGCTGGCTTAAAGTGGTGCTAACTGTAGTGGAAGGATCTGGTGCATTAAGAGTTAATTGGGGTTGAGCACAGTACAGCCAGTAACACAGTAGCGATGTAAGAAGGTACCTGACTTAGAGCAGTACAGAGCTAAGTAGCAACATGTAAGGACGTGCCACAGAGTCTTCTCCATACCTATTGTAAATATGTACAAAGTTCAGTAACATAAATAAAGACTTCTTGGTAACTTTTACAAGACTGCTTAATGTTGTCCAAGCATACAACAGATGTAGCAACAACCCAATACATCACTAACTTCACTCAAATTTAGGCTCCCTGCTGAGGCATGTGACCACTCAGCAGTACATTTAGCACTGGACACCATACCGCGATCCTGCGTGGTTTTGAATGGATGTGGGCAAATTCCACATCACCAAACCCATGTCCATTTTCTGGGGCAATCTAAATTTTTAGTCCCACATTTTGAATCAATTATCTCGTTTCACTAAAGATATTAAAATGTAAATGGAAGTGCCGTTATAATAAACTAATGACACAAGAAAAGTATTGAGTTAATCAATTCTGCAAGTACTTGACAAGGCTGGCCATTTAATCCCCTTTTGTTAAATTTTAAGGGTATTAATTATCAGATGGAAAGAAGTTAGTCAGTTATTAACCTTCAGTAATGAGAGTATTTCCTTATTCACAATAACTTTTCAACTTTTTTACCATTGCTTTTTTCATGGTGTCTGCATTAAATAGATTTGTTCATCAAAGGTCAAAGATATCATAAAATATCAAGCAAAATAGGTTGCAGGCTATAATGATGTTCAATCACAAATGATACATTATAGTGGTATCACTCGAGCAGGAGTCTTTCATTGCTGTCAGCTTAACAGCATGACATTTTTCAGTAATGTAATTAAAATTCATAAGGTAACTCACAGAAAGACCATTCGGCCTTTGACCAGCTTGGTTTTGTTTTCCAATGAGTTGTCAACTTTTGTACAAACGTTCTTGAGCTATAGGAGTGATTGTGATGGTAAGAAAATTACATGAATAAATTAATCCCATCCATAATTTTACAGTGAGCATTATTCCAAATTTAGGGCACCAAATCATAGCAATTAAGAAAAGTTCCCAAGTTTCATTTCAGTTTAATTGTTTTATTTTGCACCTCCATAAGCTTTTGACATGAGTGTCGGCATAATCAAGTGTCACAATTTTTTATAGGCCACACGGGCCACTAGGAGAGTAATGCTAAACATAGGCTGGGGTTATGGACTGTTTTGGGGGGAAACTTTATAATGCAGCTACTGATCTGAAACTGGTAATTAATGGGCGGAATGTTCGGGACCCTCTGGTCCCTCTGCTGTGAATGGAGATTTGGCTGAGCACCAAATTCTTCGCTATCACTTGCAGCGGCAACAGGGCATGAATGGCCGGAAGATTATGTCTGGTGGATCAGTCTGTTTATCATGTAAGCCCTATCTGGCTGCAACTTTATTTGGCATGTTTAGGAGTGAGAGCTCTGTACAACCCTGGATACATGCATGTGCAGAGCTTATTCTGAACAATTAGAATCAGTATTAATCAGCTATAACCTCAAAATGGTCTCAGTAGGCTTAGTTAAGAAAGACCGCTAACATTGATGCTGTGCCTGCTGGCAGTTTACTACCAGGCAGCACTTATTAACATGCAAAGTGAAGTCCTATGACAGACATGGCGGGGGGAGGGATATTCTCCCAGCCCGCTGCACTGCTCCAGCAGCGCTACAGGCCGGGAGACATGAGCGCGCGTCTGCGGGGCCAGGATTGCTGACATCATCAGCTCCGCACCAGAAATCGGCACAGAGCTCATTTAAATATCAAAATTACCGTTTGCATCCCATTAGTAGGATGGGATTGTAGTCTCTGGGTCCACTAGCTTATCTCACCAACTCCCCCCCAACCCCCAACTAGGAATGGTTCACTCTAGAAGAGTTTGCAACAGCTCCCCACTAATGGCAAACTGGTGGACCACCCCTGCTGGAGTGAAAAGAGGCCTTAGAAGCTCCCTAAAAGGTCGGGGGTAATGGGGGTGCCCCCTGGGCACTGCCAGCCTGACAGTGCCAGCCTGGTCCCCTGGCACTGCCCAAGTGATAAAGTGGCAATGCCCAAAGGGCATCTTGGCATTGCCCACTGGGCATTAGGCAGTGATGAGGGGGTGAGGTCTATTGGGGGTGTGACCTATTGAGGGGGCCTATGCGGGGGGGGGGGGGGAGATCTGTTGCTGTGAAGCAATACCTGCACCTTAACAATAGTGCAGGTATTGCTTTACAACAACACTAAACCTGCAGTTTAAATTTACCCACAGCCTGCTGGGGTGGGGGCGGGGGGGGGGGGGGGGGGGGGGGGGGGGCGGCAAGGTGGGTGGGGTGCGGTCCAACTGCCACTCTGCAGTCAGGATCAGTGGCAGAGGAAGGGAAGGGGCTGATCAGGGCTGGCCATCGGAGTCGGGGGAGCTTCTGGTGGGTCAGGACTGCGTGGGGTGGAGGGTCAGGGCTGCTGGGTGGGTGGGGGAGGGTCAGGGAGATTAGGACTGCCGGGGGGTGGGGGAGACTGGGACTGCCAGGGTGGGGGGGGGGGGACGGGACATTGGGTGACATCTGAGAGGTCAGTGATCGGAGAGTGCGGGGGGGGGGCTCACACGGCCAGCAATGCAGAGGTCACGGGGCTGGCCAGAGATCGAGTTGACCAGCAATCGAGAGGCCGGCAGTGCGGGGTTACTGCGCATGTGCCGATCTCACTATGACAGATTGGCGCATGCACAGTGGCCCGCTCAGCGCTATGTTGCCTGCCTTCTCAGCGGGGATGGGCCCCACCCCCAGCTTTTTAATGAGGTTCACGCTAGGGCACTCTGCAGTGCCCAGAGTGTGGGAGATTCATTTTGAAAATCTGGCTGAAAAAACCAGTGGGACCTACTCCAGTTTTTACGCAAATTCAGCACTTAGAATGTTTTTGGGAGAATCCTGGCCAGGGACTTTGAGTGCCATTTGAGGTCAGAACTGTTCAGAGCATGCACAACACATTCCATTTCACTGGTCCCACAGCCAAAGAGGTTCCAAAAAAGGTACATTTTTAATTACCATTTTTGGGAGGGGGAGAACTACTTTTCCAAACTCCCATAGAAATAATCTGGGCTGCTGTAGTCCCAAGCCAGATCCCCTGTGAAGGTGCAACACCCCTCAGCTCACCAACTCACTTTAAATGAAGCCTAGGCCTCAAAATGGCTCATCCCTGCTGAGAGAAGCAGGCTAACACCAAAATGTTAAAATTAACCCAGATATTTCAATGTTTGGATGTTAGAACAGTGACTGCTCCTGTTGTTTAAACATTCCAATTAGCTTTAGAAAATTGTCAATGGGTCCAGATAAATGAACTAGTTTTGGCACTAGATTTTGCACTCCATCTCTTCTCAAATCTCCAATCTTCTCTAGAGAGTACCGTTAATTTTGCTGTAGCTAGTTCAGGCTCTGAACCTGAATTGAGACGGCAAGTTTAACAATAGCGCAGGCATTGCTTCACACTAAACCTGCAGTTTAAATTTACCCAGAAATGATGCAAAGCAATACATTTCCTAAGCATGGCAGGTACCATGTCAGTTAGTTTCATTTCTTATTGATCTCTAACGAGCTCTGACGAAGAGTCATCTGGACTTGAAACATTGGTTCTATTCTCTCCTCACAGATGCTGTCAGGCCTGCTGAGATTTTCCATCATTCTCTGTTTTTGTTTCAGATTCCAGCATCCGCTTCTGGCATACTCCCACTCTGTCTGGCACACTCCCTCTCTCCCTCTGGCACACTCCCTCTCTCTCCCTCTCTAGCACACTCCCTCTCTCACTCTCTCAATGGCACTGTCCCTCTCTCTCTTTCTGCCACACTCCCTCTCTCTGCCTGGAACACTCTCTCTCTCTCTCTCTCTGGCACGAGGGTCAGTACTGAGGGAGTGCTGCACTGTCAGAGGGTCAGTGCTGAGGGAGTGCTGCACTGTCAGAGGGTCAGTACTGAGGGAGTGCTGCACTGTCAGAGGGTCAGTACTGAGGGAGTGCCGCACTGTCACCCTCTCCCCATGTCCCTCAATCCCACTCATCCATCATGTCCCCCATTCCAGGATCCTATTCTTGTTACCTGCTGACCTGTTTCTGTTTTCTGTTTTAGTATCCTGACTTGGTGAGTAATTTATTTCTGCATTCTCGGAGCACATTGCTTCTTCTCATTCCCCCATTAGAATGTAGCTCCTTCAGTATTTTACTTTTACCTTTCTTATGGATGTCAGAATATTGGCACCAAAATGAAACTGGAGCATGCAGAACCAGAATACTGCATTGATATATGTCTGGATGAAGCCTTATTACAACCAGAAAATCCTTTTAGAAAGCTTTGAATCAGTGACTAAAATCCAGAGTAACCTATTCTTCACGGCTTTGCCAATATGCACAGAATATGTAGTAGTCAATCAGATGCGATTGTGAAAGGGTAGGAAGGTTTTTTAGTTCCATCTCTTCGGTTACCGATGCCAATTGTTTTGCAATAAAATCAAATCACTTTCAAAACCACCTCTACTCAATCAAGTTTTTAGAGGTGATGATACCACATCATAAAAACGTTCATAATCCAGAATAATATGAGAGTGTACGCGGTTATGAGATGTGGGAATGCTTAATTTGTGCAGTGGGAGACACTGGCCGGAATTCTGCGACCTCGCCTGAGGCTGGGATTCTCCGGTCCCACTGCAGTGAATGGAGATTTGGCTAAGCGCCAAATTCTCCATTCTCACTGGCAGCGGAAGCGGGGTGTGAGAGACTCGAAGATTTCCAGCCATAATTTGAATTGATGTACGAAATAAGCTGTGAAGACAAGGGGCAGGATTTTCCAGCTGTTCTCACTGGTGGGCTCTTCTGGCCCCACTGGTGTGACACCACCACCACCATCCACCCCCATCCCCCCCCAACCTTGCAGGTTCCCTGGCGGCAGAGGGTGTGAACTTTGGGAACCCCCATTGACAGCAGCGGGACTGAAGGATTCTGCTACCAGCCAATGGTGTCCCGCCCAATAATTTTAAATAATCAGCGACAGCTTTATGAAAGAGAGGATTATGTAATATAGCTTCAATCAGATTCCTTTGGAAACCAATAAATTGGGATGGGTTCAGGCAGTAGTTATTGTTCACCCTTAACATCTGATAGTGAATATAATCTTCAATTGCTCTCAACAAGATCAACAGAAAAAATGGTTAACATTTACAAAAACAACACAATCGAATGTGACTTTTTTACCACGAGGGGTTACCTTTTGCAATATTCGCATTGGTGAAAAAATTAAGCAGCAAAGACTGAGGAAGGAGGTATTGTTAAATGTAGGATATAGTCATCACAACTTCAAAATACTTGATTTTTGTAGCTGGATGTAATTGTAACTAACACATGAAATATTGTTTCCTGTTAGCTGAACAATATTCTAGTCAATACGTGGTAAAATTTGTCTATCAATGTGTCTAATTTGACCTCTGAGTAAACTCTACTCTTCATTTTGCATTCTTAGCTATCTGTCTTCCTTTGATTTGCATTAGTTTTGCTAATGGACAATATAGTGTGCTGTTGACAGATAAGGTAAACATTGACCACCTGCTCAACCATACGAGTGTGAAAAAGGATCCAATTGAGCCCCGGATTACTATTCCAAAAAGGAAATCCCTGTAGCTCCCAATCTCCTTAATATACAAGCAAGAAACATAATTATATTAATTTCTCATGGCAGAACTGCAGAAAACATTAACAGTGCTTTGTAGATTGAATGCATCTTTGAATACAATGCAGACCTTGCTAAGAAAAAGAGCCACATATTTAAAACTCAATCATTCATTTATTCCTCATCTTGAGTATAGAATTAAAAATAATCACAATCATACAGCACCTCAGATGTGCGTACAGTTAAAGAAAAAAATTGTGAAGGGCCTAGTCGGAACGAGAAGTTTTTCAAATGATTCTGCCGCCCATAGTTACACATCGGGAAAAAGTAGTTTAAAAGCAAAGATCATAATTATTTGCTGCTCTCAGGATACAGCCAAACTTGTACGAGAGTTAGAGACAGAAATACCATTGATAATAGTGTTTAGGTTTAAATAGATTTGCCAGGTGTGTAAAAGATAATCCCCTTCTTTTACAGTTCGGAATAATATAAAAATTAACATTCATTAGAGTGAAGTGCCAACCAAAAGTGAATTTAATTGTAAGGAATGGAGAATAAAAATACTTGAAAGGGGCAAATTCTTTGTTTGGGCCTGAGGTAATTTATATTAGCGATGAAAAACCGAGCTGTCATCAGAGACTAGGACAGGAAATACATCTGGTTTGACATGATTCTTTTTCAACAAATAAAACAAGGCTAAGAAGCAATGGTGCTGTAAGGATGACATGCTTACTAAAGGGCTTTATGGTGCAGGATCCATTAGGAAATGTCCTTTCCATGAAAGCTAAGACAGATCAGGTTTCCAATAAATGAGTCACACTAAAGCTAAAGCCTGTTTGTCAGCAGATGTTTAAGTACAATGGCATTCATCCCTTCCTCATGTTTTTCAACCATTGCCAAAAGATATATTAGCAGAACTAAAGCAAATTAATCCAGGTCCCTAGATCACTAATCCAGTAGCATACTATTACTGTACTCCTGTTCTCATTTACATTTTCTTATGAGGATGTTGCATTGAACTGCAAATTAAGAACACACTGTAACCCTGGTCAGTCCGATTAATGGGCAATATGCATAATACCAATAGCCTCAACCACAGCAGCTTATACCAAAGGGAGGAATTTTCAACTCTTCCAAGCTTAAAAGCACTCATTCAGTACAATGCTGTTGAAGTGTGGATTTCCTAGTCTTAGCTGCGACTGAGTCCTGTTTGTCTTGTCTTTGCAGGTACTAAGAAGATAAACATTAGCACAATGTAAATATATTGGATTACTCTGCCAACTGCCGGAATGGAAAATAAAAATGTTCAATTCATCCAGAACATCCACTCAAAATGACTTTCATTTGATTATAATTTATACTGTCAGAATGTTACATAAGCCTTGTGGCTTCCGTTAGTTTGTATTTGCCCCCTGAAATCATCCAAACCAATGTAAAATATCAAAAAATTTTAAGTGCAAATTACATCAAGCAATCATTAATACTGGTTTAAAAAACATTGCACAAACCTGCCCCATCCACAAAACTGGCCTTACGCCTCCACATTTGCAACCACTCAAGGAACTTTTAAAATTAAGCTTGATTTTCTTTCAGGGAAACGGCATTAGTAAGCACATTTTAAAAGAAGCTGACTAGTATGTACCAATGAAAGTAGTAAATGTTTAAGTATAGCTTTTAAAAGTAATTTTAAGTTATCAACTATTAGGTCACAAGTGGTGCGCAAGACATTAATTCCAATGAATGTTTATTTTTTAAGATAAACCAACTTTTGGCTATATTAATAAAACTGCACCAGGTTACCGCTCTGAAATATATCGCGGAATATTTTGAGGAGAAAAAAGTAAGCAAGCAATTACATTCTACTAAGGCGCAATTGCATTTGTTCCAGGGAGATTTTATGTTCCTGGTTATACAAATGAGTTTGAGAAGAACCAAAACACAAAAGCAAAATACCATTGATGCTGGAAATGTGAAATAAAAGCAGAAAATCCTAGAAGTGCGAACAAGCCTGGTAGCACCTCTAAAGAGAGAAACAGAGTTAATGGGCGTGATTTTGCACACAACCTGCCATGTGTTTCGCGCCAGTGGAGGTGACCTGCCATCAGCCGGCAGCAGGATCTTCTGGTCCCACCATTGTCAACATGGTTTCCCATTGAATGCAACCCTCGTCACCGTGAAATCCGCAGCACGGATACACTGTCGGCGGAACCAGAAGATCCCACCGGTGTGAATGGCCATTCACGCCAATGGGATCTTCTGGACCCAGGCAATGTTTCAGGCCAATTGTTCATGTGCAGAAAGATGGAATTAAAAAGGGCACTCGGGTGTCTTTGGGTCAACATGGACAAGATGGGCTGAATTGCCCCCTTCAGTGCTGTATCATTTCAATGGCTCTGTGACATTTCATCTGAACTTAAAAAATAATTTTCTTGGGAAAACCAACAGGTTCAAGAACAATATTTATTCAGATTATCAATTGCACCCTAAGTCTAAGATCTTCCCCCAGGCAGACGCCCCATGCACTGCTGCCTCACAGCACCAGGCACCTGGGTTCGATTCGGGCCTTGGTGACTGTCTGTGTGGAGTTTGCACACTCTCCTTGTGTCTGCATGGGTTTTCTCCGGGTGCCGCTAAGGTAAATTGGCCATGGCAAATTGCCCCCAGTGTCCAAACATGTGTAGCTTAGATTGATTAGCCATGGTAAATGCGTGGGGTTTTGAAGGGGTAGCCCTGGGTGGGATGCTCATTCAGAGAGTCAGTGCAGACAAGATGGGCCTGATGGCCTCTTTCTGCCCTGTAGGGACCCGATGGTTTTATGGCTGTACAGTCAAATCATAGAAATCATAGAAACCCTACAGTACAGAAAGAGGCCATTCGGCCCATCGAGTCTGTACCGACCACAATCCCAACCAGGCCCTACTCCCATATCCCTACATATTTACCCAACTAATCCCTCTAACCTATGCATCTCAGGACACTAAGGGGCAATTTTTAGCATGGCCAATCAACCTAACCCGCACATCTTTGGACTATGGGAGGAAACCAGAGCACCCGGAGGAAACCCACACAGACACGAGGAGAATGTGCAAACTCCACACAGACAGTGACCCAAGCTAGGAATTGAACCCAGGTCCCTGGAGCTGTGAAGCAGCCGTGCTACTGTGCTACCGTGCCGCCCCTAGTAGTTATTTAACTGAATCCATAGGTTTACCTAATAATATGAGAAAATAATTCAAATCCCACTATGACACGTGAACATTTAAATTCAATTTTCTTTAAGGAAATAAAAAGATAATTGCAATAATAGTGAGCATAAAATTCTTGGATTGTCATAACAAGCCACTTGGTTCAGCAAATTCCTTTAGGAAAGCAAAACTGCCAATCCTTACCCCAGCTACAGAAGGAATGTTTGGTTTCTACTGGCCTGGGTTCTCCCCTCCTTCTAGCCTTTGAGATCCTGACTCCAAATTACCTGAGTTCTGGCAAGTTGATTCCAAGCCACCCAGCTGGTGCTTCACACCTACTTTGGGCAGGTAATTGGCCAGCAGGATGTCGATGAATCCTGTAGATTGATGACCATGGAACCAGCTCCCAGTTAAACCACCACACTGGTGAACTGGTGCAGTAACTATAATCTCTCCCTCAATGTCAACAAAACGAAGGAGATTGTCATCGACTTCAGGAAGCGTAAAGAAGAACATGCCCCCGTCTACATCAATGGGGACGAAGTAGAAAGGGTCGAGACCTTCATAGAACATAGAACATAGAAAAGCTACAGCACAAACAGGCCCTTCGGCCCACAAGTTACGCCGAACATGTCCCTGCCTACTAGACTTACCTATAACCCTCTATCTTACTAACTTCCATGAACTTATCCAAAAGTCTCTTAAAAGACCCTATCGAATCTGCCTCCACCACCACTACCGGCAGCCGATTCCACGCACCCACCACCCTCTGAGTGAAAAGCTCACCCCGAACATCTCCTCTGTACCTACTCCCCAGCACCCTAAACCTGTGACCTCTTGTGGCAACCATTTCAGCCCTGGGTAAAAGCCTCTGAGAATTCACTCTATCAATACCCCTCAACATCTTATACACCTCTATCAGGTCACCTCTCATCCTTCGCTTCTCCAAGGAGAAAAGACGTAGCTCTCTCAACTTATCCTCATAAGGCATGCCACCAAATCCAGGCAACATCTTTGTAAATCTCCTCTGCACCCTTTTTATGGCTTCCACATCCTTTCTGTAATGAGGCAACCAGAACTGGGCACAGTACTCCAGGTGGGGTCTGACCAGGGTCCTATACAGCTGCAGCATTATCTCCCGATTTCTAAACTCAATTCCTCTATTGATGAAGGCCAGTAATCCATACGCCTTCTTAACCACAGCCTCTACCTGTGATGCTGCTTTGAGTGTCCTATGAACCTGGACCCCAAGACCCTTCTGATCTTCCACACTGCCAAGCGTCTTATTATATTCTTTCATCCTATTCGACCTGCCAAAATGAACCACCACACACTTATCTGGGTTGAAGTCCATCTGCCACTTCTCCGCCCAGTCTTGCATCTTATCTATGTCTTGTTGCAACTGCTGACATCCCTCTACACTATCCACAACCCCACCAACCTTTGTGTCATCAGCAAACTTGCCAACCCATCCTTCCACTTCCTCATCCAGGTCATTTATAAAAAGCACAAAGAGCAAGGGTCCCAGAACCGATCCCTGCTTCATGTTTTTAGGTGTCCAGGTCACCAACAATTTGTCCTGGTCCCCCCATGCTGACACCATAGTTAAGAAAGCTCACCAACACCTCTACTTTCTCAGAAGACTAAGGAAATTTGGCATGTCAGCTATGACTCTCACCAACGTTTACAGATGCACCATAGAAAGCATTCTTTCTGGTTGTGTAACAGCTTGGTATAGCTCCTGCTCTGCCCAAGACCACAAGGATCTACAAAAGGTTGTGAATGTAGCCCAATCCATCACGCAAACCAACCTCCCATCCATTGACTCTGTCTACACTTCCCGCTGCCTTGGCAAAGCAGCCAGCATAATTAAGGACCCCACGCACACTGGACATTCTCTCTTCCACCTTCTTCCTTCGGGAAAAAGATACAAAAGTCTGAGGTCACGTACCAACCGACTCAAGAACAGCTTCTTCCCTGCTGCTGTCAGACTTTTGAATGGACTTACCTTGCATTAAGTTGATCTTTCTCTACACCGTAGCTACGACTGTAACACTACATTCTGCACTCTCTTGTTTCCTTCTCTATGAACGGTATATTTTATCTGTATAGCGCGTAAGAAACAATACTTTTCACTGTATGTTAATACATGTGACAATAATAAATCAAATTTTTTAAAAAACCACATGCCACACCAACAGAAAAAGATTAAAGTTTCATTACGGTAACACCTTAATTTCTACAATGCTTCAGGGAAACAATATACATGGCAAATATGAAAAAAATCATGAACATGATAGGAACGATAATAAAAATATAAAAGTCTGCTAGATGTTATAAGTGTCTCGCAAATTTCAACTTCGGCAGCGGCACAAGTGACAGAAAAAATAAGTGACAGAAAATTTGCTGGCCACTATACACCTCAACTGATTTTCCATTCCATGACTGGGTTGGCTATGTAACAGGTGGGGTGAATAACAGACAAAGATATATTATTGGTGAGGCTATATAATGGGCAGGATTCTGTAATGGACAGGGCTGTATAACAGGTGGGGCTATATAATGGGAAAGGCAATATAACAGGTGGGGATGTGTAACAGACAGGGTTGTATAATGGACAGGGCTGTAAACAGTTCGGGGTGCATAACGGGCTGGGTTGGTAATGGACAGGGCTTTATAACAGGTGGGGGTACATAATGGATGGGGGTGTATAATGGACAGGGCTATATAATGGGCAGGGCTATATAATAGGTAGGGCTGTAAACAGGTTGGGGTTGATTATGGGCAGGGCTTATAACAGGGTAGGGTGAATAACAGATGGGCTGAATTCCAAGCAGCAGTAAATAACGGGCCAGTATATTGGGGGAGGGGATTGTTGTATATCAGGTAGCTGCTAACCCCCATTTTGTATCCCAACTGAAGTTCAATTTACCCCCAGTGCAAAAGCAAAATTGATCTGTGGTGAGGTCATAGACCTGAAACCTTGGGTTAAATTTTGTTCTTAATGTGAGAGCCGTACCAATGTGTCCAAAACTGGCAGTCACTCAGGGTCACATTTTATGAGTGGCAGCCAATTCATTCATTCAGTCTGTCCGATCCCAATAAGGAGCTGTTGATATTGTTGAGGGCAGACTGTGCATTTGCAGCAATGTGGGGCACTGCTGCCAAACAGAGGGTCCTTCTGTGGGCTGCAAAGTGCCCAAATGGAAGGACGCCCCACCCGAGCCTGCTGGGAGGCTGTCAAGATTTGCCCACAACTGATAAAATGCCAGCAGAGGTGAAAACAGGGACTTATTTGTCCACTTCAGTAAGTCAATTGGCTTCGGAATGGGAGGGCTGTCTGTCACTTCTCTTCACTGGTAGAATGGTCTGGTGGCAGGAAGACGATGGGCACTCCACCCTCTGTCTTACCTCGTCTTTTTACACCTCTCCTGCCTCCTAGCCCATCCCCAAAGGCTAAAATTCTGCTCATTAATTCTCCCTCCATAGATGCTGCCTGACCTGTTAAGTATTCCCAGCATTTTCTGCTTTTGCTTTGAATTCATCCACTATATTTTCAGGTCTCAATCTCACTTTTACATTTATTTGTGATTTTGGCACTTTGGTGATTTATGGATATGTCAATTTATTGACTAAAAATTCAGAATGAATTCAACCAAGTAGTTGGTTTGGAAAGATGGATTTTTTCTTTACAGCCATCATGGGACAAATTTTCAATGGAGTGGTAATCACAGTCGGATTACCACTCTGCTTTTACTCTCTTATCTGGGTCAAGAGTTCTACATTTCTCACCCGGACATCCAACACAAAACTACAGAGAACTGTGGAGCAGAGCTGCTTCTGGAGGCCTTTAATGCAAAGTAAAGGCATGGGGGAAAATGAATTCAAGCCCTTTTTACAACACTACCTGCAGCATTCCAATAGGTTTAAATTCCTCTTTGTTTAAATGCCATTTTGACAAGCTAGGAGAGGAGATAAGTGTGTAAGGTAAGTGAGTGAGGGTTGGATGAGTCAGAGAGTGGGGGGCGGGGGGGAAGTCAAGTGAGCTAGCGTAGTCGGGGCGGGGGGGTGGGTTCATGTCAAGGAGATTAGTTGGTGGCCTGGGGCTCCATGGATGGGGGCTAGTCAGTTGGTGAGTGGTGTAGTTGGAGAGGTCCAGTGGGAGATCATGGCGAGGGTGTGGTGAGGGGGGGGGGCGGAAGAGGGTTAAGCAATATCGTTACCCAGGAGTTAGAACTGGTTTAATCCTTCAAACATTCCTGGGTAGCTATTCTGCTAAGTGAGTTGGAACAATGAAGGGGAGGCGATGGCCCCGTGGCATTATCACCAGATTATTAATCCAGAAATTCAGCTAATGTTTCATAGAATCCTACAATGCAGAAGGAGGCCATTCGGCCCATCAAGTCTGCACCAACCATAATCCCACCCAGGCCCTATCCCACAATCCCATGCATTTACCTAGCTAGCCCCCCCTGACATTAAGAGGAAATTTAGCTTGGCCAATCCACCTAACCTGCACATCTTTGGACTGTGGGAGGAAACCGGAGCACCCAGAGGAAACCCATGCAGATACGGGGAGAACGTGCAGACTCCACATAGACAGTGACCCAAGTCGGGATTCGAAGCCAAGACCCTGGCGCTGTGAGGCAGCAGTGCTAACCACTGTGCCACCGTGCCGCCCATAATGTTCTGGGGACCCAGGTTCAAATCCCTCCATGGCAGATGGTGGAATTTAAATTCAAATAAAAAATATCTGGAATTAAGAATCTACTGATGAAACAATTGTCGATTGTCAGAAAAACCCATCTGGTTCGCTAATGCCCTTTAGGGAAGGAAATCTGCCATCCTTACATGGTCTGGCCTGCATGTGACTCTGGAGCCACAATAATGTGGTTGACTCTCAACTACCCTCCAAGGGCAACTAGGGATGGGTAATAATTGTTGGCCAGCTAGTGAAGCCCATATCCCACAAATGAATTTTTAAAAATCCAAAGTCTCACACTTTAAATCAGAGTTTGGGAGATTTCCAGACAAACAGTAATTGCCCAATGGAAATTGAAATTTCCTGGACAATTCCCAGACAGTCCTTGCATGGGGACCTCCAAGCGATTCCCCAGCGTATCTTCTGGGGTACGACCTTTTGAAAATAGACGATCTGTGTCCATATTCCCATATTAATCTTTAACACAAACATCACTTTCTATTATTAGTACTGAGTCCCTTATCTATTTACCAGCCCATTATATTATCACTATGATCTTCTGTTTTATTTGCTTATAAAGATGAAAAGCTACTGGTTATAGTTGAGAATGAAAAATTCCTATTACAATTGATGGCATTCCTAATTAAATCTACAATTAGTGGATACTAACATGTAAATGTATGAACATCAATCACGGCAGTGTAATAGGATAAATATATTTCATTGATTCATATTCCACTACTGGTAACATTGAATTCCACTCTAGCCTAATACATTCTGAGTATTTTATTTTATTTAGTATTGACTGCTCTGTTTAAACAGTTGATCCCCCACTGAGTCCACAAACTAAAAATATTGGCATATTGACCTTATTTAATCAATTGCTTTTCAAAGTAAATTCTTACACAATTCATTCTTAATAAAAAAAATGTGCAACACAGTTAGGTAGGCATAAACAATTTAGTAGTAATCATAAATTTCAAACTACACATGGAGCTGTATATGATCCAAGCATAATATCAGAATAAGATAAAGCAATCACGCCTCAGTTAACTCTGTAAGTCTTCTATGATCATTTCTGGTGCTGATCCCCAGTTTGAGAGAGCTAAACAACAAACATCCTGACAGTCCTACTCATAGAACCATTTATCTCAGCTAACATCTCAGTATCCTCCATCACTACTCTTGGATATATTGTGACCCACTGGTGGTACACAGTGATTTATAGTTGAACAGAAGTGTCCCTGGGAGTTATAAAGTCATAGAGGTTTACAGCATGGAAACAGACCCTTCGGCCTAACTTGTCCACACCACCCAGTTTTTCCCATCTTACCCATGTAACTGTCTAAATGCCTTTTAAAAGACAAAATTTTACCAGCCTCTACTACTGCTTCTGGCAGCTCGTTATAGACCGTTATCACCCTCTGAGTGAAAAAATTGCCCCTCTGTACCCTTTTGTATCTCTCCCCTCTCACCTTAAACAAGTTCTTAAGTTCTAAGTTCTTAACATTGTCTCCATATTCCATAAAGTCAAGAAATAAACATCTTATTGACACCTTCCATTGACAAATCGTTACTCTTCAATGTTGAATATCACTGGTTGAAAATTCTTAAAAAAAACAAGGGTACAGAATATACTCTAGGTAATGGACTTCAATATCCACCAGCAATGCTAGCTCAGTAATACTACACTGATCAACCTAGTGGAGTCCCAAAGGACACACTTGCCAGACTGACCCTATATCAGATAGTGTGGCAACCAATATCAGCAATATTCAACCGTATTCTCACCAACCTTCCTAATTGGACACACCAGTTCATCATAACATGAGTGCCCAATGCAGCTCCGAAAACTTTCAAAAAGGTTGACACCATCCAGGACATATCAGCCTGCTTATTTGTCATCCCATCCACTACCTTCAACATTCACTCCCTCCACTACTGACACACAATGGCAACAGTGTGCACACCATCTACATGATGCACTACAGCAACTCAGCAAGGCTACTTCGACAGCACCTTCCAAACCCATGACCTCTACCACCGAGAAGGACAAGGTGAGCAGGTACACAGCATCTTGGTTTGGACTATATCACTGTTCTTCCACGGTTGCTTGGTCGAAATCTTGGAACTGCCGCCCTGATGGCACCAATGGGTGTACCTACACCTCATAGACTGCAATGGTTCAAGAAGGCAGCCCATCACCACTTTCTCAAGGGCAATTAGGAATTGATGCTGGCCTAACCAGCGATGCCCACATCCCCTGATAGAATAGAAAAATGCATCATTTCTTGTGCTGATTTCAAATATAAGAACATATTTTATTATGCAGTATGATATTAACACAGAGCTAGGTGAGACAAAGAAAGTTCAATAACACAGACACGGATAAAATATCAGCCAGTAAACAGTGTCTGTGTGACCATTCAGTACTCTTCACAGCCTGATGTTTTATCCAGTGTCTGGGATCGCTCAGCGCTGTTCACAGCCTGCTGTTTCATCACGTGTCTGTGGGGTCGCTCAGTACTGTTCACAGCCTGATGTTTTATCCAGTGTCTGTGTGACCATTCAGCACTGTTCATAGCCTAATGTTTTATCCAGTGTCTGGGATCGCTTAGTGCTGTTCACAGTCTGATGTTTTATCCAGTGTCTGTGTGACCATTCAGTACTGATCACAGCCTGATGTTTTATCCAGTGTCTGTGTGACCATTCAGTACTGATCACAGCCTGATGTTTTATCCAGTGTCTGTGTGACCATTCAGTACTATTTACAGCCTGATGTTTTATGATGTTGTTGCAACAGCCTTCACGAACCAATGCTTTCCATGTGGTGTAGGCAGACCCACAGTGCTGTTAGGGAGAGAGTCCAAAATTGTCAGCGAAAATCGCTCCCAGTGAATTTAAATCTCACAGCAGTAAATTGTGAATTTGAACTTAATAAATAAAGCTGGTAATTTATAGGATAACTATAGAAAAAACAAACCATAAAAACTCTCAGATTGTCCTAAATACCGATTGATTTGTTAATGTCTATCAAGAAGCAAATCTATCAACCCTATCTAGTCAAGCTACAATCCTGCACTAAGAGGTTGAATCGTAATATCCAGAGGGTAACTACGGATGGGCAATAAATGCTGCTTTTCCAGTGTCATCCACAGCACGGTAAGAAATAAAAACAAAATGGTTTGAAACAGATATGACACATTATTCTTAAAGATTAAGTTAAAAGTCCTGTGAATTTATGTTAGCAAGTGCAGATCTAGTGTAAAATATGCCGTCGCTTAAAGAAATATGTATTCTAAGTCTGACAGTTTTTGTACCATAGGCCACATTGTAAAGCAACTGAAGATTTACTCTGGTTTCAGGCGAACTCAATTCTAAAGAACTGTTGAGATTATCAGCCTCTCATTTCTGCCTGCACTCCAATGGGAAAGAACAGCTGCAACCAAGCATGTCTGCCCACAGCACAGAAATGATGAAATTATTTTACTCTTTATTAACCTGCTACTAATTCAATCTATGATGGATGTGAGAGATTATTATATCTCACCTTCCTGTCTCTACTGCAACCATGTAACAAATTACACTATTTTTCTCCCAAACAGCTGACTATTCTTCTGCTGTCACTGTAGATTTATAATGATATTCTCCACTTTGTGGGATTTATTTTTAAACTGCAGGCATATTGGACCTTTTACAAACAGTTACCTTTGTGATTTCTAACACATAGAAACGAATGGATAATTAAACATAGGGAGCACACCCCCCCACCACCATTTTTGAAAGAACATCTGCCATGAAGCACAATGAACATGTGTAATTACAGGAGGGGATTATTTTGAGATGGGCCAGTGGGATGGCAGTGGACTTACCCAATGCAACCAAGATAAAACACCCTGCAAGTCTCCTCCTCAAGAGGAGTGCAACCCTTACAGATACTGTCCACTCAAACTACACTAAAAATAAGATTAAGTCATGATCTGGTTCCGATCTTTGATAAAACAGTTAATGTACTGCGATGCCCACTAGAGTTACAAGGCCATAGAAAACAGCCAACTAGTCAGAACAACCTTCAGATCTTAAGCATATTGGATTTGTGAATGGTGGCTTTAGTCAGGCTAACAGGCAAGGGGTTGGTTAGCTCATTGGCTGGTTCATGATGCAGAATGATGCCAACAGTGTGGGTTCAATTCCTGTACCAGCTGAGGGTATTTATGAAGGCCCCAACTTCTCATCCTTGCTCCTTGCCTGAGCGTTGTCCCTTCATCAGGTGAGTGAAGAGTTTGGTTCACAAACAGGGCATATATAGACACAAACTCAATTGCAAGATAATGGTTGGAATGTGAGTCTTAACAGGTAATCAAGTCTTTACAGATGCAGACAATGTGAGTGGAGAGAGGGTTAAGCACAGATTAAAGAGGTGTCAATTGTCTCCAGCCAGGATAGGTAGTGAGATTTTGCAAGCCCAGGTAAGTCGTGGGAGTTACAGATAGTATACATGAACCCAAGATCCTGGTTGAGGCCGTCCTCATGTGTGCGGAACTTGGCTATCAGTTTCTGCTCAGTGATTTTGCGTTGCCATGTGTCGTGAAGGACTCCATGGAGAACGCTTACCCGATGAGATGAGGAGGATCCTCCGGGTGCTCCGGTTTCCTCCCACAGTCCAAAGATGTGTGAGTTAGGTTGATTGGCCATGCTAAATTGCCCCTTAGTGTCTGGAATTAGCAGGGTAAGTACATGGGGTTACGGGTTAGAGCCTGGGTGAGATTGTTGTCAGTGCAGGCTCAGTGGCCCAAAATGGCCTCCTTCTGCACTGTAGGGATTCTATGGCCAGAATTCTCCAACCTCGTTGCAGCGGGAGCGCGGTGAGAATGGCCAGTAAGATCACGCCCAATGATTCTATGACATTTCGAGGACGTTTGCCATGTTAAATTTCATTATATTTCTTTACTGGTTAGCTTCTAAGCAATGAATTGTCCTTCTCCAAGTTATAAACTAACCTTCCACGCGTACTTATTAGCTGTGCGAAAACCTGTCTGTCTCCCTCGTGGTTACAAAGGTGCAGCTAATGTTCTCAGAGTAGAAATGAACTCACCAATGTGGAAATTAATCTCAGACGATTTGTATTGCCTGATGTATTAAATGAGGACACTGTTGCTGATGCGCATTTCAAACCAGTAAAGTTTGTTTTAATCCTCCAGCACAGCCGTTCAACTTGTTGTTAAAGATCATTGTTGACTGCACGTCGAAAAAGATACATGTTCAAAATTAAATGTTCTCTCTCTGTTACTTTCATGAACATTTCCTTCCGTTTGAATCTGTTGTGGTGACAATTTTCTGTTTTTCACCAGTAGGTGAAGGTCTATGTTGCCGCTTGCTCTGTACACAGGAACTATTGGTGTTAGTCAAACTACATTTCAATTAAGGACTCAAATAATGCTGTCATTGTCCATTCAGTTTATAACTGATTAGTATTTTTCAATTATAAAGCTCTGATTTTTATTTTTTATAACTGCGATCTCATGTGACTAAAGTAGTACAGAATATCTAACTGAATGGACTCAATGTTGTAATGAATCAGTCCATCAACCTTTCAGTTCTGACTGGTGAGAATCTTTGATTTTTGCTGCCTGTAATGATCTTGCATCATATAAATTTATTCAGTCTCCACATAGTTTGGAGTGAATATGGGCTCACAGTATCTTTCAGCGCAAGTTTACAAATCTGACTGCAAACTGGTGCCATTGCAAACTTACAATAGTAGGGAAAATGCTTGAATCTAACATCAAGCAAGATATAGCAAGACATCTGGATATAAATTGTCCCATTGGTAAGACGCAGCATGGGTTCATGAAGGGCCGGTCACGTTTGACTAATTTGGTGGAATTCTTTGAGAACATTACATGTGCAGTGGACAATGGGGAACCTGTGGATGTGGTGTATCTGGATTTCCAGAAGGCATTTGACAAGGTGCCGCACCAAAGACTGCTACGTAAGATAAAGGTGCACAGTGTTACGGGTAATGTATTAGCATGGATAGAGGATTGGTTAACTAACAGAAAACAAAAAGTGGGGGTAAATGGGTGTTTTTCTGGTTGGCGATCAGTGACTAGTGGTGTGCCTCAGGGATCAGTGTTGGGATCGCAATTGTTTACGATTTACATAGATGATTTGGAGTTGGGACCAAGTGTAGTGTGTCAAAATTCACAGATGACACTAAGATGGGTGGAAGAGCAAAGTGTGCAGAGGACGCTGGAAGTCTGCAAAGGGATATGGATAGTCTAAGTGAGTGGGCGAGGGTCTGGCAGATGGAGTACAATGTTGGTAAATGTGGGGCCATCCATTTTGGTAGGAATAATAGCAAAATGGACTATTATTTAAATGGTAAAGTATTGCAGCATGCTGCTGTGCAGAGGGACCTGGGTGTCCTTGTGCAGGAATCTCAAGGAGTTGGTTTGCAGGTGCAGCAGGTAATTAAGAAGGCAAATGGAATTTTGTTCTTCATTGCTGGAGGGATGGAATTTAAAACCAGTGAGATTATGTTGCAGCTGTATAAGGTGCTGGTGAGGCCACACCTGGAGTACTGTGTACAGTTTTGGTCTCCTTACTTGAGAAAGGATATACTGGCACTGGAGGGGGTGCAGAGGAGATTCACTAGGTTGATTCCGGAGTTGAGAGGGTTGGCTTATGAGGAGAGACTGAGTAGACTGGGACTATACTCATTAGAATTCAGAAAAATGAGGGGAGATCTTATAGAAACATACAAGATTATGAAGGGAATAGATAAGATAGAAGCAGGGAAGTTGTTTCCACTGGCGGGTGAAACTAGAACTAGGGGGCATAGCCTCAAAATAAAGGGAAGCAGATTTAGGACTGAGTTGAGGAGGAACTTCTTCCCCCAAAGGGTTGTGAATCTGTGGAATTCCCTACCCAGTGAAGCAGTTGAGGCTACCTCATTGAATGTTTTTAAGGCAAGGATAGATACATTTTTGAACAGTAAAGGAATTAAGGGTTATGGTGAGCGGACGGGGAAGTGGAGCTGAGTCCACAAAAAGATCAGCCATGATCTTATTGAATGGCGGAGCAGGCTTGAGGGGCCAGATGGCCTACTCCTGCTCCTAGTTCTTATGTTCTTATGTTCTTACAGCTGAATAGCACAGTACACTCAATGATATACTGAAGTGTGCCCTGTTCCAACTCCCCCTTGCTCTGCCACCCCAAATCTTTTCCTGCGTATCACTCACCATACCAATACATCTTGCAGGTGCACCCATTTGTCTTCGTCTCCCCATCTGTCACATCCCAATCTGACCATCCACCACTGACTCAGCTTGTCCCAAGGGGGTTTCCCACTCGCTGCAGAGAGTAAAGAACACCTCACGCATCCCCTTTCTAACCAGGCTGTCCCAGAGGCAGAAGCAGGGCAAGTGGAAAGTTACTGATTTTCATTGGGTGGAACTACAGTTAGTTTTGCAAGATGCTCTCTTGCAACTTTGGACTTAGAAGGCTTGGCTTCAGAATGCATCTTGGCAAGGGTGGCAGAGGCTGTGTTGACTGTCTGAGAGACAACAGAGAGAGCATTGGCAGTGTGGCAGTGGAGGGAGCATGAATGCTGTCAACCTGAGAGAGGGCAGCAGGTTCATGCTCCATAAACCCACTGCCACTTCTCTAGCACAGAGCCTCAGCAATCCTAGTTACCTGCTTCACATCTCCACCATCTGCAGCTGGTAAATCAAAAGAAATTTTCAGTTGAATAGGAAATGGGATATGAGAAAGAGGATTTATAATGAGCATCCTGTCATCTTAAATAATTTCAACCTTGCCACTGGTCACAGTGTTGGAGAAGGCTGTTCCAATGACAGCTAACGCCACCTCCTCCATGGAGATAATGAAGATGTTGTTTCCTGTAGTTTAACTAGGGGGCATAGCCCCAAAGGGTGGCCTTCAATTGGGTGCACCTTACCTTCCAAGAGGGAGGGTAATGTGTCAGTGAGTAAGTTGTAATGTGTTGGGGTGATGTGGTTGTCATGGCTGAATAGTTAGCATTATGCTAAGTTTGTGAGGATGAGCTCAAGCTATGAGTGTGAGATAGACAGTGATGCTGGAATTTCACCGGCCCCGTCTGCCCCGGAATCAGAGCAGGTGAGGCTCGTAGAACAGAATTCTCCATTGGCCTCGCTTGGGATCTTACGAGCCTCGGGTGGGCAAGGCAGTAAAATTCTGGCATGAATTTTCAAAGAAATTTTGAGGCGCAGGATCTCGAAGTAACTGTAAATCTACAATTACATTCTTTTCCTATGTATTAATTATTTTTGTCCCCAAACATCAGTAAAACTATGCTTTTTAAGTGCAAAGTATTAGTGCCAGTAGGCATTTATTTTGAACCATTTGGTACTTTGAAACATTAGGGTTTGTCATAGCTAGAATTTCATTGTGCAATCACAGGCTGGTTTCACCTGATTTGCTGCTTGTGAGCCTATCAGCAGCAAACACAGCGAGAAACCAGCCTGTGATTGGATCTGGGCAGTTTTACAGCACTTTTCAAATATCAGTCACTTGAATGCCCAGGTTTGAGTTTACGCCTCTGCTTGAAACCGGAGGTGCCGGAGAGGAGAGGCACTCTGGTGCGCTCTGGAAGCACTATCACTATCATGGGTGATGGAGATTGTTGGTAGTTGGGATGGCGGTGTGGTGAATTGAGCAGTGAGTGAGGCGAGTGGCTCAATTGGTAGAATGTGGCATGTCAGGATTCATTGATTTGGATGAAATCACAATGTCTTTCAGCACTGTTTCCAGGTCAAACCCTTTGGAACTACACTGCAAGCATTGACCATGATAGCCATCTGCTCCTTGCGTTTGTCTGGTCCTCCTGGCCCACTATAGATAGAAAACATCCCTCCTCCTGTCCGTCACACGCACTGAGGCCTCCAGTGCTACAGCGGAGAACCATTAAGCTCACTCTGCTTTGCTGTGCCATTCCTTTGTCTTCCCCAGGGCCCAGTCCTTTCTGTAAATGAACTTCACAGATGCCCATGGCAAACCATGCCTCCCCTTTAGGAAATGTACCTAGTTTTGGGTAGTACGTCACGATGGACGACTAAGAGATAAACGTTGTACTGTCTTCTAATTTAAATGATTGTGGCATGCACCCTGCTGTTACGCAAACTGCTGAGTGGCTACATGGCTCAACAACAGCCCCATGATCATGCAAGACTAGCACCAATTAAAACTAATGTGCACTATTTAAAGCCAATCTACACCTCTTAAAGGATGGAGACTTTCTGCTGCACCAGCTGCAGGGAGTGTACAGGGCAGAGTCTTTGAGCAGGAAGAGTAAAAATGGCACAACAGGGCACAGAGTGTGCCCCAGGATTCTCTGATGCAGCACTGGAGGCCTTGGTGCAAGTGGTCAACAGGAGGAAAGAGGTCTGAGATCTGCAGGGAGTCATGAAGCCCACCAGACGGAGATTATGAAAGCAGTGGGAGTATATAGCTATTGCAGTCAATGCCAGCAGTCTAGCTCCAAGGACCTGGATGTATGCCACTTAAAGTTCAACAACTTCACACCAGAGCTCAATGTTACTGAATGAACCGTCGCATGTAATATCCTTATGAATGCACCACTTGCTTCAAACACTGCTCCTTTTAGCAATGCTCCTTTACTTACCTGATGTGGAGATGCCGGCGTTGGACTGGGGTAAACACAGTAAGAGTTTTAACAACACCAGGTTAAAGTCCAACAGGTTTATTTGGGAGCAAATGCCATTAGCTTTCAGAGCGCTGCTCCTTCGTCAGATGGAGTGGAAATTTGACAAAATTCGTTCATTACTCATACCCAACATTCATAACCTCACCTTATCCTAGCGCGACTGCAAGCCTCACCCCCAAGCTTCACAGCTTGTACACATTACCAACTATTCAACTGTGACAGGCAAACACATTGCACCACACTCACCATCACACTTCCCTCTCTCTTACAAGACAAGGGGGCTCACTAATGAAGATTACGCTGCTTAACCAGCAGGGACAGGCACTGCTGCATGCCCTCTCCCTCATGAAGGTAATGGTACAGGTAATCATTGGTGTAACCACAACTGAGGCTGTGGCCAGTAGCAGGGCTGAAACTATAGTAGATGACAGTGTGTTCCTGCTTAATCCACCTTCTCACACCCCATTTCACAGTCTCTTTGACTTTCAAGCTACAGGTGGTGACCCCCACCCCCTCCCTCGCCACAACCTTAGCATTGTGCCTTTAACTTTTCAGATACCTGTGAACTGTCACCTGGTTAACAACTGGCACATGAGCCAGAAGTCCAAGAGGAACAAGAGGTCGTTGAAGGAAGAGCTGTCACTTGATCTTACACCTGCAGCCATCAGCTCAGATACTGGCACATACTTTAGAGAGTAGCATAGAAGTGGGATTTGCACACTGTGAATCAGAGGGCAAGAGTGGCCTGTAAATAGGAAGGACAAAAAAGTCATTACCCCAAATTGTTAATTCTGCTTCTCTCTCCACAGCTGCTGGCAGAGTGTTATAACTATTTTCTGTTACACTTTGGTAACATTTCGTTACATTAATGAGTTTATTATTGCTATGTAGTGATGGTTTTGATTGGCATGATTGGTATTGTGGGATCTTAGATCATAGAATCAGAGAATCCCCACAGTGCCAAAGAGACTATTCAGTCCATCGAGTCCACACCGACCCTCTGACACAGTATTTTTTACCCAGTCCCTTTTCCCTGCCCTATCCCTGCAACCCCACACATGCATCATGGCTAATCCATCTAACCTACACACCTTGGGCCACTAAGGGGCAATTGAGCATGGCCAATCCACCTAACCTGCACATCTTTGGTCTGTGGGAGGAAACTGGAGCACCCAGAGGAAACCCACGTAGACCTGGGGAGAATTTGCAAACTCCACACAGACAGTCCCCAAGGCCGGAATTGAACCTGGGTTCCTGGAGCTGTGTGCGGCAGCAGTGCTAACCACTAACCATCCAATATGTATCAACAGAAATTATTTAGGGACAGGTACACATACACTTACTTCCTGAACTAACTAATGGGCGGCACGGTAGCACAGTGGTTAGCACTGCTGCTTCACAGCTCCAGGGTCCCGGGTTCGATTCCCGGCTCAGGTCACTGTCTGTGTGGAGTTTGCACATTCTCCTCGTGTCTGCGTGGGTTTCCTCCGGGTGCTCCGGTTTCCTCCCACAGTCCAAAGATGTGCGGGTTAGGTTGATTGGCCAGGTTTAAAAAAAAAAATTGCCCCTTAGAGTCCTGGGATGTGTAGGTTAGAGGGATTAGCGGGTAAAAATATGTGGGGGTAGGGCCTGGGTGGGATTGTGGTCGGTGCAGACTCGATGGGCCGAATAGCCTCCTTCTACACTGTAGGGTTTCTATGTTTCTATGTTTAAAGAAACCCCGGGGACAGGTTTTCTGCTTTGTTGCAATGGCAATGTTTTTTCACAAGACATGCATCCTTGATCCTGGTCAATTTTCAGGTGTCAATGATTATTAGCAGAAATTGACCAGGCATGAAGGTCAGTGTTGTTGTTGTTGGATTGCCCACCTCAGGTCGATGGGTGGGAGGTAGTTGAGGAGAGGGGGGGAGCAGGGAGGCAGCGGAGAGAACAAATTCCTTTGGCACCTTCCTTTCACAATTCCATTTTTAAGATTGCAGCTTTACCTGATGCAAAGCAACCTTTCAATTTCACCTTCCTCCCACTACACAGTCCATAGCAACCCTGAATGCCAAAATTGTGTCAGCATTCTGTTTGTTACTAAGGCACAAATGACAGGTAATATACGGTCTAATATATTCCTGCCATTTGCCTCAAATTACAATCGACGCGCTCATACCAAAATGATGAGGGGTTTTGATGAGGTAAGTAGGGAAAATTATTTCTACTGGCCATTCAGTCAGTAGCCAAAGGCATATTTTAAAAACATTGTTAAAAGAATAAAGTGGGTAGTGAGGGGTGTTCAAATTTTTTTAGACAGATGATTGTGAGAATATGAACCATTCTACCGGAGAGAAACGGACCTACAATAGCTTTTAAAAAGTAACTGTATCATTACTTGAAATAGAAGCATTTAAAAGGCAAGTAACAATTCTAAGTGGTTTGCTTTGTCAAAGAACCATCACAAACTGGTTGAGCCAAACAGTTTCCTTGTATACAGTCAGGCTGTAGATGCTTGGTTAGTTGCTCCATGAAACTCTATCTCCAGGGAGCCTTTGATCTGAAATACAAACTGGAGACTTTTGTCAATAAAGCAAATTTTCTGATTAAGCCTTCTGAGCAACCTCACCCACTCTCATACCAGTGCATGTCAGGAAATTATATATGTGCAGTCCCTGATTTTCCAACCACAATTGCAATGGAAAGAAAATCAAGTGCTGCACATATGTAATTATCTGATATACACTCCCATTAGGTAAGGCATTGCATTGAGTTCACAACCAGAACATTTACCCTACACACTTCAGTTCTTAATAGTGTGGATTAGGTCTTTTGCAGCCTTTACATATAACCATACAGAATGCAGGTCCATGCAAAGCTCCTGCACTTATCATATTATGGAAGAACCTCGTTCAAAAAATATTCAACCTTTGTGCACTGATGTTGCATTTATCAGTTGAAGTTTTGCACTTGTTCGGTTCCATTGATTCTATTATTATTCTAATTGTAAAGGAAATGCGTCAGTTTTATTAGGTTTAGCCTGTATACTTCAATCTATTGATGTGAAATTTACTGTCATTTCGAGAAGCCAGGTAAGCCCAAGTAATCTCTAATGGCCAATGTCATGATGAAATAGTATTGTGGATCTTGGATATATTGGGTTCATTTTGATCTCCCAGCAGGAGGAGGGTGTGCACACTGACAGCAACATTTGAAGCAGGGGTCATTGAGAACTGTCATCCTCAGTTACACAGGGCGGGATTTTACGGTCCCACCCATCCCAGGACTCGAAATTCCCACCCAAGCTCAACGGATCTTTTGCTTGTTAATTGAATTCTCCATCCTGCCCATGATGATTCCCATGGCGTGCAGGACCAGAAGATTTACACCATACTTAAACTGCGCTGCCAATGTAAAACGTGCCTCCCCACGCAGCCTTGAAACTAGGAGAAAGATAAAAACTGGACACTTCTGCAACTTAAAGGGGAAGTATCTTTTGATAGGTAAACTAAAGGAGCAAAATCATGAAGCTATAGGAAGATGTCCAGAGACAAAAACAATTCCAGCTGAGTCCTGAGGTTATTCTGTATGGTATCAAGGTAAAATGAAGAAGAGGCATGGTGAGAAATAGCATAGCATGTAAATACAATCACGTTATTTCGATTGCCAAAAGAAATGCAATGATCTCACCAGGAGCGCTAAGATGAGACTTCTTCATATCTCTCATATGTCAGTCCCAGCTTTGCCTCAGCACCTATCAAGCCTTTCTTCTCTGTTTGCAGTGACTATCCACAGATCATCAGGAAAGAGTTCACTGTACTTCATGTTTCCTTGCACTCACTGTCATAAGTTGCTACTGTCCTCACAACTATTTCTTTTCTTGGTCTCATTTGTTGCCTCTTCCTTTCATCGTTCAGATTATGGTTATGCATGTTGAAAAGCCTTGCCCAGGGCACATAAAAACACATTGCCACTCTTCTTGTAGTGGAAACTGGAACCCAACTGGAGTCCCAACAGGAGTAAGGCAACCAACACAGCAGGAGGTCCTGCCACTCTGAAAATATTGACATCCGTAAAGGAGTCTTTCTTATTAACATTTGTTACACATTCACAGGATGGAGAGGTGTCTCGCCTGCCTGCATCACCTCTTTTCAGGAAGGCCTGCTGAATTAACTGGCCAACAAGTTAGCCTTCTCCAGGATTAAGGACTCGAGGTTGGAAATTCCACCCCCACAAGAGCTGCCAGTCAATCAGCTGGTAGCTGCTGTGCATTGTTTGGCAATGCCATCTCAGTGGTTGGTGGGTGGAAGCAGAAAGTAGCATCGGGAAGTAAGGTCAGAAAATGACATTGACATCGTAATGTCATCATTTGATCCCATTCCAAAGGCCCCAGTCTGGGGTACTCCAGAAAGCTCGGAGTAAAGACCCCTGGATGATGCAGTGAGTGGGTGGGTGGAGCTGATATTTTATTTTCCAACAGTTTTTTGAATGCAACATCTACAGCTATGAGACAAAAGTCAATCACAAAATCTCAGGCACATCAACCATTTGAGTACAGGCCTCAATTCATAGAAAGCTTTGTCTGCTTCCAAAGAGTACCTTTTCTGTTGTGAACAAAAAGCTGAAGTGGTGGGAGAAAGTCCAAACTGTACTCTCCAAAGAGAGTGCGAGTTGCTCTCCATTCATATCAGCAAATGTCGATTTAAACAGAGCAAGTGACTCTTGTTTGGATATCTGGTTTCACCAGAGGGATTACAACCCGATCCATCTAATATCACTGCAGCTGTCGATGCCCCCGCTCCTAGCAGATATTAGCCATCTACTGTTCCCTACATCTTACTGCATTGTGCAGTAAGTTTGTCTAAAAATATATTATTGCAGTTGAACCTTTATGAGCGCTTCGGTACGGAAACAAACCACTTAAGTGGACTGAGATTCTCAGAGCAGTTTTGGCAGAGCGACGGTGGAAATTTTGAGTTAACCCGGTTTGATCTATCACTTCACACTATGGTGTCCACAGCTGCTGTCGATTTTATTGTCAGGACTGTACTCAGATTCATGAAGACAGAACTAACCACAGAATTAGCTTTGATGCTTGTTCACTAACTGAGACAATGATGAAAGGTGCCACACTTGAACAAAAAGTACAGGAAGTTTGCAAGTTATACAAGAATGGCACATAGGGTATTGAGCATAGCACAATCTTATTGATCACCAGGCTTACAATAATATTGAATAATTAGCCTGAATTAAGTACTGGATAGTAAGTCTCACCAATGAAATGGCATTATGATACTAAAAATAAAATAAATTATGGAAATATGCTTCTTTCTGTCCATCAAAAGTACAAAGTATGATAAAGAGGCAGCTATCCTGGTTCCTGCTACTCCTGATATTTGTGGCACAGTTAAGCTATCATGAGGTGAATCCCTATTCGACATTTTATTAGTACAGCATGAGATCTGACATTGTTTGAAGCAAGTTGTCACAGACAAATTTACAGAACACAGAAAAATGTTGCCAAGCTTATAGAAACTGGAACACAGCTTTTCACTATTGTGGACAGTGGAGAAGAGTGTGAGGAGAGTTGTGGTGGTGGAGGGAAAGTCTTGCCAAACTTGAAGTTGAGGAAAGGAATGTAAACAAGTCGGTCAACAGCTTTGTAGGATGTGTGGAGGGTGTACTCAGGATTTGAAGGCAGTGAAAAAGAGGCCGCACCAGGTTTATATAACACAGGGCAAGGCGTGCTGAAGCATAAACACCACTCCACATAAAGGGTTGAATCTCTAGAGTGAGGAAAAGGTTTTGGCCCAACTTGGATGGAAAGACCCATAGAAATCCTAGACTAACAGCAGAGACAGCATATATGCCAATTCATCCTGACTTCCAACAAAGCTGCAGAGGAACAAATGGGTGATACTGTGAAGAAATGTAACCCCATGGTGTTTATGATCTGTGTCATTCTCAGAAACCAGAATATGAAAGCTTATCTCAAACGATACTGGCTCTGACTGTTTTGTCTACGGAACAGAGGGAAAGGGCAATTTCAGGCAGTATTGATGAGTTGCAGGAAAATTTTCTGAGATATATCTTCTTAGGCGTAATTTTTCGCTTTGGTTTTGCTTACACTCATTCCTGGACAGTTGAAAACATTTGAATACAATGTAGACATTTGAAGAGCCTATGGTTGGTATTAGAGGAATAATCTTTGCAATATATTTGTTGGACAGCTTCAAAAAAAAACTGCAGTGATAAAGCATGAATCTTCATTCACTCATTGTATATTAGTCAGACTCCTGCTATCACCTCTATTTTTAATATCCTCAATTAGCCTTGAAAGGGAATTAAGATTCAATAATGCATTGTTTCTGACTTTCCTCCTTCTGCCCGTAATTCTTAACAGAAAAATGGTGCCGTGTCAACTCTGGAACGCAGCCCCAGAATTCTGTGAGGAAAAGAAATAGATGAAAAACAGTCGTCATAAAGAAAGAAAAAGACAATTAAGTGATGAAAGACAAAGGCTTCATTATTGATGCATTAGAAGTAATTTATGCTGATGCATGAAAAATAGGCTACATTTGATTACATTGCAATACAAATACTTCTTTCTGATTAATATTTTAAAATATAAAACAAGATTGAAATAAGTTTAAAAACATGTCATTCCTTCTACTTGGCTTACAATGTCATGAGTGGACAGTGATGATGAACAGAACATTTTCCACTGTCTCAGAGGAACACTTTGAACATTCATCACAGTATGTGAAATCTTTATTCCCTCTGCCCAAGTTGGAGTCAAACCCAAGCTATGAACCTGACAGTGAGACATTCCAACACACTCTCACCTTATCCCATCTGCAAAGTTTAAGTATTTCTATCTGTGCATTACATGATTAGCAAAACTTACATAAATTTTCAGATGTTATGGGCATCCCCATCTATCAAACCGAATGTTTGATGTATGCATATAAACAAAATATCTTTATGCATGTCCATTTCACAAATGTTAGGAGATACCTTTTGTTCTTACATGGAAAACGTGCTGCTGTCAAAGTAGTTTTACAACTCAAGATGGTCTTTCATCTGAAGAGATTTATGGAACCATGCACTTCAAATCAAGTGTAGAAGCGAACCTTTACAGATATGTTTCATTTAATCCTATTCATACTTAAACTATCATGTGGCTAATATAATGCTGCATTGTCCATAGCTATTAATGTTTAGGCTGAGCTTCTTTCTCCTCAGGTACAACTTGGTAAAAGAGCCATTAATGGCTGACTTCCAAAAGTGTCACAACTAATAGACGGTAAATTCATTAGAGAGTCCCAACTTCAGATTGCAAAGGGAGATGTTATTCATTTGTTGATTGAGCAACCTTGCCTTTCAATAAGAAGGATAATTGAACCATTTTGTGCTGTGCAATTGTGAGCAGAGGCAACACAGGCACTGACAGCTGTATGCGATCCCTACCCCTTAACATTGAAGCACTCAGAGATATCCATAAATAATCACAGTATTTAGAGTAAAATTGAACCACAAGTACCAAGTGACCGGATTTTTGCACCATCAATTCAAAAACCGACTAGTTTCTCTGACAGCCATGTCATCTGACAGTTCAAATGGCCTTGTCATTGGGATATGCATGACCCATACATCTGCAAATGGAAGTGGAGATGTTTACCTAAAGCCTGTTTCTCTGCAGACAGGTGTGACAATGGGTAACTTGATAAGCTGAGCAGCAGCAGTTTTATTAGCCTTCTCAGAATAAGGAGGAAGTATTAAATTGGATAGAGAGGAAACGCGAGACGTAATTTGATTTCATGAACTCCAAATGACTTTTACGTCTCAAGATGAAATTTTGATGAGTGTCCATGTCTTGTCTGTCAAGTCAAAGGGTCAAGCTGGAGAATCTGTCCTTTATCTATCTTGCATCTTTTCTTTCATTAGGCTTTGTGACAGCAGTCTGCTCATCATGTACTGATAACAGAGAGCTTGATAATAATCTGAATAATGGAAACATTCATCTGGTGAAACTACAGCCCTAATGATTTCTATTAGCACAATGTTAGGCTTTACTTGAATTCAAGTAGATTAACCGTAGTCACATGACTTAAACTGGTTGAAAAAAACCTCACTAGTTTGATTTTATAATTTTCCCTCAGAAAAAGTATGTAAAAGGAAGTTAAATTCACAATTTAAGATCAATCATTTTAATTAACTGGCTTTCCCAATCATTTTTATCTGTACTCGTTTCTGTAAATTCACTCTTTTTTTAATTAGGTGAACAATGTAATTTTATCAAACTTTAGACCATATTCATTGAGAATTTTCTGCATTTTCAGAATTAGAATTGGTTTGAACATGAGAACATAAGAAGGAGGAATGTGACTCAGCCAGTTTCTCGGCCAGTCAACAAGATCACGGTTGATCTCCGATACATTGACTCCACCTTCCAGCACCATCAGCAAATTCCTTAATTCTATTTGTGCCCAAAAATCTATTGATCTCAACCTTGAACATTCTCAACAACTGAGCATCCACCACTCTCTGGATAGAGTATTCCCTGGATTCACAAACCTTTGCGTAACAAAATATTCCTCCTCATCTCAGTCCTAAATGGCCAGCCCTTTATTCTGGGACTATGGTCCCATGTCCTAGATTCCCAGCTAGGGGAAACATTTTCTCAGCATCTAATCAGTCAAACCGCTTAAGAAATGCATATGTTTCAATTAGACTGCCCCTCCTTCTTCCAGACTCCAGGGAATATCTAATCTATCTCCCCAAAAGGGCAATCTCCTGATCCCAAGAATCTGTCCAGTGAACGTTCATTTCATTGCCCCAGGGGCAAATATATCCGTCCTTAGATAAGGAGATCAAAAGTGCAAACAGTACTCCAGGTGTGGCCTCACCAATGCCCAGTATAATTATCATAACATGTCTGTATTCTTATACTATAATCCCTTTATAATAAATGCTGATATACCATTTGCCCTCCTAATTGCTTGTTGTACCTGCCTGTAACTTTCTAAGATTCATACACAAGCTCACCTGGGAATCTCTGAATGCAAACATTTCCCATTTCCTCACCTTTCAAAAAATATTCATCTTTTTATTTGGATCACACATTGTGCTATATTGTATTCCGTCTGTCATTTGCTCACTCATCCAATCTGTCTATATACCTCTGCAGCTTCTTTGCATCCTCTTCACTGCTTATTTTCCCATCTAACTTTCTATCATCAGCAAACCTGGATACTGAGTCCCTCCAACAAAATTATTAATGTCAATTGTAAGTAGCTGTAGCCCAAGTATTATTCTTTGTGGTATCCTGCTAGTTACAGTCTGCCATTCCAATAATGTCCCATTTATTCCTAATCCTATTCTATTTTCTGTCCATTAACCAATCCCCGATCTATGCAATTGTGTTATCCTCAATCCCATGAGTGAGACTTTCTTCTCATTGCACTAAGTCTGAGGGTGAGTGGGAAAAATGGTGTTTTACCCAGCAGCAGTGTTGGGATATTGCCTGCGTTATAATGTAAAGGTGCTCAGCAGAGCAAGGGTTAACATAGGACTGGAGAATAGCCCTGCTCCTGGGTTTTACAGTTTAAAAATGATTTTCGGCCTTCTCATGATATTTTCTGCTCGCCATGAATGGAAGTAGAAAGTCCCGGCCCGTTAGTCTGGACAGCAGGAGACCTTCTCAATTGCACATTGAAAAGTTAAATACACTATATCCATTGGCCCCCACTTATTCATCTTACTGGTTATATCTTCAAAACAAACCCAAAAAGAATGTTCAAACATGATTTCCCTTTCATAAATCTCTGACTCTGCTTAAACATATTTATAAAATCACCAGTGTATCTGCTAAAAGTTAGGAAGCTATTTCCAGTTAGCAAGTAGAGTTATAGAGTCATAGAGGTTTACAGCATGGAAACAGGACCTTCAGTCCAACTTGTCCATGCCACCCTTTTTTTTAAACCACTAAGCTAGTCCCAATTGACCACATTTGGCCCATATCCCTCTACACCCATCTTATCCATGTAACTTTCTAAATGCTTTTTAAAAAACAAAATTGTACCTGTCTCTACTACTATCTCTGGCACCTCGTTCCTGACACTCAGCACCCTCTGAATGAAAAATTTGCCCCTCTGCACCCTTTTAAATCTTTCCCACCTCACCTTAAATCTATGTCCTCTAGTTTTAGACTTCCTTACCTTTGGGAAAAGAAGTTGACTATCTAGCTGATCTCTGCCCCTCATTATTTTATAGACAACAACATCACTAATAATAAATAGGAGCAGAATAGGCATTTGGCCTCTAAAGTTTGATCTTTGATCTCAAGTCCACTGATCTTCTAAATGCCCTTAGAATCCAAAAATCTATTGATTCCAGGCTGGAACACTGTAAATAGCCCTAGGGGAAAAGAATTCCAAAGATTGACAATTTTATGAGCAAAAGAAATTTACCTCATCTCACTTCTAAATGGCCGATGCCTTATCCTGAGACTATGCCCCCTAATTCGAGACTGTCCAGCCAGGGAAAAGCAGAATGTAAACAACATATAGCTACTGATAAAGGAAAAGTTAATGCATCTGGCCAGTACCGGAGAGACCAACAGAGCAGGGCCACCAGGTTGAGAAGGAGCAGAGACTGACAATGGTCCTGATGCAGGACTTGGCACAGAGGCTTAGACTTATACTTTGCATTACAGAGTAAGCACATATTCATGAATTGGAACCATTTTCTGAAAGATGGTCTCCTTAAGGATAAATGTGATGAGATCTTAACTCACTCCAAATCCAATCATTAGCAGAGCCTTAAAAAAACTCGGTCTCTAAAGAATGAATTAACCTCAGAACATTCTGCGACCCCTCAATTTGGTAGAACTTCCAGCTAGAATCCTGTTATTTTGATTCAGTCTGTGACAAATATACAGTGGCTTGTTCTCGGGACAATAGTAATCACCTGAGGCACACAAAGCAATATGAATCCTTATCCAATAAGAAAAATAATTTATTTTTATATCACATCCAACATCCTCAAGATGTAAAAATGGCTTCACAGACAGTGATGCACTTTTAAAGTCTCAGTAATGGTTACCAAGAAACTATCATTGATTGTCATAAAGCCTATCTGATCACTAATGTCCTTTAGGGAAGGAAATCTGCTATCTTTACCTGGCCTGGCCTACACATGACTCCAGATCCACAGCAATGTGGTTGACTCTTAACTGCTCTCTGAAATGGCCTCGCAGCCTCTCAGTTCAAGATAAATTAGGGATGGGCAGAAATGCTGGCCCTGTCAGCGAAGCTCACATCCTATGAAAGAACAAATTAAGTGTAGTCACTGTTGTCGTACAGACAAGTTAGTAGCTAATTTGCTAACAGCAATGTTTCTCAAAATCAATGAAATAAATAGCCAGATAATGGTGCTGTTGGTTGATCGACAAACTCCCCTGCTTTTCTTTAAACGTACCAGAAAGAAAGTCTTGTATTTATAACATTTATGCAGGTACTTTGGGACATTTTACGAGGTACTTTTGAAATATAGTCACGGTCTCAATGTAGAAAGGAGATCTAGTCTTATTTAAAATTGAGAGTGCAAACTCTTTAACACCTCAGCAAAAAGCAGCACTTCTGAGAATGCCGCACTCTCTCGGTCACCGAGACTTTCTGGCCCCCCAGTGGTTGCAGCAATCCATTTAAATCCCCATTGATTTTGGTGAGATCGGAAGATCCCGCCAGCGGGAGGGGCAGAAAATCCCACCCTGTATTGCACTGAAGTGTAGGCCTAGATTATTCACTCAAATTTCTGTTGTGGGACTCGAATCCACAATTTTCTGATAGGTGACAGAGATATCCCAACCTCATAGATAATCAGAAGGACCTTGGGGTCCGGGTCCATAGGACTCTTAAATCGGCCTCGCAGGTGGAGGATGCGGTCAAGAAGGCGTACGGCGTACTGGCCTTCATTAATCGAGGGATTGAGTTTAGGAGTCGGGAGATAATGCTGCAGCTTTATAGGACCCTGGTTAGACCCCACTTGGAGTACTGCGCGCAGTTCTGGTCACCTCATTACAGGAAAGATGTTGAAGCCATTGAAAGGGTGCAGAGGAGATTTACAAGGATGTTGCCTGGATTGGGGGGCATGCCTTATGAGGATAGGTTGAGGGAGCTTGGTCTCTTCTCCCTGGAGAGACGAAGGATGAGAGGTGACCTGATAGAGGTTTACAAGATGTTGAGAGGTCTGGATAGGGTAGACTCTCAGAGGCTATTTCCAAGGGCTGAAATGGTTGCTACGAGAGGACACAGGTTTAAGGTGCTGGGGGGGTAGGTACAGAGGAGATGTCAGGGGTAAGTTTTTCACTCAGAGGGTGGTGGGTGAGTGGAATCGGCTGACGTCGGTGGTGGTGGAGGCAAACTCGTTGGGGTCTTTTAAGAGACTTCTGGATGAGTACATGGGATTTAATGGGATTGAGGGCTATAGATAGGCCTAGAGGTGGGGATGTGATCGGCGCAACCTGTGGGCCGAAGGGCCTGTTTGTGCTGTGGCTTTCTATGTTCTATGTTCTAATACTGATGCCAGATACCTCCCTTATATGTATACCAAATATGCTGCAAGCAAATAATGTTGATGTGATCTTATTTTTAGCAGACTGAAACTCTAAGTGTTCCTTGCGCTCTAGAATCCCAGTTTCATTAAAGCTAATAAATCATCTGGATGTCCATATGCTATGTTAGACAATTTGTGGATGAGACTTCCAGACTATGCTATCATCAACTCAGGACAAATGTTCCCACAATGTCACAACAAATAAGAAAACTTCTACAAAAAAGTGAAGAAGCAACAAATTATCAGCTTTAGCTTTCTACAGCTGAAGCACCTCATTGAGTTTTAACAAAATATGTCCATTTTTGATTAGATCTATGTTGCAACTCCAAAAGACGCATTTAAACTGAGTTAGATCTGTATCAAAAATAAAATGAGGTTGTGCTTGAAGTTCATATCCAAACTGCCCAGTTTAATACAAATAGGCTGCTTATTTACATTGTCAGTCAGCGACATTTATTGATCCACTTTCCAATTCTTAGAACAGAACCTGACTAGCAATTAAACAATACTTAAACTCCTTCTGTATCACGAGATGTTGAACGATGTACAGGGAGAGACCAGTAGCACTTTGCATCTATTTATAGAAAAATGATAGTAGCTTCAAATAAAAAGCGGGTTCAAATATAAACTGGTGCCTCAAAACGGAACATATTTAGCAGCTCAAAACTGGGCATCCAGGAGACGTAGTGACATAGAGTCATAGAGGTTTACAGCATGGAAACAGGCCCTTTGGCCCAACTTGTCCATGTTGCCCTTTTTTTAAAAACCTCTATGCTCGTCCCAATTGTCGGCATTTGGCCCATATCCCTCGATACCCATCTTACCCATGTAACTGTCTAAATACTTTTTTAAAAACAAAATTGTACCTGCCTCTACCTCTACCTCTGGCAGCTTATTCCAGACACTCACCACCCTCTGTGTGAAAAAATTACCTCTCTGGACACTTTCGTATCTCTTCCCTCTCACCTTAAACCTATGCCCTCTAGTTTTAGACTCCCCTATCTTTGGGAAAAGATATTGACTATCTAGCCGATCTATGCCCCTCATTATTTTATAGATCTCAAGAAGATCACCCCTCAACCTTCTATGCTCCAGAGAAAAAAGTCCCAATCTATCCAGCCTCTCCTTATAACTCAAACCATCAAGTCCCGGTAGCATCCTAGTAACTCTCTTCTGCACTCTTTCTAGTTTAATAATATCCTTTCTATAATAGGGTGATCAGAACTGTACACAGTATTCCAAGTGTGGCCTTACCAATGTCTTGTACAACTTCAACAAGACGTCCCAACTCCTGTATTCAATGTTCTGACCAATGAAACCAAGCATGGTGAATGTCTTCTTCGCCACTCTGTCCACCTGTAACTCCACTTTCAAGGAGCTATGAACCTATACCCCTAGATCCCTTTGTTCTGTAACTCTCCCCAACACCCTACCATTAACTGAGTAAGTCCTGCCCTGGTTCAATCTACCAAAATGCATCACCTTGCATTTATCTAAATTAAACTCCAAGTGCCATTCGTCAGCCCACTGGCCCAATTGATCAAGATCCAGTTGCAATCCGAGATAACCTCCTACACTGTCCATCAGCAGAAGAACTATATTCAACCACAAGTAATCTCTGTAACTTCATGGCTTAGTATATCCCTCTACCATTACCATTAATCCAAGCGATCAACCCTAGTTCAATGAGGAGCATAGCAAGTAACAGCAGGGATACCTCAAAATGAGGTATCAACCTGGTGAAGCTACAGTACAGGAGCACTTCCATGCCAAACAGCAGAAGCAGGATGCAGTAGACAGAGCCAAGCAATCAAACAACCAACAGATCAGATCTAAGCTCTGCAGTCTTATGATATCCAGTTGTAAATAGTGGTGGAAAATTAAACAACTGGAGGAGGGTCCACCAAGAAACCCATCCTTAATGTTGGGGGATCCCAGCATTTCAATGCAAAAGACAAGGTTGCATAGCATTTGCAACCATTTTCAGCCAGAAGCGCCGAGTGGATGATCCATACTGGCCTCCTCTGGAAGTCCCCAGCATAACATTACAGATGCCAGTGTTCAGCCAATTCAATTTACTCCATGTGATATCAGATAACAGCTAAAGACACTGATACAGCAAAGATTATGAGCCCTGGCGATAGGCTGCCAACAGTACTGAGGACCTGTGCTCCAGAACGAGCCATGCCCCGAGCCAATCTGTTCCGGTAAAGTTCCAATACTGACATCTACCTGGCAATGTGGAAAATTGCCAAGGTATTGCCCTGTCTGCAAAAAAGCAGGACAAATCCAATCTGGCCAATTACCACCCCATCAGTCGCCTCTTGATCATCAACAAAGTGTGGAAGAGGTCATCAACAATGCTATCAAGCAATAGCCTGCTCACTGATGCCCAGTTTGGGTTCCACAGGGGCCATTCAATGCCTGACCTCATTACAGCCTTGTCCAGAGAGGACAAAAGAACAGTATTTCAGCTGGTGAGAGTGACTGTCCTTGACATCAAGGCAGCATTTGACTGGGTGTGGCATCAAGGGGATCTGGCATAATTGAAATCTATGGGAATCAGGGTGAACAACTCCACAGGTTGGAGGTATACCTAGCACAAAGGAAGATTGTTGTTGGAGGTCAATCATCTGCAGGATATCACTGCAGGAGTTCCTCTAGTGTCCTAGGCTTAACCGTCTTCAGCTGTTTCAACAATGACTTTCCTTCCATCAAAAGGTCTGAAATGGGAATGTTCGAAGATGATTGCACAATGTTCAGCACCATTGACAATTTCTCAGATAGGGAAGGTGTTTGTGCCATTATGCCACAAGACCTGGATAACATTCAAGCTTGGGCTGCCAAGTGGCAAGTAACATTTGTGTTATACAACTGGCAGGTAATGACCATCTCCAACAAGAGAGAATCTTACCATCACCTCTTGACATTCAATGACATTACCATTACCATCAATGGCCACTATCAACATGCTAGGGGTTACCATTGATCAGAAACTGAACAGGACCAGTGATATAACTACTGTGTCTCCAAGCATAGTTCAGAGATTGGGAATTCTGAGATGAGCAACTCAGCTCCTGACTCCTCAAAGCCTGTCCACCATCTGGAAGGCATAAGCCAAAAATGTGATGAAATACTCTCCATTGGCCTGGATGAGTGTGGCTTCAACAGCTCTCAAGAAGCTCAACATCATCCAGGACAAAGCAGTCCCCATCCGCCAACCGAAACATTCACTTCCTTCACCACTGACACACAGTGGCAGCAGTGTATACACTGTACAAGATGCACTGCAGCAATTCAATAAGTGTCCTTCAACAGCATCTTCCAAATCTGCAAACTCTATCATCTAGAAGGACATGGACAGCAGGTTCATGGGAACACCACCAACTGCAATTTCCCCTCCAAGCTGCACACCATCCTGACTTGGAAATATTTTGCTGTTCCTTCACTGTTGTTGAGTCAAATTCAAAGAACAACAAAGAACCCAACAACTTGCCTGGGCTTGTAAAATCTCACTAACAGTCCTGGCTTGAGACAATTTGCACCTCTTTTACCTGTGCTTAACGCTCTCTCCACTCACATTTTCTGCACCTGTAAAGACTTGATTACCTGTTAAGACTCGCATTCCAACCATTATCTTGTAATTGAGTTTGTGTCCATATATGCCCTGTTTGTGAAACAAATCCTGCACTCACCTGTTGAAGGAGCAGTGCTCTGAAAGCTCGTGCTACCAAATAAACCTGTTGGACTTTAACCTGGTGTTGTGAGACTATTTATTGTGCCTACCCCAGTCCAATGCTGGCAACTGTCCTTCTGGTATTATGGTGACCAGAATTGGACACAGTTGCCGGAATTTTACCAACACGCCCGTCCCGGAATTGGGGAGGGCGAGGCTCGCAGAGCGGCATTCTCCATTGGTCTTGGGAGGGATCTTACGAGCCTTGGGTGGGTGAGGCGGTAAAATTCCAGTGAGTATTCCAAATGTGGCCTGAACAACATTTTATTTAACTGCAACATAATTTGCAATTTTTATACTCAATGCCCCATCCGATGAAGGCAAGCAAGCTATATGCTTTCTTCACCACCCTTTCCACCTGTGCTGCCACTTTTAAGGATCTGTGGACCTGCACGCCCAGATCTCTCTGTGCGTCTATGCTCCTGGTGGTTCTGCCATTTATTTTATAGCTCCCACCTGAATTGGATCTACCAAAATGCATCACATCGCATTTGTTAATGCACTAGAACAGCCAAATTTGAATGGTAGCCAAGGGTAGGAATGAAACTCAAATACTTTGATTGCAAGAAGAATCTAATGTCACACGGTGATTGAATTGATATTTTATAATTAAGATGCATGTGCTCTATATAATTTTACGATTATTAATCTACAGCTCTTCCCATCCAGCCCAAATGTGTCACTAATGTACAAAAAAAATCACATAGAATTAAACCCTTTTCCAATGATCCATCCATGCTGGGTTCAAAGTTAGCTTCAATCGACAGAACCGAATGTAATAAAATCCACTGTCAAAACAAAGTAATGGAGGAGCAGTTATAATTAATTTTACCTATATAAGGCACCCTTATATCTAATCTAGCCTGAGAGGCTATAATTAAAAGTTTCATCCTTGACACTAGAAGGAACATAGTAGCAATTATTGCCTACAATCACTGGAGGAAAATATATTGTTCATATTTTAATTAAAATGCTTGTTGAGTGTATATTGTACATGGGATAAATTAATAGAGATACAATCGATTTGCAAAAGAAGTGAAAAACATATGCTAAATAATAAGCATATTGCCATGACATTTTTAACAACAATTTACAGATATAATGCATTATGTTAACCGCACTATCCCACACAAATTGCAGACAACATCAGATAATTCGGCCATGACAGATGAATTCTCAAAACTGCTCACTGGGTATCATTAAAGTACTCCCTTCTTTAAAGTTTATTTATTAGTGCGACAAGAAGGCTTACATTAACATTGCAATGAAGTTACTGTGAAAATTCCCCCTAGTCGCCACACTCCAGCGCCTGTGCGGGTACACTGAGGGAGAATTTAGCATGGCCAATGCATCTGGCCAGCACATCTTTTGGACTGTGGGAGGAAACCCATGCAGACACGGGGAGAACATGCAGACTCCGCACAAACACCCAAGCCAGGAATCGAACCCGGGTCCCTGGCGCTGTGAGGCAGCAATGCTAACCACTGTGCCACCATGCCGCCCATATTCTTGGAGGAGTAGCTTGCAACCAACATTAGGCAAGAAGTGGTGAGTGTAAGAGACTAAGCCTGCGTACATAACCTCTCTCTATTGGAGGAGGACTAGCTGGACATTACCATCAGGGAGTGAATTATGGCTGTTATAAGTGGCAAGGCTAAAGGAAAGGCCTTGCAGGCTTTCCTTACAGCTGCTTACTTTTACCTCTTCCTACACATTCTGCATGAGAAGTTCCATCTGCTTTCACCAGCCGCCACTCAGTACATACTGTGTAGTGGTAGTAGCGGTATTGTCGCTGGACTAGTAATCCAGAGATCCAGGGCAATGCTCTTGGGACCCGGGTGCAAATCCCACCATGGCAGATCGCAAAATTTGAATTCAATAAAAATCTGGAATTACAAGTCTAATGATGACCACAAAACCATTGTCGATTGTCATAAAAACCCATCTGGTTCACTAATGTCCTTTCGGGAAGGATACCTGCAGTACTTATCTGGTCTGGTCTGGCCTACATGTGACTCCAGACCCACAGCAATGTGGTTGACTCTTAACTGCTCTCAAAGATGGGCAATAAATGTTGGGCCAGCCAGCGATGGCCACATCCCATGAATGAATAAGTAAAACCATTAAAGCTACTCTACTCACCTGCCACCCTACCAACATACATCTGAACAACCTACAACCCTAACCAGCTGCTTCAAACCCACCTACACACCTCCACATCCACCCATTCACTCACCCATTCCCTCATACACTCGTACCTAATGCTGAAAAGCTGTTTAACTGTCCCAAAGCTTTTCAGTGTATTAGTGAGCAGTTACCAGAATACAGCAGCTAGTTCTTCCCCCGACGATCCAGTACTCCAAGCAAACAGTTCCATTGAGGGTGCACTCAGCATTTCAGAAGAATTTAGGACTGAAAGACTCAACCATAAATGTGGATCTCCATCGTGGCACAGAGAAGTAGGAGCAATCCAACAGTGATTGTCACTTCTTTGAAGATTTGGGCCTTTACAATCATTTCAAAATATAGTTAAAGGATGAAAGCAAAATGCTGCAGATGCTGGAAATCTGAAATCAAAACAGAGAATAAACTCAGCAGGTCAGGCGACACCTCTGGAGTGAGAAATGGAGTTAATGACTGGAACTTTCCTGCCATTCATGCTGTACAGTAAATAATGTACAGTAAATAATGTACATGTACAGTAAATCCCGCCCAATGTTTTGAGTCCATATATCTCATCTTCAGAACTGAAGAGGTTTAGAAATGTGATGGATTATATGGTTGGAGAGGGGCTGGAGAAGCTGGAGCAGAATAGAAGGACAGAGCAGAGCTAAGGAGAGATTGAAAAAGATGTCGTGGACACAAGGGCTGTTAATGGCAGCATTAAAGACTAAAGAAGGTCTGACAGTGGCAGAAAGGTAAGATAGCAAAATGTGTTAATAAGAAACCCAAAGGTCAGTGCTCAGCGAAAGCAAAACGGAAGAATAAGCAACAGATGCCCCTGGTGGGAGGGTGGGGGGATGTTTATACTGGGACAAACCAAGGGAACAAAAACAAAAAATGGGTGAAGATAGAAGAGAACGTTCACAATCTAAAGTAGTTGAATTCAGTGATGAGTCCGGAAGGTTGTAATGTGCCTAATCAGAAAATCAGAAAACTGCTGTTCCTTCAGTTTGTGTTGGGCTCGCTGGAAAATTACAACAGGCCGGGGATAGAGATTTGGGCTTGAGAGCAAGATGCTGACTCAAAATGGCAAGCAACAGGAAAGTTGGTGTCCTGTTTATGGACTGAGCGAAGATGTTCTGCAAAGCAGTTACCTAGACTGTGTTTAGTCTCCCCATTGTAGAGGAGACTGCAATGGGAGCAGTGAATACAGTCGAACAAAATGAAGAAGGTGCACGTGAAATGTTGCTTCACTTGAAAGGAGTGTTTGGGCCCTTGGACAGTGAAGAGGTTGGAGCTAAAGTGTCAGGTGTTACATCTTCTGCGATTGCATGGAGAGGTGCTACGAGAAGGGGATAAAGCATTAGGGGTGATGGAGAAGTGGACCAGGGTATCACAGAGAGAGTGGTCCCTGCAGAATGCTCAGGGGGGTGGGGGTTGGGAGTGTAAGGGGAGGATGTGTTTAGTGGTGGCATCGTGCTGGAGTTGGCGGAAATGGCAGAGGATGATCCTTTGAATGCAGAAGCTGGTGGGATGAAAAGTGAGAACAAGAGGGAGCCTGCCATGATTCAGAGAGAACAAAGAACCGTACAGCACAGGAACAGGCCCTTCAGCCCACAAGTCTGTGCCAATACATGTGCCTCTCTAATCTAATATTTCCTTACCTCTACATGGTCCATATCCCTATATTCCCTGTATCATGTATTCATGTATCTATCCAGATGCCTCTTGAACGTTGTTATAGAATCTGCTTCCACCACCCCCTCCGGCAGCACGTTCCAGGCATTCACCACCCTTTGTATGGAAAACTTGCCCCTCTCATTTTCAACCTATGTCCCCGAGTAATTGACCCTTCAACCCTGGGAAAAAGACTCTGACTATCCATTCTTTCCAAGCCTGTCATAATCTTGTAAACCTCTATCAGGTTCCTCCCTCATCCTCTGATGCTCCAATAGAAACAATCCAAGTTTGTTCAACCTTTCTTCATAGTCCATATCCTCCAAACCAGGCAACATCCTAGTAAATCGCTTCTGCATCCTTTCCAATGCATCAACATCCTTCCAGTAGTGCGGCAATCAGAATTGTACACAATACTCCAAATGCAGCCTAACTAAAGTTTTATACAGCTGCAACCTGATTTTCCAATTCCTATACTCAATGCCCCAACCGATGAAGGCCAACATGCCATACACCTTCTTGACCACCTTGTCCACCTGAGTTGCCATCTTCAGGGAACCGTGGATCTGCACACCTTGATCCCTCTGCAAGCTAATATTCCTAAAGGCTGTACCATTTACTGTATACTTTCCTTCTGCAGTAGACCTTCTAAATCACATCGCCTCACATTTGTTTGGGTTAAATTCCATCTGCCATCTTTCGGCCCAGGTCTCCAGCCAATTTATATCCTGCTGTAGCCTTTGACAATCCTCACTATCCACTACTCGCCCAATTTTTGTATCATCTGCAAATTTACTAATCAGACCACCTACATTTTCCTCCAAATCATTTATATATATTACAAACAACAGAGGCCTGAGCAATGATTCTTGTGGAACACCGCTTGTCACAGACCTCCAGTTAGAAAAGTACCCTTCCACTGCTACTCTCTGCTTTCTATGCCCAATAAGAAGTCTCACAACACCAGGTTAAAGTCCAACAGGTTTATTTGGTAGCAAATACCATAAGCTTTCGGAGCACAGCTCCTTCGTCAGATGGAGTGGATATCTGTTCTCCAACAGTGCACAGACACAGAAATCAAGTTACAGAATATTAATTAGAATGCAAATCTCTACAGCCAGCCAGGTCTTAAAGGTACAGATAATGTGGGTGGAGGGAGCATTCAACACAGGTTAAAGAGATGTGTATTGTCTCCAGACAGAACAGCTAGTGAGATTCTACAAGCCCAGGAGGCAAGCTGTGGGGGTTACTGATAATGTGACATAAATCCAACATCCCGGTTTAGGCCGTCCTCATGTGTGCGGAACTTGGCTATCAGTTTCTGCTCAGCAACTCTGCGCTGTCGTGTGTCGTGAAGGCCGCCTTGGAGAACGCTTACCCGAAGATCCAAGGCTGAATGCCCGTGACTGCTGAAGTGCTCCCCCACAGGAAGAGAACAGTTTTGCCTGGTGATTGTCGAGCGGTGTTCATTCATCCGTTGTCGTAGCGTCTGCATGGTTTCCCCAATGTACCATGCCTCGGGACATCCTTTCCTGCAGCGTATCAGGTAGACAACGTTGGCCGAGTTGCAAGAGTAGGTACCGTGTACCTGGTAGATGGTGTTCTCACGTGAGATGATGGCATCCGTGTCGATGATCCGGCACGTCTTGCAGAGGTTGCTGTGGCAGGGTTGTGTGGTGTCGTGGTCACTGTTCTCCTGAAGGCTGGGTAGTTTGCTGTGGACAATGGTCTGTTTGAGGTTGCGTGGTTGTTTGAAGGCAAGAAGTGGGGGTGTGGGGATGGCCTTGGCGAGATGTTCGTCTTCATCAATGACATGTTGAAGGCGCCGGAGGAGATGCCGTAGCTTCTCCGCTCCGGGGAAGTACTGGACGACGAAGGGTACTCTGTCCACCGTGTCCCGTGTTTGTCTTCTGAGGAGGTCGGTGCGGTTTTTCGCTGTGGCGCGTCGGAACTGTTGATCGATGAGTCGAGCGCCATATCCTGTTCTTATGAGGGCATCTTTCAGTGTCTGGAGGTGTCTGTTGCGATCCTCCTCATCCGAGCAGATCCTGTGTATTCGGAGGGCTTGTCCGTAGGGGATGGCTTCTTTTACGTGTTTAGGGTGGAAGCTGGAGAAGTGGAGCATCATGAGGTTATCCGTGGGCTTGCGGTACAGTGAGGTGCTGAGGTGACCGTCCTTAATGGAGATGCGTGTGTCCAAGAATGCAACCGATTCCGGAGAGTAGTCCATGGTGAGTCTGATGGTGGGATGGAACTTGTTGATGTCATCATATAGTTGTTTCAGTGATTGCTCACCATGACTCCAAAGGAAGAAAATGTCATCGATATATCTAGTGTATAGCATCGGTTGAAGGTCCTGTGCGGACAAGCCCTACGGGCAACCCCTACGGACAAGCCCTCCGAATACACAGGATCTGCTCGGATGAGGAGGATCGCAACAGACACCTCCAGACGCTGAAAGATGCCCTCATAAGAACAGGATATGGCGCTCGACTCATCGATCAACAGTTCCAACGCGCCACAGCGAAAAACCGCACCGACCTCCTCAGAAGACAAACACGGGACACGGTGGACAGAGTACCCTTCGTCGTCCAGTACTTCCCCGGAGCGGAGAAGCTACGGCATCTCCTCCGGAGCCTTCAACATGTCATTGATGAAGACGAACATCTCGCCAAGGCCATCCCCACACCCCCACTTCTTGCCTTCAAACAACCACGCAACCTCAAACAGACCATTGTCCGCAGCAAACTACCCAGCCTTCAGAGGAACAGTGACCACGACACCACACAACCCTGCCACAGCAACCTCTGCAAGACGTGCCGGATCATCGACACGGATGCCATCATCTCACGTGAGAACACCATCTACCAGGTACACGGTACCTACTCTTGCAACTCGGCCAACGTTGTCTACCTGATACGCTGCAGGAAAGGATGTCCCGAGGCATGGTACATTGGGGAAACCATGCAGACGCTACGACAACGGATGAATGAACACCGCTCAACAATCACCAGGCAAAACTGTTCTCTTCCTGTAGGGGAGCACTTCAGCAGTCACGGGCATTCAGCCTTGGATCTTCAGGTAAGCGTTCTCCAAGGCAGCCTTCACGACACACGACAGCGCAGAGTCGCTGAGCAGAAACTGATAGCCAAGTTCCACACACATGAGGACGGCCTAAACCGGGATGTTGGATTTATGTCACATTATCAGTAACCCCCACAGCTTGCCTCCTGGGCTTGTAGAATCTCACTAGCTGTTCTGTCTGGAGACAATACACATCTCTTTAACCTGTGTTGAATGCTCCCTCCACCCACATTATCTGTACCTTTAAGACCTGGCTGGCTGTAGAGATTCGCATTCTAATTAGTATTCTGTAACTTGATTTCTGTGTCTGTGCACTGTTGGAGAACAGATATCCACTCCATCTGACGAAGGAGCTGTGCTCCGAAAGCTTATGGTATTTGCTACCAAATAAACCTGTTGGACTTTAACCTGGTGTTGTGAGACTTCTTACTGTGCTTACCCCAGTCTAACGCTGGCATCTCCACATCATGACTACCTTCTATGCCCAAGCCAGTTTCATATCCATCTTACCAGCTCGCCTCGGATCCCATATGACTTCACCTTCTGTATCAGCCTGCCATGAGGAACCTTATCGAAGGCTTTACTAAAGTCCATGTATACAACTTCCACTGCCCTGCCCTGGTCAATTTTCCTTGTCACTTCCTCAAAGAACTCAATCAAGTTTGTGAGACACAACCTTCCCTTCACAAAACCATGCTGCCTATCGCTAAAAGCCTATTCTCTTCCAGATGTGAGTACATCCTGTCCCTAAGAATCTTCTCCAATAATTTCCCCACCGCTGATGTAAGGCTCACAGGCCTGTAATTTCCTGGATTGTCTCTTAATAAGAACATAAGAACATAAGAACATAAGAAATAGGAGCAGGAGTAGGCCATCTAGCCCCTCGAGCCTGCCCCGCCATTCAATAAGATCATGGCTGATCTGACGTGGATCAGTACCACTTACCCGCCTGATCCCCATAACCCTTAATTCCCTTACCGATCAGGAATCCATCCATCCGCGCTTTAAACATATTCAGCGAGGTAGCCTCCACCACCTCAGTGGGCAGAGAATTCCAGAGATTCACCACCCTCTGGGAGAAGAAGTTCCTCCTCAACTCTGTCTTAAACCGACCCCCCTTTATTTTGAGGCTGTGTCCTCTAGTTTTAACTTCCTTACTAAGTGGAAAGAATCTCTCCGCCTCCACCCTATCCAGCCCCCGCATTATCTTATAAGTCTCCATAAGATCCCCCCTCATCTTTCTAAACTCCAACGAGTACAAACCCAATCTCCTCAGCCTCTCCTCATAATCCAAACCCCTCATCTCCGGTATCAACTTGGTGAACCTTCTCTGCACTCCCTCCAAGGCCAATATATCCTTCCTCATATAAGGGGACGAATACTGCACACAGTATTCCAGCTGCGGCCTCACCAATGCCCTGTACAGGTGCATCAAGACATCCCTGCTTTTATATTCTATCCCCTTCGCAATATAGGCCAACATCCCATTTGCCTTCTTGATCACCTGTTGTACCTGCAGACTGGGCTTTTGCGTCTCATGCACAAGGACCCCCAGGTCCCTTTGCACGGTAGCATGTTTTAATTTGTTTCCATTGAGATAGTAATCCCATTTGTTATTATTTCCTCCAAAGTGTATAACCTCGCATTTCTCAACGTTATACTCCATTTGCCATATCCTCGCCCACTCACTCAGCCTGTCCAAATCTCTCTGCAGATCTTCTCCGTCCTCCACACGATTCACTTTTCCACTTATCTTTGTGTCGTCTGCAAACTTCGTTACCCTACACTCCGTCCCCTCCTCCAGATCATCTATATAAATGGTAAACAGTTGCGGCCCGAGTACCGATCCCTGCGGCACGCCACTAGTTACCTTCCTCCAACCGGAAAAACACCCATTTATTCCGACTCTTTGCTTCCTGTCGGATAGCCAGTCCCCAATCCACTTTAACACACTACCCCCAACTCCGTGTGCCCTAATCTTCTTCAGCAGCCTTTTATGGGGCACCTTATCAAACGCCTTTTGGAAATCCAAAAACACCGCATCCACCGGTTCTCTCTTCTGCCCTTCTTAAACAGAGGAACAATGTTAGCTACTCTCCAGTCCTCTGATACCTTGCCCGTGACTAAAGAGGATACAAAGATTTTGGCCAAGGCCTCAGCAATGTCTTTCCTCACTTCTCTCAGTATTTTGGGATAGATCCTGTCTGGCCCTGGTTACTTGTCCACCTTAATGTTTTCAAAACCTCCAATACCTCCTCCCTTTTTATCTCAGCCTGAGAAGGGGTGAGGGCAGAGGTGCGGGAGGTGGGTTGGATGCCATGTCAACCACAGGTGGGGGGAAACCATGGTTGAGAAAAAGGCGGACATGTCCAAAGTGCTGTTTTTGAATTGGCATCATTGGAACAGATGCGGCAGAGGTGGAGAAACTGGGAGAATGGGATGGCATCTTTATTGGGAGCGGGTATGAGGAGCTGTAAATCGAGGTAACTGTGGAATTCAGTGGGTTTGTAATGAATATTGGTGATCAGCCTATTGCCAGAAATGGAGACAGAAAAATCAGGGAAGGGAAGTGTCAAAGATGGACTATTTGAGGGTGAGAAAGGGGTTGAAATTGAAAGTAAAAATCGATAGATTTTTCCAAGTCCATGCAATGACAGAAGGTGCAATGCCTGCCCCTTCACACCCTCCGTCTTCACTGTCCAGGGGCCCAAACACTCCTTTCAGATGAAGTAATATTTCACTTGTACCTCCTTCAATTTGGTCTACTGCATTTGCTGCTCTGAATTAAGTCACCTCCCCACTGGGGAAACTAAATGCAAACTGAGTGATTGCTTTCAAAACACCTTTGCTCCGTGCGCAAGCATGACCCCAACCTTCTAGTAGCTTGCCATTTCAATTCAGCATCTTGCTCTCATACCCAAATGTCCATCTTTGGCCTGCTGCAATGCTCCAAAGAAGCCCAATGCAAACTGAAGGAGCAGCATCCCACCTTCCAATTAGGCACTTTACAACCTTCAGGTTTGTTTTTTTTTGTTTCCTTGGTTTGTCTCAATGCAAACCCTCCCCCCTCCCCAGGGGCATATGTCACTTGATCTTCAGGTTTGCTTTCACTCAGCACTAACCTTTGTTCTCCTAATAACACATTCTGTATCATATCTTCATGCCATTATTAGCACTTCTTTAGTGCTTAATGCTAACATGAACACTCCATTTGTCTTGTGTCCATGATGTTGTTTTCAATCTCTCCTTAGTTCCCTAACCTTCTATTCTGCCACACCTCCTCCCATTATATAATTCATCACATTTCACCCCCTGTTCAATTCTGATTAAGAGTCAGATGGGCATAAAATGTTAATAGTTCATATTGTTTATTTATTTGTCACAAGTAGACTTACATTGACACTGCAATGAAGTTACTGCAAAAATCTCCTAGTTTCTCTCTCCACATATGCTGCCAGACCTGCTGAGTTTATCCATTATTTTCTGCTGTTATTATAGTTAATGGAGCTTGTTGAATGGGGAGAGTCAATGATCAGGCAGATTGATCTCCCAGGATGAGGCCATCCCATTGCACTCCGGGTGTACTGACATCTGCAATGTCCCCAAATGTCCCCAAATGCGGGATACTTTACTGCAGAATTTGCGGTCGTGGGGATTGCATTTCTCCTGATTTACAAATCCAAGAGACCATTATATCAAATTTAATTTCTCACCAAAGCAAACCTACAGATTTTATATATGGGCAGGATGTTTACTGAGCAAAACTGGAAACAACTAAATGTTGTGGTGTACACAATACATATACTGGATGGCAAACCATATGCATAAGATCTAGTACCATTTCACCCAGCATGTGGTAAATTACCATACAAAGTATCATAGAATCATAGAATCCCTTTAGTGCAGAAGGAGGTCATTCGGCCCATCAAGCCTGCACTGACAACAACCTCACCCAGGCCTTGTCCCCGTAACCCCACATATTTACCCTGACATTATTAGTGATCACAATATGGTTGAATTTCTAATACAAATGGAGGGTGAGAAAGTAGGGTCCCAAACAAGTGTCCTCTGCTTGAACAGAGGGGAGTACAATAGGGTGAGGGCATAATTGGCTTATGTAGACTGGGAGTGCAGACTAGTTGGTAGGACAGCTGAGCAACGGTGGCGGATTTTTAAGGAGATTTTTCTCAGTACTCAGCAAAAATATATTCCTGTGATAAAGAAGGAATGTAAGAAAAGGGATAACCAGCTGTGGATAACTAAGGAAATAAAGGAGAGTATTAAATTAAAAATCAATGCGTACAGAGTGGCCAAAACTAGTGGGGAATTAGAAGATTGGGAAAGCTTTAAAAAACAACAAAGAACTACTAAGAAAGCGATAAAGAAAGGAAAGATAGATTATGAAACTAAACTAGCACAAAATATAAAAACTGATAGTAAAAGTTTTTACAAATATATAAAAAGGAAAAGAGTAGCTAAAGTAAATGTTGGACCCTTAGAAGACGAGAAGGGGGATTTAATAATAGGAAACGAAGAAATGGCCGAGGCCTTAAACAAGTTTTTTGTGTCGGTCTTCACGGTAGAGGACACAAACAGCTTACCGAAAATTGATGGTCGTGGGACTGTAGGGGGTGAGGTCTTTAAAACGATTACTATTACTAAAGAGGTAGTGCTTGGTAGGCTAATGGGACTAAAGGTAGACAAGTCCCCGGGCCCGGATGGAATGCATCCCAGGGTACTGAAAGAAATGGCAGAAGTAATAGCAGATGTGTTGGTTGTAATTTATCAAAATTCGCTGGACTCTGGGGAAGTGCCGGCTGATTGGAAAACAGCTAATGTGACACCACTGTTTTAAAAAGGAGGTAGACAAAAGGCGGGTAACTACAGGCAGGTTAGCTTAACGTCCGTAGTTGGGAAATTGCTGCAATTCATCATTAAAGAAGAAATAGCAGGACGGCACAGTAGCACAAGGGCGGCACGGTAGCACAGTGGTTAGCACTGCTGCTTCACAGCTCCAGGGTCCCGGGTTCGATTCCTGGCTCGGGTCACTGTCTGTGTGGAGTTTGCACATTCTCCTCGTGTCTGCGTGGGTTTCCTCCGGGTGCTCCGGTTTCCTCCCACAGTCCAAAGATGTGCGGGTTAGGTTGATTGGCCAGGTTAAAAATTGCCCCTTAGAGTCCTGAGATGCGTAGGTTAGAGGGATTAGTGGGTAAATATGTGGGGGTAGGGCCTGGGTTGGATTGTGGTCGGTGCAGACTCGATGGGCCGAATGGCCTCCTTCTGCACTGTAGGGTTTCTATGATTTCTATGACACCTGGAAAAAAATGGTTCCATCAAGCAGACGCAGCATGGATTCATGAAGGGAAAGTCATGTTTGACGAATTTACTGGATTTTTATGAAGATGTAACGAGTGCAGTTGACAGAGGGGAACCGGTGGATGTGGTGTTTTTGGATTTCCAGAAGGCATTCGATAAGGTGCCACACAAAAGGTTGCTGCAGAAGATTAAGGTACACGGAGTTGGGGGTAAAGTGTTAGCGTGGATTGAGGATTGGCTATCTAACAGGAAGCAGAGAGTTGGAATAAATGGGTGCTTTTCTGGTTGGCAGTTGGTGACTAGTGGCGTGCCGCAGGGATCGGTGCTGGGGCCTCAACTGTTTACCATATACATAGACGATCTGGAGGAGGGGACTGAGTGTAGGGTAACAAAGTTTGCGGATGACACAAAGATGAGTGGGAAAGCAAATTGCGTGGAGGATGCGGAAAGTCTGCAGAGAGATTTGGATAGGCTAAGTGAGTGGGCGGGGATCTGGCAGATGGAGTATAATGTTGACAAGTGTGAGGTTATCCACTTTGGAAGGAATAATAGTAAAATGGACTATTATTTAAATGGTGAAAAATTACACCATGCTACTGTGCAGAGGGACCTGGGAGTCCTTGTGCATACATCGCAGAAACTCAGTTTGCAGGTGCAGCAGGTGATCAAGAAGGCAAATGGAATGTTGGCCTTTATCGCGAAGGGGATGGAGTATAAAAGCAGGGAGGTCTTGCTGCAATTGTACAAGGTACTGGTGAGGCTGCAACTAGAGTACTGTGTGCAATTTTGGTCCCCTTATTTGTGGAAGGATATATTGGCCTTGGAGGGAATACAGAGAAGGTTGACCAGGTTGATACCGGAGATGAGGGGGTTAGCTTATGAGGAGAGATCGAATAGATTGGGCCTGTACTCGTTGGGGTTTAGAAGGCTGAGGGGAGGTCTTATAGAGACATATAAGATAATGAAGGGGCTAGACAGGGTAGAGGCAGAGAGATTCTTTCCACTTAGAAAGGAAACAAGAACTAGAGGACACAGCCTCAAAATAAGGGGGAGTCAGTTTAGAACAGAGTTGAGGAGGAACTTCTCTCAGAGGGTTGTGAATCTCTGGAATTCTCTGCCCATTGAAGCAGTGGAGGCTACCTTGTTAAATATGTTTAAGTCACAGGTGTATAGATTTCTGCTCAATAAGGGAATTAAGGGTTATGGGGAGCGGGCGGGTAAGTGGAACTAAACCACTATCAGATCAGCCATGATCTTATTGAATGGCGGGGCAGGCTCGAGGGACTAGATGGCCTACTCCTGCTCCTATTTCTTATGTTCTTATTAAGGGGCAATTTAGCATGGCCAATTAACCTAACCTGCACATCTTTGGAGTGTGGGAGGAAACCGGAGCACCCGAAGGAAACCCTCGCAGACACGGGGAGAACGTGCAAACTCAGCACAGACACTGACCTAAACTGGAAAAGACAGCTTGTTTGGATGGTTTTGACTCTTTCCTGTAACTATCCTAGTGATTGACACTTGGATTTCAGTTTACTAAAACCAGCCAAAAGTCATATTGCTGTAAATAATGTAAATATTAGAGAAATCTAATCTGGGGATTTATCATCAAGGTGCTGTTGGGTAGGCCAAGAAGACAGAACATTAGATCACTCCTCCCCTGTTTTCTTGGCCATTGGAAATATGTAGCTTCACAAGATCTTCATTAGGCAGAAATAGGAGGAAAGAAATGTTTCCATTTTATCCCCACATTAAAAGGAGAAAAAATAAGATTTGTTTTTGCACAACCTTTCCATTGCCTAAGCTGCACCACCACAAATGTGGAGAATTAAAATATACTATTTTGTGCATCATTAAGGCAAAAATATCATGGCTGTGGTGACATTCCAGTGGTAACATTTTGTTCATAAGGTATATAATGAGCAGTTAAATCAACAAACATGTATGAAATAGAAAATTGTAATTGTTTCCAAGCATTGCTAATGTTTTCAGGATGTTGGCGTTGCTATTTTTAATTTCAATTAACATCAGTTCTTAGTTTTGATTAATATCCCATGCATTTCATAAAGCTGGTGTTGAAAACCAATTAGATGATTCGATTTCACTTTAACCATTGTAAATTCTAAGCTTATTCATACTTCAGCCCAGATCCTCCAGCCCCAGATTGTCGGATAGATGATTGACCTCCAACACTACAGTCATCTTCCTTTATGCTGACTCCACACAGTGGAAAGCTTTCCCCACAAATCCCATTGATTCCAGTGTTCCTCGGGCTCCTAAAAGCTGCCTCAACATCAAGAGCTGTCCCTTCTTGTGTTCAACTCCACTGTCCAAGTTCGAACCAAGAACATAATGAGGTCAAGAGCTAAGTGGTCCAGGCAGAACTCAAATTAAACGCCATTGAATAAGTTATTGCTGAGTAAGTACTGTTATAATATAACCAATTATAACATTGGAATCTGTTACAATGTAACCAATGGTAACATGCTGTGAGGGTCAGCTGACCCGCTGACCCAGTAGACAATGTAACCAATGGCAAAATGATGTGATAGTCAGCTGATCAGCTGATCCAGTATGAATAGAAAGCAGATAGGGATTGTGGGGAGCTGGTGTGGCCCAGGACATGGCCTGAGTGTTGGTGGAATTAAGTTTCTTTATTAAGCCTTTTCCTTTGATTTGCTTTGTGAAGTTCTTTTATTGCTTGCAACTGAAGTATCCTTACTGCCAGATGAACAAGTACCACTTTATACCACTGTCAATGACACCTTTCATCATTTTGCTGATGATTGAAAGAAGACTGATGAGGCAGCGATTGGATGGTTAGGTTTATCCCGCTTTTTGTAACACAGGACATGACTGGGCCATTTTCCACATTACCAGGTAGATGCCAGTGTTGTAGCTGTACTGGAACAGCTTGGCTAAGGGCGCTGCTAATTCTGCCAGAATATTGACAGATCCCAATTGCCTTTGCAGTATCCAGTGCCTTCAGCATTTCTTAATATCATGTGCAGTGAATCAAATTGGCTGAAGACCAGCTGAGGACCTGAGGAAGAGGCTGAGATGGATCATCCATTTGGCGCTTCTGCCTGAAGATGGTTGCAAATGCTTCAGCCTTTTCTTTTGTATTGATGTGCTGGGCTCCCCCATCATTGGCGATGGGGATACCTGTGGAACCTGCTTTGTGGGTTTCCTCCAGGTACTCCAGTTTCCTCCTACAATCCAAAAGGTGTGCAATTTAGGTGGATTGGCCATGCTAAATTACCCTTTGTGTCCCAAGTTATGTAGGTTAGATTGATTAGCCATGGTAAATGCACATGTTTACGAGGATGGGACACGGGGTGGACTAGGGAGTGGGATGTTCTTTCGGAGAGTCAGTGCAGACTTGACAGGCCGAATGGCTTTCTTCTGCTCTGTCTGGATTCTTAATGATGAACATGAAAGTCCCCCACCCAGAGTATATTCTGTGCCCTTGCCACCCCCAGTGCTTCTTCCACTTGTGTTCAACATGGAGGAATTGATTCATCAGCTGATGGAGGCCGGTAGGTGCAAATCATCTTTGATTTGATGCCATGACCATGGGATCCAGAGTCAATGGGTGGAATTTTGCAGCACTTCCAACAGAAGGAACTTCCAGGCCTGCCAATGGTGAACCCCCAATGCAGGTTCCATAGTGCCAGAGGATGTGAACAATGAGAAATCCCGCTGATAGTAACGGGATCAGAAGATTCCGCTGCCGGCCAATGGCAGGCCACCTCCCCTTTCACAAAACACAACGCGAGGGGGGTGGAAAATCCTGCCCAACTTTAAGAACTCCCAGGGCATCTCCCTCCCAAATGTACTGCCACCTCTAGTGGGTCTGTCTTGCTGGTGGGACAGGACATATCCAGGGATGATGGTGTCTTGGACTTTATCTGTAAGGTATGATTCAGTGAGTATGACTATCAGGTTGTTGCTTGACTAGTCTGTGAGACAGTCTCCCAATTTTGGCACAAACCTCTAGATTTAGTAAAGAGGACTTTGCAGGGTTGACAAAGTTGGAGTTGCCATTATTATTTCCGGTCGCTAGGTTTGCGTCGAGTGGTCCATCTTGCTTCATTTCTTTTTAATTTTGTAGCCATTTGATACAAATGAGTGGCTTGCTATACCATTTCGGAGGGCGTTTCATAGTTAACCATGTCGCTGTGGATCTGGAGTCACATGTAGTCCAGACCAGGTAAGGACAGAAAATGTCCTTCCATGAAGGATATTTGTGAACCAGATGTGTTTTTATAACAGTCAAAAATAGTTTAGCAATCATTATTACCGAGACTAGCTATTAATTCTGAGTTTTATTAAATTCTGCTATGTTGGCATTTGAACCCATGTCCCTTAATTATTAGTCCAGTGACATTACCACTTGCTACCACCTCCATTTAATTCATCAAAATCACCTTCAACTCCAATGTGAACCTAAATGTTTCACAATGCAGTAATCTGCGTCCTTCAAGATTGATCATATTTATTTCCTAAAGATTTTAGCCTGAGTTCCACTGAGGCCAGAATTTTTGGAGTAATCAAAGAACTCTTCCAGAAACACTGCGTTGGTGTAGGGGGCATGGGAAGAAGAATTGTCTTCTCCACCCTTCTCAACATCAGAAAATGTCCATCTCCAAGAAACTCGACAGAACCAATTCTGTTCCAAATGCTAGCTGTTAGCAAGCAACCTGCCCACTTCCCAGCCTTGGCCCGGCTGTAATTTTGGGGACAATAGCTCTTAGAATCTTCAGAAACCCACCACAGAGACTTTTATTATTTTTATGACAAAGGAAAATCTTCCAAATATATTCTTCGTAAGTTGTTTGCCTCCAATTCCCCCAAATCCCTATGTGTCCTACTGGCCCCAATCCGCCACTCATTCCACCTGCCCTGCTCAATATTTTTACAGCTATTCCTAGCTATTTAATATTAATAAGATCAAATGGGATAGATTTTTGTTTTTATTTTCTGGATAATTATGGGCAGAGGGAAACTGGGCTGCTTGCAATGCACATTAAACCAATGGAAGGAAAATCGGGTGGGTGCCATTACCACCAAACAATTCTCTCAGCCTGATTTACTTTTCTGCACTCCAGCTATGATACCCTTAATGCCCAGCCAGTAAAAACAAAATTCAATATCAGTGCTATTAATCTTGTGAGAGAATGGATTAGACAGGAGGAAGGATCAACACAATCTGGGTGGTTTTAAGAAGGCAATGGGAAGGGGCGTCTCAACCACCAGCTGGAGATCCAGCAAGTTCCTTCATTGCCTCTTTCAAGGAAGGTCAACCTTATTAAATGCCACTCAGGCACATCGCTAGATAGCAAAGGGCCTTCCGAGGGATCAAGGGTCACTGAGATCTGGATTAATACCAGCGATGGTGGGCGAGGCATTTAAGTGGATCTTAATTAAGGGCCTCAATTGGCGATGGAGCAGCAAGTTCACCCAGTGGCCTTCCCACCATGGACTTAATCAAGGTGAAGGCAGGAAGGCAATAGGATTCCTACCCGCTTTGCCTGATTAAATGCCCCATGCACCAAATTCACCACAGGAGAGGGCATTAAATTCTACCCTCTGAACCTCAACCCTAGACCTTTTATTCATCAGTTTGCATAATTCATCTATATCGAATTTAAAAATCAATTTGAGTAGATGATAAGAGCAGATGAGGGACCATTCCTTCCTAGCTGAAGTCCCAAAATCCAACTTCTGGAATGTTTCTACCACCCATTCCCCAGACTCATGAAAAAAAATGTGAGAAATAGTCGAGTATTTAAGGTAATTTTAAAGATTATTTAACAAGGCTACACTGCTATCTATGGGTTGAAGTGAATGGTCAAAAACATGAATGTAGTGCAGGTCCTTCACCAGTACATTGAAGGAAGTTATGATTCACCATGTCTTGATGCCAGGTGCTCTGCGCACACATAAATGACCATGGAGAGAGAAGGTATTGGAGAAATGGAGCTAGATATCATTGCCATCTAGATCAGCAGCAATATACAATTCCCTTCCCCACATTGGCATTAGTATAATATATGAAGCTCATTCATAAATCTTTCAATGTGGCAGGACAAGTTGATAAGGCTGCAAAAATATCTTGAGGGCTCCTGAGCTTTATAAATAGATGCATTGCGTGCAAATGTAAGGAAGTTATGAGGAACCTTCATAAATCATTGGTAAGGCCTAAACAGGGGATTGTATCCAATTCTGGGTACTATTATTTAGCAAGATGTCAAGCTCTTGAAGAGAGTGCTGAAACGATGTTATTTGAATGACACCTTTGACTTTGGTTATGTGAAGCAACTGCAGAAACTGAAATTATTTCCCTTAAAATTGAGGAAGTTTAATAGATATGTTCAAAATTTTGAGAGGTTCTGATAGAGTAAATAGGGAAAGATAGGCCGTGATTCTCCCAAAAGCACTGAATTGGTGGGAAAACTGTTCTAGATCCCGACTGTTTTGTCAGTTCAGCTTCTCACATGAATCTCCGCACTCTGTGCACTGCAGAGATCCCAGTCGTGAATATCATGAAAAACCCGGGGGGGGAGGGCCTATTCGCACCGGAGCCTGACAGTTCTGGGACTCTGCGCAAGCGCAGTTGTCCCGATCTGTCAGACTCCCCGTTTGCTGGCCAGCTCAATCGCCCCAATCACTGCCATCCCTCTATCCCAGACCGCTCCTGTCTGTAAAGTGGCAGTGGGACCCCCACCAATCGCCCCTAGGCCCTGCCCACAATATGCCCTGCCCCCTTGGCACTGCCCGATGCCCAATGGGCAATGCCAAGATGCCCCTTGGGCAATGCCAGGGGCACAGGCTGGCACTACCAGGGTGCCCCTGCCCAGGGGGCACCAATCCCCTGCCGCCTGGACACCTGGGGGGACCCAATTGCCCCCCTCTTCATTCCAGCGGTGTCTCCCACTAGTTCCCCAAACGTGGGGAGCTAATGTAAAGCCCGCCGGAATGAAGTACTCCTGGCGGGGTGGGACATTCAATCGGGACCAGAAAGTTCCCGATAATTACATTGAAAACATATTTAAAATACATTTTTAAAAGATTTAAATGACTTACCTGCCTTCCCGCGGTTTCCAGCGTGGTCTGACCGGCGACTGTTCGCCGGCTCTGGGAGATGCGCATGCGTTCCCGGCACATGCACAAATCCCGGTTCAAAGCCGGCATCCCGCATCTCCCACCCGACCCGATAGAAAAGTTACGGGTCGCAATGGGTGAATCACAGCCATAGTTTCCGTTGGCAGAGGGTTAGTAAGCATGCAACACAGATTTAAGATGATTGGTAAAATAAGTGGACCGGGCAGTGCGGGGCTGGAAGTGTTGATTTTTTTTTTAATGAGTTATAGCGATCTGGAATTTGACAATGTGCTATACTTCTGGTGATGGATTCTTCTAACTAGTTCGATCACTTCCAGCAAAGTATCAGGACAGGACGCTTGCCTTTCTAACTGGCTTCATGGTGCCCCCAAGTGATTTGTTGGAGCCAGTCTAATTAACATTTGTTCATGGGCATCAGATTTTCTATCCAGTTGCACCAGAGAATCTGGCAGGAGTGAAGGAATTGAAATGATATGGCTGAAGAACCTGAGTGATTCAAATATTATTGTTATGTGTGACTTTTCTGGACAGGCATAATTTTAGCAGGTTGAGAAATGGATTAAAAGGAGTGAAGATTACAAACCTACATGTTTGAGTTTTGGATGCCTGATAGGGCACAGTGGTCTTTTCCAATCTTTTACGTTCCTACCTCCTTACATTAGTGAAGAATGCTATTGGAATGCATAACTAACCTGATATCAAATGAACGAGCTTTATTAACAATATGGGGTGAAATTTTCCCGTCCAACCCGCCACGGGAATCAGAGCAGGCGGGACACGGACCACGCAAAGGTCTGTTGACCTCAGGCAGGATTTTCCAGCCTTGGGGCGAGCGTGGCTGGAAAATCCCACCCATAGTTAATAGAGTTCACAGTCTTTCTAACACAGACCACTCATTCTCACTATGGTGAACTGGAAAGTCCCTTTTCCAACAGCATTCCCTTGCTTTCCCTCGCTAAGGAGGGAACTGTGCTGAACATGGCAATATCCAGCTGGCCAAACTGGAGAACAGATGCTCAGAGATATTGCAGCAGGAAGGGAAATCGGAGGGAGACTCATGGGCTGGGAGTAAGCAGATTGGGTTAAGAATGCCGTCTGGTATCTTTCTCTCCCTGTCATGGCACCAGCTGTACCATTCCCCCAGGTGGAGACTCAGCCAAGGACTGATGAGCCAGAATTATCCGATCTTGCAAGACAGCTCAGCACACACGCCAGTGCTCAGCTTTATGCTTGGCTAACACAATGAAGCAAGATACACAATGGAAAGCATGCCAAGTTACAGACAAGTCTATTAAGGAGGGATTTCCTTCACAAAAGAAGGAGCTTGGGAGGGCTCCCAACTTAGGGAATTGTGGAAGAACCATGAGGTGGGAATCAGGATTAAAAATATGATCGCAATGCTGGAAGAAGATGCCGTTAGAAAATTAAACAAAAATGTTGAAAATATTCCAGCAGTTCATTCAGAATCTGTGGAGAGAGAAACACATGTTTCAGATATGTGACCTTTTGTCAGAACTGGAAAAAGGTACAGAAAAAGCAGTTTTTAAGCAAGCATAGGGGCGGGGTAGGAGAGAAATAGAGGAAAAAACTTCCCAAAAGATCTGCGATAGGGTGAAAGACTGGAGTGGTTTGCATAAAGAAATTTCTGTTTCAACTTGGTCCCATTTTATTTATTCATTCGTGGGATGTGGGCATCGCTGGCTGGGCAGCTTTTATTGCCTATCCCTAAGAGTAGTTAAGAATCAACCACATTGCTGTGGGTTTGGAGTCACATGTCGGCCAGACCGGCTAAGAATGGTAGATTTCATTCCCTAAAGGACATTAATGAACCAGATGGGTTTTCACTACAATCAAAAATGATTTTGTGGTCATCTTTTAATTCCAAATTTTTATTGAATTCAAATTTCACTAACTTCCATAGTGGGATTGGAGCGCGAGTCCCCAGAGCATTGCCCCGGGTCTCTGGATTACGAGTCCAATGACAATACCACACCCGCACCCTTGATCAAATATCCAAACTGCAGGCAGACATTTTTAAAAGGTTGGCTTCACAGACACAGGAGACCTCCTGATTTGCATACCCAACATGGGGACAAAAATCAGATCCTGAGGTTGATATTTAAAAGCAAGCACCATGCAGGGTAATAATGATAGATTTGGAGGAGGAAAGATGGCAAGAGGCGAGAGTAACGTTATGCTATCATAGGCTGGTTGGGCCTAATAGCTCGTTTCTGTGCTACCTATCCCACGCAAGCCAGTGTAATCCCTATAACCTTTCTTCATTTAATTATATGGAAGGGCAATGCTTAAAAAGCTGACAAGGATCTCCAGCATACAGTTAACCACAGCATTTGTAAAGTTGTCCTGGCTAGTACCCCTGCAATTTATTATCAAGCACTGTCAACCTTAGATCTGTCTGAACAGTTGGTTCTCAAGAGACTGGCATTCACAAACCAAACAGAATAAAAGATCATAACATCTTTGTACATCCACTTTGCCCTAGGATAACAGTTCCTCCTCTCGTCCTTCTCAAACATATCACAGTTTATAGGCAGGATACTCCTCAGGTCATTCTTATTAATGCCTGACATTCAATATGGGACAGGTATTAAAATAAAATGTTCTCATTATTTTTGTAATGATAATTTCTTCCTTGTTTTTATAATTAAAACATAAATTAATTTTCTTTTGAAGTAGTATAAATGGGCCATATAATGGCAGAGGATATTTTTCAGAACCAGTATGGTATAAAAGGAAATTAGGAGAGTCATCCTTGTTGCATGAGACAAGTGCAAATCCTGTCAGGTGAATCTCTAAGGAATGTCAATGGACAAGATCAGGCTGTGCTATGGTTTAAATTCCCAATGCAACTAAGATTTATCCCAGGTGTTGTTCATTGGTTCAATGCAATTGCTGGCTGCACCAGTCTTAGCTTTCTTTTAATGGTTTAATGCTGTGATTTAAAGAGTACTATTATTATATATATATTTCACATGGCACATATTATTCATTAATATTTTGTGTTATTGAGATATAATCTGAGGTGAAATTTATTGTCAGCTTACATTGATCCACGTGACTTCACTAATGCAAGGCAGCTTATTTTTATAGAAACTTCATATTGCTGTGTCAGTTGTGTGGTGAGATTTTATTCTAAAAATTATTTTATTTATTGAGCAAATGTCAAACCCCTAAGCTAAGCAGTTCTTTTGGTCCTTTACAAAAATGTACTTTATTCATAAAATTTGTAAAAACACATTGCATCACCATTCAACATTGACATTACATAAAGTGCAAAACAACTCTGTTTCTTTCAATACTGTATGTTACTTACTATATTTACTATATTTACAATTACATTTGAAATTTTCATTACATGTCAAACAGTCCCAGGGGTTTTTCACAGTTTCGGTGTACTGTGTACCCAGTGCACAATGGCTGAAAGACCTTGAACAGTAGACATTGCGTCTTTGTGGCAGCTGCTCCTAGCTTTAGTGTTGTCCCACATAGTCCAGGACCTTGGAATTTTACGGTCTGCAACACTTCAGTCATGGACTATTCTTTGCAGTTGGAAGACCAACAAAGTTTTGGGCAGACCAAAGAGCACCTTTCACCAAAATGACAATCATCCAGTTGCAGTTGCCATTTGTCTCAGTGTGTATCCCTGGGAACAGCCCATAGAGCGCAGGGTCCTGCATCACGGATCTGCTAGAGATGAACCTCAACAAAAACCGTGATTGACAGCTTTCTGTCCGGCTCTTCTGCTCTGCAATTCTGGGTATAACACTCCCATTCAATGCCAGCGTGATGAGTATTCCACTTTCCCTGCCACTTGCACAGCACAAAGGACACCTCCTTACCAAATGCTGAGCCCCTCTTAGTTCTGCTGACCCCTTTATGGTGCAAGAGTGATGCCCTGGTCAGCCATGGCTGGCTCCCCCGTCTCTTCAGCTGATCTGATCTTGAAATCAACCCCTTCAATATTCCAATAGTCCCCTTCAACAAACTCTTAATGAGCTTCCTCCCCCTGCTTTGGGTGACATTGCCAGCCCCGCCACACCATTTCCATACCTAACATCGAGATGGGGGGTGGAATTCAACCCATCGACCCTTAAATGGCCAGGTAATAACAGAAAAGATATTAGATTCATTGGAAAAGTGAAATCCAAAAAGCAATGGTAGCAACATAGATGTAAAATTGTCTTAGGGATCAAAATCAGAGATTTGTGGTGAATGGTAGTTTTTCAAACTAGAGCAAGGTACATAGTGATGTTTCCCAGGATTCAGTTCTGGGGTCACAGATTTTTTTAATACACAGTCAGGACTTGGACTGCAGGGGGTGGTTATCGATGACAATTGCAAAGTTTGCAGAGGACTCGGAAGTGTACCAAACACTGAGCAAGATAGTGATAGACTTCAAAGGTATATGGAAAGGTTGGTGGAATGAGCAGACACATGGCAGGTGAGAACTATGAGTGATACACTCTGAAAAGAAGAAAGGGGAGAAACAAAATAATCTAAACAATACAATTTTAAAAGAGGTGCAGGGAAAGAGAAACTGGGGATGTTTGTGTACAAAGTTTTGAAGGTGGCAGGTATGACGATACTGTGCCTTTAAGAAATGTATTTGTGTCATGATTCCGATGCAGGATATTTTTAAGCAGGCAGTCCTATTTGTGCCATTTTGGTATCGCTTTGTCTATAGCTGGCAGTCCTGTTGATACTGCAGCAGCATAATTGATCCTAATTACTGGAGCATTTGTTTTAATCTGGGTCAATGCTGTGTTGTTATTTTAGTTTTTTTTTCCCTGGGGTTTTTCAGAGTGGGGTTTAATTAGATTGCTGACAGGAAATGTCATGTGACTGGGCAGGGCTAGGCTCACACAGAAAACAAGCTCAGTTGCTATTTGGGATCTTTAGAGAGAAAAAATAGTTATATGTCTCTCCAGAGATTGGAGACTGAGACCTGCCAGAAAATAGGTCTCTTTCTCTGAAGTTCTGCTATTGAGGATAGCTTTCTTTCTCTGGAGATTGCTGTATGGGAGTCAGAAAACAGGTGTCTGTTTGGATTTCTGTCCAGTGGTATTAAAAGACTGGATAGCTAGTATCCACATGAGCATATCTGTTTTGTTCTAACTGGTTCTGAAGAAAGATGTATGTCTTTGGGGATATTGCTTAAATGGGAACTATAGTGATAGTTGGCTGTTAAGAATTATACCTTGTCATGTGTAACTATTTCAATCGGTAAGTTCTGGTAATTCTTTTTGTTAAATTCTAACTATGTTGTTAAATAAAGTTTGTTTTAATAAAAGCCTTCTAGTGGGTTTATAGAATCACACCTGGAGCGAAACACGTTATGCTCACACTAATGCCAAAATCAAATAATGTTGGGGTCCAGGCTAACTTCATAATAGCTGGAATTTTACAAGAAAAGTTCTAAGTGTCCAGTTAACATGAAAATGGGAGAGTTGCAGATCTGTTTTTTGGGTGAGATTTTACGCCCAATCTTGTGCACATAGTGCATGAAAAAATGGGCTAGACCATTTCTAGCTACTATAGGCAGTGGGCAGCACAAAGTTTACTAGCCAGCAGGAGAGGGAGCTATTGTGCACGAGCAGATCTCTCTGTCTGCACATGCGCAATTCTAACAGCAGAGACCTGACAGAGAGAGCGCTGTCAGGCCTCTGCTTGTGGAAGCCAGCTTGAACCAACCACACCCCCCACTGCAATTATGGGGACTCGCAGCTGATTGCAAGCTCCACACCACCTAAAAATGTAGCCCCGGCTGCCGGGACCGTTCGCGCCCTCTCCCTCCCATCGATCTGATGCAGAATGGTGGTAGGCCCCCCCTCCTCTCTCCTCCCCCCCCCCCTACTGATTGGAGCTGTGGAGTGGCAGCAGGACACCCCCTCACCTCAACAATTGGAGCTGCAGAATGACAGTGCGACCCCCCCCCCCCTCCCAGGGCCCCCCTCCCCAATCAGGCCACCCTAGCCTGATCCCACCCCCTCCAGGCCCCACACCCCAATCAATCCTGCCCCCTTCAGGCCCAGTGAACAGTTCCAAGGTGCCTGGTGGGCATTGCCAATCTGGCATTGCCCAAGGAGCACCCCCCTTGTCTCGGCCTCCCCAGAGGCCTCAATGGCCCTCGGTACGACCAGCGAGGTGAACACAACTGTTCCCCATTCATGATAGTGTCACTTCCCCGGGAGCAGGTGTTTTCCCTCGCTGGTGAGAACCTCTCCCGGCGAGGCCGTAAAGACAAGTGAACCCGGACGATTGAGCGCCGGGCTCACTCATAACATATAAATCAACATTAAAATAAATTTAAATAATTTAGCCAGCCTCTCGCTGGCAATGGGTGAGAGGCTGACCTCGCCGGAAATCCGGCTCCAGTAATATTGCGAGAACCGAGAAATTGGGCACAATCCGGATTTCTTGGCTCTCGCACAATTTCTTGGCTCACTGCACCCATCGATGGATGGGGGACGAAGCAGTAAAATTCTGCCCAATGTATCTTGGAGTTTCTGATGTAATCCCTGACACCATATAAAATGACAGGCTTAGGTCAGGTGGCATCTGTATTGAAGTTAGCATGATGTTGGTATTAATGTTGTAGGAATGTGTTCTCAACTCAAAGCTGCCCCAACCCAACCCGTTTCCGGCTCTGATGAAAGGTCATCCAGATCTTCGTTCTCTCTCCACAGATGCTGACAGGCCTTCCAACATTTTCTGTTTTTGTTCCATATCCAGCTTTAACTGTGCTGGAAGGTGGGTGGGTAATTAACACACCTAGGGAGGTGGGTTCGTACTTTAAATATAATAAGGAGGATGCAAGCCTCATTATCATTCAGCTTTGAAGTTTAATTGCTCTTGGTTGAGTTTTCCCAAGCATCAAGTAACCCAGTGCTTCCTTGAGACGAGGAATCAGTGAATTCAGAGGGTATGTGCCTTCGCGTCTACCTCCTGGATTCAGATGTCTCTCAGAGGAATAATCAGGGTCCCCCAACTCTGGGATGGTCATTTCCTCGAGACTCCTCATCTCCCCAGCTGGGATCGGTAGACTCCACAATCACATTGCTGCACCCCAAGATTCACTGGGGAGTCATGACTTGAGGAGGTTGGCACAGGATACACATTCTACTAGATTGGCAAGTCTAAGAACCAGCACCAACAGTCAGGCATGGGCCTTGCCATTCTGATATGCAACCTTGGCTCACATCCTGTGGAGATCAGTGATTGACACATCTATTTTTGTCGTGTAACTGGAATGCAACACCCATTGGCACCTATGCTCCAACAATGACACATACAGATGAGGTCAAAGAAGCATTCTATGATGACCTCAGCAAGATAATTAGCGGAGTACTCCCTCCAGGACAAACTTATTACTCTTGGTGATTTCAATGTCTAAGTGGACACAGAGATGGAGTGGAGTACTCGGACACAATGGGCAGAATTTTCTGAAAAAATGACCGGTGACATTTTGGGTGAGAATACTGATGTAATTCACATTGGCACATCTGGCACAAGATTGTAATCTTCCGGCACTCGTCCTTTTTTGGAAGAAGGATGAGTCTTGCGCCCATTCTGAGAGGGGCTTAAACACACTGGCAAGCCGGCCTCTCAGAGATCGGGTGCCGGTTTTAAAGGATACTTCAAAATCCAAATGAAATTGAAGATGCCCCTACACGGATATCGGGACTTCCCCTCATTGAAGGTATGTTTCCCCACCCCTTTCCCAACATAAATCGCTGGACCTCCATATGGTCCCCCTTTCTGCCCCACTTCTTGCGCCACTCCCTTCATGACCTCATGACCTCTTTCATGTCTTCCCATAACCCCCTTCATGACCCCTTCTCAGGCCCTACCCCCTTGGTGCTGCCCCTGGTACCTTGGCAGTGCCAACCTGGCAGTGCCACATGGCACACTCACAGGGAACCAGATTACATCCAGGCGTGGTGGTTGGGAGAATCCCAACAGGGGTTCGCACAGGCGCTAAACAGGCTAGGCCTCTCACGGCGATTCTCCGACGCCAAGCCACCCCAATGCAAACTGCGGCGGGTGCAACATGGCTGCAAAATCGCGGTCTATGGTATTGACAGAGCCAACTCCAATAGCCAGCTCCTTCTCTCTAGGTACAGCAGGTTTAAACAACACAGTCTTCCAGCAAGCAGACAAATTGAAAAGAACATGGATGCACCCTGGCAAGATCCAAACACTGACACATGTTGAACCAAGTTATTGTACAACAGAGAGACCCCTCGATGTTCGCAGTCCCAACTCCCTTAGATATACAGAATGTTGATCTAACCTACGGCTTGTTGGGAGTATCGTGTTTTCAAAGATAAACTTGAAGGCGCCTCAGCACAGAGTCAAACCACAAAGGAAACTTGAAATTATTCTTAAAGACATGGCCAAGAGGCAAAACTGGAACATAAACTCATCACGGGAATTGCTGATATCGTGGAGGACAGTATTGCCTGGCCTGCTGAATACTTCCAGCATTCTCTGTTTTTATTAGAGTTACTGTCTTAATGATCCAAATGGCCGCTCAACCTGATTAAACTCACAGGCCTAGAAATTCAATTGCAGGGGCCTGCAATAGAGGTGCCAATGTCTTCCTTGTGATGTGCATAATTGCTATTGGAATCCGCTGGGTAGTTTTACATTAACACCTCTCCTTAGGTCTACCGTCGTCTTCTATATTTGCAGCCAGGTTCTCTGGGCATTCATGTCAGTTATCCTCTGCCAGGCATTTCAGATGACTTTTCTCTAAGTAGCGAGCCATTGATGGCCAAACATGGCAACTTTCACTGTGTTAAATAGCACCACAAGGGCACCATCTGTGAATCTGCTATGTAGAGGAACAGCATTATACGCAGTTTCAATTTCTTCCTTTCTATTTGTTTCCTGTGGAGACTCTTTGGGCCCAATTTTACCATTGCTTTGCGTCTGTGTTTGGGCGCAAAAACTTGGTAAAGTCGGGCGTGAGGCGAGTAGTGCGATCTGTGCCCACCTGTGCGCCGGTTCCCCCTTTGCATGCGTTTAAATTGGCTTAATGTGCTGCATGCCCAACTTTGCCAGCACTTCCCCCTTTACCACCATGTTCGCCCATCCAGAATTGGCGCGAAACAGACATGCTCCATACAATTCCAATTCAGGAGCTCCAGTTAGTGAGGAGGTAAGTGCCGAGCATCCGACAGTGCTCTGCTTGAGATCGTTTGGAGGGTGGGGGGGGGAGGGTGGGTCCCCTGCCACTCTGCCAGAGATCAGTGGGGGGAAGGGGGGTGAGGGGCCCGCAATCAGTTTAGGTGGTGGGGGGTAGGGGGATAATGTAAGTTTCAGGGCAATCCTCCATATTTTAAAAGGACTCAGGAGAAACCTGACAGTTTAAAAGTGGCCAACTCTGGCTGCTGGCTGATAAAACCTCCCAGGAGGCTCGGCAGGACAAACATAACCTGCCTGTGGACTGTGCTAAGGAAAGGTGTAAGCCCCCTGAATATGTAAGTGGCCAGGTGCGGCAGAAAGGCAGACACACATAGAATCATAGAATAGAATCATAGAAACCCTACAGTGCAGAAAGAGGCCAATTGGCCCATCGAGTCTGCACCGACCACAATCCCACCCAAGCCCTACCCCCATATCCCTACATATTTATCCACTAATCCCTCTAACCTACGCATCTCAGGACACTAAGGGCAATTTTAGCATGGCCAATCACCCTAAACCGCACATCTTTGGACTGTGGGAGGAAACCGGAGCACCCGGAGGAAACCCACGCAGACACGAGGAGAATGTGCAAACTCCACACAGACAGTGACCCAAGCCGGGAATCGAACCCAGGTCCCTGGAGCTGTGAAACAGCAGTGCTAACCACTGTGCTACCGCGCCGCCCATGGCCCTACACCACCATGGCCCAATACACCACCCCTCCCCTTGCCTCAACCTCTATCCTATCCTCGGGAGCTTCATAAGGTTGGCTGGGATACTCACAATTCATGTGAGTGCCTCTCTAATCTCGAGAGTGCCTCTCCAGTGATCTAATCATCAGAAAGACAAAGGGAGATGGAGACCAGCAGACGAACAGTAAACAGACCAGCAGAGAGACAATGGCCACGGAAATCAGCCCATCCACAGAAGACCCATCCCACTAATGGGATACCATTCAGGAAGCTCCGGAGGAGCATTAAAAGGACATTAAAATAATGACCAATGGGAGACAAGGCAGTTCCAGCCTTTTGTGTTTGGACTTGACTCAATTAAACCAAGACTGCCGGTGATCGGAAGCCCATTGTCCTTGAAATCAGGTCCGGGGGCAGGGAAGTTGGTTGTTAAATTGGGCTGAAGTTAAGATCAAGAGAGGCAGACAAGCCAAACCGAGCTCTCTCCCAGAATCGCAACCTCATGTGCAGAGGTGAAGACCAACAGCAGCCCAGTTTCAACCCTGCACTAAGACATTCGAGCCCACCACAAAGGAACCCCTTTTAGAATTGTGAGTATCCCAGCCAACCTTGTGAAGCTCCCGAGGATAGGATAGAGGTTGAGGCAAGGGGAGGGGTGGTGTATTGTAATTTTAAAGTTCAGTAATCTTGTTTTGAACTGTGTAAAATAAGATTTTATGTTGTACCCGTTAGCATTTCTCCCTTAGTGATAGTGTAAAGTATAAGTTTTATTCATGTGTGGTGTGGTATTGGAGAGGTTGATTCTATTGTTAAATAAATCACTAAGTTTTGAAACTTGTTTGGAGTTCGTCTTGCCTCTTATTCTCTCATCAGCACACTCTGACGAGGTCACAGTTTTCAATATCCCTTACCATAAATTCAGAGTCTAGAACCGAGGGTGATCTGAGCGATTCGAACCCGCTCACTCAAGGGAGACTGCTGGTCAGGAGATAAAGAACAGAGTCTCTCTGTTCTCTCTCTTGGAGACCTACTCGAGTGGAGTGGGTGCAGGGTGGCCGTTGTCCCACCGACAAGGGAGAGAATCACTCAGGCCTTGGTGGCGGTTCTGGGATGGCTGTGTGATATAAGTATCAGGTTACCGGTCAGGTATAAACAGTGAGCCTGGTTCAGCGCTCTCTCCTGCGGAGTTGCCCCAGTGCAGCATTCCCCGGCCTTTGAAATTTCAAGGCCTGTAAGAGAGAGGCACTCGCAGCTATCGGCAGACCCCCAAATACCGGCCTGTAAGTGGAGTAAAGAGAAAGATCCCGCTACAATAAGGGGGTCAGTAATGTTGTGGGGTGGAGCAATGTCTGTGGGGACCAGGGGGAGGCATTATCCGGCCCAAGAGGGATGTGGCAGTGGAGCAGCATTCTATCATTTTTTTCCTGCACATGTGCAGTTGAAGGCTCAGATTGGAGCTGCAGGGTTTCGGTTGCTTTAAGCCCCGCCCACAGGCCTGTGCAGCATGATTCGGGATCGCTGATGTTTTTGCAGGCAATGTGCGTATGGTGGCACCTGAGAAAGGGTCTAAAAGTCGGATCTGAAACACTCCCAGTTTCAAGTCCTCCCAGCACATAGAATCAAATTGGTAAAATAGGGTCCTTTATGTAACATAATAGTTAATAGCTAATAAGCATAGAATCCTTACAGTGCAGAAGGAAGCCATTTGACCCATCAAGTCTAGATAGACTTTCTGACTGAGCATCCCACCCAGACCCTATTCCCGTAACCCCACGTGTTTACTTTGCCAATCCCCCCTAACCTACATATCTTGGATCACTAAGGGGCAATTTAGCATGGCCAATCCAACCAACCAACACATCTTTCGGATTGTGGGAGGAAACCGGAGCACCCAGAGGAAACCCACGCAGACACAAGGAGAACATGCAAACTCCACACACACAGTCACCCAAGACCAGGATTGAACCCAGGTTCCTGGTGCTGTGAGGCAGCAGTGCTGTGCCACCATGCCGTCCAGATCCACCTGTGTTCAGAGCCTAGAGATAAATTGATCTTGAAGGAACTTTGTGCTTATCTGTCCCTGTATATAGTTGCATGTGGTTAATAAATGTTTGAAAGTTCTTCGCAGCCTTGTTCCCAGCAGCCTATATTAAACACACCCTGGGACCATTTTCAACAATACTTCATGGTAAACCTACCGAATAGCATGCATTCCCAATGAAACCGACAATGGCAGGACAATGAAAGCCATTGAATTTAAAGTAGTCAGGGTCAACTGTGGCTGAGAATCAGAGAAAAACAATGGAGTACCAAGATAGTCAGTGAAAAGTAACAGACAATCCTGTCTCTACCCTAATCCTTTGACCACTGGAAGACCCCAACCAAGCAACACACTGGCAAAACTGGGATTGGAGATTCAATAGAATTAGGAGCGGGGGTTGGTTTAGCTCAGTTGGCTAGACAGCTCAATCGTGATCCAGAGCAATGCCAACAGCACAAGTTCAATTCCCACACCAGCTGAGGTTATTCATGAAGGCCCTGCCTTCTCAGTCTTGCCCCTTGCCTGAGGTGTGGTGATCCTCAGGTTAAATTGCCAACAATCAGCTCTACTCCTCAAAGGGGAGAGCAGCCTATGGTCATCTGAGACTATGATAACTTTACCTAGATATAAGACCTGAGATTAGCATGGAAACCTGATAAAGAACAGATCAACACATGCATCTACTCTATTGGCAACAGCACAGATGATATTTTAATCAGGCAGGATATTAATAAGGAAACAGCAACCTATGAAGGGGTAATATTGACTTTCAGTCTTTGGAGGAACACTATTATAAACAGGGCAAGGTTTAACAGGCGCACTCAAGAATCAGGAGAATATTGACTTTTTTGTAATGATCTGAATCATTTGGCTGATAGTTGCAAGTATGGGTCTCTAAAGGATGACAATATCAAAGATTGCATTGGTGTGGGAGTGCTCGCTGAAGCCTTATCTGATTTTCTGCACTCCAGTGAGGATCTAACATTATCCAATGGAGTGCAATTCATGAGATAGGCTGAGATACGAAAGTAAAACCAAGTTTACTCTATTGTGATAGGGAACCTTTGTGGAGTCAGACCACTGTCCCAGTTCAGCTTGTGACAGCAGAGGTACCAATGCCCTCACTAAAAAGTAGACCCAGAATGAAAAGGAGATGGTCGTTGCCATTATTCAGTGCTTCTATTGCAGTGCCATCCAGTGTGAAACACACAGGGAAAGGCTGAGCACTGCCGGGAAGGGTAGGAAGAGGGCAGTGAAGAGGGTGAGATAAAGGAAAGTGCTATGTACTTCCTTAGGGGGACACCACTGCAGAACTATCTCAGACAGCTGCAGATCCATGGAAAATAAATATCAATGTTAATCCTATACCACAAGTGCCTACGCAGCACAATTATATACAGACCTCAGCCCCCAGACACATTGGGCTGCACACAGTGGACAGGACAGCGCCAGGGACCCAAGTTCGATTCCAGCTTTGGGTGACTGCCTGTGTGGAGCCTGCATATTCTCCCCGTGTCTGCTTGGGTTTCTTCCGGGTGCTCCGGGTTCCTCCCACTGTCCAAAGAGGAGCAGGTTAGGGGCGGCACGGTAGCACAGTGGTCAGCACTCCTGCTTCACAGCTCCAGGGACCTGGGTTCAATTCCCGGCTTGGGTCACTGTCTGTGTGGAGTTTGCACATTCTCCTCGTGTCTGCGTGGGTTTCCTCCGGGCGCTCCGGTTTCCTCCCATAGTCCAAAGATGTGCGGGTTAGGTTGATTGGCCATGCTAAAATTGCCCTTACTGTCCTGAGATGCGTAGGTTAGAGGGATTAGCGGGTAAATATGTAGGGATATGGGGGTAGGGCCTGGGTGGGATTGTGGTCGGTGCAGACTCGATGGGCCAAATGGCCTCTTTCTGCACTGTAGGGTTTCTATGATTCTATGAATGGCCATGCTAAATTGCCCCTTAGTGTCTCAGGATGTGCAGGTTAGATGGATTTAGCTATGGTAAATGGGAGGGTTACAGATATGGGGGATTAGCAGAATAAATACATGGGGATAGGGCCTGGGTAAGATGCTCTGTTGAAGAGTCGGTGCAGACCCAGTGGGCTGAATAGTCTCCTTCTGCACTGTAGGGATTCTATGATATTTGTTAATTTTATTTGAGACCTGACCTTTCATCCCACCCTGGATCAAAGTTGTAGCTTAAATGTAAAGGCCGCCTTGCCAATTGGCTCGCCCACCAACCATAAAGACAGACGGGCAACATAAAATCCCAGACAATTGGTGTTTAATTGATTTAAATTGGCTTCTTGATTGTCGGGGGGGGGGGCATACTTTCGACTCGCGCGCACCTAGCTCAGCCACCTAAAATTCTGGCCATCGAGTACATGAAAAGCAGTAAGGGCCAATTGGACTGAATGACCTGTTTCTATGCTGTACATTTTAAGCAATTCTACGGAGGCAGAATCCATGATGCCTGTTAACAAAAAGTGGATAAATATTTGAACAAGAAAAAAAATTAAAAGTGACGAGGAATGGGATTAAATAGATTGCTCTTTCTTTGTGTTGGCACAGCTGCAGTGGGTAGTTTGGCCTCGTATATTATAAAATTAGACTGCTGTGTCCCTTTAATTAGATACATCAACGCATTTAAATTTTTGTTCAGCATTCATGTTCTCCCACAGACTGCCAAAGCATGCCTGGAACAGAATATTTATTCAATAGTGAATATCTAGCAAAAACAGCTCGACACCAAAGTCAGGGAAATGTTCCGCTTCAAACATGCTCAGGCAGGAATTTCCCCTTAACACTGCCTTTAACTTTACACTGCAAACACTGAATCTTAACTTCATATTGCAAACCTTAGTTGCTTTGAATCTTCGCAGTTGTTGTTTTCAGAACAATCTGAGGCTAAGATTGCAGCAGCACTTTCTTTTTAATTCACTCGCTTCAATTCCTAACCAAAAGTCTTGCAGCAATTCTCCCGAAAGGCTTTTAATTCTTCATTTAGCTTCATGTTAAAGAAGAAGGAATTTCAATTCAAGGTCAGGGTAGTCCGTGGTATATTCCAGTAATGTTTCTATTTTAAGCTGGTTTTATTTGCTAAATTACATTGACCAGTAAAAGCTGGTCTTCACAATTGGAATATTGACTGAACATTCAGGCCTTAGGTACAGGCATATTTGTCAGGTTGATTTCTGTTGATCAGGAATCAATAGCATCTAAAATGTTGTTCTGCTTTTTAAAAAATAAAATCTCTTTACCACACAACATCAATGAAAGTCTCAAATTTGCAGCGCTTCTTACAGATTTGTAATGGTCATTTTTCATGGCATATTTCCTTCCACAATTACACCAGGTCCCCAGCATAACTGTGGCAGGTGGGAAGGAAAATCAGGGAGTAAGCCTTTCGAAACATCATTGCCCACAACCCCACTCCACCTCCTTCCTAAAATAGGACTGTCCTGGTAATCCCATTGTTTAGTCTGTTCCTGTTCCGGTGAACATACTTCCTCCTATCTTGACTCAATGGGCGCAGTTTTCCTGGAAATCAGCAATAGCCAGTAGTGGGTGGGAAAAGTGGGGCTATCAACAGCAATGGCGGCTTTCTCTGCTGCATAATTCAGGACTTGGGGGGGGAAAAAACATCAAGGGACGGGCCCCTAAGTGTCACTGGGAGGGCAGCCTCTGATTGATCTTCCCCACCAGCAACTTGATCAGTTGAGGATCATGGTGCCACTTTTAAAGGCCACCCCAGAGTATGGAGGGCAAAAGAACTCACACCACAATGCCCCCACAGTCCTCACAGCACTACCCAGGGACTGCTCCAAGGCACTGTGAGCAATGCCAGAGGAACAGTATGACACTGCCACTGGTCCAGTGCCAGGGACCGTGCCTGGATATTGCCGAGAGGCAGTGCCTTGGTAGTGCTGGGAGCAATGTATGGGTATTTGTGGGGGCAGTACCTAGGCATGATCTTGTGTCCCCCGAGTGCTGCGCTCACCTGAACTCCTCTGAGAGGTCTGCTTGCCTGGTACACACCTTAGGAGACCAGTTGGTTTCCATGCCATTCTGTTGTCATGCCAATGTGGATGGATTTTCTGATGGGGGGGTGGGGGGAGGGGGTGGTGATTCAGGCATCAGGGCCTGATCATTATATGCAAATAAATTCAAATGATGTTTTAGACGTTGAACTTCGAGGGAGATGTCCTGTCACGAACAGGGTGAGGGGACAATCACGTCATGCATTTACATCACATAAAACATGACCTCATGATATTTTCTGCTTCCATTGCTGAAGCCACCTGACGTGAACAGGAGTGGAAAATCCCAACCTACATTCCCCCTCCTTACACAGTCACCTGCCACCTACACTCATAGTTCTTCTTTCACCTTAAATCATTTCAATAATTTCCAGTTTCCTGATCCTAATCATGTCCTTTTCATATGGACATCCAATCTTTTTACACCTCCATCTCCCAAGCTCCTTCCTTCAACAGAGGCCTAAAACAATCTCCATCCACCACCACCCTTCTCCATTTGGTTGAACTTGCTCTTTCACTGAACAATTGCTCTTTAAACTTAGCTCAATTCCTCCAAATAAAAAGGCGTGGCTATGGGTATCCGTATGGGCCCCAGTTAACCCTGTATTTTCATGATTATGTGGAATTTCCTTGTTCCAGTCAGACTCAAGCTCCATCCCACAACTCTTGCTCAATTACATCGATAACCGTACAGGTGCCTTTTCATCTGGACCTGGAAACATTTATCAATTTTGTTTCCAATTTCCACCCCTCTCTCACCTTAGCATGGTCCATCTCTGACACTTTCTTTTCTTTCCTTGACTTCACTGTTTCCATTTCTGATGATAGACTGACTACCAAGATTCATTACAAGCCCATCGACTCCCACAGCTACCTTGACTGGACATCATCAAACCCTGCTTCCCATTCTCCCAGTTTCTCTATCACCGTTGCATCTGTTCCGACGATGCTACCCACAACAACGCTTCTGATATGTCTTCCATTGTGGTTGACAGGACTCTCAATCATGTCCAACCAATTTCCCAAACATCTGCCCTCACCACTTCCCCTCCCTCCTAGAACCATGATAGGGTTCCTGCTGTCCTCACTTTCCACGTCACCAGCCTCCATATTCAAGGGATTATCCTCTGCCATTTCCACCAACTCCAGCATACCACCACCAAATACATCTTCCCCTTCCCTCTTTTGTCAAGGTAGTATTCCCTTCCTGATTGACACCCTGATTCACTCCTCTATCAGGCCCAACACCCCATTCCCTTCTCACAGCACCTTCCCAAGCAATCGCAGGAGGTGTGACACCTGTCCCTTTACTTCCTGCTTCCTCACCTCTCCAAGGCTCCAAACACTTCTTTCAGGTGACACAGCAAGTTACTTGCACTTCTTTCAATCTAGTCTATTGCCTTCTCTGCTCCACACTGGGGAGGTTAAGCGCAGATTGGGTGAACACTTTGCAGAATACCTTTGCTCAATCTGCAAGCATTAACGCGACCTTCCTACTTCTTGCCATTTCAATTTACCATCTTGCTCTGATGTTCACATTTCTGTCCTCAGCCTGCTGCTATGTTCCAGTGAAGTCCAACACAAGCTGGAGGAACAGAGCCTCATCTTGCCATTAGGCATTTTACAGCTTTCTGGACTCAACATTGAGTTCAACAATTTCAGGCCATGAACTCTGTTCTCCACTTTGAATTTATTTTTTCCTTCAAAGTGCCAAGTTATATCTTGTTTTCATGTTTTTGTTTTCAGACAGCACTGAACCTTTCTCTGCCATTAACACATTCTGCTATTTCATTTTCAGATAGTTTTTACCTTTATTCTGCTATTAATACTAACTTTGTTCCAAAGTATACCATTCCCTTTGTCTTGTGTTCCATGACATCTTTGTTATTTAATCTCTCCTGCCCTCCAACCTTTCCCTGACCTTCTATTTTGCTCCACCTGCCTCTCCTTCCTTTTTTAACAGCATTAAACCCATTACATTTCTACTTCACGGTGGCACAGTGGTTCGCATTGCTGCCTCACAGCGCCAGGGACCCGGGTTCGGTTCCCGGCTTGGGTCACCATCTGTGTGGAGTCTGCACGTTCTCCCCATGTCTGCGTGGGTTTCCTCCAGGTGCTCTGGTTTCCTCCCACAGTCCAAAGACGTGCGGGTTAGGTGAATTGGCCATGCTAAATTGCCCCTTAATGTTAATGGGGATTAGTTGGGTAAATGTGTGGGGTTACGGGGATTGGGCCTGGGTGGGATTGTTGTCGGTGCAGACTCGATGGATCGAATGGCCTCCTTCTGCACTGTAGGATTCTATGATTCTCTCCTCACAGTTGCTGACAGATGGACTCAGTCTTTTCAGCTCTTCATATTCTTATTTCCGGAAGCCTTTCTACAGGAACCTGGGACCCAGTGTCACTTGTTGCCAGAAATCATCGAATCCCTACAGTATAGAAGAAGGCCATTCAGCCCATCGAGCCTGCACCGACAACAACCCCACCCTATCCCCGTAACCCCACATATTTAGCCTGCTAATTCCCCTGAAACTAGGGTCAATTTAGCATGGCCGTCTAACCTGCATATCTTTGGACTGTGGGAGGAAACCAGAGCACCCGGAGGAAACCCACACAGACACGGGGAGAACGTGCAAACTCCACACTGATAGTCACCCAAGCCAGGAATTGAACCTGGGTCCCTGGCGCCGTGAGGCAGCAATGCTAACTACTGTGCCTCCCCTCAGGTGTGTAATAAATCTGACTAAATACAATCTTACAATTGGTGAGGACACTTGTCAAGACTTGCCCTTTCATTCCCACTTCTCAATTGATCGTAAAAGGCTTTTTTTTGTAATTTAAGGATGAAGGCATTAATTCAATGTCTGTGCTTAATCATTTACATGCTGATTGCAAAAAAACCAGTCTGACAGGCTTTCATGAATTTTAAGTGCATCGGGGTTAGTTTTCATTGAGCTAAAAACCTATCCAGGTAAAGATATGAAGATATTTTAAAAAGTGAACACACATTTCTACCTTCACAACGCACACACGTACATACACCAGCATTTAAAATAACAAGGTATACCGTAGGAGGTTACTTTTTGGTCAAATTAAAATTTAATGATAAAAGGCAAACAAAATAAGGAGTTTACTGTTCTTGCGTCCTATGATGACATCCGTGGTTAAGCCAAAGATTTTGAAAATTCTCTTGCGCTGTAATGGACTTCAAACTGTAACAGAGATAGTCTCAAAATTGAGAGGGAAGGGAGAGAGAGAACTGATGTAACTGCTCCCTTAGCAGATTTCTTCCAGACTCTTGTTTTAAGCAACTTAGGTGTTGGGCAAAAAGACATTTCAAAAAATGGTTATTCTGGTCACATGACCTCTCTCCCCATGGCGATTTCAGAAGCTTATTGGTTAGCTCATGCCTGGACAGATCTTGACTGTTGTTTTATGGCCGAGATGATTAGATTCTGTTATTAACGTTGAAAGTGTGCTGCAATATGATACATGCTATGCTTTAAGTTGATAATTAAGCTCCGCTTGTCCCCACTTGGGGAAGGGTTCAGGAATCATTGCAAGAGTATGTAAACCAGTTCACTCTGGGCATCTGGGAGGAACTGGGAGAGTCTGTGACTACTTTGCTGTCTTGAAAAATAACCTGTTTTAAGGCACAGGCTAGCTTCAGACTCACTCTTCCTCAACATACAATTATTGGAAATAATAGATAGCAGAGGATAAACCTTAAGCTTTGGTGATTGGTTGCTGAATAAGAAGCTTTTTGTCTCTGCCTTCTGAGATAGAGGATCTTCCTCTGATTTGTTGGAAACATATGAAATATGGCCAACATTTTGATATATTTAATAAAACGGATGATCAGTCCATAGAGGAGTAAGTTATAAACTTTGATAAGTAGTGTAAGAGACTGAAAAAGTTTAACTTTAAAATCCTGAAGTCTATGTTGGCATTTAAGTTACTCGATGATGCACACATTTCTCATGTTAATTGACTTTTGGTTTTAATGGATGTTCAATTCCATGGGAAAGACTCTTTCCTAGACCAAATGGCTGCAACCCTAGAAATGTTTTTGGGAAAGGAGACACTTCCAGTTACTTTCCTTTCAAGTTCAGGTAACTCTGCCTTAAAGCAAAAGATGGAGGTTTCCATGGCACCGAATTTCGAGATCAGCAAAATATTAAATGCAGATTCCAGTACAAAGATAAGATTGCTGATAGGCGGTTTGAAGATGGTTGCACTTTTAGCCAATTTGAGTTGAGACAAAAAGCAGATTTGGGACAATGGCCGTGGGTGCTTGAACCTGAGAAATGCATGGGGAACAGTTAATTGCTGTGATCAATGTGATTCTCAACATCATTACACAATGAATTCCCCACAGGACAAAGTAGAAAGGGTCGAGAGCTTCAAGATTTTAGGTGTCCAGATCATCAAAAACCTGTCGTGGTTCCCCCATGCCGACACTATAGTTAAGAAAGCCCACCAACGCATCTACTTTCTCAGAAGACTAAGGAAATTTGGCATGTCAGCGACGACTCTCACCAACGTTTACAGATGGACCATAGAAAGCATTCTTTCTGGTTGTATCACAGCTTGGTATGGCTCCTGCTCTGCCAAGACCACAAGGAACTACAAAAGAATGTAGCCCAATCCATCATGCAAACCAGCCTTCCATCCATTGACTCTGTCTACACTTCCCGCTGCCTCGGCAAAGCAGCCAGCATAATTAAGGACCCCACGCACCCCAGACATTCTTTCTTTCACCTTCTTCCTTCGGGAAAAAGATATCGTATCACATACCAACCGACTCAAGAACAGTTTCTTCCCTGCTGCGTCAGACTTTTGAATGGACTTACCTTGCATTAATTTGGTCTTTCTCTACAACCTAACTATGACTGTAACACTACATTCTGCACTCTCTCGTTTCCTTCTCTATGAACGGTATGTTTTGTCTGTATAGTGCGCAAGAAACAATACTTTTCACTGTATGTTAATACATGTGACAATAATAAATCAAATCAAAATCAGTGAAAGTGTTGTGTTTTTAAAATAACGCAATAAACAGATAACTTTGAAGTTGAAAATGATGATGGAGGCTGCAACTGCCACGTATGAAACGGGTTGGTCACTGGGAGTTTGAATCAGGTGATGAATATTTTGATGGCTGATTCACTCAACTGTATGGTTTTAAATAGTAGTTGCACTTCCACACCGTGTAGGTGGATTATCTTAACTGCTAACTTGGAATCTCTCTGAAGCAGATCGGTGGAAGGTTAATGAGAATGGAAGCTCCACCTGCTTTAGTTTTGGGGACGATAACATGCTAACTTCTTCCAAAAGAGTGGTCCTACCTTGCATGATAGCTGAGATCAGTCTCTTCATCAGAGCTGATGTGGTTTCTGGTAAGATACCTCTATTGTTGAGCAGATCTTCAATTGATAAATGTATAGTGTGAGGTCTAACTCCATCACAATACTGATTGGCAAAAGGACCCAAGAGGGAAAGTGAGGACTATTTTTCGTTGCTGTGATCTGAAAGGTATTGCCTGAAAGCAAATTCAATAGTAACGTTCAAAAGGAAAGATTTTCATGAAGGCAAGCACAAAGGCATGAGATTATTTGGATAACTCTTTCAAAGAGCCAACACAGTCTCGACTGACCAAATGGCATTCCTGTCTGCTGGGTCAGTTTATATGATTCTCATCCCTCAACCAGATTACTGAGCCCAGTTGTACTCCTCTCACTGTTCAACAGGTAAGATCAGATTTTCAACGGAGGTAGTGTGTACTGCGGGTAACACAGTCACTCACTGAGCCACCAGGGAAGGCTTGTGCCAACAAAGATGTCCGATGTACAATGAAAGGGATGACATGAATAGTATTTCAGTGATCTAATCTCTACTGTAGTTAGAAATGCTTAAATACTTCATAGTGTTTCGTGACTGGGTAAACAATCCTATTTTTGTAGTGTAGCTAAAAATAATGTTACAGCAGATGCCATGGTGCTCACACTGGTTTTTAGTGATGCAATGCAAATAGCTTACATCTCAGCCAGATATTTAGGGTGCAATGTGACGATGTCATTGTGTCACTGTTAGCATGTGTCTAATCAATTATATCTTTTTCAAGATACTTTTTAAGCAAGTTACCATGATCTATTTACAGCAGCATTTCCAGAGATCACCAGGTGAGACTTTTAAAATGCTGGTTACTTAAAGAATTTAGTCTGCCCAATAAAATTCCCCATGGAAATGATAGATCTCCTGAATGTTTATTGATGTTTCCTGTAGTATGTGGGTGTTTGGAGGTGTGACAAAGATAGTGTCAGATTTTCTACGTTTTCCATTTCATATCGTGAGTGGATACAGGACGCCTTGACTCGTGCATTTCCAGTGCTTCACTGTCTCCACAGGGGGAGAATTTTAGCTTTGCATTGTGTCGGGTAAGGAGGCAGGGAAGAAAATTCAGACCATCAGCCTGGTCTGGTTCCCTGCCTCCATTCAACCCCAGGTCAATTTCCCAGAGGCAAGATGGGGTGGGTTAGGGGTAGTGGCATACAGCAGAGCAACCTGCTCACAGGTGGCAAATAACCAGTGCAGAATCACAGGTTTGTTATATGGGCTGATCATGGTCTATTTGTCAGAGGCTGACTGGAAGGTTCAGCTAACTAGTCGCTGTCTGGAGGTGGCCTTCCTGCGACAGACCAGGGTGGGACCAGCATTCTCTCAACAGTGCAGCCTGTGGCATTAGCTGAGGTGAGGCGGGCAGGAAGGGCATTCAAGTCTGCCTGGGCCATGATGAGTCCATGTAACAATAGCATACCAGAGTTCTAGCAATAATAAACGTTTAGGGCAGACCTGGGTGCGACCAGCAGTCCAGGCAGACTTGAATGCCTTTCCTGCCCGCCTGACCTCAACTAATGCCACAGGCTGCACTGTTGAAGGATTCCTCCCCACACATTGTGGCCTTATTGCTAAGACCATTTTTTTTTATTTTAGAAAGCTGGAGAGAAGGCACTCTCACTCTTGGGGCATCCTCTCCTTCACCTGCTGTCTTTTCAGTGCTGGTGTTTTGATTTGACTTGATTTATTATTGCCACATGTATTGGGATACAGTGAAAAGTATTTTTCCTTGTGTGCTATACAGACAAAACATACTATTCATAGAGTACATAGGGGACAAGAAAAGGAGAGGGTGCAGAATATAATGAAAGAGTTAGAGTAGTTTTAAAAGCATGGAACGAGAAAAAAAGATAGAATTAGAGGGTATGCTGGGGACAGCTCGCAAGAAGTGGCTTCGCTCCAGCACCATCTTTGGATAGCCTCTTCCACCTTAGAGAATCCACCCACTGCTCTTAATTGGACAGTGAGCTCGCCCTCTGGCTATTCAATGGCCAACTCAGCAAAAATCACTGATGAGTGATAGATCCCCACACGAAGCAAGCTTCTGATCCCCATCTCAGCAAAAGGTAGAATCCTGAAGCCAACAAAGAAAATCTTGCCCCAGGTGATCAAATTGGAGGTGTTGTGGCCTCTACTATCTATACTTAAATAAGTTTTAGATGTGTTTTTGTTGTTATTTGAAGCACTTGGCATTTACAATTTCCACATATATTGCCTCCAAATAAATTGCATGTGACATTCACCTCTCAAAATGTCTTTTTCTCTTCTGTTCATTTGCAAAGCTGTGATTCACAGCATGGCACTCTTCCTGTACATCAACTTTCTGAGCTGGATTCAACTTGAGTGGCAAAACATGTATAAAAATATATTTTGTTTAATAAGCTACTGCTCAAAGAACACCATATTTAATTCTGTATTAGAGATGCGATTACTTCAATGCTGATGGTCTGAACAATATTTTACCAGAGTTCTAGCAATAATAGGTTTTTAGGTACTGAGCTCTCACGAAAGTCTATTTTGCAATTAATCTTATCTATATACATAAATTAGGTCTAATTATGCTAATTTCCTAATGCTATGTCTAATAATATAATAAATATACCATTTAAGTTTCAAAAATGAAATTTTTTCAGTTCAACTAAAAGTCTATTGCTTATTAACATTAATTGCATATGCAAATTATATACATAAAATAATTTAGAAAGTAGAGAATGCCCAGTGAGTAATTGCTTTAGATTAATTCACCTCATTCATGAAAAAAAAGAGTGCATAAGTCATGTGTGACAAGTAATTTCCAAGGTCTTCCTCACATAGGCAGTATTCCAAAGTTATCCATCAGCCACAAATAGGCTGGCCTTTCACAGTTCTTTACTAATGATAATGGTGAGAATAAATAAAAATATGTAAAGGCCTTTTCTGTCTAAAATGTTGGCAGAATGGAGGAACTCCAACTCACTGTGGAGAAATGGATAGATGAAGTTTTTGAGTTAAAAATGCTTAAAACTTTGAAGCCGTTGAGGATAAGACTACACCCTCAAGAAGAGAGTGGTATTTTGAGAGCAGTATTTTCCTCTCAATGTATATCAGTTTTCTAACATACCACAGAAGGGTGGAAACATCCAACCTTGCCTCCACCAAAGTTTTTTCTCATAGTGATCTTCTGGAGTCATATCCACAGGGTTTTAGCAGAGCCAGTAAGGCAGTAATGATGACACTACTTATTATTTTTGAGTGTCACAACTAGCCTTACATTAACACTGCAATGAAGTGACTGCAAAAATCCCCTCATTGCCACACTCCGGCACCTGTTCAGGTACACTGAGAGAATTTAGCATGGCCAACACCTAACCAGCACATCTTTCAGACCGTGGGGGGAAACCCACGCAGACATGGGGAGAACATGCAGACTCCGAACAGTCACCCAAGCCAGGAATCGAACCCGGGTCCCTGGCGCTATGAGGTAGCAGCGCTAACCACTGTGCCACTGCAGGTTTTCAAGGTGGGGATGGGAATCTGACAACCAGAAGGAATCCAGGTCCCATCCCAGCACCCGAGCTGCTTTGCAAGAGTCTTTTTAAATGCCAATAGCTTAATCAGCACCCAATTAGAGACACCAAGCACCACTAGGAGACGGGAGTTGTCTATCTGGCATCAGTGGCAGACATGATGTGGAGATGCTGGCGTTGGACTGGGGTAAGCACAGTAAGAAGTCTAGAAATTTGATGTCTGTGTCGATAAGCGCGATCTTCTTGGAGATCCTCTCCATAGACTTCTATCAGTGGCAGAGACAGGCGGCAGCCATATTTGGGAGCTGCTGCTGCTTTGCCAATTAAATAAACAGCTTAACAGAAGACCGGGAGCACGAAAAGGAAGGAAAGTGGCCAAACAAACTTTAGATACAACACTGGGCCCACTGCTGATGGCTGATCATACTTCCATTTTTAACATATGAAAATAAAATTTCAAATGTCCCCACAATGAATCCAGCAGGTGGCCACGAACCCAACACACTGTTTGGGTTCATCAAAATAAAGAATTAAAATCACGTTTCTGACCACACATGCCCCTTGCTCCTGACATGTCTTTAATGGTCCACGTTGACAGCGAGCTGTTCCTTCTTCCCCACCTGCCCTTTGAAAATCTGAAACTGTCCCTGAGGCTTCAGCATAGAGAAGTGACCTCTGGGATTGCGATTTTCAAAGCCCACTCCGCTGGGTCCAGAGCCCACAGGCATTCGAAAATCAGACCCAATTTGTCACATTTTGAGCTATAGCCCCAGCAGGTATAAGAAATGACTGTATGTAATTTAAAGTTCCACCTCTGGAAACACAATTAAATATGAGGCAAACAATTCACACTCAAATCCCTGTGTTTGTCACAGGATTATCAGCAATTTTTCCTGGCCTAAGGAAGGATTGCCCTTCAGACAAATGCAGGTGGGGTTTTCTCCTTCTGAGATACTCAGTATGTGCAGAAACCCAACTCGTATACATACCAAAAAGCCAAAGTGATGTGGAAGTTAAACTGCAGTTGCTCTGGATGCAATATTGAAAAGGGAGAGATAATAATTGCTTGACTTGCTTTATAAACGCCGGCATCTCCACATCATGGCTACCATCGACACCGCAAACTGCCTGCTCCAAGTGGAGAAGATCTCCAAGAAGATCGCGCATATCGACATAGACATCAAGTTTCTACACAACGCCGGCATCTCCACATCATTGCTTTATAAACCCAGATAACCAGCAGAAAATGGCAGATCTGCACAGGCTGATATCTAACTTTCAGAAACCAAGCTGTATGGAGATGAAACAAAGGCCTCATTACTTGTAGGCAATAATTTAAGATAACACCTTGTAAATTGGATCCAAGTCCTTTTACAGTAACTTTTGTTATGGTCTAGGTTATTACTGTGTAGACCAAATGGTAATCTTTTTCCTGATCCCCTTGAGAAGCAAAATAATCATGATCTCAGCATATGATCTGTTGATATTTTACTGGCTGGATCCTGGGAGATTTGCAATCAAAGGGCCTAATGCACCCCTCTCACTGATTTTATTAAAATTCATTGCTTTTCTTTCCATGGGCTCCATGGAGGCCAATTCAGAACAAAAAATAAGATCCAGCATCTAGTTCCTGTGAAGTGCACATCCAAGTCTTTAGATGTTAAACAGCTTTAAAGACAAAGAATTGTTACTTTTGGGACATTTTAATATTAATCAGTTTTATTTCTTTAAAATAACTATTATGCAATTCTAAGAGTTTTAATTTGATTAGGGCTAGGTAATGAAAAATTCTATTCAAAGAAATAATCTAATTCATTTACTGTTCCATTTCCTATTAGCAATTCACTCCGTGCTATGAAATACAATCAAATGATTTACAACATTCCAGAGATTTAAGAACATGTACAATGCACTTCTGTGAACTTTGCATTCTCAGTTGGTAACTTATTTGCTTACACTACAGCTGTGCCATTTAACAATGTGGTCTGAATCTAAGTCGATCTAATGCCAGTTGGGATATTACATTTTCACTGAATATGGAAAATTTCTGATTATGAGCCTCCCATGCAAGGAAGTTGATGCTGCATTTAGCACTGCGCATTACAAGTAAGAGGTTCATTTTCATTCTACACAATATTTCTCAAATGCACTTCATAACTTCAAAGGCTTCCAGGCACATTGATTTTTACTCCGAATAAAATATAAGGTTCAGCAAAATTTCAACCTCTTCATTTTTTGTCAACGCCAGTCTGCTACTTGACGTACAAAAGATTCCTGTCTTCTACAGGGTTGTACATAAAATTCATTGCAATTTAAGTTCAAATGTCTGTCCAGGCCACTCCAAATTTCAGTTATCAGTGGTTATCACAATAAGCATCTTTAAGTAACTTGAAGAATTATAGGAATGCTATTTAATAACAAACTAAAAATATAACTGGATTCATCAGATAAATGAACTTAGTGACTAGAAGCAGCAAAAACTTTAACCTGATTGCAACCTTCAGACAGAAAACATAATGAAACATTACATCCTGGTGAATGTAACATTGCAGAAATGTAAGGAAGAAGCATACAGATTGGCCAAGAAAAATAATAGGTTTGAGGATTGAGAGCAGTTTAGAATTCAGCAAAGAAGGACCAGGGGATTGATTAAGAAGGGGAAAATACAGTATAAAAGTAAGCTTGCAGGGAACATAAAGACTGACACTAAGAGTTTCTATAGATACGTGAAGAGAAAGAGGTTGGTGAAGACAAATGTAGGTCCCCTACAGACAGAAATGGGGGAATGTATAATAGGGGACAAAAAAATGGCCGAGCAACTGAATACATACTTTGGTTCTGTCTTCACAAAAGAGGACACAAATCAAATGCCAGAAATGTTGGAGAATGCAAGATTTAGTGAGAGGGAAGAACTGAGGAAGATCAATATTAATAGAGAAATGATACTGGGAAAACTGATGGGATTGAAGGCGGATAAATCCCCAGGGCCTGATAATCTACATCTAAGAGTACTTAAGGAAGTGGTTCTAGAAATAGTGGATGCATGGTGGTCATCTTCCAGGATTCTATAGACTTTGGAACAGTCCCTGCAGATTGGAGGGTAGCGAATGTCACTCCAATATTCAAAATGAGAGGTAGAGAGAAAACAGGGTATTATAGACCAGTAAGCTTAATATCGGCAGTGGGGAAAATTCTCAAATCAATTATCAAGGACTTTATAGCAGCGCATTTAGAAAACAGTGGCAGGATCAGACAGAGTCAGCATGGATTTATGAAGGGGAAATCATGCTTGACAAATCTGTTGGAATTCTTTGAAGATGTAATTGGTAGAGTTGACAAGGGGGAACCAGTAGATGTGGTATATTTGGACTTTCAGAAAGCATTTGGCAAAGTCCCGCACAAGAGATTTTCGTGCAAGATTAAAGCACATGGGATTGGAGGAAGTGTATTGAGATGGATAGAAAACTGGTTGGCAGAGAGGAAACAAAGTAGGAATTAATGGGTGCTTTTCAAATTGGTAGGCAGTAACTAGTGGGGTGCCACAGGGATCAGTGCTGGGTCCCCAGCTATTTACAATATATATTAATGAGTTGGATGAGGGAACAAAATGCAACATCTCAAAGTTTGCAGATGATACCAAGTTGGGTGGGAGGGTGAACTGTGATGAGGATGCAGAGATTTTTCAGAATGATCCGGACAGGTTGGGTGAGTGGGCAAATCAATGGCAGATGCAGTATAATTTGGATAAATGTGAGGTTATTCACTTTGGAAGCAAATTACTACCTGAGTGGCTGTAAATTGGGAGAGGGGAGTGTGCAGCGGGACCTGGGTTCCTTGTGCACCAGTCACTGAAGGTAAACGTGCAGGTGCAGCAGGCGGTAAAGAAGGCAAATAGCATGTTGGCCTTCATTGCGAGAGGTTTTGAGTACAGGAGCAGGGATGTGTTGTTGCAACTATACAGGGCCTTGGTGAGGTCATACCTAGAGTATTGTGTGCAGTTTTGGTCTCCTTTTCTGAGGAAGGATGTTCTTGCTCTCGAGGGAGTGCCAGGCAAAAGTTTACCAGGCTGATTCCAGGGATGGCGGGACTGATGTATGAGGAGAGATTGACTAGGTTAGGATTGTTTTCGCTGGAGTTCAGACGAATAAGGGGGGATTTCATGGAGACTTATAAAATTCTAAAAGGTCTAGACAGGATAGATGCAGGGAGGATGTTTTAAAGTAAAGTTTATTTATTAGTCACAAGTAAGGCTTACATTAACACTGTAATGAAGTTACTGTGAAATTCTCCTAGTCACCACAGTCCAGTGCCTGTTCAGGTCAATGCACCTAACCAGCACGTCTTTCAGAATGCGGGAAGAAACCGGAGCACCCGGAGAAAACCCACGCAGACACGGGGAGAACGTCCAAACTCCACACAGACAGTGACCCAAGCCTGGAATCGAACCCAGGTCCCTAACGCTGTGAAGCAGCAGTGCTAACCACTGTGCTACGGTGCTGCCCCATCGGAATGTTCCCAATAGTGGGGGAGTCCAGAACCACAGTCTGAGGATTCAGGGTAGATCACTTAGGACGGAGGTGAAGAGACATTTCTTCACCCAAAGAGTGGTGAGTCTGTGGAATTCATTACCACAGGAAGTCGTTGATGCCAAAACATTGAATCAAGAGGCGGCTGGATATAGCACTTGGGGCAAATGAGATCAACGATTATGGGGAAAAGGCAGGATTAGGCTACTGAATTGGATGATCAGCTATGATCTTAATGAATGGCGGAGCAGGCTCGAAGGGCCAAATGGCCTCCTCCTGCTCGTACCTTCTATGTTTCTGTTTCTATGAAATTGGTCTTAAGCAGTGGTGAATGCGCAGCCATTTATACACCGTCTGATTAAATCTTAGAAAGAAAATTCACTAACTTTTTTCTACTAATTTTCAAAAGATAATTCCCTTTTAATTTGGTCATGTACATTGGTATGTGAAAGTTAATTAATCCATTACAGCTGTTAACCAGGCTTGTTTTTAAGGAAGCAAGTATGAATTCAGCCAGGAAGTTTCCTTGCATCTGCTCCCAGTATGCCATCATAAATTTGCCAGAGTGCAGTAGAAACCCCACTGTTGGGTTTAAATGAAGTTTTGGCACACCTCCACCAAAGTTTTGAAAGCCAAATGGAAGCAGTTCTAAGGAAATTCCCAGCCACAAACATCAGTTCATTTGTTTTTCTGTCACCTTTTCCACTTTGCCAGTCATCTGCCATCCTTGTGGCTATTAATCTATTCTCTCCAGTCCTTGTTCTTGGAATTAGTGGTACATTCATGGTGGTCTAGGTTGCCCTGTTGCAGTTTTGAGTGGATCACTGATAATTTCAAGAGAATAAGAGTTGTCGTTTCATTGTGGGAATCCTCACAACTCCCATTCCAATAGCCTGATTATATCCCCATTGAAATATTGATTTGATTTCACCATTCATCCTGATCACATTTCCACTGAAGAATCTGTCTGATCTCACATTATACTCCTGCTGAAGTGTCAGTCAAATCTCACACGCACTCTGCATTGCACAGAGACAGAGGTGACAGTCTAAATACTGACTGTATCAGAAAACCTGGCCATAGGAAAATACAAAACCCGGTGACATCTCGATTGAAATTTTTACTAAAATTTGGTTTTATAAAATGATTGTGAGAAATATTCATTTAACAAGATGGGAATAATTCATTTTTAAGAGGCATTGAGAGGAAATGGCACAGATTAAGACATGTGCTGATAAGGTATCAGCCACAACACTGCACAGACCCAAGATAGCTGTCAGATGGGAATCGACAGAAGGTGTTAACTTGCTGGTACAAACAAGAAAATAACATGTTGTTAGGTACATCTTATTTTGGAGAGGCAAGATGATATTTTCTGTAAAACTTCATTAAAATATTGTTTTGAATTTAAAATCTCACTTTTTTCTCAACTTATTATATGGCAGAAGTAATAACATTATAGTCCATCTTTTTTGCAATCCAGACTAAATTGATCAGAGTATCATGATTTCTAATGTAATACGAAAATATTCCACAACTCATTTTCTAATAGAGCCTAAGCCACCTTTTAGAACTTTAATTTAACTCTAATGAATGATGGATCCAGCTCAAGGGGCTGAATGGCCCACTCCCAATTTTCTGTTCCTACCTGAACTCAGTCCCAGTAAAATCTCAATTAGGACAAATTATTCTGCGTTCTTGATTATTTTGCAATCTTGTAAATCACAAAAATCTGTTCATAAAAAAATTGTCAGCCTGTGTCTAGAAATAAGACAAAATCTCGCAATGCAGAAACTGAAATGTTACAAGGTAGGCTATCATCACAATATAATAAAACCAAATTACTGCAATGCTGAAATCTGAAATAGAAAATTCTGGAAAAGCTCAGCAGGTCTGACAGCATCCGTGGAGAGAGAAAAGAGAGTTAACATTTCAAATCTGGATGACCCTTCATCAGAGCTGAAGACAAGACAGCTATGTCCATTTCTGTACTCTTAGAATTGTCTTTGGAGGTACACTGTTTATTTTTAAACTGAGATTTTAAAAGATGCCTGTCACAGTTTTAGTCAGGTCTCACTGTTGCCATAAAACATTCGTTGGCCAAGTAATTGTGCTTAGGTCACTACCCAATGCTATTCCAGTCCCAGGAGACTTTTGGCTGCAGCCAAAGATAGTTTGCCCTCCAGTGCTGATTTGACCTACCTTTCTATTGTGTAGTGCCTGGCTTCCACTTGATACCTTCATCAACAAACTTACCCAGTATTCAAGACAGGATAATCATGAGCATGAGTTTACTCAAAAGGCAATGGAGTATAGTTTTTAAGAACATTTGATACATGCAGCCCTCAAGATCACCTGCATTGTTATAAAAAGGGTTTTAAACAACTGACTTGCAGATGATACAGAGAACTGCACAGCATTCAGGGGTTTAATTCCCTCCATCCAGCGTTTTCAGCACATTAGTTTAACTCATTCCCATTTGCACTACGTAATGCAGTTGTTAACCCATTTAATTATAAACAGCTTAACAGCTGCATTGAAAGACTGCAGACACGAAGTTAATAGAAACGCGCTAGCCAGTGAACAAAGAATGCTACGCATAGGAAATTAAATCCCTTAGCGTTTACAGATTGAAGGTAATTTACAGATAAAAACTGATGAGGGGAAACTCACCCACCAGCACATATAGAGAAACTATGGGCAGGACACGGATGGTATTCAGACACGAGACCATAATGAATAAGATTCCCCATCACCAGTTTGTACATGGAAAATTACCCTTATTCTGTTGCTATGGACCCTATGATGTTAATTCATGACGATCAGTGCCACAGGGTTCATAATCAGCCAATCTGCTGCACATATCAGGAAATTACACACAGCAGCCTCTATTTTCTCTTCGTCCAACACTCCCAGCATGGAACTGTAAAACTGTGCTCACCGGGAGATGCTGGAGAGGATTATATAGGAATCGCATAATTTAAAATTGAACTGATAAAACAAAGAGTAAAATGCTCCAACATTAAAATAAATTGAGCTGGAGATAATACAACATGCAGCTGGAGAGACTGTGAAGATGTTTAATGAATGGAGAGAAAGCAGTCAAGATTGTTTAGTCATGGCGTAAGTTTCTATGAGGAAAACCCATTATAAATGTGAACATTAGAAATTACAGTGGGGAAAATGTGCAACTAATAATGACAACAAAAGGTCAAAAAGTGCAGTTGGGGGGTGTGTAAAAAGATTTTTTAATAAGATGTAGGTGTTTGAATACCAGCCTATTGTTCATTGGCATTGCTCATGGTGAGTCAGTGGTTTTATAAGTGAGGCATAATTTACCAAGTAGTGTTTTCAGGAACAGTAATTTATCCACATTAGAGGTGACTCTGGCTTCTGGGAAGATGACCTGGCATTTAGCAGTACTGAGTGGAGCCACAGGGTTTAGCTGTTCATTAAGGGGTCACAAAGGGCAATGGAAACAGGTTCCAGAGGTTGGAGAATCACGATAGAGGAGGAGTTGAGAAACGATGGGGTCACTCTTTTGATAAGCAACATTGGAAGAGAGGTCAGGGGATTTGGGAAGATTTTATGGTCTTGTCAATCTGAGGAGTGGTACTTGAGGACTTTGTGAACATGGAAAGGTGGTCACAAGACCTGAGAGCTAAGGAAAAGTTCTGGGAATGGCAGATAGTTTGGACAACAGAGCATAGAGCTGGCTAATATTGAGTAAGGGAGAGAGAAATAATTTTATTATCATACTTCAGGATAAAAATATCACTGGCAAGACTGGCATATTTTGCCTATCCTTGTTTGCTCTTGAGAAGGTGGTCCTGAGACTTAATTCTTCTTGCACTGCTCCAATTTGTGTGGTGAATGTACACCCATAATGCTGCCACATTGAGAATTCCAGGAATTTAATCCAGTGACAATGATGGAGAAGTAATATATGCCATAGAATAGAATCATAGGATCTCTAATGTCCTAGTCAGAATGGCGTGTGACTAGGAGAGAATCTTGGACCCAAATCTTCTGCTCAGGATCGAAACCTTGGTTTTCTGACCCTGATCAGACAAAAATGTACCCATTTAACTTCCTTCGAATTTTTGGGAAATCTTCCGATGGAGGATCCTTCCAAACTCATTCAGCACAGGGAGCCAAAGGGATATCAGCGAAGGTATTCCTAGCAGAATCCACGCTCCCTTTTTATGGAACTAACTTGTCGTATTCTGTTAAGCAAAGAGTTTAAACGCACCAAAGCTTCTTTAAAAAGTTCAGGGAATAGGTAAATAGGTAAATGGGTAAAGGGGTAGAATGGGTAAGGGGGGGGGGGAGTGGTGGATAAGGTAAGTTGATAAACAGGTGGGCAAATGAGTGAGGGTGTAGGGTTGGTAAGGGTGTAGGGTTGGTAAGGGCGTAGGGCAGATAAGGTAAGTGGATAAGGGGAGAAGGTGTTTAAGGGGGTAGGGAGTGCAAGGTAAATGATAAAGGAGTAGTGTGAGTAAGGGGCTAGAGTGGATAAGGTAAGTGGTGAAGGAGTAAGGTGGGTATGTGGGTAGGGTGACAGCAGGTAGGGTAATGAGGTTGGGTCCAAAAGGAGTCAAAAGTTAGTGGTGGAGTCAGGGAGGTGGTGGGGGGGGAGTGAATTGAGAATTGGATAGTGAAATGAGGTAAAGGGGTGTCAAGGGGGTATAGTTACATAGGAGTTAGACTAGGATTTTTCTGTCGAACGTTTCCTGGGCAATTATTCAGGTAGTTCAGAACCACCCGAAGTCTCCAACTCTAACTCAGATTGGAGACTTTATTCGAGGGTCTAGGGAGAAGAGGAATTGCCCATCAGATGTTCACATTTCCCAGACAACTCCCATGGAATCATTGCACTGGGAATTCCAAGGGGTTCCATAACTCATCTTCCAGAGTGCATCCGCTCTCCAGTTATCCAGAAGATCTGGGCCTTGGAGTTTATGGTGTTCCTGTGTCCTTTTAATTGTTGCAGATCACAGATTTTGGAGGTTCTGTTTTTGAAGGGCGGCATGGTGGCACAGTGGTTACCACTGCTGCCTCACAGCACCAGGGACGCAACTTTAATTCCGGCCTTGGGTGACTGTCTGTCTGGAATTTGCATGTTTGTCCCATGTCTGTGTGGGTTTCATCCGGGTGTTCCAGTTTCCTCCCACACTCTAAAGATGTGTGGGTTAGGTTGATTGGCATGCTAAATTGCCTGTTAGTGTCAGGGTAATTATGTGGGGTTATGGGGATAAGGCCTGGATGGGATTGTTGTTGATGCAGGCTCAATGGGCTGAATGGCCTCCTCCTGCACTGTAGGGATTCTATGAGTCTATGAAGTCATAGCAATTACAGTAATTAAATCAAAATACCGTGAATGCTAGAATCTGAAACAAAAACAGAAAATGCTGGAAAAACTCAGCAGGTCTGGCAGCGTCTGTGGAGAGAGAAACAGAGTTAACCAAGTCCATCTGACAATTCTTCAGAGCTAAAGAGAGGGAGTAATCAGAGATGAACGAGACAGACAGAAATTCCATTGGAGAGAAGAGCTGTACTCCTTCAAGGTAGGCATTCCTGGAAGAGAAGTGACAGTGAATTAAGCACTAAAGTAAATTTGTGCGGATGCAATTACTTTAAAGCATCCATTATAGAATCATAGAATCTACAGCACGGAGACAGACCCTTCAGCCCAAACTGGTCCATGCCAACCAAAATACTGCTCTAAGCTAACCCCATTTGCATGCATTAGGCCCATATCCCTCTAAACCTTTCCTATCCCTGTATCTGTCCAAATGCCTTTTAAATGATGCCAATGTCCCTGCCTCAACCACTTCCTCCAGCAGCTCATTTCACATAAAGAACAAAGAACAAAGAAAATTACAGCACAGGAACATGACCTTCGGCCCTCCAAGCCTGCACTGACCATGCTGCCCGACTTAACTAAAACCCCCTCCCCTTCGGGGACCATATCCCTCTATTCCCATCCTATTCATGTACTTGTCAAGACACCCCTTAAAAGTCACTACCGTATCCACTTCCACGACTTCCCCTGGCAACGAGTTCCAGGCACCCACGACTCTCTGTGTCAAAGATCTGCCTCGTACATCTCCTTTGAACCTTGCCCCTCGCACCTTAAGCCTATGCCCCCTAGTAATTGACTCTTCCACCCTGGGAAAAAGCTTCTGACTATCCATTCTGTCAATACCTCTCATAATCTTGTAGACTTCTATCAGGTCTCCCCTCAACTTCCGTCACTCTAGTGAGAACAAACCAAGTTTCTCCAACCTCTCCTCGTAGCTAATGCCCTCCATACAGGCAACATCCTGGTAAATCTTTTCTGTACCCTCTCCAAAGCCTCCACATCCTTCTGGTAGTGTGGCGACCAGAATTGAACACTATATTCCAAGTGCGGCCCAACTAAGGTTCTATAAAGCCGCAACATGACTTGCCATTTTTAAACTCAATACCCTGGCCGATGAAGGCAAGCATGCCGTATGCCTTCTTGACTCCCTTCTCCACCTGCATTACCACTTTCAGTGACCTGTATACCCAGATCCCTTTGCCTATCGATACTCTTAAGGGTTCTGCTATTTACTGTATATTTCCTATCCATATTAGACCTACCAAAATGCACTACCTCACATTTGTCCAGATTGAACTCCATCTGCCATCTCTCCACCTAAGTCTCCAACTGATCTATATCCTGCTGTATCCTCTGATGGTCCTCATCGCTATCCGCAAATCCACCAACCTTTGTGTTGTCCGCAAACTTACTAATCAATCCAGTTACATTTTCCTCCAAATCATTCATATACATTACAAAAGCAAAGGTCCAAGCACTGATCCCTGAGGAACACCACTTGCACAGCCCTCCATTCAGAAACGCACCCTTCCACTGCTCCCTCTGCCTTCTTTGACCAAGCCAGTTTTGTATCCACCTTACCAGCTCACCTCTGATCCCATGCGACTTCACCTTCTGCACCAGTCTGCTATGAGGGACCTTGTCAAAGGCCTTACTGAAGTCCATGTAGACAACATCCACTGCCCTACCCTCATCAATCATCTTCGTCACTTCCTCGAAAGACTCGATCAAGTCCGTGAGATACGACCTCCCCTTCACAAAACCATGTTGCCTCTCACTAATACATCCACTTAATTCCAAGTGGGAATAAATCCTGTCTTGAAGAATCCTCTCCAATAATTTCCCTGATACCACTGATGTAAGGCTCACCGTACCACCCTCTGCATAAAAAAATTGCTCCTAGCAATTTCCCCTCTTAAATTAAACCTATGCCCTCTAGTTCTTGATTCCCCAACCTTGGGAAAAAGGCTAAGTGCATTCACCCTATTCATGCCCCTCATGATCTTATACACTTCTATAAGATCACGCCTCAGTCTCCTAGCTCAAGAAAAAAATTCTTAGCTTGTTCAATCTCTCCCTATAACTCAGTCCCTTGAGTCCTGGCAACATCCTTGTAAATCTCTTCTGCACTCTCTCCAGTTTAATAACATCTTTCCTATAGCAAGGTGACCAAAACTGAACAATACTCCAGGTGTGGCCTCACCAACGTCCTGTACAACTGCAACATAACTTCCCAACTTCTATACTCAATGCCAAAAGCCGCCTTCACTGCCCTATCTACCTGTGGCTCCACCTTTAGAGAACTGCATCTGAACTCCAAGATCCTTCTGTGAAAGTCCTACCTTGATTTGACTTTCCAAAATGCAATTCCTCACACTTATCTGCATTGAACTCCATTTGCCATTTCTCAGCCCACTTCCGCAGCTAATCAAGGTCCTGCTGCAATTTTTGATAACCTTCCTCATTGAGTCTACAATACCACCTATTTTAGTGTCATCTGCCAATTTACTGTTCATGCCTTGTACATTCTCATCCAAATTGTTGATAGATAACAAACAGCAATGGGCCCAGCACTGACCCCTGAGGCACATCACTAGTCACAGGTCTGCAGTCCAACAAGCATCCTTCCACCATTACACTCTGCTTCCTACCATCAAGCCAATTGTATATCCAATTTGCCAGCTCTCCCTGGATTCCATGTGATCTAACCTTCCAGAGCAGCCGACCATGTGGAACTTTATCAAAGGTCTTACTGAAGTACATATTGACTATGTCTCCCACCCTGCTCTCATCAACCTTTCTGGTCACTTCATCAAAGAACTCTGACAAATTTGTAAGACATGATCTCCCATGCACAAAGCCGTGCTGACTATTCCTAATCAAACCCTATCTTTCCAAATGCCTGTATATCTTACCCTCAGAATTCTCTCTAGTAACTTACCCACCACAGATGTTAGGCTTACCGATCTATAATTCCCATGTTTCTCTTTGCAGCCCTTCTTAAATAAGGGCACAACATTTGCTACCCTCCAGTCTTCTGGTACCTCACCCTTGGCTAACAATGATGCAAATATCTCAGCCAGGGCTCCTGCAAACTCTTCTCTGGCCTCATACTGTGTTCTTGGATATACCTGGTGAGGGCCAGGAGTCACCTCCTCTATTGTAATGCAAACTGTCCCCAATATGTCACCATTAACTTTCCCAGGTTCACAAATCTTCATGTTTTTCTCCACAGTAAATACAGAGGAGAAATATTCATTGAGAACCTTGACCATTTCCTACGGTTCCACACATATGTGCCAACTTTGGTCCTTGAGGCGTCCTAGTCTCTCTCTAGTTAATCTTTTTCCTTTAATATACTTAAAGAATCCCTTTGGATTTACATGAATCCTCTCAGCTAAAGCTTCCTCATGCCCCTTTTTTGCTCTCCTAATTTCCTTCTTGAGTGTACTCCTGTATCCCCTGTACACTTCCAGGGAATCCCTTGATTCCAGCTGCATGTACCTGAGCCATGCCTCCTTTTTTTTCCTGGCCAAAACCTCAAGATGTTTTGTCATCCAGGGTTCCCTACTCCTGCCAGCCTTGCCCTTTATTCTAACAGGAACATATAGACACTGAACTCTAGTTATTTAACTTTTAAAGGCCTCCCACTTGCCAGAGGTACCTTTGCCCTCAAACAAGCTACTCCAATCAACCCTTGCAAGCTCCTGTCTAATTCTATCAAAATTCGCCTTACCCCAATTTAGAACGCACACTGGTGGACCAGTTTTGTCCCTTTCCATAATTATTTTAAAATTGCTAGAATGGTCACTGGTCCCAAAGTGATCCCCCACCGTCACTTGCCCTGCCCTATTTGCCAAGAGTCGATCAAGTTTTGTCCTTTCCCAAGTAGGACCCTCCACATGCTGCCTGAGGAAACTTTCCTGAACGCACTTAACAAATTCTTCCCCATCTAAGGCCCTTAACACTATGGCAATCCAAGTCTATGTTAGGAAAATTAAAATCCTCTACTATGACAACCCTATTACTCCTGCAAGTCTCCCCAATCTCTCTGCATATTTGTTCTTCTAATTTCCATCAACAATTTGGGGGCCTATAGTACAACACCAAGAAGGTCACCATCCCCTTCTTATTTCTTAGTTCCCCCCACAAAGCCTCACTTTAGGTGGTATGTATACCATTGGGTGGTCTATATTGCAACACTGGTGGAAGATGAAGTGGGTGCTTCAGCTACTGCTTTGTCTTTGGTAGTGTTGAGCTTCTTGAATGTTGTTGCAGCTGAAAGTGGAGTGCATTCCATCAGAATCCTGATCTGTGCTTTGGAGGTGATACATGGGCTTTGGGAAGTCCAAAGCTGAACTTCTCACCCATAGAATATTCAGCCTCTAAACTTCTCTAATAGTCACAGATTTTATGATTCAATTCTTCAGTTGAATCTTTGATCAGTGGTGAGTCTAGGATGTTGATGGTGTGGGTAATGCGCTTGAATATCAAAGGGAGGTGCTCAGGTTCTATATTGTTGCAGATGGTCTTTAACTGGCACTTGCTTGGCCCAAATATTACTTGCCACTTATCAGCAAAGCCTGGATATTGTTGAAGTTGAGAATCAAAGGTTATGGGGGGAATGTAGGATTAGGCTATTGAGTTGGATGATCAGCCATGTTAATGATGAATAGTGGAGCAGGCTGGAAGAGCCAAATGGCCTCCTCCTGCTCCTATCTTCTATGTTTTCTATGAGGTCTTTCGGCATGTAGGCATGGGCAGTTTCATTATCCAAAGATTAATGAGCAATGGAACTAAACACTCAAGACTATCTCAGACCCTAATTATTTATTGCCCATCTCTAAGCTCCCTTGAGAAGTTGCTGGTAAGCCGTCTTCTTGAACTGCTGCAATCCATGTGGTATAGGTACATCCACAGTGCTGTTAGGGAAGGAGTTCCAAGATTTTGATTCAGCAACAGTGAAGAAACACTGATATGGTTCCAATTCAGGATGGTGTGTGGCTTGGAGGGGAACTATCAGGTGGTGGCGCCCCATGCACCTACTGCTCTTGTCCTTCTAGGTAGTAGAGTTTGAAAGTACTATTAGAGGAAACTTGCAGTACATCTTGGAACCATGTACATAGTACACAAGTATGATGGAAGGAAGGTCATTAGGAATGCACCAAGATGTGGTGGCATGGTAAGGAAGGTTAAGCAGTTGTAGTTACACAGTGAGGGCATGGTTGTTAATCACTTCTACATAACATTCATTTCTGTAAATAAGCTCCCACTAATTTCACCCTTTCTATGTCTGCTTGTTCTGATGTGCAGTGTTCATGTCAGTCTGAAGTAAAAATTTGATTGCTGCACAAGATGAAGGCAGGGTTTTCAGTCCAGTGCTTCCTCCATGTGCCGTGTACAGGCTTCCCAGCACACTGATGGCCTGCCTTCACAGTGACTGAACACATCAGTCATGCCTGTATCTCGATGGGAATTAATGTCTGCCAGAATGAAATGGGCAGGTATCACACAGTTCAGTCACTCTCCCTGTGTGCTCTCTACACCTGTGAGGTGCAGCTGCACCCACTTCCCATCACCTTCTGTCTCTGATGACACTGCAGTTCTCAAAGGATCAACTCACAAAAGGATGTCAAATGATCAGGAGAAGTTAAGCTTTCCCGCTGCAATGCATGATATTAGTCTAATCATTGAGAGCAAGCGAGTTGCCATCAGCCAGACAGGAGTCAAATATTCACAGAAGCTCTGTGAGGATCTATGGACTGTCCCCACTACAAGTCATCATCATCCTCCTGGAAAATAGGGACTCGGGGCATCCACTGTGTCTGCATGGCAGGAGCCTTATCACAATGGGTATGTGCACTGCCATCTGTCAGACACATGTCCAATGCTCACAGATGCTATATAAAATAATGGGATGCCCTTGCTGGATGTCCTCATCACCCTCCATGAATCTAGCAGCAATGTGCACACCACAACTTCATCTACATTGTCTGGACATCGCCATAGTCTCATGGCTGACATTATCACACTTGAGGACCTCCTCAGCCTCATCCCCATTGACATCCTCCTCATCAGAAGAGATGTGCTTCTCCTCCATCTCCTTCTAAGGCAGTTACTTCCCCGCTGCAGCACTAGGTTGTGCAACAATGCTTGAGGGTTCCACCAGACCAGTCCAGGCATCAGAACCTCATATTCAGCATCCCTATGGTCTCCACTAAATTACAAGTTGCAGCATGAGCCTCCCTGTACCTTGTCTCACTTTGTGGTCTCCCCACAGGAGTCATTACCCACCTTTTCAGTGGCTAGACCTTGTCCTCAAGGAGCCTCAAGGAGGTAGATTCTACTTAGGATACAATAACAGATAAGGACATTTTTTTTATAGAAAGGCTCAAAATTGATTAGTAGGAAGTGTTGGATAGGCTGTTGGTACTGAAAGTGGACAAGGCACTGGAACCAGATGAGATCCATCCACAAATATTGAAGGAAGTGAATTGCAGGGGCACTGGCCATAATCTTCCAGTCTTCTCTAGACTCAGCGGACCCCCCCTTCCCCTTCACTAATCTCAGGCAGAGTGGCAGCGGACCCACCTTTCCCCTCACTGATCACAGACAGAGTGGCAGCAGACCCCCCCCCTCTCGCCACCCCACCGATCTCAAACAGAGAACCTTCAGACGCTCAGCACTTACCTCCTCACTAGCTGGAGCGCCTGAATCGGACTTTTGTAGAGCATGTCTGTTTCGCGCTGAATCTGGATGGATGAACGCGGTGGTAAAGGGGGAAGTGCTGGTAAGGTTAGGAGTGCAGCCCATTAAGTCAATTTAAATGCATGTAAATGCATTTAAATGGCCCAAATCGTGGCCATTTTAGGGCCTTGGTAAAGAGGGAACTGGTGCGCAGGTGGGCGCAAATCGCACTACTCGCCTCATGCTCGACTTTACCAAGTTTCCGTGCCCAAAAATGGGCGCAATGTGCCAGTAAAATTGGGCCCCTGATCTCCACTAGTGGAAACAGGCATGATTCTCATCAGGTTTGCACCATGCCCAAGGGTCGAAAGATCCCAGGAACTGGGGAATCTAGCATCCAACGGGCTAAACATATTTACATGCTACTTTAAATATGCTAATCAACCTTGTGGCCAGAAAGGGTGCGATCCAGTTCATGCCATTAGAAAGGGACCGGACGTTTGCAAACTGATGCCAGGCGTGAAACCTGGTTTTAGGCCCCAAACAATTCTCCGGGATCAGGATGATCTACACCAGGGGCGACAAGGCTGGAAAATTGCCCCCCACCCCATTCTCACCGTCACACACCTACATAAGAACATAAGAAATAGGAGCAGGAGTAGGCCATCTAGCCCCTCGAGCCTGCCCCGCCATTCAATAAGATCATGGCTGATCTGACGTGGATCAGTACCACTTACCCGCCTGATCCCCATAACCCCTAATTCCCTTACCGATCAGGAATCCATCTATCCGTGATTTAAACATATTCAACGAGGTAGCCTCCACCACTTCAGTGGGCAGAGAATTCCAGAGATTCACCACCCTCTGAGAGAAGAAGTTCCTCCTCAACTCTGTCCTAAACTGACCCCCCTTTATTTTGAGGCTGTGCCCTCTCGTTCTAGCTTCCTTTCTAAGTGGAAAGAATCTCTCCACCTCTACACTATCCAGCCCCTTCATTATCTTATAGGTCTCTATAAGATCCCCCCCTCAGCCTTCTAAATTCCAACGAGTACAAACCCAATCTGCTCAGTCTCTCCTCATAAAACCTAAAACCTGCCAATGCTGCCAGCCTCACACCCAACACTCACTCTTCCGACACACATCGAGCTATTCAGCTAAATCAGGAACATCACACCTATCCTACAATGCGGAGAATTTCCCAGCGATGTATTTTCCAGATAAAGCAAGACAAACACATTGCAACACAATCACTGACATCATCCTCTTTGTCTTGAAAGACAACGTGCCCCACAATAGGAGGGGCCAGAACTGGTTCACCTCATCATGGGGCCGTTTGTGGTGGCAGGGTCCATAGCATTTGACATTGCTCAGAATATTGAGGATGAAGTTCTGTTTTTGCCTTATTGTCTGTGGTGGACCTCAGTTGTGCCTTTGTCCTATATGGACCACCATTGTGTGTGTTTGTCATACCTGGACACATCCCCTTCCAGTTTGGTTCCTCCCCTCAGCACCTAGTATAAAGGTGGCTGTCTCCTCCCCCGTTGTTCAGTCCAGGTCGGTTAATTGTTGGGATCTGCTCCTGATTCTGTTGTGAATAAAAGCCTACACTTATATTGGCATATCGGTAGTCTTTCGCCTTATTGATAGTGCATCAATTTTATTCACAACAGTTACTAGTATGGAGCAGTTTCTAAAACCCGACAAGTTAGCTTTAGACCCTCAAGAGGTTGGAGCCTCTGATAAATTTGATCATTGGTTGGACTGCTTCGAAGCATTCGTCGACACCGCTACGGCCATCGACACCGACGCTGCTAAACTCCACGTGCTCCGCGCCCGGGTAAGCGAAACTGTCTATGGAATCTTCCGGGACGCTGCTACTTACGCGGACGCTATCGAACTCCTAAAAGGGCAGTTCCGAAAGAGCCCTAACGTGGTTTACGCCAGACACCTCCTAACTACCCGCAAACAGCAGCCAGGAGAATCGTGCGCCCAATTTCTGCGCGCCCTGCGAGTCCTCGCCCGAGCATGCAACTGTAAGGCTGTTTCAGCAGCTCAGAACACGGAGGATCTGATCCGCGACGCCTACGTTGCGGGCATTGAGTCTACATACATCCAGCAGCGTCTGCTGGAACAAGATGACCTAGACCTCCGGAAAACGGCCACGATGGCTGAAACGTTAGAAGCAGCCTCCCATAATCTCGGGTCTTACCTTGGATCCCGTTCCACCGACGGCTCCACTGCGACGGCTGCTCCAGCAGGGCCCAAATGTTACTTTTGTGGCCTCCCTAAGCACCCTCGGCGTCACTGCCCGGCAAAGGACGCGATTTGCTCCGGATGCGGTAAGCTAGGCCACTTTGTCAAAGTCTGCAGAGCAAAGCCGCTTCTGAAGACTCGTGGAGCCATGTGTGCTCCGAGGGCGCGGCCATCTTTGATGCAGGCGGCGGCTGCGCGCGAATCGCCATCTTGGATGCGGTCACCGGAAGTGCGGGAATCGCCATCTTTGATGCGGTCACCGGAAGTGCGGGAGTCGCCATCTTTGAGACTGGCATCAAGGCAAGCTGAGCAGGAAGCTTCATCCGTGACGTCATCAGACGGCGACGAAGATGGATTCTTCTTTAATTCAACAGTGGCATCGATTTGCTTGGACCAGTCGCAGCCACATCAACTCTCCAAGTCCATAATGGAGATCAAGGTAAATGGTTATGCAGAAAACTGCCTGTTTGACTGTGGGAGCACGGAAAGTTTTATACACCCTCGCACAGTGCGTCAATATGCCCTTCCCGTGCGACCCTGGAGCCAGACCATCTCCATGGCCTCGAATTCTCACTCAGTGGAGGTCCTCGGGTGCTGCTTGGTGACGCTGACGGTACAGGGCACAGTCTACGAGCGTTTTCGGCTCCTCGTGCTGCCGCGACTCTGCGCAGCTGTACTGCTGGGGTTAGATTTCCTCAGCCATCATAGGAGCGTCACCCTGCAGTACGATGGCCCTTATCCCCCGCTCTCCGTCTGCAAGACGCCGTCACGGCAGCGCCCCTCGCGCACCACCTGCAGTCTCTCGACCCTCAAGATCACCCCCCCCCCGTTATTTGATAACCTCACCCCGGATTGTAGGCCTATAGCCACCAAGAGTAGGCGCTATAGTGCGGATGACCGGGCCTTCATTCGGTCCGAGGTACAACGTTTGCTCCAGGAAGGGATTATCCAGGCCAGCACCAGCCCCTGGAGGGCGCAAGTGGTCGTAGTTAAATCGGGGGAGAAACACCGCATGGTGATTGACTACAGCCAGACCATAAACAGGTATACCCAACTAGATGCATATCCTCTTCCCCGTATCGCGGACATAGTCAACCACATCGCGCACTATAGGGTTTTTTCAACGATCGATTTGAAATCGGCTTACCACCAGCTCCCTATCCGCTCGGAGGATCGCCCATACACTGCCTTTGAGGCGGATGGCCGCCTCTACCAGTTCCTCCGAGTCCCCTTTGGTGTCACCAATGGGGTCTCAGTCTTCCAACGGGCCATGGATCAAATGGTGGACCAGCACGGACTACGGGCCACTTTCCCGTATCTGGATAACGTCACCATCTGCGGCCATGACCTGCAGGACCATGATGCCAACCTACAAAAATTCCTTCGTACGGCCACTCTCCTGAACCTCACATACAATGAGGCGAAGTGTGTTTTCCGGACACGCCGCCTCGCCATCCTTGGGTACGTGATAGAAAATGGTGTCCTTGGCCCCGACCCAGCCCGTATGCGTCCCCTTATGCAGCTTCCCCTCCCTACTACCCTCAAAGCACTGAGGAGATGCCTGGGCTTCTTCTCCTATTATGCCCAGTGGGTTCCCCGTTACGCAGATAAAGCCCGTCCGCTCCTAAAATCGACCTCTTTTCCCCTGGCGGAGGAGGCCTGTCGGGCCTTCGATGACATCAAAGCGGACATCGCGAAGGCCGCGATGCACGCTGTGGACGAATCCATCCCATTCCAAGTGGAAAGTGATGCGTCTGACTTTGCCCTAGCTGCCACCCTTAACCAGAGGGGCCGTCCGGTGGCCTTCTTTTCCCGGACCTTACAAGGCCCTGAGATTCGACACTCCTCCGTCGAGAAGGAGGCCCAGGCCATCGTGGAAGCCGTCCGGCACTGGCGCCATTATCTCGCGGGCCAACGATTCACCTTAATTACGGACCAGCGGTCAGTTGCCTTCCTGTTTAACACCAGGCAAAAGGGCAAGATTAAGAATGACAAGATCTTGCGGTGGAGGATTGAGCTCTCCACCTACAGATATGACATCATGTACCGGCCTGGGAAGCTCAATGAGCCCCCAGACGCCCTGTCCCGTGGATCATGTGCCAGTGCCCAACTAGACCAGCTACAGTCCCTCCATAACGACCTCTGTCACCCGGGTGTCACCAGATTTTTCCATTTTGTCAAGTCCCGTAACCTGCCCTTCTCCCTTGAGGAAGTCCGGACGATTACCAGGCAATGCAGGGTCTGCGCTGAGTGCAAACCGCAGTTCTACCGGCCAGGTAGGGCGCACCTTGTGAAGGCCACTCGCGCGTTCGAGCGCCTTAGCGTTGATTTTAAAGGCCCCCTCCCCTCCTCTAACCGCAATGTTTATTTCCTGAATATCATTGACGAATACTCACGTTTCCCTTTTGCCTTCCCCTGCTCGGACATGACCACGGCTACAGTGATTCGGACCCTGAACAAGCTCTTCACCCTGTTCGGCTTCCCAGCCTATATTCATAGCGACCGTGGGTCCTCTTTCATGAGTGATGAGCTGAGGCAGTACCTGCTCGCCAAAGGCGTTGCCTCCAGCCGCACCACTAGCTATAACCCCAGGGGCAATGGTCAAGTAGAGCGGGAGAACGCAACCGTCTGGAAGGCCGTTCTATTAGCGTTACGGTCTAGGGGCCTTCCAGTCAGCCGTTGGCAAGACGTCCTTCCGGACGCATTACATTCCATTAGGTCACTCTTGTGCACAGCGACCAATACGACCCCTCACGAGCGGATGTTTTCATTTCCCAGGAAGTCCTCCTCGGGTACTTCGCTCCCGGATTGGCTGATGTCCCCGGGACCCGTCCTGCTTCGGAAGCATGTCCGGACCCATAAGGCAGATCCCTTGGTCGAGGAGGTCCAACTGCTCCATGCTAATCCCCAATATGCTTATGTAGCGTACCCTGATGGGCGGGAGGACACGGTTTCTGTCCGTGACTTGGCACCCGCGGGTGCCCCGGAGGTCACCACGTCCTTCCGCCCCACGGTCCCTGGTGTCGTCCATTCGGAGACTGCTACGCCTCTTCCTCCCTCAGTCCCTGTCCCCAATGTAGTGTGCCCAGAGCCTGTTGCAGCCCCCCACCCCCCAGCTCCGGTTCCCACTGTTCCCCATACGCCACCAGGGCCACAGCCCATTCCTCTCGCCCCTATGTACAGCTCGCTTGAGTCGCCGGAGCCGTCGCCACGCAGTACCCGACGACTGGACGGGACGACGGATCGGTCCGCTTCACACCACCCAGCGCCTTCTCTCGACGCTCACTGTACGGAGCCTGGGCCGACATCGCTCCCTGCTCGGACGACTCTGCGACCTGCACTACGACGATCGCGACGACGGATCAAGCCACCGGTTCGTCTGGACTTGTGATATTGTTTCCGCTTCACCCCCGTGTTGTTTTTTAAAAGGAAGGGGTGAATGTGGTGGACCTCAGTTGTGCCTTTGTCCTATATGGACCACCATTGTGTGTGTTTGTCATACCTGGACACATCCCCTTCCAGTTTGGTTCCTCCCCTCAGCACCTAGTATAAAGGTGGCTGTCTCCTCCCCCGTTGTTCAGTCCAGGTCGGTTAATTGTTGGGATCTGCTCCTGATTCTGTTGTGAATAAAAGCCTACACTTATATTGGCATATCGGTAGTCTTTCGCCTTATTGATAGTGCATCATTGTCCCTTCTCAACTCCCACCTTATTCTCATCCTGCTATCTGACATGATAAATACGCTGCAGATGATAGGGTATTAACCTCTTTGGAAGAGAAAATTGGAAGGGTCTGGCCACTGGACAGGAGACTAAAGGCAGATCTCACACAGGAGTTAAATGTACAGAATCATAAAATAAAGGGGTAAAAGTACAGAGAATTATTGATTAAGAACAGGTTCATATAATGTATTGGGTTTATAAATCTTGGGATATTTCAGATTAAAACAAATTAAACCATCAAACCATGACTGTTTCATTGCTTGATTCTCTCTTTAACCAATCAATAACTGCTGAATTCTATTATCTGTACATTGCTGCCTCAGAGAAAAGAATCATTTTTCATTAAACGTTTCATTTTGTTAGATGACATAAAGGTACATTGTTGAGTGAGATAACCTGAATGCAAACAGTTAAAAATTATCATCGACAAGAACATTTACTGCAATACTTATTAAAATAGTCTTGTTAAAAGCAATTGTTTCCTCTCATATTAACAGCAATGTGTTGAGAATTGTGTGTTCCTATTTGACAGACAAGAGATCCTTATTATTAATAAAGGTCATTAAAACTGCTTTGCTAAAAGCTATCTGGTTAAAACCAGTCTGTTCCTGAATGCTGTCATTTAATATAATAGGTGACATTCAAATCCTACTGTGGGCTGTGAATATTTGCTATTATATTCCTATAACTAAAGGAACAATAAGCCCACACACTACAGGGTCTTCAATCTTCTGACAAGTTAAATTAAATGGGATTTCAGATTCAGTCTTTTATTCTGCTTTGTATTTGAAGTGTAGGCTTTTGTTCATCTCCTTCTATCTTAAGGTTTTACATTTCTAACTTTTTAATACAATATAAGTGATTTCCATTATGATTCCATCTATGTACGTATTTGGCCTAAGCACAAGTTCTTCACAAAATCAATACGCCCATTATGCTTCTTTTGTTTGTAAAATCGGTAAGTGTTCAATTCCTGTGAGCGGGTGTAATTCCACATACGCGAGGTCAGAGCATCAGCCTGTGAAATCTGTGCGGTCACTCCATGAAAACACTGTTAAGATTTGTAGATCCAGCTCTTGAATCTCAATGTGAAACAACTTAGGAGCGGCACAGTGGCACCGTGGTTAGCACTGCTGCCTCACAACACCAGGGACCCGGGTTCAATTCCGGCCTCAGGTCACTGTCTGTGCGGAGTCTGTACACTCTCCCCCTGTCTGTGTGGGTTTCCTCCGAGTGCTCCGGTTTCCTCCCACATTCCAACGATGTGCGGGTTAGGTTGATTGGCCATGCTAAATTAACCCTAGTGTCAGGGGGATTAGCAGGGTAAATATGAGGGGTGATGGGAATAGGGCATGTGTGGGATCAGTGCAGACTCGATGGGCCTCATGGCCTCCTTCTGCACTGTAGATTCTGTCTACATCTATCTGCATCTAACTTGTGGAGTGTTGTAAATGTGTACCCCCATCTGCTTAACTGAGAACAAAACAAATAAATAGATCAACAATATCCAGTGCTTACACCCAGACTTGTCCTAAAGAGGATAACATGGTCGGAGAGGATAGGTGAGTTTGTCTGTTCTTCTAGTGAAGGAATAAAGAACAAAAACAGAAAATTCTGAAAAAGCAAGCTGGAGCTACACAATCAATTATCAGCATCTGCAAAGTGAACAACAAGTTAACATTTTGGAGAAAACATTTTGGAGGCCTGAAGAAGTTCAACCTGGATATTGGTTGCTGCTAACTGGCCAACATGGGTAGGTCTAAGGCACAACCAATATTGGATATTGTCCCCTTTTATGTGAAGCCAGCAAGTTGTATCTGCCTGCAGGACATGCCCTGGCAGCTCACCAGAGAAAACAATTTGAATTTTAAGTTACTTTATTATGTGGAGAAACCCAAAGGAAATTTCCAGGGTACAGTAGGTTAAATTCAGTGAGAATCATTAACCTTACTACACCACTGTGGTGAACCATCGTTGGTTCCCACTGGATAGTACTGAGCCAGGGTCTGGCCAGTACTACAAGTATGTACATATGTTGCTGTTGGGTTAGGGATGGGTTGTTCTACTTGTTGCTGTTGGGGTTAGGGTGGGGTTGTTACACCTTTGTATTGTAGTGTTGTGGTACATCCCAGTCGGGCTCCGCCTCCTGGGAGAGGTATAAAGGTCCCTGCTCTGGCTGGGACCCCTCAGTCTGGGATCGTGTATATAATTGTTAGCTGCTTCGTTACAGCAAATAAAAGCCTTTATTTCCTGAGCATCAAGCCTCGTGTATGATAACGCGCATCAATTTTATTTGCTGTTGTTAAACTCTCGTCGAAGAAAAAAAAAAGAGAGTATGGAGCAGATACTGAAGCCGGAACGCCTTACACTAGATCCACGTGCAGTGGGCGCCTCTAACACCTTCGACCACTGGCTGAAGTGTTTCGAAGACTACCTGGCAGCCTCCGCAGCGGTCACCACAGATGATGACAGACTCCGGGTCCTCCATTCGAGGGTAAGTGACACTGTCTACCTCGCGATCCGTGCGGCCACCGATTACACAAAGGCCCTCGAGCTTCTGAAGAAGCGTTATATCAAACCGCCCAACGAAATACACGCTCGTTACCTCTTAGCCACTCAACGATGGCAGTCTGGCGAAACGATGGAGGAATACGCGAACGAGGTCCTACAGCTAGCCAGGGGCTGTAACTGCAAAGCTGTGTCGGCTGAGCAGAGTATGAACGACCTCGCCCGAGATGCGTTTGTGGGGGGAGTCGTCGGATCGTCGTACATTCGACATGTCTCCGAGCGGATAGGAGGCATTTTAAAAGGGGAAGATAAAGAAACGGATGTCATTATACACATTGGTGGAAATGACGTAGATAGGAAGAGTAGGGGGGTCCTAAGGGAGCAATTCAGGGAGTTGGGAAATAGGTTAAAAAGTAGGGTCACTAGGGTGGCCATCTCTGGGCTGCTCCCAATGCCTCGTGCCACTGAGGATAAGAATAGGGAGTTGGTTCAAATGAATGCCTGGCTAAAGGACTGGTCCAGGAGGGAGGGCTTTATTTTCATAGACCAATGGGAGGTTTTCAGGAGAGGATGGCACCTGTACAAGAGGGAGGGGTCACAACTAAGTTGGAAGGGCACAAATATCCTGGCTGGGAGCTTTGCTAATGCAGTTCGGGGGGGTTTAAACTAGTATGGCAGGGGGGTGGGGATCAAACTATTAGGTCTATAAGTGTGGTGGCTGGGGACGAGCTTGGGGCTGGGACAAGGCTGGCAAAGAAGAAGAGCACTCTGGGGGAGGACGACCTCACTGAGCCTGGGGGTCTGGAGTGCTTATACTTCAATGCAAGGAGCGTAGCAGGTAAAACAGACGAACTTGGGGCCTTAATGCGCACGAGGAATTTGGATGTGGTTGCGGTGACGGAGACTTGGTTGAAAGAGGGACAGGACTGGCAGCTGAATATTCCAGGGTACAAGTGTTTTAGGCGAGACAGAGGAGGGGCCAAAAGAGGTGGGGGAGTAGCGGTATTGGTTGGAGAGCATATTACAGCGGTGCAGAGGGAGGACAATTCGGAGGAGTCGTGTAGCGAGTCACTCTGGGTGGAGCTTAGAAACAGGAAAGGCGCAGTCACTATGTTGGGGGTGTACTACAGGCCCCCCAACAGCCCAAGGGAAGTGGAAGAATGGATATGTCAGGAGATACTGGATAGGTGCAGGAAATATAGGGTTGTTGTAGTGGGAGACTTCAATTTCCCTGGTATAGACTGGAAATCGCTGAGGGCAGGGACTCTGGATGGTGAGGCATTTGTAAAATGTGTACAGGAGGGTTCGTTGGAACAATATGTGGACAGCCCAACTAGAGAGGGGGCTATACTGGACCTGGTGCTGGGGAATGAGCCCGGTCAGGTCTTCAAAGTTTTGGTCGGGGAACATGTGGCAAATAGTGACCACAATTCTGTTAGCTTTAGGATAGTGATGGAAAAGGATGAGTGGTGTCCCAAGGGTAAGGTGTTGGATTGGGGGAAGGCTAACTTTATTGGGATCAGGCAGAAATTGGCAGCTCTTGATTGGGAGAGGCTGTTTGAGGGTAAATCCACATCTGGTATGTGGCAGTCTTTTAAGGAACGGTTGTTAGGGCTACAGGACAAGCATGTGCCTGTAAAAAAGAAGGATAGGAAGGGTAGGATTAGAGAACCGTGGATAACCAGGGAAATTGAGGGACTGGTCAAAAGGAAAAGAGAGGCGTATGTTAGGTCCAAGCAGCTAAAAACGGAGGGAGCTCTGGAGGAGTATAATGAAAGTAGGAAAATACTCAAACGGGGAATTAGAAGAGCAAAAAGGGGTCACGAAATGTTCTTGGCAGACAGGATTAAGGAGAATCCCAAGGCATTTTATTCATATGTTAGGAACAAAAGGGTTGTTAGGGAAAAAATCGGACCTCTCAGGGACAAAAGTGGGGACTTATGCTTGGAGCCCAAAGAGGTAGGGGAGATCCTAAATGAATACTTTGCGTCGGTATTCACTAAGGAGAGGGATGTGTTGACTGGGAGTGTCTCGGAGGGGAGTGTTGAACCGTTGGAGAAAATCTCCATTACAAAGGAGGAAGTGTTAGGTTTGTTAGAGAATATAAAGACTGACAAATCCCCAGGGCCTGATGGAATCTATCCAAGGCTGCTCAGGGAGACGAGAGGTGAAATAGTTGGGCCTCTGACGCAAATCTTTGTCTCGTCACTGGACACAGGTGAGGTCCCAGAGGATTGGAGGATAGCCAATGTGGTCCCGTTATTTAAGAAGGGTAGGAAGGATAACCCGGGTAATTATAGGCCGGTGAGCTTGACGTCCGTGGTGGGGAAGTTGTTGGAGAAGATTCTTAAAGATAGGATGTATGCGCATATAGAAAGGAATAAACTCATTAACGATAGTCAACATGGTTTTGTGAGAGGGAGGTCATGCCTCACGAACCTGGTGGTGTTTTTTGAAGAAGTGACCAAAATGGTTGACGAAGGAAGGGCCGTGGATGTTGTCTATATGGACTTTAGTAAAGCATTTGACAAAGTCCCTCATGGTAGGCTAGTGAAAAAGGTTGGATCCCATGGGATAAAGGGGGAGGTGGCTAGATGGGTGGAGAACTGGCTTGGTCATAGAAGACAGAGGGTGGTAGTGGAAGGGTCTTTTTCCGGCTGGAGGCCTGTGACTAGTGGTGTACCGCAGGGCTCTGTATTGGGACCTCTGCTGTTTGTGATTTATATAAATGATCTGGAAGAAGGAGTAACTGGGGTGATCAGTAAGTTTGCGGACGACACAAAACTGGCAGGACTTGCAGATAGTGAGGAACATTGTCAGAGGCTACAGAAGGATATAGATAGGCTGGAAATTTGGGCAAGGAAATGGCAGATGGAGTTCAATCCTGATAAATGCGAAGTGATGCATTTTGGTGGGAATAATGTAGGGAGGAGCTACACGATAAATGGAAGAACCATAAAGGGTGTAGAGACGCAGAGGGACCTGGGTGTGCAAGTCCACAGATCTTTGAAGGTGACGTCACAGGTGGAGAAGGTGGTGAAGAAGGCATATGGCATGCTTGCCTTTATAGGACGGGGCATAGAGTATAAAAGTTGGGGTCTGATGTTGCAGATGTATAGAACGTTGGTTCGGCCGCATTTGGAATACTGCGTCCAGTTCTGGTCGCCACACTACCAGAAGGACGTGGAGGCTTTGGAGAGAGTACAGAGGAGGTTTACCAGGATGTTGCCTGGTATGGAGGGGCTTGGTTATGAGGAGAGATTGGGGAAATTGGGGTTGTTCTCCTTGGAAAGACGGAGGATGAGGGGAGACTTAATAGAGGTGTATAAAATTATGAAAGGCATAGATAGGGTGAACGGTGGGAAGCTTTTCCCCGGGTCGGTGGTGACGTTCACGAGGGGTCATAGGTTCAAGGTGAAGGGGGGGAGGTTTAACACAGATATCAGAAGGACATATTTCACACAGAGGGTCGTGGGGGCCTGGAATGTGTTGCCGGGCAAGGTGGTGGAGGCGGACACACTGGGAACGTTTAAGACTTATCTAGACAGCTATATGAACGGAGTGGGAATGGAGGGATACAAAAGAGTGGTCTAGTTTGGACCAGGGAGCGGCGCGGGCTAATTGTTCCTGGTTTCTCGTTTCAAGGCTTCATTCTACGATCATCTTGCTGGTGCCAGTACAGAGTGAGACTGCGGATAGTTGGGAACCTGTCTCGGGGGCAGGGAATTCATATGGTGTTCGTGGAAGTGGAAATGACTAGGGTTGGGAAGCATTTTCCGATCGGGGCCATTGTGATCTCCTGGACTCGTTTCGATCGCCTCAGGGGGTCGGAGAGGAATTTCCCAGATTTTTTTTCCCCATATTAGCCCTGGGGTTTTTCACTCTGGGTTTTCGCCTCTCCCTGGAGATCACATGGTCTGGAATGGGGGGGTGGGGGTGAGTTAATAGGTTGTAATGAACAAAGCATCGTAGCTGTGAGGGACAGCTCGGTGGATAGGATATTGGTATGTAGATAGGCTGGAAAATTGGGCGGGGATCCTGGATTCAGGATTCAATCCTGGACCGGGGAGCGGCGCGGGCTTGGAGGGCCGAAGGGCCTGTTCCTGTGCTGTATTGTTCTTTGTTCTTTGTTCTTTGTAAACTACTGGAGAAAGGTAACCTTGACCTTACCCAGGCAATCGAGCTAGCGGAGATGCTGGAGACGGCCTCCAAAAGCCTAGTATTGTATCCTGAAGACCACGTGGAGACAACGTGGCAGGAGCAGTCGCCAATCCCTCCTCTTCCGTCGGGTTCAAAATGCTGCGTAATGGCGTGCTCACACTCGGGCCAGACGACGGCAGCAGCTCCAGGCGGCCCGCGGTGTTACTTCTGTGGGGGAGCGAAGCATACTCGGCAACGGTGTCCCGCTAAGGCTGTGTTGTGCTGCGCCTGCGGTGAGAAGGGGCACTATTCGAAAGTGTGCCGATCTAAATCTAGGAACAGCAGTGCGGCCTGTGATTCTTCAGAGCTCGGGTCTTCGTCGTCGAAATCATCGAGGGGTTTGTCCACGTGCGAGGCCAGGACAACGCCATTACGGTCGACGGAGTCGGAGGTGTGTGACCACCAGGGTCGCTGAGTTTGGCGCCATCACCCACGTGCGACCTATGGGAGCGGCCATGTTGGTCGGCACCGACCGCAGACGACCAGCAGGGGTCATCCTCGTCGATTTCAGCTGCCTGCAGTGGCACTCATGAACTAACGGTGGCGTCGATCATCCTGGACCAGGCCAAGCCTCATAGACTTGACAAATCTATGATGAACATCCAGGTAAATGACCACTTGATTTATTGTCTGTTTGACAGCGGGAGCACTGAGAGCTTTATCCACCCAGACACTGTGAAGCGGTGTGGACTCCGGATTCAACCTGCCAAACAGACAATTTCTATGGCTTCGAGGTCCCGGTCCGTCACCGTGCTAGGGAGTTGCGTGGTAACTTTGACGGTGCAAGGCACAGTTTACGAGCGTTTCAAGCTCCTAGTGTTGCCGCACCTTTGCGCGCCAATACTTCTCGGACTAAACTTCATGGTCCACTTGAGGAGTGTAACCCTACAGTACGGTGGGCCACTCCCTTCACTGTCAGTGGGAGAACAGCAGCCTCCAAATTGCCCAACGCGCCCCGCCTGTAGCCTCTCGACGCTGAAGATCACCACAGCCTCCCTGTTCCAGAATCTTGTGCCAGGCTGCAAGCCCATTGCGACTAAAAGTAGGCATTACAGCGCTGAGGATCGGATCTTCATTCGATCTGAGGTTCAGCGGCTCCTCAAAGAAAGGATCATACAACCCAGCGCTAGTCCGTGGAGGGCGCAGGTCGTGGTGGTCAAGAGCGGGAACAAACCCCGGATGGTCATTGACTATAGTCAGACCATTAATCGATACACGGAGCTGGATGCGTATCCCCTCCCGCGCATATCTGATATGGTCAATCAGATTGCGCAGTACCGGGTGTTCTCCACCATAGACCTCAAGTCTGCCTACCACCAACTCCCCATTCGCCCAGAGGACCGACAATACACGGCTTTTGAGGCGGATGGTCGCTTGTATCACTTTCTCAGGGTTCCCTTTGGTGTCACCAATGGGGTCTCGGTCTTCCAGCGTGCTATGGACCGAATGGTGGACCAGAACGGGCTGCGGGCTACCTTCCCGTACCTGGATAATGTCACCATCTGCGGCCATGACCAGCAGGACCACGACACGAATCTCCTGAATTTCCTACGCACTGCATCTCGCCTGAACCTGACCTACAACAGGGAGAAGTGTGTGTTTCGTACACGCCGTTTAGCCATCCTAGGATACGTGGTGGAAAACGGGGTAATTGGCCCTGATCCAGACCCCTTTCTGAACTTCCCTTGCCCACTAGTGCAAAAGCACTGAGAAGATGCTTAGGCTTCTTCTCTTATTATGTGCAGTGGGTTCCCAATTACGCGGACAAAGCCCGTCTGCTCATTAAGTCCACTACTTTTCCCCTAACGCCAGAGGCCCGGTTGGCCTTCGATAAATTAAAAGCCGACATCGCGAAAGCTACGATGCACGCTGTTGATGAGTCCATCCCCTTTCAGGTGGAGAGCGATGCATCTGATTTCGCCCTTGCCTCCACACTTAACCAGGCGGGCAGGCTCGTCGCATTTTTTTCCCGCACCCTCCAAGGGCCCGAAATCCGGCATTCAGTGGTGGAAAAGGAGGCCCAGGCCATTGTGGAGGCCGTCAGACACTGGCGCCATTACTTGGCGGGAAAACGGTTCACCCTGATCACAGACCAGTGGTCCGTGGCGTTCATGTTTAATAACACGCAGAGGGGCAAGATCAAGAATGACAAGATCTTGCGGTGGAGAATTGAACTCTCCACCTATGACATCATGTATCGTCCAGGGAAACTCAATGAGCCCTCAGATGCCCTCTCGCGTGGAACATGCGCCAGTATACAGGAGGACCGTTTGCAGGCTCTCCATAATGACCTATGCCATCCTGGGGTCACTCGGCTCTACCACTTTATAAAAGCCCGCAATCTGCCCTACTCGGTGGAGGACGTCAAGTCCGTAACAAGAAGCTGTCGGGTTTGCGCGGAATGCAAACCGCACTTTTACCGACCTGACCGGGCACATTTAGTCAAGGCCACTCGTCCCTTCGAGAGACTGAGTGTCGATTTTAAGGGCCCCCTTCCCTCAACAGATCGGAATGTGTACTTCCTCAACATCATTGACGAGTACTCTAGGTTCCCTTTTGTTGTTCCCTGCTCTGACACATCCGCTTCCACGGTTATCAAGGCATTCTGTGATCTCTTTACCCTGTTCGGGTACCCCGGCTACATTCACAGCAACAGGGACTCGTCGTTCATGAGCGATGACTTGAGGCAATTCCTGCTCTCATACGGGATTGCCTCTAGTAGGACCACGAGCTACAACCCTAGGGGTAACGGACAGGTGGAACGTGAGAATGCTACAGTCTGGAAGGCTGTCTTACTGGCGTTGAAGTCAAAAAGTCTTCCGGTCTCCAGTTGGCAAGAGGTGCTCCCTGATGCGCTCCATTCTATTCGCTCTTCCTGTGTACGGCAACCAATGCTACTCCCCATGAGAGGATGTTTTCATTCCCTCGGAAGTCTTCCTCGAGGACCTCTTTACCATCTTGGTTGACGTACTCAGGACCCGTCCTCCTGCGGCGACATGTAAGGGCCTGCAAGTCCGACCCATTGGTCGAACAGGTCCATCTCCTCCACGCCAACCCTCAGTATGCCTATGTGGCATACCCTAACGGGCGAGAGGACACGGTCTCGATCCGAGACCTGGCGCCAGCAGGGGACGTAGCAACGCCTGTCGCTCCCATACCCCCTGTTACAAACCCTTTAACTCTTGTTTCTCCCCCGGACACGGCGCGGGCAGCATCGGGACCATTGCTTAACCCTTTTACTCCCGTGCACAGCTTGCCTGAGTCCAGAGGATGGTCGCCACTTCAGGGCGTGTCGGGACTCCATGGACTACCGTCACTTCAGGGTCAACCGGCCTGTGAGTCTGTGGAGGAACAGCTGGACATCACCTTGGGGAGAAAGCCACCGCAAGTGCCTACTCCGGTGTCACCGCCGGTATTGAGGAGGTCACAACGACGGTGCGGTCCCCCTGACCGTCTGAACTTATAGACTGATGACAAATTATTCTGTTTTTTGTACCCCGCCGGCCTTTGTTCTCAAAGGAGGGGTGAATGTGGTGAACCATCGTTGGTTCCCACTGGATAGTACTGAGCCAGGGTCTGGCCAGTACTACAAGTATGTACATATGTTGCTGTTGGGTTAGGGATGGGTTGTGCTACTTGTTACGCCTTTGTATTGTAGTGTTGTGGTACATCCCAGTCGGGCTCCGCCTCCTGGGAGAGGTATAAAGGTCCCTGCTCTGGCTGGGACCCATCAGTCTGGGATCGTGTATATAATCGTTAGCTGCTTCGTTACAGCAAATAAAAGCCTTTATTTCCTGAGCATCAAGCCTCGTGGATGATAACGCGCATCAACCACAACTGACTCGGAACTGTATACATTACAATCAGTCTTCCTTACAAGCAAATTGTCCTGAAGGTTCCCATGCAATCTGCCCACAAGTTTGCCCCTTTGTGCTAATTTTTTTTAAAATTTAAAGCGGTACATATTTAAGCAAATTGGTCATGCATTAAAAATGAGAGGATACATTAATTCCAATTCTAGTATTTGAGTTAGGACAAGTGCATCCCAAGAACTTGTCTATCCACAACAATGGGAAGCCCAGTCCATGGAAGGCGAGGTCACCCGGGCTCTAACCATATAATCCCCCCCTACCCCACCTCCCTGGGGCACTTGCTACTGCATTGTCAAAGACACTCTATTCACAATTGCACTTCTGCAGCAATTAGTGGGCAGCATCAAGTTAGCAGGCTGCTTACATCAGAAGCAACAGGAGTAGGTTAATTGCACATCATATTTTTCTCACCTACTTTTTTGGGGTTGTTCAAAATGACTGCTTTGCTTTACATAAATCTTTAAAGCTTAAAAGGTATTGTTTCATCCAGTTATCAACACAGTCAATGGCTAGCTCTCGCATAGCTGACAACTTTTGCATGTTAAATCATCAGGGATTATCTATTTTGGCCAGTATGTAGCTCCTTTGATTAGTTTGATTTGGAACCATCTAACTTGCAATAAATAGAGAAATGATAGTCCCTCGATCCGTTCTTCTTGCCAGTGCCTAATCAGTTTCTACATTGATTGATAATTCTACAGAATACGAGCAAGCCAAACCAATTAAGAGGAAGCATCTTCTTGATAGAAAGCAAGGGAGAAAGAATCTCTGGGGGTGAGTGAGCAGGAATCCAAGAGATTTCAGAATGGAGAGAACATTAGAAAATAGAGATAGATTAAATAATTTTATTTGTATTGTGTGTGTTAGTAATAAGGTGTAAGTTTAAGTATAAGCTTACTTTGTGTTTCTGTATTGTGTGCTAAGAAAAGGTAAAAACCTCAGTTTGGCTTCATGTTGGACAGAGATGCCTACAAGTTTATAGTTTAGTTTAGGGGCAGCACGGTGGCACAGTGGTTAGCACTGCTGCCTCACAGCGCCAGAGACAAGGGTTCAATTCCCGGGTCATTGTCTGTGCGGAGTCTGCACGTTCTCCCCGTGTCTGTGTGGGCTTCCTCCAAGTGCTCTGGTTTCCTCCCACAGACTGAAAGACTTGCTGGTTAGGTGCATTGACCCGAACAGGCATGCAGTGTGGCGACAAGGGGATTTTCACAGTATCTTCGTTGCAGTGTTAATGTAAGCCTTACTTGTGACTAATAATAAATAAACTTTTACTTTAGTTTCATTTTGAACTTTGCCCACATTGTAGTTAAGGGTTTATGACTTTTAAAGCTATTACGGTTTTTTTTAAATTAAGCTGTTGCTTAGCAACCAGAAGCTCACATTGAGATAGCAAGAACTTCTGAGTTAGTTGTAAGCTAGAGCCAGGAAAAACTGGACACAGAGAAGGGAACTTCAGAAAGCAAATTTCCCACAAGAACAATGAAAAGTCCCAAACACCAAGAGGTAAATACAAAATAATGTCTCAGGAAGAGTGTTGTTAAAGGAACAAAGAACATGAAGTTGAACAATGTCCTGTTGGGTGAAGTTAAAGTATAAAGTGGAGAAAGGGCTCTGACTTAAAGAGACAGCTGCAAAAACTAGATTTTAAGTCAGCTAGGTAAGAAGGCAGGTAAATTAAAAGTTTGGTGCCTCCTTAAATTAGCCTGTGAAGCATTAGAGTTCTGTTGGTATGGCTGGGTACCTGATGGATTGTGTGGAAGCTTGAATGCACATGGCAATCCAAGGCAGGGGAATACAGAAAGGAAAGATTGAAATCCTGGTGAAGGCAAATGAGAGAAAGTATTGTTTGGGAGACGATCCAAATTTATTCTTCGAGAGTGGAGTTCAGAAACCCTCGTGTGAAAGCAAGAGTTCCAGTGAGACCAGTTGGCTGACAGCGTGACAAGCACCTATGAGAATTTGATGAGAAATCCACATAAGTTGCATTGGGTGGCAGCTGTCACTTGGTTCAAAAGTATGGTGTATATGACCACATTTCACCCATTGCTTACATGGGCTGTGTGCTTACTGAAAATATTACAATATAAGATATTTTAAACTTGTCTAATGAATCGGATGATCTCCTACGTGGCTGCTTGAAGTCAGTGGACTAGTCAGTATTTAAAAACTCTGCGACCAGCCTGAACGAGTACACCATGACAGTAACTGACTTCATTAGTAAGTGTGTAGAAGACTGTGCGCCAAAGATGCAAATCCGTGTGTTCTCCAACCGGAAACCATGGATGAACAGGGATATCCACTGCTTGTTGAAGTCCAGGTCTGAGGCGTTCAAGTCAGGCGACACTGATCTATACAAGAAAGTAGTAAGAGTTTTAACAACACCAGGTTAAAGTCCAACAGGTTTATTTGGTAGCAAATACCATAAGCTTTCGGAGCTTGCTGCTCCTTCGTCAGATGGAGTGGAAATGTGCTCTCAAACAGGGCACAGAGACACAAAATCAAGTTGCAGAATACTGATTAGAATGCGAATCCCAACAGCCAACCAGAGAACAGTCTCCCCCACAGGAGGAGAACAGTTCCACACAGGAAGAGAACAGGAAGAGAACAGGAAGACTGTTCTCTTCCTGTGGGGGAGCACTTCAGCAGTCACGGGCATTCAGCCTCTGATCTTCAGGTAAGCGTTCTCCAAGGCGGCCTTCACGACACACGACAGGGCAGAGTCGCTGAGCAGAAACTGACAGCCAAGTTCCGCACACATGAGGACGGCCTAAACCGGGATGTTGGATTTATGTCACATTATCAGTAACCCCCACAGTTTGCCTCCTGGACTTGCGTGCTATCCTGTCTGGAGACAATACACATCTCTTTAACCTGTGCTTAATGCTCCCTCCACCCACATTGTCTGTGTCTTTAAGATCTGGTTGGTTGTAGGGATTTGCATTCTAATCAGTATTCTGTAACTTGATTTTGTGTCTCTGTGCCCTGTTTGAGAGCACATTTCCACTCCATCTGACGAAGGAGCAGCGCTCCGAAAGCTAATGGTGTTTGCTACCAAATAAACCTGTTGGACTTTAACCTGGTGTTGTTAAAACTCTTACTGTGTTTACCCCAGTCCAACGCCGGCATCTCCACCTCATGACTATACAAGAAAGCCAGATACGATCTAAGGAGATCCATCAAAGATGCCAAAAGATAATACCGGACCAAGCTTGAGTCCCAGGCTAGCCACATCGACCTCCGCTGACTATGGCAAGACCTGCAAAACATAACAGGCTACAAGATGAAGGCATGTAAAATTGCCGGCTCCAATGCACCCCTCCCTGATGAGCTCAATTCATTCTACACCCGTTTTGAGCAAGAGGTCAGTGAGAGCATGCCCTCCACCCTGGAAGCCCTGGATGAACCTGTATCTGGGGTCATCATTGCAGATGTCAGAGCAGCTTTCTTGAAGGTCAACCATGGAAAGCAACTGGCCGAAATGGGGTATCTGGACGTGCACTCAGATCCTGCGCGGATCAGCTGACGGAGGTATTCACAGACATCTTCAACCTCTCTTTACAACAATCTGAGGTCCCTATCTGCTTCAAGAAGACGCCCATCCTCCCAGTACCTAAGAAAGACCAAGCAGCGTGCCTTAATGATTATCGGCCGGTGGCTCTGACATCCATCATTATGAAGTGCTTTGAAAGGTTAGTCATGGCACGAATCAATTCCAGCCTCCCGGACTACCTGGATCCACTACAGTTTGCCTATTGCCCCAACAGGTCCACAACAGACGCCATCTCCCTGGTCCTACACTCAACCCTGGAACAACTAGATAGCAAGGACACCTATGTCAGACTCCTATTTAACTGCAGCTCAGCCTTCAACACTATTATTCCCATGAAACTCATCTCCAAACTCAGTGGCTTGGGTCTTGGCACCTCCCTCTGCGACTGGATCCTGAACTTCCTAACTCACAGACCACAATCAGTAAGGATAGACAACAACAGCTGCTCCACGATCATCCTCAACACCGGTGCCCCACAAGGCTGTGTTCTCAGCCCCCTACTATACTCCTTATACACCTCTGACTGTGCGGCCAAATTCCCCTCCAATTCGATTTTCAAGTTTGCTGACGACACCACCGTAGTGGGTCGGATCTCAAACAATGACGAGACAGAGTACAGGAATGAGATAGAGAATCTGGTGAACTGGTGCGGCAACAATAATCTCTCCCCCAATGTCAACAAAACAAAGGAGATTGTCATCAACTTCCGGAAGCGTAGAGGAGAACATGCCCCTGTCTACATCATTGGGGACAAAGTAGAAAGGGTCGAGAGCTTCAAGATTTTAGGTGTCCAGATCACCAACAACCTGTCCTGGTCCCCTCATGCCGACACTATAGTTAAGAAAGCCCACCAACGCCTCTACTTTCTCAGGAGACTAAGGGAATTTGGCATGTCAGCTACGACTTGCACCAACTTTTACAGATGCACCATAGAAAGCATTCTTTCTGGTTGTATCACGGCTTGGTATGGCTCCTACTCTGCCCAAGACCGCAAGGAACTACAAAACGTCGTGAACGTAGCCCAATCCATCACGTAAACCAGCCTCCCATCCATTGACTCTGTCTACACTTCCCACTGCCTCGGCAAAGCAGTCAGCATAATTAAGGACCCCCATGCACCCCGGACAGTCTCTCTTCCACCTTCTTCCTTCGGGAAAAAGATACAAAAGTCTGAGGTCACATATCAACCGACTCAAGAACAACTTCTTCCCTGCTGCTGTCAGATATTTGAATGGACTTAGGTTGCATTAAGTTGATCTTTTGCTACACCCTAGCTATGACTGTAACACCAAATTCTGCACTCTTTCATTTCCTTCTCTATGAACGGTATGTTTTGTCTATATAGCGCACAAGAAACAATACTTTTCACTGTATGTTAATACATGTGACAATAATAAATCAAATCAAATCAAATGAGGAAGGGAGGAACAATCTGTGAATCTTGCTGAGGACTGGATTGAATAGAGCAACCTCTTGACATTTTGGGAGTGGAAAGAGATAGATATTGGTTAGAGGAATGGGGAGTAGGGGAATGGGTGACTACATGCAATTTAGATCTACAGTCAGTCTTCAGGTTTAACTTCACAATTTGTTATCTAAAACTGTGTTATAAGTGGAAACATCATAGGCTGGAACTCGTTTTCCCATAGGAACAACGTTATAAATGGGGAATTGGTTCCTGAACCAAGGCATGATACCTTATTTTCACTGGCTAGTGAAATCTAAAGTCAAAACCAGCATTGGAGAGTCAAACTGGATGTCAATTTTCCATTGTTATTGAATTTGCATATATGGAGGATGATATTGTAATTTGTAGTTAGAATTATGAAAGAAAATGAAAGGCTGGAAACGACATAAAGCTTTACGCTTGGACGAGACTGGACAGCAAATCTGGGGGGTTCCAAAGTTGATCCCCATTTGCTGAACACCCACCACAAAATTGCTGTTGGTCATTTGATCCAGAGGAACATTGCAGCAAACAAACTGTGCATAAGGCTTGTTCTAATTGCACATTGGAAATTATCTGGTCACTGATAAAACACAGTCCAAATATGTGCGGGGTAGGTTGATTGGCCATGCGAAATTGACCCTAGGGTCAGGGGGATTAGCAGGGTAAATGTGTGGGGTTACGGGAATAGGGATCTGGGTGGGATTGTTGTCAGTACAGACTTGATGGGCCGAATGGCCTCCTTCTGCACTGTAGGGATTCTATGATTCCATGATTCTATATAATTTCAGGAAGGAAATCTCCCATCCTTACCTGGTCTGGCCTATATGTCACTCTAGACCCACAGCAATGTGATTGACTCTTAACTGCCCTTAATGGCCCAGCAAGCAACCCAGTTGTATCAAAACACTAGAAAAAAAGTCTAATACGAGTAAAACAGGATGAGCCACCCAGCAGCAACCAAGGCACCAATTATAACAAAGGCCTCCTCTTGAGCATGTGCAGGGGACTTGTGCCAAAATTGGAGGAGCTGTGCAACATACTCATCAAGCGATAGCCTGACGTAGTCAATCTCATAGAAACATACCTTTCAGCTAACACCCCAGACTCATCATCATCAAAGGGCCTATCCTTTCCCACCAGCAGGACAGGCCCACCAGTGGTGGTGACACAGCGCTATACTGTCAGGAGGCAATTTTGTAAATCTCATGAAATCCCATGTCATCAGGTCAAATGTGGGCAAGAAAACCTCCTGCTGAATACATTATACCAGCTGATGAATCAGTACTCTTCCATTTTGAACACTACTTGGAATACCCGCTGAAGATAATGAGTGGAATGTTGACATTTATTGGAAGGGCAATGGAATAGGAAAGTAGGGAAGTTTTACTGCAGCTGTACATGGCCTTGGTAAGACCACATCTGGAATACTGAATACAGTTTTGGTCTTAGTTGAAAAATTGCCTAATTGCATTAAACGCACTTCAAACATTCCTGGAATGAAAAGTTTATCTTATGAAGAAAGGTTGAACGGTTGGACCTATCCCCATTGGAATTTAGAAGAAAGAGAGATGATCTATTGAAATGTATATGTTCCTCAGGGGACTTCATAGAGTGGGTACCGGGAAGATATTTCCTCATGTGGGGGAGCCTAGAACAAGGGTACTCAGTTTAAAAATAAGACGTCTCCCTTTTAAGAGGGAAATTAGGACATTTTGTTTCTCTCAGGGATCATTAGTCTGTGGAATTCCTTCCTCAGGAAGCAGTGTAGGCTGGGTCATTGAATTTATTCATGGCTGAGTTAGGTAGATTTTTGATGGATAAGTTAAAATGGGGGACTTTAATTATCTGAATATGGACTGGGCTAGTAATGGTGTAAAGGGGAGAGAGGGGCATGAGTTCAAAAGCCTGAATTTTATGTTCTGAGGTTGGGTGTGGACCTGACCCAAACATAACATAAAATTGCGTGAAATGATGTCAGGTATTCATCCCTGTGTCACGCATGTATGCAATATTGAGGTCAATGGGCGCATGTGTGAATTGGCATTGCTGAATTGAATAGAGCAATTTAAAATAGAGTAGAACTGTTAATTACAGCAAACTTGATAAAATCAGTGGAGGTTGATTGAACCCAGACAGGAAATTACAGCAGCATAGTAAAACACCTTTGTCTGGCTAACCCAAATGGAGGAGAACTTGGAAAAACACTAACACAACCAACAACTAACCATGCATGCAACTGACCAATCCACATTGAAAAGAGGTCTATGAATGAACTCTTTCACAAATTATATTCTGTAGGTAACCCCCCGAAAAGTTCCACACAGCAGCGCTCAGGAAAGAAGATAGAAGATATATATCAATGGGAAGAGTCCCAGTGAACAAGGCATGAAGATTTTGGTCAAAGATAACGCCTAACTGACCTACAGGCATTTCTGATTGTCCATCTGAAGGGTAACTGTATGATTTAATTGAAATTGTTTTGCCACAAGTTCTCAATAAAGGTGTTAGATTTAGTGTGAGATTGTGTCCATCATAATTCTTGGTCTTCACATTTAGGAAAGTGTAAAATAATGGCATGCTGCTTCTATTCTTTAGCATGCATGTAGTCCTGCTGCTGGTGCAACCAAATGTCACTTCCATTTCTTCTTTCATCCTTTTCTTTCACCTCAAAAATAATTAAGCTGAAAGGAACATTAAGTACAAAAGCAATTTCACTATTTTTGTTGCCAAGATCAAAATTACCTCACTTTGCCTTTAAAGCACCACTTTCTAGAACGTTTGCCCTTTTCCAGCCATTGTATGTGGGTGGATTACACACACTAAATTAACGGTTGAAGTGACGCTTTCTTTTTAGACAATTACCATAGGTATGAGGGACAAATTGGTTAAAGTAGAATTGCAAATTAGATTAGAAGCTGTGACAATAAATAAGTAATGATGAAAATTTAAAGAAAATGTCATAATTTACAACAAATATATTCCATTGAGAAATAAAAACTTGACAAGAAAAGTAATCCCCCTATGATGTTATGCCCACATCATTGTGATCACTAAAAAGAATGAATGTTCCACATTCAAAAAGTAGAATGTAAAAGGACAACTTATCTTGACATAAAATGGAGTCCGGGGGTCAGGCGGTCTTCCCCTTTTGTATGCAAAAGCTGCCTGAAGCTGGATGTGGATTGCTTGTACGGTGAGGACATTAAAATGTAAACAACCTTTGGGACAGTCCATTGAAGAGAAATTGGAAGCAACCAATCTCTTGTGGAGTTAACAGTTGCTACTGTCTAAATATTTGCAGACACTGATATACAATAGTCATCCAGGCATAGCATCAGAAAATTGAAATTCCACCACAATGGGGTGGAGGAAAACTATTCAATCATAACAAGAGGTACACAGCTGAGATTCAAGCTCCAATGTTTGTCCATGCTGATGTTGTTAGGAATTATTTGTACATACAATGGGAACACCAATACTGTGGTCACATGAAAGAAACTAGCCTCTGATTGGAAACACCTCATTGACTCAGATATTGAGCAACCCAGGAGTCAGGCTGGGACAGAGACTACAAAGGAAAGAAACACCTCTTTAAAAAAAACACTACCTTGAAAATTCATCTCAGGCAAAGAAGAGGAGCTTTTTTTTAACCTGCAGGTTACATTCTCACTTCATGGGGCTTCCCCACATCTTCAACTGGAAAAGCCAGAAACCTGTTGTTTCATGGAAGAAACCATTATGAGTTCATCACCAGAATCCACCAACTTCCATTTCTTCAATGAACCAAGAGAGAATCCTTGGGCCTGCCACACTTCCAACCACCATCTTGATTAGCTCTTAAGTGGGAACTAATTGTTCATAATGGTCTCAATTGGCCTCCTCCACCATGAGTAAAATTGTGGTGGCAATGGTGGAAGACAGGTAGGTGGTGGGAAAGTCACTCCTGGATTTTACATACGCCTCCCTGCCTTCAAACCCATTGGCAAGGCAATATAAAATCCAGCTTTAGCTTCCAGTCTTACTTCAGCTTACAAAGCCCATCTTTATCCATTAACATTGGTTTGTTGACATATCTTGCTACAGCAATCGGCAACTTGAGCGGTTGATTCTTATATTGGACGTTACACTCCATTTTGTTCAAATGTTTCTAGCACCATGTCAGAGTAGGTTTTCCATTGTAATCTGCTCTGAGTTAGAGGTATATCAATTAATTTTCTCTTGTATGTGTCTCTACTCATGACTGAGTAATCTGTAGCCATATTGATGGACATGTTGATGTACTATTGACTTACCAACTCCTTTGTACAAAAATCTCTGTTATTCACTGTATAAATCTAGCTGCCCGATGATGATGTACTCTGAATTTGCTTCAGGATTGTTCGCTCCATCTTTGTAATGTCACTATTTTCCTGCTTTGGCCTTCATTTTAGTAAATAATTACAATACGACCTTTCTTTTGGCAGTTAAAACATTTGGCAGTTCTGTATGGACATATTTGTACCATTCAATTGTCAAAACAAGTCGCTAAACCTCTATTAACAACAATCTGCTGATCAATCTCCCGGCTTTAGATTCAGCAGAAATCTTCTGACTATAGACAGAAGCTGTACTAGTCACTGGCTTAGATCAAAATTCTCGAGCATTCTTTGATGCCATCTCCATGGCAAAAGCAATCTCAAATACGAGCTCAAACACAAGATTTTGTGTGTTTAGTAACCTTGACTGGATTCTTTCAAACCACACACAAATCTGGTTCCTAATTCATGACCTGAGAATGTACCAAAGTTGCAATATAAAAATAAGTTCTTCAGTGTAACACTGTACACCAATTGCTTCAGTATTTTTCTGTTTTCTGGTTCCAAATTTAAGCATTCCACTATCTCTATAGCTTAGAATTAAAATGTTTCTTCTACTTGGTGATAGTTTTGGTGATAGTTTCTGGCATGCAGGCCTTCATCAGTCAGGGTGTTGGGTATAGGTATTAGAAGACCATGTTACAGCTGTATAAGACTTTGGTTAGGCTGCATTTGGAGTATTGTGTACAATTCTGGTCGCCACACCACTGGAAGGATGTTGATGCATTGGAAAGTTTGCAGAAGAGATTTACCAGGATGTTGCCTGGTTTGGACGATATGGACTATGAAGAAAGGTTGAACAAACTTGAATTGTTTTCATTAGAATGTTGGAGAATGAGGGGGGAGCTGATAGAAGTTTTACAAGATTACGACACTCTTGGATAGAGTGGATAGTTAGAGTCTTTTTCCCAGGGTCGAAGGGACAATTACTCAGGGGGCATAGGTTGAAAGTCAGATGGGGAAAGTCTAAAAGAGATGTAAGGGGCAAAGTTTTTACCCAGAGGGTGGTGAATGCCTGGAGCGCGCTCCCAGAGGAGACTGTGCAAGCATATTCTACAACAACATTTGAGGGGCATCTGGATAGATCCATGAATACAGTAAGAAGTCTCACAACACCAGGTTAAAGTCCAACAGGTTTATTTGGTAGCAAAAGCCACTAGCTTTCGAAGTGCTGCTTCTTCATCAGGTGAGTGGGATTTCAGTTCACAAACAGGGCATATAAAGACACAAATATGCCCTGTTTGTGAACTGAAATCCCACTCACCTGATGAAGAAGCAGCGCTTCAAAAGCTAGTGGCTTTTGCTACCAAATAAATCTGTTGGACTTTAGCCTGGTATTGTGAGACTTCTTATTGTGTTTACCCCAGTCCAACGCCGGCATCTGCACATCATGGATACATGAATAGGCAGGGAATAGTGGGATATGGACCACATAGAGGCAAGAAAATATTAGATTAGAGAGGCATCTGTGTCACACAGATTTAGTGGGCCGAAGGGCCTGTTCCTGTGCTGTACTGTTCTTTTCTCTTTGTTCTAGTTATTTCAAATGACACACCGTCATGCTCCCAGTTACGAGAATACTGGACTTATTAGGCTCTGCCTTGATCGACCTTAATCATTCAAAAGATATAATGCATGGAAGAACCAAGTGTAAGAAAATAAGCAGCAGGACTCCAAGATTAAATTGAAATACCAAAAGAATCTTTACTGTACAATCTCGAACAAAACAAACACAATTCAAAACTAGGAGGCATAAATATAAGTTAGCCACCAATAAATCCAATCGGGAATTCAGGAGGAACTTCTTTACTTTGAGATCATTTAGAATGTTAAATTTACTACCACAAAGAGTAACCGAAGCCAACGGCATAGATGGATTTAAGGGAAAGCTTAAATATGAGGGGGAAAGGAATAGAAGAGTTGGATGAAGTGGAGTGGGAGGAAGCGTGTGTGGAGTATAAACACCAACACAAACCAGCTGGACTGAATGGTCTGCTTCTGTACTGTAAATTCAATGTAATTTTCTGTAACAATAAGTTGTCTCTGCAATAGCTTCTCTTGCTTCTGATTCTGTACAGTAGGAAATTTCAGACTTTTGTTGATAGTTCTTTTTGCCCAAAGAAGTGGATAAGACACCAGGAGAAAGCTGAAATATCCTCTCTTCGAGTTTGCAGAGGTTAAAGTCTACTTTATTCCTGCACTAATACACATTTTAAAAGAAGGAGCAGAATATGAGTTATTTCTGAAGGTGAGAAAATATGTCTGGGATGATAAGGAAGGCGTAGAGGCTGGAGACTCAGGAAATCCAGAAATGCAGGGAATGTAGAAGGCCTGCGGAATTTACCAGGAAGACCTCACTGGAAGTTATTTGCTCCATTTCTCACCTGGCCACTGGCTAGTTGCCAGAAAGGAAAGCCTGCGATAGAAGGCCACAGCTGGGGACCACATAAGAAAGGGAGGGCGGGGATGATCGTAGGGGACAAGATCATGGTGAAGGGTGGAAGTGGGAATGGAGTGGGTAAGAGAACATGAAGCAAGGAAATTGTGGGTGTAAGCGATAGCCAGTCAATGTTGGATCATGGAGGCCGTTGAGCAATCATAGGGAAGGAGGTGGATTGCAACATCACAAAGGAGAAAGTGCTAGAGAAACTAAAAGGTCTGAAAATTGATAAATCTCCGGGCCCAGATGGGCTACATCCTAGAGTTCTAAAGGAGATAGCTGAAGAAATAGTGGAGGCGTTAGTTATGATCTTTCAAAAGTCACTGGAGTCAGGGAAAGTCCCAGAGGATTGGAAAATCGCTGTTGTAACCCCACTGTTCAAGAAGGGAACAAGAAAAAAGATGGAAAATTATAGGCCAATTAGCCTAACCTCAGTTGTTGGCAAAATTCTAGAATCCATCGTTAAGGATGAGATTTCTAAATTCTTGGAAGTGCAGGGTCGGATTAAGACAAGTCAGCATGGATTTAGTAAGGGGAGGTCGTGCCTGACAAACCTGTTAGAGTTCTTTGAAGAGATAACAAATAGGTTAGACCAAGGAGAGCCAATGGATGTTATCTATCTTGACTTCCAAAAGGCCTTTGACAAGGTGCCTCACGGGAGACTGCTGAGTAAAATAAGGGCCCATGGTATTCGAGGCAAGGTACTAACATGGATTGACGATTGGCTGTCAGACAGAAGGCAGAGAGTTGGGATAAAAGGTTCTTTCTCAGAATGGCAACCGGTGACAAGTGGTGTCCCGCAGGGTTCAGTGTTGGGGCCACAGCTGTTCTCTTTATATATTAACGATCTAGATGACGGGACTGGGAGCATTCTGGCCAAGTTTGCCGATGATACAAAGATAGGTGGAGGGGCAGGTAGTATTGAGGAGGTGGGGAGGCTGCAGAAAGATTTAGACAGTTTAGGAGAGTGGTCCAAGAAGTGGCTGATGAAATTCAACGTGGGCAAGTGCGAGGTCGTACACTTTGGAAAAAAGAATAGAGGCATGGACTATTTTCTAAACGGTGACAAAATTCATAATGCTAAAGTGCAAAGGGACTTGGGAGTCCTAGTCCAGGATTCTCTAAAGGTAAACTTGCAGGTTGAGTCCGTAATTAAGAAAGCAAATGTAATGTTGTCATTTATCTCAAGAGGCTTGGAATACAAAAGCAGGGATGTACTTCTGAGGCTTTATAAAGCACTGGTTAGGCCCCATTTGGAGTACTGTGAGCAATTTTGGGCCCCACACCTCAGGAAGGACATACTGGCACTGGAGCGGGTCCAGCGGAGATTCACACGGATGATCCCAGGAATGGTAGGCCTGACATACGATGAACGTCTGAGGATCGTGGGATTATATTCATTGGAGTTTAGGAGGTTGAGGGGAGATCTGATAGAAACTTACAAGATAATGAACGGCTTAGATAGGATGGACGTAGGGAAGTTGTTTCCATTAACAGGGGAGACTAGGACGCGGGGGCACAGCCTTAGAATAAAAGGGAGTCACTTTAGAACAGAGATGAGGAGAAATTTCTTCAGCCAGAGAGTGGTGGGTCTGTGGAATTCATTGCCACAGAGGGCTGTGGAGGCCGAGACGTTGAGCGTCTTCAAGACAGAAATTGATAAATTCTTGATTTCTCGAGGAATTAAGGGCTATGGGGAGAGAGCGGGTAAATGGAGTTGAAATCAACCATGATTGAATGGTGGAGTGGACTCGATGGGCCGAATGGCCTTACTTCCGCTCCTATGTCTTATGGTCTTATGGTCTTATGTAGGCGTGAGGCCTAGGGATTGCATATAGCTGCTGACTCCAGCGGTTTACATCTCCTTTGAGCCATTAAATGTGTTTAGCTAATAAAACCTAACACACACAACCTAATTTAACTATGATAAAATCTTACCGTCCTCTTGAGAGCAGGTTGTTCACCTGACCCCCAACCCTTCCCAGTGAAATCAGGTGGAAGCACATTCATGATGGGTTGGGGTCGTGTTTCTCATTTTTAAGAATTTAAACCTCCACCATCTTTTTCTTCATCATTATGAGAGGCATAAATTCCCCCCAATCTACTTGCGTGAAATGTTCTGAGACATAATAATATAACTTGAATTGATTGTTCGCTTGGGCCTAGGTGGTTTGATATAAATCATTTTACTGTAATATTTCAAGTTGATGAAGCTTATGTTAAGAAATTAAAAATCTACTGAGATCTTAATTACCATTTCATGACATGATAGATATCCTTCAAAGATCTGCCTGTCCAAGACGTGCTCAGGTATAATGATATCCTCATACATTCCTAATTATTTCTTTACTGCGGAGTGCATATATTTCAGCATCTTCTCTTGACTACAGTATTTGGTGCTTTCACCTGCCTGATCCAAATCACAATGTACTGCACACTGTGATTAAACTAGGGATTCCCTTTTGGGGGTTAGAGAGTAAAATCCTGCAAAGTGCATTGCTTGAGCAATTTGGAAGGAAGTGGCACTCTTAATAAGTAGAACCTTTGTGACTCCAAGGATAGCCCTGCAATGTCAGAAACGGTTCAATAGTCTGATGAGGCCAGCAAAAAGTAGGTGCAATGTGCCACATCTGATTAGTTCCATGCAACTGCAGGGAAAAATGCATGCCCTCCGTACATCTGCATTAACCCCTGGACTGATACAGTGAACACAAAATTTGCAGGTGTAATCCTTCTGTCACCTTGATCCCTCTCAAATCATTCTTGCTCACTTTTACCCATACACATCACCTTTCATGTCAAAGTTGTGATAGAGTTGCAAGCTTCCATTATAAGAGGTGAAGGGCGACTAAAATGAATAGGAAAGGGTGTGAGAATGTTAAGTATCATTAATATTATTCCTTATACTCATCAAAACAACATTGCTCATGGGCACAAGGAAGAGTAAGAAAAGAAAGACTTGCATTTATATAGCACCAAGGCAACAGCAAACATCTACGTTCCAATCGATCTTGAGAAAGGGGTAATGGGGATTCTGGCCACAATCTCCTCTGAGCCAGCAGAAATTGGAAACACAACAGCCACGGTGAGGTCTTTCAGAGCAGATGAATGTATTTTAATTGAAACTAACTTCATTTGTGTGATGCAAGTTGTAAATACTGTGAATACCTCAAATGGAGCATAAAAAGAAATAGATGCAATAGGCTGAGCATAAACCTTTGTATTTCCACAGAGGACCGGGATATCAAACACTATAGAAATCACAGAGGATGTGCTCCTTGCATCATCTACATTAGGCACCAAGACAGGAAGTTTTCCATTCCATTAGTCACACCATCATTTTATCATATGTTAGCCCATTACTTACATGACACAATTAAATTCACTTCCACAACTTGAACATAAGAAAGCACAGAACAACACACCTTATCTCAGTCCATCAATCTCAACCCTTCATATATGGTCTTTCTTGAATGTCATCCAATTTACCTAAAGATAAGCTTCACAAATTTCATAGGTCAATAGTAGATATCCATAGTAGATACTCACTCGAATTCAGCATTATCAGTAAAGGAAGTACACAGATCTCAACATTCCCTGTGATCTGAAGGGTAACTCACTACCACCTATTATCTAGTTAAATAATTGTGTGATTTAATGATCATCGCAATAGACTACCTTCTTGTATGTATTCTATATTATCATTTCACATATGCTGTACACTCCTATACTTTTGGAAGATGCACTGAAATGTACTCTAGGTCCTGAAGTCAATTGAAAGCCATAAATTTACTAATTGTAGATGAAATATTTGAATCAGCAAAAGACAAATTTCCAGTGAGATGCATCTATTCCCTAATGCTCATGTAACTTTTCCACTTTCCAGGAAGAGGTCATTTACACTCAGCCGTCCTGTACTAAACTAACCCTGACTTCCTCTCTCATAGCCAGGCCTTCAGTCTCTATCTCTCTAGCACACTTAAGATATATCTCCTTGTGTTTCTTACTGTCCCACAGAGAGATAGAGAAAACAATGAATGACCTCTGAATTCTTCATCAGCGCGGCATGTCAAGGTTGGCTCACTGAGCTGCCAATGTTTTCGCATTGAATGAATTGTCAGATCCATTGATGTGGAAACTCCACTTCCAATATTTCATTCTCTAGCATTCATGTGAGTTGTGAACCTGTCTGTATCAGTTCCACATCTAGATTTGATTACCTGAACTATCCTGAGTGAACCAATCTGAATTGGTCACTGTAAGTGATGGGATTCATCACAGAGTGGACCAATTTCTATTGGCAGCCTATGATGTTGATGGCTCTGGCATTAGTTACTTCTTTCTATTTCTTGCTGCTGCATCTTTTAATGTGAAGAGAAGGAGAGATGTAACAAGTTTACTGCTGTTCTGTTTTCCCTTCCTGTTGGGCTCTTGCATAGTCCTCACAATATCAGCCTCAAAAAAGAGAACTCATATGACCATTTGCTCTAAAAATGGTGGAATTCAATGTCATCCATTAAGACATAAAAGCAGTGGCTGTACTTTGAGTTAAAGTATGCTTCATGCTATGAGAAAACAAAGCTGTTTGGGGGTGCAGGATATTAAAGGCAGCTCCGCAAGCTTGATACACTAATGACTACTTTATGTTCCTTCACAAGAAGCAATTAATAATAAAGGCAACAGGTAATTATGAGTCAAGATAAAACTCCATAAGACCCCAGTTAGAGCAAGGGTTCTTAACAGGGAGTTTGGTTCACCTCTGCAGGGACAGACTAAGCCATCAAGACACAAGGCAGCATTTCGAGTACAGACTTATCATAGAATCCCTACAGTACAGAAGGTGGCCATTTGGCCCATCGAGTCTGCGCTGACCACAATCCCACCAGGTTCTATTCCTGTAGCCCCACATCTTTACGCTGCTAATCCTCCGACACTAGGATCAATTTAGCATGCCCAGTCAACCTAACACGTACATCTTTGGACTGTGGGAGGAAACTGGAGCACCCGGAGGAAACCCACGCAGACACGGGGTGAATTTGCAAGCTCAACACAGACAGTGACCCGAGGCCAGAATTGAACCCGGGTCCCTGGCGCTGTGAGGCAGCAGTGCTAACCACTGTGCCACCATGCTGCCCAAGGTGGGAGGCAATGGATGAGAAGTGAAAATGCTTCCTTGTGCACTTCCATGTCCCTCTAATGGACCACCCACACAACCCTGATAGCAATGATCTGGACTTTGCTGTGGATCAGTGGGGCACTGAATGACCAAGGCTAAGGTATCAATCACTATCCTTAAGGTGGCATTCATAGTGTGGGGGGCAGTTAGCTCAGTTGGCTAGTGTATGGCTCAGAATAATGCCAACAGCTTGGGTTTGATTCCTGTTCTGACCGAGCTAGACATGGGATCTGACTCCTCTCGCTGCCCTGTTGTTGAAGGCAATAGCAAACCACCACTGACAAAAACTGCCAAGAATGGTTCAGGATGAAGCTTCAACAGACAATGAGTCAAGGATCTACCTTTGGACAAAGCACCAATATGATTTGACAGGATTCATAGTCAGCAATCCGTTGGTGAGGGTATGTGTGTACTCATGTCATTGCCACTTTTGATGCTCCATGCAAGTGATCAGACTTTCCATGGGAAGACATCATCTCAAAAGCCTGCTGCATCAAATCACACATCCTTGAGATGCACTCTACCAATCTTTCCATAAACGTGACTGTAACACTTGACAATACATTACACATTCTCTGTTGCCACTACAAAAGTATCCTGTGAGGCAATAGCTACTAAGGTACAACATATGTGTCCAGTTAAACAGAGCTTGGAGTATTTTGGGCCCTCTGATGCAATTTCTCCATTGCTGTCCCTGTCTCCACCATCTACTCCTGCTCACTTACAACGTGTGAGTCACCAGGTGAAAGAATCTTCTTCCCGATCCTACCTAAGGGTGAGCATCTGAACTGGTGCATGGTTTGCATGAGTCCTGTGACCTCCTCTGAGGAGTGAACAGATGCAATGGTAACCTGTACCATTTCCTGATGGATGCGTAAGGCCCTGTTGGGAGATAAAATATATGTATAGGTACTGCCAAAGTAAAAAAAATTAACATCATCTCTATGCACTTGATTGCATTTTACTTGCTGCTGACATCAAGTCAATATGAGTGAATGTTGTATGCCATGTGACTGTCTTTAGGTAACTAAGAGGGCCCCATCATCCTTTCTCCAATGGCCAGGCCAGGCAGAGGGTCTCCACTGCCCTCCAGAACCTCCTCTTTACTCTTGTTAACTATGAGATAAATGGAGAGCAACCTCCTGTTTTCTGCTTCTGCCTTGTGTTCTGCATTCTCTTCTCCTGCAGGTAGAGAGAGAGAGAGACCCTTGAGGGAGAGAGGGAGTAATGGCATTTTTTAAATAGATGGAGAAGGTGACTATAAGGTAGAGGAATGACATCATATAAAGATGAGGGTGAGTGTCAGTGGTGAACAAGACATGAGGACTTGAGAAAGTACTTAGAGAGGGTGTGTCTACATGGTAATTCGGTGTAAGGAGTGATGTGCAGAAGTGGGCTTGGGAAGGCAGAGTGAGGAGTTTGGAATGAAACACCAATTAGGAGGCAAGAAAATGTACCATTGATCCCATTGTTCACGTTTTCAAACAGAAACATAGAAAGATTTATGGCATAGAAAAAAGGTACTTTTCCATTGTGTCAATCACTGGCAGGGCATGACAAAATATGAGGCCTTTCATGACAAGAGCATTGATTTCTGTGACCATCTGCCTGGAGAGTTGCAGTCTCCCACGGTGCTGCATCTACAAAATACCTGAGTAGCCCCAGATGCTGCTCTTTAGTATAGATCCCATGTTAAGGGTATGGCCTCCATTTCCTTCCCGCCACATGTCCCTTCCCCTCTCCTCCTAATGCTTCGGGCTCTTTCTTTCCAGCAGAGGATGTTGCTCCTTGTCACCACTGAATCCAGAATCTGAGATGGCGCTCCCAGCGCCAGCTGCTGCCTTTCTTATGCTTAAGTGGCCTCCCAATTGTGTTTGAACGTATTGCCTCCACAGTACCACCAGAGTGATACCTGTCCATAAGCATTTACTGACCCTCCACAACCTTCCCTGACCTGATGGCACCTGTGTGCCTCTGGCTATTGCCCCTTTGTGCCATTCTCCTCTTGATGGGGCAGACCCAATGCCGCCTCCCTGCAGCTGGTCTGTCCCTGACCCAGCGTACAGTGTGTTTACCCCTGTCAAAATATGAACAGGGCCCTCTAGAAGCTCTAAATGACCTTCATTACTATTATCACCAGATCAGGCAGGTTCTCAGGGTTACACTCACCAGTGAAACACTCTGGCACCAGGAATAATGAAGGGAAATCGACTGGCCGTCCAATGTTAGTATTTCCATCCCCATCTGTCTCCATTCTCACTGCCAGTGGGAACTAAAAATCCAGTCTCTGTCTCCGTTACATCATTGGAATTCTGGGCCAGTTATTGTTATTGTAATTCATGCTGAAGAAGTTGCAAAAAGGATCTGGTGATACTGCTTTTCTGATATGTTATGTTAATTGGAAATAATACAAATTCAGCTTATTCCATATTCCTGGATATTGTCCAATACTGTAAAAATCAACCCTCCAGAACCGAAATTAACACACCAGCAATATTTCATCATCACAAAAATGAAGGGTCTATCAGTATTCTGATTGTTACCGAGATGAACTTTGTCGGTTGTGAGCCTATTTTCATATCTTTACATCAAGGTGTCCCCTCGGAATCAGTCTAATATTATGGCTCCAAATTAAAATACAGATTCCAAACTAAAAGATGCTGCCCTGGTTTTAATTTCTACCTGGTTTATGCCAGGTGAGGAGGGGGGAGGCAGTTAAAATAAATAGTTACTTACCCCCTCCGAGCCCACTGTCTTCCCAGCATGTCCAAGTAACAATCTGCTCTCTTGAGCAGGTAAGGAACAAAGCCGGGTCCTATCTTAAATATGTAGATAGGGTGCAGGTGTCAACCTAACTCCAGAGCAAGTGGGCAGTGTCGACTTCCTGCCAGGAGAATCCTTGACATTCATAAGTTTTATTTTAGATTTCCTTGCAGGCCAGGCTGGCAGGATTGCTCCTCTGAGCATCACAAGGAAACCTGTGGACCTCCAGTTTGTCACCTTTTCCGTAATTCTGCTTGTTGTGCATTCAGACGCACCCTGAAGAACTTCATGTTGATCCTGTCACCTGGATTTTCCCTTCCCGTGGTGGGTCTGAGAAAAGCCAGCCAAAAGCGTAAAGTAATCTTATAGTGGTCATGATCACCTCTTCCTTACTCTACACCCCCAACATTGCAACCTTTGGGCATGGTGGCTTTCTGGTTCCTGTTTCCCAAGGACTGCCAAAAGCTCCGAGACTAGAAGACAGTCGAATAAATGTAAGCCTCATAGGTCTGCAGCTGTGTTTCTGTTCTACACCTGTTTACGATAGCATAAAGTGCTAATATTAAATATGTAAGTCGAGAGTCTACATCATCAGATGTCGACTCCCTACTTACATCTCAGGCAATCTGAGACACAATGCAGATGCTGTCACTTTAAGAGGCAATTTCACAGTATTTGAAGGATTATCCTGTTTTTTTTGGATTGTGGTACAACATATAGAAGTGAAAAATAAGTATAAATAACATTTATATTTCCATTGGAATAAACCTGCAGAAATGTAGGCTCTGCTTTGATCAATCAAGGAAATTTAGAATTCAGGTAAGAGCTGTGGATGGGACTTTCTGCCCCGCTCCATGGCATGTTTCTCAGAGGGGAAACGCTATGTAATTGTCCACCCTCCAAAACACTGCATCAGTAAACACCTTGTTGCAATGGAGCTCGCTGGGTTCTCCCTGTAAGGCCTGTAAAGAGTCTGTCATTAAAAGGTTCAGTGCCACAGTGAACTTCAGAGTGACAGGGCCTCAGGCAGTTTGACGAAATCTCTGCAACCAGCATCTCACAAAGGGACGTAACAGTTGCCACTGAGAGCCTCAATCATCTTGGTCCCTGAGTCCCAGTCATTTGCAGGCAGTTGACTGCCTATATAATCTTGGTCTTCTGAGCTTCCAATGAGGCTCTCCAGACTCCTCCTGACCACAAGGGCCTGGTGCTACTCTGTCCCATCCTGCAGACCCACAGCCTACTTGCCACCCTCTGATCCTCTCACCCTTCTCCTCTTCCTCCTCCACTTCTCCTCACTAGAGGCTGTGTCTTCTACTGAGAGTATAATTCCCATGTGTGTCTGAGAATTGTCATCTCTCACCCTTGGCTTACAGACAGAATATTAAATAAGGTTTCAGAAGACCACTCTCTGTGAGAGGAGAGTCATTCTGAAGAGAAAATGTCAGAAATCCTACTGTGCCCTGTGAAAATGAGTACTTTATACAGCGAAAGGTTTCAGAATTGCAAAGCTGAAGACTCTGCTCTGAGCTGCAGTTTAGAAAGCTGTCCAGACAAGCTAATCCTTCGTAAAATGGGTTTCCCACCTGACATCAATCTGAAATGAGAACAGAAATTGCTGGAAAAACCCAGCAGGTCTGGCAGTATCTGTGGAGAGAGAAACAGTTAATATTTTGGGTCCACATAACTCTTCTTCAGTTATTTTGCTTTTATTATTATGATGTGAATCTGACCTTGAATGTGTAGTATTGCCTTTTGGCCATATTATTTCATGATGTGGAGATGCCGGCGTTGGACTGGGGTAAACACAGTAAGAAGTCTCACAACACCAGGTTAAATTCCAACAGGTTTATTTGGTAGCAAAAGCCACTAGCTTTCGGAGCGCTTGCTGCTCCTTCGTCAGGTGAGTGGGAGTTCTGTTCACAAACAGGGCTCCGAAACTCAATCCCTCTACCAATAAAAGCTAACACACCGTACGCCTTCTTAACAACCCTATCAACCTGGGTGCCAACTTTCAGGGATCTATGCACATGGACACCCAGATCCCTCTGTTCATCCACACTACCAAATATCTTACCATTAGCCCAGTACTCTGTATTCCTGTTACTCCTTCCAAAGTGAATCACTTCGCACTTTTCCGCATTAAACTCCATTTGCCACCTCTCAGCCCAGCTCTGCAGCTTATCTATGTCCCTCTGTAAACTGCCACTTCCCTCTGCACTGTCTACAACTCCACCGACTTTAGTGTCATCCGCAAATTTACTAACCCACCCTTCTACGCCCTCATCCAGGTCATTAATAAAAATGACAAAAATGACACACTGTTCTGTCTGGAAACAATACACATCTCTTTAACCTGTGCTTAACGCTCTCTCCACTCACATTGTCTGTACCTTTAAGACTTGATTACTTGTAAAGACTCGCATTCCAACCATTATTTTGTAAATTGAGTTTGTGTCTTTATATGCCCTGTTTGTGAACAGAACTCCCACTCACCTGACGAAGGAGCAGGGCTCCGAAAGTTAGTGGCTTTTGCTACCAAATAAACCTGTTGGGCTTTAACCTGGTGTTGTGAGACTTCTTATCAAATTATTTCAGTCAGAGGGGTTGTTAATTGCCTCAGTAGACATTTAAATTGATATTTGAGTAATGTGGGCAGGTTCCCAGCTTTTTGACCCACCACATATGGTATTATCTGAACCCAGTGTGATGATGTTGGGAACAGTGTCCAATGTCATCATGCCACATAATGCGTTCCACAAAGCGGGAAACTCTCCCAATCGTAGAATGTAAAATTCCTCCCTACAGTTCAGGTTGTGATAGTCCTGGAGTCACATCATCTGTCTGAATGTGAGATGATGCAGGATGCTCTGCAACTCATAGAATCCCTACAGTGCAGAAGGAGGCCATTTGGCCCATTGCGTCTGCACCGACCACAATCCCATCCAGGCCCTATCCCCGTAACTCCACTTATTTACCCTGCTGGTTCCCCTGACACTAAGGGGCAATTTACTATGGCCATTCAACCTAACCCGTACATCTTTGGACTGTGGGAGGAAACCGGAGCACCCGGAGGAAACCCATGCAGACACGGGGAGAAAGTGAAAACTCCACACAGACAGTGACCCGAAACTGGAATGGAACCCAGATCCCTGGCGCTATGAGGCAGCAATGCTAACCACTGTGCCACCATGCCGCCCTACTAGCTTGAGGAGCTCGAGTCTTAGAGCTCTATTGTGATCAGATTTTACAATAAGTGTAACATAACTTCAAACATAAGTTTAAAAAGAACCCTTTACGGCACGAGAAGAATCTTCCTCCTCTTCTCAGTTCTGTCCCAACATTAAAGCTAGCTAGCAGTCGGAGGCCACTGAACAGAATATTATTGCTGAGCAAAAGTGATATGTGAGGCAGATAGACTTTCATAAAACTCTGCACTTACCAGCCTGAGGCTGAGACCAAACACTATATCTAGCCAAAAACACATTTCTCCAAGTTGGGAAAGCAATAATTATAATGAACACAATTCCCAGGCCCTGTAGTTAATGACTATAGAATCCTGAATTCTGAATACAGCATAACAACAATCTAGAACCCTGTGCAATGGATAGAAGCAATTACTCATTTTCCTGTAACTACTGATTGCTCTGGCAAAAATCCCAGTTCTTCATGTCTCAATTACGAAGATATATAAATTACCTTCAAAATAATTGACGGCTCGTATATTCAATGAAGGTGAAATTCAATTTCGAGAGAGATGCGAAGTTGGTGGCAATGGATCCCGGCTTCAATGAAAGGGAAATGGGATGGGTTATAATGGATGGTAAATCTTACCAACACAGTTTGCACCCTTTGGCAGTTAATTTGACCCTCAGTAGTCCCAGGTTGCCTATTTCTCAAAAACAGAGATGTCAACTTCTGAATAAACCATTGTGATTTCTGTTTCATCCTAGGTGATTCCTATTTGTTAACTTAGGCTTTACAGTTTGGGGTTGGTTCTAAGTTTCTCACTGGATTGTAATGATACTATTGAAAAATAGAAAATTTCACCATTTTATAAAGCTTCCAAGTCCCAAAGGCCCATGGGTTGCAATTCAACAGTTTGGCCAAGATTGTGTCTACCAACACCCTCCAGCATTTCACTTACATAAGGCTGGCATGCATCCAACCTGTGCATGCCCCATGTGGCCAGATAGTCCTTGGCTGCTCTTCATCAAGGGCATTCCCAGACCCCACCCCACTACAATAAAAGCAAACTACTGCAAATGCTGGAAATCTGAAATAAAAACAACATGCAGGAAATACTTAGCAAGTCTGGCAGCATCAGTGGAGAAAGAAACAGAATTAGCATTTTTAAGAATGAATGTCTTCTGTTCTGAAGAAGTCATATCCACCTCAAAATGTTAATTTGTTCCTCTTTTCACAGATGCTGCCAGATCTACTGAGTCCAGCACTTTCTATTCTTGCTTCACCAGATCCTATTGTGGTTTCTTTAGCTCCTGGTGTAAGAAGGTCAATCTCGAAAAAAAGCACCAAACTCCTTCTTCAGTCTGTTCTCCTCATCTAGAATCCCAGTCCAGCCATCTCACTTGTGCAGACAATCTCACTCAGTGACATGTCTCCGGTCATGAGCTGGGCCCCACTGAGTCAACCAGGAACTACTGACCCAGGAGCTACCCCTGACACAGTTGGCCTTGCATGGTGTGAGTTTCCCCAGGATCCACTGCTGACTGACATCTGGTGAGTTCTGGCAGACATCTCACTGGGGGAAATTTGGGGAATGGAACTCTGTATGAACTTAACTAACTAAAATCTGCTCGAGAACCCAATTCAAGACAAAAGGGCCCTAATAACCGCATGTCTGTCTTTTCGCCCTGACACAAAATTCACATGGACTACTCCTAATTATCCAAACATGAAAGAACCATAAATTGAATTTACAGACATCAGAATTTTCCCATCCTGCCCACCATAGGAATCATAATGGACGAGGTGGTGGATCATGCAAAGGTCTGTTGACCTCGGGATTTTCCAGTTTTGGGGTGAGCATGGCTGGAAAATCCCACCCAGAGTGTCTGTATAATACACTGAACAAAGACATATATATTGAAAATCTGCTCTCAGCAAATTCCAAATAAAAAATGTTACTACAGAGGAGGACTGTAACAAAATACAGGAAAACATTAATAAAACAGACATGTAATTGCGAAGCTTCAAATAGGTGAGTGTGAGATGGAAAGAATAACGTAGCCACATACTCCTCAGTAAAAAATGTGTCCAATAGGGTGGAGGAGCAGAGACGTTTGGAGGCAAAGATACACAAATCACTAAAAGGAGTGGCGCAAGTTAGTGAGGTCATATGAAAAAGAAGAGAAAGCACTATACTTCATTTCTCGATAGATTTGCAATGGTTGGCTCAAGTAAGAGGAACTTGAGAAATACTTAAGGCAGAAAGGAATAGAAGAATATGTTGATGAGGTTATATAAGGAAGGGTGGATTGGGGCTGGTGAGGAGTGCACTTCCCCGCTCCCGTCTCACCCAGCCCCAGTGAGGAAGATTGGGCAAGACAGGAATTTCGCGATCACAGTGAGGGTAAATCCATCAAGAGAGGCAACCTGATGGAGATTGCCACTCTGAGGAAGTTATGGGCTGAAAGGTTCTTACGCAAGTTTTTATGTTAAACAATTGTGTAACAGTAATGCAGCCAGGAATTTCGTATGAGTACATTAAATATTCAAATATGAATTTTGCCTATCAGATGTGTAACTTAGATAAATTACCAGACAACTCCAGAAAGAGACCCTGGAAATCAGCTCGAGGCAGGGCAGGGTCTCCATGGATCTCCAGTTGGGGAGAACAAAATAGAGCAGAGTTTTGTTCCATTCCAAGGGCTAAATAAGATGTGGCAGAAACAGGCTAGACCACACCCATGGCAATACATCATTAGCATTGATGATGGTGGGTCATATTCCCAACTTCATCAGGGCAGAATGCATGAATACACTAGATGGGGGGGCCCTAAAATCAGGAGCCTATGCCCACCATATTCAAATTGGTGATCATTGAATATTTAAGCGTATTGAGAGTACAATTAATTGGTATAATACATGCTGGCTGCAATTATACAATCAGAGAGTGGGAAAAATGCAAGGTGAGGAACAGGTTTTTTACAATGGTTGACTGTAAGGACGGGTTTAAATGCAGCAGTTGTTTCCTTTATCTAACCTCAGCAATGTAAGCTGCTGTGAGTGGGGTTATCAGTCATTATGATGCATTTTGGAAGAAATAATGTAGGGAGGAGTTATACAATAAATGGCAGTCATCAGGAGTATAGAAACACAGAGGTACCTAGGTGTGCAAGTCCACAAATCCTTGAAGGTGGCAACACAGGTGGAGAAGGTGGTGAAGAAGGCATATGGTATGCTTGCCTTTATAGGACGGGGTATAGAGTATAAAAGCTGGAGTCTGATGATGCAGCTGTATAGAATGCTGGTTAGGCCACATTTGGAGCACTGCGTCCAGTTCTGGTCGCCGCACTGCCAGAAGGACGTGGAGGCGTTAGAGAGAGTGCAGAGAAGGTTTACCAGGATGTTGCCTAGTATGGAGGGTCGTAGCTATGAGGAGAGACTGGGTAAACTGGGGTTGTTCTCCCTGGAAAGACGGAGAATGAGAGGAGATCTAATAGAGGTGAACAAGATTATGAAGGGTATAGATAGGGTGAACAGTGGGAAGCTTTTTCCCAGGTCGGAGGTGACGATCACGAGGGGTCACGGGCTCAAGGTGAGAGGGGCGAAGTATAACTCAGATATCAGAAGGACGTTTTTTACACAGAGGGTGGTGGGGACCTGGAATGCACTGCCAAGTAGGGTGGTGGAGGCAGGCACGCTGACATCGTTTAAGACTTACCTGGATAGTCACATGAGCAGCCTGGGAATGGAGGGATACAAACGATTGGTCTAGTTGGACCAATGAACGGCACAGGCTTGGAGGGCCGAAGGGCCTGTTTCCTGTGCTGTACTGTTCTTTGTTCTTTGTTCTATTATGAGAAGATGTGGTTTTAGTGTACCGTCTTGTTGTTATAAGGCTTAAATTAGCCAACAGAAATTCGCACTGAGTGCCTCATCTGCACCTCAACCTGTTTGGTTTAAACAACATGAGGAAAGTGATCTTTATAGGAGACACATCTTCCAGTGAGGAGGAGAGAAGGAGGAGGAGATTGAGGAGAAGGGAAAGGCCAGATAGTCTGGGTCAGGGTGTACTGCAGCTTCATAATGGGATCAAACCTGTGCAGGAACAAGGGGTTGCTGAAGGCGGAAAGATGCAACCACCATTGCCTTGGCAGCATAGAGAGATTAAGCACATGATCCTTTGTCAGCCATGACCATTCATCTGGAAGAATAGAGATTTGGAGTCACGAGTTGCCTGCCCTCCACCAGCAGTGCTCCTTGAAAACATTCCACTTCCCTCCCTCCTTCTGACTGTAGCTGATGGTAAGTGGCAGCTTCACTTCACTGGGATCTCCATGTTATGAGACTCATAAGTTGGGAACAAATCTGGACTTAACAATACAGAGGAGAACATAACTGAGCACCGTTCACATCCAGTTGCCACATAATTATTAGAGTTTCCCTTCAGGCGGACTTCTGCTAACCTTGAACTGCACCCAACTGAAAAGACCCTCCTCTCACCTCAAGAGGTCTGGCTGACTGACTAACTGCATAATCAAGGTCAGTTTGGTAAATGCTGCGCATCATCTTTCAAACTCCCTCTCTCACTTTCTACCCTCCCCCCATCACCAGAGGCCCACCCAACATGACCATTCCTTTTCCCTCTATCACCATTGAACCTCCAACCCCATCATGATACACCTCCACACCACAATCGGCACCACCAATCTCACCCTCTAAGACAGTAGCTCCCCCCCTCCCCTCCCCAGATACTCTGTGCACCCCTTCCCTGCCATTCCCTGGACATTCACTACCCCCCGCCCCCCCCCCACCCCCCACCCCCCACCCCACCCCCCACCCCCCACCCCCCCACCCCCCCACCCCCCCACCCCCCACCCCCCCACCCCCCAACCCCCCAACCCCCCACCCCCCCACCCCCCCATCCCCCACCCCCCCATCCCCCCACCCCCCAACCCCCCACCCCCCCACCCCCCCACCCCCCCACCCCCCCACCCCCCCACCCCCCACCCCCCCACCTCCCACTTCCCCAAGCACTCTCCCCATCATTCCCTCATGAGCCTGCCTTGCTTGTCCAGTCTTCGGGCCACCTATCTGTCCTACCCATGCCCCAAATCTTCCAGCCTTTGCCTGCCTCCCTTGTCCAGCTCAGTGCAACATTTGCTAATGGTATTCGAGGGAAGTTATGCAAGGTCCTCAAGAAGGAAAATGCAACAACTTCGGACATCAAGGTCATGGAAGTGAAGCTCACAAGGCGCACGCCACTTATATGCAGTCGTGAAATTAAACGTTCTAACTTGATTTGGAGGGCAAACTTGATTCCAGTGAGGTGGCTTTTTAGTGAACCTGCATAAGATTGCTCGTGTACACAAATGATGTTCCTGACCTTGTTCGTCCCATCTTTAACCTGCCTTTAACCCATACTGAAAGTGGCAGAACAGAATTTCAACAATTAATCCCAAAAGTTTATCTGTCGGGAAACAGATTCTTTGCCTTCTGCCAAATTAAGTGACTCCACTTGCCATGACTCCCACCCAAAGGAACATGGAACTGCCATTCCAAACTGCTGTCAATGTTGTGTCAATTGAAATGACCAAGACTGAGATTGATAATTTTTGACTCGTTGAGGATGTAATGAGATGTGTAGCAAAGGCTGGTGAATGGAGTTAAGGCATAAATCAACTGTGATCTAATGGAATAGCAAAAAAGACTAGAAGTGCAAAATGCCCTATTCTTATTTCTATGTTCCAATGACCTGCACTGTGGTGCATTTGAATTTCTTTTTTAGTTTAAAATAAAACTTGTGAGAAATTTGATAATTTTTTTTCAGATTGATGAGAGCTGTCTTGATCTTCATTTCCCTCTGCTATTCATTGACACGTAGGGGTCTCCTTGGATTTGTCACTTCCAGTTTCTTTACCTCTAGGGTGCTCCAGTAACTATAATTTAAGGTAATCCATGAAGTATTTTTAAAACATAGCAAATGTCTCTTACTTAAACTGAAAACAGCCATCCCATGAAAAGGAAGTACAGAATGCTGCTAATTGCCAATGATGAACGTGATTGCATAGGATTTAATTTCCTCAATTTATTCATTACTTGTAGTCAGTGAAAACAATCAATAGACTATTAAAGCGATAATTATGTTGGCATTATACCATGTCTAATGACGTGGATTGTATTTCAAAAAGTATCTGTTTCACATTAATCCTATGAATCACATTATACATATTTTAATATGCTGCACAATTGTGGGCAAACTCACTTGTTTCCTAACGGATTACATTATTAAAACAGTATCAAAATTTCCATTTTTGAAACATTACAAAAGTAAATCGCTTTTTTATGGATTCAATTACATAACCTGAAATGAATCTGAAATGTAGATAAGGAAAAATCACATTACAAATTATTTTACAGTGCATTCACATTAATGGTAATTGTCATTTTGCTATCTTTAACCTTGAATATAAGCTGCAATGTGAATCATCAAATTAATATTAATAAAGCACTAGAAAACAAACATTTCCTTTGTCATGAAACACTGCTCACTGAAGTCCATCAGACCAAAGTATTGATTGATAAATAACATAACAACTGCAGTGAATTGCAAATATTGCAAGAAAGACACCTGTTGCTTCTGGAAGGCATGATGTGGAGATGCCGGTGTTGGACTGGGGTAAACACAGTAAGAAGTTTAACAACACCAAGTTAAAGTCCAAAGGCTTGTGGCCTTTGCTACCAAATAAACCTGTTGGACTTTAACTTGGTGTTGTTAGACTTCTTACTGTGCATCTGGAAGGGCCAGTGTTTGAAGACAACAACATAAGACTAGATGAAAGGATCAGGGTTACCAAGCCATGTTATATATGTAATTGTTTAATGTATTTAAATATATATATATATAGATATTCCTTCTACAGGACAAAGTGGAGGGCAATAGAAAGATGAGTCGACATAGGTGTGGTTAGATGAGAGACATCACAGAGCAGTTGCAGGCGAATTACAATGAAGGGGTGAGAATGGCACAAAATAGACAAGCATTACATACCATAACAGCATATCTCCCACCACAAGCAGCAGCAGAAAGATAAAGTGCTAAAGTGAAACGTGAGCCTCCCATTATTATACATTAATTATTGTTTAAAACCATTAACTGTATAAAGCGATACAGAGGTACCAGGTCTGAGTTATTGTCAGGTGCAAAGTTTCACTTTGTGTACCAATTTTAACATTAGTGAATATCCAAAGAAATGGCGAGCTCTGTACCAAAAGATGACCATAAAGCAGTTTAAAACGAAGCCTTGCATTTCCTTAGGATTGACCTCACTGCACTGCAATAACTGCCAAAGGTGCAATAATAATTGTGTTTATTTGCATCAATGGGGTTTCCACCACATATCCATCCTTAATATGGTGTCACATTATTTGTGAATAAGTTTGGCTTTATTCTGAGCTCTTTATATGATATGAATCAGGAAAATTCAGTGAGGCTCTGCTATCAAATTGGAGCTTTGCTAAAAGTTGGCATAAGTCACTGTTTCAGCTATAACTCGTCTCAATTTCCACCTATCAAGGTTCTGCTGTGAGAAAAGAATGTACAGTAATTGAAAGCCAATCCTTTCATTAGCACCGTTAAAGGGATACTTATAACTTATTGTCTTAATGCCATGAATGAATATAAGATAGGAATGTAAACTTGGTGAATGCAGACAATAGTGAAAGCTGCATCATATACACTTTCTAGAATAAAGAGCTGATCAGTAAATGAGTAAAAGTGGTAGGATATGACAGCCACAGGGAGTGGCTTTGAAGGCGATTGCAGCGCTCAATTTCTTCGTCTCTGGGCATTTCCAGGAATCAACAAGGGGCCTGTATGGCCTCTATCAGTCTGCAACACATTGTTGCATAAAGGAGGTCACCAGTACCCTTTACATTATGCCAAGTTTTTTTCTGGACAAAGGTAGTCAGGCTGTGAGATTCACTGACTTCATTGAGGAAGAAGAGTCAGAAACTGTTCCATCATACACTTCTAATAAAGATTTAAATATACCTCCCTGACAATTCACAAGGGTACGGAGACTAGTTTAACTGAGGGTAACTTCATGAATGTTAATCTCACAGTGAGACACTCACTGAGTGAGAGGATGGCTAAACCTTGATAAAGAGGATTCCAAAGTACAAATTCACAATGCCTTCAGTTGACCAGAACATTCACAGACCTATCAAATGGTTTCACAAAAGTGCAAAGTACTTACATTGCAAGCACACCTGTGAACCAGAGGTGACGTCAAAATGTTTTAACTTTCCTAACCCCAATGCTAAGCCTAGGTGCAACCTTGATATCCACAGCAGAGGTGGAGGCAGCCTGCTGACTGCTACACCATGATGCCCGTGATGACGGGGGGATGTCCTCTGGAGAACTGCGAGGGCCTGATGAAGGTCTCCTGCCAAGGGGCAGAAGTACCCTCAACAGCCTAACTTGCTGGAGTAGATGCAGTCACAGGCAGAGAGGACTGTGAGTGGCTGCTGTGCTAAGAGGAAAATCCCGGGGTGTCCGACTGATGCGTATCCTCCCTGTGGGTGCCCAAGGGCTCTGGCCTGACTCCTTTGGGAGAAGGTTCACCCAAAGGGAGGTCAAGGTGCCTCGTGCCCATGTTGCCTACATCCTGCTGGTACCCGCCGGGGGTGTTGCTATGAAAGGCAAGGCTGAACACAAATCCAATATCATCCCAGTGAATCTCCTCCACATCTGCATCAAGGCAACAACACCCTTCCTAAAATAGGTGCCCAAAAGATTCCAGCTGAGGTCTAACCAATGATTTGTACTTCCTTGCAATTGTACTCTATACTTTGATTTAGAACGCCCAGAATCCATGTATGCTTTTTAACAACCTTGTAAACTTGTGTATGAATACTTGAATAGCGTTGAAGCACTTACTTTTGCAAAACAGGAAATGTCTTTCATTTATTCAGAACTTTAGGTAAAAGTAAAGCACAAAAAATTACCCACTTTTCAATGTTTACAATATTATCCCATCCCCCCCCCTCCCAAAGACATCATTTTCATTCACAGCAACAATGGATTCAAAATTACACAAATCCTCATTCACGAGCAACAGTGCCAACTTCTCATTCATTGTGGAATAATTGATGTCTCCGTGATAACTGCCACTTTCATTTGGAATTGTTACTGAAGATTTCAAACAGGCACTTTGGAATAACTCAATCATTCTAACCGCTACTTAACTGAGTGTGTTGATCAGTGGGAGGGTCTTCTGTCCTCTTTGTATGACCAATATTGCATAGCAACAGCAGCCATTCCATAGAAACAGCATGAGGAAAACTGAAAGACCCAGTAAATTATTAAAAATTAACAGATCAAATTCTCAACAGGAAAGATATTTCGATCAAGGTGAGACCATAAGGATTGTTGATGAATTGTAGGTTTATTTAACCTTTCCTTTTTAAGGTCACGTGCACGGAAGATAGATTGCATGCCATTGAGCAGTATTCTTTACTCTTTGATTTTTAGTTTGCTGCTGTAACCCTGCAGCTCACCAGTGCTGCAATCACACTAGGTGTATAACTACAATGACAGCAAGTGGCCTGAAGCACCTTGTTAGTTACTAGGCATGCAGCTGGCTACTGTGAGCGGTGAGTGGTGCTTTCAGTTATCTAGGCCCCAAACTCTGTTTTTTTTTAATTCATTCGTGGAACATGGGCTTTGCTGGCTAGGCCACCATTTATTGCCCATCCCTAGTTGCCCTGGGGAAGGTGGTGGTGAGCTGCCTTCTTGAATCGCCGCAGTCCACGTGCTGTGGATTGACCCACAAAGCCGTTAGGGAGGAAATTCCAGGATTTTGACCCAGTGACTGCGAAGGTTCGGCAATATATTTTCAAGTCAGGAAGGTCACCCTCTCCACCACTTTGCTTTTCTTCTTGAAGACACTTCTATGGGATTGGATTATGGGACTGGACAGGCTAGATGCGGGAAGAATGTTCCCGATGCTGGGAAGTCCAGAACTTGGGTTCGCAGTCTAAGAATAAGGGGTAAGCCATTCAGGATTGAGATGAGGAAGAACTTCTTCACTCAGAGAGTTGTGAACCTGCAGAATTCTCTACCACAGAAAACTGTTGGGGCCAGTTCTTTAGATATGTTCAAGAGGGAGCTGGACGTGGCCCTTACGGCTAAGGGACCAAGAGGTATGGAGAGAAAGCGGGAGCGGGATACTGAAAGTGTATGATCAGCCATGATCATATTGAATGGTGGTGCAGGCTCGAAGGGCCAAATGGCCTTCTCCTGCACCTATTTTCAATGTTTCTTAAACCCTGCCTTTCTGATCAAGCTTACGTCACTTGACCTAATACAGACGGCAATGTGGCACAGTGGTTAGCACTACTGCCTACAATGCCAGGTTCAATTCCGGTCTCGGGAGACTGTCTTGTGCTCGTTCTCCCCATGTCTGTGTGAGTTTCTTCCGGGTGCTCCGGTTTCCTCCCACAGTCCAAAGATGTGAGGGTTAGGTTGATTGGCCATGCTAAAATTGCCCCTGAGTGTCAGGGGGATAAGCAAGGTAAATACATGGGGTTACGGGGATAAGACCTGGGTGGAATTCTTGTTGGTGCAGACTTAATGGGCCAAATGGCCTCTTCCTGCACTGTAGGGATTCTATGATTCAATAATACCTCCTTATGTGGCTCAGTATCATGCTGTGTTTTATAATGTGCTCATGAAGCCCCTTAGGGCATTTAATTGCATTAAAGGCGTTATATAAATATAAGTTGTTGTTACACTACTTCAGCCAAGATCAATCACAGCTTGCATGAAGCAGTGTCTACATTATTGGCATAGATCTCTGACTTACTATGACAGTAGCAAGTCTCACAACACCAGGTTTAAGTCCAACAGGTTTATTTGGTGCCACTCACCTGATGAAGGGGCAGCGCTCCGAAAGCTCATGTTACCAAATAAACTTGTTGGACTTTAACCTGATGTTGTGAGACTTCTTACTGTGCCTGCTCCAGTCCAACGCCGGCATCTCCACATCATTACTATGACAGTAACAGTCAATGAAAAGGCATGAGTGAAAAGGTTGAGCAGTTCGAGCTTCTCTAGCTCAGATCAATCAAGCTTAGATGAGACAGTGTCTACATTAGTGACATTTGATAAAAGGCAATCTGATTCTAAAAATAACATCACTGCTCTTGTACATCCTGTCACCTATCTGAAAAGTACTATTCAATTCTAGCAAAGAATGGTGGAAGATTTTGAGCCTCACTACCAACACACAGATGTAAGAGTTACTGAAGGATCAGAGATCTGTGAAAAGTGCCATTTTACAGAAGTTATTAGCCCTTCTCGGAGACACTGTGATTGCATAAAAATCCCTTGCCTCAGCACCAAAGCCACATGTTTTCATTTTGCTTCAGTTGCATGTATACAACGAATTCAGAATATGACGCACTACAGGATAGTGTCTGCCCAGGACGGAGACATGTTCATTGTTACTTTGCCTTCAATAAATTTTCCAGAATTCCAAAGTACAATCTTGTAAAGTAGCAGCAGATAGCAAGGAACAAGTTTAACTGAACTGCTGCATCTATCGATGCCAGACCCCGCCTTCTCCATCCAAAGAACAATTGGTAAAGCACAGTAGTTAACACCGCTGCCTCACAGCACCAGGGACCTGGTTCGATTCCCAGCTTGGGTCACTGTCTGTGTGGATTTTGCACGTTCTCCTTGTATCTGCGTGGGTTTCCTCCGGGTGCTCTGGTTTCCTCCCACACTCCAAAGGTGTGCAGGTTAGGCTTATTGGCCATGCTAAATTGCTCCTCAGTGTCAGGGGATTAGCGGGGTAAATACATAGGGTTTCAGGGATAGGGCCTGGGTGGGATTGTTGTCGGTACAGGCTTGATGGGCTGAATGGTCTTCTTCTGCACTGTAGGGATTCTATGATTCTAAACAGCACATCAGATAGTTCAAACTCACCCTGATTAAGAATGCTGCAAGGAATTCAAAGCCCCTGGAGCAAGATTTTCACTTCTTACTTCTATTTATCTTTACCTATAGGGGATAAGGAATATATTACATGCAATGCTCATCATGTGGGCCTGCATTCCAGTTATACTGTTTGCTTTCTCCAGAATTAAAAAGATCTATCTTCAGAGAGCATTCTTCTTTGAATTTCTTTCTCGGTGACTATAACTGCTTTAGAGACAGGCTGAGTTGTCAGTTCTGTATTAGGTTTAGATTGGTAGGTTCAGACAGAAAGTGATGTGCTCTTTTTCTGTTTATGATGCCACCTTATTAATGAAGTTGCTGTCATTTTCATTAGAAAGGGTGCAGAGGAGATTTACTAGGATGTTGCCTGGTGTGGTGGGAAGGTCTTATGAGGAAAGGCTGAGGGACTTGAGGTTGTTTTTGTTAGAGAGAAAAAGGTTAAGAGGTGACTTAATAGAGGCATACAAGATGATCAGAGGATTAGATAGGGTGGATAGTGAGAGCCTTTTTCCTCAGATGGTGATAGCTAGCACGAGGGGACATAGCTTTAAATTGAGGGGTGATAGATATAGGACAGATGTCAGAGGTAGGTTCTTCACTCAGAGAGTAGTAAGGACGTGGAATGTCCTGCCTGCAGCAGTAGTGGACTCGCCAACATTAATGGCATTTAAATGGTCATTGGATAAACATATGGATGATATTGGAATAGTGTAGGTTAGATGGGCTTTAGATTGGTTTCACTGGTCGGCGCAACATCGAGGGCCGAAGGGCCTGTACTGCACTGTAATGTTCTATGTTCTATGTTCTAAGAGTTTATCTCCATTGGTGCCTACCTCACCTGTAACTACGGTGTTAGAAAATAGGTATAGTTTGAGGTGATTTTTTTTGTATTTGTGTGTGTTGGGCATAAGCTGTAGTTTTAAGATTCAGCTTTAAGTTTAAGCTTAATTTATATTTCTGTAGTTGTGCGTTAAGGAAACATAAGTTTTGGTTTCATCTTAAAAGAGTTGCTCGCAGGTCTGTGGGTTTGTAACCCTGCATTGTAATGAGATTTTACAACTCTGCAGCAAACCTGCCTGAGGTCAAAACAAATTTTAAATGTCTTTCAAATTGCCCATCCCACCCTTCACAATTCCTGCAAATAAAAAAGCTGGGCCGTTGCCGAGCAATAGAGAGGCCACAGGGTAACAGAAAGCAGTTTGAGGTTCAGTTGGTGATTATGCTGAGTTACAGGGAGGAGTTTAAGTCTCTCTCTCCAACTGATTGCTGAGAAAAATAAGCCTAAGAATCTCAGATGGGTTGCCGTAGTTAAAGTAACAGTGAACGTCGAGTGAGTTCTGGATTTCAAGGGAGATATCAAGTTGTCAGCAGTCTACAAGGAGAGGAAACCGCAGAAAGCAGGTCCAAAAAGAAGACACTTGAGTCCAGGAATAAGAACCAGGAATCTGGAAAAGATCCTGTTCAGTGAAGTTAAGAATGAGGAGCAGAAGACGACTCCAAGTTAAAAAAAACAGGTCTGTAAGCTGCAGAGTAAGGCGGAATAATATGGGCTTGCAAGAAGCCAAAGATCGAAGGAGACCCAAAGTTTGGTGACTCCTTACTATGGGCCTATGAAGCAGTTGTGTCCTATTGGCACAGCGAAGCACCTAAGACATTGTGTGGAAGACAAAGCTTGAATGCACGGGCAATTCTGGGGAAGAGGAACATCAGAAGGAAAGGTTCAAACCCGAGAGGTGGATTCTTGGTGAAGACATCTGAGGGAAAGCATCATTTTGGAGGAAATTCCAAAGCATGTTCTTCAAGATTGGGGATTGAAAACCCATGTGCATGACAGAGTTCCAGTGAGACCAGTTGTCTCAAGGTGTGACAAGCATCTGGGGGACTGGATGAAAAATCCTTCAAAATTGTTTTAGGTGGCATCTGAGTGTGGGGTGCTTGACCACAGGTCACCTATTGGTTTACAGGGGGTAGAACTTTGATTCCATGTTAGGCATCAACAAGAATGGCGACGTGGGCGCAAGATATCGCAATAGCCGGGAGACAGGGACAGAAGCCTGCCTACTACTTAATCCCACTGAGATGCGAGTATCTGCGCTGGTTAAGAGTGCGAGTGACAGCTGTGATATCTCCTCGGTACTTGTCTCCAAAATGTCTCCCTCACTGCTGCTCAGGTCTGTGGTGCCGAGTGGCTGCAAGGGTGGTCTAGAATGGTTGATTGATTGACCTGTAAGGAAAGCGAGATGGCTTTAGTCATCACAGGGACAGATTGATAGGAGGAAGGTCACTCACATGAGTGTCGAGAGTTTTCACTTGTGTCTTTGGCTCCACCTCACTATCTGCACAGGTGTGGTCCTGCTCCTCACTGGCCAGCTCAAGGGCTCGTTCCCTGAATGGGGTTAGGGTCTTGAGTCCGACATCAGTCCGAACGGTGTGCTCAGGTTTGTCCTACACTGAGACAGATGGGAAGAATGTAGCTGAGAGTTGTGCCACATCAGGTGGGAATGAAGGATGGCATGTGTGGAAGGGGAGTGGGAGCAGGCATATGAGGGGCACGGAAGCTACTGAGGAGATTATGGGGAGGGTGGGGGCACAGGACAAGTGCCATGACCCTGTGAGGAGAGGACCCTGTAAGGAGCGAGTTATGGGGTGCAGTGGAGACAAGAGGAGGCAGGCTTACCCTGGCTGGACAAAGAAGGTCATTCATATTCTTGCGGCACTGCAGCCCCTTCCTCTAATGGAGTGAGCGGGTGCTCACAGCCTCCTAGGCTGGTGGACGTCTGCCCGATTGTGGGTAGAGGGGTTTCCTGCTCCTGCTCAACTCCAAAGAGAAGTTTGCTGAGGGCTTCCTCTATAAAACTTGGTGCTGCCTTCTTGGTGGTCATCCCCCAACTGGACTTGGAACAAGTGTGGGGAGCTGTTTAAATGGTGTATCCCACTGATTGCAGCAATTACATTGTAGCAGGGCAAGCGAATCAGAGGCAAACCACCAGGAGAGTGGCATGAAACTTATGGAAAAATAATTTTCCTTAAAGAGACTAAATATGTGACAAGTTTTCACACTGATGATTCTTACCGGTTTTCATGCTGAGACTGACACTTGGAAAAACTATTGGAAAATTCTGCACATGACTGTGTACTTACTGAGAATGTTAGAGTATGGGATAGAATTTTGTTAACTGTGTTATCCTTACTATTTGTATACATCTGTAAAGGTATAACTGTGGGTGAAGGAGCATAATAAAATAGTTCATCTTATCTTGTTCAGCAGACTGGTGGTGATTTTACCTGAGGGTCACCACAACTCTGGTGAGGGGCAAGGTTGAGAAGGTGGGGCCTTCATGAATAATCTCTGCCAGTTTGAGGAGTAATTGGGTGATTGGAGTGTAGTTGGGGGATCAAGGGGAGTTACTTAGAGGAGTTAGTTGTGGAGTTACCCAGGTGTAAGATAAGGTTTCAACATTTCCTGGAGAACTATCCAGGTATATCCTGCAGATCTATCCCTGGTCTCTCACTCCAGTTCAGTATCGCAGACCTTCACAGAAGGTTCTGGAGACCAGGGGAATGGCCAAAGTTAAAATGTCCCAGGCAATTTTCATGTCGGTCTACACGTCAGGACTTCATATATTCCACCACATGCATTTACAATCATATATCCAGTCTCTGATGATCCAGACACTGGAAGATTTGGCCCATGATTTCTTTACTGGACTAGAATGGTACTTTCCAAATCTACAGCTCTAATTTTAGTGAAAGCAATGATTGATGCGATTAATTTTTCTGAATATGCATCAATTTGGGTCAGCTTCAATCTTCACTCCCCAAGAGAACCATACAAGACACTCTGCCAGTACTGAGAAATGCAAAGTAGCTAAAACCAGAAATAGTAGTACATTTCCAATTAAATGAAACCCAGGAAATTGATCTAGTCACAGATTGGGATGTAGTGGCCTGCCTTTGTCACATATCAAGAGATAAACTTAAAAAAACACAGAGGCAAATATTTAGAAACTGGACTATTAACATGCCTTGCCGCTCATATACCAACCCTAGTGAGGCTTAATAATCTGAATTAACTGTACATCATGAAATTGGACTCTGTACATAACAAAGTGCTGACAACATATCTTGTGCATGTAGTGGGGGCAATACATTTTTCATTCACTCTATCACAAAGCACGTGCTGATAGCTTTATTTTGGTTATCTCATGCTGAAGGCTCAGGTCGTATGAACCTTTATAAATAATCTGTTTTGCTCTTATTAGGAAGAAAAGAAGCATGGATTACTTTTTCAAATATCACAATTTCCCTCACGTTTCCTCAACCTCAGTGAAAAGCTAAATAGATTCAGGTCAGTTGAATGGTTGTTAAAAAATCTGCAGTGTGTTGCCTTTGCTTGGGCCGAGAATCTCTGCTGGCTAATGCAAACTAGGTGCAAATTTTCCAATGTAAATGTCTAATGGGCAAACCTAAGCACATAGCTCCCCTCAAAAGGATTACTTGCAGGCCCAACTCATGCTTTCATTCCAGACACAGCTGTTATGGAAAGATTGAGTGTCATTTGTTTTACTAAGGATTGTCTAGTGTGGTTCTTGAACTACCTTTCTAATTGTATTCAGTGCATTGAATCAGATAGGCTTGTTTCTGGCCCTCTTAAAGTTAAAAAGAGTATCCAACAAGGTTCAATATTAGCTCCTGTTCTTTTTTCTATTTATAAAAACAATATGGTTCAAGCAACAGGGAGCTTTTTTATCCATCTATACGCAGATGACACAAGCTTATATTCCGTAGGCCCATTAATTCTTTCTGTTTTGCGCAATTTGCAACTTAGTTTTCTGAATATAAAATGGGAATTTTTTGATTTTCATCTTCTGCTGAACTTGACCAAAACCAAGTTTATGCTGTTTAATTGTAAAAAGTCTTACTCTACCTGTGATCACAAAAGTTTAACACTTGTGTGACATTAGTGTACCTCTGAAAAATGTTTTTTTCAAATTATATTCTCTTCAGTTGTAAACAGGCCGTTTTGGTTTCAGTGTTGTCGGGCTGGCTGCTAGAAGTCCTTTTATTACTGATTCAATGGCTTAAATAGGGTTTTGTTTATTTTTACAATGGGCCTCAGGTACGTTCTGGGAGTTGTTTTATGATCCTGCATTGTTAGGAGGAAGACTGGTGGCAGGTCATGTGTTTTGGACAGTTTCTTTGAGAACGTGGCTAAACAAATGAAACAGCCACGGACCATGTGGGCATTACTGATTCAAACAAAGTTGGTAGGTAGAGTTAGTGAAGTGTTTGCATCACTGTCAGAGGAGATATCTGGGAAGTATGATGAAGTGAAAAAATCCATCTTAGGTGCATATGAACTAGTGCCAGAAACCTACAAACAAAGGTTTAGAAATCTAAGGAAAAATCCTGGTCAAACGTATGTAGAATTTGAAAGGACCAAACAGAGTAATTTTGATAGGTGGATAAGGGCTTTGAAAATAGACCAGACATATGAAGCTCTTAAAGAAATGATTATTTTTGGAAGAGTTTAAAAATTTACTTCCTGATGTAGTGAGAACTCATGTGGAAGAGCAGAGGGTTAAAACTGCGAGGTTTGCAGCAGAAATGGCAGATGATTATGAATTAGTTCATAAATCGAAGTTTGGTTTCTGACATCAGTTTCAGCCTGTAAGGGATAAAAACTGGGGAAAAGAGAAATTATCAAGTGGTAAAGGTAAAGGAGATCTTGTGGGAGATAATAAAGACGATGTACCTCAGGTTAAAAAGGAAATACAGGAAGGTGGAAGAGAAATGAAAAGCCTCAGATGTTTTCACTGTAATAAATTAGGCCATGCAAAGTTGCAGCGTTGGTGGTTTAAGAAAAGTACTGGGAAGACTGATGTGGTAAAACAGGATAAGCTAGTGGGGTCAGTTAAAGTGATAAAGGAAAGCTCAGCTGAAGCGAAAGAGGTGCAAAATAATGCACAGCCTGGTCAGGAGTTGATTGACGAGAAGGTGCCAGATCTCTTTAAAGAATTTACTTGTGTGGGTAAAGCTTACTCATGTGTACCAGGAGGAATAGGTAAAGAAGTAAAATTTTTTAAGAGATACAGGACCAAGTCAATGCTTTGACTTTTAATTCCAACGTTGATGTTTTGCAAGCTCAGGTTAAGTCCTGCTTTACTCATTCCACCAGATACACCATGGTTCCTGCCCATTTTTGATTACAGTGACTGCATCTAAAAAAGTGCCTCTAAAACCTCTCTTGGTGAGTTAGACGTTCTCTTTCACTCTGCAATTAGATTTGTGGCTGCTGTCCCTTTATCACACCCATCACTGTGACCTACACTCCCTGATTGCACACAAGACGCCAATTCCACTGGCTTCTGTTAGTTTAGCAAAACCTGCTGGGGAAAACACCGGCCTACCTGAAAGGTTTACTACATTTTATTGTCTCTTCTTATTATCTGATGTTTGTGACTTGATCCAATTGGTTGTTCCAAGAACGAGCACAGTCCTTGGTCGTAATTCATTTCCGTTTGGGCTGCCAATGACCAGGATTAGGTACAACTAACACTGAAGCTAACTAGTTTTATTACCATGCATGCCTATCGCTGAAGGGTTAAGGCTCTGTTGATTGACACTTGTACTTGCTAAATCATCATTTTTCTCACTGCGAAGTGTGTATTTTATTATTTTTAGTGTTTATATAAATTACTTTGTTGCATAATTTCTGTTGCTGCGACATTAGCACGGTGGCACAGTGGTTAGCACTGCTGCCTCACAGCGCCAAGGACCGGAGTCGATTCCCGGCTTGGGTCACTGTCTGTGTGGAGTTTGCACATTCTCCCGGTTTCCTCCTACACTCTAAAGATGTGCAAGTTAGGTGGATTGGCCATGCTAAATTGCCCATTAGTGTCAGGGGGATTAGCAGGGTAAATATATGGGGTTACAGGGATAGGGCCTGCGTGGGATCGTTGTCGGTGCAGGTTCAATGGGCCGAATGGCCTCCTTCTGCACTGTAGGGATTCGATGATTCTATGATTAGCCTCTTGGTTGTTACTAGAAATGAGAATTTGTTCTAAATTGACTCACCTGGTTAAATAAAGATTAAATGAATGACTTAATCAGAACCAGCACTTAATTATTGGTATGATTCTTTTAAACTAGAAAGAGTGCAGAAAAGATTTACTCGGATGCTACCGGGACTTGATGGATTGAGTTATAAGGAGAGCCTGAATAGACTGGGACTTTTTTCTCTGGAGCGTAGGAGGCTGAGGGGTGACCTTATAGAGGTCTATAAAATAATGGGGGGCGTAGACAAGGTAGAGAGTCAATATCTTTTCCCAAAGGTAGGGGAATCTAAAACTAGAGGGCATAGGTTTAAGGTGGGAGGGGAGAGATACAAAAGTGTCCAGAGGGGCAATTTTTTCACACAGAGGGTGGGGAGTGTCTGGAACAAGCTGCCAGAGGTAGTAGTAGAGGCGGGTAGAATTTTATCTTTTAAAAAGCTTTTAGATAGTTACATGGGTATGATGGGTATAGAGAGATATGGGCCAAATCTGGGCAATTGGGATTAGTTTAGGGGTTTCATTAAAAAAAGGGTGGCATGGACAAGTTGGGCCGGAGGGCCTATTTCCATGCTGTAAACCTCTATGACTCCATGACTCTATGAGTTTGCACATTCTCCTCGAGTCTGCGTGGGTTTCCTCCGGGTGCTCCGGTTTCCTCCCACAGTCCAAAGATGTGCGGGTTAGGTTGATTGGCCAGGTTAAAAAAATTGCCCCTTAGAGTCCTGGGATGTGTAGGTTAGAGGGATTAGCGGGTAAAATATGTGGGGGTAGGGCCTGGGTGGGATTGTGGTCGGTGCAGACTCGATGGGCCGAATGGCCTGCTTCTGCACTGTAGGGTTTCTATGATTTCTATGATTTCTATGACTCTATGACTCTATCTGATCAGAGGCGATGGGCAGATTTAATGTTGGCAACAGGGTTCTCGCCTGTTGACTGGAAAATTGGCGGGAGCCCACGTCATCTCAGTAGGGGAGCGCCCACCAGAATTAAGTGTCTATCGGGACTTAATTTGCCAATGTTGTGCCTTCCCTGGGATTTCTCTTTTGCCCATTAGTAGAAGCCGAGGATCAATGAGTGACCCAGGCCACAGGTAAGTGAAAATAGGATGGAGTTGAAAGATGGGGAACTACTGGCTTGGAGTTGGGGTGGCGGGGGATGAGGGGGGGCAAGTGGATGGTTTTCAGCGGGCATGGCCCATCCACCATCCAAATGCCATGTTCCTCAATCAGGCATTAAGTGCATTTGAATGAGCTCCCCCCCCCCCCCCCCCCCCCCGGCACCCCCCACCTCCACCCTCAGTCCCCAAGTAAGCCTGCAAGCAAACACAACAAAGGGTTGCTTTCTGGGCTCCCCATGTGATAAGTCCTCTGTCTGCTGTGGATGAGACCTTTAGATGGACATTAGTCATGGATGCAATGGCAACGGAGGCTACCACTGAGGAAGTGCCACCCCGCTTCCAAAATCACTTCTGGTGGGGGCATTAAGTTACCCTCTGACTCAACATCTTGGTGATAAAGTTCTATTTTTCTGGAAGCACATTCGAGGCTGAGCTGGTATTTCTGCATTCCACCTGATTTTCCTTTTCATCAATGCAAAGAAATTTTGTGCCTCATTCAAATTTTGCACCTCACCTCCACCAACCATCCTGCCAACCCCTGCATTTCCAAATCCTCTGTAGAGCAAAATACCTAAACATACTACACTACAGGACTCACAACCATTGAAACAATTATCTAAATAATAACAGTACCAGCCCTCAGATTGGATTGCCCCTGCACCAATTCAATTGCCAATACATGGATATGGATGATTTTATACTCATCATACAGCATATTAATGTACCCTTGATATGGTAGAAAATAAAACTCAGATATACTACCTTCAAGAAACAGCCCTGAGAAATGATCTTATTTAACTGTAACTAGTAATAAGGAATTCAAATCAATACTCTTAAATATTGTTGCCAAAACATTTTTGACACATTAAATTGTATTCCTCTGTCTGCTCTTTTAATGGGGATATTAGATTGGATTTTCAATAATGACGAAAAGTTCGGGAAACTTCCCAATTCGGCAGACTTGTTTCCAGATAAATGACCTCTGTACACATTGTTTCCACGCTGGAGAGATAAGGGTGCGGAACTGAGTGGTGCTCTCCAACCTGAAAGCAGTTCAGATTTAGCCACGGTAATATGCTAGCACCAAGACAGGCTGATTAGAAAGCCTGCCTCAGTAGTATTAAAGACTTTTTGGCCTTTGTGCTCTCATCCCTCACATCCCCTCAGCCCTACCGCTCCCCGTACCTCCTCTGTACATCGTGCAAAATGGGTAAATGGGCATGATGGGGGATGGGGGCATGGACAGGACATTGGCGGCTTAGATTTAGGATGGGGGCATGGAGGGAGCACGGAGTAGACCTTTCAACCATACTGTTCAAAATGTTTCCAAATCCAAACTATGTTTGTCGACTCCTCTGAGGAGTCGTGAACCACAGGTCCTGGAGAAGCTGGTCCGACGCCATGAATATTTCAAGGGATTATGAGATTCCTAACCCCACAAACGAGCCAGCCAGGTTGGGAGTGCAGGATGCCAGCATCGGATTTGGGGGCAGGAATCCTGGAATTGGGTTCCAGTGTCATTTTAGAAGGTCTCCAGAATCAATGAAAATCTAGCATGTTAACTCAATTTTGTATCTTGACACTGTAGACTCCAAGCCCACAAATAAACTAGCGATCTTCAACAACTTTAAGACTTGAACTGAATTCATTTCTATTTTTGAGATAACAGTTGGGTGAAGAATTGAGCATATTGTAAATTCAGTGTTATTCATCAACATTCTTAGAGTTCACACTTGGCCCCACTAAATTTGTAGTATGGAACTATGGATTAATCAGTATCTCAAAGTGTCACACTAATTCATTTTCCATTGTACATTTGAGATATATTTGTAAATCACTGAGTGGTACAAAACACAAAGTACTGTTATAATCATGAGTGAATTTACATGACACCATTTCAACGAGGAAGAGGGTTTCACTCTGTCATGAATGCTGAACAAACAGGAGAAGTACATACTTGCTGTGAAGCAATCCTACAATGACTCACTTTAAGGAAGTGTGGCATGTTTATTTGGAAGCTTAATTGGGGCTTGTGTACTACGTATATAATAATAGTCCAGTTCATGAATGTCTGCCTCCAGCTGGTCAATAGCTTTTTCTCAAGATTATTTCCTCAGCGTCTTACACAGTCAGCCGTACAACGTTCACCTCATCCCACACTGTGATCTCACCAATTTTCTGAGAGTTAATTGGAAATGCTCCACAATTTCTGCTTCCAGCATCATTTCATTTCTCAATCTTGGAAGAGATGCTTGTTTGGCCCTTATGGGAAAATAAGACTTGAATTGACCTAAATTGGTGTATATTCAGATACACTAAATACATCAATCATTGTTTTCACTAAAATTAGGGCACTTTTTAAAGGTACACGGTTTTGATGGAAAATATGGCAAGTATTTTATAATTTGTTTACAAATAGATGAGGTAGAAACATGAATTGGTTAAAAATAGATATCTAGCCAAACAATATTTACTATCTCGACTGACATATGAAGAATAAACACTTGATTGTGGTACTGAAGGGTTACTAGTGCCCTAAAAACATGCTCCAATGACAAAAGAGAAACAAATTCGGTATTATAAATAATAAAAATATAATTACAGCAAAAATCTTGGCTTTTCTCCATGAACTAAGTAATTGGAGGTGTGGGATAGAGGGAAAGTTGGCCGATTGGATAGGTAACTGGCTATCTGATCGAAGACAGAGGGTGGTGGTGGATGGAAAATTTTCGGACTGGAGGCAGGTTGCTAGCGGAGTGCCACAGGGATCAGTGCTTGGTCCTCTGCTCTTTGTGATTTTTATTAATGACTTAGAGGAGGGGGCTGAAGGGTGGATCAGTAAATTTGCTGATGACACCAAGATTGGTGGAGTAGTGGATGAGGTGGAGGGCTGTTGTAGGCTGCAAAGAGACATAGATAGGATGCAAAGCTGGGCTGAAAAATGGCAAATGGAGTTTAACCCTGATAAATGTGAGGTGATTCATTTTGGTAGGACTAATTTAAATGTGGATTACAGGGTCAACGGTAGGGTTCTGAAGACTGTGGAGGAACAGAGAGATCTTGGGGTCCATATCCACAGATCTCTAAAGGTTGCCACTCAAGTGGATAGAGCTGTGAAGAAGGCCTATAGTGTGTTAGCTTTTATTAACAGGGAGTTGGAGTTTAAGAGCCGTGGGGTTATGCTGCAACTGTACAGGACCTTGGTGAGACCACATTTGGAATATTGTGTGCAGTTCTGGTCACCTCACTATAAGAAGGATGTGGAAGCGCTGGAAAGAGTGCAGAGGAGATTTACCAGGATGCTGCCTGGTTTGGAGTGTCGGTCTTATGAGGAAAGGTTGAGGGAGCTAGGGCTGTTCTCTCTGGAGCGGAGGAGGCTGAGGGGAGACTTAATAGAGGTTTATAAAATGATGAAGGGGATAGATAGAGTGAACGTTCAAAGACTATTTCCTCGGGTAGATGGAGCTATTACAAGGGGGCATAACTATAGGGTTCATGGTGGGAGATATAGGAAGGATATCAGAGGTAGGTTCTTCACGCAGAGAGTGGTTGGGGTGTGGAATGGACTGCCTGCAGTGATAGTGGAGTCAGACACGTTAGGAACATTTAAGCGGTTATTGGATAGGCACATGGAGCACACCAGGATGATAGGGAGTGGGATAGATTGATCTTGGTTTCAGATAAAGCTCGGCACAACATCGTGGGCTGAAGGGCCTGTTCTGTGCTGTACTGTTCTATGTTCTAACTAAAAAAAACTCTTGCTGAAAATTTCACTATGAAATCCCAATAAACCTCCAGGGCCTGATGATCTCCATCCCAGAGTACTAAAGGAGGTGGCCATGGAAACAGCAGTTTGTTGTCATCGTCCAAAATGCTGTAGATTCTGGAACAGTCCCAGCAGATTGGAGGGTGGCAAACGCAACCCCACTATTTAAAAAAAGGAGGGAGGGAGAAAACCGGGAATTACAGATTGGTTAGCCTAATATCAGTAGTATAGAAAATGCTAGAGTCTATTATAAAGGATGTGTTAACAAGACACAGAGAAAATATCAACGGGATTAAACAAAGCCAGCATGGATTTATGAAAGAAAAATCATGTTTGACAAACCTACTGGAGTTTTCTTTGAGAGCATAACTAGCAAAATAGGTAAGGGAGAACATATGGATGTGACATATTTCGATTTTCAAGAAGTTTTTGATAAAGTCTCACATAAGAGGTGCGTGTGCAAAATAAAAACACATGGGATTTGCAGTATACATTGGCATGGATGGAGATTTGGTTAGCAGACAGGAAACAGTGTCAGGATAAATGGGTCTTCTTCAGAGTGACAAGCAATGACTCGCGGGGCTCTACAGGGATCAATGCTTGGGCCCCAGATATATATATTATACATCAATGATTTGGATGAGGGAACCAAATGTAATATTTCCAAGTTTTCTGATGACACAAAACTTGCTGGCAACATGAGTGATGAGGAGAACGTTAAGAGGCTTCAAGGTGATTTAGACAAGCTGAGCGAGTGGGCAAATACATGGCAGATGCAATATAATGTGGATAGGTGCAATGTTATCCACTTTGGTAGGAAAAACAGAATAGCAGAGTATTATTGAAATGCTGATTGTTTAGGAAATGTTGATGTACAGGGGACTTGGATATGCTGGTACATCAGTTACTGAAAGCAAGCATATAGGTGCATTAAGCAGTTAGGAAGGCAAATGGTATATTGGCTTTCATTGCAAGAGGCCTTGAGCACAAGAGCAAGGATGTCTTACTGCAGATGTACAGGGCCTTGGTGAGATGACATCACATCCACATGTTCTATTTTGCTAGTATCTATTTATCTATTTTGCTAGTTATGCCCTCAAAAAAAAACTCCAGTAGGTTTGTCAAACCATGATTTTTCTTTCATAAGTCCATGCTGATTATGTCAAATCCTGTTGATATTTTCTCAGTGTCTTGTTAACACATTCTTTATAATAGACTCCAGCATTTTTTATACTACTGATATTAGGCTAACCGATCTGTAATTCTCGGTTTTCTCCCTCCCTCCTTTTTTTAAATTGTGAGGCTGCATTTGCCACCCTCCAATCTGCTGGGACTGTTCCAGAATCTACAGCATTTTGGAAGATGACAACAAACCGCTGTTTCCATGGCCACCTCCTTACCAAGAATAGATATACTTGTCATAGAGGGAAGGCAGTGAAGGTTCACGAGGCTGATTCCTAGGCTGGTAGAATTGTCATATGAGGAGTGATTGGGTCAACTGGGCCTGTATTCGCTGGAATTTAGAAGAACGAGAGGGGATATAATTGAAACAGATAAAATTGTGGGTTTGGGCTAGACAGACTGGATGCAGGGATGATGTTTCCTCTGGCTGGGGACCACAGAACAAGGGGTCACAGTTTCAGGATACAGGACATGTCATTTAGGACCGAGATGAGGAGAAACCTCTTCACTCAGAAAACCTATGAAATTCTCTAATAAGAAAGAAATAGATAGATTGCTAGATCTAAAGGTATCAAGGGGTATGGGGAGAGCGTGGGAGTGTGGCATTGAGATAAAAAAGCAGCGATGATCACATTGAATGGTGGAGCACGCTGAAAGGGCCAAAAGGGCTTACTCCTGCTCCTATTTTCTATGTTTTCTATAAGACAACGGCTCTTTACCATCAACATGTTTTAAATTCTAGGTAGCAAAGGCATTGCCCTCTACTGCTCCCTGTTTCCAGACTAGTCGATGTACAATTCAGAATCTGTTGTGAAAGTTCTCCCTGAGCATTATTTCATAAAACAAAAGGTCTTTGTAGCACAGAAGGAGGCCCTTGGGCCTATCATATCTGCACCAGACCTTTGCTAGATTATCGCAAAGCTACCTCCACTGCTCTGTCCTCTCCCCATAGTGCTGTCTCATTCTCTGTTTCTAAATAATTAGTCATTTCCCTTAAAGAGTTATCACTCTCTGATGCAACCATTCCCTATTGCTTTCTGGATCTGATTGAAGTATTTGAATAGGTGATTAAAATAGTGGACAGGGACTGGCTATGGATGTTATTTATACAGACTTCCAGAAGGCATCCAACAAAGTCCCTCATAAGAGGCTGTTAACTGAAGTTAAAACCCATGGAATTGAAAACTAATTATTGACCTAGTTAGGAAATTGGCTAAGTGGCAGGACACAGAGAGTAGAGATAATTAGCAGCTACTCTAATTGGTGGGATGTGACCAGTGGAATCCCACAGGAATCTGCATTGGGGCCTTGACTATTCACTGTATTTATTAATGACTTAGTTTATGGGATAGAAAGCTACATTTCCAAGTTTGCTGATGACACAAATCAAGGTGGCATTGTGAGCAGTGTAGATGAAAGCAGAACATTTTCAAGAGATATTGATAGATTAAATTAATGGGGTCAACAGTCCCCAATGTTTACCCCAATATACTGAGGTAAACAGTCCCCAATTGTATAATATATCCTTGTAATTTAACCCTGGGTGTCCAGGTATCATTCTGGTAAATCTATGCTACTTGATTCAAGGTTAATGTATCTTTCCTAAGGCTTTGTATCCAGAACAGACACAGCATCTTCAGTGTGATTGAACAAGGACTTTTCATTACTGAAACATAACGTCTACCCCTTGTATTATTGTCCTCCAGATATAAAAGCCAGCATTTCATTTGCCTTCAATGATTATTTTTGTGCTTTTCCACAACATTTTACTGAGCTATTTGCTTGTATTCCAAAGTCTCTTTTGTCCTCCACTGTTTCTAGGTTTTTACTAATTTAAAGTATGCAGATCTATCAATTTTAGATCCAAAGTCCCCATTAAATGGGGTAAACAGTCCCCATTCAATGTGATCATCGCTGCTTTTTTATCTCAATGCCACACTCCCACGCTCTCCCCATACCCCTTGATACCTTTAGATCTAGCAATCTATCTATTTCTTTCTTATTAGAGAATTTCATAGGTTTTCTGGGTGAAGAGGTTTCTCCTCATCTCGGTCCTAAATGACATGTCCTGTATCCTGAAACTGTGACCCCTTGTTCTGTGGTCCCCAGCCAGAGGAAACATCATCCCTGCATCCAGTCTGTCTAGCCCAAACCCACAATTTTATCTGTTTCAATTATATCCCCTCTCGTTCTTCTAAATTCCAGTGAATACAGGCCCAGTTGACCCAATCACTCCTCATATGACAATTCTACCAACCTAGGAATCAGCCTCGTGAACCTTCACTGCCTTCCCTCTATGGCAAATAAACAGTGATAAATTAGGTTATCCATTTTGGATCTAAAATTGATAGATCTGCATACTTTAAATTAGTAAAAACCTAGAAACAGTGGAGGACAAAAGAGACTTTGGAATACAAGCAAATAGCTCTGTAAAATGTTGTGGAAAAGTACAAAAATAATCATTAAAGGCAAATGAAATGCTGGCTTTTATACCTGGAGGACAATAATACAAGGGGTAGACGTTATGTTTCAGTAATGAAAAGTCCTTGTTCAATCACACTGAAGATGCTGTGTCTGTTCTGGATACAAAGCCTTAGGAAAGATACATTAACCTTGAATCAAGTAGCATAGATTTACCAGAATGATACCTGGACACCCAGGGTTAAATTACAAGGATATATTATACAAACTAGAGTTAGATTCTCCAGGATTTAAATGATTAAGAGATTATTTCAAAGTTTAAGATATTAAGGAGAACTGACAGAATAGATAGAGAAAAAATATTTGCAAAAACTATCAGGGGAAGAGGTGGCGTAGTCGTATTGTCACTGGGCTAATAATGCTCTGAGTAATGCTCTGGAGGCCCAGGTTTGAAACCCACATGGCCGATGGTGAAATTTGCATTCAAGAATATGAAATTAAAAGTCTAATGATGACCATGAAGTGATTGTTGTAAATACCCATCTTGTTCACTAAAATCTGCCATCCTCACATGGTGCAGACCCACAGTGATGGGGTTGATTCTTAACTGCCCTCTGGAAAGGCATAACAAGCCATTCAGTTCAAGGGCCCAGCCAGAGATGCTCACATCTAATGAAAAAAAATCACCGGGATTCTCTGGCCTCCCTGCAGCATTTTTCTCGGCAGCAGGAAGTGGTGCACTGTTGGCCAGTGGTGGGATCTTCTGGCCCCACTACTCTCAATGATTCCACCACACGCTGCCGGGAAACACACGGTGGGGGTGTGCCGTTAACGGGACCAAAAGATCCCACTGGTGTGAAGAGCCGAAAGATCATGCCCATTATCTGCGGACGGCACGGTAGCACAGTGGTTAGCACTGCTGCTTCACAGCTCCAGGGACCTGGGTTCGATTCCCGGCTTAGGTTACCGTCTGTGTGGAGTTTGCACATTCTCCTCGTGTCTGCGTGGGTTTCCTCCGGGTGCTCCGGTTTCCTCCCACATTCCAAAGATGTGCGGGTTAGGTTGATTGGCCATGTTAAAATTGTCCCTTAGTGTCCTGAGATGTGTAGGTTAGAGAGATTAGTGGGTAAAATATGTAGGGATATGGGGGTAGGGCCTGGGGTGGGATTGTGGTCGGTGCAGACACGATGGGCCGAATGGCTTCTTTCTGTACTGTAGGGTTTCTATGATTTCTATCTCTGAAGTATGAAAGAAGGCTTTGGTTCATCGTGGATTTTAACCAAATCTGAAAGTTCATTAAAAGTCTTCGAATCAGGGATACATGGATAAGTCAGGCTTTTTATTAGGCTAAATGTCAGGGTCCCACATGCTGTGAGTAAGATTGCTGTCTGTTTTTCATTTCAATATTGTTTGCCATGAAGACGTAACACATGCACTCTATGTATTGAGCCCAATCTTCTCCATTCACATCATAGAGTTCAAGTTTACCAAAAAAAAGGCATTATTTTTCTTCCAACACCAGGTTAAAGTCCAACAGGTTTATTTGCTAGCACAAGCCACTAGCTTTCGGAGTGCTGCCCCTTCATCAGGTGAGTGGGATTTCAGTTCACAAACAGGGCATATATAGTCACAAACTCAATTTACAAAATAATGGTTGGAATGCGAGTCTTTACAGGTAATCAAGTCTTAAAGGTACAGACAATGTGAGTGGAGAGAGGGTTAAGCACAGGTTAAAGAGATGTGTATTGTCTCCAGCCAGGACAGTTAGTGAGATTTTGCAAGTCCAGGGAAGCCATGGGGGTTACAGATAGTGTGACATGAACCCAAGATCCCGGTTGAGGCCGTCCTCATGTGTGCGGAACTTGGCTATCAGTCTCTGCTCAGCGACTCTGCGTTGTCGTGTGTTGTGTGAGGCCTTCACAACACACGACAACACAGAGTCGCTGAGCAGAGACTGATGGCCAAGTTCCGCACACATGAGGACGGCCTCAACCGGGATCTTGGGTTCATGTCACACTATCTGTAACCCCCACGACCTGCCTGGGCTTGCAAAACCTCACTAACTGTCCTGGATGGAGACAATACACATCTCTTTAACCTGTGCTTAACCCTCTCTCCACTCACATTGTCTGTACCTTTAAGACTTGATTACCTGTAAAGACTCGCATTCCAACCATTATTTTGTAAATTGAGTTTGTGTCTATATGTGCCCTGTTTGTGAACTGAAATCCCACTCACCTGATGAAGGGGCAGCGCTCCGAAAGCTAGTGGCTTGTGCTAGCAAATAAACCTGTTGGACTTTAACCTGGTGTAGTGAGACTTCTTACTGTGATTATCTCAGTCCAACGCCGGCATCTCCACATCATTATTTTTCTTACCAGGGAGGAAGCTTTGTTTTCTGCTTTGTGATAGGTTACCAGGAGTAGGAAAAAATGTATCCCATCTTCATCGCCAATGTATTAACCTCGCCAAGGTGAGTCCTCCAGTAAGACGGTGCTTTATTGAAATAAAGGGCCACATCTGCAGCTTACAATAACTCAAGCTAGTGCTCCAGACATACATTAGCCAAGTCTAGGCTGTGAGCACGGGTTTTAAACTCCCATTGCTTGTCTGTCATTGGACAAGGCCCCACTTGCTCAATAGGGAAACCTGTATTCCACAAAGCCCATGGGGACATCCATTAATGACTCTATGATTCTATGACCTTCATAGTCACTATAACATAAGCCATTGAGTTATCAAAGATTTGCTATAGCAGTTTAAAGAAGAAACCAATCACCTCAATCTCTGGGCTACAAAGGATGGACAAAAATACAGGCAGTGTCAGTGATAACAATGTCCCAAGAATGAATTTAAAAATGTTGATGAGCTCTGCTTTGTAGGCAGAATTTTAAAGATTATAGGCCTGGAATGTATGACTGAAGAGCGGCATCGGGACCCTGTGAAAATCCTGACATGCAGACCAACCATCAACCTAGCTAGTTATCCACCTACCCATCTCACCCATTTCCACCCACTTACCCACTTATCCACCTTGTCTACCCACAAACCCACTTATCCATCCTATTCACTCACTCATGAGTGTACATACAGATATAAGAATTGGAGCAAGAGTCAGCCATTCGGCCCCTCAAGCCTGTCCGCTGCCCAACTAAGTTATGGTTGATCTGATAAAAGCAAAATACTGCAGAAGCTGGAATCTGAAACAAAGACAGAAAATGCTGGAAAATCTCAGCAGCATCTGTGGGGAGAGAATCTGTGGCATCTCCACATCGGGAGAGAATAGAGCCAATGTTCCGAGTCTAGATGACCCTTCATCAGTGCTCTGATGAAGGGTCATCCAGACTCGAAATGCTGGCTCTACTCTCTCCCCACAGATGCTCTCAGACCTGCTGAGATTTTCCAGCATTTTCTGTTTGTGTTATGGCTGATCTGATTGCTGCTTCCGCTTTCCTTCCCATCCCCTATACCCTTTGACTCTCTTGCCAGTCAAGCATCTATTCAACTCAGCCTTAGAAATACTCAGTAACGTTGGGCGGGATTCTCTGGCCGCGCTCACCCAAGACCGGAAATTCCCACCCGAGTTCAACGGACCTTTAAAAGGTCTACTGAATTTTCTGTCTTGCCTGCTACGATTCCTGCGGCAGGCAGGATGGGTAATTTTTGACCCCTGATTCCACTGATCTCTGGAGAAGACAATTCCACAGACTAACGACTCACTGAGAGCAAAAGATTCTCATCTCCATCTTAAACGATGGACGCCTTGTTTTGAAACTAGATCTAAGTTCCTCCATGAGAGGCAACATCTCCTCAGCGTCAATCCTTCAAGTCCCCTCAGGATTTATCTGTTTCTATAAAATCACCACTCATTCTTCTGAACTCCAGTGGATACAGATCCAACATGTCTAACCTTTCCTCACACGACAATCCTTTCATCCCAGGAATCAGTCGAGTGAACCTTTTCTTCACAGCTTCCAAGGCAATTATATTCTTAAATAAGGAAAAATAAAACTGTGCACGATACTTTAGATGTGACCTCACCTGTACAACTGTAACAAAACATCCCTACTTTTATATTCCATTCCCCTTGCAATAAACAACAACATTCCACTTACCTTCCTAATCAATCGCTATACCTGCACACTGACTATTTGTGATTCAGAAGACCAGAACACTCAGATTCCTCTGTACATTAGAATTCTGAAATCTCTCTCCATTTAAATGGTAGACTGCTTTTCGATTCATCCTGCCAAAGTGGATAAGTTCATATTCTCCCACATTATATTCCGTATTTTTGCCCACTCTATATATGCTTATGTATGAAAAAAACTATCTATATCTCTTTGCCAAATCTTTATGTCCTCGTCACAACTTACTCTCTGACCTATCTTTATGTCAGCAACAAACTTAGCAACCATATGTTCAGTCCTTTCATTCAAGTCATTGATATAAATTGTAAATAGTTGAGGCCTCAGCATGATCCGTGCAGCACTCCACTCATGACAGCTTACCAACCGGAAAATGGCCCATTTCTCTCTACTCTCTGTTTTCTGTTAGGTAACCAATCCTTTATCCCTGCCACTATGTGATCCCTACATCTTGAGCTCTTATTTTGTGTAACAACCTTTGATGTGGCACCTTGTCAAATGTCTTCTGGAAATCCAAGTACACTACATAGAAACATAGAAACTAGAAGCAGGAGTAGTCCTTTCGGCCCTTTAAGCCTGCTCCACCATTTATTTTGATCATGGCTGATCATCGAATTCAATATCCTGATCCCCCCTTCCCCCCATATCCTACGATCCCTTTAGCTCCAAGAGCTATATCTAATTCCTTCTTGAAATCTGACAACATTTTGGCCCCATCTACTTTCTGTGGTAGTGAATTCCACACATTCACCACCCTCTGGGTGAAGAAATTTCTCCTCAACTCAGTTCTAAAAGGTTTATCCCTTATCCTCAAACTATGACCCCTAGTTCTGGAGGAACATCTAAAGGTTCCCCTTTATCCATGTTGTTTGTTACTTCCTCAAAGAACTCTAATAAGTTAGTCAAACGTGATTTCCCTTTCAGAAAACCATATTAACTCTGTCTAATTGCATTAGATTTTCTAAATGTCCTGCTATAACCCCCTTAATAATAGATTCTAGCATCTTCCTTGTACAGATCGCAGGTAACAGGCCTGTTGTTTCCTGCTTTCTGTCTTCCTCCTTTATTGAATGAAGTGTTTACATTTGCTATTTTTAAATATGATGGGACCTTTCCAGAATTTAGGGAATTTTCAAAAATAAAAACTTTCTCAGCAGAGATGTCTTTTAAGACCCAAGGATGAAATCCATCAGGATCTGAGAACTTGTCAGTCTTTAGTGCTAATCATTTTCTCAGTCCACTTTGCTGTGATTATAATTGTTTTAAGTTCCTCCATCTCCTTCACCTATTGATTTACAGTTATTTCACTCATTCACTCACTTACCCATTCACTCATTCACCCATTCACTCATTCACTCATTCATTCATTCATCCACTCACCCATTCACTCATTCACCCACTCACTTATTCACTCACTCATCCACTCACCCATTCATTCACTCACCCATTCAGTCATTCACTCAGTCACCCATTCACTCACTCATCAACTCACCCATTCACTCATTCACTCACTCACCCATTCATTCATTCACCCACTCACTTATTCACTCACTCATCCACTCACCCATTCACTCACTCACCCATTCAGTCATTCACTCAGTCACCCATTCACTCACTCATCAACTCACCCATTCACTCACTCATCCATTCACTCACTCACCCATTCACTCACTTATCCACTCACCCATTCACTCATTCACTCACTCACCCATTCACTCATTCACCCACTCACTTATTCACTCACTCATCCACCCACCCATTCACTCACTCACCCATTCAATCATTCACTCACTCACCCATTCACTCATTCACTCACTCGCCCATTCACTATCTCATCGACTCACCCATTCACCCATTCACTCACTCACCCATTCACTCACTCACCCATTCACTCACTCATCCACTCACCCATTCACTAATATTTAAACTTACCATAAGGCAACTAGTGCTGTATAAATGGGGGCATGTCCTGTCCTTCCCCACTTATACCCTGTTCCAGAGCTCCCCAAAGGACGGGTGGTCCACTTAAGTGAACATCAAGATTGGAAGGTCCCAGAAGAAATGAGCAGCAGCGTCAAGTCAGGGGAATTTACGAGCAGTGGCAATACACATGTCATTGCCACTGTTTGTAAGATCTGGGCATTTTTTAAAAAAAAATAAGTATTTTGCTCCTTGCTCAGTTCCTCCAGAAAATGGAAAAAGTTGACGACACAATCAATTCTTTATTTTTTTGTTCACCCAGCTTAATTTACTTAGATTAAGTTTTATCCAAGCCTCAGGAAAAGATCTGGAATTCAGTCATAACTTCCAAACGTGAGCATCAAAAATTGACTCTGACAATCTCTTCAATTTTTCTTCAGGAATTGATCTCAGAATAAAACAATTATTCTGCAGCCTCTAGTGTCACAGAATTGAATTTACACAACAGATCCACTGTAGTTAGTGGATCTTGCTTATGATGTACTCCTATAATCCAATTCTTCTGATGGAAAAATAGCAATTTGACCCACCAATCAATAGCTATTGTGCAATTAAAAGACTCTTAAAGTCTCGTTCCAGCAATTAAATTTTTGATTGAACTTTTATTTTTCTATATATTGAAGGCTTGTCAAAGTTTTCTTCATGTCATACAACTGGTATCTCTGACACAATCTCAGAAGCAGCACGTCAGAAATAAAATATTCAAAGAGAAGTATAATTGCTGGAAAGAGGGTTTAACCGGCTCTCTATTATTCCCCTATCTTTGATTTGTGTTGAAGATTATTTTTTGTTCATCACCAGCCTCATTGGGTTGTTCCATTTCTGGAAGGAAAATCTCACTAATGGAGTAGCTCCCATGGCACATTTTGGAAAAATCTCAAGCACTTTTCTTCATTCTTTCATGGAATGTGGGTGTCGTTGACAAGACCAACATTTGTTGCCCACCCCTAATTACTCTTGAACTGAATAGCTTGCTCAGCCATTTCAGAGGGATGTTAAGAGTAAACCACATTACTGTGGGTCTGGTGTCCAAAGAATCCATAGAATCCTGAAAGTACAGAAGGAGGCCATTCAGCCCATCGAGTCTGTGCCGACCACATCTCACCAGGCCCTATTCCCATAAACCCACACATTTATCTTGCTAATCCCCCTGACTCTAGGGTCAATTTAACATGGCCAATCAACCTAACCCGTATATCTTTGGACACCATGTAGGCCAGACCAAGATGGCAGATTTCCTCCCCTAAAGGACATTAGTGAACCATATGTGTTTGTATAACAATCAACAGTTTCATGGTCATCTTTAGTTCCAGATTTCTTTTTATTGAATTCAAATTTCATCATCTACCATGGTGGGGTCTGAACTCAGGTCCTCAGAGCAGTACCCTGGGCCCTTGGATTACTAGTTCAATGACAATTAGGACAAAGGTGTTTTTATGTCACAAAAGTTATCTTTCTGCTTTCCCTTGCCTTGTACTTGCTTTTAAACTATTAAATGTCTAACTTCAGCCAGGAGCAATGAGTTTGGCAATCTGAAACAATGGGATGAATTTTAACTTGCAGCAGCTTGTAGGTTTGGGAGCAGGTGAGGGTTAAAATCACAGTCACTGGCAGCATGCCCGAGAGCTGGCTCCATTTGTCAACTTCCACATTTCACTGCAATGAGTGGCATCATCAGTGGCAATGTTAACATAATTGATAGCCCTGGCAATAAGCCATCAAACACACATCTTTCACACTTTTGGCTGCCCACAACTGTGAGATCCAGCAAAAGTTTCAGAATGAGCCCTGGTAGATTTTAGAGACAAAGACATTGAGGGCAGTGGTGACTTTGACAGCCCCTGATAAAACATGGCCACCAGATCCAGTAGGCAGCAGATTTTGTTCCTGTAGACAGCAATGTCTGACACCACCTGAAGTGACATTCTGAGCCTCTTGAGACGCTGGTGTTCCCAGCTTATCCTTTATCTGTAAACCTTGTATGTTTTCTATCGCCTACTGCAAGCTGCACCTCTTTGCTGATCCCTTGTCCTCTGTGGATTTGCAGGTCAGTGACAAGCAGCCTGTTTCTGTTCCTGCTGATGGCACTCCTGCAGACATTGGTGCTGTTGATGCTGCTGTACATCTTGTTCCTCAGCTGAGGTCCAAAGTAAAACAGTGTTAGCAGCACCCATCTGATAGATCACAGATCCAAGGCAGTATACAAGTGTGCAAACTCCAGTGTGGTGACCTTTCAGCCCATTTACTGTGAACAAAACCTTTCAAACAACAAGATAAGCAGTCAGTCATGAGGTTTCAGTACTTAGTGGCATTGTTCTCTCATGTCTTTAATTCCCTCAATTGTTGCTGTGTTCTCCTCTTTGCATTTGTTGGCCTTGGAAACCCATACACCTACAGAGATGACGCAAGTTCCTATGTGTGTGACAAGTTTTTTTCACAGTGCTTTAGAGAGAATAGAACCAACATTTCAAGTCAGGGTGACCCTTTGTCAGAGCTGAAGACAAGGAAAATAGTATGAGATTCATACTGTGAGCAGAGGGCTCCAGTTATAATGCACATTGTTGCATTCAGCTGAGTGTCAACAAGATGTGTGCATGATTACCTTAGCCAGACAGCGGCACAGCACTCTGCCATGAGTATGATAGGGCAAGCGCTGAGAGTGTCGTGGCAACAGTGCCAAACGTAGATCCAACAATTAAAACAGAACATGCTGGAAAAGCTCAGCAGGTCTGGCAGCATCTATAGAGAGAGAAATAGAGTTAATGTTTCGAGTCCATACACCTTTCATTTGATCCAGCAAGTTTTGTTAGTAGATCGTTTCTGGTTTTGATATTTGCCATTGTTTTATTGAGATGTTCCCAGAAGGGCAAAGTCCTATCTGGAGTCACTCCCAAGCATGTTGGGAATTGGGATTATGCTTAAGTCTTTGGCCATCCATGTAAATACACAATTCTTTCTTGACATTAGCATTGTGGAGGTGGAATACACTGGAGATGGTTTTAGAGAGATTTAATATGAGATGCCATGTGCTGCAATAGTCTGTTAACATTGCAACTTATCTGTAAAGGATCTGGTCTAAATTGTAAAAGAATGGAGCATGGATGGTAAAACAATGCAATTAGCATAAATGGACTTGCATGAAGTTGTTGTCGGCAGGTAATTTTTATGTGCGTTGAACAGGGTTGGGGCTAGCACTTAGTCCTGTGGTAGTGCACTGGATTGTCTTCTCCACTTCTCCCTTTCTAAGGTCGTCTCTGAAGGAGCATTTCAACAACTGTCCTAACCTGGGTTGGATGCACTCTGGACAGCTTTTGGAGTAGGCCAGTGTGCTATACCGACGTAGGCAGTTGCGAGGTCCAGGGGCACATTGCTTGTCTTCAGGTTCTTCTGGAAACCATTTTCATTGTAGGTGATTAGTATCAGTGCTTGATCTCATGCATTGCAGCCCTTATGGAAAGCAGCTTGGCTAACATTAAGGATACTCCCTACTTCTGGAAATATGTGTTGTATGATAAGTTCAAAGATCTCAAAGCAGGCAGAAAATAGTAAAACCAGTAAATAACTGGCCACCTATGTGAGGTCTTTTCCAAGTAAGATAATTGGGGAGCTGGATTAGGATACCTCCCTGTTGTAATCATAGAACGATAGAATCCCTGATGTGAAGAAAGAGGCCATCTGGTATATCGAGTCTGCACCGAGATGCCGAAAGAGCATCTTACCCGGGCCTTCCCCTCCACCCTATCCCTGTAACCCCACACATGTTCCATGGTTAATCCACCTTACCTACACATCTTTTACACTAAGGGGCAATTGAGCATGGCCAATCCACCTAGCCTGCACACCTGTGGGCTGTGGGAGGAAGCCAAAGCATCCAGAGGAAATCCACACAGACATGGGGAGAATGTGCAAACTCCAGGCAGTCATCCAAGGCCGGAATCAAACCCGGGTCCCTGGTGCTGTGAGGCAGCAATGTTAACCACTGTGCCATTGTGCCAAATTCACTGGGTCTTTTCCCAGTGTCACGCTGTGATGCAGATCAGTTGCTCACGCTGAGGATACAGGCTTGTTTAAAGGCCTGATTAAAGGCTCAACAATGAAACAAACATTTAACATTCTAACAATGCATAACACATTCATATACAAAGCCCGGTGCAACTACAAATCTTTAATCTTCCTCCTCTTACTGCCTCTATGTGGTGCAACTCTGACTTAGGTGAGGGGCAGGCTGCGCACATCCCGGCTCTGCCTGCTGAGAGGCTCTTGATCAACATCCTCAGGGTTTCCAGAATTTCCATTTTATTACCTTTTCGTTTAGTTCTCCACATTTCTCAATTCTTGTCCGAGCAACTCATTAGCAACTTTAAGCAGGATAGCAAAGTTTGTGGGCAACAGATGGCAAAGTAGGAAATTGTCTGTGGACAGGAAGTAATGTGCAGTAAGCTGGCATCAGCATCAGAGGTAAATACATGATAGTATCACTGGGAGCACAAGTGGGCAGGATAATATAATTTGACGATTCAAAGTAATGTAGCAGGATTGCAGCAACTGTAAGTGAAGGATTCAGACCATATCCAACTCTGAGCAAAAACAAAACTAATTGAAAATTGGCATTTGAAGGTAAAACAGTCAAATGGGTGAATCCATGGGTGGGAGAAATTTGTGTACTATGAATATTTATAAACTTTCACCACGTTTTGCTGCTAACATTTTCATGGACTGCCACATTTTCTGTTTAGTTTACAGTGTACAAAAGCTAAACTCTTTTAAAGTTTATAAAGTTTATTTATTTATTAGTCACAAGTAGGCTTATATTAACATTGCAATGAAGTTACTGTGAAAATCCCCTCGTCGCCACACTCCGGCGCCTGTTCGGGTACACTGAGGGAGAATTTAGCATGGCCATTGCACCTCTTCAGTCCCTTTCTGTACTTTCTTTTCACTCCTTCTCTCTCTGTCCATCTTACATTCACATTCTCTCATTTCGGGGTTTGCCTTATGAAATTCATTACCAAACATAATTCCAAAGTGGAGATAATAATCCCTAAAATCCAAGCTATTAACAAATAATTGAGATCAAAATAGACATCTGAATGAGTATACATTACACATTGCTGGTTTTGAGAGCTGTTCAATTACTGGAAAATTGCGGGTCAATAATTCATCCAATGATCAAATAATCTTCATGATGTTGATGATGGAAGTGGCTCCACCTTACCATGCACTCAGAAACATAGTAGGAAAATAATTTAGTGATGTTAGCAGATTGCTAAACCACGAGGATCGACATACAATTAATGCAGTAAATTGACAGCACTTGGCTGGTAAAATTACTTCCTCCTCACACAGTCTTAAAAGGATATCAAACCTAAATAGTAATAGCCATGAAGCTGCAAAATGTTCTTTACATGCTTGGCCCTCATCTGAAACTATTCCTTCCCTCACATGCTTACAAACATTCAGCTCAAAGGAATCCTCCCAACTAATATAACTGAATGTTCCATCTACATGTACTCACAACTACTATGGTCCACATATTGATATCTGGGTAGCGCTACGTGTCATCTTAGCAACTGGAACTCAGTGCTTTTATATTTTGAAAAAGTACAGTCCACAGCAGCCATGGGAGAATACTTACAAAAAGAGAATTTCCCCTTTCTTCATAATTGTCACTTCATATGAGAAGTGATCCAAATCTTCGAAAAAGATATAAAGAATACGAGAGATCAGAAAAGGACTTAAAAGGAAGTGTATAATACCAACTGCTGCTCTTTATACTTTTCTATTCACTGTCAGAAAGCTATAAACTATTATCGCATAGTCTATTGAAACTGAAGAGGAAGGCTGCTGATCAACACACTCTTGCAATCTAAGTGTTGCTTCTCGAGATGGGCGGCGCGGTGACACAGTGGTTAACACTGCTGCCTCACAGCGTCAGGCACCTGGATTCGATTCCCGGCTTGGGTCACTGTCTGTGTGGAGTTTGCACTTTCTCCCTGTGTATGCATGGGTTTCCTCCGAGTGTTCCGGTTTCCTCCCACAGCCCAAAGATGTGCGGGTTAGGTTGATTGGCCGTGATAAATTGACCCTAGTGTCAGGGGGATTAGCAGGATAAATATGTAGGGTTACAGGAATAGGGCCTGGGTGGGATTGTGGTTGGTGTAGACTCAATGGGCCGAATGGCCTCCTTCTGTACTGCAGGGGTTCTATGATTCTATGATCTAGATAATGCTGAGACAGAGCACCCTCACACTACACTGGAACAGCTCCTCACTCTTACCTCCAAGGTAGTAGTTAAGCAAATCACAGCAGGAAAGATAATGGGGGCTATCTTGAGCCCATTCTCACCGTCCTTGGGAATGATAGCAGAGGCTCAAGATACGGAAGTCATAGGTATCGCCAGTGAGATCGCAATTTCAGCCGACGACCTCATCAGGTTCATGCCCATAATAGGTGTGAATCTGATTTACATACATTTCAATAAATTTTAATATTATGAACATGCCCCCTCGCCAAATTTTGGCCCACGCTGATGTGACATCATGTCCAGGGCAAAATCTTACCAAAAAATGGCAGAATGCTGTTTCCGGCTAGAAAACCGGTGTGTTTTTCTCCAGATAAAAAGGCCGGTTTTCTCTCCAGATCTTATGACGCTCTGCCAAACAAATCAAGGGTGTGTGTTTCATGCTATCATATAGGGAACGGGGCTTAGATACGCTAAAAGCCTGGCTGCAGTGAGATCAGGGTGCCATGTTTAAAGGGTGCCCCAATTCGAACAGCAATAAACTTCCCCCCAGCCCACTATGGCGATCTCAGGGGCTCCCATCCATCCCCCAATCAGAGCCGCATTCACTCCAAACTCCACCCACACGATCAACAACCCTTTCCCTCACCCCCACATCATCGGCCCTTCCCCCCCATAGTCGGAGCCAGCACCCATCCTCACCCTACACCAAACAGCCACTGCCAGCAGCCCCTGCTCCCCCTTCTGCACTGGCCCCACCACCACATATAAATGAATCCCCCCACCTTCCCCCATGAGATTCCCGCAGAGGTCCATCTCTTGGCACAGGTTGGAACTGCCGGGTTGGCACTGCCAAGGTGGCATGTTGTCAACCTGGCAATGCCAACCTGTGCCAAGGGGCAGTGCCAGGGAGCAGTGCCAGAGTACTGCCTGACCATGTCCCTCTACCCCAGGGGCTATACTCACTTTTGTGCCCCCAGAAGGATCTCTGCAATGGGTTCACATCTGAGTGATGTCACATCAGCACAATTTGAAAATTCAGTGGGGGCGAGGGGTCAATATCCGGTGAGGGAGCATGTTAATAATATTGAAATGTATGTAAATCAAGTTCACAACCGTTACAGATGTGAAGCTGATGACATCGCGAGGGGAGAGGAAGATCCAAAATCGCGATGTCGCCAGTAAGGTCTGTGACTTCCGGATATTGAGCCCCCCATTGGCACTCCCATGGACGGTGGGAGTGGGCTCACGATTGGAGTGAATGCCGGTTCTGATTGGGGGATGAAGGGGAGCCCCTGAGACTGCCATGGTGGGCTGGAGGAAGGTTTATTGCTGTTCTAATTGGGGCGCCCTTTAAACATGGCACCCCGATCTCAGTGCAGCCAGGCTTTGTCAAGCAGGTAAAGTAACATTGAAGAAAAAGTAGAAATTAATATATTTTAGCACTGTAGATGCTGTTACTGCAGACAGGATTTTGATCAGGTTTTTGAAGCCAGTTTCAACAGTTGGCATGAACGGTAGATTTATTAGCTGTGTTTATTGAAGAAGGCATCATGGATAAAGACATCTGTGCAGAGGGCATGGGACTTTCAACATAATGGACATGATTTCAGATAAGGAGGTCTTTCTGGCCGTGTGGATCAATTTTAACTCACATTATCTTTAACTGACTTTTCTGTCTTTCCATCCCATAACACAGTTGATTATAATGTTTATACCAGTTTTCCAGGAATTCTGCCTGTTTCCTGCTAAAGCTCCAGTGAGAAATTGAGGAAATCTCCAAACCACCATCTCCAATTTTGAACCGATGAAAAATTGATCTGCAGAAGCAATCGATATAAATCAGCTCAGTTTTTTCATATATATTCTCTTCTGAGTTCAGCATCCAAGGCAGTAGGCATTGAGCCAAAGAAGTGTCATTACAAAGCTCATTAACTCATCAGAAAATCAAGCACAGCACGTACCAGAATTTCCAATGTTCTTTCTTGGTAGGTGAGGCTTCCAACTGGGATGCAAAATTGGAAATTATCCCTCTCATCTTTTCCTGAGAAACTATCACCCAAATGATCATAATTCCTTGTAATCCCAATCCTTACTTTAAAGAGAATGGCAGTTATGGTGGAAGCAAAATGATTGCTGGTGCATTTGGTGAAGAGATTGTTATATTACTGCTCGCTCTGAGAATTAACACTTCAATTGGATCCACCCTCCATTAATTAGCTTCATTGGCATTCTTATGACAGCTTGTACTGACATGGTTAGGATGACATAACTGGGATTAATGGGGGAGTAATATTTGAGGACTTTGGAAATCTCCAGAGTGGTAATTATTAACTGTGTCAAATGTTTGAGGTCGACTTACAGTGAGCTTCAGTAATCAAAACCATTTCCCTGTACTTGCGAGAATGGCAGATGCTCTGATATTTTTGACTATTGCCTCATTTTAGTCATCTGATCAAGAATGCAGTCATTGGCTAGAGACGAATGTTGACTTACATCCACAATACGCTGACGCATTATTCCAGAGAAATCAAAGGAGCACCCATTCTCACAGCTGCAAACAGCAAAAAGAGCCAGCAAACAACATAAACACATTAGTTAAAACAGTAGGAAATTCAGCAGTCTGGTTCAATACAGAAAACTGAGAACCAGGCTACCTGCCTCGTAAAATTCAGTTCATCAAGCAGTTTTGTTTTCCTCATTCCAAGGTAGGGAACAAGCTGATAAACACTTCTGCTTTGTTGGCATGACAACTATTTCATTGTTGCTATCATTGCTGTGATTTTCTGATTGCATTTCACTTCTAATGCCTGAGCACATCAGCTGACTGTAAATCCCAGCATTTCCGGGCTCAATGATATGTTGAATTCAATGTTACACCAATCGGTGGTACGTTATCATCATACACTACAGGTACAACAGCATTGTTTCCATCATGTACTTGGTCATTGAGAGCTATAACTTTATAAAATCAGTTTGAAGTGCATGTCTACCCCCAAGAATGGCAATATTGTGTATTGAATTTACAAAGTCAACATGCCTAGCAATATCCAGAACCGTCAGTGTCAATTGTTGACTTCAGACATTTGACTGTGAAAGTGGTGTTTTCTGAATGCCTTAATGATGCTTGTTCCATTGGCGGTGCTAAGCATGTTGTGTTTATGGGTATAAACAACACGTCTTATGTGTGAAGGTTCATCATTTCATATAATTCAAAGGTTGGTGTTCAGGGAGAACAACAAAACATACGTCCCTTTTATATCCACAGCAGGTCAATCAGTTCCAATTGCCTTTTATAGAAGCTTCCATGAGCTGTGAAATTCCTTCTTGGCTGTGAAACATTAAAGGAAATCACTCCAAAATTGATCTTTACAATCAAACACCCATTGATCGCTATATAACTGAGTGCAAGCTCCCCTAGTAAAATAAGAAATTATTCTGGAAAGTCTGACAGATTGTTATGACTGGTGATGCTAGTAGGTGGTGCTCCAATAGAAATTCCAGTGTTAATTTTATGACATGCCTGTAAGTCCTCCCTGATACCATCACGTTTATGTTGCATTATCCTCTCAAAAGTGAAAAGAATAGAGCTGCAGAAGCAGAAAGAGAAAAGTGAAGAGTGACGGATGAGAAGAGAAAGGGAGAAGTGGGAAAGGAGACAGACAGACAGAACAATGAACTGAAAACAACACAGACAGGAAAAAGAAAACTAGACTCGCCAACTTTCCTTGTGAAACCCCACAGAAAATCCATTGAAATATATCAAAGGTAATTTTCATTTTCAATTCCTGGATAATGCCCAATTGTCGTATCATTTATATCAAGGTGCAATGACAGTCTTAGGTTTTCTGACCAGATTGAGAGGATTAGCAGAGCACAAGAAATTTGGCCCAGCTTTAGGAGAAATGTTAAGAGACAGTTTGGTCTCTGGTTTTAACAGCCTCATTATACAGAAGAACTAGGGTGGCACGGTAGCACAGTGGTTAGCACTGCTGCTTCACAGCTCCAGGGACCTGGGTTCGGTTCCCGGCTTGGGTCACTGTCTGTGTGGAGTTTGCACATTCTCCTCGTGTCTGCGTGGGTTTCCTCCGGGTGCTCCGGTTTCCTCCCACAGTCCAAAGATGTGCGGGTTAGGTTGATTGGCCATGCTAAAATTGCCCTTTAGTGTCCTGAGATGCGTGGATTAGCGGGTAAAATATGTAGGGATATAGGGGTAGGGCCTGGGTGGGATCGTGGTCGGTGCAGACTCGATGGGCCGAATGGCCTCTTTCTGTACTGTAGGGTTTCTATGATTTCTATGAACTTACTGGCAGAGACCAAAATCTGTTTAGAAAAAGCTGTGGAGTTGGCCTGAATGTGCTGAGCAGGGCGTAAGCAAGTTTCAAGGCCTACCCAACACGGTGAACCATTTGTGGTGGGAAACAGCTATTGAGACGAACGTTTAAAGTTTATTTATCAGTACCATAAGAAGCCTTACATTCACATTGCAATGTAGTTCCTGTGAAAATCCCCGAGTCACCACACTCAGGCACCTGTTCAGATACACTGAGGGAGAATTTAGCATGGCCAATACACCTAACCAGCATGTCTTTCGGACTGTGGGAGGAAACCGGAGCACCCAGAGGAATCCCACGCAGACACAGGGAGAATGTGCAAACTCCACACAGACAGTGACCCAAGCCAGGAATCGAACCCAGGTCCCTGGCCCTGTGAGGCAGCATTGCTAACCACTATGCCACCATGCCACCCCCCCCCCCCCCCCCCAGCCTGTGTGTGGTTGCAGCAGAGTCCAAGAAAGGGAATACAGCAATGAAGGTGCAAGTTTGTTTTCAATGCGGAGGAAAGCACTTCCAAGAAGCTGACAGATGCAGAAATAATATATGTTACTGCTGTAATAGGAAGGGTCACTAACGTAGGGGGCAGAGTGAAAAGGTCAGGACAGAATATGCAGAAAAAAAGCCACAAAGGCGAGCTTAACTCCTTTAAAAAAACTGTGATGTGGAGATGCTGGTGTTGGACTTGGCTGGGCACAGTAAGAAGTCTCACAACAGCAGGTGAAAAGCCAACAGGTTTATTTGGAATCACGAGCTTTCAGAGCGCTACTCCTTCATCAGGTGAGTGGAGCTTTTGCCCACTCACCTTTTAAAAATTCTGGATGAGGAGCCCAACAAGGGACCCAAGCTGTATACCCCAAACCAGGTCCAACTAATAATGGTGCCTGCTATAGAAATAGCCTTGATGGTAAGCAGCAGATCTCTTAAAATGAAAGTCAACACAAGAGCTGCAGCCACAATCATTGGGGAGCTGGCATTTTGTTACCTTCAAAAAGACCTCCAACCATTGAGACTGAGTGAGTCAGGAGCCATATTGTCTACAAATAATAAAGGGGGATAAAGGGGGAGGTGGCTAGATGGGTGGAGAACTGGCTTGGTCATAGAAGACAGAGGGTGGTAGTGGAAGGGTCTTTTTCCGGCCGGAGGCCTGTGACTAGTGGTGTACCGCAGGGCTCTGTATTGGGACCTCTGCTGTTTGTGATTTATATAAATGATCTGGAAGAAGGAGTAACTGGGGTGATCAGTAAGTTTGCGGACGACACAAAACTGGCAGGACTTGCAGATAGTGAGGAACATTGTCAGAGGCTACAGAAGGATATAGATAGGCTGGAAATTTGGGCAAAGAAATGGCAGATGGAGTTCAATCCTGATAAATGCGAAGTGATGCATTTTGGTGGGAATAATGTAGGGAGGAGCTACACGATAAATGGAAGAACCATAAAGGGTGTAGAGACGCAGAGGGACCTGGGTGTGCAAGTCCACAGATCTTTGAAGGTGACGTCACAGGTGGAGAAGGTGGTGAAGAAGGCATATGGCATGCTTGCCTTTATAGGACGGGGCATAGAGTATAAAAGTTGGGGTCTGATGTTGCAGATGTATAGAACGTTGGTTCGGCCGCATTTGGAATACTGCGTCCAGTTCTGGTCGCCACACTACCAGAAGGACGTGGAGGCTTTGGAGAGAGTACAGAGGAGGTTTACCAGGATGTTGCCTGGTATGGAGGGGCTTGGTTATGAGGAGAGATTGGGGAAACTGGGGTTGTTCTCCTTGGAAAGACGGAGGATGAGGGGAGACTTAATAGAGGTGTATAAAATTATGAAAGGCATAGATAGGGTGAACGGTGGGAAGCTTTTCCCCGGGTCGGTGGTGACGTTCACGAGGGGTCATAGGTTCAAGGTGAAGGGGGGGAGGTTTAACACAGATATCAGAAGGACATATTTTACACAGAGGGTCGTGGGGACCTGGAATGTGTTGCCGGGCAAGGTGGTGGAGGCGGACACACTGGGAACGTTTAAGACTTATCTAGACAGCTATATGAACGGAGTGGGAATGGAGGGATACAAAAGAGTGGTCTAGTTTGGACCAGGGAGCGGCGCGGGCTAATTGTTCTTTGTTTCTCGTTTCAAGGCTTCATTCTATGATCATCTTGCTGGTGCCAGTACAGAGCGAGACTGCGGATAGTTGGGAACCTGTCTCGGGGGCAGGGAATTCAGATGGTGTTCGTAAAGCAGAAGTGGAAATGAATAGGGTTGGGAAGCATTTTCTGATCAGGGCCAGTGTGATCTCCTGGACTCGTTTCGATCGCCTCAGGGGGTCGGAGAGGAATTTCCCAGATTTTTTTTCCCCATATTGGCCCTGGGGTTTTCACTCTGGGTTTTCGCCTCTCCCTGGAGATCACATGGTCTGGAATGGGGGGGTGGGGGTGAGTTAATAGGTTGTGATGAACAAAGCATCGTAGCTGTGAGGGACAGCTCGGTGGATAGGATATTAGGATGTAGATAGGCTGGAAAATTGGGCGGGGATCCTGGATTCAGGATTCAATCCTGGACCGGGGAGCAGCGCGGGCTTGGAGGGCCGAAGGGCCTGTTCCTGTGCTGTATTGTTCTTTGTTCTTTGTAAATACAGGGTCAGAAAGTCACTGCGTTCTACAGAAACCAAATGGCATAGCTACTTGTCCTGATAATTGAAGGTTACAGACCTTGCCTAATGGACTGAGATTGGCTAAAACAGATAAAATTAGATTGGTTACAAATATTAAACCTATGGGATGGAGGTTTTCAGGAGTTGCTGTGTAAATATTCCAAGGTTTTCCAAAAGGAGTTAGGACGAATAAGGGGGGCTAATGCCAAAAGTTACCTGAATCCCGATGAAACACCTAAATTTGTTTCGGGCCCGCCCAATGCCCTATGCACTTTATCATAAGGTTGAAGTTGAGCGTGGGGATTGGAAGATTGAGGTACTATAAAACCTGCACAATTCTCTGAATGGGCTGCACCCATAGTCGCTAGCTTTAAGCTGGATTGGACTGTAAGAATTTGTGGGGATTATAAACTAACCATAAATCGAGATCAGACAGACAGATGCCCCGTTGCTAGATTTGAGGATCTCTACGCCAAACTAGCCAGAGGTTTAAAATACACCAAGTTGGACCTCAGTCATGCCTACCAACAGCTGGAGTTGAATGAAGCTCCCCAGACGTTAGTTACTATCAACACCTACAAGGGGTTACACCAGTATACATGTTTACCTTTTGGAGTCTCATCGGTCTGTGCCATTTTCCAGCATATGATGGAAAGTTAATTACTAAGAATCCCTAACGTAGTGGTTTATCTGGATGATGTTCTAATTACAGAAGCCTCACCTAAGGAACACAGATCAAACTTAGAGGAAGTTTTGAGAAGATTTAAAGTGTGCGCCCATTTGAAACGAGAAAAACGCAATTTGCAGGCAGCTGAAGTTACATATTTGGGTTTCAGGATAGACACAAAAGGCTTTGGAGGATAAAGTTAAAGCCATTAAGGAAGTTCCACAATCGAAAAAGGTATCGGAGTTAAAATCATTCCTAGGAATGGTGAATTATTATGATAGATTTTTACAAAATGTGTCTACAATGTTAGCTCCACTTCTCCAGCTATTAAAGAAACATCAGTGTTGGAGGTGGGGTGAGGAACAAAAAGAAGCATTCACCAAAGTAAAGCAGGCCTTGCAGTCATCAACACTGCTTGTATACTTTGATCCAACCAAGCCACTGGTAGTTACCTGTGATGTATCACCGCCGTATGGAGTGGGAGCAGTTTTGTCCCACAGGATACCTGATGAAGTAGAAAGGCCTTTGTGTCGAGAACATTATCAGATGTGGAAAAAAAGTGTTCTCAGATAGATAAAGAATGTTTGGCGGTAATTTATACGGTGAAGAAGTTTCATCAATATGTATATATGGAAGACATTTCACAATAGTATCAGATCAAAACCACTGTTGGGTTTATTCTGAGAGAATAAACCAGTGCCACCAATTGCCTCTGCAAGGGCACAAAGATGGATTCTATTGTTACCAGCATCACCCAGGAACACAAACATCAAATGCGGATGCACTTAGCCATTTGCCTGTGCCACAGAGAGTAGTATTCTTCCAGTCCCACAAGAAATCGTGCTGGCGCTGCAGCTGATAAGACATTGCCGGTCTCAGCTAAATACATAAAAACTTGGACTGAAAGAGACCCAGTGTTATCAAAAGTTAATATAATGATGATGCAAGTCTGGCAATAGGATAAGTCAGAGCTACTTAAACCTTACCAGTAGAGAAGAATGGAGATGACGTATGAGGACTGCGTGGTATTGTGGGGGGGCTCATATTCTAGTGCCACCCCAAGGGAAACGACTCTTATTACAGGAATTGCACGACTCACACCCAGGACAAAGCAGGATGAAGACACTTGCCTTGTGAAACCCAACAGGCATTGCTGCCACTGGTGAATGTGCATCCTGGGGAGTGGCTAGGTAGGCCATGGGCAAGACTATATATAGACCATGCAGGGCTGTTCATGGGACATATGTTTCTCATCTTACTTGATGTACATTTTACATGGTTGGATGTCCAATTGGTGAAGTCTACAATGGTTACAGCCACCATTGACAAATTGAGGCAGTTTTTTGCCATCTATGTTTTCCCAGAGGTCTTAGAGTCAGGCAATGGCACATCGCTTACAGCGAAGAAGTTTCAAAAATTTGTCAAATCAAATGGTATTCACCATGTTAGGTCAGCACCATACCACTCAGCCTCCAATGCACTGTACAAATGTTCAAATCATTGATGAAAAAACAAATTAATAGGCCTCTACCTCTACGTATAGCCAGTTTCTTGTTGTCATTCAATACCACACCAAATGTGACCACAGAAGTCATGTCAGTCAAGCTTATGCACACAGTTGGATATGATATTCCCAGATTTGGTGGGGAGGGTGGAGGTTAGCGAAGCCTCCCAGGAAGAAAATCATGACTCAAGAAAAAAGTTTTCCATGTTAACGATTTAATTCTGGCCAGAAACTTTGCAGCAGTCTGCATGGGTTTCCTCTGGGTGCTCCGGTTTCCTCCCACAGTCCAAAGATCTGCAGTTAATTGGCCATGCTAAATTGTCCCTTAGTGTCCAGGGATGCGTAGGTTAGAGGGATTAGCAGAGTAAATATGTGGAATTACAGGGATAGGGCCTGGATGGGATTGTTGTTGGTGCAGACTCGAAGGGCCAAATGGCCTCCTTCTGCACTGTAGGGTTTTTATGTTTCTATGGTTTCTATGATTCTAGTAGGACCGACATGGGTGGCTGGGAAAATTGTGGAAAGAACAGGAGTGGTTTCCTGTGTTGTAGAAAAACAAAGTCATCGTATTCAAAAGCATGTAGACCATTTGAGGACCATCTGGGCCTGATGCAGGGGACCAAGAGGTGACCCCTGCAGTACATTCGGATTCAGCGGTGGTGGATACAGGAATCCCTGCTGTAAATGTGGAGCCGGAGCAGTTTTTGCAGCTGTGGAGACAGCAGTCACAGAGGAGGTTCTCGACCTAGGATTGATGAGTTTACCTTTTGTGACCATCTGCCCAGATTCATCATTTCCTAAAGAGTATAACACAGAATTGACACGTTCTGCCAGAGTCTGGAAGTCTCCTGACTGACTGAACTTGTGATGGTTTTCCCTTGGGTATTTCCTGATGTCTGTTGTAACATACATGTAAGAAGTCTCACAACACCAGGTTAAAGTCCAACAGGTTTATTTGGTAGCAAATACCAAAGCTTTCGGAGCTTGCTGCTCCTTCGTCAGATGGAGTGGTCTCTCCATCTGACGAAGGAGCAGCAAGCTCCGAAAGCTTTGGTATTTGCTACCAAATAAACCTGTTGGACTTTAACCTGGTGTTGTGAGACTTCTTACTGTGCTTACCCCAGTCCAACGCCGGCATCTCCACATCGTAACATACATGCCCATGTTAATGATGTTCCTTGTGTTTCATCCATAGGTGAACTCAGGAGCTGGGGGGAAGGAGGGTGGCAATATATTATGCATTACCAGGGATAATACATTAGGTTGGCCTTGATTTCCCAGAACTGTCCAAGAGCAATTAATACTGAAAACCAGAAGTGTCTCCTACAGGACCCAAGAACTGGGATCCTGATTGTCTTCTGGAGCCTGGTATGAATTCAGCAGAGTGCACCAGGCACACTGCTCAAGACAGCTATGAACCTGATTAAATAGAGCATTGCTGGAGTGTAAGGGTAGTCAGGACACTAGGGTGATAGGCAGAGTGGAAGCCCCAGGAATGAGATATCAGGACCTAGATTTCCAGTCAGTCGGGGGTGGTCAGGTGATTGGAGGGAGGGAGCAAGTAGAGTCAGTGGGGCAGATTTGGGGAAGAGTCAAGTAGTCAGGTCAGAGAGATGATTGGTGGTGGGGTGTAGTTGGTTGTTTAGTCAGGTTGGGACGGGTATAGCGGGGTAGATATGGGAGGGTAATTAGGGGCTTGGAAAGTAGTAAGGTCGCATCGGGGTTTAGTCAGGTTGGGGTGATAGATAGTAGAATCAGGGGGATAGTCGGGCTGAGGTGTAGTGGGGTGGTTAGGGTGGTGGTCGGGTCGGAGGTATGGGGTAAATCAGGTGGTTGTGCGGGTAGTCAGGTGGGGTGATTGAGGTGACAGTTTCATCAGTTGTAGAGTAATTCAGCTCTTAGGCCAGGTTTTAAACTGTCTAACATTTCTTTGGTAACTATCAAGGGAAGGCTCACATATCTAATTCAATCTCCACCCCGAGCTCAGGGTCAGAGACATTCGTGCAAGGTCCAAGGCAGCTGGGAATCAGCCCAACAGAAGTTTAAATTTCCCAAGCAATTCCCATACATATCCACATGACAGGATTCTACAGGGTGTATCTTCCAACATCCATCCCGTCTCTGACAATCCAGAGAACAGAAGATATGGGCCCAGGCTTAACAAACGTTCCAGTGCTTTAAACAGATATTAACAATGTGAAATGCAGCTGAGTTTGTACATACACAATGTATTAGAATAGGAGCAAGGTGATAATTACACAGAAGGAAAGATCTTTTTATTGAATACATGATTTACTGGTCGATAGCTTGATTGAAATGATTTTTATTCATAGACGGATGCATTTTGTGAAATGATTAGCAGGAGGGTGAATTTCTGTGAATATTGTATCTCAGAGAAAATCTCTTGGATTAAAGCCAGGCACATATCTGCTGCTGCTCTGAAGCCACCTCATGATCCCTACTACTCCTCTGGGTTCAAAACTTGGCCTCCTCTCTCAGCTGCTCCAGAAGATTTATTTTCTATTCCTGCAGCTGGACCTCCTGCCCAATGCCAAATGACTACAGTGGTAGACAATAATAAAGGGGAATGAAAACAGAAAATGCTGGAGACCCTCAGCAAGTCTGGTAGTTTCTGCACAGAGAAAAAACAAGTTAATGGGCTGAATCTTCCCAACCCATTAGAATCAGACTAGAAGGCTGGCAAAATGGCAGGGAGGAGTGTCAAGGGGGGAGCCCAATGTCTTCTCACTGACCTGCTATGTAATCAGCAATGGGAAATCTGGAGGCACTGCCACCCTCCAGATGGTCAGTTGAACCACTTCTCACCTCATGGGTATTTTTACCTGTGTCAAGAGTGCCCAGGGCTACATGGGGAGCCCACCAGGTAAACTCTGGAGACTTCCTGATGACTTTCTGCGGCGGGGGTGGGGCTTCCTCGACAGGCAGCCAAGTCCAATGATGGACCTCCAGGAGGCATTGCCTGCCCTCACAGCAACCATGGAGCCACCGGTGCTCCATGATCCCTGCTTGTCGATCACCAAGCCCAGACATTCCAAACATTACTCACCTCTCTTCAATGGCCATTGAAGTGCCCTCTCCCTTGTGCTGCAGCTTCTGTAATGGCCACCATAGGTAGTGCTCCTGCTGAGGCTGCCAAGCAGCAAATCCTCTAAATGGGCCAACTGCTCTTGGGGGTTGACTGCTAATTGGACGATGTGCTCCAACAGTAGCCTCTTAATTGGCCACCACCAGCAATATACCACCCCGTGTCATGCCATCCACAGCAGTGGGGCCACCTCCCACCTTCAGCTCTGGTGGCGGGTTTTCCAGTTAAGCGGCAAAATTCTATCCAATGTTTCATGTCCATGATCCTTTTTCAGAACCAATACAAGGGGCGGCACGGTAGCACAGTGGTCAGCACTGCTGCCTCACAGCGCCAGGGACCCAGGTTTGATTCCTTGGGTCACTGTCTGTGTGGAGTTTGCACGTTCTCCCCATGTCTGCGTGGGTTTCCTTCGGATGCCCCAGTTTCCTCCCACAGTCTGAAAGACGTGCTGGTTAGGTGCATTGACCTGAACAGGTGCCGGAGTGTGGCGACTAGGGGAATTTCACAGTAACTTCATTACAGTGTTAATATAAGCCTTACTTGTGATTAATAAATAAACTTCTTTTTAAAAAGAAGAAACCTTGGCTGAAGAACACAGCAATGCCACAAATGGTTGGCATTGAAATAGACATTTTAAGACTGCAATTATACGTCAGCAATTCTTCTGGTGTAGAATGAGTCCTATATTATAAATATTTGGATGCTGAATTAATATTTCATGTAGAGAAGCCATAAACAAGAAGTTAAGAGGGTACTCCCAAACCTCTAGGAGCCAGTCCCGTATGGTGGGGCATAGCAGGTGTGGACACAGTGTTGGCTCAGTGTTGGCTCAGTGTTGGCTCAGGCTAATGGCGCACAAGGGCATGGCTGTACATGTGTGAGTACAATATTCACAGGAATTCTCCCTCCTGCCAATCATTTCACAAAATGCATCCGTTTATGAATAAAAATCATTTCAATCAAACCATCGACCAGTAAATCATGTCTTCAATAAAAAGATCTTTCCTTCTGCGTAATTATCACCTTGCACCTATTCTAATACATTGTGTATGTACAAACTGTACAAACTCAGCTGCATTTGACATTACATCAGTGGTTGATTAGAGTCTGCCTCAAGTCACTTCCTGTCTGGAGCTGGGTTTCAGGAGGCATGATTTCAGGCTTCGTATCGATTTCTTCTTGTGCCAATGAATCTCCTTTTCCATCTGCTCTGTAAAAGTGGTCATTTGAATGGGTTAATTGTGCAATAGACAACACTACAATAGTTGAGACTTTGACATAGCTATCTAGATACCCCATCACTCTCCTCCCTCCTTTCCTCCCACATCCATCCAGGGATTGGAATCTTTGTTCTAACCTGACAGTCTTCATCCTGGTGACGATCTTCCTTCATTGTATCGCTGCTTAAGTTTCTCTGGTTGCTTTCAGGAGGTCAAAACCCAAAATTGGTTATAATGTCACAATTTTACTGTCCCCTCGAATAATCATGACACCATGGACTGCAGTAAAATGCAGGCCCAATTCTGCTACCAGGGTAACCAATATTCCCAGACATCATTATGTGCCAGCTGCATGCTGATGAAATGGATCCTCTTTCTGTCCAGGGAAACCTGTATGATTGAGCGTTGAGACTTGTCAGGCCACTTGTGTGTCAGTAATGTCCTACACTTTGGGGAAACCTGCCACACAGTAGAAATGTAGGGTTCTGCCGTGTTGATAGCTGTGCTCCATTGGGAAAGTAATTAAGGAGTTAGCCCTGGCAAACATGGCATCTGTCACATGATTGATGCATTAGTGCACGGTTTCTTGAGAAAATTTGGCAGATATCCCCAGCTATTACTCAAAAGTTGCATAGATATTCAAGGCTGTAGTCACCTTCACAGCCACTGTCAGAGCTGTCCTAGAACACATCTGAAAGTATTGCAAAAGGGGACAGCATTTCTTCTGTGACTGCCTAGGTAATGAAGAGCTGGTGACAAAGGCAGATCTCCCCAGACACGTTTAGGCAAGTAAGATTTGGCCTGTAGATGCAAAGGATTACATGAGGGCAAATGGGCCATCTGCCTCAGATACAAATGCACTTTCCACTCATCTTTCATCAGATCATTTTCTTCCTCTTCCAAAATAAATAGATGAAGATCCATTTCTAACAAGATGCCCATTTTCACAATTGTAGTTGTTTTGTCAACTTATATTACAGCTGCAACAAACAATAATCAGGAAATAAATACAAAGAAAGCTGTATATTAATAATGGAATTCCCATTGAAGATTAATTATCCAAATTGGATGAAGGTATCTACAATGTAGAAGTTATCCTAATCAGCAGATCAATGACTTGAGCTCACTTACAATGAAAGCTTCAGTTTAGTGCTAACCAGTCACATCTTAGGCTTTAATAAGGACACAAGAAGGGCACATTCAGTACTATTTACAAATTAATCATGTAACATCTCTCTCAATGCACACATTTTGTTTGATTTCTTTTTCTAAATGTGCTTTTCTTTTTTCAGTTTCTTATTAAATCATGTTCCCGTTTATATAATTTCTCATGAAAGACTTTGTGCACAGATTTACAGTTGTAATAAAACCTCTTTATTAATCGCACTTATCTCTATTTCCCCAACTGCCGCGGAACATTTTCTCCTTCTTTCACTATAAGGCTCTTTTGGGATTGGTTGCTTGTTACTGATTGTTTTCTACAACCGTACCCTGCCCACGATTCTGCTATGTGCACCCACGGGGGCAGAAACAGCTGCTGGTTTTCAATCCTGGAACAGAAGCAATGTTAACAACAATGCAATGGTACCCTTAACAATACATAATTCTGAATACATGACGTTAATTTTTGAAAACAAAACTACCCTGGGAGAAAGATGAAATTACCATTAGAACACAGCCTGTATGTTAGATGGGAAACATTTTCCCCCTTTTTCTTTTGTCCTCTTGTTTCATTGTGCTTCTGTTCCTATGGTGAAATGTGCAAAGTCCTCCTTTTCTTTCAATAAACAATCCAATCTTCAACATCCTTGCTAACACACTTGAGTGTGTGATCAAAGCATGCTCCGGTCTTTTTAGCACTTATCTTACTGCTGCCTGCTCACTCTTGTTCCATCCTGCCATGGATTTTTACTCTTCCCTGACTCCCTGTCATCTCTGCTCATTTAATTTAGCTGCGAGTTGGCCATTTTCTGTTTCTGTTTAAACAATGCCAGGTTTGTTACATAGATACAGAGGGTTATCCTTTCACGTGTCCCCGTTGTTGGGCAAGGGAGTCACAATTTGTGATCTTCCTGCATTGGTTCTGATCAAGGTGGGCAGCGCAAGTTATTTAATCCACCCTCTCATCTGCTTGAAAGTAGCTTGTGGTTGAAACAAATCCTGCAATGGTCTCTCCTGCTTTGCTCTGACAGCTGCCTCTGCACTCAGTGAACTGAACAGCCTTGTGCTGTGACTTTGTACAATCGTGTAGCCTGTCTGTTCTTCTCAAAGAAATAAAAGCAATATACTGCGAAATCGGAAATGAAAACAGAAAATGCAGGAAAAACTCAGCAGGTCTGCCACTATCTGTGGAGAGGGAAAATAGAATACCATTCTGAGTCCGTATGACTCTTCTTCAAAGGAAAATTGTCCTTCTAAAAGGAAGCTGCACTGAGTAATATTGATGGAAGTTAAACAATGGAAAATTGAACATGAGGGCAATGAGACATTGCAGCGTGATGGATAGGGTGCTGAATACATTAATGGTGGAGTTGGGCAGGAGGTGAGAGGCGGTGGTTCTGTGTGAGTGGGCGGCCGGGGGGGGGGGGGGGGGGGGGGGTGGACAGGCATCATCAGACCCTAAAGGGCCACTGTTTAGAAGGACAAGTGCAGCAGATACATGGAAACACCACCAGGTACAAGTTCCCCTCCAAGCCACTCACCATCCTTCGCAGTCGCTGGATCAAAATCCAGGATACCCTCCTTAACGGCATTGTGGGTTGACCCACAGCACATGGACTGATTCAAGAAGGCAGCTCACCGTTATCTTCTCAAGGGCAACTACGGATGGGCAATAAATGCTGTGGAGATGCCGGCGTTGCTGGCCAGCCAGTGGCGCCCATGAACCACAAATGAATGAAAAAAAACCACAGAAGTGAGTTTGAGGAAGTGTCCATAGAAATCAATCCCTGCCATCTGGGCCCAAGGACCTGCCAGTAGTGCCACAAAAGATCCACTGACCTCACTTAGGTGACCTCTCCTATTCACCATACAACAAACCTCTTATGCTGCTGAATGCCTCACATCCCCATCAGTCCACCAGCATAATTCCCTGGTACTTAAGACTCACAGCTAACATCCAGATGCTTCACTTCACCATCACAGGCCTACCGATGATGCCAGCCTCACACCCACCTCTTGCGGTCTCCACATACCACATTTAGTCAAGGTAGGCACATCCCCAAACACAGCACTATACAATCACTTCCTTCTCACCTGCTAGACAAGATGGCACACAGTAAAAGGGAGGACACCTACACCTCCTGAGCCCTATGGAGGAGATGGCTCTCACCAACATGCGGCCATTTACATTGAAGCCCATGTCATCTGACATCACCGAGAACATTGAGGATGATGGTATCTTCCTGCCCAATGGCCCTGCTCAATGTTCAGCCTTATCCTGCTGATCTTTTGACCATGGACCTCTTGTTTCCCATGGCACTTCCCCGCTGCCTCTTTCCTCATTCCAACCTTCTCCTTCTGACTTGCAGCCTTTAAACTCCTATTATAAAATCATGGGTGAGACTTTCCAGATCTACCCTCCCTGAGACCGGAAATTCCCACTCGAGGTCAACAGACCTTTCAATGGTCCGTCAAATTTTCCATCCAGCCCGCAATGTTTCTTGTGGCAGGTTGGAAAATTTACCCATGTGCTTTTTTAAAGTCAAAAGTAACTTTGTGTATTAAGTGGACGGAAACCATAGTGTTTTGAAAAGGCTGACAACTATTTTTTAAATGGCCTCTTCTGAATGTTCACAGCTGACAGGCAGGAATGATGATGTTGATCAGAGTGCTGCCTAAAATCACCATGCCAGGGTGATCTTCAGGTCTGCCAGGGCTAGAAGGGGCAGTCCAGCCACAACACCCCCATCCTGGGGGAGAGTGGGCAGGTCAACCTCTTACCCCCAGCCCGAGTCCACCCAAACCCCAGGACTGCTGAGGGACCATTCCTCTGCAGCTTGGCAGCAGCAAATGGTAAATGACCACTGGACCTACATCCTTGAGCCCCCTCAGAGCTCAAGGCACCAGGCCAGAATGTCAGGAGATAGTGCATTGTAGGCACTGCCGTGGCATGTGGCCTGAAGGATGGCTAGGTACGGGGTCTGAGGAGTAAAGGGCCTGAGTGGGAGAGTCTGAGGGGAAGGGTGACTGTGTGGGGAGTCTGAGGGGGAAGGGGGTTAAGTGGAGTGTCTGAGGGGTATGGGGGGCTGATTGGGGGGGGGGGGTTTGAGCAGGAGGGGGGTGAGTGGGTCGTCGGGGAGGGATAAGTGGGGGACTCATGGTGGTGGGGGCCTGAGGTGGGCACCTGAGTGGGGGGGTCAGGACACCCTCACGTCTGTATGGTGTGGGGGGGAGGCTATCCATTATTTCTAGGTGAGAGGGAGGATGCCCCGCTTTGGTATGGGGTTGGTGCTGCTCCCCTGGTCACTGGGGAGGGCATCATTTCATTTTTCCAGGGGAGGGCGCCTGCCACAGAGCGCAGAGATTGGGCCGTCCTTTAAGAAGGTCGGCCTGGTCTCTGAACATCGGGATTGGCTAGCGGGTTGCTTGAAATGAGCATAGCTGCATCTTTCAGGTGGGTGAATTCCACACAAAAGAAGCTGCCAACGCCAGCGGTAAACACTTTTATTTCCCGCCATTGTGGGCACTCAGCATCAAAAATGGGAGAATCAGGCCCTTAGTCATTTTTGGGAAAAATCCACCCACAGAATTGATAATCTCGTATCAGTAATAATGACCATGAAAACATTGTTGATTGTTGTGCAAATCCATATCATTCACTAGTGTCCTTCAGAGATGACCCTGACCTGGTCTGGACTACATGTGACTCCAGACCCACAGCAATGTGGTTGAGTCTTGAATGCCCTCGGAAATGGCCTAGCCAGTCAGTTGAAGAACATAGAACATAGAACAGTACAGCACAGAACAGGCCCTTCGGCCCACGATGTTGTGCCGAGCTTTATCTGAAACCAAGATCAAGCTATCCCACTCCCTATCATCCTGGTGTGCTCCATGTGCCTATCCAATAACCGCTTAAATGTTCCTAAAGCAAAGAGCAAATAGGATGGGTAGCAAACGCTGGCCTTGCCAGCAATGCCCACATCCTGTGAAAAAATAAAAGCAATTAACACATCAACAATGAACGGGGAATGTGGGTTTCCCAACTTGCTGTGACCATATTTAATAACTGGCTGGATTGTGAATAGAGGTCAGATGGTAGCAAGCCAACCCTTTGTGTTGAAAAGAAGTTGCTTTCCCAGAGTGAGTCATTGACACACAATGAGTGAGTGGGGAATGCGAGAAGAGAACTCATGGTTTCCTTCTCTAGCCACTCGGAAGTGTGTGTCCTGCCTGTATAAGACCAGCCAAATAACACAGGCAGTGTCTTCAGTGTGAACCGAACAGCTACAGACTTCAGAGGAAAAGACAGAGATCATCCATCAAGGCTTTAAATCTTCTCTGTGCAGAATCCATGAAAAATCACCAAACAAGGTCTGAAACCATCCAATGCATCAACCTATAGCATCCACATAGGATTAAACCATTTAACCTATCCTCCCCTTTGTAATCTACTTCTGGCTGTCTCGTGGGTGAGAGTGTGAATTCAAGCATTTTTAACATTTCTTTATCTATCAGGTATTGAGAACAATAAACACTAATTCCATTTCTTTTAAAACTTACAAGAAAACCTGTCTGCGTGTGTCTTACATTCACAGCACTAAAACAGTTAAACACTCACTCAATTGACAAGCAATTAAATAAGCTCCTGTTGTGGTCAACTGAGAAGCCGAAAGAGAGGGGAACCATTCTGCCAGTTCCCACCCAAGATCTGCAGCCTACCACGTCATAATAACCCAAAGATGGGGAAAGAGAGCAACAGCATGGCACAATGACATGGCCCATCAATTGATCTGACACTTGCAACCACCAGCTCAGATACTGACACTACATAGAATCATAGAATCCCTTCTGTGCAGCAGGATGCCATTCGGCCCTTCGAGCTGCACCAACAACAATCCAATCCAGGCTCTATCTCCGTAACCCGACGTATTTACCCTGCTAGACCTCTTGACACAGAGGGTCAATTTAGCACGGCCAATCAACCTAACCTGCACATCTTTGGAGTGTGGGAGGAAACTGGAGCACCCGGAGGAAACCCACACAGGCACTGGGAGAATATGCAAACTCCACACAGACAGTCATCCGAGGCCGGAATTGAACCCGGATCCCTGGCGCTGTGAGGCAAGAAGCGGCAAAAATTGGAAGTTACAATCCTGCCAGTGAAATTTGCGACTTTTGGATTTCGCCAGACCTGGAGCCCCCACCGCCAATCCCACAGACAGCGAGCGTGGGCTCAAGATCGCCCCTATAGTCTCCTGGCACTACAGTCAGGATAGTACATATTCACTACCTTCCTATGCACACTACAGACATACCTGCTTGTGACCTTTTCCTGAAAGAATGCTGTGCGGGAAGCAGCCAGCAGTACATTGCTCCCCAGCAGAATAACATTCGACATTGCTGGCACAGTGACAATGCATTTCACATCCAAGGAATGGAACTGATGAGGATGTGGCTGTGAGCAAAAGAAACAAACGACAACCTTGAAATGGTGCAAAGAACAGCAAAGGAAAACATGACAAATATAATAAATACTCTAAATCCAATTTTACAACTGGAAAGGCCTGGCAAGGAGCCTCACTGGCTGGGAGATTGCACTGGAAATTGCATGCACATTCCCCACTATTTCCTTTCCATTAAAGAGGTAATGGCTTGGTGAGTGCACCCACAGTTTCTCAATCTACACTCCACAAGGCAACACATCAATACCATGTATTTGTAAAATCAGTTCTTTTATCTTGATCACAGATAAGTTGTGGATGAAGTTGCCCCTTCAGGCCATTTCATCTCACTCTCCCAGAATGTGATCCCCACTGTCTGCCCATTACAGTATCTAGCTGTTTTGTAACAAAGTCCAGTTTCTTGGACTGAATCAATCCTACAGGTAACCGGCTCCAGGAGTTTATTAACATTTATGTAACAAAACACTTCCAGCTGTCTGTGCTAGGTTTGCCTTTCATAACTTCAAGATGTGCTCTCCTATCCTGCTGTGTTGATGTATCTGAAAGTATTGTTCAAGTTCAATTTCTGTGTTCTCTTCAGTATTCTATGCACATCCATAAAATGGCCTCTAGCATGTATCTTTCCAGTGTTGTAAAACGCTAGCTAATCAAACATTTTCTCAAAGTTCTTTCCTCTAACAGGGCGGGGCGACAGGTTCAGGAATGTTAATATCCACTGCTCCTCCTTTACAATTAGCACTGCCAGTTTTCTATATGTTTAATAATGGGCAGTAGTTAGGCTTCCTCAGCTGCATTATTTTCTTTACCTTTCTGCCATGTTCTATTTCTCTCATCAATACGTTTTGCAACTTCTGTTTATATCACACTGTTATTATAGAAGGTCCCAAAACATATCACAGGAATTTTATCAGCCAAAGTTTGATAAGTCAGATGACCAGAAACATTGTCAAATTGTTGGTTTGACGGAGTTTGTCCCCTCCTGCTCCCCAACTCCAACAATGCCTCTACTTTCTCAGGAGGCTAAGGAAATTTGGCATGTCCACTACGACTCTCATCACCTTTTACAGATGCATCATAGAAAGCCATTCTTTCTGGTTGTCTCACAGCTTGGTATGGCTCCTGCTCTGCCCAAGACTGCAAAAAAACTACAAAGGGTCATGAACGAAGCCCAGTCCATCACGCAAACCAACCTCCCACCCATTGACTCTGTCTACACTTTCTGCTGCCTTGGAAAAGCAGCCAGCATAATGAAGGACCCCACGTACCCCAGACACACTCTCTTCCACCTTCTTCCATCGAGAAAAAGATACAAAAGTCTGAGGTCATGTACCAACCGATTCAAAAACAACTTCTTCCCAGCTGCCATCAGACTTTTGAATGGACCTACCTCGCATTAAGTTGATCTTTCTCTACACCCTAGCTATGACTGTAACATTACATTCTGCACCCTCTCCCATCCTTTTCTCTGAACGGTGTGCTTTTTTTGTATAGCGCGCAAGAAACAATACTTTTCACTGTGGACTAATACATGTGACAATAATAAATCAAATAAAATAAAATCAAATCTATGCCAAGTTCTGCCCTTCATCTTAAAGAAGAAGAGAGATGTTGAGAAGCAGAGAGGTTTAGGGAGGGAATTCCAGAGCTCCTCTTCAGTGTCACAATTCTAATCTCGCTATGCCTTGTTTTGTCTTTCATCATTCTGAGAGTTGGCCACACTATAAAATAACCTTTCTCCAGTGATTTCTATTCTCCGCTGCCCTCGCTGCCTGCCCATAGAGAATCCAATCCATGTTTTGATATTATCTATCCATGCCATTTTTAGTATATCTTGTGCACATTTTCCAGATGTTTGGCCTTGCACTAACTGTTCTTTTTCTAAATACTCTCCACCTGTTCACATTGTTCATATTTGAGCTTCCTTTGTCTCACCACCTCACGGAAGTTCCTCTGAACACCAGTTTTCTCGAGTGCCCACTTGTTTGTCCATTTGGCTCCAGGACACACACACGCCTGGATTTTCACCAAGTCGAGTGGACTCGAGAGCCCTCCAAAAATGGGAGCAAGTCCCAATTCCGGGATTCCTGACCCCTGAACTGAGTTGTCTAATATTTGGGAGTGCCGTTAAAGAATGTGGACAGATTCCTGTCGGAAGCCTGCAACTGGCACTCCAAACTTGGCTGGCTCCACTCTGGAGATAGGCATATCCTATTCTTCCACATCTTGGAATTGGACCTGGTTTTTGAAGAATCGTGATACACAGCCCCTTGGTGAAGACATGAAGCCTTGTCTGCAAGAGGGGACTTTTAAAAAGGCAAGTTCAGATCATCCCATTATGACACCCCCCCTCCCCCCTACCCATCCACTCCCTATATCTCCTCATGCTCCCTATGTCCAAATCTGCCCTTCCACCCACCTCCTGTAACCATTCATGCCTCTGGTGCCAGGTTACACGGCCCTCTCCACCCCAACACTACATATCCCCTCATGCCCCTATGCCAAGATCTGTCCTCAACCTACCACTTATGTCCCCCATGCCCCCTCTGTCAAGCTCTGGCACTCCCATGTCCCTGACCCACTATACACTTCCTAGGACCAATGAATAAGTATTTCATATGAGGAGACGTCATATGAGGACAGATTAAGTCATTTAGGATTATATTCACTGTAGTTTGGAGAAGTGAGAGTGGATCTCACAGAAACTTATAAAATTCTAACAGGGCTAGACAGGGTAGATTCAGAAAGAATGTTCCTGATGGTGGAGGAGTCCAGAACTAGGGGTCATAGTTGAGGATAAGCGGTAAACCTTTTATAACTGAGGTGAGGAAAAATTTCTTCACCCAGAAGGTGGTGAATGTGTGGAATTCGCCACACAGAAAGTAGCTGAGGTCAAAACGTTGTCTGATTTCAAGAAGAAATTAGATATAGCTCATGGAGCTAAAGGGATGAGGGAGAGGGAGGTGGATCAGGGTATTGAATTTGATGATCAGCCATGATCAAAATGAATGGCGGAGCAGGTTCGAAAGGCTGAATGGCCTACTCCTGCTTCTAGTTTCTATGTTAACACCATTGTGTAAAGTTGTATGTATAAAAAAGCGGGCTTTGAAAAAATGTAATCCATTTATAACTTTCTCCTGTGTTTAAGAAATAGATTTGGCCCAAGCTAATAAGAATATTTCATCCAGGTGCTTTGAAGGTTCAAAAACCACTAAGAATTTAAACCACTTAACTTATGCCAACAAACATTGCAAAGTTGGCCAAGGGATCAGAGAGACCAAGATACCAATCAAACAATGCTTCCTCTGGGGTGCAGGTGGTCTCATACTTTTTGAGCTGTCTCTACATAAAAGCCTGCATAATGAACCTGGCTGAGAGCCCAGACTCAATCAAATGCCTTCTCAGAATCAATGAAGCACAAGTATATTGGTTGATGATGTCCTTGGTCCTTGTGTATTATGATTCTAAGATTGGTGATTTGATTTCTGGTTTCATTTCCTCATCAAAATACAGTTTGTTCTTCAGCAATTTCACATTTCACTCTGCTTTTTTCTGGATTAATTTCAGGATGACCCTGAACAAGATTTTACTAGCTTGGAAAATCAAAGCAATTGATCTATAATTTGTGCACTCTTTCAGGTCACCTTTCTTTAAAGAATAGTAGGATGCTAGGATGTAAAGAAGAGTAGAGGGACATTGGGGTGCATGTCCATTTGTCCCTGAAGGCAGGGCAGATAGACAAGGTGGTTCAGGGGAGCCAATAGCCTAGTGGTATTATTGCTAGACTATTAATCCAGAAACTCAGCTAATGTTCTGGGACCCGGGTTCGAATCCCATCACAGCAGATGATGGAATTTGAATTCAACAAAACATATCTGGAATTAAGGATGGTAGAGGCAAGAACCCTGACAACATTTAAAAAGCATTTAGATGAGCACCTGAAACATTGCATACAAAGCTACGGACCAGATGCTGGAAAATGAAATAGAATAGATAGTTGATGATACTGAGTTCCCAGCAGGATTTCTATCTGGGAAGAAGGCCAGTAAGATTGAATAGATAGGTGCTTGATGGCCAGTGCAGACACAATAGGCCGAAGGACCCATACGCTGTATGACAATGGGAAGACTGATAAAGGTAGAATCAATCCAATCCACTGGCCAATTGGTATATCGTCCAGACCCATAGCCTTCTGGCTGATTTTAATCCATTCCGCAACAAATCCAAGCATCCGTAATGATTGTAAAGCTGCTCAAGCAAATACATTTCACATGAAATCATAAAATCACACAGCACAGAGGCGATATAGCCCATCACTTTTTTATTTTTTCTTTCATGGGATGTGGGCATCGCTGGCAAGGACAACACTCATTGTCCATCCCTAATTGCCCTTAAAATGTATGGCTTGCTAAGGCATTTTAGAAGGCAATTAAGAGTCGACCGCATTGATGTGGATCTGGAGTCATATGTAGGTCAGACCAGGTAAAAGGGCACAGTAAGAAGTCTCACAACGCCAGGTTAAAATCCAACAGGTTTATTTGGTAGCACAAGCTTTTGGAGCACTGCTCCTTCATCACTCACCTGATGAAGAAGCAGCACTCCGAAAGCTTGTGCTACCAAATAAACCTGTTAGACTTTAACCTGGTGTTGTGAGACCTCTTACTGTGACTACCCCAGTCCAACGCCGACATCTCCACATCACAGGTAAAAGGGCATTAATGAAACAGATGTTTTTTTGCAACAATCAATGATAATTTCATGATCACCATTAGGCTAGCTTTATATTCCAGATTGATTCATCAAGTTTAAATTCTATCATGTTGCCAGGGCATTTGGGCTGGGGTCTGGATTAGTGACATTGCCACCGCACCACCATCTCCCCCAAATGTCTGTTCCAACACTTTGAAAGAGCTAATCCATTAATCTCACTCCCCTATTCTTTTCTTATATCCTGTACTTTTTGGTCTTTAGGTATTTATCCAATTCCTTGTTGGAAGTTATTATTGAATCTGTTTCCATTACTTTTTCAGGCAGTTCATTCCAGATCATAACACTGCACATAACAATGTACTACAATGTCTCTAGTCTCTATAGCCTTACTTTTGTATTCTTTTGTCAGCCGTGTTCTTCTAAGTGCTGTGAATCAGTGACATCACATTCAAGATCTGTTTGATCTGATTCTGCATCTGCAACATCCAGCAACCCCAATGGCCTTCTTCCCAGATCGAAATCCTGCTGGGAACTCAGTTTCATCAACTACATGTTTTAAGGCCTTTTCTGTGGAATAGGCCTCATGGGTCTCATGCCCTCCCTCCACCTGTTTTTCTCTTTGAGAGAGAGCTGGCTGGTGCTGATTTAACTTGAGGGTTACCACACCTCAAGCGAGGACCAAGGATGAGAAGGTGGGGCCTTCATGAATAACTCAACTGGAATGGGAATTGAACCTGCGCTGTTGGCATCGTGCGTGAACCATCGAGCCAAATGAGCTAACTGAACCCCATAGTACTGCCTCAGTATGTTACAAATGCTTAAAGTGCCTACTGATTTAGCAATCCTTTATTACAAGCAGACTAATCTTATTCATTCCAGTTTCATAACAACATGAATGCATTCATCTGGAGCTTTATGGAATAAAAGATGAAAAGTGCCAATTAAATTTGTTTTTAGACACTCAGTTTTCTCATAGTACAATCTACTTTCAATATCCTACGGCCTTTTTTCAGTTTACAGACTGAACTGTTTCCTCCACCTCTGGACAAAGCACCAAGATTTCCAGACTATTGAAGAGGCTTTCTTTGGTTCTTACATAACCATAATCAGCAATACTGGTCAAGCTGAAACAACAGCTCAGACATTGATTTTATCGCTTACTGCATTAGGAATACATTAAAGCTAATCCTCAGTGTAAATTATAAACAACTAATATGTGAGGTTCTGACAAATAATGATTCCCTTGCAGATTATATCATCCAATTTGTGGTCATGTTTGGATGAACTTGATATTGAGAAAAACTTTGAGATTTCTGGACTACAAGCTTTTAAATTCTTCCTTGTAATTTACAAGAATCACTGCCATTAGAATCATTAGGATCCAATTAAACCACCCAATTATGATGTTCAAATATAAATGACAGTGTTAAACATGGGTAGCGTTGAAGCTAATTGCAAGTTGACTTTATAGTCAGCTATTGACCACTGCAGTGCAATAGCAGCATGTCTTGTACAATGATTTTTGGTGCATCTTTGGACTAAGTTAACACGGGGCATGGAATAAACGTTATGCATGAGTGTAACTGACTTTAAAATGGTTGCAATTTAGAAAGAATTTTCTGCTCCTTGGGACTATTGCCATAGTAAGAAGTCTCACAACACCAGGTTAAAGTCCAACAGGTTTATTTGGTAGCAAATACCATAAGCTTTCGGAGCACAGCTCCTTCGTCAGATGGAGTGGTTATCTCTCCATCTGACGAAGGAGCTGTGCTCCGAAAGCTTATGGTATTTGCTACCAAATAAACCTGTTGGACTTTAACCTGGTGTTGTGAGACTTCTTACCGTGCTTACCCCAGTCCAACGCCGGCATCTCCACATCATGACTATTGCCATAGGCCAGCATTAGAGTTTAAGTTTATTTATTAGTGTCACAAATAGGTTTATATTATCACTGCAATGAAGTTACTGTGAAAATCCCCTAGTCACCACACTCCAGCGCCCATTCGGATACACTGAGAGAGAATTTAGCATGGCCAATGCACCTAACCAGCACGTTTTTCGGACTGTGGGAGGAAACCGGAGTGCCTGGGGGAAACCCGCACAGACATGGGGAGAACATGCAAACTCCACACAGACAGTGACCCAAACCGGGAATTGAATCCTGATCCCCAGAGGCAGCTGTGTTAACCACTGTGTTTCCGTGCCATCATACAGCATATCCACGAAGAGGATGGGAAAGTGGGTTTGAGTTTGTTTGCCTGGCACTGTCACTGATTAAGCCAACCCGATATTAGGTGTTGGTTGAAAGTGTCCTGGCAGCAAATGGCACAGTCCTGCACCGGCTCCCTGCTGATTCGAGACAGTGAAGAAGTTCCAGGCTCAGCCGAACAGCAGAAAGGCAGTCCGCTGAATGAAAGTAAGTGCACTGACCCAATGTTCAGCAGAAATAGGACCTACCTAGGAATCCAGGCCAGGGCACTGCTAGGCCTTCAAAATTTTGGCATTGGTTTTAGTCCCTTCTTTATCCTTAAGGACACTTAAAGCTAAATATCATGCTCCAGAGACACAGTGACATCTGTACCAATTCTTGACAGCTCACCATTAGTGACACAGGCTTCAAGGAGATATTGATTGATGTCAGTACAGATCAGGTCTTAAAAGGCCTATAAAAGTGTCTTGCCCAAAGCATCACTGTTAGCTATCTCTCTAGAGGCCACCAGTACTCCTTGCATTTTTTTGCCACAGAAATCTCCCTATCAGTCTTCAGTGATTTCTGTGCATCATGGAGACCTGTCACTACGCATGGCAGATGTAAGTAATACACTTCTCCAGTGTTCAATCATGTGCATGGAAACCACGTTCACTGCCATCAAATTAATGCTCCTGAATCATTGCTCTTTTGAGGACTGGACCCTGAAATATGGGCCCCTAGGCGTATCAGCCTGATTTGGAACTATATCGCTGTTTCTTCACTGTTGCTGAATCTAAATCCTAGAACTCTCCTCCTAACAGCACTGTGGGTGTGCCTACACCACATGGACTGCAGTGGTTCAAGAAGGCAGCTCACCATCATTTTCTCAGGAGCAATTAAGGAGAGGCAATAAATGGCGGCCTTGCCCATAGCACCCACATCCAATGAAAACATTTTTGGAAAGTTTACCAGACTGATTTGTGGAATGGTGGTACTGATGTATGAGGAGAGATTGAGTCAGTTAGGATTACATTCACTGGAGTTTGGAAGAATGAGGGGGCATGTCATAAAAACCCTTGAAATTCTAACAGAACTAGACAGTGTAAAGTTTTAAAGTTTATTTATTTGTCACAAGTAAGGCTTACATTAACATTGCAATGAAGTTACTGTGAAATTCCCCTAGTCGCCACATACTGGCACCTGTTCGGGTCAATGCACCTAACCAGCACATCTTTGGACTGTGGGAGGAAACCGGAGCATCCGGAGGAAACCCACGCAGACACGGGGAGAATGTGCAGACTCCACACAGACAGTGACCCAAGCCAGGAACGAACCCAGGTCCCTGTGCTGGGAGGCAGCAGTGCTAACCATTGTGCCACCATGCTGCCCGGGTAGATGCGGGAAGGATGGTCCTGATGGCGGGCTGAGTCCAAAACCAGGGGTCACAGCCTAAGAATACGGGGTAAACCATTTAGGACCATCCAAAGAGCTTCTACAAATACATAAAGGGTAAAAGAGTAACAAGGGAGAGAGTAGGGCCTCTTAAGGATCAACAAGGTCACCTATGTGCGGATCCACAAGAGGTGGATGAGATCCTAAATGAATATTTCTCATCAGTATTTACTGTTGAGAAAAGCATGGATGTTAGGGAACTTGGGGAAATAAATAGTGATGTCTTGAGGAGTGTACATATTACAGAGAAGGAGGTGCTGGAAGTCTTAAAGCACATCAAGGTAGATAAATCCCCGGGACCTGATGAAGTGTATCCCGGGACATTGTGGGAGGCTAAGGAGGAAATTGCTGGTCCCCTAGCCGAGATATTTGAATCATCGATAGTCACGGGGGAGGTGCCTGAAGATTGGAAAGTGGCAAATGTTTTGCCTTTGTTTAAAAAGGGCTGTAGGGAAAAGCCTGGCAACTACAGGCCAGTGAGCCTCACATCTGTGGTGGGTAAATTGTTGGAAGGTATTTTGAGAGACAGGATCTACAGGCATTTAGAGATGCAAGGACTGATTAGAGACAGTCAATATGGCTTTGTGAGTGGAAAATCATGTCTCACAAATTTGATCGAGTTTTTTGAAGAGGTACCCAAGAAAGTAGATGAGGGCAGTGCAGTTGATGTTGTCTACATGGACTTAAGCAAGGCCTTTGACGAGGTACCGCATGGTAGGTTGTTGCATAAGGTTAAACCTCACGGGATCCAGGGTAAGGTATCTAAATGGATACAAAATTGGCTTCTTGACAGAAGCCAGAGGGTGGTTGTAGAGGGTTGTTTTTCAAACTGGAGGCCTGTGACCAGCGGTGTGCCTCAGGGATCAGTGCTGGGTCCACTGTTATTTGTCATTTATATTAATGATTTGGATGAGAATATAGGAGGCATGGTTAGTAAGTTTGCAGATGACACTAAGATTGGTGGCATAGTGGGCAGTGAAGAAAGTTATCTCCAATTGCAACGGGATCTTGATCAATTGGGCCAGTGGGCTGATGAATGGCAGATGGAGTTTAATTTAGACAAACGTGAGGAAATGCATTTTGGTAGATTGAACCAGGGCAGGACTTACTCAGTTAATGGTAGGGCTTTGGGGAGAGTTACAGAACAAAGAGATCTAGGGATACATGTTCATAGCTCCTTGAAAGTGGAGTCACAGGTGGACAGAATGCTGAAGAAGGCATTCGGCATGCTTGGTTTCATCAGTCAGAACATTGAATACAGGAGTTGGAATGTCTTGTTGAAGTTGTACAAGCCATTGGTAAGGCCACACTTGGAATACTGTGTGCAATTCTGGTCACCCTTTATAGAAAGGATATTATTAAACTAGAAAGAGTGCAGAAAAGATTTACTAGGATGCTACCGGGACTTGATGAATTGAGTTATAAGGAGAGGCTGGATAGACTGGGACTTTTTTCTCTGGAGCATAAGAGGCTGAGGGGTGATCTTATAGAGATCTATAAAATAATGAGGGGCACAGATCAGCTAGATAGTCAATATCTTTTCCCAAAGGTAGGGGAGTCTAAAACTAGAGGGCATAGGTTTACGGTGAGAGGGGAGAGATACAAAAGTGTCCAGAGGGACAATTTTTTCACACAGAGGGTGATGAGTGTCTGGAACAAGCTGCCAGAGGTAGTAGTAGAGGCGGGTACAATTTTGTCTTTTAAAAAACATTTGGATAGTTACATGGGTACAATGGGTAGAGAGGGATTTGGGCCAAATGCGGGCAATTGGGATTAGTTTAGGGGTTTTAAAAAATGAAGGGCAGCATGGACAAGTTGGGCCGAAGGGCCTGTTTCCACGCTGTAAACCTCTATGACTGAGATGAGGAGAAATGTTTTTCCCCGGTGACGCCATGCAGGCAAGAGAACCTGGGCAATTGAGTCCCGGACTCATTAATTCAATTCAAATGTACATTCACATAAATTTAAATAATTTATTCATCCTCACACCAAAAATGGTGCAAACCTGATTTCTCAGCTTTCTCGCGATCTTACCGGCTCGCCCCACCCATCAGCCAGTGAGACGTGATGGTAAGATTGTTCCCCCCTTGACTCTGATTGATCAAGACTTTGTTCTGTGGAATGAATCAGCAAATGACTATCACTTATCTAATTTAGCTGAAACAGGTGCAATGTGTGTACCTGTTATTTTTGTCTACAGAGAACAGGGTCCTGTATATTCATATATGTAGCTTCCAATACACACAAATGCAGCACGCTGTGAGTCCAGCTGATTGTCAACATAATCCTTAGCACACTGAGGATTGTTTAGCAAATATTGTGCTATTGCAGGATCATATCTAATGTTAGACAGTGTTGTGCATTTAGAGATTTACAGCCTTCGGCCCAACTTGTCCATTTTGGCTGTGGTCTGTATTTTGCCTGTTGTAGACAGTGGAAGGGACATACTTTTTGGGACAATGCTGCTTTTCAGCAATAAATAAAAAATAGAGAGTACCTCATGTAAGTCAGCTTGGAGCTAGAGGAAGTGAGTTAGCTGGTACTAGGCAGCATGTTTCACTGCTGCACCAAAGAAACAGTGCTTTGTTGCAAGTTTTGGCTTTGGGGTAACACGTTGAACCAAAGTCCATGACTCACTGCTCAGGTGGACATAAAGGATTCCAAAGGTCAGCAAAAATATTTTCCCAGTCTGGGGCTATGCACAAGAAACTAGAGTTAGAAGAATGAAGATCCTGGGGATGGTGGTGTTTTGAGGGTGAGGTTACAGGGAAAGGAGTGGGAGAGGCACTGGCAAACCCACAAAGGGATTTCAGTATGAGCATGTCCAGCCCATTCTGTACCTTGTAGACTCAGCTGCAAAGTATGAGGAAGTATTTCTTTTCTCAGTGTGGAAAACCTCCATGAGTCTAGAATCTAAGGCATTGGGACTCAGGTGTCAAGTTAGATCAGTGAGGGTTGAGTGATGGGTAATTGGGACATATGAAGAGGATAGCAAAGTTTCACTTGAGCTTACATTTGTAGGATAGGAGACAATTGTCATCCGAGAGTGACAAAGACATGGATGAGGGTTTCAAGCATCTATTAGATTGATATTCTTATATTGTAGTAGCTTGTTTTTTCAATAGAGATTATAAGAGATCAAAAGTAGATAGGAATCAAATAAAACATCAAGATTACAAACAGGTCTGGTTCAGTCTCAAACTGAGAATAGAATCAGTGGCAAGAGCGAAGAGTTTGTGGTAAGGTCAAAGACGATGCTTTTGTCTTCCCTACGTTTAACTGTTGAAAATTGTGACTCATTCAAGACTGGCAATCTCTTCCTTTAAGGAAAATAGAAACTTCATGAATGAGAAAGAAATATTCATTATTTCTTATAGGTACTGTAGATCTGGAAAACTTTTTAAGTGCTTCCAGCACATAATCGGGCCATCCATAATGGCAGGTGCTGTGTAATACCCAATTGCAGGTATTAGACATGGTAATCTGAGAATTGGTAGAGTTAGCATTATCTAGGTAATATTGGAGCATGGGAATGAATTGAAGGGTAAGTTAAGGCACATTTATAAGGCAATGTAAAGGAAGTCTTACTGTGTCCAGCCCATTCTGTACCTGAATCAGCTGCACTCCTTGTTGACTCAGCTGCAAAGTGTGGGAAAGTGTTCCTTTTCCCAGTACAGACAACCTCCATGAGTATAGAATCTACCCTAATTTGTATCCTGCATATAGGAATGTTTGACATTTATATGTAAAAATGAATGAACAGAAAATTACAGGCTTGAGTTATCTAATTTCATACATTATTATACTTTTACCCCTTGATCGCATTTAGTTTTGGTATGTTTGATATCCTCAGTATCGGAAGACATCAGCAGAGTGTAAACAAATCTCTAAAGATGTGACTATCAGCCATTCTGAACATTACATGCAAGTACATGAGGTGACTATAAATGTCAATGAATGTTCACACATTCTTTAGTAAGATTAGCAGGACAGAGATGTTTACTTTTAGTAATTAGAATAGCTAATTAAACAACTAATGCTTTCAGTTCTTTCTTAAAAAGCAAATAAAACATAATTTGGAGCATGCTAAGCACTTAAAATAAGATATTAATCAATGCTTCTGCTTAATTTTTTTGATAAAAATAAAAATTTATGCTTATAGGTTCATTTTACGTGACATGTTATACATATTTTGAATTCAATCTCAATCCATCAACTCACTTTAGGGTCTATATTAGCACTTTGAGTTAATCCATTGCTGACTTTTAAAAGTTGTATTCAACATAATTACTTTCCACAAGTCTCAAAGCCCAATTTTCCTCTATGTTTATGAGATGTCAAAGTAAATGTTCACGTTGTTCAGTATCAGTAAGCAGCATGAGCAGATATGTAGCTGTAGTTATGTTACTGAACTGGAATCGAGAAAGAATGGCCCCAATTTCAATCTACCTCCATTTGACAGAAAGGGGCTAATGGTCATTTGGATGAGGACAGCCACTCAGCTCGCTGCATTTCTGTTACCATTTGGCCATGCTCTGGTATTAACCTGTTCTTTTGCGCAGGTGAGTGGGACACCCGTGAACAAGCGGCAAAACCCATCTTTAAATATATGGTTGGATCTGAGTGATGTCATGGAGATCTAATGTGCAATTTTAAGTGGAAGACTGAGCAGGGGAAGCAAGTTCCATCCCACCATCAGACTCACCATGGACTACTCTCCAGAATTGGTTGCATTCTTGGACACACGCATCTCCATCAAGGACAGTCACCTCAGCACCTCACTGTACCGCAAGCCCACGGATAACCTCACGATGCTCCACTTCTCCAGCTTCCATCCTAAACACGTTAAAGAAGCCATCCCCTACGGACAAGCCCTCCGTATACACAGGATCTGCTCGGATGAGGAGGATCGCAACAGACACCTCCAGACACTGAAAGATGCCCTCATAAGAACACGATATGGTGCTCGACTTATCAATCGACAGTTTTGACGTGCCACAGTGAAAAACTGCACCGACCTCCTCAGAAGACAAACACGGGACACAGCGGACAGAGTACCCTTCATCATCCAGTACTTCCCTGGAGCGGAGAAGCTATGACATCTTCTCCGGAGCCTTCAACATGTCATCGATGAAGACGAACATCTCGCCAAGGCCATCCCCACACCCCCACTTCTTGCCTTCAAACAACCGCTCAACCTCAAACAGACCATTGTCCGCAACAAACTACCCAGCCTTCAGGAGAACAGGGCACCACACAACTCTGCCACAGCAACCTCTGCAAGACGTGCCGGATCATCGACATGGATGCCATCATCACACGTGAGAACACCATCCACAAGGTACACGGTACATACTCTTGCAACTCGGCCAATGTTGTCTACCTGATACGCTGCAGAAAAGGATGTCCCGAGGCATGGTACATTGGTGAGAGCATGCGGACGTTACAACAACGGATGAATGAACACCGCTCAACAATCACCAGGCATGAGTGTTCCCTTCCAATCGGGGAACACTTCAGCAGTCACGGGCATTCTGCCTCTGATCTTCAGGTAAGCGTTCTCCAAGGCGGCCTTCATGACACACGACAACACAGAATCGCTGAGCAGAGACTGATAGCCAGGTTCCGCACACATGAGGACGGCCTCAACCGGGATCTTGGGTTCACGTCACACTATCTGTAACCCCCACGACTTGCCTGGGTTTTCAAAATCTCACGAACTGTCCTGGCTGGAGACAATACACACCTCTTTAACCTGTGCTTAACCCTCTCTCCACTCACAGTGTCTGTACCTTTAAGACTTGATTACCTGTAAAGACTCGCATTCCAACCATTATCTTGTAAATTGAGTTTGTGTCTATATATGCCCTGTTTGTGAACACAACTCCTCACTCACCTGAAGAAGGAGTGACACTCCGAAAGCTTGTGCTACCAAATAAACCTGTTGGACTTTAGCCTGGTGTTGTGAGACTTCTTACTGTGCTTACCCTAGTCCAACGCCGGCATCTCCACATCAGGGGAAGCAATGACAGCTGCCCAATCAGGCCAGGCCGGTTGGGAGATGGACTGTACACCAGAAGAGGCTCAGCAAGGTAAGTTTTAATATGATATTTGGAGAGTCCTTGTAGACAAGCTTGAGTGCCTCACTTGTCCTCAGTTTCTCTAATTGCGTTCAGAGGCCTGCCCCTCACCACTTTCTTGTGTGCCGGATGCCATCCCCATGTGTACAAGGCTATGGCCAGGCACCTGCCACTGAATTCTAACTCCTGTCTACCAGCCAGGTTACTTGGAAGGGAATTGAGAAAAAGAAATCACGGAAAATGACGTCTGGTCATTAAAGTTGACCTTTGACCTGTCCCAAGGACACCATTTTAGAGTTCACATACACCCCTCTTCCGATTAGAATTAGGGCTTATGAGTTCAATTTACAGAAAATCAAAACAAAAGCATATTTTATAACTGCAGCCCTTTTACAATTACGAATCTTGGCAGTTTCGGGGGGTAGGGTGCCTTCCGGGAAGGGAATCTAGTCAATTTCCTCTTCACAGAACCAACCATTTTTACTAGAAAGTCTTCTCTGTGAGACATGGCCGCTGCTGTAGATGCAGGCCAGAGGTACAGACACCCACCAGACACATACAAAGCAGGAAACTGCTTCCCAATCCCACAGGCTTCTGCTGAAATGCACAAACATGCAGCATCCGTGACTCTGACGGCTTTCACCACCCTTCACCACTGCAATGAGCAATGGAGTATAGCATTCTGATTGACCCAGCTAATTCCTGAGCTAACATCTATAGACATGCATCTTATATCAAGGGTTCCCTTATCAGCAATCAAGATTGTAGCATAACAACTATTTCCCTAAGTGAGTTCTGAGGAACAAATTTACTTTGCCCTCATTAAAAAATAGTCTAATAGCAGTTAACTTTGGAAATAAGTAACCAGCGCAATAATCTGTTAGCCTCAGGCGCTCATAAATTCTGATCCCTGTTGGGTAGTTTTCATCGCAAACAGTTTGTTTTTCCTCAGTTCAGCTCCAGCACCTGGCTGCACAGGGAAGTAATTAAAGTCAATTCTTGAATGTACAGGAAACAAATTGGACTCATATCTACTCTGACCTGCCATGATGCATATGCTCATTCAAACCCACACAAAAGGGGGAGAATTCTTTAACCGTCTGCCACAGCTTAACCTACATAAAACCAATGCACACAAATAGATCCTATTGGGCATTCCCTCTCTCTACACTGTTACTCTGGTTAAACATTCCAGCTGAAAGATAGTCAAGAGGTTCAATGCACTGACCAGCGCTAGGCCTTGCACTCATTTGCGAGGATCGTCCTGAGAGGATGTGGTACACTCAGCATAGTTCTGATGGTTTTTCTCTGGCCTTGTCAGGCCCCTGTATTAACACTTAACACCTGCAATTTCCTATGCCCTTCCTATGCCGTTTTTTTTGGGGTGGGGGCAAGGTGGGGGAGGGGGGAGGGAAGCCTACACTGAGATGAAGCAATCAATAGAAATGTATTTGGAAACCCACATCAGAAAAAGTATACATTATAATGAGGAGAGGGCAGCTATTGGATGTAAGTTGGTGCAATGAAATAATGCAACCTAAAGAAAGAATCTGTCGGGTTACACAGAAACCAGCAGGAATATTCTGAATTTATAAAAGAAAAACTCAGCAGGTCTGGCAGCATCTGTGGAGAGTGAAAAAGAGTTAACGTTTAATAAATTTTTCCAGAATTTTCTATTTTACTTTCAGATTTCCAGCATCTGCGGTATTTTGCTTTTATCTTATGAATTTATATTTTGGAGACTTGATTATTTGTGTTCATTTGTAAGGGAAGTTGACAGTATTGAGGTACAGAATACTTTTCCAATTTTGATGTAGAATGATGTAAACACTCACAAGTTAGATCTAGTATTAAAATCCAACATTAAAATGGATTCCTCGAGCAGGACAATTTTGTGATATTCCCCACATCCACCATTTTCCAAACCAGCTCCCCTTACAGCATCTCTAAATAAGATTCCCAACTTCTGCCAAATTATTTGTGTTTCAGACTTGTGTCCACTGGAAATTGAATTGAAACTGAATCATTTCAGCAATCCTGCCTGGATCCACTACAGTTTGCCTACCGCCGCAACAGGTCCACAGCAGACGCCATCTCCCTGGCCCTGCACTCAACCCTGGAACACCTAGATAACAAAGACACCTATGTCAGACTCCTATTTATTGACTACAGCTCAGCCTTCAACACCATTATTCCCACAAAACTCATCTCCAAACCCTGTGGTCTGGGTCTCGTCTCCTCCCACTGTGGCTGAATCCTGAACTTCTTAACCCACAGACCACAATCAGTAAGGATAGGCAACAACACCTCCTCCACGATCATCCTCAACACTGGTGCCCCACAAGCCTGTGTTCTCACTGTGTGCACTATAGTCCTTATACACCAATGACTGTGGCCAAATTCCCCTCCAACTCGATTTTCAAGTTTGCTGATGACACCACCGTAGTGGGTTGGATCTCAAACAATGACAAGACAGAGTACAGGAATGAGATAGAGAATCTGGTGAACTGGTGCGGTGACAATAATCTTTCCCTCAGTGTCAATAAAACGAAGGAGATTGTCATCGACTTCAGGAAGCGTAGAGGAGAACTTGCCCCTGTCTACATCAACGCGAACGAAGTAGAAAAGGTCGAGAGTTTCAAGTTTTTAGATGTCCAGATCACCAACAACCTGTCCTGGTCCCCCCATGCCGACACTATAGTTAAGAAAGCCCACCAACATCTCTACTTACCCAGAAGGCTAAGGAAATTTGGCATGTCAGCTATGACTCTCACCAACGTTTACAGATGCACCATAGAAAGCATTCTTTCTGATTGCATCACAGTTTGGTATGGCTCCTGCTCTGCCCAAGACTGCAAGAAACTATAAAAGTTTGTGAATGTAGCCCAATCCATCACGCAAATCAGCTTCCCATCCATTGATTCTGTCTACACTTCCCGCTGCTCGGCAAAGCAGCCAGCATAATTAAGGACCCCACGCACCCCAGACATTCTGTCTTCCACCTTCTTCCATTGGGAGAAAGATACAAAAGTCTGAAGTCACGTACCAACCGACTCAAGAACAGCTTCTTCCCTGCTGCCATCAGACTTTTGAATGGACCTACCTTGCATTAATTTGATCTTTCTCTACACCCTTGCTATGACTGTAACACTACATTCTGCACTCTCTCGTTTCCTTCTCTATGAATGGTATACTTTGTATAGTGCGCAAGAAACAATACTTTTCACTGTATCCTAATACATGTGACAATAATAAATCAAATCAAATCAAAAGGGCCCTTTCAGCCAGCAGAGAGAAAGGGTTTTATTCCTATCATCTGGATTCAACCCCAAGCCCCAGAACTGATAAACAGATAACAAAGATGCCACTAGAATGGCATTTAGGAGCCAACATTCTTCCCTTTGTAAATTTCAACAGAGAGTTTACTAAGATGAAGGAGTGGTGTCTTCTTGGTAGAAGCCATTAGAAGCCAATAGATTCATTTGAACTGTTCTGAGCGTTCCGACCAATCTAAAAAAAGGAATAAATATGTCCAGTGATAAGGGGTAAAATAAGCTTTTGGGGCAATGGATAAGGAAAGATTTCAGGTATATCAGATTGTTCAGATTAAGGGCCCACAGTTTGAATTATACAATCTCTGCTCTCTCCGCAGATGCTGATTAGCCTGCCATGTGTTCCTACCACTTTCTGTTTTTGATGGCAACTTCCAGAATCTGTTTACTTGTTAATATCTTGTTTATATCTTTAATAATGAACCTGTGCCTGTATGGGTTCAAAAAGTAAGCATTTAATTTCAGGTGACTCATTCTAATGTTGTCTGCTGTTTCTGTTATCCATGTTTACCATTACTGGAGGATATCTCATTATGTGTTCTGCCTGAGTAACCAGTTGGAATTCACTAGGTCAGAATCTTGCCCTTCTGGAGGACTATAACCACAGTGCGCAAGATTAACTTTACCATGGAAAAAAAGCAAAAGTACTGCAGATGCTGGCATACTGAAATAAAAACAGAAAATGCTGGAAAATTTCAGCCGGATTGACAGCATCTGTGAAGAGAGAAACAGAGTTAACATTTCGAGTCCAATATGACTCTCCTTCGGAACTGCTACCTTGAACTCATGTTAACTTTGTCTTGTTCACAACAGATGCTGCCAGACATACTAAGCTTTTCCAACACTTTCTGTTAATATCTTATAGCTCTGTCCTGGAGTTTGGATCCTAAAACCCTTACAACAGCACTGAGGTCATTCACAGGGAATTCACTGACTGTGGCTGTGATCACTGTAACTAAAGTATCAGTGACAGATGCTGTTGGTGTTGTCACACTCAGTGTCAGCTCAATGCATGAAACCCACTATTATTAATACCTTGCTATAAAATCTCTTACTATAATCAGTGTGGAATTGGTTACGAGGTAGGAGCAGGTAGAGATACTGGGCATATACTTAAATTTGCAGGATGCAATGAGATTCCCCAAGAATCTGTAGCGGGGTCTTAGATTTTCACTATGGTTATAGATGACTTAGACAAAGGAATTGGGAGTCACAGCTTTTGCTGATAACATGCCATTAAGTGACATAGTAGATACTGTAGGTCGGAGCAAAAATTGCAAAGGTGCTCTGAAATATTAAATGAGTCACTGTTTGCGTGGAGTCTGCATGTTCTCCCCATGTCTGCGTGGGTTTCCTCCCACAGTCCGAAAGACGTGCTGATTGGGTGCATTGGCCATGCTAAATTCTCCCTCAGTGTACTCAAACAGGCATCAGAGTGTAGCAACTAGGAAATTTTCACAGTTACTTCATTGTAGTGTTAATGTAAGCCTACTTGTAACACTAATAAATAAACTTAAACTAAATGTGTGGGTTAAACTGTGGCAAATAGTGTTCAATATTGGAAAGTGTAAGAATATGCACGTTAGACCTAAAAAGGATGGATCAGAGTGTTTTCTAAATTGCTAGGAATTGTGAAAGAAGAATGAAATTTAGGATCCAAGTGCAGAAGCCACTAAAAGCTAGTAAACTAGCACAAAAAATAATTTAAAAGTTAAAAATTGGCTTCTATCTCAAGGGGACTGGAATACAAAGGTGTAGAAGTTAAGTTATAGAAAACTCCAGCCAGAACACATCTGGGGACAATGTTCTGGGCTCCACAGTTCAGGAAGGATATATTGGCATTGGAAAAGGTGCAGCACAGATTCACTGGAATGATACTGAAGCTAAAAGTTTTATGTTATGAGGACAGGTTACGCAAATTGACCTTGTATTTCCTTATGTTTAAAATTTGTCTAACAGACGATGAAAAGTATTGACAGGACAAATAGCGATTATTTCCTCTGGAGGAGGAGACCAGAAGGAAGCCAATTATGAAAATTGGAACTTAGCAGCACAGGGTTGATGTCAGGAAGCACTTAACATGAAAGAGTGGCAATCTCAAATCCTCTCCCTAAAAAAGCTGTTGAGGCTAGGTCAGTTGAAAATTTCAAAACTTGTTAGACAGAGGTATTAACAGTTACGGACTAAGGTGGATAAATGCAGTTAAGATAAAGATCAAGCATGATCAAATTGAATTGCAAAATAGACTTGAAGGACTGAATATCATAACACTGTTCCTTTTTCTCCTATAAAGCCACTATTATAAAATTCACTCCTGTCAACTCCATTGCTGTAAGCTCCTCACTCCTATGAGCCCTTTTGCTATAAGCCCCGTAGCCATAAATCCAGACTCTATCAACTCCATTGACAAAATTCACTGCTGCAAAACTCACTGTTATAAAAACCTACTGATATGGATCCCACTGCTGTAAATGCCACTGCTACAGAAGCCAAGAATGCCATCTGCAAATTCAACACTGTGTTAAGGACCAAAGAATCAACGGATTAACATCTCTCTATCCATAACACAGGTTAGAATTTCTGAATACTTCATTATTATCCCTGACATACGAGGCAGTGCCCCAGCACATCTGCAAGTTAAGAAGATTAAACTATATTTACATAATAAATGCCATGAACTGGTGGAATGTATGAAATGATTCACTGAATGATATGAGGCCACATCATTCCCACCCCAAAATAGATGTTTTAGATTGTATGGCAGGTTACTGTGCACTCTTTACATGCTGAATCATTTACATTTACACCACTTGGGCAAATGCAGAACATGACAATAAAAAAGTGCTGGAGCTGGAACTTCAACTGATTTTTTTTCCCATTCCCTACCTCAGGGTCATTGAACCCTGATTGTAGTAGCCCCACCACTCCAAGGAATGGACAACACAATACAGAAGGGTGAACCAGCCTATTGCCCATGATTGTAGCATACAACTTCCTTTACTTACACACTGAAACATTGGGAAGCTCAAGGTAAATGTACAATTTTTAAAATCTTATTAAATTGATGTATTTTAGGTTGCAAGAAGTAGCTTGTTGTCATCTGCAAACAAGTAACTATAAATAGTTATTCTGGTTTTTTTGGCAAATTAATTACACTTTTTTTCTCATACTGACAAAGACCACCCCTACCCCTGCCCCCACTGTCCTCAGTGCACCCCAACCAGCTTCCACTTGCCCCTCCCCCATACACAGAGATCCAATTGTAAAGATAGAAAAAAGATCGTGGGAAAGCCTTGTGTCAAACAACCTGCCAAGAAATGTTTGCTTTATTCACACAGGTGTTGGCCCAGTTACTTTCAATGGGTTAATGTTAGTCATTATAATAATGGACAGAGGGGTGTCATATTACCACAGAGATTTCTAGCTGTCTGAAAAGGAATATAGATTGGCTAAGTGATAGAGCAGAAAAATTGCCAGATGGAGTACAATGTGGGAAAATGTGAGATTGTCTACTTTGGCAGGAAGAATAGAAATCTAGGATGGGATCCTACAACCTCAGCCATCCCGAAACCATAAAATCCTGCCCGAGGTCAACGGACCTTTCCATGGTCCACCCATCACTCGCACTGATTCCCATGGCGAGCGGGCTGGTAAACTTTCAGCCGCAGAGTTTTATTTAAATGGAGGGAGATTGCAGAATGCTGTGGTACAGAGGCACCTAGGCAGCTTTGTACATGAATCGCAAATAAAAGTTAGCACGGGGGTACAATAAATAATCAAGAATACAAACAGAATGCTGGTCTGTACTGCAGGGGAGTGAGTATAGAAGTAGGGAAGTCTTGCCAGAATCCCACATTTGTGAGACCGCACCTAAAGTACAATATAGAGTTTTTGAAAGGACATACTTGCAATGGAAGTAGTTCATAAAGGTTCACTAGTCTGATTCCTGGGATGAAGGCTTGTCTTATGAGGAAAGATTGAGTAGGTTGGGCCTATACTTGTTGGAGTTCAGAAGAATGAGAAGTGGTCTCATTGAAACATAAAAGATTCTGAGGGGGAATTGACAGAACAGATTCTGAGAGGATATTTCCTCTTGTGGGAAATCTAGAATTAAGGGGCACAGTTTCAAAATAAGGGGTCTCCCATTTAAGATGGAGATAAGGAGGAATTTCTTCTCTCAGAGCATCAATAGTCTTTGGCATTCTCTTCCCCAGAGAACACTGGAGATTGGGTCATCGAATACATTCAAGGCTGAGTTGAACAGATTTTTGATCTACAATGGAATCAAGAGTTATGGGGAAGACAGGCAAGTGGGGCTAAGGCAAACCAGCCATGATCTTATTGAATAGCAAGTAGTCTCAAGGGGCTGAATGGCCTACTGTTTTTATTTCAAAAAGCTGCAAGCCATTATCAATGCTGATGTGTGTGTGTGTACTTTCCACACTCATGAAGATGACATGTGGGAATAGATAAGTGTTTGACAAAAGGTTTAATCATTTGTTCACAAATACACAACAAGCACAAATTTAGCACTGAATAAAACGCAAAAATTATCATTAACAAAAAATAAAGGGCTTTTTGTTAAAAGAATACACATCACAACTATGAGGATTGTAAAGATAGATGCTATTGAAGAGCATTGTCTGTATTCAACAAGCAAACATTTCTTCCTCAGCTTCAGCTCAGCGTTGTCGCATGGCAGTAAGGCGATAATAAATTTGTGCTTGTTGTGTATTTGTGAACAAATGATTAAACCTTTTGTCAAACACTTATCTATTCCCACATGTCATCTTCATGAGTGTGGAAAGTACACACACACACACACACACACACACACACACACACATCAGCGTTGATAATGGCTTGCAGCTTTTTGAAAGAAAAACAGAAACTGCTGCAAAACCCAGCAGCTCTGTTAGCGTTGTTAACTCCATTTCTCTCTTCACAGATGTTGACAGACCTGCTGAGTTTTTCTAACGTTTTCTGTTTTTAATTCAGATTTCCAGTGTCCGTGGTATTTTGCTATTATTACAGCTTATTGAAGTTTATTATTAAGAGAATGTGCGTACATCTAAACTAAAGTGACCAAATCATTACCAAATGATAAAGCAAATCTTTCTAAGTCAAAATCACACTTTGAAATGTACCACTTTAAAAGAATGCCATTTTGCCTGTGACTCTTTAACTATTTTTTCCCAATCTGACCTGCTTAAACAGAATCATTCAGCAAATGTAATGTTTTAGTACGGCGGTATGCCTTTAACATTTGAAATGGTGTAAATACATTTTAGATGGTTTTGAGAGTATTACTGGGTATAATTCACCGCGGTGTCCTTGCTGGTTTATGAAAAGTCTGGTGCAGGTTGGAGCAGCCTGTTTTCAAACCATGTTCTTACTGGTCTAAGGCTGCAAGTTGCATTTATTAAAACCACAGCTTGAAATGTGCAATAAAATCTAAAAGCACAACAGAGAATGGCTCGGCCCATTTATCTGAGAGTGGGACAATGAAAGTTGACTTGTTAAAGGCTTGAGTTATCCAGCGCCAAAATGAGGTCATTGCTTGGGATGGCTTTCTCGTTGTGTCAGTATCGCAAAGGTTATCGGTTTTACAGTCTGATGAGGAGCTGACAATTAAACTCAGCGGGAGAAAACAAACAGTGTGTCAAACCAAGTGGCCCGTAAAAATGCAGGCCTGCCTATACAGACAAACCTGTTCTTGCTAGTTTAATGGCCTAGGAATGGTTCGATTTGAAGCTGGCATTGGAGTCTAATTCTGTCACAGTCTGCATCCTAATTCCAAAACCCGATTATATAGTAAAACCTAAAATGATGCTATAATAATTTGACCCCCCCATCCTAAAATAAAAAGCCTACACACCAAATTTACAATTTAATGTGCCATCTTTCTCAGAAGTGAAATATCCCAAAACCTTCACAAAGGAAGGAGCGAAAACTAAGCTGGAAGAGGTGCGCGAGGAGAGGCACCTCAGGAGAGGGCTCCTGGGGAGAAGGCCCCAATGCGAGGGGCTTGAAGAGAGGGCACTTGAGGGGCGGGGCCACAGGAAGGGGGCCTGAGGAGAGGGCCTGAGCAAGGAGGTAGATAACAAAAAGTCTTTGAAGATGGGAATTAGCGTAGCAAGGCAAAGAGATTTAGGAAAAGGGTTTCAAAGTGCAGGGCTATGAATCCAATACACCAGATGTGGATCTTGAGGAACCAGTGAGAGGAGCGTTGGAAAAGTTGAACATAAATAGAAGAAAGCAAATGTATACAGTTAAAACAAGACTATTACAACCTCAGAACTATTTGTAAGACAATAGAAACAGTGTTCAACATAATTCCAAAACTATTACAGCCACAGTCCCAAACTGGAAACAAAATAATCAGAATCCTAAATTTAAAATAAAGTTTAGATTCCACTAATCCCAGGCTCCAAGAAAGGGTTTTATAATCGGAATGTTATTTGCATGTTTTTATTGAAAAAAGTAACTGTGCTAGTAAGCACTCACGTGCAGACACCATGAATAAACATTAAGGAAGTTCATGGAGTCACTGGTGAACTAACCTCCCATATAAAGTGAGTATTTTGTCAAAAGGAAATCACACAAAGATTGGGGGCACATCACTCATATGTTGTTAATGCGACATTTTTGGTATGAGGGCAGGAATTCTTCCTGTCAGGGCAGGTTGAGCACACAAAAAAGTGGAAACTTGTTGAGCGGCATCGGCTATGCCTTAACGCCGGCAGTTTGAACACTGAGCTGATCTTACAGTTCCAGAGGGTGCAGGTCTTAAGCAGCTGTCAGACGAGGGAGACAAGGATAGTTGTGTAGAGAGTTGTGGCCTTGCAGCGCCAGTGAAAACTGCAGGGAAGAAGCTTAACTTCTGATCAAGAGGAATTCAACAGTAAAGAGAATTGGATTATTCCCAGTTGAAAATGGAGGAAAGCTGGGAGAAAGGGTGATCTGTGACTCGGGATCATACGTGAGATCATAGAGATGCAGCAGCAAGAGAGGAGGGAGCAACCGAGGGCAGAAAATGAAGGCACAAATGGGTGTTGTGAATTTTATGGAGATGTCCAGCCATGGCTGTGGGTGATAGCTGCTTTGTCAAAATCTTTGCAATCTGTATATGAAACACAAGCAATTCAGTTCTATTTGCACTTTTATTCCTTACTCATTAGTTTGTCCTATTTAAATTTTGTGGGACCAAAGGTTTGGAATTAATTACTCTTACTGTTGTCCTACTATTGATACAGATCGCCTATTGCTGCAACAGGTCCGCAGCAGATGCCATCTCCCTGGCCCTGCACTCAACCTAGATAACAAAGACACCTATGTCAGACTCCTATTCATAGACTGCAGCTCAGCCTTTAACACCATTATTCCTGTGAGACTCATCTCGAAACTTCGTGGCCTGGGGCTCGGCTCCTCACCCTACAACTGGATCCTAGACTTCATCACCCACAGACTGCAGTCAGTAAGAATAGGCAACAACACCTCCTCCACAATCATCCTCAACATTGGTGCTCCACAAGGCTGTGTTCTCAATCCCTTACTATATTCCTTATACACCTATGACTGTATGGCCAAATTCCCCTCCAATTCGATTTTCAAGTTTGCTGATGACACCACCGTTGTGGGTCAGATCTTAAACAATGACAAGATGATATAGTACAGGAATGAGATAGAGAATCTGATGAACTGGTACAACGACAATAATCTCTCCCTCAATGTCAACAAAATGAAGGAGATAATCATCGACTTCAGGAAGCATAGTGGAGAGCATGCCCCTGTCTACATCAATGGGAACGAAGTAGAAATGTTCGAAAGCTTCAAGTTTTCAGGTGTCCAGATCACCAACAACCTTCCTGGTCCCTCCATGTTGACACTATAGTTAAGAAAGCCCACCAACACCTCTACTTTCTCAGAAGACTAAGGAAATTTGGCATGTCTGCTACAACTCTCACCAACTTCCACAGATGCACCAAAGAAAGCATTCTTTCTGGTTGTATCACAGATTGGAATGGCTTCTGCTCCGTCCAAGACTGCAAGAAACTACAAAGGGTCGTGAATGAAGCCCAGTCCATCAATCAAACCAACCTCCCATCCATTGACATTCTCTACATTTCCCGTTGCCTCGGAAAAGCAGCCAGCATAATCAAGGACCCTACGAACCCCGGACATACTCTCTTTCACCTTCTTCCATAAGGAAAAAGATATAAAAGTCTGAGATCACATAGCAACTGACTCAAAAGCAGCTTCCTTGCTGCTGCCATCAGACTTTTGAGTGGACCTACCTCGTATTAAATTGATCTTTCTCTACACCCTAACTATGACTGTAACACTACATTCTGCACTCTCTCCTTTCCTTCTCTATATGCGGTATGCTTTGTCTGTGTAGCGCAGAAGAAACAATACTAATACCTGTGACAATAATAAATCAAATCAAATCTTCATTGGTGGAAAAGTCAGAAAAAAGCTAGAATTCTGACATCTAATGGTGGCCGATGGGGTATAATACAGTGAAGTGTGAAATTATTCACTTTGGTCAACAGAATAAAAAAAACAGAATATTTCTTAAAAAGTGAAAAACTTGTAAATGTTGATATTCAAAAAGATTTTGGTGTGCTGGTGCAAGAAACGCAGAAAGTTAGCATGCATATGCCGCAAGCAGTTAGGAAAACAATGGTATGTTGGCCTTTATTGCAAGGAGACTGGAGTACAAGATTAAAGAAGTCTTGCCACAGTTTCACAGGGTTTTGGAGAGACCATATCTGAAGTACTGTGTGCAGTTTTGGCCTCCACATTTAAGAAAGGGTATAATTGCATTGAAGCAAAGGTTCACTAGATTGGTCCTTGGTGCGAGGGGCTTTTCCTATGATGAGAGACTAAGTAAATTGGGTTTGTATAGGGGGCAATTCTCTCAGCTTGCTGCACTGCTCTAGCAGCTCAACAGGCCAGGGAATATCAGCAGATGCCATTTACCAGGCTCCCCGCTGGGCACCCGGGCCTCCACGCATCTCCAGAGTGAAGTTTTTTGGAGTAATTGAAATGTTTAATCACTATTTCCATCCTATTAGCGGGCCTGGGATTGAAGTCTCCAGGCCCGCTAATGTCTCCCAACACTGCCAGGAGTGATTCCCTCCAGTGGGGTTTACTCCTACTTCCCCACTAATGAGGAACAGGCGGACCGATCCCACTGGAGGGAAGAGAGGCCATTGAGGCCACCCAAGAGGTCGGGGACAAGGGGGCGATGCTCCCAGGCAGTGCCTGCCTGGCCTCTTGGTACTGCCCAAGGGGCAAACTGGCAATGCTCACTGGGCATCGGGCAGTGTCAAGGGGGCAGGGCCTATTTGGGGGACGTACAGGGGGGAGATCGGTGGGGGTGGAGGGTCCTGCTATCACTCTGCCAGAAGATCGCTGGGAGACAGAGGGAAGGGGGTGATCGGGAGGAGGGGGGTGGGGGGTGGGGGGGGTGGGTGGAGGGCGGTGGTCGGGGCTGCCAGGGAGGTCGGGACTGCTGGGGGAGTCAGGGCTGCAGGAGGGAGCTCGGGACTGCAAGGGGGGGATCGGGACTGCCCAGGGGGTGTTCAGGACTGCTGAGGGTAAGGATGGTTGTGGAGATCGGGTTGGCAAGGTGGGGGGTAACATCAGGGCTCGCCCGGAGAGGTCCGGGAGGCCAGTGATTAGGGTGGGCAGGGGGTTGGAGGGGCAGCGATGGAGAGCTATGGGGCTGGCTAGCAATTGGGCTGGCCAGCAATCTGGAGGCCGGCAGTGCAGGGCCATGGTGCATGCGCCGATCTCAGCGCTGACAGATCGGCGCACTCAGCACTTTACTACTGGCCTCTCCAGTGGGAATAGGCCCCACCCACTGATATTCAGAGTGAATTCCTGCTGGGAATCTCTGCCGAGCTCAGAACGTGGGAGATTCATTCTGAAAAACACGCTAAAGAAACCAGTGAGAGTTGCTCCTGTTTTCACGTAAACTCAACACTTATAATTTTTTTGGGAGAAACTCCCCCATAGTCTTTGGAATTTAGAAGACTGAGAGATGATATAATTGAAACTGACAAAATTCTGAAGTGGCTCCGTGAATGCTGAGAAATTTAGGTTAGGTGAATTGGCCATGCTAAATTCCCCATTAAAGTCCAAAGATGTGTGAGTTGGATGCATTAGGTGGATAGTGAATGCACAGGGTTACAGGGAAAGGGCGGGGTGGGTCAGGGCAAGATACTCTTTCGGAAAGTCAGTGAAGACTTGATGGGCCAAATGGCTTCCTTCTGCACTGTAGGATTCTATGATTTGTTTCCACTGATCGGGGAATTGGGAACATTGGGATAAAGGATCAATCGCTTAGGACAGAGACTAAGAAAAGTTACTTCACTTAAATCATTATGAATCTTTGGAATTCTTTACCCTAAAGGGGTGTGGATGCTCCATCATTTAACACATTTAAGGCTGAGATAGACAGATTTTTGGTCTCTCAGGGGATACATGGTGTGAACAGGAAAATGTAGTTGAAGTTCAAGATCCGCCATGATTAGATTGAATCACAAGGCAGGCTCAATGGGCCATATGGTTTACTCTGGCTGCTATTTCTTGTGTTCATCTGACTGTAATTGGCAACATTTGCAGATTAAACATTTGTATTTACATTTTGTATGCACCCTTCGCCCATTCCAAGGCTTCATGTTCATTCCTAATTGGTCCATGAGGCCAAGAGCCTCAGACCATTGAAATAAATGCATTAGGAAGCGTTTAATGAGGAAACTAAAACAAATATTGCAGCAAATAAGCAATAAGACACTTCTGACCTCGAGACCATGAAAATAATCAAAGATCAGGAAGAAAACTGCACCCCAAAAATCATAAGAAACTAGAGGAACGAGATGGAAACTGTTAGTGCAAGGTTGGAAAAAGGTCAAGTATGAATGTAGAAAAGAAATTGGAACTTTAAAAAGGAGATATAATTGTACAAGGAGGAAATTACAGATGAAAATATCCCTGGGCAACCCTTGTGATTAGGGTCATTTTATGAGGTGTAATTCTTTATTGGCCCAGTGAACTGTGAATTTAAAAATCTACCGGAGTGAAGCAACCCAGAGGTCAACACTTCTAATTCCTACCATAGCAAGTTATAAAACTGGATCCAATACATCTGGCAGTTTGCGAACTAGAACCAGAGATGAAAATGTTTTGTGAAAGGGAGCCTACCACCTGTATTTAGTCAGGCAACATGTGACTGTAAATCATGTTATGTAACTGACTTCTAATGAAATCTCTGTGGCCTAGCGTGTTGTCTCACCTCTACGCTCAAGGCAACGAAGGATGGGCATTATGTTTGACCTTGCCAGCATCACACACATCCTGAGAACAAACAAAATGAAACTATCCTGTCAACATAATGGTACAATTGTCACCAAGATTTCAGTAAAACATAACAATGACTGTTTGAAGCTTTCAACTATGTTTTTACTTCGATAAACTGAAAACATACAACTAAAGATGTTGTCCTTCCAGACCTGGCCTGTTTCTGGAGCAATTTATGTGATACAAATTTTAAATTGCTAACTTTCTACGTTTAGTTATTGTCTGATCTTAAAGTTTCTCATTGGATAGCTTACAATGATTTGTTCTTTTGTTTGTCAATAGCCTTTGAAATAGCTTTATAAAAAACTGAATCTTCCTTCATTGATATTTGGGGACTGGTTTTGGTACTGATTTAGGATCTGATTTGGTAACGGGGCCAGAATTCTCCAACCTCACTCACGGCTGGGATTCTGCAGTCCTGCTGCAGTAAATAGAGTTTTGGTTGAGCACCAAATTCTCCGTTCTCACTGGCAGTGGTGGCAGGTCGAACGAGAATTGGTTTTTAGAAGGCTAAAACTAGAGGGCATAGGTTTGTGAGAGAGGAGAGATACAAAAGTGTCCAGACGGGCAATTTTTTCACACAGAAGGTGGTGAGTGTCTGGAACAAGCTGCTAGCGGTAGTAGTAGAGGTGGGTACAATTTTGTCTTTTAAAAGGCATTTAGATAGTTACAAGGGTACGATGGGTATAGAGGGATATGGGCCAAATGTGGACAATTGGGATTAGCTGAGGGGTTTTTAAAAAAAAGGGCGGCATGGACAAGTTGGGCCGAAGGGCCTGTTTCCAGGCTGTAAACCTCTATGACTCTATGAGAGTTCTGGCCTAGATTTGGTGCTGATTTGGGATTCGATTTGTGGATTGGTTTAGTTGCTGATTTGGGATCTGATTTGGGAACTAGTTTTGGTGCTAATTTGAGATCTGATTTGGAGTTTGGTTTCAGTGCTGATTTGGGATCTGATTTGGGAACTAGTTGTGGTGCTGATTTGGGATCTGATTTGGGAACTGGTTGTGGTATTGATTTGGAATCTGATCTGGAGACTGGTTGTGGTGCTGATTTGGAAATCTGTTTGGGGTTTGGTTTCGGCGCTGATTGGGGACTGGTTTGGGGACTGATTTTTGTGCTGATTTGAGAATTGATTTGAGGACTGGTTTTGTTCCTAATTTCAGACCTATTCTGGGGTCTGATTTGTGAACATATCTCATTACTGATTTGGGGATTGGTTTTGATGCTGATTTCAAGACTGATTTTGGTGATGATTTGGGTCATATTTGAGAACTGGTTAAGGGATTGGATTTGGTGCTAATTTCTGATCTCTTTAGGGGTCTGATTTGGGACTGGTTGTGGTGCTGATTTGGGAAGTGATTTAGGGTCTTATTTGGGAACTGATTTGGGGACTTGTTTTGGTGCAGATTTTGGATTTGATTTGGGGTCCAATATGGGAACATGTCTCATTGCTGATTGGGAGACTGGTTTTGGTGCTGAATTGGGGTCTGATTTGAAGGCTGGATTTGGTGCTAATTTGGGATCTGTTTTGGGGTCTGATTTTGGAACATGTCTCATTACTGATTTGGGGGTGAGTTGAGGCTGATTTAGGATCTGATTTAGAGTGTAGGTTTGCTGTTGATTTGGGGTTGGATTTGGGATCTGATTTATGGATTGGTTTTGGTGCTGATTTGGTGACTGGTTTTGGTGCTGGTTTTCGCACTGTAATGGGATCTGATTTGGGGACTGCTGTTGATGCAGATTTGGGATCTGATTTGCAAAGTTACAGAATGTGAAAGTATCCCAGGGCAACCTTTCTGATTGTGATCATTTTAAAAATCTGTGATTTGAGGGCTGGATTGGGGTATGATTTGTGGATTGGCATTGGTGTCGTTTGGTGTCTGCTTTGGGATTGCATTTGAGGGTTGATTCAGAGACTACTTTATGGCTGAATTAGAATCTGATTTGGGGGTCTGATTTCAGGGATTGGCTTGCTTGGAAATTGGTTTCAATCAATGAAATCCCATTTTAAAAATGTCCTCACTCCAAAAGAAAACTAAAAGACATAAAGGAACTTGATGCAATTTTGGTGCAAACTGAAAACTGAATTGGAGGGAGAATGGAAAATACTTTTTATAAATCAGAATTTGGGTTTTAATTGTGCATTTTGTGTGTATTTAAAACTGAGGTAACCAAGGTACACATGACAATTGAGTAATTTAATTGATGTTTATGAACTGATATCCAAATCTGATGGATGAACTAAAAGCCTATAAAAGCTATAGGTTCGGTAATTTGCTGGACCTGCTGAAATAAGTCATAAATTTAGAAAGGTGCATGCTGCCAGGATGCGCCTTACAGCAAGACCTCTGAATATTTTACCAATGGCAATAAACGAGATTACCTTCTTTGTTGGGTTTCCATTTCCTTAATATAAACCTTTGTGTTTGGTGTCTCTGCCATGAAATATTAAATTAATAAATCACTGACATAGTGAGACCCCGATCCGATTTTGAAGGAAGCGATGGAAACACCAAACTGTAAGTGTCCATAGGGAAGCAGAGGAGTTTGATTCGGGAATCATACACTGTCCAGAAAGCTTGTATCTGATAGAACAACTACATGTCATCACTGAAGTTTCTATTCCAGAAGGAGCCACACAAATGTGTAGACAACAAATCATCTTGAGGATACTTATGTACATGAAGATGCTTTAATAGTTGATGATAACTGACTGCAGATCACAAATCAAACAGGCGCCTTATTGGAAATTTAAATGAATTCCTGTTTTATTTAACACCCGAGTTATTTTTTTTAGCTCGACTTAAATTTCAGAAACTGTTGTGCTTATATTTGAAATATACACCCCCCCCCCCAGTAAAATATTAATCTTGCGTTTGAAATAAGCAAAGGGATAAAATTCTTCCTTCCTCCTTGTTGTTTCGGTCTGAACCCCTGCATTGGAGGGGATTACATCTAATCATGAGGTGAACCCTGAATTCCTGTTGTGTTCTCATGTTTTAAGGGATTAGGGATGGGCAATAAATGCTCACCTTGCTGACGACACATATTTCATGAACGAATTTACAAAGCAACTTTGCAGGGAACGAGGGTTCGACAAATGTAATTGTTTGGAAGGTAATCAACCAGGAAGCTGTTCACATATTGCAGGTCAACAATTTTCAGGCGCAGGGTGCTTGCTGGGGGACCACCCTGCACCAGTTACTAGTTACTCCTGTTGTCACTAAATAGTTATGACATTGACACTGGATTCTGCCTTATGTTAGACGCGCGTTAGAAAGTTTATTTCCCCCTCCATTAACTGCAAAGTAGGAGTTGAGAATGACTCCTTCAACCCTACAGGATTGCTGGTGGGGGAAGGGGCATTGTTAATCTAAAACGATTCCAACGCGCGTCCATTGATTCGATATCCTGCAATCTGTTTTAATCTGACTTCTTTAAATACTGTTCAAGTGATCCCTTATCCAGGATTTAAATAACTTCGACTGTGCTCTGCAAAGGATTGAACGTGGGTCAAGGAGATTTATCACGGTGGGGTCAGGAGGATATCCGCTCCGAATCTTCGGCTGTATCGCACTCAGGGAACTGACGGGTGACCTGTGAAGCATTCACTGGCCGCTGGGTTCTCTCACACTGTCTGCATTGTTTGTCAGCTCCCGCTAAGGCGTGTGTATCAAATGATTTATTTGCATTCCAGCCCCGCGGTGTTTGCTTTGCCTAACATCTCCCGTATTACCTTTCTCAAGAAGCGATGCTCGGGAGCTTCAGCTAATTTTACGTGTTGGCATTACGCCTCCGACCGGTCCAAATTTTTGCACAAACACGCTTTCATGTCGGATTTTGATTTGAGATGGGATTATGTCATTGCGGCTGACATGATTATATGCATTTTCCACATCTAAACCCAGGCAGACTATAAAGCCTCAATTTATGCATAAATTACATTTAAGGTTCTCCAGTGGACTGGACTTTTCTGTGAAATGACACGGAATTGACATGAATTTGCGCTGTTTTATTTCACCTGAACAAATACTTAAATCAATTGTAATCACGTTTCCTCCAATGCTCCGACACGTCTGCTTAGACGAATCTTCAGAAATGGTTGATCTTATCCTATATTTCCCTTCTGTGTGTTGTCTTTCGCTGTATTTGTTTACATTTAATTCATCCTTGTCCTCTTACTGTATTTATATACATTCGGTCTATTTATCTATACATAGGCCCCTGAATAAATAAATCTTTGCCTGTGCTTATCTTTTGAGATATTTACCTTGCATTTCTAACCTTTTGTTTCTTTTACCTCGGCTGAAAGTGACCGACTGACTCACGTCTCTGGGATAATTACTGGGATTTGGAGGTTTCAGTTCCAAACGGGCTACCAAAAACATACATTTACAAAGATAAATAGATCGAGTGTGAGAGAGTGTGTGGGGGGGGGGGGGGGGGGGCGAGATGGTGCTCATACTCACAAGGACACTGGCCTGAAAACAACATTGGTGCAAGTAATTTAAAAGATTTTCTCCTTTGGACATTTTATTTGAGATTAATTTACGGATAACTTTGATAATCTAGACAGTAAACGCACGTTAGAATGGTTGTAAGGTAGAGGCAAACTCAATGTTCCAGCTTTTATCAAAATCAGCAGTTGCAAGAACCACGTTATAAATGATATTTGTGCGCTGAAATCTTCCCCGGTGCAAAACATTGGAAGAACAGAATTTGCCAGATTATCTTAAATTCATTGTAGTTTGAGAACTATAGTTCGTGATGGGGAAATTTTCCGACATTGCACTTGTGCGAATCATGCCCGTATTAAAAAAAAATCAAATGACTGCAGGGAAACTGGGATAAAATCAAATGTTTATCTGATCTCAAGTTAAAAAAGAGCTCACAGTCCATGCTGACCGGCTGGTTTTGGAGGGAAGTGTGAAAAAGGTCCAATTTGCAAAATGTAAGCATTCCTCCAATGTCTGAAACTAATCACCGTTTGTGTTCATTAGAAAGATCTTCACCACGCTGCTATACGTGACGGGAAATGAAATGTACATCTTCTTTCAGTCTATGCAGTGTGCATTTGAATAAGTTCCGATCCAAAGTCAATGATCTGGCTGATCAGACAGCATGTGCGTGTGGGGGGGGGGGGGGGGGGGAGGACACAACAGTAAAACCTGGCAGCGGGCTTTATTAATGTCCTGCATGGTTTCATTTTGTTAGATTAAGGAGGTGGTAAAAATTAGCACAATGAGAAAGACATATCCACACTTCAAAACGTATAGCAGTGGGGATTGTCAGCATGTGTCCATCTATACATCAACGATGCTCAAAGTTGCACCCAAATGCCTTTTGATCAATAGTTCGATTTGTGATTGGGGTTTGTCTCTGCTGTTCACGTTTGCCTCTCATACTGTCCTGGTATCAGGATTGAAGACGATGCATTCTTCAAGTCATGACTTTTCTGACCTAAAATACAGATCACACATTCGCCCTGTGATCTCAAAGGGCTTGTGGGCGAGAGTTTGTCAAAACCTCTTTGCAAAAATGTGTCAGCTTTGCATTGCAATATTTAAAGAGCAGTTTTCGACCAGGCCAATTTTCCATATTTCCCAACGAATTTCCACCTCAAAAGTTAAACAGCCAAGCTCTGTTCTAAATGCCAAACAAAGAACAACCTGTTTAATAAACGTGAATAGTTAAGTGTTTCTGGTCTTTCATTGATAAATTGAAGGGGACAGATTGCGTCCCCTGGATTTGAAAACGACATTAGAAAGCTGCAGTGCACTGGACTATAAAACAACCAGGGGTTTTATGTGTGAAACAAGACAGCTGCTGGGGGTTAGTTTTACATGTTAATATATTGCAGCTATAACTTAATCCCACTCCGCACAGGATATGATTTCAGTAGCTCGTGATTTTATTATATACCTAGATCAAATTTAATCTCTAGTTGTAAATCATAACATATGTATGATGAATATGGAATATAAAAGTTTGTCCATTTAAGTGGAGGTTCTGTTTCAGTATCGAATATTTGTCCTGCCTTTATTATTTATCCCGCATGGAAGTTGGAGAGATGTTGGTGTCTGGGAATTGGATAATTTTCTACTTTGATCTCATGGAGCAACATGAAGCAATAGCAGATAAAGCATCAAACTGGGTTCGACGTTAACTTCCCCCTTCCTTTAGTCAGAAAAGCCCCTGCATTGTACCAAGACGATTATTCCATTCCCGCTCGACCAGATGGCTCCCCCCCCATGTGACCTTTATGGAGAAGTGGGGTCAGTTTGGTGTTGTAAATCCATGGTTACAGAGGACATACTGAGTAGTCATCGAGGGCCAGTACCCAGAGATAGCAGAAAGGCGATTGCCATCCTATTGGGGCTTTTGAAGCCTGTGCAATAATCGCCAAGTCGGGCAATAGCTTCGGCTGTGATTAAATGGATGCTATTGGTCCCAGCTGGATTGAAAGAAACTTTCAGTTTCTCCCCGCTAATATAGCGTGGGTTTCACTGTTTTTAAAAGTAGAATTCACTAAGATGCTTTTGCGCCCTGATCATTTTTGAATGTCTGCGGAATCTACAGATTATACAACCAGCTAGATTTCGACTGTTTACAGTCGATAAGTAATAAAAAAGTTATTGTTTCGATTATCAAGCCAGATGCAGATAAAACCTAAGTAAATATTTTTCTAAAATCTTTCTTTCCCGCACCTTTTGAGTGCATCTCTCAGGATTTCGTTTGAGAGGGGTAGGGAAGGCATAACTTTATACTATCTGTGCAATTTCATAATAGACATGCAATTTATTTTATGATTATTCAGATATCAAGAATGAGACGGACTTCTGCCTTTTAAAACATATTTTCAAACTTTTAATGGTCAAAGACACAGAACATTCATACTATTTATAATGATGAACATCTTTAGTTTGATTTATGTATAGTTGCTCAGACACGTGTATATACCAAACAGATGGATAGAATATCCACATGGCAGCAGACCACAGGGGCTTTCTCCCCCCCTCTTATAAGCAAGTCAAAAAAGCACTCTTCAATAAGTGCAGAGAATCTGCTTTTCAAGCGGTTCTTGAGCAGGGTAGTACAGGCACAGGACAACAATGAACTGGACTCTAATATCCAGACGCACACACAATGAGTGGCTCTAACGGAGTGTCAAGAGTAAGCATCTAAAACAGATTTAGCAGACTCCATGAGTAACCTTCAGCATGCCAGCATTTATTAAACTGTACAGACAATGGCAGCAACGCTATTGTAAGAAGATTCGTCTCGCATCAGAGCAGTTTGGGGGCGAATGCATGGGAAAAACTCGGAGTTGCCAAATAGAACAGATTTACCCATTCACCGTTCAATGAAGGCTTGGATGAAAGCAGGCAACAGCTGATCTACGTGGAGTGAATAAAGGGGGAGTGGATTAATTTCTATGCTTCTAAAATTTATAGAACCATTTCCATTCCACATAGCAAGGTAGGTCAGTGAAGTGCCATTGCTTGTTGACAGGTATAGTACACCCCTATTTCTGGCCTCGGCCTGAGCTGTTTCCACACAAAAGGGGGAAGAAACAGTAGGCGAAATTTACAAAACTATGCCGACAATTTTTTTTCCTTACTCGGGTCCAGGCGCATGCTACAATGATACTGGCAAGATCTTTCCATAAAAAACACTCACTCCATCTCTGGGAGAGAAAGAAAACCAGGAACACAAATCGATCGACTTTCAGGATCAACATGGCCCTTCACAAAGGCCTTTGTGATCAGGATTCCACATCGCCTCAATACATTTAGGGCCAATATTTGAATGTTAAGTCACAGTTTTTGCTCCCCCTCTCCTCATACATAACAAGCAGGTTGCAGGCTGCAACCCTATCTCCCCTTGTTCTGACAGCTCGCTGTAGTGTTTGCACGATTCGCTGACACAGCTCGCAGTACTGTAGCAATACATCTTCCCTTCCAACTTAGATCTGTTTACTTAACCTGCTCAACCAAATCCAGAAATTCCTATTGTATTCAATTATAAAAGATGTAAGAATTGGAATTAATACTTTATCAAACACTATTTACATCATAGGTTGCTAATAATACAGAATTTAAACAAGTTTTTTTTTCCTTTTGCCCTCGAAGAAGGTACAAATCAATGTACTAAGCTAACACTAATGTTATAGACTATTACAGGATACACAGTATCCACTGAACAGACTGATCCTTATTTCCCTGCTTAAAAAGGCAACCAAAAAACGAACAAGCAAGAAAGTAGTTGGTCTTAAATGTCCTCCATGATATCAGGGGCATCCAGTTCTTGTTAGAATTCTCCAGGAGTGTAAAAGTAATCGTTTAATAATGAATCCATTCTTGACTAAAATATATTGGCAATAACCACTGTGGAACAGATTAAACTGCCAAAAATTAATAATGTCCAATAACGAACTGTGGCCTAAAGCTGCTCTGAACAAAATAATGCAATGGTTACATCACTAACAGAATTGGATTGCAATCCAGTTATCGGGGGGGAAAATGCAGTATTTTTACATTCTCTGTTCATTAGTTTTTCAATTGTAGAACATAGTGTTAAAATAAACTGCAAAATTATCAGTTATGCCCAATATCTATCCTTATTCACATGAAAATTATCCATATTACAAATGACATCAGCATTTCTAACCTACAATTTTAACTGTTATATTTGTGTTTCGCGAATAGTTCTGCAGAATGCTAGTAGCCTATTGCTAACTGCACCATCTTCGGTTCTGTAATGCTTCCCCAATTTCTTCAAAGCTTATTCAGTGTACACATCTCCTACAAAAATACAAAGCCCTGCTGAGGGCTTGTGGAACAGGAAATGTGTGGAAAATACAAAATATTACAGACAATGTTAGCGACTGCATGAGCACAGAAACTCTCCCTTCAGACACATGTTCAATTATAACTCCCGAGAGGGATGGGGTTATATCTATTCGTAATATCACCCCTCAAGTCCTGACACGGTGACTCGATGCTTTGCGTGATCATCTTACGGTATTGAGTGAGAAGGTATAAATATTGCATGGAGGAGTAAAACCCTCTTGGGCTTCTGCTGAACATTCTTATTCTTCAGTGACTGCATCTGCCACTACTGTTTCTCATCTGCACTTGGATGACAAGAGCTAAACCACCTAGGGGTATTTTGAAAGAAGAAATGTACAGGGAAAATAAGAATCATTAGTCTCAAAATATAATTTGGCATTTTTTGGGGGGTTTATCAGTTTGGATACATCTTCCCTCTTGAATCACTCTCTACTCTCCTGACAGAAAATAAATCTTGTGTCTGGAATAAACTGAATGTCCCCCCTCCTCAACAGTGCAGTTACAGAATCTGTGGTGTTTCCTGATCCAGCCATGCTGTGTCAGAGGTTCCTTGGATTTTTGAACACTACAATGTTGAAAGTGTTACGAAAAGGAACAGTACAGTCGCCAAAAGTAGCGGGGATATCCTGGCCGTCTGAGCGTCATTCTCGCCGCGCGATGGCTCAGCTTCATGTATGGTGTCATCTGTAGAGAGAATAAATAGAGGAAGCAACACGGTTACAGCTCAAGACAACAGAAGGAATGCTCCACACAACTTTAGTCACAATTATAGGTCAGCCAAGCTCCTCAGGCAAATACATTTCATTGCCACCCAGTCACTGAATGCTCTAACAATCTGCATTGCACTTGAAATTTCCCATTGCTTTCAAACTGCAAAGTCTTTCATTAACTTGGGAAAATGGGAAACCAAAAGCAGTGACAGTTAAGAAGCATTGATGAGCATTTAATATTTCAAGTAACACAAGATTTCAGCCCACAAACCCACAAGCTGAGATTTTTAATGCCTGGGAGCTGTGCTGTTCATTTCTAAGCAGCTTGTTCAATCAAAATTAAATAATTTCATGCACCACATCTACTGTTGGTTTTCTCATCAAAATATTTGAAGATTCTAACATTGAACAGTGTGTATTGCTGGCAAAATGGGCTCATTTCACCCATTTTAGATTAATACTATTTGAAGTTATTTAAAATAAATCAGATTTAGTACTTCCTTATTGTGCAAAAACATATATTCAACTGCATGAGAAAACCAACAGAGCATCTCACTGAGTTGCTGCTAATATGATCACAATGAACTTTTTTTTGGTGTCCAGACAGAAATTGGCAACAGCTGAATGGCACAGTGAGAGAGATTCTTCATTCAAACTTAGCTTGTAAATGAGGAAATAATGCAATTCTTCTACATTTGATGCACAGAATGCAAAATTCGAATTGCTGGCTGCAAGATTCTTTCAACAATCTGTTTCTATTGCTGTCTCTGGAAGTAGAACCCAAAATATTAGCGTATGATCTGTTCACTGTTTTGTCTTGGAGTTGCAAGGGTACTATTTATTGGTTCTTAGGGTAGGGAGGTACTGTTTTCATTCTTACAAATACACAAATAGTAACTGGAAAAACTTCAGTTACGGGGATTTAGCATCCTTTTCCTTCCCTGGACAATGGGATCTTTGTCAAAGTCACTGGTCTGAGAAGTCTGTTAAATTGAATTAGTATTTTGCATTTGAACAACAATAAATAACAGGATGTGTTTAGGGTTACACAGAAAGCTGTGTAATTCTAAAATCTTGCCTTTACTGGATAGAATTATTTCCAAAATTTGAGGGCGAGATCCTGGGAGGTGGTTTTCTATGGCTGTTATGAGTTAGCAACACTAAGCATGTTCTATTAGATCTTGATTTATTTTCTAGAGAAAATATTTCCATGTACCATTTGTGATGTTACTAACTACAGCTAATAGTGGAAATCCACTGTTCTTTCAAAGCATTGACCAGAAGACAGAATAATTAAACAGTTAGAATTTTGGTGTGTAAGATTTTTGTGAATCCAGTCCTATCATTCCATTTTGTACATAAATTGATCTATATTCGCTATTATAAGGAACACAATTCCAATCTGATTCTTGTGTAACCTTGGTGTTCTCTTCCATGTTGCCCTTGCTTCCTGAAACTTTCTTCCAAAACCATTCATTTTCCTACTTTACTCTTTCTTTTCAAAAAACCTCCCGAAAAGCAAGTCCAATGTACATTCCCTAAATTCCCTCACTTCCTGGTGCATCACTACCTTTCACCCAAGAAAGCTCACTGAGCTGTTCAGCTGCACTATCCACACCTAAACAGATGTGGTGGTGATAACAGCCCCAAGTGCTCTCCATTTACAAAAGACCAAATGTTGGGGATTGAATGGATGACCAAGCATCCCCAACAATTAGCCCAATTTTCCATCCTTGATGTCAACCTGAGCACCAAGACTGCTAATGATGCGCAATCTAAGTGTAAAATTCAGCTTTCCTCTTGCAGCAGTGAGCCAATTTAATATTACTGCCCATTAAATTAAAGGGGACTTTCCTCACTTCTGTGGGCATTGGAGAATAATATGCGCACTTGGTGTACGAGTTACATTTTCCCCAGAAGTGCTGTTATATTTGAAATACAGGAGTCATCTGCATTTTGATTTTCTGATGCACAAAGTCCTGTTTTTGTGGGGGTGGTAGACCAAATTCCCATTGGTCAAAGGGAGAACAGGTCAGAAATAGAGCGACAACATTCAAGTCCCTGTGAATGTCAAACCACGCGAGTGTGGGATTGCAGGATTACCCCTTTTAACGTTTTTGTCTGCATGCCCTGAATTTTGGGACTATGGATTATTGTCCTTCCAAGTCTCAATTCACAATAACAATTAGTATGAAAAGCTAAAACTAATTAAAAAAACAAAAAATGAAAATATGGTTCATTTTCAGTCAGAGACCAGGAAGGTTCTGGCACTCTAGCACTGATTTAGCTAATCTCAGATGACGAGTGGAGGTGGGGCATTAATTGGTTATACCTCTGCTGTGAAGGGAAGGGGAAAGAGGGAAAATATTAGCCAGGGTTACTGCCCCAATCACAATACAGCAACCGTTACTGCAAGTTGGGGCTGCTTGAATGCTGGTTGAGGACAGGTTGGCTGTACTGTCCTCCACAATGGGATACTCCACTGACAAGAGAATGAAGAAGATTGGAGAGGATAAGAGATTGGGAAAGTCATAATTAGAATCAGAAGAAACTGAATTATGCACAATCAGGTAGCGATAGATAGGTGTCAGCCTTTGCTCAGCTGGTAGCCCTTCTCACCTCCGAGTCATAAGGTTCTGGGTTCAAACCCCAATCCAGAGATTTGATCAGATAATTTCCATCAACATCAAGGGTGACACAGTGGTCAGCACTGCTGCCTCAGTGCCAGGGGCTTGGGTTCGATTCCAGCCTCGGGTGTCTGTCTGTGTGGAGTTTGCACATTGTCCATGTGTCTGGGTGGGTTTCCTCACACAGTCCAGAGATGTGCAGATTGGGTGCAATGGCCATGCTAAATTGCCCCTTAGTGTCCCAAGATGTGTAGGTTAGGGGGATTAATTGTGTGGGGTGACAGGGATAGGGGAGGTGTGGGCCTGGGTAAGGTGCTTTGTTGGAGAGTTGGTGCAGACCCAATGGGCTGAATAGCCTTCTTCTGCACTGTAGGGATTCTATGATTCTAATATATCAGTGCAATGCTGAGTGTTATAAAGTAGGAGATATTGCCCTCAAGACTGGATGATAAACTGAGGCCCCATTTGGTTATGTGGGCATAAAAGATAGCATAACATTAAAGAAGTTCTCCTGGACTCTGGGCCAACGTTTATCCTGAAACGGACAACCTGATCATTTGTGTCATTGCTGTTTGCGAGAAATTGCTGTGCACAAATTGGTCAGTGCATTTTCTCCATTAAAACAGTGAGCACACTACAAAAAGTACTTCATGTACATTGGAAGTGTTTTGGAATGTCTTATGGTCATTGATAGTACCATATCAATATAATTCTTTGATAGAGAGAACGCATGAATGAGAACAGAATATGCTCCCATCAATCTGGGCTGAATTTAAATCCAGATTCCGAGGGTGAAAGGTGAATGATCTAACCCACTGTACCGCTCAGTACTTCACAATAATGAACTGAACAGCAATATTGAGTTGCATCAATTTTCATGTTAGATTTGCCAAAATATTGGCAGCAGCAGTGAGTTACTAACACAACTAAAATACTCAGACATAAATGTTGGTGGCAGACTTTAATGAAAAGGACAACATTAAAAATACAAAGAGACACATAAATATGCTCCAGACAGGCCTGGTACTTCTGTTCAAGGCAGTGATGCAGGCAAACAAGAGCCTGGATTCTACCAAACTGAGGGGGCCATCTGTCACAGTGTGACTATTTTCAGTTGTCATGGACACATTTCTTGCAGTACATGAGAACTGTAACCCCGTTCAATTTTGGACAAACCCTCCCTCCCATATATCAATTATAAAATTAGTGAATTGCATGCTCCTATTTTTGTTAGGTAGTTTTATCAGAGCACTAAAAATATTAATTTAACTCCTTCCTTGTTAAGGCAATTTATTTGAAAAGTAAATGCAACATAGCAGTTAAAAGACAGCAGAAGCATTCCTGGATATCCTGTCTCACGACATTTGTATTAAGCAGAATATCCAGCACTGCACGGAATCATGTCACATGCCTTTAGTTAATGGCTATAAGAAAAATCTGGCACACCATGCAAGAAATATTGCATCATTCTGTTGCAATACATACAGAAGAAAGTTAGCAATGAGACCACCACCAAAAAAAAGACGGGGGGGTAGGTGAACAAGCTTTCAACACTGAACCCATGCAGGGCATGCAAACTGTGACAGAAGATCAATAAGAAAGTGGGAGGGGGGAACAGACGCACTTGTTAGAAGATTCTCTAAGCATACTAACCTGCTGGTTCTAATGAACTGTCTACTCTGTCGTTAGCACCGAAAACACTTTCATGTACACCTACAGTTTTCGAACAGCTGTCTATAACAAAAATAGAAATAATAGCCAAATATGTTAGTGTGACATTTTTTCTCTTTTTCCCTGTTTTTCTTTCTTTTTTTAAATCGTTGCACCTTGTGTACATGTCAAAAGTGCTGAAGTCGTCCGTTTGTTTTAACCATGGAAAACTTGCAGAAACAACAAGTTAGCAACTGCCATTAAAGCTTGGTGAAGAAAAGTAAGAAAACAAAATGAAAATAAAAGAAATACTATGTACAGAACAGGTACCACACAAGATAAACACAGTAAGAGAAAAAAAAAGTTTTACCAGTGCTTACAATAAAGCATGCGCTAAAGCAACCCTTGCAAGTCTGTCATAGGAACTTACTTGATTGTCGCACGAGAACTTTCAATTTTAAACAAGTCTTCTTTCCATTATCTGGGATAGCAGAGGCTGTGAAGTGTGAAGAGAAATCACTTTTAGTCTTTGCAATAGAACTCTTACTTGAAAGTTGCTATCAAGTTAAAACACATCTGAAATCTGTAAATTGGAGCCAATATAACAATGAAGTAGTGCACTGTGGTCATAGAAAATGATTTAATATTTTGTACATGTAATTTTACACCAATACTGAACTCTACCACATTGCTGAAGGCAGGACTTAATTATTTAAGCAAGTTTATCAAGTTGACGGCAGAAGTCCCAATTTGTGGCATTAGGGACTTCGGAAAAGACACCATTGAATGTGTTGCGAGGTTCAAAGCAAAAAAAAACTTGATATATCACTAAAAAAAAAGGTTCAGTTGTGAAGTTGGTGGATTAAGTTTTGATTTTTTTCCCACTTGGGAGTGTGAGTAAGTACACCTAAACACTTTGAGATGTGTAACAAATCTTTTGGAGCACAACAGTCTGGCTGAAAGCCCCCACTAAATCACACAACAAAGAGCTGCCTCCTCTATCACTAAATGGAAACACACAACATGCTATTAGGACTGTGCTTGAGGTCTGTGGTTACAGGCAGGAAATGATCACTTTCCTGTGGGTCCTGGTGTCCCCATGTTACAAGCGACGTAGTACAAAGCTATGGGGCTTTGTCCACAAGAAAGAAATCTAATAAAAAGAAAAGAATCCTGGGCACAACATGGACTTTGCACCTTTCACACACACCTCGTCCAACCTCCCTTGAAATAACCCTTAATTTAAAATCAGTTTAAGGGGGAAAAGAGTTAGGAGAAACAGAAACAAGTTATTGAAAAATAAAAGAACCAGATAGAAAAGTAATGGAAGCAGAAAAATTGCAATGATAGCATTATACTGTAATGAAGTGCAAGTGGAGAGGTTAACATGTTGGCAATTAAAACAGGAGCAAAAATTCTGTAGATGCTGGAAATTTGAAATAAAAATTGAAAATGTTGGAAATGCTCAAAGTCATCAACTTGAAACGTTAACTCAGTTTCTCTCTTTACAGATACGGCCTCACCTGCTGGGAGTTTTCAGCATTTTCTGTTTCGATGTTGACAATTAGGATGAGCTAAGCTGCTGTCTGAACAGTTGGATCAACTCAAGGAGCTTAAAGAGCTCACTGTCATACTTTTGAACCATTTGTTTTGCACAGAAACCTTTATGTGAGGGATGCACAGCTGGAGTTTTCCAAAAATATTGTTGTAAAACCTGATGGATATTCTGATATTCCAAGCAGTCCGAACTGGTCATTCTGCTTGCAAGCAGCAGCAAGTTCCTGACAGTCTCTTTTTTAACAAAATAAAAGGGATATAGGCCAGGAAGAAACAGCAAGGGAACAGAGCAACAAGAACGCCAGAAAAAGATTAGAGCTATCTAAATTGGGGGGGGGGTGGCGGGAAAAGAACAATGCAGGTATGAAATACAATGTGTGAATGGAAACTAGAGGGAGGTGATGGCCTAGTGGTATTATCGCTGGACTATTAATCCAGAACACTTAGCTAATGTTCTGGGGACCCGAGTTCGAATCCCGCCATGGCAGATGGTGGAATTTGAATACAAATTTTAAAAAGTCTGGAATTGAGAATCTACCAATGACCACAAAATCATTGCCGATTGTCGGAAAACCCATCGGGTTTACTAATGTCCTTTAGGGAAGGAAATCTGTCGTCCTTACCTGGTCTAGCCTACATGTGACTCAGAGCCACAGAAATGTGGTGGCTTCTCAACTGCCCTCGGGCAATTAGGGATGGGCAACATATGCTGCCAGCCAGCGATGTCCGTGTCCCATGAATAAATAAAAACTTAAATGTTGTCAAGGGCTGAGTTGAAACAAACAATGGGCCACCTACAGCAGGGACGAGACCCAAAAAACCAGAACTTAACCAGGTAGACAGGTTAAAATAGATGTACCAAGACCATTTAAAAATTATTCACATCAACACTGTTGAAGGGTCAGAAGTAAGAAAGACTACTTTCACACAGAAGATAAATACAGATTACAAAAATAAGTCACAAAAGGATTTCTCTCCAACAGTCCATGTTAGCATCATTATGGTGTTGCAATGGGCTACGCTTAAAAGAAAGGAGCTACATTTCTAAATGCTCCTGATGAGAGAATGGATCAATCAGTCTTTGTTGGGCCCTGTTCCCTATTAACTTGCTCTGTGGAGAGATCAGACCTTGCGCAGAAAGAAACCCAACCTGTCAATACGGAGTTTAACCCTGAAGGATAATAAGTGAGATGAAAGCTTTTCCCTGAACTCGCTTGACTATCTTTTGCTTCCTCTCTCACCACTAAAGGCTAACGATGCCTTAAGTGTTTCTTCCAATTTGTCACTGACTAGCCAATTATAATTTCACAACGACAACTGTCTTTTTAAAAAGCAAGTCAGAAAGAGATCTCGAGTCAGTGGAAATTCATGAGCTTGGTTCAAATCTGCATTTAGAAATACAAATAAATTTAATATTCAACCTGCAAGCCACCGAGGACCTGATTAGTTGGGCAAGGTTACAAAAATACAATGACTGCAGCACCTAATGTTGAAGTTTTAGGAACGCCTTTCAATGATGGCAGTATTGTTACCGAACAATAATGATGACCGAGCATCTGGAAACTCCATGAACATTTGCTAATTTTGTCTAGCATTAGACAGGCATCTCTTTACAAGGCACAGCAAATCGGAGCTCCATGCAACTGAAACTGTTCGCTCATTGCCAGAAACATAGTAAAGGCTGTCATCTTTCCAGTGAGGCATCAATTACAAGTGCCAGATTATTAATTAGATAGAGACTGATATAACTGCTCCATGAGTCGCACAACAAGAACAGCAATGGCAATTGTGAAAACTACAAGAGTTCACTTTCTTCAAATAAAAGTTGGGGCACTCACTCATCTCTGCCCTGATCTTTTTTTTTGTGCATTGGACAGTGTGTTACCATCCCCCCCAACCCACTCATCTGTCCCCCCCCCCCACCACACATACAAGCTGTGGTTTTCCTCAGGGCAAGAAGTGACTGGCGATTTGCCAGAATAATTTAAGTCACACTGACAATTTGAAACTAGCTTCAGGTGGTGGGAGTTTCCACTGTGCATTATGACTGAAGTGAAAACAACGTTGTTCAGACTGGCAGATTGACTGGACTGTAATATTAGAAATCTGCATGTCACAATCTCCAATTAGTATTCACAGGTATTAAATGCTCGAGCTGCAACTTGTAAAAAAAAAACTAACTGGAAGCAATGCAGATTGATGGCCGATTCTGATCTTATTTCTGTGCATTCAAACAGGATCATTTTGTGTCGCTCTCAAAAGCTAGCAAATAAATTAATAAACACAATTTAAAATTAAATTAATCCTTTTAAGATTGCCAATGTTTCAGCTGCGTTTGTCCGGTTCATCTCAATTCTCATCAATTTTTAGTGGCTTTTCATCTCCAAGCCTGTAATTTCAGAATCTTATCTAAAACTCCCTCCAAGGCCGCAGTCCATCTTAACCCTCCTCGCTCTTTCAATTCCAGCCCATTGCACTTTTCACTTTTAATCCATTCCACCATAAGTGACAATCCATCACATCCCACATTCTGGAATCCTCTTCCCAAATTCTTCTGAACTGGCTGCAACTTTTCTCGTTTCAAACATCTCCTCAAAACCTACTACAATTCCTGCTGGGCATTCTAATCCTTCCCTTACTTGTGAAACGCCTTTGGATATTTTCCTATCTTAGTACATAGTATACATGATGCTCTTAATTGTTAAGGAAGGATGCTATTGCAGGAGAATGCTCCAGCATGAAACCATATGACTCTTTGTTGGACGTAGTCGGTCAGTATCTTAGATGTGGAATACATTCCCCCCTCTTGCAGAAAATATAGAATCATAGACTCTTACAATGCAGAAGGAGGTCATTCGGCCCATCGAGTCTGCACCGACCACAATCCCACCCAGGTGTGTCCCTGTAAACCCATTCATTTACCCGAGCTGGTCCCCCTGACACTAAGGGGCAATTTAGCATGGCCAATCCAACTAACCAACACATCTTTGGCCTGTGGGAGGAAACCGGAGCACCCGGAGGAAACCCACGTAGACACGGGGAGAATGTGCAAACTCCACACAGACAGTGACCCAAGCTGGGAATCGAACCCAGGTCCCTGGCGCTCTGAGGCAGCAGTGCTAACCACTAACTTGCACCTCTTTCAATTTGGTGTATTGCATTCGCTGCTCCCAATGTGGTCTCCTCTATATTAGAAAGACCACGTGTAGACTGGGTGATTACTTTGCTGAGCACCTTCGGTCTGTGCACAATCAGAACCCTGACTTTCTGGTTGCTTGCCATTTAAACACACGATCCTGCTCCCATGCCCACATGTCTGTCCTTGGCCTGCTGCAATGCTCTAGTGAAGCTCAACGCAAACTGGAGGAACAGCATCTCATCTTCCAGTTTCAACATCGAATTCAACAACTTCAGTTAATTTGCTCTACCCCACCTCGACTCCTTTGTTTTCATTCTATTTTATTTAATTTTTTTACTGTTCTCTACCTTTTATTTCTTTATTGTCTTTCTTCATTTTTCTTCCCCTCCCACTCCTTCCCCCTACTCTATCCCCACTTCCCTTCCCTTTTCTCCCCTTTTCTAAATTTTACCTCGGTCCCATCCATTCCCCCTCCCCTCCCCCAACATCTTCATCTGTTTTAGCTTCTTTGCCATTTGGCCATTCACACCCTTTATTCTCTCTATGGACTGTCATTAGCAGTCTTTTCCCCTGGTTTCTGTGGCTATGACTCATCTTTCATTCCCTCACCCTGCAGTATAAACATCTCCCACTTTCTATGCCTTTTAGCTTTGACAAAGGGCCATCTGGACTCGAAACGTCAGCTCTTTTCTCTCCTTACAGATGTTGCCAGACCTGCTGAAATTTTCGAGCATTTTCTCTTTTGGTTTCAGATTCCAGCATCCGCAGTAATTTGCTTTTATCCAGTGCTAACCATTGTGCCACCGTGCCGCCTTAGCGACACTTCCCAATTCTCTCTTCACCATTATCTCGAACCGATCTGGCACACCAGAACTTTGCTACACACTATGGGCAAGAATTCTTGGGCGTATAGCAGTAAGGGCAGGAATCTGTATTCATAGCTGCGAGCAGCAGAGTTTTGTTTCCTCAGAGCAGCTATCCTACCAGCTTTAACTGGAGGTACAAGCCCAGTGTTGCTGTGAGCTGGGGAGAGGGAGGGGTGGGGGAAGCACAGAGTGGAGAAGCATATCCCAGGTAATAATCCTATTTAGCAAAGTCCGAGCTCCCAGATATCCCTCCAGTCCCTACAATTATAGCACAAAGAAATGGAGAGAAGATCCTGCTCCATAGATGGTAGTGTAGGCTACTCTGTGACAATTACATTACTTTCTCAATGCATCTAAATGTCTTGCATTCAGGCTAGATTTTTGTTGCCCAGTATTATTAGGCATTTAATTTTTTTTCAATTGGCTTCTCAGCTTTTGTGGTTTACTGGCTTGGCACATGTTGCAAAATTCTTCCAAACCTCTACTATGACCTAAGAAACCACAAGCCCAACTTTAGAATAGCACCCTCTACCACATCAGTATACATTTTTCCATCTCTCACACAAGCTAACTTTATGCTCTGTCTGAATGAGATAATTAATTCATGGTAAATTAAATGGGCAGTTTTAGGCTGTGGGCTTATATTTACCAGGGTTGGTCACGTTATGGAAACCCATTTCATATTGGCTCTTGCAGTTTGGCAAAGAAATGAGACCGGGCTGGATTTCAATCAAGGAGTAGATACAAGGACGGATGTGTTAACATGTAGCACCACCCAGTCTAGTCTTTTCTTCTGTCACTATTTAATTAAACTAGATATTTGAATGCTACAAAGCAGCTGGAGTGTGCTGGAGTTCAATTTTCAAGATACATCCATCACAGATAGTTTTAAACATCCCCATTTTCACATAGAAAACAGGGTAAATCACTCGGCAATTTCAGTGATAAATTACTGCAGGGACAGTTTAATTTTAATACAAATGAAATCTGCAAATAGTAGTAAGTGTTCTGACTTTCAGGAAGGGTCCAAGATCTGATAGCAAGGGACTTGCTGAATCTTGGTTACAACTTGAAGCAAAATATCGAATTTACTGAGTTCACATGGTAATAATCAAAAGACAGATGCACAATATCACAATTAAATTACCTGTTTGGATTGGGGGATTGGAGAGTGAGAGAGAGAAGTTGGAATATTGGCCTGAACCTGGTCTAAAATTCTAGGAGAGTTTAAGTTTATTTATTAGTGTCACAAGTGGGCTTACATTAACCAACTGCAATGAAGTTACTGTGAAAATCCCCTAATTGCCACATTCCGGCACCTGTTTGGGTACAATGAGGGAGTATTTAGCATGGCCAATGCACCTAACCAGCACGCCTTTCAGACTGTGGGTGGAAACCCACGCAGACATGGGGAGAACGTGCAGACTCCGCACAGGCAGTGACCCAAGCTGAGAATTAAACCCAGGTCCCTGGCACTGTGAGGCAGCAGAGCTCACCACTATGCTACCGTGCTGCCCCTAGGTGTTAGGGTGATATGGTGGTAATTTTCTAACTAATTCACACATGAGAGATGTGACAGGTGGGTGGGATGGAAATGAATGGGGACAGTTGTACCTGAGCTTATCCAGGAAATTCCTCTTTACATGCTCTGGAAAGCCCTCAGCACAATGCATGCCAGTTACAATGTGCTGTATGTCCCCATTAAGGCTCCTCAAGCCGAACATTCGCTAGGATATGTGATTCAATCCTGGGAAGAGGGTGGTCACCTTCACTAGGTGGAGATGAAGAGGCTGAAAATGTCTTTACCTTTGGCCAGTTTGGGCCAGAGAATTGAGTTCCACCATCAATAGATGGGCCAGAATGGACTGGAACGGTCTCCGCTGTGCCCTTGAAGACATCAGCTGCCCATTCTTGCTCTATGTTCATGACACTGTCCCTGCAATGTGTTTGGAGCCCCTGTCAGAGGTTCTGCTCTGCCACACATACACTGATAGTGTGGGATCCTGAGGAATTCCTGGGCCCCCTGATTTAGTGCATGCTGTCGCTTCAGGAAAGTGAAGTAAGATGATGTAAATATTGAAAGGAAATTAAAGCAGCAAGCAAATTAAAAACTAAATTTAATTCAAGATGGGGAAATACAAATATTTCAATCCAAAAAATGGGTTTGATAGGAGTAAATGGCAAATTCTCTGCAGATCCCAAACTTAATTTAAGGTTGCTGCAAACAAGAACCTATGTAAAATATCAAAGAATACACAAGCATGTCACTGGACTGGCAGAGTTTCTTCCCTAATAAACACTGCATACAATGTGGAAATGACCACATCAGCCTAGGTTTTGCTCATGCACCTTGTCTGCTTGTGCAAAGAACACTCTTTTTAACCAGAATCACAAAAAGATAATTCAATGCAGCACTTTGAACTACTTCTTGGCAGCTGTCACCACGTATTTGAGATTTAAACATTTATATCAAAGTGATACTGTGGGGAATTTTTGCAAGCTATTTTCTTTAAAGAAAAAAATCTGTACATGTGAATATATTAAGGAATGTGATGGTATTTTATGGGCTTCAGGTGATTTTTCCTCCATTTCCAGCAAGACATTAAAGTATACAGAGCTCAGTGAGAAAATCAACATGATCCCTCGGTTGACCTCAGTTTATTATGTTGGGAAAACAAGCGTGATTGAAGTACTAACATCTAGACAATGGAACAGTCCCCATTTTAAATATCGATATATAATGGGTCTGCAGTACTTAAACAGCATCCATTATTGACGTTTATTACGATGCCAAGTTTGTGCCTTAATGTAAAACTTTCACAAATCCATGGTTTACAAAAAAATTATTTGTTTTTGGAATTAAAATGGCAGAGGATAACAGCAATGTGACATCACTGCCTCACTGATTTATTGCATCTATACAACAGAAGGTGGGCTTGCATTTATGTAGCATATTCACAACTTCAGGAAAGCCAAAGCACTTTACAGCCATTGAAGAACTTTTGAGTTTGCTGTTATAATGTAGGCACAATGGGGCTTGAATGATCCTCTATGAGATGACAGTGGTTCCCTGTAACAAGGCTACATCAGTCTGTGACAGCATTTTCATAATTAAGAAGGTACAAGTCAAATTCAAGGCCCGCTGAGTAGGATTTTGACGTGAATGTTTCAACTTTGCAAGAGAGTATTCCACTCACTTACAGAGCTGATATTAGTCCTGGTGGTTTATTTGACTCATTGTCATCACTGTTAGTTCTAATTAACCCTGCTACAGGATGAAAATCTGCCTCTGATGGTTACAGCTACTGGTAACAATTTGTCTTCAATGAGACCTAAAATAAATTTAAATCGGATAAAGGAAATGTTAGTCTTGAACATCACAATTTAATACTTATGCCATCAAGAGACCATGCTGGGGTGTAAATGAATACACCCTATTGCTTTTTTAAATTCTTTCATGGGATGTGGATGTTACTGGTAAGGCCAGCATTTGTTGCCCATCCCTAATTACCCTTGAACTGAGTGGTTTGTTGGGCCATTTCAGAGGAAAGTTAAGAGTCAACTACATTGCTGTGGGTAAGGAGTCACATGCAGGCCAGATGGGGTGAAGTGGCAGATTTCCTTCCCTAAAGGACATTAGTGAATCAGATGGGTTTTTGCAACAATCAACAGTGGTTTCATGGTCACCATTACTCAGATCAGCTTTAGAATTCCAGACTTATTAATTGAATTTAAATTCCCCAGCTGCCATGGTGGGATTTGAGCAGGTGTTCCCAGAACATCAGCCAGAGCCTTTGGATTACTGATCATTACCACAGTGTCACCAGAGATAGAGAATCTGGTGAAATGATGTGACGACAATAATCTCTCCCTCAATGTCAACAAAACATTGTTTTGAGGAGATCGTCATTGACGTCAGGAAGCGTAGTGGAGGACTTACCCGTCTACAACAACGATGATGAAGTGGAAAAGATTGAGAGCTTCAGGTTTCTAGGTGTCCAAATCACCAACAACCCGCCCTGGTCTCCTCTATGCTGACGCTATAGCTAAGAAAGCCCACCAATGTCTCTACCTGCTCAGGAGGCTAAGGAAGTTTGGCATGTCCACTATGACTCTCACCAATATTTTATAGATGCACCTTAGAAAGCATCCATTCTGGTTGTACCACAGCTTGGTATGGCCCCTGCTCTAACCAAGACTGCAAGAAACTACAAGGGTTTGTGAATGTAGCTCAGTCCATTATACAAACCAGCCTCCCATCCATTGACTCTGTCTACACTTGCCGCTGCCTCGGAAAAACAGCCAGCATAATCAAGGACCCCACGCACCCAGGACATACTCTCTTCCACCTTCTTCTGTTGGGAAAAAGATACAAAAGTCTGAGATCACGTACCAACCGACTCAAGAACAGCTTCTTCCCTGCTGCCATCAGACTTTTGCATGGACCTACCATATATTAAACTAATCTTTCTCTACACCCTAGCTATGACTGCAACACTACATTCTGCACTCTCTCCTTCCCTTCTCCCTTATGTACTCTATGAACGGTATGTTTTATCTGTATAGCGCACGACAAACAATACTTTTCACTGTATCCCAATACATGTGACAATAATAAATCAAATCAAATCTCCCCATTTGCTATTAACTGGGGCTGCATTCTATTTGAACGGCTTTTCTGTTCTGCAAATTATTTTACAATTCAACAATTTGCATAACTGCACCCATATTGATGGATCCCATCCAAAATATTAACCTTGCTCCTCCCTCAGATGCTGATAGACCAGGGCTTTTCCAATTCCTTCAGAATGATCAACACAAAGGATTTTTACCTGACAGTCAATGCACAATGTCAGCTTTTGTTTTAAACTTTTTTTTAAGTTTGGGAAGTGCCTTGCTAGGATAGGGACTTGTTTTCAGCCAGCACAAAAATGCATCGTACAGGAAATTGGTCTGAACATCTATATTAATTCAACAGCTAAAAGGAAGATGCATCATATCACTTCTGCCCATTTTCAGGCAGAGGGACAACATGAAGGGAGCAATTACAGAGCAATAATAGCAGCAGTTTACATCAGTGACTCTAAAGCACCTGACATTCCTTTGTCAATGAACAGTTGTACCACACGCTCTACACATTGGCCGTGATTCTCCCACTGTGCTAATTTTTTCGTGCAACAGGCTGGGAGAATCATACGCAAGAGTTCATGCCCCAATAGCGCCTCGTGGGGCGGATTTCCAGTGCGGTCAGCTCCGTGCCGGAAATCGGCGGGGAAGTGGGACTAGTATTTAAATGATAGTTTAAATCGCATTTAAATGCTATTCGTGGGCCCAAGACTGGATTCTCCGGGCCCGCTAGCCTCTCCCACCCCGCCAGTGTTTCACTCCAGCGGGGATTACACCAGGTCCCCACTTTCAGGGAGCTAGCAGTCTGACCCTGCTGGAGTGAAAGGGGAGCGGTAATTGGGACCACCCGGGGGTCAGGCAGTTTGGGGGGGGGCAGTAGTGCCCCCTGGGCATGTCCAGGATGCACCTTGGCACTGCCCATCAGGCATCAGGCAGTGCCAAGGGGCAGGGCCTAGGGGGTGATCGGTGGGGGGGGTCCCTCTGCCACTGGGATTGGTCAACTAAGGAGGGAGGCAAACGTTTGGGATGGGCTGGAGGTGGGGGTGGGGGGGGGGGGTTGGTTCGGGCTGGCCCGAGAATGGTCTGGGCGGACACGGGGCTGGCCAACAGTCGAGCTGGTCAGCAATTGGGAGGCTGACTGCGCATTTGCAGTGTCCCGCACTGAGGCCCATTGGTTTCAGCCTCCCAGGTGGGGATAGGTGCCGCCCACTGATTTATACTGATATTCACGCTGGTGTTCTCTATAGTGCACAGAGTGTGGGAGATTCTAGTCTGAATTCCCACTGAGAAAAAACAGAGCAAATTACTCCAGTTTTCCCGCAAATTCAATACTTAGAATTTTTTTGGGAGAATTCTGCCCAATTTTAGTTTGACTTGACAATGTTTCACTACAGAATGCAAACATAAACTATGCAGAGGGGAGGCACGGTGGCACTTTGGTTAGCGTTGCTGCCTCACCCAGCTAGGCAGCCAGGTTCAATTTGGGTGAGTGGAGTTTTCACAATCTCCCAGTGCTTCATGGGTTTCCTCCGGGTGCAAAATAAATACCAGGAAATTCTCCTGACCAACATTCCTCCCTCTACCAACATCACCAAAAACACGAAGGCCGGAATTTTACCGCCTCGCCCGCCTGGAATCAGGGCGGGTGGGACTCGCAGAAAGGAATTCTCCGTTGGCCTCGGACGGGATTTTACAAGCCTCGCCCGAGTGAGGTGGCAAAATAGCGGCATAAGTGCCCGTTCAGCTCATCTTTGCATAGAATGGCTCCATTATTTCTTTATCTGACGGCAGGCACAGCAGGTCATTAGATACATTTCTCAAAGAAACAAAATGCTTTACTAATTCTCATTTTGACTGATACTGGCAAAGCAGTATTTATTACCCATTCCTAGTTGCCCTGAGTTAGCCACACAAGCGTGGAACTGGAATCACGCGGCCAGACTGGATAGTGATGGCAGGTTTCCTTTGCTGAAGGATATTAATGAAACAATTGGGCTTTTACAGCATGCCGGTATCTTTCATGGTTATCTGTCAGCCCATAACATCAATTCACTTTCAAAACTTATAGATCATAGAATCCTACAGTACAGAAGGAGGACATTCGGCCCATTGAGTCTACACTGACTCTCTGTCAGAGTATCTTACCCAGTTTCTCTCCCCCACCCTATCCCCATAACCCCACACATTTACCATGGTTAACCCATCTAACCGACACAAGGGGCAATTTAGCTTGGCTAATCCACCTAACCTTCACATGTTTGGATTGTGGGAGGAAACCAGAGTACCCAGAGGAAGATACGGAGGGAGTGTGCAAACTAAACACAGTCACCGAAGGCAGGAATTGAATCCAAGCCCCTGCCACTGTAAGGCAGCAGTGCGAACCACTGTGCCACCATGGCACCCATTTACCAATGGCAGAATTAGGATCCCAGACTTCTGCATGTCTCAGCTAGTACCACAACCTGTTACCAAACTGCAACAAATTCAATCCTTACATTTTTTAATCCTAACTTGAAACAATGTAGGAGCTGACCTTTACTCTGTTCTATTCCTTTATTTTACATGATCCATTCCTGAATTTTGGTGAGGGAATAAATAGTTAAATGGTCAATCCGCTAAAGCATGGCATCAATTCACCTTTGGAGGTAAATGCTGGCCTCTGGAATTTTGAAGAGAATATTAATTAAACATTAAACTGTGAAGAAACACATTTTCCATATTAATTTAGAACTGCAAATGGAACAGAAAACACTGGACAATTTAAACTTTCACACTGGTCAATACTAAGCCAGTCACAAAGATGTGGATATTTCACAAGTCAACACAGTGGTGCATTGTGGAAGGTGTTTAGTGCTACCCAATGTCAGGGTTCACTTACCGCCTTGTAACCAACATCAATAGCACAACTGAGCATGCTTAGATACTTTCAGTCTCTCACAGAAAATATCATTACCAAATTACTCCAGGGAAGACTAAGTCCCTGTAAGTGAGAGCAGCATTTATGAATATGGAACAGATGGGCTTTTTGTGAGACTGCTCTGGAAGGGTAAAAACAAAATTTGTAGCCTAGTTTCTCCATTTATAGAAACTATCTAGAGACTCTTCACACAGGAGAAATACAAATTTCAGTAAAATGGCGATTGGTTTGATTTATTTAGTTTCGCTGGATGAAATGGTAAAGGGACTTCACCACAATTTATTTCTAAAGCAATCCCGTGATGTTTTGTCAACATAATTTTTCTTGCGTAAAACCACAGAATAAAATCTTTCCAGATGCCATAATTGAATCATTCAATGTTGTGGTTTCACCATTACAGACGCAGAGTCAAGTCCTGCTCCACTCGGTTCCTCTTCGGAGTTGAAGCAAATGATGAGGCACCAACCACGGGTGTGTGTGGAAGGAAAGTACAACCAGAACTGCAGGAGTAGCCCCTCCAATTTGGCAATATATCCATTGTTGAAAACAGAAACTTTGACACAAAATGCACATCTGGTTTGATTGTTTCTAAAGAGCTCAGTATTTTATCATCCAACATCTTCCCTCCCAAGTCCCAAGTGATGGCAGGATTGACCCCTAAATCCAGGGCTTCTCAGTCGAGACAGTACAATCATTCTCACTGATCCGTAGAAAGTTCCGGACAGATCAACCAAGCAGAAGTTAAGAATGAGGAAAAGGGCATTATGTTGCATCAAGTTACGCAAAAACTCTTTCCATAACATTCCATTCAGTCATCCTGAGAAAAGGCTCAAGTTGTGAGGTAGAGGTTTCTGAGGGAGGCTTTGGGATCTGGTTCTGATGAGCAGCTCTGTTCAAAAGGAGGTAGGTGGGGAGAAGGTGGCATGTGGGATTGGGCAGGATTGCTGCATGAGCCTGAGCCTCCTCAATCCCATCCCACTGAGTCTGGGCCTAATCCAGGATATCTGGGCCCTACAGAGGACACTACTGGCAGCAGTAGGAGGGGATAAAGCAACAGAATGGGGTAGTCACCTCAAATACCCTCACAAAAAGAGGAAAATCAAAATATGATCAACTCTCACGTAATAAACAAGTTATTCTCTATAAATAAACTGATCTAAAAAGAATTCTTCATTGCAGAATTGTCTCTGCAATTAGGGGATGGTAAAATTTATGCAAATACATGTATCCTCATACTAGAGGGAATAATGACCAAAGTCATAATCATTGCACAAAATGCAAGCAAACTGGCCTTGGAACACCTCATTAGGCAGATGTCAAATGACCAGGAAGAACCCAAGCATGCAGTAGCTGCTGCAAATGGACCTCTTTGCTAAATATTCCACACTCACAATTCCCCACAGTGCAAAATGTGAACTAACCAACAAATGGCCAGTGTGTTCTATTGCTCAGGAGGGGAAGGAGGACACAGCTGTGCAAGGGAATATAAAAGACAAAATATTTGCCAGTTATTCATTATGTAAGTTTTATAGTCCAGGCTCGAGTGGTAAAATACTGTCGGCATTTAGGTTTGTGGGAAGTGTCAACAGACACAAATCTTCCCGAATATCACGGCAATCCAACCAAGGCAAATTCATCATTAAAAAGCAAACCAGTGCTCCATCTGTAAAACATTATGAATTTTCAATACTGGTAAGAATTAAGAGAAAGAGGGGGAAAATGAACTCTATACAATTTGAAGTGATTGCTTTAGGGTCTTTATATCTATTATTTGAGAGTATGGTTTACTACACATTAAAAAAAACTAATTTTAAATAGCCCTAGGGAACAGATTATCATCTACATGTGACTTTTAAAATCTAAAGTACTAATACATGACCTGCATGTTGTATTTTTATGAAAGAGGTCACTTTTACAACATAATTCATGTTGTTTATTAATAGTTTATCGAGTCTTCTAAAGGATTGGTTACAGATGTACAGCACTTGAAAAGTCTTCCTGTACTGCAAAATGGTAGCCATTTGAAGTCCATGCTTTTTAATGTAGATAAAAATAACATTCCTCATGCTGGGTGGGGGAAGGGGGAAGAATGTGCATCCTAGATCCAATGCTTAAAGCTGAAAGCTGGGGGTGCCAAAATTAAGAAATATTGCATCAATTTGATTTTATCCCACACGAGCTTTGTTGATTAACTAGTTTCTGTTGCTCCAATGAATTACGCCAGCTTCTGTCTTTGCCATCTAATTTTATCAGAGCCTCAACAAATCATCTTTATTGTGATGTCTTGCACTGAACTGGAACACTGAAGTAAAATTGGCTTTTTCTTAAATGAATTGCCAGAACCGTTAATCTTTATCTAAGCACTGTAATAACTATTTTGTTTACTGTGGCAGTTAAAAATGTTTTCAGCATGCCACTTGGCAGCCAGCAATGTATGCTAATTTAAAAAAAGAACTGTCAGAATTACTTGTAATCATCCTGTGCACCTTTCCTTTGGATTAGGCTGAAATGAAAGTATATAAAAGGTTTAATTATGATGCAAGGTGCATCTTAAAGATCACCTTGCTCGTGCGCTGGTCCACCATCACCTACGCCAATAGTGAACAGCTATAACGCTTTAATTTCTGTGAAGAAGGTCTCTAGTGGACTTTGTAAACTAGCTATCGAAAGGTAAGCATTTAACCATACATGGAGAACCATATCGAACTGCATTGTCAAAACTGTGTTGACACAGATTTCATTATGCTAAAAGGGTTAATGCAAAGTTTACTAGAAATAAGTTTATTTTTCCCTCTGCCTCTCCAGCAGATGATTATAGTGAATGTCTGAATCTTCACAGATCAATCTACACAGATCTCTGCTTAACCTTCATAACTTAGCTGCTGTGTTTAACAAGGACTTTCTTTTATAGGCAGCCTGGGGAAAAGCAGATACAAAAGCTGCTGTGGGCATTTTCGCTCTCTCCACTTTGAGTTTTTGTCGAGGTGAGATGTAGCAGGTCTAACTAGCACCTCTGAGAATTCAAATGGAAGAATTCCTTCCACTTCATACCAAAGTGAAGCTTCGAAGACATGCTTTAATTTCCCAGAGCACATAGTTACACCGCACTTCCGAAAAAATGACTAGCTCCCACATTTATTTCATAGAAAGATTAATTCCAGTTATGATCTTTCTCTCTCCCTCTGTCTAAAACCATATACTTTTCAATAAGCTGCTAGTACTGGTTATCACCAAATGCACATTAATTTTATTAAAAAATAAAAATTTTGCTTTAGCCGTTACACACATTTAATTTTCAGTGGCTACAAGCTTTTGTTCTAGAAGCTCATGATATTAATCAGTAAAATAATTTCCACTTGGCTTTTACTTCTGAAATATGAAAATGTCCTTTGTTCTCCAATATGATATTCTAGTAAATTTCAAGAAATGTCATTAAAATAAGACTGCCAAAACTGCCACAATATCTACCAGCAAACCTTTTTCTCTCTCTCTTTTGCTCCCCATTTTTCTGGTTCCCATGGCTCCCAGTCCGATTACTTACTGGGACATTTCAAACATCCAGACAGTCACACTAGGTCTTCTCAATAAAAGGAGAAAACTAAATACTACTTCCCTTTCCCTCAGCGCCCACGCAACAAGGACTTTAGGGTCACCTGCTGGGTATCTGGCAGAATTACCGTGCCAGGGATGAAATACAAACAACCACTACAAGTGACAAACTTGTCTGACTTCAGACTGAGTCCAACCCTTTCTTGTGTTTAAAATTGTGAACTGTTTTGAAAGGTTGACGAGACTCCCTTATAGTCTGTGGCAGTGGAGTCAATTATTCTCCCCATGGTGTCTGATCCTATGGCAGCAGAGGGAATAACCCATGGTGTTCAATTCCATGGTACCCTACATGGCCATCTGTGCAGGACGGTCTCAGGGGCTATGTTGCTAATCGAATCTCCCAGGAGACTATTTATGTACAGTGTTTGATCATAGATTTTGGGATCTGAGGATGTGAGGCTCTCTTGACTTATGCACTATCATAGAATCCCTACAGTGCAGAAAGAGGCCATCTGGCCCATCGAGTCTGCACCGACCACAATCCCACCCAGGCCCTACCCCCATATCCCTAATATTTACCCGCTAATCCCTCTAACCTACGCATCTCAGGAAACTAAGGGGCAATTTTAGCATGGTCAATCAACCTAACCCGCACATCTTTGGACTGTGGGAGGAAACTGGAGCACCCGGAGGAAACCCACGCAGACACGAGGAGAATGTGCAAACTCCACACAGACGACAGTAGGGTTTTTTTTGGGGGTGGATAAGAAAACATGGGGAAAGCAATCAAATTCAAACACAATTCTGCTTAGTTGACAAAAGTGCTCCTTTTTACTACCATCAGCAGTTGATAGTGAAGCGTTGCATCTTAACCAGGCTACTCCTCAGATAGGTACTGTTATGTCCATGTAGTCAACCATGCCAAAAATAGCTACGGCAAAATCAATTGCCAAAACGTCTCATTTTGTGACCTTAGGGATTTGTGCTGGGACTGCAGCTCTTCATAAAATATATTTTAATGATTTGAAGGAAGGAACAGATTGTACTGTGGTCAAATATGCAGATGATAGAGAGATGGGAGGGAAGGCAGGTTGTAAGGAGGATATAAATAGGTTAGAGAGAGATATTCACAGGTGAAGTGAATGGGCAGAAAACTGGCAAATGGAAGTCAATGTGGGAAAATATGAGACCATCAAGGTACAAATAAGCTTTATTGGAAAGGTGTTTACGCTACAGGCTGCTAGGATAGGCTGCCAGGATAGGCTGCCTGTTTCCCTGCACAAATGGCTGTTAACGTTATCAGGATGTCATGTGATCAGTCCCTTAAAGTGCCCTTGTTCCAATTGGGAACAATGTGAGTACACAACACTTTCCTCCCCCCGTTACATTAGGGGCTCCTGCAATGAAACACATTACAATGTTAACAATCAAAGTTCTCAATGTGAACAATGAATAAACACAACAGTCAATAAGTTAGATGTTTCGGAGAACGTTGATTTCTGGGTGATTGTCGATGAACCTTGGGTGTCTGCTTTTTCATGTTGACGGCATACTCTAGTGTTTTTCGTTTAGTTTGGTCGTTGTCCGTGGTTGTCTTCACCTGACTTGATGTGGTGTTCAGAGGCTGGCTCAGTGTTGAAGTGTTCTCAACCAATTGTTCTCCCCAGTTGTTTTGGGTATTGTCAGGATCGGAGGTATGCCCAGGTCTTCACTTGGCTCAGCTTATTGTGAACTCTTAATTCATTCTGTCTCTGGAAAACTGGTTCTGGCTGCCTTAAGTTGATCAGCATGTCTTCTCCATTCTACATCTTCTTGAGTTTGTACGATGTAGCAGACCAGTCCTGCCTGTGCTAAGACAATAGCAGATATCCACTTCTCACGACAGTATAGTTCTTTGCCAATACTTCTTGACCTTTATGAAAACATGGCATTTGGCCCTGTTCTCACATCACATAACCTGACCTTGCTGTTTCTTCTCGACCATTTCTCTTGTCTTGGGCAGCTTAAGCAAATCAAACGTGGTGCATAACTGACGTTTATCATGAGCGATGTCAGAGAACTTTGGGTTGTCGAATGTGTTATATTCCTGTATGTCATCAGGAATCTGTTCAATCGTTTAGACAATGATCCTTGCTCGAGTTACCTTCAACAAATGTTTCATCGTCTGAACAAAGCTTTATTGGAAAATGAACCGTGCTCCATTGTCACTAACACATTGCTCTGGGTAACAGAACCTTCCAAAAATCTCACCCAGGCTCTCTATTGTTTTCTCCAAGGATGTTGTCTTCATAATGGCGACTTCCGGCCATTTTGAGCGTGCGGCGACCACAACGAGAAACATATATCCTTCAAATGATCCGGAATAATCAACCCTTTGCCCTGGCCCTTTTGGCCATTTCCATGGGGTGTGAGAAGTGGCAGCACGTTCCAAACTTTTGCACAAAACGAGCACATTCCAACCTTCTCCTTGATTTCGGTATCGAGCCCTGTGGCCACTGAAAATAGCTTTTGGTTATCTCCTGCATCCTTACTATACCACAGTGACCTTCGTGTAGTTGGTTTGGTACACATTTCCTTAATAATGGTGGAATGACAACTCTCATTCCCCAGAGGAGACAACCAGCCTTCAGGTAACATATGGCTATAACTCTGGGTTTGTTCCTGTGGTCTTGCTATGAATGAAGTACCACGTCCATAACTTCGGACAGTAACGGAACATTTCTGGTATACTTCTCAACTTGTCTTGCGGTTACAGGAGTGATATCTACTTGCTCAAAGTAGGAAATGTTTCCATTCAAACTGCTTATTGACGATTTGTTAGGTAAAGGGTTCGAAGGCTCCAGTCATAGAATACCTACAGTGCACAAGGAGGCCATTCAGCCCATCGGGTCTGCACAACAACAATCCCACCCAGGTCCTAACCCCGTAACCCCACATATTTACCCTACTGATCCCCCTGACACCTCCCTAACACAAAGGAGCAATTTAGCATGGTCAATCAACCTAACCCACACATTTTTGGACAGTCTTGATCAGCTGCTCTAATTCTGCCTCTACATTCGGCTCGATTGCGTACAGCACTGACCTAGCTTTTAAGCATCCGTAATCTTTAACTTTCATCCCTTATCTTTAACCTGACTGAGATCTCCTTCATGCTTCCCAGCTCCCCACTAAAGACAATGGGACGTTTCTTTAAAAAAAATCTTCAACAGACCTGCTTCGGAATCGGACATTCACCTCGGCCCAGTTTAGGTTGATTCTCTCCAGCCTGATTCTCCCCATTAGAGTTGGATAGTTACCCTTAAAAATATGTAGGGAAAGTCTGTAGTCTGTCTGTTTAACTGCACATTTACATCAACACAGCCACTCAACTGAACCACTTCTCCAGTATCAGATTTTAATATAGGCTGGGATCCCCACAAAAAGATTCAAAGTGTCGAATTCATGTAAAACTGGAGTAAATCCCGCTAGTTTTTTCAGCGGGATTTTCAAAATGAATCTTCCACTGTGCACTGCAGAGTGCGCTAGCGTGAATCTCATTAAAAATCTGTGGGCAGGGTCTATCCCCGCTGAAGCAGCTGGCAGAAGAGCACTAAGCGGGCCATTATGTGCGCAGCAATCTGTCAGCGCCGAGATCGGCGCATGCATAGTGGCCCAGCACTGTCAGCCTCCCTCCCGATCACTGACAAGCCCCGCGACCCCGCAATGCTGGCCTTCCAATCCCTGCCCTCCTCCCCCGTCCCCTTGTACAATCACTGTTTGCACACTGGAATGGATGAAAAAAAAACAATTATATAAGATAGGAATAGTCTCCTTCGATCATTTCTTCTAGGAGAAATAAGGAAGGTCCACGCATGGAGCAAACTTCATTTTAAAGAGGATTTGTTGCTTTGTCCATTACTCTTCACCGGAAAAGTTGACTGAAGTCTGATCTTTAAGGTTGAAGATTCAAAGCCAAAGTTCATATAAATGTTGATCCTCATCAACTGCCCATGCTGTCCAATGCCCTGTTTTCTCAACAAATTGAATGATTCCACATTGTGGAGCCATGACCATTGACTTTCAGGACCTTTAACTGCAGTTCACAAAGTGGTCCTGCCTCCGTGGGGAAAAATGTTTAATTTGGAGGCGCAGAAAATCCAGAATCTTTCATTTTTGTCACAGGGACATTACATGCAAGGTATGAAATAGGATTCATTTTTGAGTCATATGTTTGTAAAGTAAATATTGGTCAAACGCTTTCTTTCAAGAAGACTGCGCCTCAGGAGACTCAAAACAATGTCTGAAAGGTAGTTGCTAAATAAGGTTCACCTTGCAAAAACAAATCACTTAACAGGTGGTTATGCAACACCACTTTCAAATTATTGGGAAAACCAATGGAAAAGGCAAAATACTTACAGATGTAGTAATATTCGCGGCCAGGCCTGAATTCAAATCCTAATGAAAATGGAGTAAACAGTTGGAACTTTTCCGAGAATTTTAAAGGACCATTGGATGCATAAGGCCTGTTACACTCCCATCGCTTGAACCCTTTAGAGGTATGATCACACAAGCTGTAGCCATCATAATTCACCATGTAGAGAACATAACGCTCAGTCTTGTCTTCGGGTACAGAGTCATCATAATGAGGGCAGAAAACATCTAAGTAATCATTGATGCACACTTCAATGTGGAAATCACCTTTCATGAACCTGCAAAAAGAAAGGGAACATTATTTTATTTCAGCAGAGGAACTAAAGAAGTTGGTGTTATACGTCATCTCTGTCAATATTTATTTAGGAGAAATAATATTTCCTTAAAAATCTTGCAGTTTCATAATTAAATCTACTTTAAATCGCAAACATTTAAATCCAAATTACTGTACACTCCAAGGTGCGCAGCTTTTAGAAATTTTCATTCAACTCCTAATAATAGGAATGTACACAGCAGGACAAGTGACTTCTGTCCTTCAGGCTGGACCCAGAGATCATTCATTCAAGGTAATTAAGATGAAAATATTATTCGGAGCTTTTCTCAATGCTGGACAGGTTTCTCCCGCCACTAATCAACCCCCATCCCCGCACCACACCTTCTGCACTGAGATCTCTCCAAGGGATGCACAGATCTCTCCAGCCACTTAGAGGTAGCATGTTTCACACAGGTATAGCTTCCAATCACCCCCTCACCACACCCCACTCCACTGCCCCAATCTCTGTTAGAAGATGGTACAACTTCCGCATTTCTATTTGGAGCCTCTCTGTATAATGTGACTAAGAATCTTAGCAGATTGATGCTTGAACATGTCTCCATCTCTCCTCGGAGTCAGGAGCTTTCATTGATAAAGGCAAAATACTGCAGGTGCTGGAATCTGAAACAAAACCAGAAAATGCTAGAGAAACTCAGATCTGACAAAAGGTCATCCAGACTTGAAACATTGGCTCTATTCTCTCTCCACTGATGCTGTCAGACCTGCTGAGTTTCTCCAGCATTTTCTGTTTTTGTTTACTTGGTAACTTTTTTCCAGAAATCAGTTAAAGTTGCTGCAATCGATTTGAACATTTTTTTTTGAAAACAGAAATTTTTTAGCCCACTTCGACAGAATGACAAAAGAAAGTGTTAATAACATCAACTGAAGCCCAGGCATGTGGCAGACACCAGGCCCAAAGGAACTGATCAACACTGATAGAGCTACACTCATTAGCACTGGTGCTTCCTTGGTTCTATCACAGTGGCTGCAGTGTTAAGCAGATCTGAGAACTCAGGACAGTAGCTCGAGAATGTAATGCTTGGTCAGCTGATCCAAGACATACTGTCGACAGTGCTTAGTAACAAAGGAGTCATGTGTCAGCTTGTTTGAATAAATGCACAGTGCTCTGGCCTCAGGGCAGCTAGTCCCTAATACTGAGACTTCATGTTGCAAAACCCAGACACTTTTAAAAATGTGGTTTTGCATGGAATATTAAACTACAACTGTTGTGCACCCCAAGCAGTTCCCTGAAAGAAATCGTCTCACCTCTCTCCTTTAGCTCCATTTAAAGTTTATGCAATATTGTGAATTATTGGCTAATCATAATACTCGTCCAGACATAATTTTTGGAAAGAAATCAAATGGTGAGACTCATTTTTTAAAACTGTAAATACTGGCCATCTATACTTGTCCCAATATTCTTACTAAGTTATAAATGTGTCTGACATACAAATGCACTGAGGGTCCAGTATTAATCCTGGAAACGCTAATATGCAACTATTTTTAAAGAAAGCCCACGCAGATGCAAAATAAATAGTAATAAAACTTGCTATTTTTGACAATGTCTCAGAACATAAATAGTAAATAAAATAAAGGGATTTTGAGCCTTTCCATTCAGTGGTACTTGTATTGTCGTTGACGTTTTCTGGCAATGTCACACCACTAGGGCCATCTCTAATTCGAACATCAAGAACTAAGACACACGTTATTAAACGAATGCGCAACATTAATTACTGCCATAACTGCTTGACTTGAGACTTCTGAATGAAAGCCAGCCATGAAATTTGGCTTAAGATGCTGACACAACTACTTGTGTTAGCAAATAATGATTTTTAGATGCACACAGCAGGAAGCTTCCCCATCACCACTTCTGGAAGATGACATACACTTTCACTTGTACCTGCTGTCTGAAATGGCTCATTAGGGATAATTAAACACAATCGCTCATATTTCAAACACCTACATGATTTTGAAACAGTAAATTGATCATCTTCAATCCTCCAAGATGTGAGCACTAACCAGAAGATGAAGTCCCTCAACATTTCTACAAATTCAATAATTTGATGGCCACCATCCAAAATGAAAAATTCAAGTCACTAGACCCATTCCGAACATAATTACACCAGTTTTCCCTCTTCTGTCCCCATAAGACATATAAATTTCATGCTCCCATGCTGATGACTATTTCTTATCAGTTACAATCTTTGTTGATCATTTTGAATAAGGTTAGCCCTTCCTCAGACATACAGTTGAAGCTGTTACTATAATATTTTAAAAGTTAAAACAGCTATGCAAAGATTATTTGGTGTGCACTACACTGTGAAAAAAGTGAATTGAAATTTAATAAGTATGTTTTGTAACTGTATTGAAATGTATTTTTAATAGCTTTACAAAATGTACCATATGTCTCCCCACCACTCAAGATATACAAGACATACTGACTATGCAAAATGACAGGTCAGCAGTTCTTGCTGATGATTGTAAGGCTTTGTTAGTGATATGTTTCATTTTACTTTCAAACCCGAGAATGTGTTCTTGACCTTCCAAATGAGTATGGTGTCTTTCTGCTTAATATGTTTTACCCGTGTGAGGAATACATTGTGGGTTTGAGGAAATTGTTAAAACAAAAGAAATGCACAACAGGGAATAGAGAAATACTAAATTCTTCCTGAGACTGAGAAACACCCAAGAGCTGTTACATTACTCGCTCGGGCGAGGCTCGTAAATCATAGAATCCTACAGTGCAGGAGACCATTCAGCCCATCGAGTCTGCACCGACCACAATCCCACCCAGGCCCTATACCTATAACCCCATGCATTTACCCTAGTTAGTCCCCCTGACACTAAGGGGCAATTTAGCATGGCCAATCCACCCAACCCGCACATCTTTGGACTGTGGGAGGAAGCCGGAGCACCTGGAGGAAGCCCACGCAGACATGGGGAGAACATGCAGACTCTGCACAGACAGTGACCCAAGTTGGAAATCGAACCTGGATCCCTGGCGCTGTGAGGTGGCAGTGCTAACCACTGTGCTGCCCAAAATCCTGCCCGAGGCTAATGGAGAATTCTGCTCTGTGAGCCTCGCCCACTCCGGAAAAATTCTGGCCTATGCCTTTGATATAGAACAGACAATGCATTCCACTTCTCTCTATTGTACATTATTCTTACTCACAGGTATCATCAGTAGGGTAAAACTAACCATTAGGTCGTCTATGAATAGTTTAGCACCACATTCCCCACAAACATGCTGTGTGTTAACAGGAGAGAGGTGGCGCCCATCTGGCCGCGCTCCAGCCCTGAATCAAGCGGCATTCCGCACCGACCGGAATCAGCTATCCCAGGCCAACCAGTGATCCGTGGCAGCACAGTGGTTAGCATTGCTGCCTCACAGCAAGGGACCCAGGTTCAATTCCGTGCTTGGTTCGCTGTCTGTGTGGAATTTGCACATTCTCCCCGTGTCTGCATGGGTTTCCTCCGGGTGCGCCGGTTTCCTCCCACAGTTCAAAGATGTGCATGTTAGGTTGATTGGCCATGCTAAATTGCTCCTTAGTGTCCCAGGATGTGCATGTCAGAAGGATTAGTCGGGTAAATGTGTGGGATTGAGGGGATAGAGCCTGGGGTGGAATTGTCGTCAGTGCAGGCTCGATGGGCCAAATGGCCTCCCTCTGCACTGTAGGGTTTCTATGATTCTATGTATGTGTGTCGGATTTTGTGCAATATGTTTAGTTAACAACTTGGTATAGTTAAAAAGCATCATGTGCTAATATTGGAAACTACAATGAAAGCAAAGAGGAGGAGCGGTCAGAGCATCAAGCAAGAATTGGCTAATACAGTATAGGTTACTTAAGATGAAAACAGAAAAGTAATGTTTAACAGTTTCCTATAACTGTAAAATGCAATGTACCCCAGGTAGTTCTGTTCAAAAGCTGACCTAGATTGGCGATGTGCCTGGTCCCCAATGGGTTTTCTATTTGTTAACACAAATGCTCAATACATCTTGAAAGTGAACTTGGTTCTAAAACCCAAGCCCTTCTGAAGACTAGATTACATAGTGTCAGCCCAACAGCACGAAGGCTGTGAAATGTTGTTTATATAAGCACAATTGAAAATTACATTTGTGGGGATTTATCAGCATAAATATAATTTTGTTTGTGAATGAGCTAGAATGAACAGAGCTCATGCCCACGTGCACCAGCCAAATATGCCCCCTGCCAAGGGCACACAAGTCTTGTCCAATAAGTAACTGTCTCTGTTACAACCTTTGGAACCCAGCTTCCAAACACACTGATCCCCACGAAACAAGGAGCTCACTGTCAATGCCTGCAGGCTCCAGCACTGGAGAGCAGCAGGCCAGTATGTTCAGTGAGGACGGAATTTTCTCACACCCATATCGGTGGATTTGAAGATGGGGCATGTGTGGAAATTTAGTGCCTCAGGTCAGCGCCTGACACGTTTCCATCTTGGAGCAAGCTTCCTGGGGCTGAATGCCATTGGAATGAGACTTCACTCAGTGGAGGTGGGAAGGCAGTCAAGCTAATTAAAGCCTCAATAAGGAGACATTTTCCGATAGCGATGTACCTTTACCAATGTCACATGGGTCCCCCGTTGTGTCGGAAGATTGGCAACGCTTCGCTGGCAGCCTCCCAACAGGAGATCAGAACTCCATCAGAGGCTGTTACAAATGCCAGCATCAGGAAGACGCAAAGCAGCATAACTTTTTCTTATAGATGGGTCCCACTCAAGACTGAGTACCATCACAGTTCTGGGCTGTGTTCATTATAACTCTCTCCAGACACTTCATGAACAATTCCATTCTGAGACACCCCCCATGTCTCCCTCTGCAGCATTCACCTCTGCCAGGGACTATCTGCTGAACTTCCCATTGACCATAAGGCAAAATCTTCCAAACTCACAACCATCACCCTCTAGAAGGAAAAGCACAGCAGATATCGGGAAACACCATAACCTGGAAGTTTCCATACAAGTCACTCTCAATCTGTCCCTTGATCCAAATTATAATACGGATCATAAATAGTTGAGGTCCCAACACTGATCCTTGGTTTGTGTACCAAGCCAAAAATTACCCAATTATCCTGCCTCTGTTTTCTGCAGATGGCCAATCCTCTATCAATTCTAATCTATCACCCCCCAACTCCTATTGTGCAGTTACCTTATATGTGACAACTTATTGAATGCCTTTTGGAAATGCAAATATATTGCATCTACTGGTTTCTCTTTATCCATCCTTCTTGTTACATCCTTAAAGAACTCTAATAAATTTGTCAAACGTTCTCTTACCCAGAACCATGGTGACTCTGCTGGATTGCATTATGATTTTCTAAATGTCTTGCTATTATCTCCTTAATCATGGATTCTAGTATTTGTCAATGATAGATTTTGATTTGATTTGATTTATTATTGTCACATGTATTAACAGACAGTGAAAAGTATTGTTTCTTGCACGCTATACAGACAAAACATACCTTTCACAGAGAAGGAAAGGAGAGAGTGCAGAATGTAGTGTTACAGTCATAGCTAGGGTGTAGAGAAAGATCAACTTAATGTAAGGTAAGTCCATTCAAAAGCCTGACAGCAGCAGGGAAGAAGCTGTTCTTGAGTCGGTTGGTACGTGACCTCAGACTTTTGTATCTTTTTCCTGAAGGAAGAAGATGGAAGAGAGAATGTCCGGGGTGTGGGGGATCCTTAATTATGCTGGCTGCTTTACCGTGGCAGCAGGAAGTGTAGACAGAGTCAATGGATGGGAGTCTGGTTTGCATGTCAGTCTAACTGGCCTGTCCCCTCTAGGCAGGCTTTCTGCATCATCAACCGTGAAGTCAGATACAAAATACTTGTTCAAAGTCTCACCATTTCCTAATTTCTCATTAATAATTCCCCAGTCTCACTGTCCAAGGGCAGAGCACTTACTTCAGCTGCTTACTTCCTTTTAATTTACTTGTAGCAGCTTTCACTATCTGCTTCCCTAATTCTTGCTAGTTCTCTCTCATATTTCAATTTCCCCTTTTTTTCCAGTTATCATTTTCTGGTTTTGAAAATGTTCCCAATCTTCCTGCTTTCTGTCTCCCCCCAATCTTCAACAGTGATTTTACATTTGATATTTTCCAGTGAGAGAGAGAATGAGAGTGAGAGAGAGAGAGAGAATACGAGAGAGACATAATGAGAGAGAGAATGTGAGAGAGAGAATGTGAGAGAGAGAAAGAATGTGTGAGAGAGAAAGAATGTGTGAGAGAGAAAGAATGTGTGAGAGAGAAAGAATGTGTGAGAGAGAAAGAATGTGTGAGAGAGAAAGAATGTGTGAGAGAGAAAGAATGTGTGAGAGAGAAAGAATGTGTGAGAGAGAAAGAATGTGTGAGAGAGAAAGAATGTGTGAGAGAGAGAATGTGTGAGAGAGAGAATGTGTGAGAGAGAGAATGTGTGAGAGAGAGAATGTGTGAGAGAGAGAGAATGTGTGAGAGAGAGAATGTGTGAGAGAGAGAATGTGTGAGAGAGAGAATGTGTGAGAGAGAGAATGTGTGAGAGAGAGAATGTGTGAGAGAGAGAATGTGTGAGAGAGAGAATGTGTGAGAGAGAGAATGTGTGAGAGAGAGAATGTGTGAGAGAGAGAATGTGTGAGAGAGAGAATGTGGGAGAGAGAGAATGTGGGAGAGAGAGAATGTGGGAGAGAGAGAATGTGGGAGAGAGAGAATGTGGGAGAGAGAGAATGTGGGAGAGAGAGAATGTGGGAGAGAGAGAATGTGGGGAGAGAGAGAATGTGGGAGAGAGAGAATGTGGGAGAGAGAGAATGTGGGAGAGGGAGAGATGTGGGAGAGAGTGAGAATGTGGGGAGAGAGATGTGGGAGAGAGAATGTGGGAGAGAGAGTATGGGAGAGTGAGAATGAGGGAGAGAGGAAGAATGTGGGATAGATCAGCATTGTGGGTCCGAGCGCAGAATGGTGGAGGCATGAGTTAGGGGATAATGAGGTCCATAAGAGCAATGTAGTCTTG